>NC_060142.1:692766137-694016137 GCF_021461385.2 Schistocerca piceifrons
ATTCTGGCAGGCTGAAAGTGTAGCAGAGAGTTTCTCATTCGGGGAAAATGGGGAGGAGACTTCCAGTTACGGAAACCTCCTGAAAACCAAGGGACCTCCCAAAAACCTAAGCAGTAACAGGCGTGGATCCCTGGGTGGAGAGGGTAGGGGAAAGGGGGTATGAGTATTGCCCACGAAAGAGAAGATTCCTGATTTGAGTCCCAGTCTGGCATATTGTTTTCAGCGTCTACATCTAATACTGTTGCTGTTCGTACATTTATTAAGGAAATGTGTTCTGATATGTACCACATCCGCCATTTCCACATTTCATAGTAATGCATTCTGCTACTATTACATTCAACCCCCCTCCACCGCATTATATCTTTCAATTATGTTTATGAATCTATATTCACAGATAGAGGTATACTTGTAACATACTTGTCTAATACCTATTCTTTAGCGTTCTGTGTAGTACCTTGCCAACCATTCCTGTGCGTATTCTATGTTGGAAAGCTTGTGTCATCAATCTTAGTCATATGGTGATTCCTTTGCTTGCCTTTTCGCAAACTTCGAGCTGTTCTTGGGACACCTTCAACAACCCACTATTTCTCTGACTGCGAAAAATTTGTCTCTACCTGTCTGTTTTCTCAAGTAATCATGTTTCCTCTGTAGCAAACTGGTTGCATAGAAGAATGTCAAAAACATCGATATTATTTTGTGGGTATCAGTAACACCTACTTGCCTCATGGGGTCAAAAAATGAATGCCAATAATGTGTTGTATCCTGCCTAGTAGTCAAAATGGGTTGCCTAGCAAACCTGCTTCTCGGATCGCTGAGCAATTCAAGAAAATACTGTTGAAGAGTTTTATTACAGAAAAAAATGACAATACTCAACATAGAGAAAGACATAGATGTGTCGCAAGCAAAGGGTGACATGCAACGTAATCAGTGTCCTTCAGTGTAACGATTCCAATACAGGTGAAGCAATACAGTGGATGCTTCTATCTAGGTCACAAGTCTTGACGCTTCTGTAGAACTCGTAAAACTGGCCGCGAGCAGTCGGGAGCGGCGCTTATGTCCTCTTCGCCTAGAGGCCGCTGCTGTTGCATTGTCGTCCTTGAAAGGGGTCGGTCAGCGTGTTATTGGCTGACGTCTTCTTCATAGCCCTCTCTGTTCTAACGTTCCCGACTGGCGTGCCGGCGCTTGACTTTACGCCAGGACATAATCTACTTACCAAATCCAATAAGCATAGAATATACGCCGCTACAAATATTACAGCTGTCACAATGTCACATTTGTTGTCTTCGCCAACCCACAAGAAACTGTCACTTAAGTTCTTAACGTAGACTTGGGATGGCAGTACAGATCAGTCTCTCATCACAGTCTGCATTTTAAAAAATATTGTAGAAGCATAATAACCGTTGTCAGTATTCCATTCTGTCTCTACGCTCATATAACGTCATAGGCTACAACTTCATTATGTCGCCGACGTTTGGTGTCTGCAGGTTCAGTCCTCTCCATTTTGTAATTAAACCACATTGTGTGGAAAAGAAAAGTGGAGTACCGAGAAGTAGAGGAGGTGATGAACGAGAACCTAAAGGATTGAAAGTGTATGTGCTATTATTTCAGTGATTAAAATATCGAGTCAAACTTACAAAGAATCTGGCAATATAAGACCATTTATCAGTATAACGTTGCACCCCTTCTGGGCTGGATGCGTGCACTAACTCGGTTGGGAAGACTCACACAAAGACACTGTATCCTTTTCGGAGAAAAGGTCTCCGAAAACTGTTATGTCTGGTCCTCGATATCCTGGATACTGGGGCTGGTGCAGAGTCGATGTCTGAGCTGGTCCTACAGGTGTTCTGTCGGAGGAAAAACTGGGGATCTTGCCGGCCACAGGAGTACCTCAGCACCAAGCAAACAATTCCCAGAGACACGTTTCATGTATGGACGCGTACAGTCATGTTGATAAAAGGCACCACACTACTATCACTTGAGAGGCAACACACGAGGATGCTGTACGTCCGTGATGTACCATTGTGCAGGCACAGATGTGAAGAGGTTACGGTGTGATTGGTGCACAACTCGAGAGTTCTCCCTAGTGTCGGTCAGATGTGGTAGAGTATGCCTGTCCTCAAATTCTCAACTACTGCAACAGCGGGCTGCTATCACTTCCGAATGACCCACAAACCTCGTGTAGAGGAGTGTTGGACGAGGATGGGCTGTCAGGATGGGTCATATTAAAACTCGTCAGAGTTTCCCAAGTGATTTATTATTTCCAGCTACAGTGCCCCCATTCCTCTCAGTCTGTGTCACCAGGTCCCGCAATGCTGAGGACACCACTTCACTGTCTACGAAATGGCTTGGCACAGAACAGCTGCCTCAGCTGTGTGTCGGACTTGTATGGCCACGGAGTTGTGACGATGTCAGGATGCGCCATCAGTCGACTCAGCAGTCTTCGCCCCTGCCACCTTAGCGCCACTGGCTGGAGCCGCACTGTGCCCTGCGGCATGCCTCCTCACCGGCGTGGCTAAGATTGTGGCCCGCAGTCTGGCATCCGAATCTGCGGCCCTCGCCTCGGGATGCCTCCAGTGTGTGTGTGTAGAGCCAAAAAGTCTGCCTGCAGTAGCAAGCTGTGGCGTGGCCTGTCGCTGGCTGGCTGCAAACCCCGTATTGGCCTCAGAGGTTCGGACCAGCGACCTGCCGTGGACTGGTCAGAGGTTCGGACCAGCGACCTGCCGTGGACTGGAACGCTGGCGCCCCATCTGCTGCTGCGTGTAGCCGGTTGTGTGACACGCCCCGCCGTCCAAGAGAGCTGTCACATTTGAATGCCTTGTTAGTGAACCGGCGCCTATTTATACACAGCTGTGCACCTCTGTTTTGCTAATGCGCTGCTCCGAGTCACGTAACACCTGGGTTGGGCCAGTGGGTCCCTTCTGCGTGTAACTTGCGCCATGCAAACCACTGTGTTTACTCTTTTCAGTGAGTCTAAGGCCCTGTGGCCTCCATTCTACTTCACAACCGCTGGTAGCGTAACTTGCTGTCAACAGTCCCACACCTGTCTGTAACTTGTGTGCTCAGAAATATTGCACCAAAGCTAACCTCTTCCCATCTTAAACAGTGGTGGTGCTGCTTCACTTGATATTGTGCGATTGGAGCACCCTGCGGAACTGAGACCAACGATGACACCCCTTTCAAACTCTGTTAGAGGCTGATAACGCTGTCTGACGCGAGTAGGCACCATGCTCTTCACGATGATCACTCAACGACTGACGCTTTTGAGGCCATTATGTACTACATCAAGCCTGGTAACATAACTAAACACTAACAGCACTAACTGGCGACCGTTCTACCTGTCACAACTCTAACCATTTACATACCTGATGTCTTCTGGGTGCTTCACTTTTTTTAGCAGGCAGTGTATTTGGTGTGCAGACATTTGGCATGGCTGACATTTGCCATGATTTTACCTGCTCCGAAGGGTTGGGTCCCTTGTCTCCGCCTCCCCCTCCTCCTCCCCCTCCCCATCCCTCTCTCCCTCCCCCCCTCTCTCTCTTCTTCCTCCTCCTCCTCCTCCTCCTCCTCCTCCTCCTCCTCCTCAACCGCCGCCCGACCCACAGTAAAAGTACTTACTGAGCCTTTCCGCTGGTTTACTTAATATAGGACCAGAATCTCTATGGATTTTCCGCCACATTTCTAGAGAGAGTTTCGTTGTGGAAACTATTAAATGCATCTCTCATTGATATCCGCATCAAATTTCGAGCCTCAGTAAGACTTCGCCAATCTTGTAGATTTTACTCTCATCTAAATTATACGTTCCTTTTTCGGTTCTCCTGCAGCAGCTTTCTGTCGTGTTTTGTTTACCATGGGGGATCAGTTCCGTCTGTTATTAACTTATATGGTATGAATCTCTCGAGTACTGTTGATACTATTTCTTTGAACTTAAGCCACATATGGCCTTCACTTACACAGTCTGGAAGGATTGGAGACACTCTTGGAAAGACGTCAACCAATTTTTAGTTGCTTTTATAAGTTGATATATTTAGCGTTTAGTTTTGGTGAATTTCTTTGTTAGGTAATTGAGCCTCGCTACGACTGTGTGTTCACTAATCCCTGTGTCCGTTGTGATGCTCAGGATTATTTGTGGCTAAGAGGTCAAGTGTGTTTTCGTAACCACTTACAATTTGAATGGCTTCGTGAACTAATTGTTCAAAATAATTTTAAAAAAGCATTTAGAACAGTTACGGAAGTTGTTTTCTATCTACAATAGGGTCTGAAAACGTATTTTTGTCAACATACGGAAGGTAGATTGAAGTCACTGCCAACTGTAGGGTACCTATTTGCGATGAGACTCGAGTTTTCTTTGAAATGTTCAGCAAGTGTTTCATCTGAGACCGGAGGTCGGTAAAAGTAGCCAGTTATTAATTTATTCCGGTTGTCGAATATAAACTCTGCCCATACTAAGTCACAGGAACCACCTGCTTCAATGTCGCTTGTGAGCTGGAACACACATTACATTATTTTTCCTTAAGTTGTGCTTCTTGTTTCTGTTGTAGTGAAGATCATTACAATTACGGCTTTTCCCTCCAAAACCTAGGATGCTTTCTCTGTGACCCTGTAAATACCAGAGTTAAAGAATGTAGAACAACAACGTACGTTACAAGCATAGCGTTCTGTACTACTTCATTTCCTTATTTCTAACATTTTAAAATTGTACGTCAACCTTAGATGACATGTCAATCATAGATGTTGTTATCTCTGTTTATGAACGTACTTTCAGTCATGTTTTGAACATTGTCCAGCTACATTTTATTAACTAATATTTCGCCGCAAGGGATATCGGATTTTAGAGAGTAAATTAATATGGAGTATGTCGTTCTTCTTTTCAAACATTCTCATACCGATTTCTTCTTTCCTTATTGTCTTTTGGGGATGCAGTTGTAGTAATTAAAGTAGGCACAGATGCAGTGATAAAAAAGAAATGATTAGCGTACATTGGAATCCTCTTTATATCGTTCCTTTCTTGTTCTTCCCATGACGATGGACTGTTCCTTTCGCAATCAGTAAGCGTGAAAGGAAGCTACCGTACAGACAGAGGGATCTGTATTTATACTTGGCAGAACTAATTACATACTGACATAATCGTCGGAATTGCTTTCTTTTCGCAAAAGTCATAAATATTTCGATTTCGGTGAAGAAGCTCTGTAATTCGCCAAGATGTCGAGGAAGAAGGTCCCTTACGTGCTGGTTATATCGAATAAGATGTGGAGACGGCGGTTTGAAAGCGGACAGAAGTAGTACGAGGAAGGGTGTCCCTTACCTGAGGGATCGCTACTCAAGATATCTGGCAAAGGGGCAAGTGTAGCAAATGTCCGGCGTGGCCAATGTTCGGCATTCCTGTATTTATTCGTTTAGGTGCGAGGCGCGTATCATTACGAAAAGGCGAAATTGGTGGACTGGTTTAAGTCAGTAGTCTGCGTGTATGTTGAACACGAGCTGGCCCACATGGAGGGTTACCGTCCGCGGAAAGTAAGACGGAAAGAGACACCTAATCACTACTGTGCCCTAAGTGAGTGTTTTACAATCCGGCGTTTATTTTCCTTCGTTTGACACAAAACGAACCGGAATGAAGCAGCTTTATGCTGTGCCGTATTTCCAGTTGCCCGCAGGGCCGGGCGCAGCGTAGCTTCGGTGGGAACGCGTGTGTGTCGGCGGGCGCCGTGTGGGAGGAGGGTTCGTATAATTACGGGGCGCGCGGCGCTACGGATCGCCGACCGAGTCCGGTGTCGGCCGGTTCCCACAGCGGGCCAGCCCGGCACGGACGGCGGCCGGGGTCGCCGGGGTCAAACCGCGCCACGCAGCACCACCCTGGCTGGACGGGCTGTGCTGCGCCGGCGCCGCACGCAACCCCTGGAGCGGCACGCCAGCCAGCCTGCCCGGGACAAACACAGGCGTGAGCGCTACGTTTCTCTGTCACTGTTTCCCTCCACTGCCTGCTGTACTGAATGTAGCGCCGTAGCGCAGGAGGCATTTAAGGTTTTAACCGACCTTATGAATACTGGCCACAACACGTTTGTTCTGTCTCCGGCCGGCCGAAGTGGCCGTGCGGTTAAAGGCGCTGCAGTCTGGAACCGCAAGACCGCTACGGTCGCAGGTTCGAATCCTGCCTCGGGCATGGATGTTTGTGATGTCCTTAGGTTAGTTAGGTTTACCTAGTTCTAAGTTCTAGGGGACTAATGACCTCAGCAGTTGAGTCCCATAGTGCTCAGAGCCATTTGAACCATTTTTTTGTTCTGTCTCCTGACCTAGATAAATTATATCACAATAGTGATTGTGTGGTATGGCTTCGCCATTTGGGCTCACAGGCTTCCATTCGTAAGGCCCACCGTGGCCGTGCGAAGAGTGCAAACGTGTTTCCCTTTAACGATCAACAGTTGCACACCGCACATGTCCTAACAGTGTACCACTCAAGAGAGCAGGCAGCCAGTAACTGGCTACAAAAGCAAAATTAAACAAAAATAGGTGATATTCTCGGACGCCACACGCACAACAAGAAGGAAGTCGGAGAGAGAATACTGGACGTTTGCCATGAATACTGCAACACGGTATACACTAAAAGGAGGGTTCACGAATGATTGCCAAATGTAAGAGACCATATAAAAATCAAACATATAAATCCGTCAGGATTCTTGATGTACTGATGTCCTGCATATCTCTGCAGTATGGGAAAGAAGGCCTCTCCAGAAAGAGAATCTGGGGAGATAATCAGCTCTCAATCAAAACAATTTGCAATATTATTACAAGGGAGACAAGGCAACCAAGAGTACAGGATGACGGCATTACCATCAAAGCGAATGGAAACTTGACAAACAACAAGCTGGAAGTCGAAAACATTTTCAATAATCATTTTTTTTAATGTTGTAGAGAAAATAGGATCTAAATGTTCATCAGAAGAAGCAGGGCAGTTAATGGAAGAGGCCTCACCCACACAATTTAATACAATTGAAATTCCACCCACCTCTGCTTCTGAAATTAGGAAGATGATAAACTTTCTCAAGAATAAAAGCTCACATGGAATTGATGGCATTTCCAGCAGGATAATAAAAACTTCTTCCGAAGAGATAAGTGGGATTCTTAGCCACATATGTAATAGCTCTCTGAAGCAGGGTATTTTCCCAGATAGACTGAAGTATGCCATTGTTAAACCACTGCATAAAAAAGGGGATACGTCTGATGTCAACAACTACCGCCCAATCTCTCTTCTAACTGCCTTATCCAAAATTCTTGAAAAAGTAATGTATTGTAGAATAGCTTCACACCTTTGCAAAAATAAAGTTTTAACAAAATGTCAGTTTCGTTTGCAGAAATGTTTCTCAACGGAAAATGCTATATATACTTTCACTAATGAAATATTAAATACTCTGAGTAACCGGAAGTCACCCGTTGGGATTTTTTGTGATCTCTCAAAGGCTTTTGATTGTGTAAATCATGGAATACTTCTAGATAAGCTCAAGTACTGTGGTATGAATAGGACAGCGCTCAAATGGTTTAAATCATACCTAACTGGAAGAGTGCAGAAAGTTGAAATAAGCAGTTCACATAATATGCAAAAAACTGGTGATTTTTCAAACTGGGGAGCAATCAAGAATGGGGTGCCGCAAGGTTCGGTCTTGGGTCCTCTGCTGTTCTTAATATACATTAATGACTTGACATTCTATATTCACGAAGATGCAAAGCTGGTAGTTTTTGCCGATGATACAAGTATAGCGATCACACCCAACAAACAAGAATTAACTGATGAAATTGTAAACGATGTTTTTCAGAAAATTATTAAGTGGTTCTCTGCAAATGGGCTCTTATTAAACTTTGAGAAAACATAGCATATACAGTTCCACATGGTAAATGGAATGACACAATTAATAAATATAGACTTCGATCAGAAATCGGTAGCTAAGGTAGAATATTCAAAATATCTAGGTGTATGGATTGATGAGGGGTTGAACTGGAAAAAAACACACTGAGGATCTGCTGAAACGTTTGCTACTTATGCTATTAGGGTCATTCCAAATATTGGCGATATACATCTCAGTAAATTAAGTTACCACGCCTATTTTCATTCTCTGCTTTCTTATGGCATCATATTCTGCGGTAACTCCTCATTGAGTAAAAGAGTGTTCATTGCACAAAAGCGTGCAATCTGAATAATTGCTGGAGCTCATCCAAGATCATCCTGCAGACGCTTATTTAAAGAGCTAGGGATCTTCACTGTAGCCTCACAATATATATATATATATATATATATATATATATATATGTAATTTGTTATTAACAGTCTGAACGAATTCAAAAGTAATGGCAGTGTATATGGCTACAACACTAGGAGAAAGGATGATCTTCACTACTCAAGGTTAAATCTAACTTTGGCTCAGAAGGGGGTAAATTATGCTGCCACAAAAGCCTTTGATCACTTACCTAATGGCATCAAAATCTGACAGATAGCAATATATCATTTAAAAGGAAATTAAAAGAATTTCTGAATGGCAACTCCTACTCATTAGATGAATTTTTGGATGTAGTGAGTGGGTAATTTTTCCACCCACCCCCCACAAAAAAATCCAAAATATTAAGTGTCATGTAATATTTCGTGTAATGCAATATCTTGTACAGACATCTTTTATTAACCTGACACGTTCCTCATCATTACGAAGTGTCGTATTCATGATCTATGGAACAAGTACTAGTCTAGTCTAATCTAATCTCGTGAACACGTCGTGTTTGACTCCCCTGCATATGTAAATATGGCTGCAGTGTTTCAACAGGCACTTCCATCTAGAAATTGAAGTGACCTGCTACGAGACAAAGCTTAATTTGCTATTCTGAGCAGATTCTGCGATGCAATCTTGCTAAAAGCCTGGAACGACTTGGTAAACACTTGACTTGACAACACACCTCGATACTCCGCCTCGGACGGGACTCGGACGCCATTAAGTCGGTGCCGCTGGTCCTTGGTTCAGGGTGATGTCCTCGACTTGGTTATAGGGCGAAGTAGACGCAATGTAATGTACACTATTGTAAAATATAGTAATAGCGCCTATAGTACAGTAGTTTCGTTGTTTGTTGCGTAAGAGTGAGGGTGTTGAAACCAAAAGTAAATATATGTGTGGATGTGTGGCAATGTTTTCCCACTAGACAGTAGCAGGCCCGACTCCCGTGCCAGAGGGAGTAGCCCGGCGAGTCTAAGTGGCCTTAGAGTAGGGAAAGAGTATTGGAATTAGAGTAGGGTGGTAGGTTTGTAATGCAAGAAACTCCATGGCACAACAGTATGGACACTCTTAGTGGAAAGCAGTAATTGTGTAGGGCCCATTAATATGTTAGGTTCAAATGGCTCTGAGCACTATGGGACTTAACTTCTGAGGTCATTAGTCCCGTAGAACTTATATCTACTTAAACCTAAGTAACCTAAGGACATCACATACACCCATGCCCGAGGCAGGATTCGAACCTGCGACCGTAGCGGTCGCGCAGTTCCAGACTGTAGCGCCTAGAACTGCTCGTCCACCCCGGCCGGCAATGTGTTAGGTAACGGGCTTTTTAATGTAATAATGAGATGACAAAACTCTACTCAACGTCAGCTTTCTTTAAATGAGGAGGAATACGAGGTGTTATCCAAAATATTCGAGAATATCACCCGTAAAAATCAGGAAGCTTGCCTTACATCTTCATTCGCACCGCCACCTTCAAAGTAGTCCGGTTGCGTTTGTATGAACGCTTTCAGCGGTTTTTTCCCATTCTTCAAAGCAATACGGGAGGTCTGGTGCATGAATCGAGTTCAAAATTAGTTCCCACGCTGCTTGAATCTTTTCTGTGGGGTCAAAACGCTGCCCTTTCAACTTCAGTTGTATTTCCAGGAAGAGAGAAATACCAAGGGGCCTGTATCAGGAGAGTAGGATGGATGAGAGACTGTTGTTACGTTGTTTCTTGCCAGGAATAAGCGAGTGTGCGCATGCGTTATGACGCAAGACACAGTCTTTCTTGTCCCATCTCTGAGGCCTTTGAAGTATTCTCTTAGTCTTCCCAAAACTTCACAGTGGACAATCCACGTGGTCTCCTAGCACAGCACATCGCCATTGCTCCCGTCACCGGCAACGGCTCTTTTAAGGACTACGACACGACTCTTTTTCCTGGCGCCAGAGATCGTGTTCTTTGGTTTGCGATTCTGGTGGCGCCAGGGCGCGGCTGCTGCAGAAAGTATGACCACAGCGAGCGCCGCTGGCATAGTGTGCGGTAGCGACAGGTCAGTTGTAGGAAGGAAACGAACGAGGCTGGTCTGCGAGGAGCCAGGTCTGTGGGGTCTCACGGAGTTGGTGTGGAGCGATGCCGAACGGACAACGGTCAGCAGGGACGGAGCTGTCTTCTCTGGTTACCCGCAGAAACCTGCTTTGTAGGCGACAAACGACTTCAGCAGATTACAAGCAGCACAGTCAGAGCGCTTTTGGAGTAAATGCTTGTATCCTGTGATCCTGGGTTCAAGTCAAGCTACAGTGCCGTGTGCAACTGTGTGAGGTCGCTTTAAGTGCTGGCAATTGGAATTCATTGTGCTACGGAAATTTGTGAGCGTTCTGTAACGGCTTGTTTGTGGATTGTACTCGGAGCGTGCCATAGTGCACGGTATGGCTGTAAGCAAGCCTCTGAAGTCAGTATATGCTAGCCGCGCGACTAGGTTGATTAAATGAGATCTGAAATTGTTTCTACGAAGGTCACTCCAAAGTTAATGCACACTACTTTTGTAAAAATACAGTTTTCATTCTGCATGTGTGAAACTTTTACAGTGTGTAGATACAATCTTCCCTCTTATTTTAAAACTTTGTTCAACCCGTTCCCGTGAGTGGCGCCGTCACAGCATGTCTTCAAGATGGCTGCTACACTTGACGTTAGTCAGAAGCAACGTGCTGTCATAGAATTCCTGTGCCGTGAAAACGAGACAGTGGGAAACATCCACAAGAGGTTGAAAAAGGTGTAGCGAGATGCTGCTGTCGATCGCAGTGCAGTTAGTCGGTAGGCAAGCAGGTTACGTGATGAAAGCGGGCACGGCAATATTGAGGAATGTCCTCGCAGCGGCAGGCCTCCTACTGCGCACACTCCAGACAATGTGCAGAGAGTTAACGAATTGGTGACTGCTCACAGACGCATCACAATGTACGAATTGTCACGCTACGTTGGGATAGGGGAACGAAGTGTTTGCAGAATACTGAAAGTGTTGGCGTTAAAAAAGGTTTGTGCCAGGTGGGTACCCAGGATGTTGACAGTGCCTCACAAAGAAACAAGAAAAACGGTATGAAGCGAACTTTTGGAACAGTACGAGGATGGTGGAGATGAATTTCTTGGAAGAATTTTGACAAGTGATGAAACATGGCTCCATCATTTTTCACTATAGACGAAGAGGCAATCAATGGAGTCGCATCATGTAAATTCACCCAAGGAAAAAAAATTTAAAACCATATCTTCTGCTGGAAAAGTTATGGCTACGGTGTTTTTCGATTCCGAAGGACTCTTGCTTGTGGACATCTTGCCAAGTGGAACCACCTTAAATTGTGATGCATCTGTGACGACGCTGAAGAAACTTCAAGCTCGACTGAGTCGTGTTCGACCACATCGGCAAAAGCAGGATGTTTTGCTGTTTCACGACAATGCACGACCTCATGTCAGTCAAAAAACCATGGAAGCGATCACAAAACTCGGATAGACAACACTGAAACACCCGCCTTACAGTCCTGACCTGGCTCCATGTGACTACCATTTCTTTGGGAAACTGAAAGACTCTCTTCGTGGAACAAGGTTTGAAGATGATAACTCCCTTGTGCACGCTGCCAAACAGTGGCTCCAACAGGTCGGTCCAGAATTTTACCATGCGGGTATACAGGCGCTGGTTTCAAGCTGGCGTAAGGGAGTAGAGAGGGTTGGAAATTATGTGGAGAAATGAAAATATTGTTCGTAAAGGATGTATCTACACACTGTAAAACTTTCAAACTTGTAGAATAAAAGATGGATTAAAAAAAAGTGTGCATTTCTTTTGGAGTGACCCTCGTATTACAACAGTGGTTCTGTTCTGAAAATAGTAATTTTGTCGAATCAGCGTTTCACTTAAGTGTACTGAATATCGTTATATTGTGTTATGTGATTGATATAATGGCCTCTTATTTGTTGAACTCTCAGCAACAAGTAATCGTTAGCTAATGACGAGCATCAAAACGGATACAGGGATTGGCGAACCCAGAGTTGTCGTAGCGAGACTGAATATTGTAACTCCCAAATCCTCGAAAAATAAACGCAAAATATGTCTATTCAAAAAAGCAGATAAAAATTCACTTGACGCCTTGCCGAGAGACAATCACTACTCCCTCCAAATTAACAATGCACCGGTAATTTTTGACCAGATGTGGTTTGAATTCAAAGAAATAGTATCTTCACAAATTGCGAGATTTATACCTAATAAATTAACAAACGACGGAAATGACCCCCCTTGGTATACAAAATGGATCAGAACACTATTACAGCGCCATGTCACTGGTTGTGCGGCCCCTCCCGCCAGAGGTTCGAGTCCTCCCTCGAGCATGTGTGTGTGTGTGTGTGTGTGTGTGTGTGTGTGTGTTGTTCTTGGCATAAGTTAGTTTAAGCTACTTTAAGTAGTGTGTAAGACTAGGGACCAGTGACCTCAGCAATTTTGACCCTTAGGACTTCACACACATTGTAAGTAGGCTGTTTAGATTTTCTTACTGGTAACGCCACGTAGCGCTCTGTACGAAAATCACTGGCTGTGCTGTGTGCAGTCTGTGGCTAGTTTACATTGTTGTCTGTCATTGTAGCGTTGGGCAGCTGGATGTTAACAGCGCGTAGCGTTGCGCAGTTGGAGGTGAGCCGCCAGCAGTGGTGGATGTGGGGAAGTGAGGAGGAGGAGATTAGTGTTTAACGTCCCGTCGACAACGAGGTCATTAGAGACGGAGCGCAAGCTCGGGTGAGGGAAGGATGGGGAAGGAAATCGGCCGTGCCCTTTCAAAGGAACCATCCCGGCATTTGCCTGAAGCGATTTAGGGAAATCACGGAAAACCTAAATCAGGATGGCCGGAGACGGGATTGAACCGTCGTCCTCCCGAATGCGAGTCCAGTGTGCTAACCACTGCGCCATCTCGCTCGGTGGGGGAAGTGAGATGGCAGATTTTTGAGAGCGGATGATCTGGATAGAGGCAGTAAATTTGTAAGAATGGATGTCATGAACTGCTATATATATTATGACTTTTGAACACTATTAAGGTAAATACATTGTTTGTTCTCTATCAAAATCTTTCTTTTGCTAACTGTGCCTATCAGTAGTTAGTGCCTTCAGTAGTTGGAATCTTTTATTCAGCTGGCAGTAGTGGCGCTCGCTGTATTGCAGTAATTCGAGTAACGAAGATTTTTGTGAGGTTAAGTGATTTGTGAAACGTATAGGTTAATGTTAGTCAGGGCCATTCTTTTGTAGGGATTTTTGAAAGTCAGATTGCGTTGCGCTAAAAATATTGTGTGTCAGGATAAGCACAGTCTTGTATAATTTTTCTAAGGTGACGTTTCAACATTTGAGAACACTATTCCAGAAAGAACGAAAAAAAGCATGCCAGATTTAAACGAAAGCAAAATCTCAAAGACTGGCGATTTTTTACAGAAGCTCGAAATTTAGCGCAGCCTTCAATGCGACGTGCTTATAATAATTTCCACAACAAAACTTTGTCTCGAAACGTGGCAGGAAGTCCAAATAGATTTTGGTCCTGTGTGAAGTATGCTAGTGGCAATGCTCAATCAATGCCTTTTCTGCGTGATGCCACGGAGATAACTTCGATGACGGCAGTGCCAAAGCAGCCTTCCGCAATCATATCACCAAAGAAGACGAAGTAAATTTTTCGGAATTCGAATCAAGATCAGCTGCCAAGTCTTCCGGTCCAAGCCGAATACCAATTAGGTCCCTTTCAGAGTGTGCTGATGCAATAGCTCCATTCATAACAATCATATACAACCGCTCCCTCGACGAAAGATCCCTACTCAATGACTGGAAAGTTGCACAGGTCACACCAATACTCAAGAAAGGCAGTACGACAGATGATGGTGGTAAGTTCCTATGGGACCAAACTTCTGAGGTCATCGGTCCCTAGGCTTACACACTACTTAATATAACTTAAACTAAGTTACGCTAAGGACAACACACACACCCATGCCCGAGGGAGGACTCGAACCTCCGACGGGTGGAGCAGCGTGTGCCGTGGAAAGGCGCCCCAGACCGTGCAGCTACCACGCGTGGCAAAAGGCTGTAGGAGTAATCCACTAAACTACAGGCCCATATCAGTAACGTCGATATCTAGCAGGACTTGGGAATACACATTGTGTGCCAACATTATGAATTGCCTTGAAGAAAACGATGTATTGTCACATAGTCAACACAGGTTTAGAAAACAACGTTCTTGTGAAACCCAACTAGCTCTTTACTCACCCGAAGTGTTGAGTACTATTGACAAGGGATTTCAGATCGATTCCGTATTTATATATTTCCAGAAGGGTTTCGACACTGTACCACGTAAGCGGCTAGTAATTAAATGGCGTGCTTGTGGAATATCGTCTGAGTTATGTGACGAGATTCGTGATTTCCTGTCAGGGAGGTCACAGTTCGTAGCAACTGACGGAAAGTCGTCGAGTAAAACACACGTGATTTCTGGTGTTCTCCAAGGTAGTGTTATAGGCCCTCTGTAGTTCTTTGTCTATATAAACGATATGGGAGACAATCTGAGCAGCCGTCTTAGGTTGTTTGCAGAACACGCTGTCTTTTATCGACTAATAATGTCATCAGAATATTTAAAAAAATGCAAAACGATTTAGAAAAGATATCTGAATGGTGCGAAAAAAACGAAAAGTGTGAGGTCATCCCCGTGAGTGCTAAAAGGAATTCGTTGAACTTCGGTTACACGATAAATTGGTCTAACCTAAATGCCGTAAATTGAACGAAATACCTAGGAATTACAATTACGAATAACTGAATTTGGAAAGAACACATGTTGTGGAGAAGACGAACCAAAGACTGCGTTTTATTGGCAGAACACTTAGATAATGCAACAGATCTACTAAAGTGACTGCCTACACTGCGGTTGTCCGTCCTCTTTTGAAGTACTGCTGTGCGGTGTGGGATCCTTACTAGATAGGATGAATGAAATGAGCGTACGGCATTGTTGGCCGAGAGGCTCCATGGGGGGAACTTCGGCCGCCGTATTGCAAGTCCTTTTTAGTTGACGCCACGTCGGCGACTTGCGGGTCAATGATGATGAAAATGATGATGAAAGACACACGACACCCAGTCCCCTGCCGGGAATCGAACCCGGGCCCCCTGCGTGATAAGCAGAAACGCTACCGCTACGCTACGGAGGCGGACACCAGATAGGATTAACGGAGTATATCGAGAAAGTTGAACGAAGAGGTACTCATTTTGTATTATCGAGAAATAGGGGAGAGAGTGTGGCTGACATGATACAGGATTTGGAGTGGACGTCATTAAAACTAAGGCGTTTTATCGTGCGGCGGGATCTTCTCAAGAAATTTATATCACTAGATTTCGACTCCGAATGGAAAAATATTTTGTAGACGCCGACGAACATAGGAAGAAACGATCGTCGTAATAAAATAAGGGAAATCAGAGCTCGCACGGAAAGATACAGGTGTTCGTTTCCTCCGCTCGCTGTTTGAGATTCGAATAATAGCGAATCATTGTGAAAGTGATTCGATGAACCCTCTACCAGGCACTTAAGTGTGATTTCCAGAGTATCCATGTAGATGTAGAGTCTATGTACTATTTCGTGACAGTGAAAGCAAAAAAAAAAAAAAAAAAGGTTCAAATGGCTCTGAGCACTTTGGGACTTAACTGCTGAGGTCATCAGTCCCCTAGAACGTAGAACTACTTAAACCTAACTAACCTAAGGACATCACACACATCCATGCCCGAGGCAGGATTCGAACCTGCGACCGCAGCGGTCGCGCGGATCCAAACTGTAGCGCCTAGAACCGCTCGGCCACTTCGGCCGGCTTCAGTGAAAGCGCGCATGGTTTATGATATTGAGTTGCTACAGCACCTGGTATTGCTGGAGAGTTTTGGTGGGGATACAACAAGGCGGTAAACCCGAGTACGATATTTTAAAGTACTACAATAAGCCTCGTAAACGTGAGTCTCATTTAGTGCATAGTTCCACTCGAATCCAGCAAACTTCACAGCTATCTCATGTCCACTCTAAGTTGGTTGCAGAACGTTAGACGCTCTTAAGAGCTACAGACATACTAGAACAGTCGCAAGTCCGTCGCGTTTAGACTCTGAGCGTGACGTGTCTCTTGTAGCTCCCAAGGTGCTTGAAAACTTACAACGATGGCCTCATTTAATGGCTGCGCGACAAACAGAGTCGTACATTTACATGTGGGACGTGGAAGGCGTTTGGTGAGGCTGCGTTTGACTATGATCTATTAACTGACTGTGGTAATTATAAATTAGTCATCACAGGGAGATGGATCAAAAGTGTAGGCACCATAACGCATTAAAATGGAAGGGAGAAACGGTTGATATGTATTGCTCTGATGGGAAAATCTCACATCCATTACTAGGTGAGCCAGAGAACCCCGTAAGAACTTTACTTGTGCACAAACGTAATGAATCTAAGCATTATTAGAAATAATTAGAAAATATAAAGCATGCTTTCAGATTCGACGGCCAGAAAAATAGTAGAAATACATTCATTATGTAACGACATGCCGGCACTGCATACTTTTTTTGTATGAAAACGTCTCTACACCCCTGTATACACAGACATATGGTAAAATTACTGGCTTACTTACCCACAATCACTCATCATAACAAAACTACTGACACGATAGCGAAGCAGCGGGTAACAGCTAGTAAATTAATAAAGTAGAATAATGACAGACACCGCATTTGTTAGTACGGGCGATGTGCTGATGTGATAGAGCTGGCTGATAAATCACAACTATTCAATTTGTAAAGGCAAGCACAACCGCACACCTTGAAATTGGAAACAGAAATGATAATCGATAAATACACCATTAGCAACTGGAGTACCAACACACTGAATGACAGCTTTTCTGTGTAACCAGTTGTATCTTTGTAACCAACAAAACTGAACATGCACAGAATGTTAAATTCGAATTAGTTTGTCCTAAGATATTAGCTATTCCTGTCGAAACACACTGTAGATTCCGCATGACGCCTTAAGGTTTGTGGCACAGGATACTTTGAGTACCACAGTCACTTCCCCGTATATTGTTCTAATCGCGAATGATACATGGGAGAAAGATTATTGGTAAGCCTTCGTATGAGTTTGAATGTCTCTAATTTTACCTTGATGATCTTTTTCACGATATGTTCGTAGGGGGCAAGCAATATATCAGTACTGATGGACTGTTCTACGAACGTACGCGCTCGAACTGCTAACTGTAAACTACACTGTGCAAAAGAATTGAAGGACTACTATTTCAAAACCCCGTAATCCCTACCAGTTAAGACTAATACGTTTGAAATTTGGCTCAAAAGCGCGTACAACCTTCCTCTTTAGTGGTGCTAAAAAAAAAGGCCGTAACTCAGAAGTTAATGGGACGTGTAAGGGGGGTTAATGATGTCACATTGGCAACAAATTTCACCGTAATTCTACCCAGTCACACAATGGAAAAGTCGTCACGACCCCTCTTACCCACATTTTACCCCTTTTACCGTCTTTTCACGCCTCTGCGATGGAGGTTGGAAGTGCGCTGGCGCTGGCGCTGAAATCACGCTGTTTGCTTGTGGGTTGCTGAGGAAAACATTTCAGACACATCGCCGCTCGCAGTCAGAACGAAAAGCCATAAAGGGTGTCAATGAAATCACCACTTTCCCTGGGACGTTGATTCTCACACATTTCGATGTCGAAAGCGACAGCTCGCAGTGCGGTGAGCAACACAAAGACGTTTTTCACAACGCCTGAGACTGATGACGTCTTTGGGGTTTCAACTGTAAGTAGGCTGTTTAGATATAAGTAGGCCGTTTATGTTTTTATGTTGGTATTGCCACGTAGCGCTCTGTATGAAAATCACTGACTGTGCTGTGTGCAGTCTGTGGCTGGTTGACATTGTTGGAATATTCGCCATTGTAGTGTTGGGCACTTGGATGTGAACAGCGCGTAGCGTTGCGCAGTTGGAGGTGAGCCGCCAGCAGTGGTGGATTTGGGGAGAGAAATGGCAGAATTTTGAGAGCGGATGATCTGGACGTGTGTCCATTAGAAAGAGTAAATTTGTAATATTGGATATCATGAACTGATATATAATGATAACTTGCCGGCCGGTGTGGCCGCGCGGTTCTACGCGCTTCAGTCTGGAACCGCGTGACCGCTACGGTCGCAGGTTCGAATCCTGCCTCGGGCATGGTTGTGTGTGATGTCCTTAGGTTAGTTAGGTTTAAGTAGTTCTAAGTTCTAGGGGACTGATGACAACAGATGTTAAGTCCCATAGTGCTGAGAGCCATTTGAACCATTTATGATGACATTGGAACATTTTAAGGTAAATACATTGTTTGTTCTCTATCAAAACCTTTCATTTGCTGACTATGCCTATCAGTAGTTAGTGCCTTCAGTAGTTAGAGTCTCTTATTTAGCTGGCAGTATTGGCGCTCGCTGTATTGTAGTAGTTCGAGTAACGAAGATTTTTTTGAGGTAAGAGATTCATGAAAGGTATAGGTTATTATTAGTCAGGGCCATTCTTTTGTACGGATTTTTGAAAGTCAGATTGCGTTGCGCTAAAAATATTGTGTGTCAGCTTAGTGTTGATCAGAATAAGTAAAGAGAGAAAAAATGTGTGAGTACGTTCAGTTCTGCTCAGCTGTTTGAAAATCAAATAACGTAATTCATAAATTTTTCTAAGGGGATGTTTCACAACCCCTCCCTAAGGACATTGTGGGCTGCAACCCCATCGAACGTGATCACACGCATTAGAGCTCAGCGCGACCGCAGTTTTTGCATTCATGTATAGGCTGGAACCACTAGGGACCGTTGGAAATTACTTGGCGAAATTTGATCGTTATCCGAAGCAGCAGACGGTGTTTATGCTTTTTCGTCCCTCCTATTTTGCGTCCCACTGTGACGTGAGGAAGGCTGAATGTGATATCGACACATGCGTGAATAAAACGACAATGGGTGCCTCTAAGCGCCGCCCCTCCCCCCCCCCCCCCCCTCCCTCCCAGTTCAGCCAAACCCTCGCTGTCACCCGCCTACATTTATTGAGCATTTTAAAGATGCTCGTGTAGAGTCAGAACGTGTGACGAGAGTACAAGCGGCTGCAGGCAGGCTGTTCTTTCGCCGCCAGGTTGCTGCTCTTGCGCCTAATAGTAGGCCACCTGGAATCTTAGTGAGTCAAAGGGGTTGCCGGACTGCAAGCGACTAAGACTTCGTCACGAATTCTGTCTATACAAGTACATTTTTAAAATTCTCAATAAAGGTGGGCAGGTTTTGCCGAATTTCGGAGTGAGAGGACTCTTCGTCGAATAGTTCCAACTTGTACGCGAGAGCAAAAATTGCGGTCGCGCTGCGCTCCAAATGGGTGTGATCATATGCGGAGGGGACGCAGCCCCACAATGTCCTTAGAGAAGGGCAGAAACGCTCGAGGGTATAAGCAGTGTCAAAGGTTGTGAAGAACGCCTTCCTGATACTCATCGCACTGCGAACTGTCGTTTTCGACCTAAGGAAAGGGGTGGTTTCATTTACGCTCTTTATGCCACCCCATAACGCATTTTCGTCCCGATTGTAAGCGGCAGTGAGTCTGGAGTTTTTCCTCGGCCAATGATTGGAAGATTTCGTGATTTCAACGCTTGGTACGCGGTTCTGACCTCCATCGCAGAGGCGTCAAAAGAAGTCGTGAATTGAGGGTAAGAGAGGTGTAACGTAGCAAGTTATTACGAGATAACATTCGTTACAGTAAGGCACGCAGCCGTTTGGTACGGTGGCTGCAGGATGGCTAGGGTTTTTTTTTTATTTTTTTTTTTTCCTCACAGTGCAACTGACGCTGCCTGCCTTGAGAACTGCATAGTGTAACATTCAGTCGGTATGTAATCCATATTAGTTATTATTCGATTTTGTTGAAATTTGGTACACAGCCTTTTGTTATTAATGGAATGACGCTGTCAAAATTTCAGATTTTTATTTATTAAAGTTCCGGAGATAATGAAAATTACCTAAAACTCCTAAAACAGACACATATGTTCTAAAACCCAGTTAGGAACAATAACAAATTGACTTACATTATCATTTGAAGCCATTACAAAGTTATCTGTGCATAAAATCAGTTAATTAGAATTTTCTTTTCAAAAATTTAGTTACTTTATATTACGTAATACAGAAATCGATCGTAATTATTATTTGCTTATAATTTTGCTGTGTGAGTGCATGAGAATGATTGAGAGAATGTATATGGGACATACGTTAAAAATTAATATGTCATTTTATGTAAGACCTTGTACAAACGACCCGTGGGAAAGATATGGTGCAACCACGATTCAGATGACGTATGTCGGTGTGAGCTTGCTTTTGTATAAAAGCAGCCAGAATGAAAGTTAGAGGCGGAATAAGTTTATTTATCAATTTGGAAAATATTTTGCATTTCGAATATTTTGATTAAGCAATATACTAGAAATTGAAGTTTTAATGACGTTAATTACTATCAGATTAGTGACTGGATAAGGCAAGTGTTTCTAAATTAAATAGTTGAAGATTTATGAGCGTGTGAACTTTCTGGTCGTAGTAACAATTCCGCGTGGCATATTTCGTGCTCTGTACGGAATACTTTGGCGAGCACTTCTTGCCAAGAAGACCACTGAAACGACCGAACGTTTAACTCGCGAGTAGTAATGGGTCTGTGACTGTTAGATCGTGAAAATGAGTGGCGTGGAACTTGCAAATACTCTGGCTGCTTTTCGAGTGAAAATGTGTTCTACAGACAATGAATTTTGAAGGATAAAGTTTACCATATTACATACGGAATTGATAGCCATTTATTGTGTTTTCCTGATAATAAAAAGGAGATTCAATCTATATATTTTAAATGCTTTGTGCAAGTGGACTGCGTCGTCCGAACGCCCGATTTTTTAAATATGAACTTTCAGGAACTACCCGGGTTACGCGACCTCTGTGTGGCAGGTATTAGGTAGTGGTTTCATCATCGTTACTTTACACTGCCTAGCACGTATCTGTACTAAAGAGTGAAGGGACGTCGGAAGGAAGGATGTATCGAGGTTGGTGGACTTTCGGTAATTCAGAGAGAGAGAGAGAGAGAGAGAGAGAGAGAGAGAGAGAGAGAGAGAGAGAAGATGACAGACCCCGCCCCTCCGCTGGGGGTGTGATGACCTTGCATCGTGTGACACGACCAAGTTGGCATTGGGCAAAGTTCTGGTGAAATCTGGTGCCAACGTGACGTCGTTAACACCTCCAGCCCCCTTACATACCACATGAACTTCTGATCTGTGGCCTTTTATTCTCATGTTTCGACACTTTGGTGTTTGAAGCGTCGCTAAGCCAGAGAGACGTTTGCGGGCTCCACGCTTTTGCACTATTAGGGAACAAAGTTGTACGCACATTTGAGCCAGATTTCAAACTTAAGCATCGCAAAGGGTGGGAATTACGGGGTTTCTAAAGAGTGATCATTTAATTCTGTTGCGCAGTGTAGATCGCGATGAAATTTGACGTCGTTAAACCTGGACCATGCTACCCATTTGAAATGTAGTGTTCTATTCTCAGATGCATAAATCACATTTGTTGGGCAGATTACATTTATGTAGCATAATATAGCCAAGACATAGGATCAAGATATTACTGATTGAAAGAGTTTTTAAATAGATTCACATATGCAAGCAAGACATCAGTGAATGAAATAGTTTCAAATAGTTTCACAAATGTGACCAAGACCTTAGTGAATAAAAGTGTGTAGATCGCGATGCAAAATTCTTCTCTTGTAGTGTCTGCCATTAATTTTGATGGTATTTCGGTGATGTTTTCGTGGTTATAAGGGAACCTGTGACGAAACGCGTACGTTTCGAAACGCGTACATCATGACGCGATAATCAGAGTAAATAGACTTCTTTTTGAAGATTATCCACAGCCGTCGTCGGCTAATCGTTCGCTAATGGAACAGAAAGGGGAGGAATTTTGTAATGTTAGCAGAAATATCGTCCGCCACAGACCGCAAACTGACTTGTAGAGTAGAGCGTGGGTGTACGTAACTTCCGATTACTTCACTGACTCCCGCTAACTTTTGCCTGTTCATCTGCTTCCAGATTTTATCTGTAGGTTTCTAATCGACTTAGTTGACCCTTAACTACACCAAGAGACCAACTTGTAGAAAATAGCAAAGCTAATATGTGAACAGCACAAGTCTGACTTATGCAGTTCTAGTGCCGAGACGTTACACGACAGAATTTAGTGCGAGCTCGCCTGTTGGTTGCAGTAGTATAGGCACGTGTTAGCTGTGCGATACACATCCCGCGCGTGCGATACTAATGTTCACATGCTTGCCGCCAGACACAGCTGCGTAATGGGATGCCTAAATGGGAGCACTCTGATCAATAGTCAAATTGCAGTGCAATTTGGCGGCTTTCATGCGCGCGTGTGTGATACTGCAGCAATGGAGCTCACCTGTTAGATTGTCGATACAGCTGGTTAATTACGGACTGTGCAATTAAACATGGCCGTGACTTCTCAGGGGGAGGGAGGCGGGCGTTGTATCTCGACACCGCACACCTACTGTAATAGGCAAGTCCCAAACTTGACACAGAACCTAATGTAGTTGTAGCCAAACAGTTATCAGCTTAGGGCATAGTCCTGTTACTCTTTTATCCATTCTAATGCAGTGACTGACTTTCGCTTCTGTGCATTTGATAACGTATCGTTTATGATCCTTGTGAATATGAGGTTTCTGACAAGCATGTCATTCGATCTGGATTTGCTTTAGGAAGAGATTATAGATAGATTAAGTATTGCGCGTGGAATCCCGGAGCGTTGGCGTAATATCTTTCCACTGAGACCGCGGTCGCTGATAAACTTTTCTAGTCAGTTTGAGGGTGGAATGCTTACTTTGTTGCCAAATATTGGTGAACTGTGTCAGCACACGTAGGAGAGGCAGGCGTGAGTTTCGTGATGGACTAAACCATCGGAGGGTTTCCCAGGACGTTGACTAAAATGAAGACTAGATGTGACTACAACAAGAGGTTGCGTTGCCTGCGGCTTTTCCGATGGACTAGTTGTAAATAGGGTTTTCTGGTGAGACGTCGGATGTCGACGTGAACTTTCAACGGTATTTTGCCGGCGCTACTGACCGACATCTTCAAGTACGGTGAACATACTGCTTAGGCTGTGACCGAAGCCTGCAGTTTATAGCACTCTCAGAAGACCCACACGCCAGCGGGGGCACGTTCCCTGTTCAGTCAAAACATTGTGACCAATGCCCAATGCGAGGTTGAATGCTTCCTCTGGTGTTGTGGGCACGTGACGTAGTAAGGAAAGAATATAAACGGAAGAAAGACGAATGGGCAGTCATTATAGCGAAGTTACGAGCTGCAAATGCGGAAATCCACTGATATAAGCGGTTCTGACATAGGGCACATTGTTGTGGCGCTGCGGCTGGAAATGAGAATCCCTGAAATGGCGAAGCTGGTCGCCTGTTTGTGTACTACTGTCGTGAGCACCGACGGGAGTTGGTTGAAGAAAGGTGGAATAACGTGTAGGCTGTATGGTATTGGATGTCCACGTCTAATCAGAAAACATAGTGGTTGGGGGATCCCCTACAGAGTAATCCAGGATAGGCAGAGATCAGTGGCAAATTTGACGTCAGAGTACAATGCTGGTGCAGGCACAAGTGTTTTAGAGCACACTGTTCAAAGGCCATTGTTGAACATGGAGCTCGACATCAATCTTAATACGGATTAATACATGGATTTAGAAACTAGTCGCTCATATGCAGGCTTAACCATGTCACATTGCGCATAGCCAGAGCCAAGGTAGGGAAGACAGGCTATTAAAATACTATCTCAAGCCATCCCTCAACCACACTGGCAATACATCTCAAGTTATCTGTCAGCCACACTGACAGTACACATGCAGCAGGAAGCAATTAAAATTCGGGACCAGTAATACCTTCGCTTCCAGAACATCGGCTTCGTTCTCCGCAAATATGGCTTCAATGGCTAAACGGAAGTTCTGAAATATCAACTCTGCCCGTCGGTCAACGTGCAGCTAAATTACGGCACGACAAGTAGTGTAGTCCCCAATGCAAAATGTTGCCAGGCCCCACACCCTGCGGAGCTTCCACCGGCGTGCATCCTTGTATCTGCTCTATCCAGGCTCCGTGGACTCATCGTGCTGCTCTTATGCCGACTCCCCTTCGCTTCTCTCGCCTTCATCCCCGGAGCGCCACCTAGCCACACCGCCCACAGCGAACCAAAGATGTGCAAGTAGTGGCTGATCGATTCGAGACGAGCCTCCACGGCTCAATTTTATTGAGAAAAATCCAGAAGTTAAATTTGTGTCTTCGAAAGAGGGCTGAGAAATTATTTATTGACCTCGAGTTTAGAAGACGCCACAAACGCTGCTTCTAATGACAAACTGCCTATTGGCTTCTGTCTCGGGTTCTTCGGCCGACGTTCATCTAATGATTTTACTGACGTTTCGCCAGCACGAGTGGCTGGCATTGTCAAAGCTTCACCCTCCATTGCCGGTGGTGAACTGGAGCCGAGCTCGCGGCCGCAGACTATATGTACCTGGCGCGCCAACGTCCGAGGGCTTCTCCGCGGTCATTTCCGGTGCGGTTCTCCTCTTGCTACCTGCGACGATCGTTCGCTGCAGTACGGGAAGCCAGGATCCGTTTACCTTAAGGCTTTCCTCTTTCTTGTTCAAACTGTTCGCGTGTTTTTGTATTTCTACAGCTTCTCACAACAAGCGCGTGTGATAGTGCCTCTCTACAGCCAGAACTTCCGTGTCGGCGAATTTTATTACGTGTTCGGTCTCATACAGTGCGTGCTCTGCCACGGCCGCTTTCCCCACCTGCCCCAACCTGCAGTGTCGCTTATGCTCTTTGATCCTGGTGTTAATTGATCGTCCAGTCATTCCGACATAAACTTTTCCGCATGTGAATGGTATACGGTATACTCCCGACATTTCAAGTGGGTCTCTTTTCTCCTTCGCCGATCTAAGACGTTCTTTGATCTCCCTTGTCGGTTTGAAAATCGTCTTTACGCTATGTTTGCGAAATATACGGCCGATTCTGCCCGTCACTCTGGGAATGTATGGCAGAAAGGCCGTACCCGACATTTCTTTTTCTGGTTCCTTACTTCGGCGAGTGTTTGGCTCTGTTACACTTCTAATATAATTTGTGGAGTACCCATTGCTCCTCAGTACAGTTTCCAGGTGTTGCATTTCTCGTTTGAGGTGTTGCGGCTCACATATTCGTCCTGCTCTCGTTACGAGCGTACTAATCTTGCCTCTTTTTCTGGCTCGGGTGGTGGTTTGAAAGTTTGTGCAGGTATCGGTCCGTGTGTGTCGCTTTTCGATACACGTTGTGTCTCAGGTTTTCGCCGTCTCTTGTGACCACCATATCTAGAAATGGCAGTTTCTTGTCCTTTTCTACTTCCATGGTAAATGTTATGTTGGCATGGAGGCTGTTCAAGTGTCTTAGGAAGTCACCGAGCTGTTCTTCACCATGGCTCCACACCACGAAAGTATCATCGACGTACCTGTACCACACCTTAGGTTTGCAACGCGCTTGTTCAGAGAAGCTGTAGAAATACAAACACACGCGAACAGTTTGAACAAGAAAGAGGAAAGCCTTAAGGTAAACGGATCCTGGCTTCCCGTACTGCAGCGAACGACCGTCGCAGGTAGCAAGAGGAGAACCGGACCGGAAATGACCGCGGAGAAGCCCTCGGACGTTGGCGCGCCAGGTACATATAGTCTGCGGCCGCGAGCTCGGCTCCAGTTCACCACCGGCAATGGAGGGTGAAGCTTTGACAATGCCAGCCACTCGTGCTGGCGAAACGTCAGAAAAATCATTAGATGAACGTCGGCCGAAGAACCCGAGACAGAAGCCAATAGGCAGTTTGTCAACAAGTGGCCACGAAAGCCTTAACAATTTTGTCTGCTTCTAATGTTACAAACTTCTTGAATGTTCGTATTGGAAATACTGGATTTGTAGTCTAGTTACGAACTTTTGCAGCTTTTAGCCTTAGTTATAAATGGGGCACAACAGCAGCTCACCACAGGATGTCGTCCAGTCGCGTGTCGCTCTCGCTGGCGAGTTGGTCCAGAATGTAAAGTGGTTTACGTTTCGGGAGCGCGGGCGGCAGCTGTTCCGCCCCTGCGACACTGCCGCGCCTCGCATAATTCGCCCCTTGTCAGGCAGTCCCTCCGCCTGCAGATGGCCCGCAGTGAAAACTATTTACCATTTGGGCGCGGAGGCTGCTGCAGATTTATTCGGCGGGGCTGCCGGCTGGCGGCAGTTGGCCATTAGAGCCTCCGGCCGTAAATGCCGCGTGATGTACGCCGACGCCGCGTCCTTCTTTCCGCGAATAAATTCGGCGCAACGAGTGCCGGCGAACTGCCGCGGAGCAGAGCGTTCATCCCCCGGGCGCCGCCCCCTCCGTGTCCCGGCCGCAGCTGGCGTGTCGCCGTCTTCGTTCGGCGGCCGTCCGCCTTCCCAGCCACTGTGCAGACTCCCCGTGAGGGACGGCTGCTTTCGTATGCGCAACTCCGAGGACTCCGTGTCCCGAGGAAAGTTCGCACTCCGCAGGGAAGGGTGCGTCTCGCGGGCTGCGCCAGTAGCGGTCGGCTTAAGCCAACCGCTACAGTCCCAGAAGGCACGCTGAATACCATTAGCGCCCAACATATTCTCGTTAAATTCAGTAGCGTTGTCAGCGAAATGAGCCAGACCGTAGTTCACTGCCGATCTCTGGACAGTAGATTTATATTCAGAGGAGGGCGCTGTAAACGTTTCACCAATCTGCCATGTTATCAGTTGTTACATCCATCATTTTAATTATTTTCTGTACTTCCTGAGTTGCTTCTACGAGGAGCATTCAATTAGTAATGCACGCATTTTCTTCCTAGGCCAATTTTGGTTGAAAAATGCGAAATTAGTTGTGAGATATCGTCGAATACTCTCCCTTCAGCGCCTGTAGTTTCTTGAAGTTAAGATAGGTGGCGACTTTATACGTAGCCTTCAAAATGGCGTCTTTAGCGGAGCTGTGTTCCAAGGAGAGAGCTCTCATTGAGTTTCTTTTGGCGGAAAACATGAGCATCGCATGAGTTCATAGACGCATGCTGAAACGCCTGGTTAAATCCGCAGGACAGAACAGGTAGTTGGAATTGTGAAAAGGGGCCAAAAATGAGCAGCTATCAGTTACACTCAAACACATATAATTTTATTTAGTTGTCCAAACATTACAGTGCAAATTTCCGACCTTAACTATCGTCTGAATATGTCACACAAATATATGGCTTAAGGGAAAAACGTCTTTAATTTTTAAAACGGCTGAAGGCTCATGATTTAAAACACAACTACAATAAATTTTTAAAAGGCACAAAGCGCAAGGTTTTATCCTTAAATAGTATTTCAAATGAGGCTGAAGGCCCAAAAACTCTAAGACTTGACAAGTAGGGAATTTTAATTTTAAAACGGCTGAAAGCCCATGATTCAAAACACAGCTACAATAAATTTTTACATGGCAGAAAGCCCAAGGCTTTATCCTTAAATATTTTTTTAAATGAGGCTGAAGGCCCAAACAATCTAAGATTTAACAAGTGAGGAATTTAAATTTTAAGACAACTCAAGGCCCATGATTGAAAAACACAACTATAATAAATTTTCAAACGGCAGAAGGCCCAAAGCCTTATCCACAAAAAAAGAAAAATTTTAAATGAGGCTGGAGGCTCGAACCAAGCAAGACTTAACAAGTAAGGAATTTTCAATTATAAAACGGCTGAAGGCCCATTATTTAAAACCCAACTAAAAGCATACAAATTGAAACCAAAACCAAAAAGAAAAGGCAGTACAACCAGCGGCTCTCAGAAGTTTCCGGGGGTCGGTCTGCACTTGAAATATTAACATTCGCTTAGGGGAGACAGGTACTCGGCCCAACCATACCCGATCCACCGGTAACCCAACCAAGAGACAGTCAACGGACCCACCGACAAGACGACTTGCTTTCCACCCGACCAGTACACAACGAACTCCAAAGTCAAAACATAAAAGGCTTAGCCGCCCACAACCAAGTATGCACAAGCTGTCAAAACTACACACACGTGTTGGACAGCGACAACACGATGAGGTAAGGACACTGCCTGAATTTTACGTCAGCGGCTAGGGCAGGTAACCGGAACGCTAACGGCCACAAGGCAGAAAATTCCGCTGGTGCACTTGGACTTAAAATAACCAAAATGCAGTTAAACTCCACTGGATGGTAGCCAAACTTTCGCAAACTCGAACACTCGCTGTTGCTCACGGGAATACCCCCAACAGCCAACCATGAAAATCAGCGGCACAATGTAAACAGACTGGCTTCGGTAATTAAATCACCACTCAACTTTAATGTCCTCGGTCGGTGGGCCACGAACCCCGTAGCAATCGGAACAGCTCCCACACACTTCGACACTGCGTAGAGACCGCCAGCGGGCCGCGCGGAGATTTCCTGGCTGATCCTCACCAACCGACCGACTCCTCAGAGCCAGTACGCCGACAACATTAATAGTAACTTGTCAATGAAAATCACACAAACTACACACAGTTTTACGAACACTTGCACGAAGAACTAGACAATGCTAATGGCAGTGACTGTCAATAACAGGGACGAATCACGAGTCGGCACACACAGCCAACACATAAGCGATCGCCGACCAAATACACGTCGTCCGGCAACACGACCGACTGACGACCAACCAAAGTCGTCCCCACTCCAGTCACGTGTGTCGGCAACCGTCGGGCGTGTCACAGCGCCCTCAATGAATTTGTGCCGCGTGCCAACTCAAACACTGCCAGGTCCGAACTAACTGCTGGCACGTTCCAACTGAACTCGACACACGACGACCGGGATGTAGTAGCAGTCCAGCAAAGATAATACGGCAGGTTTCAAAATGGCTCTGAGCACTATGGGGCTTAATATCTGAGGTCATCAGTCCCCTAGAACTTAGAACCACTGAAACCTAACGAACCTAAGGACATCACACATTCATGCCCGAGGCAGGATTCGAACCTGCGACTGTGTCGGTCGCGCGGCTCCAGACTCAAGCGCCTAGAACCGCTCGGCCACAATGGCCGGCAATTTTTTTTTTTTTTTTTTTTTTTGTTCATCAGTCTACTGACTGGTTTGATGCGGCCCGCCACGAATTCCTTTCCTGTGCTAACCTCTTCATCTCAGAGTAGCACTTGCAACCTACGTCCTCAATTATTTGCTTGACGTATTCTAATCTCTGTCTTCCTCTACAGTTTTTGCCCTCTGCAGCCCCCTCTAGTACCATGGAAGTCAATCCCTCATGTCTTAGCAGATGTCCTACCATCCTGTCCCTTCTCCTTGTCAGTGTTTTCCACATATTCCTTTCCTCTCCGATTATGCGTAGAACCTCCTCATTCCTTACCTTATCAGTCCACCTAATTTTCAACATTCGTCTATAGCACCACATCTCAAATGCTTCGATTCTCTTCTGTTCCGGTTTTCCCACATTCCATGTTTCACTACCACACAATGCTGTACTCCAGACGTACATCCTCAGAAATTTCTTCCTCAAATTAAGGCCGGTACTTGATATTAGCAGACTTCCCTTGGCCAGAAATGCCTTTTTTGCCATAGCGAGTCTGCTTTTGATGTCCTCCTTGCTCCGTCCGTCATTGGTTATTTTACTGCCTAGGTAGCAGAATTCTTTAACTTCATTGACTTCGTGACCATCAATCCTGATGTTAAGTTTCTCGCTGTTCTCATTTCTACTACTTCTCATTACCTTCGTCTTTCTCCGATTTACTCTCAAACCATATTGTGTACTCATTAGACTGTTCATTCCGTTCACCAGATCATTTAATTCATCTTCACTTTCACTCAGCACAGCAATGTCACCAGCGAATCGTTTCATTGATATCCTTTCACCTTGTATTTTAATTCCACTCCTGAACCTTTCTTTTATTTCCATCATTGCTTCCTCGATGTACAGATTGAAGAGTAGGGACGAAAGGCTACAGCCTTGTCTTACACCCTTCTTAATACGAGCACTTCGTTCTTGATCGTCCACTCTTATTATTCCCTCTTGGTTGTTGTACATATTGTATATGACCTGTCTCTCCCTATAGCTTACCCCTACTTTTTTCAGAATCTCCAACAGCTTGCACCATTTTATATTGTCGAACGCTTTTTCCAGGTCGACAAATCCTATGAAAGTGTCTTGATTTTTCTTTAGCCTTGCTTCCATTATTAGCCGTAACGTCAGAATTGCCTCTCTCGTCCCTTTACTTTTCCTAAAGCCAAACTGATCGTCACCTAGCGCATTCTCAATTTTCTTTTCCATTCTTCTGTATATTATTATTGTAAGCAGCTTCGATGCATGAGCTGTTAAGCTGATTGTGCGATAATTTTCGCACTTGTCAGCTCTTGCCGTCTTCGGAATTGTGTGGATGATGCTTTTCCGAAAGTCAGATGGTATATCGCCAGACTCATATATTCTACACACCAACGTGAATAGTCGTTTTGTTGCCACTTCCCCCAATGATTTTAGAAATTCTGATGGAATGTTATCTATCCCTTCTGCCTTATTTGACCGTAAGTCCTCCAAAGCTCTTTTAAATTCCGATTCTAATACTGGATCCCCTATCTCTTCTAAATCGACTCCTGTTTCTTCTTCTATCACATCAGACAAATCTTCACCCTCATAGAGGCTTTCAATGTGTTCTTTCCACCTATCTGCTCTCTCCTCTGCATTTAACAGTGGAATTCCCGTTGCACTCTTAATGTTACCACCGTTGCTTTTAATGTCACCAAAGGTTGTTTTGACTTTCCTGTATGCTGAGTCTGTCCTTCCGACAATTATATCTTTTTCGATGTCTTCACTTTTTTCCTGCAGCCATTTCGTCTTAGCTTCCCTGCACTTCCTATTTATTTCATTCCTCAGCGACTTGTATTTCTGTATTCCTGATTTTCCCGGAACATGTTTGTACTTCCTCCTTTCATCAACCAACTGAAGTATTTCTTCTGTTACCCATGGTTTCTTCGCAGCTACCTTCTTTGTACCTATGTTTTCCTTCCCGAATTCTGTGATGGCCCTTTTTAGAGATGTCCATTCCTCTTCAACTGTACTGCCTACCGCGCTATTCCTTATTGCTGTATCTATAGCGTTAGAGAACTTCAAACGTATCTCGTCATTCCTTAGTACTTCCGTATCCCACTTCTTTCCGTATTGATTCTTCCTGACTAATGTCTTGAACTTCAGCCTACTCTTCATCACTACGATATTGTGATCTGAGTCTATATCTGCTCCTTACAATCCAGTATCTGATTTCGGAATCTCTGTCTGACCATAATGTAATCTAATTGAAATCTTCCCGTATCTCCCGGCCTTTTCCAAGTATACCTCCTCCTCTTGTGATTCTTGAACAGGGTATTCGCTATTACTAGCTGAAACTTGTTACAGAACTCAATTCGTCTTTCTCCTCTTTCATTCCTTGTCCCAAGCCCATATTCTCCCGTAACCTTTTCTTCTACTCCTTCGCCTACAACTGCATTCCAGTCGCCCATGACTATTAGATTTTCGTCCCCCTTTACATACTGCACTACCCTTTCAATATCCTCATACACTTTCTCTATCTGTTCATCTTCAGCTTGCGACGTCGCCATGTATACCTGAACTATCGTTGTCGGTGTTGATCTGCTGTCGATTCTGATTAGAACAACCCGGTCACTGGACTGTTCACAGTAACACACCCTCTGCCCTACCTTCCTATTCATAACGAATCCTACACCTGTTATACCATTTTCTGCTGCTGTTGATATTACCCGATACTCATCTGACCAGAAATCCTTGTCTTCCTTCCACTTCACTTCACTGACCCCTACTATATCTAGATTGAGCCTTTGCATTTCCCTTTTCAGATTTTCTAGTTTCCCTACCACGTTCAAGCTTCTGACATTCCACGCCCCGACTCGTAGAACGTTATCCTTTCGTTGATTATTCAATCTTTTTCTCATGGTAACCTCCCCCTTGGCAGTCCCCTCCCGGAGATCCGAATGGGGGACTATTCCGGAATCTTTTGCCAGTGGAGAGATCATCATGACACTTCTTCAAATACAGGCCACATGTCCTGTGGATACACGTTACGTGTCTTTAATGCAGTGGTTTCCATTGCCTTCTGCATCCTCATGTCGTTGATCATTGCTGATTCTTCCGCCTTTAGGGGCAATTTCCCACCCCTAGGACAAGAGAGTGCCCTTAACCTCTATCCGCTCCTCCGCCCTCTTTGACAAGACCGTTGGCAGAATGAGGCTGACTTCTTATGCCGCCAGTACGGCAGGGCTTATATCGATAAGCGCTGTTGCTGCCGCTCACGGGCAGGCAAGGCAGCAACTCAGTGACACAAGTAATTGAAACTAACATAACGAGGTGGCAGTACGGCAAAAACAGGATGTTAAATTAGAGATGGCACGAACACGAGCCACGCACGGCTCACTTGCTAAATGTCTACGGAGACCTGGCAGTGAAGGAAAGCACGGTGAGTCGATGGGCGAGGCTTCGGTCATCATCGCAATAATGTTGCGCAAAAACCTGTCCGATCTCCCGCGAGCCGGCCGACTGTTGGCGGCTGTAACTAGTGCAGTGTTGGAACGTGTGGACACTCTCATTCGTGGTGATCGACGGATCACAATCAAACATCTCGCTGCTCAACTGGACGTCTCTGTTGGTATTGCTGACTCACCCGTCCACCAGTTGGGGTACTCAAAGGTGTGTGTCTGCTGAGTTACTCGGAGCCTAACAGAAGGGCAACGAAGGACCATTTGTGCGGAAATGCTTTCGCGTTACGAGGCTGATAGTGACAACTTTTTGTCTAGCATTGTCATAGGCATTGAAACATGGATTCATCACTTCGAACTGGAAACAAAATGGCAATTCATGGAGCGGCGCCACACCACCTCTCCTCTGAAGAAGAAGATCAAAGCCACACCCTGCGGCGGCGCGGTTCCTTCCGTTCCTTTACGACGAACCTGCACCTACCTTTGAACATTGTCTCAGCATGTCATCAGTAGGGAAGCCGAGCGAAACCTACTGTACTTCGACGTGAACCAGGCTGCAATTAAAGTTACTAATCTACGTTTCGGGAGAAAGTTTTCACTCGAAATGAAAGGTTGGAAATTTTGTCCTCAATTAATGTATTCTGAAACTTAGGTGAACAAGTATCACTGCCAAGCCCGTGCTAGTCTTAACACAGTCACCCACAATCCATTTCACTTATGTTAGTAAGTTTACGGTGTTGCACTTCCCGAAAACGTAATAGCTACAAAAATACTGATTGTTTTCGACTGAGAATGCTCGCAATATATTCAGTCTGTCGGCACCAAATGCAGTCACAGTTTGTAGCCACCGACCTGCTCAATACGCCACGCGTAATTTATGTATTTTCTCGTCACAAAATTCACTTAAAAATTCCGAAATTTCTACACACACATCGGAATAATTATTCCGTCACTTTCCAACACTTTTGATGTATGAAACACTGCTACATCCGGCAACTTATCATTTCCATCGGAACCACTACTACACACGTCCGATCTGTTTCATGGCTAGGCTTCCACTCTCCCTCCAGAATACTCTAGGTCTTCTCTACCAGCAGAGAAACGCGCGAAGAATATTGCTTTACCATTGGTCAGTTTACTCAACAGCCAATAGCAAAACAACATTCTCCCGCGTCAATCCGTGCTTTTCATCAATAACCAATCGCAAAATAGTAAACCTAACGACTCACTTTTTACCAACGTAATTATCTAATATGCTGAAGTTTTGCTTATGCATAAAGTTATTTACTACTGTTATTTATACCTGAATTAACTTTCCCTTTGCCATAAACTTACTGTACAAATCTATGCTATAGAAATCCCCTTTGTCCATATCCATACTTCTTCGAAATGTTCCCACACTAAATCCTACTACATAACTCGTTAAACAATTATCTTCATATTTACCTTAAACCACACTCACGCATCACTCATACTGCTAAAACACATTTATAACATTTTACATACACAAAAAGACGTAATAACACTTTATGAAAATACTAGAACAGTTTATGAAAAACATTCTATTACTTTAGTGCACTATAGTGGGCACAATCGAAACTAAAATCACAGTACCCCTATCCAATACTGTCCTCTATCGGCTGATACATAAACTACATGCGCGTGCAGTATCACGTCACGATCTGTCACTATCCAGCTCTGAGACACGTCTCCCACTTAGTTCTTCCTCATCCACCCTACAGCCCGCATCTCGCATCGTTCAGCTTCCATCTCTTTGGCCCAATGAAGGGTGATGCACTTCGCTGGGAGCCGTACGTGAGTAATGGGTAGGTTACTGGTGCAGCAAGACGTCGACCAGTAGCGTGGTACCATGCGGACACACTGCCCCTCCCAGTAAGGTGGCATACAGCCGTCGCATTGAACGGAGATTACGAGGGTCACTCCAAAACAAATGCCCACTATTTTTGTAAAAATACAGTTTTCATTCTGCATGTGTGAAAGTTTTACAGCGTGTAGATACATCATTCCCGCTTGTTTTCAAACTTAGTTCAACCTTTTCCCGTGAGTGGCGTCGTCGCAACATGTCTTGAAATGGAAATGAGCGTTTGGCGTCATTGGCCGGGAGGCCCCTCGCGGGGCAGGTCCGGCCGCCATATCGCAGGTCTTATTACATTCGGCGCCACATTGGGCGACCTGCACGCCGGATGGGGATGAAATGATGATGGACACAACACAACACCCAGTCCCTGAGCGGAGAAAATCTCCGACCCAGCCGGGAATCGAACCCGGGCCCAGAGGACGGCAATCCGTCACGCTGACCACTCAGCTACTGGGGCGGACGCAACATGTCTTCAAGATGGCTGATACACTTCACGTTCGCCAGAAGCAACGTGCTGTCATAGAATTCCTGTGCTGTGGAAACGAGACAGTGGGAAACATCCACAAGAGGTTGAAAAAGGTGTATGGAGACGCTGCTGTCGATCGCAGTACAGTTAGTCGGTGGACAAGCAGGTTACGTGATGAAAGTCGGCACGGCAATATTGAGGATTGTCCTCGCAGCGGCAGGCCTCGTACTGCACACACTCCAGGCAGTGTGCAGATAGTTAACGAATTGGGAGACGCATCACAGTGAAAGAATTGCCACGCTACGTTGGGATAGCGGAAGGAAGTGTTTGCAGAATACTGAAAGCGTTGGCGTTAAAAAAGGTTTGTGCCAGGTGGGTTCCCAGGATGTTGACAGTGGCTCACATAGAAACAAGAAAAACGGTATGCAGCCAACTTTTGGAAGAGTACGAGAATGGTGGAGATGAATTTCTTGGAAGAATTGTAACATGTGATGAAACATGGCTCCATCATTTTTCACTAGAGACGAAGAGGTAATCAGTGGAGTGCCATCATGCAAATTCACCCAAGAAAAAAAAGAAAAAAAAATCAAAACCACACTCTCTGCTGGAAAATTTATGGCTACGGTGTTTTTCGATTCCGAAGGACTCTTGCTTGTGGACATCATGCCAAGTGAAACCACCATGAATTTTGATGCATATGTGACGACACTGAATAAACTTCAAGCTCGACCACATCGGCAAAAGCAGTATGTTTTGCTGTTGCACGACAATGCACGGCCACATGCCAGTCAAAAAACCATGGAAGCGATGACAAAACTCGGAAGGACAACACTGAAAAACCCGCCTTACAGTCCTGACCTGGCTCCATGTGACTATCATCTCTTTGGGAAACTGAAAGGCTCTCTTCGTGGAACAAGGTTTGAAGATGATGACTCCCTTGTGCACGCTGCCAAACAGTGTCTCCAACAGGTTGGTCCAGAATTTTACCGTGCGGGTATACAGGCACTGGTTCCAAAATGGTGTAAGGCAGTTGAGAGGGATGGAAATTATGTGGAGAAATGAAAGCATTGTTCCTAAAGGGTGTATCTACACACTGTAAAACGTTCAAACATGTAGAATAAAAGATGGATTTAAAAAAAATAGTGTGCATTTCTTTTGGAGTGACCCTCGTACGGCGAAAAACTAGGATTTGTACCAAAAGATTGGGGAATAATATGGTGTACTGGAGCCCTGAATAAAACCAACCTGGCGTCAGAGAAAAAGTGTTGCACTGCTTACTGAACGCCCAACGTATACAATTATTAGCATCTTCCTGCAAATGGAACGTATTAGATCTCTCTATGAGACAGGACTTGCTGGTAAATACAGTAAACGCAAAAGACACTACAGAAGCAGACAGGCAAACCATTAAAGAAGAAGTTTCGAAAACAGAACAAATGACAGTTTCTTTGGGGAAAACAAGAAAGAAAGGCTAAAATATTTGGGACGAAGAAAGAGAGAGCAAGCAATGAAAGCAAAACAATAAACATATAAATTTTACCTCAAATCACAAGCTCAAGAACATAAATCGCGGGAAGAAGTGTAGCTAAAAATATAACTAGGAAAAGGAACAGGAATCATGGGAATGTTTTGTGAACGAAATTGGAAATGACATTCATGGACGACAGTCAATAGCATACAAATTAATGAGATACATGAACCAAAAAGAGAAAGGTACAGACAAAATGAATATAATAAGTCTAGAACGATGGAAACAGCATTATGAAAATCTCTGTGTTGAAGTTTCAGCAGTGGAGGAATAATGCGGAAACTACCCAGTCAACATAAATTGAAGCTTATTGAAGTGAATGTTCTAGATCTAACAATAAAAAAATGTTTAATGTTAAACTTTGCAAGCAAATGAAATTAGCATGCGTGACAATACACCCCAGAAACGGAATTGGTCTCTTATTATTGTTATTTTGAGTCCATAAGATTTTTTTTAGAGAAATTAGGCGGCTGATTGTTTTTTTTACGTCACTCCACTTTCGCAGTTCATCCGCTACAGCACCTGTAATCACAGGACCACGCATACTTTATCTGCATGCAATTCGTACTGCTCAGTGCTCAGACTCTTACCACACTCATTATTGTCAACAATGCTCTATTTCGCAAGATTCGTTCCTTATCTACCTCTCGATAGTATGACCATTTCAGTTCACTCTCGATGCCACCGTTCAACGAATTTCGCAGCTCAGTTGCGTGTGGAAGGATCACGTTCAAGCATGTTCACTACAGCACACTGCCTATTAGCTCATATTTTTCTCTGGGAGGATTACTCGCGCTTGAGTACTGCCATTACCAATAAACATTGTTTTGATTTTGCCATTGATCGATGTCATTATCGAGTCCAGCTTACGGGCATTAAAAATGATTAACATAGGCAATGTATTCCTTAACATTTAGGGTCAAAATTACACACGTAGTAGGGTAACTAATGTTGGGAATGAAATTGTTAGGTTGGTGTGTACATAAAAAAACTTAAATTTTGTAGCAACAATTTAAGCTCATAGCAACTCTTCAAAGTAGTGACTGCCACAGGCTTTTATATATCACTTTTCTCTGACGTATGTTGAGACAAGCTACTATCCAGTTTCCAACACTGTTTCATATAGCAACGACGTCATTTAAGGGAAGTTCAAATGTGTTTGAATTCCTAAGGGACCAAACTGCTGAGGTCCTCTGTCCCTAGACTTACACACTACTTAAACTAACTTATGCTAAGAACAACACACACACCCATGCCCTAGGGAGGACTCGAACCTCCGGCGGGAGGATTTAAGGGATATGATGCCACAAAACGAAGTATAAAAAAATATGTATAATAAAAGAAATATCCTGCCTGCTCTTTCTTTTATTATATTAGAATTAACATACAAGAACTTTTCTTTTGCGTACCAACTTGTTTAAATGAATATTAATATGTTAGCCCTTATTTAAGTTCACTATTATATCCTAAAAAGCGATATATTTCGACGTCTGACCGTGGACACGATTCAAATGGTTGTGTACTTTTTTAAGGTACTTTCAACAATGTCATCTTTGATATAATTCCACAATTAATTATCGAAGCAAAGGCAATCGCGACACTTAATGACAGACTATTTGAACGTCACTAAAAATTTGTCATGTGAATTCCATGTTTTTACACATAAGATACATTCATGGCTACAGTGCAATATTGCTAATTACTTGCTCATTCCACGGGCTCAGTACAATCAATCCGAAATAGTTTTTAGAATTCCTGTAAGAAGTCCATATTACGAATATTCAAGCAGGTTTGATTCATTACCCAGTATTTTGCTATCGTGAATTGAGGAAGGATACCAAATTTAAACCTTAGTAGGATAGCAGTTTTCACGGGAGGACAACTCAGTTAGCAAATTCCAAAACTGTATTTCATTTGAAGATGTGAAGTTGTTGCGTAATATTCACATTCAGTTATATCACTGTCTCGAAAAGTACCATCTATTCAGCAAATGCTGGAGGACAAAATTTGATGATATTACTAAAATATGAATCGGAATGTTAAATCCTCCATAACTTCGAAAATAATATAGACTCGCAGAATCTCAGAGCAGTTTTAGCATCAGCAGGAAGATTCATTCAAGAAGTGACACTTCATACATACATTTTGCAGTCCTTTTAAGTTTCGTAAGAAATTCTTTGAGATGGCAGACGGTTTTCAGGATATAGTAGTGGACTCAAATAAGGGCTAACATATTAATATTCATTTAAACAAATTGGTACAGAAAAGAAAAATTCTCGTAAGTTAATTCTAATATAATAAAAGAAAGAGCAGGTAGTATATTTCTGTTATTATACATATTTTTATACTTCGTTTTGTGGTATCATATCCCTCAAACCCTCCCGCCGGAGTTTCGAGTCCTCTCTCGGGCATGGGTGTGTGTTGTTCTTAGCATAAATTAGTTCCAGTAGTGTGTAGGTCTAGGGATTGATGACCTCAGCAGTTTGGTCCCTTAGGAATTCACAAACATTTGAACATCTCTTAAATTGGTGAGGAGAGAAAATACATTTATGCAGACACCAAGCGTTCCTTGAGAGTGAGTTTATGTTGTGATAGGTAACGACGGCCTACAATATTTCTAATTTTTCGTGATGTCCATCCGAATATAGATTGGCAACAGCGTACAAAAATGTCTCATGTTAGTCATGCGCAACCTCGATCAGTTATTTACAAAATAAACGTTGAGCTATGAAGACATGTCTTGTTTGTCACTATTTATATTGCACATTGTTATAAGACCTGGCAGCACAAAACTTCGGGACCAGAGACCTGGAGCGAGTGCAACCATGAAATTTATCACATTAGATTTATGAATACTGCAAGTTGGATCTGTGGAGTACTGGTGCTATATTGAATGGGAGGGGGGGGGGGGGGGTTCAGAGTTATTAATCGATCCCAAGTGTAGGTAAACCCATACGATATAAAAACTCAAACTGTTACGCATACATACATCGCAAGTATTGCTTATTCAAAAACCCCTACCGCATGACAATTGGCTCTGTAACTAAAAATAGTTTGTCATGGAATATTGGCATAATTTCAAACCAAAAGGGCGAGATACTTAGCAAATTACGTACCCCGATGTGGGATATAATGAAATAATAGCAATCAGTTGCATAAAAGAATTTTAGTTTCTTTACCGGTTTCGGTCCTTAGTGCCCTTCTTCAGAAAGTTACGTCTATCGCATTATTTGCGAGTTTCAATAGTAAGGTGCATACCGCACAATGCCATGGTCCTAAAAAGTATATGCAGGAGCAAGAAGTAATACAATACTGAGTGCATTAATACAATAAGAGCTCTTAGTTGCCTACATGGAGTTCACGGTGTGTGCATCCCCCGATATGGGACTTTAACCACCACCACCTGCCGTTGACGACTCTAAAAGACTCCTTTTCATACTTGAACTCTGCGACTGTTCTGTACTTTCGTTGCTCTCTAAAGCTGCTCCACTTCGGACAGGCGGATGAGGCTTGTGCGACCGCAAAGTCCTGTCTAATGCCTTTCCTACGCGCTGTCGGGTAGACGGCGACTCTTCGGCGAACGCTAGCCTGCACGCGACAGGGGTGCACTCGGAGATGGCGACGTATGCGGAAAGCGCGATGCGCCGCGGCGTCTTGCCAGACTCAAGCGTATCCTCCGCCCTCAGCCCTATAAATATTCATCCGTCACCACAACGCTTATTCCGCCCTGCAACGAACGCTCTCTGCATACCTTACCGCCCAAATTCTCGGGAAATTCCTTCCCTGGCGCCGTCGCCGTATGCCAGAGATTCGTATATCGCACGCGGCGGCAGGATCACTGCGACGGAGTTCTGATATTCTGGTTTCCCTCGGTTCATTACATTTCGTGCGGTAATGTGCAGTGCTGCAACATGCATTTCCTTCTCTGATGAGCAACGCAGATGTTCCATTACCTAATAATGCTGTTACTGCCGAAGGAGCTTGGGAGTCTAAATGTAATAGTAATTTTTTTCGTACGACTAGTAATATCCATGAACCAGTTCACGAGGTGTGTGTGTCTCACGGCTGATGAAGGCAATCCAGATACTCTGCAACGCTATTGGAGAGCGTGATTCTGCATAGTGTTCGGGTGCTAACCATAAACTGCAGTTTATCAGTGAAGTCGAATTCTTTTTGACAAACAGAAGGTAAACGACGCCACACAGAGTGTAAGGTGACCGATGCGAGAAGCGTTCAGGGAATTTGGGAGGGAATTTTGCCAGACCTAACGGAAAATAAAATTTTTGAAAACATTATCAGCGATCTTGTATAATCAAAAAACAGCCTTGATCGCAAATTTCTTTTAATCGGAGTGACCGGTTCCTGTCCTTAAGGATCATGTTCAGACTCCAGAACGGCAGGTGGACTTCCGTGGAGCAAGCAGCGCCGACCCACGACGCTGAACTGACTGCTGACTTTTTTAAAAAAAAATTGTGAGCGCCAACAAGACACTCTGTCTGCACTTGATGTTTCTTATGAGTCGTAAGTGTATTTCCGAGAGGACCGGTTCTTTTTTCTCTGCATCGCAATGCAACTGTTGACAGGAGAATGGAATTGATACCTCGGCGGAAGAAACATGTTATTGCTGAGGCTGTCGTCTGCCTGAAACATGACCCAGCAAGTGACGTGGGAGAAGACTGCCTCTTCTGCTTTCTATGAAACATCGCGATATTTTAAGCAGGTATACAGAAATAAATGGACAGGAGAGTGGAAGAGCTGAATGTTCAAGTGGGTTGTTCTTCATAACTTTTATTAGAACGAAGAACCTGTCACAGTAATTCTTTGGGGCCATACCCTAGGTTTCATACAATCAACACTGGCATTGCCCAAAGTGGCACAATTAAAAAGAAAATACAAGTTAAGGTTGTTGAGCGCAGGGGCCAAATTTTTAAAAAATGTTTCTTCAGCACTTGATTAAAGAAAACTCTTCTTGAGGTTCTTCATTAGTGTCTGGCTGTTGCACATGGACTCCTGCTGACGTGGCCGCGTCGCAGAACCTCCACCACACTCGGCAAGATTCCGAAGTACGTCACCTGAAGTATGGTCATTCATTCGCTCTATCCCGTCCAAATGTATACCGTCTCAGCTCGGCCCCTGGATAGTACTGCCCACAAAAAGTACGCTGGTGACTGCGTCACGGCACGCGCTCGCCGCCAGACACTATGCCGCCAGAGCGTGTATAGGTGTGTGACGGAAGCAGACACTCTCATCATTGGGCCCTACTAAAATAGGAGTACAATTATAGATTAAAATATCTCGTGAGAAATCTACGACTCCAAGAAGGGTCTGATGTTTGAAAAGTCATGGCGGAATGCCATCTCTTCCTGAAAGACTGCCTGCTGTTAATTTAGTGCGAGTTTCTCTACAGAGATATCGCCATTCACTTGTCCTACTTGCTCATATCAGTTTGGAAACTTCTCCGCTTCTCCCACAGATGACGTTATTATCAATGAATGATTGTGTTTGTTATTTTGGGACATGCTGAGCAACCACGGAAGTTAAGAATCAACTTGTAGTAAGAACTAGTTTCCTTATATGACTTTTTAAAATAGTTGTTTTGCAATTTACGTTTATATAAATAAACTGGAGTAGCGTGCGATCATAAATTTTCTGTCTTACACAATTTATAGACAAGGAAAATTCATCCGAAGGTGTTGATTGCTTATAGCAAATGTACCTCTTCATTTTCAACAAAATATGTGAGCTGCTGGATTCATTTATCTTGAAGATATACTATATAAGGATGCCACAAAAGTATAACAACAGATGAAAACTTCTGGGAAGTTTTGAATCAGATGTCGGACAACCAGCAGTTAAAGGTGTCCCGGAATATTCGGTATCACGGAATAAGATAAGAAAGGTAAAATTTAAGCTGACTTACAGGATCGATTAAAAGAGGTGGTGATATTATACATGTATCTTTGGTACTGAAGTATAGTGTAGAATTACATCTTCTACCACAAATGATAAAATTTGCCTTACTATACACTGAAAAATTATTTTAACAAACTGTATTTGAAGACAGTAGAAGTAAAGAGCGATGATGCGGGCCACTGTAGCAGAGCGGTTCTAGGCGCCTCAGTCCGGAACCACGCTGCTGCTACGGTCGCAGGTTCGGATCCTGCCTCGGGCATGGATGTGTGTGATGTCCTTAGGTTAGATAGGTTTAAGTAGTTCTAAGTCTAGGGGACTGATGACCTCAGATGTTAAGTGCCATAGTGCTTAGAGGAATTTGAACAATTTTTTTTTGAGCGATGATGTCTGATTACATAAGCTCGTAGAACCAGTGAGAGAATTTCATTTGACTGACGTCATCGTGAGGTTATCAGTAGGAAATTATAGCACAACACAACGAAACGGAAGTATCTAAATCATCATTTAGAACAGAATATGCAAATAAATTTAAGTTACGATCTTAGGCCGCACCGTAGCCCGAAAAAAAGCGCCGCACTTATGGGACAGTGATGATTATAAAAGTAATTGCTGTCCGTTTCACTCGCAGAAATTTAAGCTGCGCTCTTAGGTCCCACCCTGACCACGCACTGACTCATTGTACATCGTCAAATAATCTTTGCAAAAGGGAAAAACAGTAGTGCGGTTTTCTAAAGCACGCCACCCTTTCTGAAACGGCCCAAATAAAAATTAAAATTAAATGTGACTAATGCCCCATATAAGGCCAAAACGGAAAAAAAATGATACAAACAAAATTGGTTTTGCATTCTACCGTTGTTCCTGTTTTAACCCCGCTCGCAGTGTGACAAAAGCGCATCATAAATACATCACCTGTGACTAATACTTTATCCATAAGAGTCACTCCCACAACTTTCAATTAACGTTGCCAACTGATACAGAAAAAGCCCGCATCTCGTGGTCGTGCGGTAGCGTTCTCGCTTCCCACGCGCGGGTTCCCGGGTTCGATTCCCGGCGGGGTCAGGGATTTTCTCTGCCTCGTGATGGCTGGGTGTTGTGTGATGTCCTTAGGTTAGTTAGGTTTAAGTAGTTCTAAGTTCTAGGGGACTGATGACCATAGATGTTAAGTCCCATAGTGCTCAGAGCCATTTGAACTAATAGAGAAGTATGTGGCACATTTAATAGGGATAATTCAATACGAGAAACCCTTATGAAAGATAGGTGCTGCATTTGCGAATTCTAACGATCTTCAATTGCCCATTCCCTGATAACATAGAAATATATTTAGTAAATTTGGTAGCACACACCGTGTTCTCCAAACTTGGCACACGGTTTTCCGACATGCAATGAAGAGCCAAAGGAACTGGTAAAGGCATACGTGTTCAAATACAAAGATATGTAAACAGGCAGAATATGGCGCTGCGGTCGGCAACGCCTGTACAAAACAAGTGTCTGGCGTAGTTGTTAGATCGATTCATTCAGTTACAATGACAGGTTATCAAGATTTAATTGACTCTGAACGTGGTGTTATAATCGGTGCATGAGCGATGGGATACTGCATCTCCGAGGTAGCGATGAAGTGGAGATTTTTCCGTACGACCATTTCACATGTGTAATTTCACACGTGTATCGTGAATATCAGGAATCCTGTAAAACATCACATCTCCGACATCGCTGCTGCCGGGAAAAGATCCTGCAAGAACGGGACCAACGACGACTGAACAGAATCGTTCAACGTGACAGAAGTGCAACCCTTCCGCAAGTTGCTGCAGATTTCAACGCTGGGCCATCAGCAAGTGTCAGCGTGAGAACCATTCAACAAAACGACATCGGTATGGGCTTTCGCAGCTGAAGGTCCACTCGTGTACCTTTGATGACTGCACGACACAAAGCTTTATGCCTCTGCTGGACCCGTCAACACCGACATTGGACTGTTTATGACTGGAAACATGTTGCCTGGTCGGACGAGTTTCGTTTCAATCTGTATCGAGTGGATGGGCATGTACTGGTATTGAGACTCCTGAATCCATGGACCCTGCACGTTAGCAGGGGACTGTTCCAGCTGGAGGAGGCTCTGTAATGGTGTGGGGCGTGTGCAGTTGAAGTGAATGAGACCCCTGATACTTCTAGATACGACTCTGACAGGTGACACGTGCATAAGCATCCTGTCTGATCACTTCCATCCATTCATGTCCATTGTGCATTCCGACGGACTTGGACAATTCCAGCAGGACAACGCGACACCCACACGTCCAGAATTGCTACAGTGTGGCTTCAGAAACACTCTTCTGAGTTTAAAAACTTCCGCTGGCCACCAAATTCCCCAGACATGAGCATTATTGAGCACATCTGGGAAGCCTTGCAGCATGGTATTCAGAAGAGATCTCCATCCCCTTGTACTCTTACGGATTTATGGAGCGCCCTGCAGGATTCATGATGTCAGTTCACTCCAGCGCTACTTCAGACATTAGCCGAGTCCATGCCACGTCGTGTTGCGGCACTTCTGCGTGCTCGCTGGGACCCTACACGATATGAGGCAGTGTACCAGTTTCTTTGTCTCTTCAGTGCATAAAGAAATTTATCAGTGGGAACCTTTATGAGTCCAACGAAGAAGTTACGGCAGACGTGAATGGATATTTTAGCTACGCTTCAGAACCGGGTTCCAATTTCTGTAAAATGTTGCACAAGTGGCATTGGCCTAAAGATAACAACGTTGTAAAATAAAGGACAACACAGGCCATCACATAACAGGGGCTGCTTCCTTTTCAATTTAACCTGGTAATTGCTTACTCGTTATTTTGCACAATAAGCGGCATATTGTGCTGTGTCACTGGTGTAGCAGGAACCCATCAACAGGAAAGCAATTACAGTTACGCTGTCGGTTTCTCAAAACAATATACACAGACATTTTTCTTTTGCCGCTCCGACCGCAGGTGGTCAGCTGGGAGACGGTTTTTGCGACAGTGCACAGTGCAGTGGAGTAGTACAGGACAGTACAGTAGAGGTCCCCGCCGTGGACGCGCTCCACGCCATCAGGGTTCTTGCGGCAGGCGGGCGTCGACGTCGTTACTCTTCTTGCGGCCCGCGGCTCCCATTATCGCTTATTCCATTAGGGCAGCCGCGCCGGGCTATCCTGGCACCGTGCAACAGCCCATCTCCGCAGCCGAGCGCATTACACGTCCGCGAAACCGTCGTCGCCGGGAGAGGAAAGAAAATTACACACACCCGCGTGTACAGGTGGGTGCTGCAATTGCACTGCGACGGCTAATGTAGGCTAATTGTCGAGAGACAACCGTAACGATGCGGCGCATTAAGAGGTTCATCAAATTAATAAGTAAGAAGAAAACGTCCAGTGTCTGCGTTCCTGGCTTTTGCAGTAATATGTATTACCTCTTACAGTTATTGTAAGTGGTCACATCACCTTAATTCCTTTCTTTGCCGAGTAGTACGGTATTTATTAATTCTAACTATTTTAATTCTCATATATTTTGCCTCACTTTCTTGGAATTGTTTCGACGATTGAAGTTCTCTGACCCCAGGGGTGTTAAATAAGCCCTCCACATAAAACTTCATACCGTATATCTCGTTAATTATAACCAAAGAAATAAACGACTCAATAAGAATGAAAATAATGAAAACCCGGGTGAATGCGAGGACGACTTGCGCACCGAGGGTCCCTGCCACAGAGGGTGTCTGCACAAACTTAATTACCTGTACAGGTAATTCACACACCCCAGCAATCGATAAGCTCGCCTATTTTTGCCTGTTATCGATATCGATTTCAAAGAAAACAGATGTTCACAGATGTGAAAGTAACTGAACTATCAGTTTAGTAAGCCACGGCTGCAAAATACTAACACGAATTCTTTACAGACGAGTGGAAAAACTGGTAGAAGCCGACCTCGGGGAAAATCAGTTTGGATTCCGTAGAAATGTTGGAACACGTGAGGCAATACTGATCCTACGACTTATCTTAGAAAGTAGATTAAGGAAAGGCAAACCTACGTTTCTAGCATTTGTAGACTTGGAGAAAACTTTTAACAATGTTGACTGGAATACTCCCTTTCAAAATCGGAAGGTGGCAGGGCTAAAATACAGGGAGCGAAAGGCTATTTACAATTTGTACAGAAACCAGTTGGCAGTTATATGAGTCGAGCGGCATGAAAGGGAAGCAGTGGTTGGGAAGGTAGTGAGACAGGGTTGTAGCCTCTCTCCGATGTTATTCAATCTGTATATTGAGCAAGCAGTAAAGGAAACAAAAGAAAAATTCGGACTAGGTATTAAAATCCATGGAGAAGAAATAAAAACTTCGAGGATCGCCGATGACATTGTAATTCTGTCAGAGACAGCAAAGGACTTGGAAGAGCAGTTGAACGGAATGGACAGTGTCTTGAAAGGAGGATATAAGATGAACATCAACAAAAGCAAAACGAGGATTATGGAATGTAGTCGAATTAAATCAGGGTATGCTGAGGGAACTAGATTAGGAAATGAGACACTTGAAGTAGTGAAGGAGTTTTGCTGTTTAGGGAGCAAAATAACTGATGATGGTCGAAGTAGAGAGGATATAAAATGTAGACTGGCAATGGCAAGGAAAGCGTTTTTGAAGAAGAGAAATTTGTTAACATCGAGTATAGATTTAAGTGTCAGGAAGTCGTTTGTGAAAGTATTTGCATGGAGTGTAGCCATGTATGGAAGTGAAACGTAGACGATAAATGGTTTAGACAAAAACAGAGTAGAAGCTTTCGAAATGTGGTGCTACAGAAGAATGCTGAAGGATAGATGGGTAAATCACATAACTAATGAGGAGGTATCTAACAGAATTGGAGAGAAGAGGAGTTTGTGGCACAACTTGACCAGAAGAAGGGATCGGTTGGTAGGACATGTTCTGAGGCATCAAGGGATCACCAATTTAGTATTGGAGGGCAGCGTGGAGGGTAAAAGTCTTAGAGGGAGACCAAGAGAATGTACTAAACAGATTCAGAAGAATGTAGGTTGCAGTAGGTACTGGGAGATGATGAAGCTTGCACAGGATAGAGTAGCATGGAGAGCTGCATCAAACCAGTCTCTGGACTGAAGACCACAACAACAACAACATCGATATCTATACTGGCAAGACATGTTGTGCGGGGTTTAGTCCAGAGGCTGGTTTGATGCAGCTCTCCATGCTAATCTATCCTGTACAAGTCCCTTCATCTCCGAGTATCTACTGCAACCTACATCCTTCTGAATCTGGTTACTGTATTCATCTCTTGTTTTCCCTCTACGATTTTTACCCTCCGCGCTTCCCTCCATTACTAAAGTGGTGATCCCTTGATGCCTCAGAACGTGTCCTGCCAACTGATTCGTTCTTTTAGTCAAGCAAGACACATGTCTACCAATTCCTGAGAAAAAGGGATCTTAACAGGACAGGCAGACAGTCGGATAACAAAAGACAAAAAAATTTTTCTTGTCGTACAATTACAAATTAAGAATTTTCGAATGTTCTCCTTTGCCTGTGCTGTGAAACTTTGCTTCTTGCCAAATTTAACGAATCTAAGTCAACGGGAACTACCCTATACATACTTAAAGCACTGTGAGATGTTTTCTGCAGTTACTGACACGTAGATGACTTTTCTGCTGTTGTCACACTTACGGGGTAGGGCAAATAAAAGTGGCCCGAACTAGTGGATACGACTGGATGTGAATGAATGTATGCGTAAAACAACACCCTGTGACGCGCACACGACGTGTACGCCCGCAACGTGATCCGAACCGGTTCCTTGGAGCACATTTACACGATCTTCACGCCTGATACAGTTGTTAGCACAGGTCTGTTCGCGGCCCCAGCTGGCCACCCAGGTCACATGACCTGTCAGTGTGCGATTACTTTGCGCGGGGCGCCCTCAAATCTAAGGTGTATTGCAACTCCCATAGTCTCAAGAACTGCAGCAGAACATTACGGATGAGACTGCAGCAGTTCCAGCAGTCCATCTTCGATCTGCCCTCAGCATCTTGCTGACTAGGGCCAAAAAGTGCCGATAGATGAATGGCGGTCACTTTCAGCATCTGATAAGTCAGGTTAGTACTGTATTCCCTTTCCTCTGCTCTGTTTCTTTGCACACTGGAGCTCTGTTCTCTGGGCCACTTTTATGTGCCTCATCCCGCATGACGTGAACATAAAAAACAGCCAGCTTGCACAGTGCCTCCCACAAGGATCGATTAAGTTATTGCTCCAATATCCTAGGTCACATTTGAAAACTTCACGCGGTACATCATCGAGTGAAAGCACATTACTCTGTGAGAGCATATTACTCATTGGGTTTGAGGAATTTAATTACTGATGTGAATAAAACGCTCAGGTTCCAGAATGAGTTTTCACTCTGCAGCGGTCTGCGCCAAGAGTGTCTCTGAACGGAACTTCTTCAACGGACGGACTGATCGCCTTCCACGGAGTAATATTCTCTCACTCGATGATCCATTGAGTGAAGTTTTCAAATGTGACCTAGGTTATTGACGTTGGGAAACGCTAATACTTGTGCTCTTGTTGCTGGCCAAATACAGGCGACGAACTGGCTACCTCTCATTAGAAGCTCACAGCACGAGCGTCGTCGCCAGGTTGTGAACACCACGCGAACATAAAAGTAGCTGTGGTGTATCGACTTTGCTGATTATTGAAATGGTAGTAATATTAATGTTAGTTCTGAGTCAACTACATTGGCACGTTACGCACACGAATAAATGATGATATGTGTTTACTTCCTGGATATTTAATTTGTGCCAATACATGTCTCTGTAAATTGCAACTAAGATTATGTGTGTTTATTACTGGTATATTGATGAAAGGAGAAAATATAAAAATGCAGTAAATGAAGACAGACCCCAACAATTACAGAGGAATATCACTGCTGGATATAACGTAGAAGATCCTTTCTAATGTCCTTTTGAACAGGGCAGAGCCGCAATTGGATCCGCAAATCGGGGAATACCAGGGAGGTTTTAGAAAGGGTAGATCATGTTCGGAAAAAATACTAAACCTCAAAAACATCATGGCTTACCAAAAATCAAGGGCAAAGACATACGTAATCTCCTTCATTGATTTCAAAAAAGCATATGATTCGATTGATAGAGAATCTCTGTTATCAGTCCTGGAAGAAATGGGTTTGGATAAGAAAACAACTAATATTATAAAAGCGACCCTTACAAATACATTTTCGAAAGTTAAATTTATGGGCGAACTATCGGAACCCTTTGAAATAAAAACGGGAGTGCGACAGGGGGATGGGCTCTCACCGCTGCTGTTCAATTGTGCTCTTGAGAAAGTAGTCAGAGAATGGAACACAAATATTAAGAGTGGTATAAGACTGGGTTGCAAGAAGAAGAACCTTAAAGTAAATTGCATTGCTTTTGCAGATGATACGGCCCTGTTTGCTGAAACAATGGAAAAAGCACGGGAGCAAATCCTTGAACTAAAGAAACAAGCAGCTAAAATTGGTCTTCACATCTCCTCTGAAAAAACTAAGATATTGACAAACATCAAGCACTCATGTAAATACCTCAAAGTTCAAGAACAGAAGATTGAAATAGTAAAAGAATTCAAATATCTCGGAGAATGGATTACTTGGAATGCTGGGGAAAACAAAGCAATGGAATCCAGAAAAAATAAACTTGAATTGGCCTTCCAACTAACAAAAAATACATACAACAAAAAATCCCTTTCATGGGGGTCCAAAATTACACATTATAAGACAGTGATTAAGCCAGAAGCACTGTATGCAGCAGAAACACTTAACATGAATTTCAAAGGCCAATTGGAGAAACTTGAGATAAAGGAAAGAAAAATTTTAAGAAAAATCATTGGGCCAAAATTTCAAGACAATAAGGTTATATACATCAGAAATGAAACTCTCAACAAGAAAATTGAAAAACTTTCAGATTCTATGCGAAAAAGGAGAATAAATTTTTATGGTCATCTTCTCAGAATGAATTCCAACAGATTAACTAAACAAATCCTTGACTTCTTCCGGAACCGAAAAACGAAGCCCAACTGGTTTAAAGAAACTGAGAAAGACCTAGTGGAATTAAATATTTCAGAAAATTCACTTATTGATCGAACTGCTAAATTAATTACTAAAGATGAAAACATAAGGTTCCAAGACAAATCCACACAAAAGTCCAAATTCTTCATCTCGGAAGAAGAGAGGAGAAGAAGATCAGAAAGAATGAAGAAATACTGGGCCCTAAGAAAAGAACAACACACAAAGAAATGATTGATCCAGCGTACCCCAAAGAGGGTGAAACGAAAGAAGAAAGAAGCAGGCAAAAAGGAATACAAACGTCTCAAAAATGAGATCGACAGGAAGTGCAAAATGGCTAAGCAGGGATGGCTAGAGGACAAATGTAAGGATGTAGAGTGCTATCTCACTAGGGGTAAGATAGATACTGCCTACAGGAAAATTAGAGAGACCTTTGGAGATAGGAGAACGACTTGTATGAATATCAAGAGCTCAGATGGAAACCCAGTTCTAAGCAAAGAAGGGAAAGCAGAAAGGTGGAAGGAGTATATAGAGGGTCTATACGAGGGCGATGTACTTGAAGACAATATTATGGAAATTGAAGAGGATGTAGATGAAGAAGAAATGGGAGATATGATACTGCGTGAGGAGTTTGACAGAGCACTGAAAGACCTGAGCCGAAACAAGGCCCCCGGAGTAGACAACATTCCACTGGAACTACTGACGGTCTTGGGAGAGCCAGTCCTGACAAAACTCTACACTCTGGTGAGCAAGATGTATGAAACAGGCGAAATATCCTCAGACTTCAAGAAGAATATAATAATTCCAATCCCAAAGACAGCAGGTGTTGACAGATGTGAAAATTACCGAACTATCAGTTTAATAAGTCACAGCTGCAAAATACTAACACGAATTCTTTACAGACGAATAGAAAAACTAGTAGAAGCCGACCTCGGGGAAGATCAGTTTGGATTCCGTAGAAACACTGGAACACGTGAGGCAATACTCACCTTACGACTAATCTTAGAAGAAAGATTAAGGAAAGGCAAACCTACGTTTCTAGCATTTGTAGACCTAGAGAAAGCTTTTGACAATGTTGACTGGAATACTCTCTTTCAAATTCTAAAGGTGGCAGGGGTAAAATACAGGGAGCGAAAGGCTATTTACAATTTGTACAGGAACCAGATGGCAGTTATATGAGTCGAGGGACATGAAAGGGAAGCAGTGGTTGGGAAGGGAGTAAGACAGGGTTGTAGCCTCTCCCCCATGTTGTTCAATCTGTATATTGAGCAAGCAGTAAAGGAAACAAAAGAAAAATTTGGAGTAGGTATTAAAATTCATGGAGAAGAAATAAAAACTTTGAGGTTCGCCGATGACATTGTAATTCTGTCAGATACAGCAAAGGACTTGGAAGAGCAGTTGAATGGAATGGACAGTGTCTTGAAAGGAGGATATAAGATGAACATCAACAAAAGCAAAACAAGGATAATGGAATGTAATCTAATTAAGTCGGGTGATGCTGAGGGAATTAGATTAGGAAATGAGACACTTAAAGTAGTAAAGGAGTTTCGCTATTTGGGGAGCAAAATAACTGATGATGGTCGAAATAGAGAGGATATAAAATGTAGACTGGCAATGGCAAGGAAAGCGTTTCTGAAGAAGATAAATTTGTTAACATCGAGTATAGATTTAAGTGTCAGGAAGTCATTTCTGAAAGTATTTGTATGGAGTGTAGCCATGTATGGAAGTGAAACATGGACGATAAATAGTTTGGACAAGAAGAGAATAGAAGCTTTCGAAATGTGGTGCTACAGAAGAATGCTGAAGATTAGGTGGGTAGATCACATAACTAATTAGGAAGTATTGAATAGGATTGGGGAGAAGAGAAGTTTGTGGCACAACTTGAACAGAAGAAGGGATCGGTTGGTAGGACATGTTCTGAAGCATCAAGGGATCACCAATTTAGTATTGGAGGGCAGCGTGGAGGGTAAAAATCGTAGAGGGAGACCAAGAGATGAATACACTAAGCAGATTCAGAAGGATGTAGGTTGCAGTAGGTACTGGGAGATGAAGAAGCTTGCACAGGATAGAGTAGCATGGAGAGCTGCATCGAACCAGTCTAAGGACTGAAGACCACAACAACAACAACAATTACTGGTATACGCTTCTTAACGTTTTCTGGACAAAGATTAAGCAGCCAAAACGTAAGAGATTTTATGCATTTCTAGACGGGAAATTTGCTTCATAATAAAGCAAATAAGCTGTGTGAGTATCACCAAGCTGTATTTGTGATGGTCTGTAAAACTAATTATACAAATGTACTGTGACTCCTCAACTGCTTTCTTCTATGTCTGTAGATGTGCGTAATACTAGTATTCCGTTGCTATTTTGAGTACGTTGCAGCTGCGGCGAACTATTGCAAGCTACAGTTGCGGCTGGGCGTCTTGAATTGTTGCGTTAATGTTTGACCACTGTCTTTCGTCGTACTGTGCACTACAAAAGTTCCACCTACCTCAGTACAGCGTCTGATCACCAGTCCGTTTCTCTGCATACGTACATACTGTCCAGACGATGTTAAAAGCAGCGTTGAAGACAAACACCGTCAATACTTACGTTTGCAAAGTCCGCGTAAACTCGGCTAGCAAGCTGTCCTGTAATATCTTATAACAAATTTCAGGTGGAGGGCGACTGCTTCATCTCTTTAGAAAAATGACGAAATTCTGCTACGAGTTCGTTTATTTCTTTAGGTTCAAAACAAACACCAGCCCGTAGTTAATTAACGAATAATATCACTGTCCTCAGCTCACAGGTCATACAACCCAGTACACACGCAAGGCAGCCAGAAATGTACTTATTTCGCGATTTACAGTCATTACTCTGCTACAATATATGAGTCACACATTCGATCCTTTTCAGTGGATTTCTAAGAAAGAAACTGCTCGCCAATTACTCCATAAACGGGAATGAAACATGGCATGAAGAATTCTACAAAGGCCGAAAGTTCACATGCGTTTATCTTTCCAACAGATCACTTCACAAAAACTCAGATTTCCACAATCTGTTCGTAAATGCAACTGCTTTCACGGCAATACAGTCCGGACGAGAGTAACCAGTAATTTCTTCATTTTACTCATAATGTAGATGGACACGTGCAACGTGACTTGCAGGTCCGATAGCTAGGCAGCGACTCGTGAATGATGCTCCTTCCACAGCCTATAACTACCTGGCAGTACACGGGAACTGCTAAACTCTGATTGGTTGTTCAAAATGACGAGCCAATCAAAGCAATCCTTTGAGTTCCTTTTCGCGCTAAAACAGTCTTACGCCAATCAACATTCACAGATGCGTTTACGTCACTTCATCATGCAAATATTAATAAAATGTTTAACAGAACCAAACTAAAAGAAAACTAATCTTTTAAATAATTTTTGAAAACTATTACTCTGCAAATGGCTATTCTGGCTGCCTTCTTACAAAAACAAGTACCCTTGGACATACGTCATCATCACAGTGGGGAAATTACATTTTTCATTGCAACTTGCTTGCTTAACACTTTCTCATGACGTAGTTACATAGTGTTTGAGATAATATTGAATTTTTTCGTATGTCACACACACACACACACACACACACACACACACACACACACACACACACACACACATTCTCATTTACTCACACAACAACACATTAAATAAAGAGGCCTACTAATCTTTTCTGAATTTTATATTACGAAAATAAAAAATAGTTAATGTTTTTAATTATGTGGCCGAGCGGTTCTAGGCGCTTCAGTCTGGAACCGCGCGACTGCTACGGTCGCAGGTTAGAATCCTGCCTCGGGCATGAATGCGTGTGATGTGTTTGGGTTAGTTGGGTTTAAGTAGTTCTAAGTTCTAGGGGACTGATGACCTCAGATGTTAAGTCCCATAGTGCTCAGAGCCATTTGAACCATTCTTTTAATTATGAAAATTAATTCCAAATTATAGTAAAAGGCAAACTGTTATGAATCTTAGCTGAATTCAATCTTACAAGTGTCGGTTTGGGGTGTTTTAGGGAATTTTCTCTAACTCTGGAAGTATGCCAGCTAGAAAGTTGAGATTTTTACACGATCTTCTTTTTAACAACAAAGGGCAGTATATTGACTTTTAACTAAATTGAATAATATTTAATATAGTTTATCTAGATTCTTAGAGGCTTGAATATTCTGTCGCTCGAATTGACACAGATACCGCTCCCCACGGCTAGGCTAGCGACAGGTGCGAATGAGTCACGCTTAGATACAAGCGGCTGTTTCTATCACCGCCAACGGCTCCAAACTACGAGCCGTAGTTCAACGTAGTGCAATAAATGCTATTGCGTATTGACGCACGACGTTACACAGTCTCAGTCTGCTAATTCACGCCGGCCGGTGTGGCCGAGCGGTTCTAGGCGCTTCAGTCTGGAACCGCGCGACCGCAACGGTCGCAGGTTCGAATCCTGCCTCAGGCATGGTTGTGTGTGATGTCCTTAGGTTAGTTAGGTTTGAGTAGTTCTAAGTTCTAGGGGACTGATGACCTCAGATGTTAATTCCCATAGTGCTGAGAGCCATTTGAACCATTTTTACTAACTCACTGATGAGTAAATCATCTTGGACCATACATAGAATGAACTGCTGCAGTATAGTACAAAAGGCAACAAAGAAATACGTAATGAGACGAACAAAAACGTCGCTTTTGTTCAGAGACAATAGTTGCACAGAAGCCACCACGATTTGTGATAGTCCACTGGATATTACAAAAGGTGGGAAGTGGTTCTTAATAGAGTGAGAGATCACCATGGACAGGAGTCCATGCTCTGCTGGGTGCTCCGATGGTAGCCACAACGTTGGTGAGGAGTTCTTGCGACAGGTACCTCCATTCCTCCAAGAGCACGGTTGACTACTGCTGGCTGGTCGCTGGTGCCTTACAGTCCTGTTAAATGTGGATGCGACTGCTCCCGTGATTCGACGTGGGCACCTCCTTTCTTGTTGCGCAGTGTAGCCGTTACCTGCTGCTGTACTTGACAGTAGTAGACCATCTTCTCTCCTTCAGGCAGCAACGCCTGTTGTTCGGAACGCTCCCCATATGCTTGAAACAATACTGTGAGCAATAGTAAACTTCTGGACTACACTAGCCGCGCTTCGTCCTTCTTATAGTTTCCCAAGGATTCTTCCCTGTGTGAAGTCATCAAAAGAGTTGTCTCCGGGCCACATTGTCATGAAGAATACCACCGCAGTGCGCCGTAACTCCTCGGTGCTCCAAACACGCACTGTCTTTCTCCATTCCTTCAAATGCCCCGCACTGCGGGGTCAGTCCCATTTGGTCAGTCCCATTTGGCGTGGTAGTCACGTTGACCTCCCACCATGTGACATTCAGCTTACTGTGCGCGACCGGGAGACGTTCGGCAACATGCTCCTACACTTTCATTCGATTATGGTACTCATCCATCTCGTCCTTAAGTTTTGCAGTGCATTCTGCACCTAGACGTTCAAACATTGTTATTGAGGCGACTCTGTCCAACAACAATACCAGACGCTCGCAGGCCTACTCTTGGTAAAGAAGGGATGGATCACACAACAATAAACGTTATTATGTCTTAATGTAAAGAGGTAACCTCTAGAACCTTATAGAGTTACGAAATGGTAGTCTGTCCAGTGAAGCAACCTAATAATGTCAACTAAGCCGATGTATGAATACTGACAACAAACAGTTGAAATGTTAACCCTCGAGTGTATAAAGTGCGCCAACCAAAATGATTTTGTGTGGTTCCACTTTTGTGTCACAGCTGCAAACTTATGGCTAATCCTTCAGTATTGCTTCAGGTAGCACAGCGATAAACTGTGTTGTCGTACGTCTAAGTGAGGACCAGTAATATAAAATACTAAGTGAGCTAGGCGAGAAAAAATTTAAGATCAGTTCAAAAAGATGCCCCCAGTTACGATCTAGCATCATAATCCCACATTGAGGCAGTTGTATGCGATATAATTAGTGATCGAATAAAAAATGGCTCTGAGCACTATGGGACTAAACATATGAGGTCATCAGTCCCCTAGAACTTAGAACTACTTAAACCTAACTAACCTAAGGACATCACACACATCCATGCCCGAGGCAGGATTCGAATCTGCGACCGTAGCAGCCGCGTGTTTCCGGACTGAAGCGGCTAGAACCGCTCGACCACAGCGGCCATTAGTGACCGAATAAGGAGCTGACTTGGATCTGGTGCTACTGCACTGCTTAATGTTTCGAGTGGATCATTACCGTCTCTGTAACACCTGTCCTTGGCCACAGAGTGTTACACGGAAAATTTATTTCATTACTGTTTAATAAAAAATGGTTCAAATGGCTCTGAGCACTATGGGACTTAACATATGAGGTCATCAGTCCCCTAGAACTTAGAACTAGTTAAACCTAACTAACCTAAGGACATCACACACAACCATGCCCGAGGCAGGATTCGAACCTGCGACCGTAGCGGTCGCGCGGCTCCGGACTGAGCGCCTAGAAACGCTAGACCACCGCGGCCGGCCTTGTTTAATAAAACAATAATTTAGCTCGTATTATGTAAATTATTTCCTGCTTGTTTGAAAAAACGGAGATTAAACTGTGATTATGATCGTACATGACTTTCCTTGGTAACATAGGGAAAGCTATTCTATCCACGCGTACAAAGTGCGGCGCGCGCCGGCTCGTGTTATGATAAATGGCGCGTCCGCTCGAGGGTTAAGCTGAGTAGTTGAGAAACGCTGACCTGTTCGTATAGCGTAACGCGCAGCGCTCCAGCTAGCAGAACGGGAAGGTGAACCAGGGCCGTGTCCACGCGGCGGATCAACGATCGTGGGAGGTGCACCGGCTATCCTCAGGGTGGTTTTAAGCGGATTCCTGTATTCGTTTAGGCAAATTATGGACTGTTTCCCAATTTCCAACTGAGACAAAGCGATACGCAAACAGTTAAAAGACGATGACACGTAGAACAAAGTTCACAAAATTAATAGGTAGGTGCCCACACGATTTCCTTCGCTTATTAACTTCCTACTGTGTCAAGGGACGACATCCGGGCGCAAATAAAATAGAATTCCCAAATCTGGAGGATATCGGATTCCGTTCCAGACGGGTTTAAGAAGAATTCAGAAAGGCTAAAGCTACGATGAAAATCAAAGTAGAAACACGACAATCGAAAAAATTTGTAATAAAAGCTGTCGTAGTTTTCACTGCGATGACTGCTCTGATGCAGCTCTGCATGCTGATCTGTCCTGTGCAAGCCTCTTGATTTTTCCACTTAATTTCGTTCGGCCTAAAAAAGGAAGTAGCAGAAACGGGTGGAATGAATAACAAATATACCGTTGTTGTTTTTCGTAAATGTTTAAAAATAAGAGAAAGCTTCTATTCTCTTCTTGTCTAAACTATTTATCGTCCACGTTTCACTTCCATACATGGCTACACTCCATACAAATACTTTCACAAACGACTTCCTGACACTTAAATCTATACTCGATGTTAACAAATTTCTCTTCTTCAGAAACGATTTCCTTGCCATTGCCAGTCTACATTTTATATCCTCTCTACTTCGACCATCATCAGTTATTTTACTCCCCAAATAGCAAAACCCCTTTACTACTTTAAGTGTCTCATTTCCTAATCTAATTCCCTCAGCATCACCCGACGTAATTCGACTACATTCCATTATTCTCTTTTTGCTTTTGTTGATGTTCATCTTATATCCTCCTTTCAAGACACTGTCCATTCCGTTCAACTGCTGTTCCAAGTCCTTTGGTGTCTCTTGACAGAATTACAATGTCATCGGCGAACCTCAAAGTTTTTATTTCTTCTCCATGGGTTTTAATACCTACTCCGAATTTTTCTTTTGTTTCCTTTACTGCTTGCTCAATATACAGATTGAATAACATCGGAGAGAGGCTACAACGCTGCCTCACTCCTTTCCCAACTACAGCTTCCCTTTCATGGCCCTCGACTCTTATAACTGCCACCTGGTTTCTGTACAAATTGTAAATAGCCTTTCGCTCCCTGTATTTTACCCCTGCCACCTTTAGAATTTGAAAGAGAGTATTCCAGTCAACGTTGTCAATAGCTTTCTCTATGTCTACGAATGCTAGAAACGTAGTTTTTACCTTTCCTTAATCTTTCTTCTAATATAAGTCGTGAGGTCAGTATTGCCTCACGTGTTCCAACATTTCTACGGAAGCCGACCTCGGCTTGTTACCGACATGAATACCGGACCATTCTGCTCGTTACATGCGCTGCGTCAAACACACAGCCTGCAACATACAAGAAAGACACGGCACGTGGCCATAGGAATTTTCATTCGTCAGCACCACCTACCGTGGCAACGATACATTTCTGGACACATGTTTGTAGGATATTTTTTCCTCAATTTTCTGTCAGTAATCCGTGTCTGCAGTTTATCGGTTTTATTAATGTTCACCCTGTGTAATGACAACATAGCATACGTTTAACGAAAGGCAGCGATGTGTAAACTATGTAATCATTAATGTCCCTTGTCATTGACAAAAATGTTAGTGTCTAACGAACAATTATAAATACAATGGCCCAATGTAAAAAAAAAAGACCCTCACGATTAGATCGCTCTTGCAAATACGTAGATCTCTCCTGCACTTATTTCTTTCTTGGAATTAGATCTTCCGTGATCGCTGCCGCTCGGCTGTTTTTCTTTAATGTGAGTCTTATTTGCGTGTGTAGATGGAATGTTCATTAAAAGTATAAGAATTATCTTTTGCATTATGACTACCTTATTTGCAGAACTTCTTCTGTTTTAGATAAATAGAAAAGAATTCCATTAATTGAAAGTGACAAAATTGAATATGGAAGATTTTTGTTCGGTTCGTGATTATTTCAGAAGCTGTTTCGTGTCTAACTACTATTTTCGTATTACATTCATTAGCGTGTGGATTCGTGTATTTCTCTAGAATTCCGATACCTTTTCTGAGCGCAATTATTACGAAAGGAAACTTCATTTCTTTTCATGGTTAGTAAAATATCAAACGGAGTTTCCAAGCTAACAGTGGGTCGTAGCTATTTTGCAGTTTTGAAGCAAATGGAAGTTTACAGTAGTTTTACCATTCTTCTCTTTTAAGAAAGTAACTGAGATTAAATCAAAGATATAATTTGGCCCCAGTTTTCTTATAAATGTCACTCCGACGACAGAATTCCAGTAAATAACTCTACGCAACAGTTAATGCTCTTGATTATCACATTCAGAAATATTAAGTCAGTTGCACGTAATCACAAGTGGTAACGTAATAAATGGAAATGAATGTTTTACGCAGGAAATGGGCGCTAGAAGAAAATAAAGAGTTATTACAGCAGTTTGTTTTATGCGGTGTCTTGCTCATCTGCTGGTAATAATTTGGAGTTTAGAACAATATTTATCAAAGAGATGTAACAGAAGTTACAGAAGCATGTGCACGCTCTTTGCTGATGAGTGTAATCAGTTTTACATCTAAAGACGAAGAGCCAACACTGAAATGCACATTCCAGACTGCAATTAAATTACAGTGTGCGTTTGGTTTACAATCATACACGAGTTAATTAAAACGTCAGGCGCTTTTACGTGCGTGAGCTCATTTGGGTGGACGGAAGTTTAAGCTGTCTGACACAATTTATGGCGCTGCCTTTGGCCGCTCCGGCGCATTCCGCCTTGATTAGCAGCGACACATAAAACTGAATAAGACGCCACTCACAACGGGCGACGGCGGAAAAAAGAGCCACCCATTCCGCTTACCTCGAGCTGACGCGCTCACACGAGCAAAGCTGTAGCCTACCACCGGCACGCAACGCCACTCTTATTGTGTTACGAGTGAGAAACGTGGGTGCTACACTGAACCATTATTTTCTTTCGCGTGTCACGCTAAACACGTCGGGGCACGTTAACTTTCAGGCCCCTCGACTGGAAAACTAGGCGGGACAACACCTAAAACATCTGCCATAACGCTGGATCTACCGACATATACTGAGCCGAAACGTCATTACATACCTGTAGCAAGAAAACACTCAACGTGGAATTTCGGAAGCAGTATTCTACTCCTACAGTTTGCTCTTTTCTCTCGCGATATTCTGCAAATAGTGGAAAGGAGAGGCCACAAGTATTCCTCGATTCTTACATGACGTTTCACACTATACCACACAGTCAACTGACAGCAAAAATAAGGTCATACGGAGTATCTTCTCAAATACTTCGTGAGACGCTCTGGATGACGTCTTAGGTGACGGATTCCAGTACTTGACCTTAGACGGCAAGTCAGCATCTCAGAAACAAACACCTTGCGGAGTGTACACTTCTTGCTTCAGCATATAGGCTTCGGTGAGGAAGCTAACTCTGTCAGTGCAATAAATAGCAAGTCAAATACAGATTTAGAAATGGCTGCTAATCAGATTTTCACTGACATTAATAAATGGTTTAAAGCTAATTCACTGTCACTAAACTTTGAAGAGACCCTCTGTATGCAGTTCAGAACCTTTTAGAGATTCTTTCCAGCATGTGTATAACATCGAAGAGATCGACAGTGTTAAATTTCTGAGATTACAACTCGATAATAAATTCAGTTGGGAAGAGCATACCACAGAACTGCTGAAGCCCCTAAACAAGAGTGTATTTGTAATGAGAATAACGATAAATATAAAAAAACTTGCGCACTTTGCTTACTTTCATTCTACTATGTCATACGGGATCATATGCTGGGGTAAGTCGTCAAACCGAGCTAAAGTTTGTAGAGTGCAAAAGAGTGTAATAAGACTCATTTGTGGTGTAAATTCAAGAACACCATACACAAATCTATTCAAGGAGCTCTCTATTCTAACCACTGCTTCTCAGTATATTTATTCCTTAATGTAATTTGTTGCAAGTCATATATCTCTATTTCCAACCAACAGCTCAATACATAGCATCAATATTAGGAACAAGAACAATCTACATAAAGACCTAAAATCCCTTACCTTGGTGCAGAAAGGGGTCCGATACTCAGGAACTTACAATTTCAATAAATTGCCAGTAACCATTAAAAACCTTGTTTCAGATGAAGCACAGTTTAAACAGAGTCTGAAAGTGTTTTTGATAGACAACTACTCCTACTGTATGGATGAATATCTTAACAGGGACTATTAGACAAGCTAAAGTAAAAATGTCTGTCAGATTTCAGTTTTGACAGCACTTGGTCACAACAGCCAAGATTAGGTATTTTGTGTATCATAAATTAATTAAAAGTGCATAAGTAAGTTCCATTCTGACAGCGTATTAATTCTGTGAATATTAGCAGTTCTAGTTCATTGTAATGTATACAATGACTTTGACAATCTCCTGACAAATGGTCAGAGTAGAGAATATGATACTCAAATGTTTTATCTCTTTTATATAATACTTTCTGACTTGTTCCACACCCAAGAGAATCATCTCATCTTTGCGTCTATGGAACGAAAACTGAATCTAATCTAAACTAATCTAATCAGCAAAGCGTCACACCGGCGAGTAATTGTAAGGATTACCATGACGACTTAGATAATATTTACCTTTGGTAGAGCTACTGACAATATGCATTAAATACTAAGCGTTGGGCGTAGAAAAGGGAAAAATTCATATCATGCGAGTGCAAAATTAGTAGTAAACCTTTTTCAAGTAACTCACGGGTATTCAACCAGGTAATATTTTCAGCGACTTGCCTTGAAAATGGCCGGGCGTACTCCCGCCGAAATATCGGCGGTTGCTGAAAATATTGCCTGGTTGAATACCAGTAAGTTGTTTGAAAATTGTACATGCCAGGAGAAACTCAGGTGTCAGTAGTAAAGGTGTCTATAAAGTCATATCGAACACATACTATACACAGAGTGTTTCAGAAACCTATTACAGGCTTCTAGGAGTTGCGGAGGGGACTTGGTAGATGAAGTTATTACAAGGTCCCCAAGTACGGAAATGTGCAGTTTGGATATAAAATAAGTTTGAAGATCAGATCACTTTCAAATCTCCCGGTTCACGGCACGTACACAATTTGAGAATGGAGGTTCCGTCGCCAGTCTTAGTAGTAATTATGACGTCACATACCAATGGCTCCAAGAATCTGGTACACTCGCAACAGGAGGGTTGACTATGGTGCTGTAAGCGCCCGCCGTATTTTTGACTTTGAAAAGGACGTTCTTTGTCGCGTAGTTGAGAACCCGCCTACGAGTACTCGAAATATCATACATGCCACGGGCTCCTGTAGGGCACACCGCCCAGACCTCTCTTTCCGCGCCGTGTGCGTACGGTGAAGCGAGAGATTTGACGGCGAACATATCTTCTAACTTATTTTGCATCCAAATGGTATATTTCCGGGCATGTTCCTTTACCAAAACTTTATCTATTATGTCCCCTTGTAACCTTCCCCTCACTTATCGACCTTAACGACAGTGAAAAATTAAACCGCGTGTACCTAATGTAAATTTGGGGAAAGCAATCGTCACCGAAGCTAATCTGTCGGTAAAGAGGGAGGAAAGGGTTACATCTAAATGAAAGGAAAAATGCAAATGAAATTGCTGGAAATTAATTTTGAGAAAAGGGTAAAATTAATAAAGAAAGTAAATGTACGGTCGTCACGTTAACAATTAATTGGCGTTAATTAGATATTTGAGATTTGGGGAAAATTACGGTCGCCAGTCCTATGGACAACTACTATAATAACTGAAAATGAAAGGTTATTGCACATATAATTAGCACTAATAGCGTGGCAACTGAAGGTTGACACGTGTTGTGTGAAAACCGAAAGTTTGTCAGAAGTAATAAATTTCGCTACCCTCTCACTTAATTTCGCAAAAAAATTAATAAAATCGGAAAACTGAAAGTTAATTTAGTGACTGAAATTAATAGTGAATTTTGTTTCTGAAGCACTACGAAATTCAATAATAAGGTTAGTCTTGGGCTACCTCAACAATCATTTCAAAAGCTACTTGAATCTACGCAATTTAGAAATAAGAGATTTAACTTTGAACTTGAATTAAATGATTCTGGACAATTAACAATAGTAACATTTAGTACGTACCAAGCTGAGCTGCAGTCACAGGTAAGCTAAAATATGCTAACAAAACTCGCACTCTTAATTTGTGCTCGTGTAATCTAAATATTCTAGCCGGCTATGAGTACCTTAACTGAACTTTGAAACTAAAGCAGTGAAATGGAATGATATTACTTTAATGCTGGCGTCTGAATTTCAACGACACTCGGGTTCATTTAGGAAAAGGAAGGGACCCTGTTTGGTAATGCAATTGGGACAATGAGCAACAAAGGTTCATGCTAAGTTGCTTTAATTTTGTGATGCAGCATTTTTAATAGCTGAGGTCTGCCATACAGTTCTAAAACTTTATGTGCTTCCAGTCTTCCTTGCTGGTTGATTGAAGGTTTGAAGTCGTCGATCGAGGAGGTGGCAACAGTCACCCATTGTCGGCCGTCGCTGTTGCAGAAGCTGGATGCTGGCGCGCCTTCTTCTCGACATGGTCACCCGGCGAAACGGGCTCTTGATGTGCACCAGCTAATGCTCCCCGTCCGCGACACCGTGTCAGAAACTATCATAGCAAGTCGAGCGCAATTACATGCTGCCAAACCCCGAAAGCGCGGCAACTCGCAGGAGCGTCACACAACACACCTGCTGAACCGCACTACTCCAGCCAGACTCCCTCTGCCTGCGCTCCACGCGGCAGAGTTAACACTCCCAAAGGTCCTAAACACTTTGGTCCTCCACACGACCTATCGATGTAATCGTTCGATAGCATAGTTTTTCCTAGGCCAGACCTAGCGTATAAATACAAATAATATTCACAAAACAAACCAATTATACATCGATATATATATATATATATATATATATATATATATATATATATATATATACACTCCTGGAAATTGAAATAAGAACACCGCGAATTCATTGTCCCAGGAAGGGGAAACTTTATTGACACATTCCTGGGGTCAGATACATCACATGATCACACTGACAGAACCACAGGCACATAGACACAGGCAACAGAGCATGCACAATGTCGGCACTAGTACAGTGTATATCCACCTTTCGCAGCAATGCACGCTGCTATTCTCCAATGGAGACGATCGTAGAGATGCTGGATGTAGTCCTGTGGAACGGCTTGCCATGCCATTTCCACCTGGCACCTCAGTTGGACCAGCGTTCGTGCTGGACGTGCAGACCGCGTGCGACGACGCTTCATCCAGTCCCAAACATGCTCAATGGGGGACAGATCCGGAGATCTTGCTGGCCAGGGTAGTTGACTTACACCTTCTAGAGCACGTTGGGTGGCACGGGATACATGCGGACGTGCATTGTCCTGTTGGAACAGCAAGTTCCCTTGCCGGTCTAGGAATGGTAGAACGATGGGTTCGATGACGGTTTGGATGTACAGTGCACTATTCAGTGTCCCCTCGACGATCACCAGTGGTGTACGGCCAGTGTAGGAGATCGCTCCCCACACCATGATGCCAGGTGTTGGCCCTGTGTGCCTCGGTCGTATGCAGTCCTGATTGTGGCGCCCACCTGCACGGCGCCAAACACGCATACGACCATCATTGGCACCAAGTCAGAAGCGACTCTCATCGCTGAAGACGACACGTCTCCATTCGTCCCTCCATTCACGCCTGTCGCGACACCACTGGAGGCGGGCTGCACGATGTTGGGGCGTGAGCGGAAGACGGCCTAACGGTGTGCGGGACCGTAGCCCAGCTTCATGGAGACGGTTGCGAATGGTCCTCGCCGATACCCCAGGAGCAACAGTGTCCCTAATTTGCTGGGAAGTGGCGGTGCGGTCCCCTACGGCACTGCGTAGGATCCTACGGTCTTGGCGTGCATCCGTGCGTCGCTGCGGTCCGGTCCCAGGTCGACGGGCACGTGCACCTTCCGCCGACCACTGGCGACAACATCGATGTACTGTGGAGACCTCACGCCCCACGTGTTGAGCAATTCGGCGGTACGTCCACCCGACCTCCCGCATGCCCACTATACGCCCTCGCTCAAAGTCCGTCAACTGCACATACGGTTCGCGTCCACGCTGTCGCGGCATGCTACCAGTGTTAAAGACTGCGATGGAGCTCCGTATGCCACGGCAAACTGGCTGACACTGACGGCGGCGGTGCACAAATGCTGCGCAGCTAGCGCCATTCGACGGCCAACACCGCGGTTCCTGGTGTGTCCGCTGTGCCGTGCATGTGATCATTGCTTGTACAGCCCTCTCGCAGTGTCCGGAGCAAGTATGGTGGGTCTGACACACCGGTGTCAATGTGTTCTTTTTTCCATTTCCAGGAGTGTATATATATATATATATATATATATATATATATATATATATATATATATACAAATAGTAAAACAATTACAATATACAAAGACACAGAAACGTCATATCTTCAGGTAACAAAATAAGGAAAAAAATTTATAGTACAGTAGATGGAAATAGGAGGATATGCATTTCCGGCGTTACACCCTCTGCAACCCCAAGAAGCATGTAATAGGAATAGCAAAACAACCCGTATATAGGGGTAACGCTACGAGCCGGTAGTCAGTGTAATAAATAGAGCACGTTTCAAGGAGGGTGAATGTTTACATAATCTATTCATACGTGCTTCTACCGTGTCTTAGATTTTCATTAAGTCTCTTGAAACAAAATTTCCAAGCAATAGGGATACACTTCTTGGGTTGCAACAGGTCGACTTGGTTCATGTTAAATTGCTAAAGAGATGATCTATAATTTATATGGGAATTATTTGCAGAAAGAAGTTCCGTGAGACATTGTTGTGAAGATTTGGTGAATCGGTGTTTTTAAATATTCCATGAAATAATTTAACTGCCTCTATCGTACGTTTCACACAGAGAGGAGATTAAAGCGATTAGCATGCGTTAGTCAGTACAGAAATTATCCTCGCATCGATTGCCACGCCACTTTAAAACGTAAAGTTCTTGCAGAGTGTGTCAGGAGACTTAAATGTAACTTAATTTTACAGTTCGCTTTTAACTGATAAAAGAGTTGAACTCAAACCTCGCGGAGTAAGGTTTCGATTTCCGAAGCTCATTTAGGTAAATATTGGACTTACTACCGGTCCTGTCTTCTCATGTACGTTTTTCCCAAGTCGCAGACAAAGTTAAGCGATTTTTTTTTTTTTCAGAGGCTCTGTTCACCAAGAACAAGACCGCCTTACATGTAGGGTAGCAGCAGACAGTAAAAAAAGCCGCCGAAAAATGGCGGTCATAAATCAATACTACATATTGTCTCGTGCATTTACTTGTCACTACTTCTGATCTAGTATATTGCTATTAAATGTTTCATTGTCTGAACTGCACCACCTTCCGCGAACGCTGTTAATTACACTGTGCAGCTATGAATTTCACTCTGCAATTGAGTGTCACTGATTTGAAAGTATCTGGCAGACCAGTACTTTGTGGTGGATCGCAATTCCAACATGGAACCTTTGCCTTCGCAGGAAAGTGCTCTACCAACTGAGCTATCCAATCACGCTCCACGACCCGCCATCACAGCTGTTTCCCCCAGAAGTGCTAGTTCAGAATCGTATGCAGGAGAACCTCTGTGGAGTTTGTTAAAGATCTTTGCATTGTCGTCGTACTTTAAATTCTCAGGAGTGTAAGTCCTGCAAGGTTCGCAGAAGAGCTTCTGTAAAGTTTGGAAAGTAGGAGACGAGGTCCTGGCGGAAGTAAAGCTGTGAGGACGGGGCGTGAGTCGTGCTTGGGTAGCTCATTGCCTGCACGGTAGCTCAGCGTGTTCGGTCAGAGAGCCGGTTGGCCTCTGTAATAAAAAACTGAGTGGAAGGATCAACCACCGAACTTGAACAGGATGTCTTGCGACGTCCGCAACGACCAAACACAACGATCAATAACGAACAAAATGCAAAAAAAAAAGAAAAAAAAGATGGTAGAGCAGTTGCCCACGAAAGACAAAGGTCCCGAGTTCGAGTCTCGGTCCGGCACACAGTTTTAATCTGCCAGGAAGTTTTTAAATTCTCAATCGGCACCTCGTTTACTGTACATGATGTCCAGCATCGTTCAAAAGTGCGTCAAATATTTCTCTAATCTGTTTAATTCTTACTTATTCCGTATAGTGTTCGACCACCTTTATAAATTTATTATTTTCAAGTTTTGTACAGAAAGGGTGAAATATAACATACTTAAATGTCGATCGAAAATCTATTATTATTAAGCGCATGTAGATCAAGAAAATGCAGAGGAGTTTGAATTTATGCTATGATTTGATTTATTGATACTTCATTTACAAAGCTACCAGCAGTTGTTCGTGAAATATTTCAATTTTTCCTCAAATATCTTTTAATTACCCTTATTACTTTCAAGCAATATATATATATATATATATATATATATATATATATATATATATATATATATATATATATATATATTCCAAAACTAGACTTCGCGCTTGTCAATTTGATACATCATTAGTCAACTTCTCACTCTTCGTTTGGCTGTGAAAATTCGGGCAAAAATGCATTGTGTAATTTCTAGCGAGTTTTATTTTCGCCCCGCTCAAACATTTGACCAAAAAAACTGTAAAGTGCGTAAGAGAGTAAGCAAGGCGTATGGGTGGGGGGGGGGGGGTGGAGGGTGGAGGAGTAGGGCTTGGAACGTGGAAAATTCCCTGCTCCTTCCGGGGATTGACGCCGGGAGATCAGAGACAAGATTCCAGCAGTCTACCCGCTAGACCACAGCGACGGTAAACCTTGCCAAGACGTGTCACATATAATAAAGAACGCTTCAGATATGGGATGTATATGTAGTTGGTCAGTTTTTTTCAGCCTATCAATTCGGTTCCGGCGTGGTCCACCCTGTGTTGTAATTGATGAAATGTCTCAGGAACCAACGATGAATGAAAACACCGCCCGGATCACTATTTCTTAAATTAATACGACCTGTTTAAATCAGACCAGCAAGTCGTCTTCAGATCTAGTGCTGAATTGTGCAGTTTATCAGTAGTGGTAAGAATGCCGTGCTCCGTGTAACTCTTTATGAGAGTCATTCGACGGAAACCAATGAGTTCAGTTAAGGAAACGTAACCGTGGTACTTTTTATCTGGCAATCAAGTCACACAAGTGCAAAAACTCATTTACACACCAGGAGGCGCCGGAATGAATCCTGGTAATTGTTGCCGAGCTCCTGGAGCTGTGGTCAGACGCGTCTGTAGCCGACTGGACTAGAGCTCAACTCACTGTCCGGCTGTTTTTAATTAAATTATCACTGGTTTACTTAAATGAACTGAAATGAATGTCGGCATGAATTCTGCAACAAAACCACAACTCCGATCCCCTAGTCAAATGTTTGGGTGGATCGAAAAAAAAACTTCCTGGAAGTTACACAAGGATTTCTGTGCGAATTTTCATAGCCATAGAGAAATGGACGAATGGGGTATCAAATTGACAAGTGCGAAGTGTAGTTAAAAATATTACTTCAAAGTAATCAGGGTAATTAAGAGGAATTTGAGAGAAAATTGAAATAATTCACGAACAGCTGTTGCTAGCTATATATACTGGAGTCCCAAAGAAACTGGTACACCTGCCTACTATCGTGTAGGGATCCCACGAGCACGAAGAAGTGCCACAACACGACGTGGCATGGACTCGACTAATCTCAGAAGTTGTGCTGGAGGGAACTGACACCATAAATCCTGCAGGGTTGTCCATAAATCCGTAAGAAAGGGAGAGGGTGAAGATCTCTTCTGAACAGCACGTTGCAAGGCATCCCAGAGGTGTTCACTAATGTTCATGTCTGGGGAATTTGGTGGCCAGTGGATGTGTTTAAACTCAGAAGAGTTTTCCTGGAACCGCTCTGTAGCAATGCTGGACGTGTGGGATGTCGCAATTTCCTGCTGGAATTGTCCAAGTCCGTCGGAATGCACAATGGACACGAATGGGTGCAGGTGATCAGACAGGACGCTTACGTACGTATCATCTACCAGAGTCGTATCTAGACGTATCAGGGATCCCATATAACTCCAACTGCACACGCCCCACACCATTACATCGCCCCCACCAGCTTGAACAGTCCCTTGCTGACATGCAGGCTTCGTGGATTCATCAGCTTGTCTCCATACCCGTACACGTCCATCCGATCGATACAATTTGAAACGAGACTTGTCCGACCAGGCAACATGTTTCCAATCATCAACAATCCAATGTCGATGTTGACGGGTCCAGGCGAGGCGTAAAGCCTTGCGTCGTGCAGTGATCAAGGGTGCACGAGTGGGCCTTCAGCTCCGAAAGCCCATATGGATGATGTTTCGTTGAATGGTTCGCACGCTGACACTTTTTGATGGCCCGGCGTTGAAATCTGCAGTAATTTGCGGAAGGGTTGCACTTCTGCCACGCTGAACGATTCTGTTCAGTCGTCGTTGGTCCCGTTCTTGCAGGATATTTTTCCGGCCGCAGCAATGTCGGAGATTTGATGTTTTACCGTCCTCATATTTACGGTTCACTCGTGAAATGGTCGTACGGGAATATCCCCACATCGTTGCTACGTCGGTGATGCTGTATCCTATCGCTCGTGCACCGACTATAACACCACGCTCAGACTCACTTAAATCTTGACAACTTGCCATTGTAGCAGTAGTAACCGATCTAACGACTTCGCCTGATACTTTTTGTCTTATATAGGCGTTGCCGACCGCAGCGTCTTATTCTGCATGTTTACATTCCTCCGTATTTGAATACGCATGCCTATACCAGTTTCCTTGGCGCTTCAGTGAAAATTAAGTGTCAAAAGGTAACAAACCACATCGTAAATTGAAACTCCTCTGCATTTTCTGGACCTATATGCCCTTAATAACAGAATACTGATCGACATTTAAATATATTATATTTAATGCTTTCTGTAGAGTACTTGAAAACAATAAAATATTAAAAAAACGATCGAATATTATGTGAAAAGGTTTATCTACAAGTAAGAAACGAAACAAATTAGAAAAATGTTTCATGCACTTTTTAATGGTGCTGCAAATCACGTACAGTAGATGAGGTGCCGATTGAGAATTTGAAGTTCAATGTTTAACTTAGAATCTTAGAATTTTAAAGAGTACTGGAGGATATTTGTTTGATGGAATTACACTCAGTGGTCTCCCCAGGTCACTAACAAATGAGCTTCTCAGCTTCTTTTCAAGATGTTATGCATCATTCAAAGATAAGTCAGATATTCCTTTAATCTGTTTCATTTCTTACTTTTAGAGAAATTGAAAGATAACTGTCTGCTACTGATTATAGAATTTATTTTATCCTGAGCTGTGTGGCTTAATGGAGCACGCCCTTTGCTTATTCTCATTTAACTGAACTTTATTTCTGAGGTCTGCAAAATAGCCTGCGACTACTGGAGAAAAAATTCACACTCCATAAGTCAAGCATTATCAACAGTCAAATTTAATTTAGGCGACGGAAACGCAACATTTTCTAGTAAGTTTAGGGCAAGTACTTGATACAGTAATAGGACCTAAATGGATCAGGATAAGACGTGGCTTGCAAAGTAGAAGACCTAGTGGTTTGCTTAAGACTTCATCTATTTTCAGTTCCAACAGAAACCAAAACCGACATTAGGCAATCAACACTTTACATAAGACAATAATCGGTACTTATAAGATTAACCATAAAAATATAATTACGGAGAATATACTCTTCTTATTTCAAAATAATAGAAGCTGGGATCATTGCATTGTAGCGAGAGGATGGGGAAGGAAACACTTGGATTCATAAGAAAGCAAATAAATACGAAATGAAACACTCGATCACTTACAAGAAATAGATTTAGCAAGGGAGATGGTAACACACCACAGCATCTGCTGATACTACTATGTACTGGGAAGACACGCAGGTCATCACCATGATCAGGTACGAAAGCTAGAAAATTCGTAAAATTCAGAAAAATAAAAATTTATAAAATCCCACTAGACATGTAGGTACTCGTTCCGCATCAAAGAAAGAGGGCAATCGATTACAGAAGGCTGTATCTCATTCCAGCATAATATGTTGAGTACGTGGGCGGAAAAAACAATCACGCAAGAACATACGAAAAGACATGACACCCAAAATCAAAAGAAAGACAAAAATTAACAACACGAATAGATATTTATTTTTTGAAGAAAATTTACCACAATTGAATAGTAATATGAATAGGTATCACAGCATAATCTGGTGGACACATTGTGGAACACTGGTGAAGACGCGAATTATGGAACTGACATTCTAGCCACAAAAACCAAAACATAATGAAAAATGACCAACATTCTAGACAAGCACTGAAGGTGCGAACTCTTAGGAAAGACTATGAAAGCAAAATACATCGATACTATTACGGTATCGCACGAAAACATGGCTGAAACAAACACCCAACTACAAAGTCAGTTAAAATTTGGGAAATTTAGAATTCAAAAACTCTGTCAAGTTCAAATAGACCCCTTTAATGTATCTAGAGTGCTGAGAATGAAGCAACTTGATAAAATATCTAACTAAGCATGGCTCCTCTGCCTTATAATCCCACGTGGTAGCCAAACGATCTATTGACAAAGTAGTACTCATGTAAAATTCGGAAACCCTCGCGCAGATACGAATTTATACTCAATACGAATAATGGAAATTTATTCCTAACATTCTAGACCTGAAGGCTCGCTAGAAAACAAAATTAAAGACTACCAAGATCATTCCAATACGTACACCCTCATACTGGAGTGTCTACGAGAAACACAACCTTACTTACCAAGAGCTCGCACAGGAGCGTGCAACACTGCGCAGTGAGGCGATTCCGAAAGCCTGGGAGAGCGCCAAGACAAAGACCACCGCTTCCTGATACCAAACCCTTGAGTAAACTCTCACACAACAGCACCTGTCTCTGCCTGCTGGTAAACCTCTCTGCCCTTCTGTCTAACCACCATACATCGGCATGAGTGCCCTCGAGCTTTACAAGACTCCCTTCATCCGCGAGAAAACACACTCGTCTCACGCATTCTGACCAGACATACACGATCAAGACAGAGGGCTACGACATGGGAAATGAGGTTGGATGTAACAAGTGACAGAAAAAAAAGCACAGCTCTTTTCCTTCCTCGACGTTCGATTCTGTCACATCCAGGAAGCTAAAAGGCACCGAAAACACCGAAGCAATACAACTGGGCGACACAAAATGGATCTGACGGATACTTTTCAACTTCACAAGACATTTGATCTTTTCTTTAAATTTTTTTTGTTTTTAATTTTTGCCGGCCCTGGTGGCCGAGTGGTTGTAGGCGCTTCAGTCCGGAACCGCGCGACTGCTACGGCCGCAGGTTCGAATCCTGCCTCGGGCATGGATGTGTGTGCTGTCCTTAGGTTAGTTAGGTTTAAATAGTTCTAAGTTCTAGGGGACTGATGACCTCAGATGTTAACTCCCATAGTGCTCAGAGCCATTTTAATTTTTCCTTGTTTATTATTAACATTGTCTTGGATCGACACATCTTTGTACATCGTTTTATTTGTATAATTTTATACTTACCAGCTCTGGAACCCTAGTTTTACTGCTCTTACGAACATGAAAGTTTATGCCAGACCGGGACTCGAACCAGAATTTCCCGCTCATCGCGAGCGACCCCCTTAGCCACTTCGGTTACGCATGCACGATCCCTAGAAAGACCCAAAGTGCCATATATGACACTGTTTACACCATTATATCGTAGTCTGCAACGTTCATCACATAATGCACGCAGCAACACTTAGATAACCGCAACGGTGAGAATGAGACAACGAGAAATCCAGACCAATGTAACTGTTGTGTGTCCGCGTAGGCTTGTAATACATGAATGTTTGAAGGAATATCTCTAAATTAATTCGCTGTTGCGAATTCCTTGGGATCAATTGTATTATAGATTTGCTACTCATCAGTGTCATGAAACTTTATCCGGGGCTCGAACCCTGATTACTCGCTTACCGTCGACGATCGCTGCGTATATAGCTGAAGTGGTTAAGGCGACCGCTAGCGATAAGCGGGATATCCGGCTTAGAGTCCCAGTACGGTACAAATTTTTAGACGTCACTATTGGGTAGTAAATCTATAATTGTTACAGCTGACGCCGAGGAATTCGGAGCCAGCAAATTCTGCATTTAAAAAATACATATACACAGCATCAGCTGCCTATGTAAACTTTTTTAAAAGGTGTTACTAGTTTCCCTGTTATGTGGAGGATCTTAGAGCATTGGACAGAAATTCATAATAGCATTTTCTTTTCTGTGTATTAAACAAAGTTCCCTTAATATTGGTATTAAACAAAGTTGCCTTAATATTGGTTTAGACGTGCAACATCGATATTTGTATTTTTAAGGAGCACTTCTATCTTTGACGTTATGACGTAGCGATACTATACACCTTACTTATCGCTGTCTTCTGGAATTTTCGAATCTGAGCGTGTCTTTCCTCTGGAGGGAGTATTCTCTTGCTGTATAACGTCAACAGTGGCCCAGCGGTACTGGTCACTCGCCGAGTTGGTGCGTTTTTTCCAGTATATCCATTGTGGATGACGAACCGCGACTGTGATTTAAATTGGAGTTTGTCTGGTAATAAATATGCAACCAGTCGCTTTTTTACGATTTATTCAACCATGAACATGTTTTCAGGCCACTGGCTCATCATCAGATGGAAGTGCTGCAAGAACAATTTGTTTTGGACCAAGTGTAGCTAGATGCAGTGCTGGTGCTGAGTGCACTGCCTTGTTGTATCCACATCAGATTGCTTCTTATAACGTGCATTATTAAGCTATGTCCACAAATAAACACAGTATGTAGCTACACTTGGTTTTACACTGGCTCACAGGTGTATAAAGAGTTTGTTAGAAGGTATAATTAAGACATTGAAATTTTGCATCTACTCGTAGGAGAAAAATAACTGAGTAATTCAGTGATTTCGAGGAAAGGCCTAAGGGATTAGTTTTGTGAAAGTACCGTGTTTGTGATCAGTAACTTTCTTGGGGGAACATATTCGTAACAGAACGTAAATGTAAAGGCTTCCGTTATCAGTGATTATTTATCTAATTAACATGGGAACGCAATTTAGTAGTGGTTAGTTCAGTTCAAATGTGTGTGAATTCTTAAGGGACCGAACTGCTGAGGTCATCGGCGCCTAACCCTACTCACTACTTAACCTAACTTAGACTAACTTACGCTGAGGACATCACACACACCCATGCCCGAGGGAGGACTCGAACCTCCGACGGGGGCAGCAGCCCGGACCGTGGCAAGACGCCTTGGACCGCGTAGCTACCCCGCACCGCTTAGTTCAGTATGAATGTGAAATGAGATTTACTGTTCACTAAGGACTGGGTGAGTTAGGCATTGTTAGGGAAGTATATTACATGCTAAAGGAACAATAAAACAAAGTAATTTGACTTACACTACTTTCATTTGAAAGAGACATTTTCCATTTTTCTACAGAATAACTCTAATATCTGTAAAAACAAAGACATATCTTAATATTAGGCACATTGTCCGGTTTATTTCGTATCGTAACATGTTTTCTCACTAAAGCCACCAAACTCAAGTAGTAAAAAATACGTTAAAAAACTGAAGAGGCAGGGAGACATATTACATTTGGCGACCGTGACAGGACACAGTTTGCATTTTATCACCGTAACAACATAGGAGAAATATTGCAACATCACCTGTCGCTAAAGAGCTTTTAATTACTGGTCATATCAACCACTTGTTGAAAAGGCGGCTTATAAGACCTGTCCAACGTATTCGTATTGCGATTAGTCCCTAATGACCTAGATGTTGACGGAAACTTACTCTGTAAACGCCCTCCCTTTCGATCTTGCAGACTCTCCGAAAATCATCTTATTATGACTACAGCGAGAAACGCGTGAAATATCGCTTGAATTGAATCGAATGTCTGAAATGCAGGATCCCCTGTTGCAGCGTATGCTGCCTTAGTGATGGTATACCGGTTCTGGTAAGGAGAACTAGGGGCCAAATAAAAGAGCAGGGCGCGCGCATCACGTGCCGGCGACGATAATGAGGAGGCGCCCCACTGGTTTGTTTCCCGCGGCCGGGCGGCACGCACTTAATACCAGTCAGCCAGACCACAGCACCACGCGCCGCCAGGCAGGTGGCTGGCTGTGGCTGTGACCGTGACCACTCCGCGCGCAGTTTCCAGTGTTGGCTTCAGTAATCCGAGAGTCTACCACTCTGGTGAGCTAGTTCAGTTACAGGGACGTTATCGTGGAAGGGCGAGGAAGAATCGCATGATGGCAGAGCTGCAGTACATTCATCATGGCTCACCCCACGCCTAGGCTGGTGTTCCAAACCACGCGCTGTGGTCCACTGCGTATACCGAAATGTTCAGATAACGCCTCCCACCATCTGCGGTAGAGTGTGTAACTACTACGTTGTGGCTGGGAGCTAATTACGTGTGGTGTCCAACAAAAATCTGTCTTAGGACCCTTCCTTTTTCTTGTGTATATCAGTGACCTTTTATCAGTAATTTTAACAGATAGCAAGTCTTTTGTTCGCAGATGACGCAAAAATTGCAGTAGCTAGTAAATCAAGAATGGTTTTAGGAAGGTCGCTTCATCTACATCTACATGATTACTCTGCAATTCACATTTAAGTGCTTGGCAGAGGGGTCATCCAACCACAATCATACTATCTCCCTACCATTCCACTCCCGAACAGCGCGCGGGAGAAACGAACACCTAAACCTTTCTGTTCGAGCTCTGATTTCTCTTATTATATTTTGATGATCATTCCTACCTATGTAGGTTGGGCTCAACAAAATATTTTCCCATTCGGAAGAGAAAGTTGGTGACTGAAATTTCGTAAATAGATCTCGCCGCGACTAAAAACGTCTTTGCTTTAATGACTTCCATCCCAACTCGCGTATCATACCTGCCACACACTCTCCCCTATTACGTGATAATACAAAACGAGCTGCCCTTTTTTGCACCCTTTCGATGTCATCCGTCAAACTCACCTGGTAAGGATCCCACACCGCGCAGCAATATTCTAACAGAGGACGAACGAGTGTAGTGTAAGCTGTCTCTTTAGTGGACTTGTTGCATCTTCTAAGTGTCCTGCCAATGAAACGCAACCTTTGGCTCGCCTTCCCTACAATATAATCTATGTGGTCTTTCCAACTGAAGTTGTTCGCAATTTTAACACCCAGGTACTTAGTTGAATTGACAGCCTTGAGAATTTTACTATTTATCGAGTAATCGAATTCCAACGGATTTCTTTTGGAACTCATGTGGATCACCTCACACTTTTCGTTATTTAGCGTCAACTGCCACCTGCCACACGGTACAGCAATCTTTTCTCAATCGCTTTGCAACTGATACTGGTCTTCGGATGACCTTACTAGACGGTAAATTACAGCATCATCTGCGAACAACCTAAGAGAACTGCTCAGATTGTCACCCAGGTCATTTATATAGATCAGGAACAGCAGAGGTCCCAGGACGCTTCCCTGGGGAACACCTGATATCATTTCAGTTTTGCTCGATGATTTGCCGTCTATTACTACGAACTGCGACCTTCCTGACAGGAAATCACGAATCCATTCGCATAACTGCAAACTTGATGGATATTAGCAAATGGTTCCTAGCCAATTCTTTGTTGCTAAATTTTGAAAAGACGCACTGTATATACATGCAGTTAGGAGCGCGTAAGAGATTCCCCCTCCCACCCCGCCACCTCCTCAGTATGTCTCTACAATATCATGGCAAGCAGAAAAAAGAGGTTGACAGTGTCGGGGAATATAACGGGAGGAGCATAGCACAGAAATGCTGAAGCGTCTAAATAAATGTTTCCACTGTGGATGCTGTCGGACATATGTGATATAAAAATATAAAAGAATCTTGTGTACTATGCTTGATTGCAGTCTATAATGCCACAGGAATCATTTTAGGTGTAACTCTTCAATCCAAGGTAAAGTGCGAAAGAGTGTAATAAGAATTATTTGTGGTGTGAGCTCGAGAACGTCCCGCAGATGCCTGTTCAAGAAACTGGGGATCCCAACTACTGCTTCGCAATACATTTGTTCCTCAGTGAATTTGCCATAAATAATACATCTCTTTTTTCAAACCAGCAACTCATTTCAGAGTATGCATACTAAAAATAAGAGTCAGCTCCACAAACATTTAAAGTCACTCACTTTGGTCCAGGAAGGTGTACTTTGTTCAACAACACACATTACCAGCAACTTGCAAAACCATAAAAATTTGAATACAACTAATGTTCAGTTTAAAAGAAGTCTAAAGGATACCTTTTACTACACTGACGAATTTCCCGGTAGAACCAACTCATGTATATATAATTAATTATTTCAAATGATGCTAGTGTTAAGTAATATCTGACTTCTGCATATGTTGAGTACATGAATGTGATCAATAAAAATAAGCGTTATCAACTGACTTTCTGTTTGATGATGTGAGGCTATATACACAAATCAGTAGACACTGCGTTTACATACTTCGAGACAAGTATGTTATTACCTCTTAAATCAAAATGTGTTCAAGGACCTTTGACTTTTCGACTTTCATGAACACTATTTTACTTAGAATCAGTGGAAGTTACATTAGCGTATATATATATTTTAAGTAAGTATATATTGAAATTATTTACGCGTCGGTATCTCATAACTAGACTGGAGCCTTCAGGCCGGCTCTTACATCTAACTAAACTTCCTCAATCAGTGAACTTTACAGTTTGAGTGGTCGATACTAAATTAACCTCCGTCCGAACAGGACTAAAGAGGCGTAACGGTACCTACCGACCGCCGTGTCATCCTGAGCCGACAGGCTTCACTTTATGTTGATATGAAGGAGCATGTGGTCAGCACACGGTTCGCCCGAACGTATGTCAGTTTTCATGACCGATGTCGTTGCTTCTCAATTAAATAGCTCCTTAATTGGCCTCACAAGGGCTGAGTGCACCCCGCTTGCCAACAGCGCTCGGCAGACCGGATGGTCACCATTCGAATGCTACCAAACCTCGACAGCACTTAACTTCGCTGATGTGAAGCGAATCGGTAGTCGCGTGGTGCTCAGTAAATATAACAATAACAATAATAATAAATAAATAAATAAATGAAAATACAACTATGGAAGAGTTACAACTACTGGTTTATATAGGAGCACTCACTACACTAAATATACACACTAGGCATAGATCAGAATCAACCAACACACAGAAGAAACCCACAAAACCAGCATGGCAACACAGGCTACAGATCAGAATAGAAAAACTGAGAAAAGACATCGGACAGCTAACACAATTTTTAAGAAATGAAATATCAGACAAAAACGAATAAGGTTAGGTAAAATCACACAACAAGAAGCGATAGAGCAATTAGATGAAAAGAAGCAGAAATTACAAGCATTGGCCAAACGACTTAGAAGATACAAAAAAAGTGAAAATAGAAGGAAACAAAACCAAACATTCAACACAAACCAAAAGAAATTTTACCAGATAATAGATAACACATACATTAAAATAGACAGTCCACCAAACATAACAGACATGGAACACTTCTGGAGCAACATATGGTCAAACCCAGTACAACATAACAGACATGCATGGTGGATACAAGCAGAAACAGACACATACAAGATGATACCACAAATGCCCCAAGTGATAATTTTGCAACATGAGGTCACCCGAGCAAGTAATTCTACGCACAATTGGAAAGCCCCTGGAAAAGATAAAATATCAAATTTCTGGCTAAAGAAGTTCACCTCAACACATTCACATCTAACTAAATTATTTAACAGTTACATTGCAGACCCATACACATTCCCTGATACACTTACACATGGAATAACTTATCTGAAACCTAAAGATCAAGCAGACACAGCAAACCCAGCTAAATATCGCCCCATAACATTCCTACCAACAATATACAAAATATTAACTTCAGTCATTACACAGAAATTAATAACACATACAACACAGAACAAAATTATAAATGAAGAACAAAAAGGCTGTTGCAAAGGAGCACGAGGATGTAAAGAGCAACTGATAATACATGCAGAAGTGACATATCAAGCTAAAACTAAACAAAGGTCGCTACACTATGCATACATTGATTACCAAAAAGGTTTTGATAGTGTACCAACTAATGGTTACTACAAATATTGGAAATATACGAAGTAGATCCTAAATTGATACAGTTCCTAAACATAGTAATGAAAAATTGGAAAACCACACTTACTATCCAAACAAATTCAAATAATATCACATCACAGCCAATACAGATTAAGCGTGGAATATACCAAGGAGACTCATTAAGTCCTTTCTGGTTCTGCCTTGCTCTGAACCCACTATCCAACATGCTAAACAACACAAATTATGGATACAATATTACTGGAACATATCAACATAAAATCACACATTTGCTATACATGGATGATCTAAAACTACTGGCAGCAACAAATCAACAACTCAACCAATTACTAGAGATAACAGAAGTATTCAGCAATGACATAAGTATGGCTTTTGGAACAGACAAATGTAAGAAAAATAGCATAGTTAAGGGAAAACACACTAAACAGGAAGATTACATATTGGATAACCACAGCGACTGCAGAGAAGCGATGGGAAAAATAGATGCCTATAAATATCTAGGATACAGACAAAAAATGGGAATAGATAATACAAATATTAAAGAAGAACTAAAAGAAAAATATAGACAAAGACTAACAAAAATACTGAAAACAGAATTGACAGCAAGAAACAAGACAAAAGCTATAAATACTTATGCTATACCAATATTGACCTACTCATTTGGAGTAGTGAAATGGAGTAACACAGACCTAGAAGCACTCAATACACTAACACGATCACAATGCCACAAATATAGAATACATCACGTACATTCAGCAACAGAAAGATTCACATTAAGCAGAAAGGAAGGAGGAAGGGGATTTATCGACATAAAAAACCTACATTATGGACAGGTAGACAATTTAAGAAAATTCTTTATAGAACGAGGAGAAACTAGCAAAATACACAAAGCATTCACTCATGTAAATACATCGGCTACACCACTGCAATTTCATAACCACTTCTACAACCCTTTAGATCACATAACATCAACAGATACGAAGAAAGTAAATTGGAAAAAGAAAACACTACATGGCAAGCGCCCGTATAATCTAACACAGCCACACATCGAACAAGACGCATCCAACACATGGCTAACAAAAGGCAATATATACAGTGAGACAGAAGGATTCATGATTGCAATACAGGATCAAACAATAAACAACAGATATTACAGCAAGCATATTATTAAAGATCCCAATACCACAACAGATAAATGCAGACTTGACAAACAACAAATAGAAACAGTAGATCACATAACAAGCGGATGTACAATACTAGCAAATACAGAATACCCCAGAAGACATGACAATGTAGCAAAAATAATACATCAACAACTTGCCATACAATATAAACTAATAAAACAACATGTTCCCACATACAAGTATGCACCACAAAATGTACTGGAGAATGATGAATACAAATTATACTGGAACAGAACCATTATAACAGATAAAACAACACCACATAACAAACCTGACATCATACTCACCAATAAAAAGAAGAAATTAACACAACTAATCGAAATATCCATACCCAATACAACAAATGTACAGAAGAAAACAGGAGAAAAAATTGAAAAATACATCCAACTGGCTGAGGAAGTCAGGGACATGTGGCATCAAGATAAAGTGACATTATACCAATTATACTATCAACTACGGGAGTCATACCACACAATATCCACCAGTACATCAACGCAATACAGCTACATCCAAATGTATATATACAACTACAGAAATCTGTAATTATTAAGACATGTTCAATTACTCGAAAGTAACATATACCGTACAGTTAAAAGGAATTCACGCTTGATCAAGGTCCGAGTCACTTTCCATTTTTAACCAGACCTAAGGTCTGAGAAAGGAAAGAAGACAATAATAATAATAATAATAATAATAATGTCTCAAAAAGGATCAAACAGCCAACTGGATCCACAAAAACGGTAGATACGTTGACCTCGGTTTCTACAACTACTAGTAGTATCTTCATCATAATGAAATGATGCTAAATTTAAAATTACATTTCGAAACAGCAGTAGTCAGAATGTGGAGCAACTATGCTCAAGTCAAAAGTAAAATAAAATGTTCTAGGTTTTGCTGCGTGTGCGCAGCGGGGAACATCATGAGATTTATGTTATAATAGCACAAAAGCAATCAATGTGGAGAACAAGTTGACTGGTCAAAGGAACAGCGAGAAAGGTTTTGTGAGATTAACAGATAAATTGGAGAGAAGAAAACAGAAGCACAAAGGGATGAGAAAAGCATAGAGAGGAAATCTAGGCCGATGATAAAATATAAAGTCTTAAACACCACTGCAGAGTGACAACACACAATCTTTTTTCAATATGTTCTGCATCCTTAAGGGTCTTCTGACTACGGATCTATAGAACAAACTGTAATCTAATCTATGAGCGATGTCATTGTTTAATGAAGCTTTCTTCTTTTTTTTCGTCCCTAAGGTTGGTGGACAGGGTTATTGTCTCTCACATGTCTCCTCCGAAATTCCATCTTAATTTGGTGGAATGATTGTCTTTCCTTTATGATATTCATAAATTGGTTTCGCAGTATTCGTCTTGCTCTTATTCCTTCAATTTTCTCATCAGCAATGTTGGTGCTTCACTTGTGTAGAAGATGACGATTGAAGCTATGTTTAGTTTTCTTTATTCTATAACGAAACCTTTTTTCTTCATTCTTTCAAAAATCCTTCGGTTTGTGACACTTTTGCTCTATGATATTCATTGTGCTTGCCATCAGCACCATACTTACAAAAAATCCAGTTTATTTATTTCGTATATAATTATGGAGATGCGCTTCTGCCCTGAGCAAACGCAAATTCTACTTGTTTAACACCCAAATATGCTTTGGGTTCATTTCTTTTCTGTCAAATAAAAATTAAAGGAATTATTTGTAGTAACACATACAGTTTTTAGATTATGGTATTTGCATTTACAAAATTGTTAACAGAGAAAAATAACAGAAGAAAACATGTCCTTAGTATCGCGTATTGATTTTTATGTGACTGTCTGAAATTTGCAGTACAGCTGAATATTTTGTTCCGTTATGTCGTCTATAATTTATCAGGATTTTGCAATATTATGTTAAAGCGAAATTATTGCTTTTCTCCTGCTTTGCAGAATTTATATCATATTACTGTCACTATACTTTATTCTGCTGATTTTTTGTTTTGCTTTTTAACCATCGTTTGTTAGGTTAAAGTAAAACGCTAGTTTTGGAAAATATTGTTAAGAATCTGATGACTGTGAATAAACCATGTAAACTAGTGAGTGGGAGGGGCGGGGGCTGTGTATATGAGTTGAGTATACTTACTTTTTGTTGATTCCTCTTTTTCTTGCATGCGCAGGGTATATAAACTGTGCTTTCTAATACTATCCGTCACTGCTTATGAGATATTCCCTTGTTCTGCCATCTTATTTTGTGTGTTCTGGGAGGGAATTTCGAACTTTGAATTGGAGATGGTTTAGGAACTGTAAGCGGTGTAGGTACTACAGACCAGTCGCCACATCTCGGCATATTCTGAGAATAATTAGATTGCTACTGGGCGCTGATTATTGACGTCGCCCAGCAAAAAGTTCCAAGCGGCTGGAAAAAGAGTAGGTGACTCCAGGATATAAGAAGGGTAAAAGAACGGACACGCAAAATTGCAGACTAGTATCACTAACTTCGGTTTGCTGCAGAGTCCTTGAACATATTCTCAGTTCGAAAATAACAAACTTTCCTGAGGCTGAGAAGCTTATGTCCACAAATCAATATCGTTTTAGAAAGCATCGCCGGCCGCTGTGGCCGAGCGGTTCTAGGCACTACAGTCTGGAACCGCGCGAGCGCTACGGTCGCAGGTTCGAATCCTGCCTCGGGCATGGACGTGCGTGATGTCCTTAGGTTAGTTAGGTTTAAGTAGTTCTAAGTTGTAGGGGGCTGATGACCTCAGATGTTAAGTCCCATAGTGCTCAGAGCCATCTGAAGTGTTCCACTGCACGCAATACTGTCCAAAACAGGCTGCAAAAACAATTTGTGAAAGTGTACTTTCGTTTGGCAAAGCCGTTCAGTCGTAAGCCGCCAGCCAAGGGCTCCCTGTTGGCTAAGAAGTGGGCTGTGGCGCCTTGTGCGAACACGGGAGGCAACTGTGGTGTATCGCTGTGGGCCAGAAAGTAAATGCCAGCCTCCAAGCGTCGTCGGGGCGGACCCGTGCGGTTTCCTGTCGGCATTTGCAGCCCTGACCACCGACCGCAAAAGCGACCGCTGCCGGACCAAGCAAGAACCGCCGTCGCCTTTATGGACTCTTCTGGGCGGTGTCTGACGAAACTCGGCGATATCTTTTTTACTACCAGTGGCTGTTGGATAGTGAACAGCTCAGCCCAGGGTGTGGCACAGCAAGCGACGACCGCAAGCCACCACCTGCCAGTCAGTATTCGTTCGTGCATAACAGCGCCTGCATCGGGTGGATTACAGTAGTTGCCCCGAATCTAAAAGCGATTAAAGAAGGAAAAAATCTCTACACAAAACAAGGAATGTGCTTACATTGTGGTCTTTGCTGTGATGAAGATGTGTATTACGTTCGTCTTTGAAATTCCGCCTCTTTTTGTCTTTTAATTTTGGTTGATCCTATTTAACCATACTGCCAACAACTCGGTAGACACATAAAAACCACTGCAAACAAATGTTACAGTAGAAACAGTCTGCCCAACAATTTAAGATTGTTTTACAGTACCCGCATAAGTGATACCTGAAGAAAGTTCTTCATATGACTCCAACTGTAGGTGGAAGAAGATACAAAACAGAGAAGTCTACAAAGTTTGGGAATACACTACTGGCCATTAAAATTTCTACAACACGAAGATGACGTGCTACAGACGCGAAATTTAACCGACGGGAAGAAGATGCTGTGGTATGCAAATGATTAGCCTTTCAGAGCACCCACACAAGGTTGGCGCCGGTGGCGACACCTACAACATTCTGACATGAGGAAAGTTTCCAACCGATTTCTCAAATACAAACAGCAGTTGACCGGCGTTACCTGGTAAAACGTTGTTGGGATGCCTCGTGAGAAATGCGTACCATCACGTTTCCGACTTTGACAAAGGTCTGATTGTAGCGTATCACGATTGAGGTTTATCGTATCGCGACATTGCTGCTCGCGTTGGTCGCGATCCAATGACCATTAGCAGAATATGGAATCGGTGGGTTCAGGAGGGTAATACGGAACGCCGTAATGGATCCCAACGGCCTCGTATCACTAGCAGTCGAGATGACAGGCATCTTATCCGCATGGCTGTAACGGATCGTGAAGCCACATCTCGATCCCTGAGTCAACAGCCATCTGCACGAACAGTTCGACGACGTTTGCAGCAGCATGGACTATCAGCTCGGAGACCATGGTTGCGGTTACCCTTGACGCTGCATCACAGACAGGAGTGCCTGCGATGGTGAACTCAACGACGAACCTGGGTTCACGAATGGCAAAACGTCGTTTTTTCGGATGACTCCACGTTCTGTTTACAGCTTCATGATGGTCGCATCCGTGTTTGGCGACATCGCGGTGAACGCACATTTGAAGCGTGTATTCGTCATCGCCATACTGGCGTATCACCGCCGTGATGGTATGGGGTGCCATTGGTTACACGTCTCGGTCACCTCTTGTTCACATTGACGGCACTTTAAACCGTGGACGTTACATTTCAAATGTGTTAGGACCCGTGGCTCTGCCCTTCATTCGATCCCTGCGAAACCCTACATTTCAGCAGGATAATACACGACCGCATGTTGCAAGTCCTGTACGGACCTTTCTGGATACAGAAAATGTTCGACTGCTGCCCTGGCCAGCACATTCTTCAGATCTCTCACCAACTGAAAATGTCTAATCAATGGTGGCGGAGCAACTGGCTCGTCACAATACGCCAGTCACTACTCTTGATGAACTGTGGTATCGTTTTTAAGCTGCATGGGCAGCTGTACCTGTACACGCCATCCAAGCTCTGTTTGACTCAATGCCCACGCGTATCAAGGCCGTTATTACGGCCAGAGGTTGGTGGTTCTGGGTTCTGATTTCTCAGGATCTATGCACCCAAATTGTGTGAAAATTTAATCACATGTCAGTTCTAGTATTATACATTTGTCCAATGAATACCCGTTTATCATCTGCATTTCTTCTTCGTGTAGCAATTTTAATGGCCAGTAGTGTATACACAGAGGACGAAAGAGTTAATGTAATCATTGATAATGCACCGAATTTCGTGAGCAGTGTTAGGTTGCTTTGCGGTTAGATGATTTTATAAATCGTTCAATGGCTCAGTATGACTTTTGTTGTCACTTTGGTTCGACGTCGGACTATTTGTAAACAGCATTACCCGATGAACTCGCTCCCGAGGAACATGTGTCACTGTAGTAACTTTCATAGTTGTGTGCCTACGTGTCACGTGTCCTAAGAGTTTGAGACTGACACTCTTCAATGTAACCAATTCAGTGAACATATTTGATGAAAAGGGATTTTGAAATTAAATAATTTATGATTTAAAAACCAAGTTAAGGACAGCAGATCATACAGATCATATCCAGGCTGTGATGTGGAAAGTGACCACATACTCGTCATGATGACGACTGAACTAAAATTCAAGAACATTAAAAGAAGAAGTACATGTAAATGGGATTTGACAAACCTCAAAAACGAAAATACACTGAAGCACTATCAACTAGAAACAGACAAGAAAACAAATACACAGGGCTGCAATGACATCCAAAGTATCTGGGAAAAAATAAGAACTGGTATTTTAGAAGCAGCAGCAGAAGTAATAGGAAAAGAAAGGACAGAGAAAAGGAAGGAATGGATCATTAATGACCTACTAAATATGATGGAAGAAAGAAGGAAATTAAAAAATTCTGTGAAGAAGGAAGACCAAGAGAAGTACAAAAGTCTGAAAAACAGAATCAACAGCGAGGCAAAACAAGCAAGAGAAAAATACCTTGATGATCTCTGTGTTTCAGTTGAGGACAACATGAGCAAGGGAAATATCGACAAGGCCTATAAATGTGTGAGACATTGCTTTGGAGACAGAAGAAACAAATGTAGTGCTGTGATGGATGAAAATGGCAATATGTTGGATGACGATGATGAAGTTGCAAGAAGATGGAAACAATGTATAGGAAAACTGTACAGCGGACCAGACCTGTCTGAAAAAAAAAATGGCTCTGAGCACTATGGGACTTAACATCTATGGTCATCAGTCCCCTAGAACTTAGAACTACTTAAACCTAACTAACCTAAGGACATCACACAACACCCAGCCATTACGAGGCAGAGAAAATCCCTGACCCCGCTGGGAATCGAACCCGGGAACCCGGGCGTGGGAAGCGAGAACGCTACCGCACGACCACGAGATGCGGGCAGACCTGTCTGAAAACATCATGGAAGAAGAAACAGAAGTAGACGCACACAACATAGGTGAACCTATATTAAAGGTAGAGTTTGAACTAGCTCTGAAAAAATTGAAAAACAACAAATCGCCTGGTATAGACGATATCCCATCCGAACTTCTGAAATCTGGAGGAGCAAAACTGAATCAGGAGTTGTATAATCTTGTTTTCAACATGTACGAGCAGGGTAAAATTCCTACAGACTTTGAGAAAAACATTATGGTCCCCACTCCAAAGAAGGCAAATGCTACAAGATGTGAAAATTATAGGACACTCAGCCTAGTTACTCACGCCTCTAAAATATTAACCTCTATTATCCTAAAACGCATAGAACAAAAAGTCGATGCTACACTCTCCGAAGACCAGTTTGGATTCCGGAAAGATAGAGAAACCAGAGAAGCAATATTTGATCTAAAACTAATAATCGAGAAACGACTAGGTAAAAACCTGAAAACATACATAGCTTTCGTAGATGTGGATAAAGCCTTTGATAATGTTAAATGGGATAAGATGTTTGAGGTACTCAAAAAAGTAGGAATAGAGCATAAAGATAGAAAAATGATATGGAACCTGTACAAAAACGAGACAGCAGTTATCCGTGGACGGACAAAACAAGAAGAGGTGCAGATACGGAAAGGTGTCCGGCAAGGTTGCGCACTATCCCCTGTTATCTTTAACGTATACATTGAAGAGGCGCTGAAAAAAGTAAGGGAAAATTCACAGACAGGTGCAGTAATTCATGGCCAACGAATAGATATGATAAGATATGCCGATGATATAGCTGTCCTGGCTGAAAGTGAAGAAGATCTTGTAGTCCTACTGAATAGAATGGATAAAGTTATGGGTGAAGAATATAATATGAGAATTAATAAAGCAAAAACAAAAGTAATGGCATGCGACAAAGAAGATCAAGTGAAAGTCCAAGTTCATGTAGGCAATGAACTGCTTGAACAAGTTGATAAATTTACTTATCTGGGCAGTAATATTACCAAGGATGGAAGGAGCAAGGCAGAAGTGAGAAGTAGAATAGCTCAAGCAAAGGCTGCTTTTAACAAGAAGAAAAACATCTTAACATCTAAGAGCATCAGCCTTGAAACCAGGAAAAGATTTTTGAAAGCATATGTGTGGAGTGTGGCATGCTATGGGTGTGAAACATAGACTCTCGGGACAGAGGAACAGCAGAAGCTAAATTCTTTTGAAATGTGGTGCTATAGACGCATGCTCAAAATAAAATGGATCGACAAGGTCACAAACGAAGTGGTTCTGGAAGGAGCAGGTGAGAAGAGAAGCTTCTGGAGTTTCATTGTTAAAAGAAGAGTGCAATTTACAGGCCATCTATTAAGACATAAAGGACTACTGAACACAATCATAGAGGGATATGTCGAGGGAAAAAGACCAAGAGGAAGACCACGACTGAGGTACATGGACCAAATCATGAAAGATGTGGGATGTAACACCTATAAAGAAACGAAGAGAAAAGCTGAAAGACGCACAGAATGGAGACAAGCTGCCATTGTAGCTGTTGCAAACCAATCCTTGGATTGACCACTACAGAAGAAGAAGAAGATTAACTCTGGGTTTATTATGTCTTTGAGTTAATGGAAATATAAAAAGCCTATTCAAAGTGCATGAACATGCTGACTACTGACTATTTTACTTCAGTTAGCCACTGGCCTTTTTGATCCCATTCAGTCGTCGTTTAAAAATTACAATGTTCCATGTTGCACAACACTAATCACACAATAAATGAGAGAAGTCTTCAGAAAGTCGCTTACATGTTATTATGACATACCAAGTAACTTATATTGAATGTCGCTCAACACTTCAAAGTAACACAGATACAAGGCACTGTTTTCGACATAGATACCAAGTCTCTGTGAACAACTGTCAGAGTGTTCTACCAATCGTTCAGTTCTTCGACGATAGTAAGCCACTCCTTGGTCACGGAGCCTTTCGAGGACCGCTGTGTGAATGCCCTCATCATTGGAAAATCTTTTTCGCCTTATTCGTTCTTCCTCGACTGTCTGAACATTGTTGTCTGGGGTCGATGTCGATGGCCTTCCTTCCCGACCAGTTTCACCCATGTCTGTGCGCTCTAGGTCAAACAGGCGGCACCATTTCATTACCGCTAGACACGAAACTACGTTTGGTCCATATACCGCCAGGATCGACGGTGAATCTGTGTGCAATTTAGACGCTTCACCCACGAGAATTGTACTGTCGAGAATACTTCAGCTTTGGAGTACGTTTCTAGATGCCTCGCCACTTCGCTCGCACACTCTGAGCCACCTGTTATCCGGACCGCAGCAAAACTCTGTCTACAGGACGCCCGGAACACGTACTCTCTTCTGACAGGGCGCCATTCTTGTAGCGCAGTGGTCTTAGCGTGGGACAACATGTATAACGTACTTTTTCAAGCCTCTACCTATTTCAGTCCTTTATTCGCGCCAAAGTTGGCGCGCCGTACTTACTCACTCGATGAGCAACCTCTCAGTCAGATTAACGTCCCCACGCGTCTTTCTCCTCCAGGCGCCGAAAAGTCACCCCACTCCCAAATAGACGGGGCATCCCCGCACCACTTGTGATCTTTGGTCCACCAGAAATGTATAAGGGTAAGATTCGATACGTCGTACCGGTATCGCTATCTGTACCCTTACAACACTCATTACTGTCCCGTATAAAATAAGAAAGGGCTTTATTTAGCATCTGCATATATTCATAATATACGAGGGTAATCTCAAAAGTAAGGTCTCCTCTTTTTTTGTAAGTATATAGACCTGTTTATTTCTACAATGGCTTACATCAGTTTACAGCTTGAACATTTAGCTATTTTCAGACATAATCACCATTTCTGTCGATGCATTTTTGTAGATGCTGTGGCATGTTTTGTATGCCCATGTCATACCAGTTCGCCGCCATGCTGTTCAGAAAGTTATGAACCTCTTCTTTGACCTTGTCGTCGGAGCTGAATCGCTTTCCGGCCAAATGTTATTTTAACTTAGGGAACAGGTGATAGTCACTGGGCGCCAAGTCAGGACTATAGGGTGGGTGGGTGATTATGTTCCACTGAAACTGTAGCAGGAGAGCAACGGTTTGCCGAGCAACGTGTGGGCCAGCGTTGTCATGGAAAATGTGTATCCCCTTGCTCAACATTCTTCTCCTCCGGTTGTGAATAGCCCGTTTGAGTTTTTTCAGAGTCTCATAGTACCTGTCAGCGTTAATTGTGGTCCCAGTGGGCATAAAGTCGACCAACAATACGCCTTTCCGATCCCAAAACACCGTTGTCATGACTTTACCGGCGGACTGTGTTTCTTTGAATTTCCGCGTCTTTGGCGGAGAAGGATGTCGCCACTGGCGTGATTGTTGCTTGGCCTCAGGTTTAAAGTGGTATGCCCAGCTTTCGTCACCCGTGACAATTGAGTCCAGAAGCAGCATGGCGACGAACTGGTATGACATGGGCATACAAAAACTGCCACAGCGTCTACAAAAATGCATCGACAGAAATGGTGATTATGTCGAAAAATAGCTAAATGTTCAAGCTGTAAATTGATGTAAACCATTGTAGAAATAAACAGGTCTATGTACTTACAGAAAAATAGACCTTACTTTTGAGATTACCGGGTAGTACGATTCTCACATTTGTTGGGAGTGGGCGGGATACTATTTTCACAAGAATTCGTTTTCTTCTTTTCTGGGCCTTAAAAAAACCAAAGGAAAATAGAAAGTTGTTTACATCTGTTTCATCTTCTTTTTCACACTTGCGGTGAAGATTATGCTTGGTACCTCCGCTGTGTAAGCGGAAAGGAACTGAATCATTGGTGGTACACATAAGAATAGTTAGTAACTTAAGAGCCGTCTCAAATTTTCAAAACAAGGGAGAGCTGAATCGCAGATTCAAATGCAAAAGCGCAATCGTATGCCCGTTATTCAACGGCCATTAGTTGTATAGGGTGTCCCAGAAAAAAATGGGTCATTATTCATGGACGTGACAAGAACGAAGCAAAACTGCGTATCTTAACAGTTACGAGCACTTCGTCTCCGATGCTGTGACCGAAATCTCTTCTACGGCAAACTCTTTGCTTTCAATATTTGGAACGTGGCAGTGTGGACCTTAAAAAGAAAAATGGTATAGTAAACATGGGCTCTAAAACTTTAAGAGCTATGAGCACTTGCTCAGTAGAGGAGATGCGGTTTACAGTAGCGAAGATAAGAAGCTCCCCATAGCTCTTAATGTATGCATTTTAGACCCCATTTCCTAGAATTTTTTGCTTAGAATGATCGTTAGTGCCATTTCTCTGATCACTGACCATTCCTCAAGGGAAACCCTGTACAATTAAATCGTGGGGAGGTAGATTACACGGCCAGAAACACTGGCCTTCTTCGTTAGCAGGTCCACCTGTTATTTTAAACCAGATGAGTTGGAACTCGTAGAAAAATAATCTCACATCTTTTGTTTTTTGTTCTGACTGGGAAGAACAGCAAGGATTCAAGAAAAATAGGAGCACAATAGATGCTATTTTCGCTTTAAGACCGATTGTGGAGAAATGCATAGCGTTTAATAACTGAGCCTACATTTACTTCGTCGATTTGCCAAGAGTCTTTGGTAGTATTAGAAGAGGAATGTAATTCGAACTCTAATCGACAAGTGAGTATCAATAGTTTTCACGTAAATGATAGAAGATACATGTATAGCTAATAATACGAGAATTAAAACACACAAGGACTAACAGATGAAATTTACTAGATAAAGGAGTTAGACAAGGAGACTTATTAAGCCCATTCCTGTTCAGGCCACGAAGTTCCAAAAGTAGCGGCAAGCCGCTGTGTCTTCCTCAGCCCACAGGCGTCACTGGATGCGGATGTGGAGAGTCATGTGGTCAGCACACCGCTCTCCCGGCCGTACGTCAGTTTACGAGGTCGGAGCCGCTACTACTCAATCAAGTAGCTCCTCACAAGGGCTGAGTGCACAACGCTTGCCAGCAGCGCTCGGCAGACTGGATGGTCGCCCATCCATGTGCTAGCCCAGCCTAAAAGCGCTGAAGTTCGATGACGTGACGGGAACCGGTGTTACCACTTGGCAAAAAGAGAAATAAAGTGGTTAATGTTATATGTTATGCTGATAGTGCTGTACTGATTGCAAATAAGGAGGATAATTTACAAAGATTACTTCACCAATTTAATAATACGGAGCAGTAGTATAACATGGAAATCTCATTTAAAAACCTAATGTAAATTAGAAGTGGATGGTGTGTCAAATGAACAAGTGATGAGCTGTAATTATTTAGGGACTGTTGCCACCCGCTATAAAGACGTAACCATGAAAATGAAATATCAAGTGACAAGGGCAGTAAGGGTAGTTGGATGCCTGCAAAATATTCCGTGGAGAAACAGACAGTGAGGGGAAATAAAAATATACAAAACAATGGTGCACCCTGTGAAACCTCCCCTTAGAAAAATTTATGAATTACTGTGCTGAAAACCTCTTACGTTATTTGATTTTCAAATAGCTGAGCAAAACTGAACGTACTCAAACATTTCTCTCTTTACTTATTCTGATCAATACTAAACTGACACACAATATTTTTAGCGCAACGCAATCTGACTTCCAATAATCCCTACAAAAGAATGGCCCTGACTAACAATAACGTATACCTTTCATGAACCACTTACCTCACAAAAATCTTCGTTACTCGAACTACTGCAATACAGCGAGTGCCAATACTGCCAGCTAAATAAAAGATTCTAACTATTGAAGGCACTAACTACTAATAGACATAGTTAGCAAATGAAAGATTTTGATAGAGAACAAGCAATGGTATTTACCTTAATAGTGTTCAAAAGTCATTATATATATATCAGTTCATGACATCTAGTGTCACAAACTTCGTTTTTCTGACGGACACACGTTCAGATCGTCCGCTCTCAAACTTCTGCCATCTCTCTCCCCACATCCACCACTGTGCAACGCTACGCGCTGTTCACATCCAACTGCCCAACACTACAATAGCAACTATTTCAACAACGCAAACCAGTCACAGACTTCACACAGCACAGTCAATGATTTTCACACAGAGCACTACGTGGCGTTACCAACATAAAAACCTAAACAGCCTACTTCCACCTGTGACGGCAAGTGCAGCAGGACCTGCAGCAGAAACGAAAAAGGTGAAACAAAAGTGAACGGCAGGTACTGAGGAGTAAGCGTGTGGGATAAAAGAACAAAGGTGCTGATGAGGCAACAGTGTGGACCACGATGTATAAATAAGTGAATGAAAACGGGGAAAAGGGTTTGGAAGGATCATTTGGAAAGTATAGACCCCTACAAGAGTAGCTAAAATTTGTAAACATGGACGACCGCAAGGGAAACGACTACCCAAGAATTGGGAGAACAGTTGGTCCGGTACATCCACGGAATGAGGCAGGTAAACAGGGGCAAAACTAGTTACGAGCAGCAGCGGAAGAATAAGGCATTCTTTTGTGGATACCCTGTATAATGTGAAAAATGGTAAATAGATGAGTCCTGAAATGAGAGGGAGCTCATAAGGGGAAGACGATTGAAATTACGTTGGGTAAGGATAGGCGGTGTTCGGTGCGGAAGGAAAGATGAGGTGGTGTTAGAGTCGCTGCAGCAGGCTAGGTTGGTTTTCTGGTAATTGCTAGTAAATTTGGTAGGATTACGACACTATCTCAGAGCGTGAACTCAAAACTATGGTAATTGTCGCTGTTTGCAGCGTCTTCTCGGAGCGGCCGGTGCAGAGCTGCGCTCTGGCGCCGAGGTGTGGTGGCGTCCCCCGCAGGTAGCGGGGTGGAGCACCTGCCGTTGCGTGCGCAGCGTCTGCGCCAGCGGCGGCGGCGTCGGCGCATCTAGATACCGCCCCAGCTCTCGGGCCGCAGCAAATATCATTATCTCGCGGCCGCGATTTATACGCTGTCAGCTGGCTCGTTATTCCCGCGGGGTTTTGTTCTGCGGATTATCTGATGAAGCGCTACTTCCTTTTGGGGCCGTAATTCCGCCTTCCGTGCTCAGTTCGCCTGTAAGCGCGCTCGCAACTTTGCGCCTTTTAGGGCAGACGGGCGTGCTGCGCGGCGACCCAGATGAGCGGCCAGTAATTTAATTTGGGCCGCCGACTTTATCTGCTCGCGTGCTGTCGGCGGCCGGCAGCGAGCCGCTGACCTCCGGCGTGAGAGCGCGCGGCGATCGTCTTAATGGCTTCATCACTCCCTCTGTCCCGACTCACAAGACTGCGCTCACTCGTGCCATTCCACGCCCTCCCAGTATCGTTGTCCCTCCGGTGTCCTGCTTTTCTCCTTCTAGACGGCTCCCCGATATTGTGTAGGAACCTCTTTCGGTCGAGTTACCCTAAGTGGAAGAGGAAGTAGCGGGGACAAGCCAGTGCAGCAGTGAAGCTAACTCGGACGAATTTATTACACTACTGGCCATTAAAACTGCTACACCACGAAGATGACGTGCTACAGATGCTAAATTTAACCGACAGGAAGAAGATGCTGTGATATGCAAATGATTAGCTTTTCAGAGCATTCACACAAGGTTGGCCCCGGTGGCGACACCTACAACGTGCTGACATGAGGAAAGTTTCCAACCGATTTCTCATACACAAACAGCAGTTGACCGACGTTGCCTGGTGAAACATTCTTGTGATGCCTCGTGTAAGGAGAAGAAATGCGTACCATCGCGTTTCCGACTTTGATAAAGGTCGGATTGTACCCTATCGCGATTGCGGTTTATCGTATCGCGACATTGCTGCTCGCGTTGTTCGAGATCCAATGACTGTTAGCAGAATATGGAATCGGTGGGTTCAGGAGGGTAATACGGAACGCCGTGCTGGATCCCAACGGCCTCGTATCACTAGCAGTCGAGATGACAGGAATGTCAACCACATGACTGTAACGGATCTTGCAGCCACGTCTCGATCCCTGAGTCAACAGATAGGGACGTTTGCAAGACAACAACCATCTGCACGAACAGTTCGACGACGTTTGCAGCAGCATGGACTCTCAGCTCTGAGACCATGGCTGCGGTTATCCTTGACGCTGCATCACAGACAGGAGCGCCTGCGATGGTGTACTCAACGACGAACCTGGGTGCAAGAATGGCAAAACATCATTTTTTTCGGATGAATCCAGGTTCTGTTTACAGCATCATGGTCACATCCGTGTTTGACGACATAGCGGTGAACGCACATTGGAAGCGTGTATTCGCCATCGCCATACTGGCGTATCACCCGGCGTGATGGTATGGCGTACCATTGGTTACACGTCTCTGTCACCTCTTGTTTGAATTGACGTCACTTTGAACAGTGGACGTTACATTTCAGATGTGTTACGACCCATGGCTCTTCCCTTCATTCGATCCCTGCGAAACCCTACATTTCAGCACGATAATGCACGACCGCATGCTCCAAGTCCTGTACGGGCCTTTCTGGATACAGAAAATGTTCGACTGCTGCCCTGGCCAGCACATTCTCCAGGTCTCTCACCAACTGAAAACGTCTGGTCAATGGTGGCCGAGCACCTGGCTCGTCACAATACGCCAGTCACTACTCTCGATGAACTGTGGTATGGTGTTGAAGCTGCATGGGCAGATGTACCTGTACACGCCATCCATGCTCTGTTTGACTCAATGCCCAGGCGTATCAAGGCCGTTATTACGGCCAGAGGTGGTTGTTCTGGGTACTGATTTCTCATGATCTATGCACCCAAATTGCGTGAAAATGTAATCCCATGTCGGTTCTAGTATAATATATTTGTCCAGTGAATACCAGTTTATCATCTGCATTTCTTCTTGGTGTAGGAATTTTAATGGCCAGTAGTGTAGATTGGTCTTTATCTGAGATGGGGTCTCATATTTTATTCCGAATGACATTCTGTTTCTGAACCTTAGCAACAACAACTACACTTTCTGATCAAAAGTGTCCGCACACCCCTACTGTAATGCGGAATTGACCACCAAGTATTACGAGAGGCGGACGCGCCAGTATAAAAGAAGGCGAGAAGTTTTGCTTTCTCGTTAGAAGGAGTAACAGTTGCATGGGTCAGACAGGAGAGATGAGTCACTTCAAACGTGGGCAAATCATGGGATGTCACATGAGTAACAAAGACATCGGGACATATCAATCCTTCTCAAGTTGCACACCTCGACTATTGGTTGAGTACGGCTAGTACAGTGACTGTGTCTAGAGTGTTTAAAAGAATTAGGCGCAGTCGCCAAGCAGCTCTGTATAACCCACACAATCAATACTAAGTGACACTTCATGTGGTGTTAACAACGACGCCACTGAACAGTGGATGACTGGAGTGATGAATCATGCCGAATACTGTGGGAATCCGAGGGAAAGGTTTGGGTCTGACGAAAGCTTGGAGTACATTACCTGCCAATAGTGAAGCAAGGTGCAGGTGGAGGTGGTGTTACGACGTGGGGGTATTCTTCGTGGTTAAGGTGTGATTCCGTTATGACGCTTAAGAAAACTCTAGTGCGGCCCCTCCCGCCGGAGGTTCGAGTCCTCCCTCGGGCATTAGTGTGTGTGTTGTTCTTAGCGTATGTTAGATTAAGTCAGCTTAAGTAGTGTGTAGGGACCGATGACTTCAGCGCTTTTGTCCCTTAGGAATTCACAAACATTTGAACATTTTTGAAGAAAACGCTAAATGCGGAAGGATATGAATACATGTTACAGCACTGACCATCGCTGGTCATCGGAGAAAAGTTGGAAGCGGAACTCGTCACTGAAGACAGATCTACAATGTTACTTATAATCCGTCTTGATTCCAAAAATGTTTATTCACCTGACCGGTTTCGGTTCCTCTAGAACCATCTTCAGATCTGAAATGACAATGATACTAATCTACTGTTTCACAAATGCAAAGCTGTTTCATCCTATCCGATCAACATCAAATGTACCAGAACAGCAACCTTCACACGCTACGTCACATTAAATTGGTTGGCAGAATGCACGTCATTTATATTAATTATAAAACTCTTACCGACAGGTGGCGTCTGGTACATTTGTTACATTACGTACGCACACACTCTATTAAGTAGATTTTCCTAATTCGCTTTTATCACTAAAAATACTTAGTCAAAATCTGTAGTTGTCAAGGTTAAAATCTGTACTTGTCAAAGTTAAAGCCGGTCAGTGTGGCCGAGCGGTTCTAGACGCTTCAGTCTGGAACCGCGCGATCGGTACGGTCGCAGGTTCGAATCCTGCCTCGGGCATGGATGTGTGTGATGTAATTAGGTTAGTTAGGTTTAAATAGTTCTAAGTTCTAGGGGACTGATACCCTCAGATGTTAAGTCCCATAGTGCTCACAGCCATATGATCAAAATTAAAATACACAATAAAATTATTATTTTTGTACGATCGATAACAAAGGGCTATTTCTATATCCGCGGCGTTGGTGTAGACTTCATACAGTATGTGCATATGTAATGTAACAAATGTACCAGACGCCACCCGTCGGTAAGAGTTTTATGATTAAAATAAATGACGTGCGTTCTGCCAACTAATTATATGTGACGCAGCATCTCAAGGTTGCTGTGTGTGGACGGGTTACTCCTGTAATCGAAATTGCAGGTACGATCTGATACATTTGATGTTGATCGGGTAGGATGAAATAGGTTTGCATTTGTGAAATGTTGTTGTTGTTGTTGTTGTGGTCTTCAGTCCTGAGACTGGTTTGATGCAGCTCTCCATGCTACTCTATCCTGTGCAACCATCTTCATCTCCCAGTACCTACTGCAACCTACATCCTTCTGAACTGCTTGGTGTATTCATCTCTTGCTCTCCCTCTACGATTTTTACCCTCCACGCTGCCCTCCAATGCTAAATTTGTGATCCCTTGATGCCTCAGAACATGTCCTACCATCCGGTCCCTTCTTCTTGTCAAGTTGTACCACAAACTCCTCCCCCATTCTGTTCAGTACCTCCTCGTTAGTTATGTGATCTACCCATGTAATCTTCAGCATTCTTCTGTAGCACCAAATTTCGCAAGCTTCTAATTCTCTTCTTGTCTAAACTATTTATCGTCCATGTTTCAGTTCCAAATTAGTATCATTGTCATTTCAGATCTGCAGATGGTTCTAGAGGAACCGAAACCGCTCATGCGAATAAACATTTTTGCAATCAAGAAGGATTGTAAGTAACATAGTATAACCAGTGGTTGCGGTATTCCATCAGAAAAAAATGGTTCAAATGGCTCTGAGCACTGTGGAACTTAACATCTGAGGTCGTCAGTCCCCTATAACTTAGAACTACTTAAACCTAACTAACCTAAGGACATCACACACATCCATGCCCGAGGCAGGATTCGAACCTGCGACCGTAGGTATCCCATCAGACATTATGTCTGTTTTTGCGAAGACAGATCTATTCCACTCTGTCCGCAGCTCGTGGTCGTGCGGTAGCGTTCTCACTTCCCGCGCCCGGGCTCCCTGGTTCGATTCCCGGCGGGGTCAGGGATTTTCTCTGCCTCGTGATGACTGGGTGTTGTGTGTTGTCCTTAGGTTTAAGTAGTTCTAAGTTCTAGGGGACTGATGACAATAGATGTTAAGTCCCATAGTGCTCAGAGCCATTTGAACCTATTCCACTCTGTGAGATTCCAAAGCCGAAAACGTGTCTCGGGACGACGTGGACAGTAGTGGGACAGCAACCTGACTGTCGCTCGCCATACGTCCCGAAACCGGGAGTGATGGTCTCCAGTGCCATTTCTTTACACAGCAGGACCCCCTTTGGTTTCATCTGGGGCAACTTTGCAGCAAAGCGGTACGTTGACAATACCCTACACCTCGTTTTGCTTCCCTTCATGACAACTCATCCTGAACGTACATTTCAGCACGAGAATGCCCTCCCGAATACGGCGACAGTTTCTGCTGTTTGTCTTCGCGCTTGCCAAACACTACCTTCGCCACCAGGTGCGCCGAATCTCTCTACAATTCAGAACGTTTGGAGCATTATGGGCAGGATCCTCCAGCCGTTTCGAGATTTTGAAGATCGAACGCACCAGTTGGACACAGTGTGGTACGATATCCCTCAGGAGCACTTCTAAAAATTCTGGCTGTCTGTGCTAAGCGGAGTAACTGCTTCCCTAAGAGCCAGAGGTAGACGTACTTGTTAATAATTTGCTCAATTTGTGATGATCTTTCTCTCGAAGAAATCTTCTAATTTTTCTGAAATTTTAATCATTTGTCTGCCAATGTACATCACATCTACTGATTTCCGTGCCATTCGGATGATTCCATCATGGTGCGTTTTATTTATTTATTGTCGTACAGTATGTATTGACCAGTGTCAGAGAGTTAAGAACTCGCACAGTGTCATACCATACGAATTTACTTTTCACCGACACTGTGCTGTTGTTGTTAATGTTGTTGTTGTTGTGGTCTTCAGTCCTGAGACTGGTTTGATGCAGGTCTCCATGCTACTCTATCCTGTGCAAGCTTCTTCATCTCCCAGCACCTACTGCAACCTACATCCTTCTGGATCTGCTTAGTGTATTCATCTCTTGGTCTCCCTCTACGATTTTTACCTTCCACGCTGGCCTCCAAAACTAAATTGGTGATCCCTCCATGTCTCAGAACATGTCCTACCAACCGATCCCTTCTCTTCTCCCCAATTCTATTCAATGCCTCCTCATTAGTTATATGATCTACCCATCTAATCTTCAGCATTCTTCTGTAGCACCACATTTCGAAAGCTCCTATTCTCTTTTTGTCTAAACTGTTTATCGTCCACGTTTCACTTCCATACATGGCTACACTCCATACAAATACTTTCAGAAACGACTTCCTGACACTTAAATCAATACTCGATGTTAACAAATTTCTCTTCTTCAAAAACGCTTTCCTTGCCATTGCCAGTCTACATTTTATATCCTCTCTCCTTCGACCATCATCAGTTATTTTGCTCCCAAATAGCAAAACTCCTTTACTACTTTAAGTGTCTCATTTCCTAATCTAATTCCCTCAGCATCACCCGACTCAATTCGACTACATTCCATTATCCTCGTTTTGCTTTTGCTGATGTTCATCTTATACCCTCCTTTCAAGACACTGTCCATTCTATTCAACTGCTCTTCCAAGTCCTTTGCTGTCTCTGACAGAATTACAATGTCATCGGCGAACCTCAAAGTTTTTATTTCTTCTCCATGGATTTTAATACCTACTCCGAATTTTTTTTTTGTTTCCTTTACTGCTTGCTCAATATACAGATTGAATAACATCGGGGAGAAGCTACAACTCTATCTCACTCCCTTCCCAACCACCGCTTCCCTTTCATGTCCCTCGACTCTTATAACTGCCATCTGATTTCTTTACAAATTGTAAATAGCCCTTCGCTCCCTGTATTTTACCCCTGCCACCTTCAAAATTTGAAAGAGAGTATTCCAGTCAACAGTGTCAAAAGCTTTCTCTAAATCTACGAATGCTAGAAACGTAGGTTTGCGTTTCCATAATCTATTTTCTAAGTCGTAGGGTCAGTATTGCCTCACGTGTTCCAACATTTCTACGGAATCCAAACTGATCTTCGCCGAGATCGGCTTCTACCAGTTCGTGTTAGCATTTTGCAGCTGTCGCTTATTAAACTGATAGTTCGATAATTTTCACATGTCAACACCTGCTTTCTTTGGGATTGGAATTATTATATTCTTCTTGAAGTCTGAGGGTATTTCGCCTGTCTCATACATCTTGCTCACCAGATGGTAGAGTTTTGTTAGGACTGGCTCTCCCAAGGCTGTCAGTAGGTCTAATGGAATATTGTCTACTCCCGGGGCCTTGTTTCGACTTAGGTCTTTAAGTGCTCTGTCAAAGTCTTCACGCAATATCATATCTCCCATTTCATCTTCATCTACCTCCTTTTCCATTTCCATAATACTGTCCCCAAGGACATCGCCCCTCTATAGACCCTCTATATACTCATTCCACTTTTCTGCTTTCCCTTCTTTGCTTAGAACTGGATTTCCATCTGAGCTCTTGATATTCATGCAAGTGGTTCTCTTTTCTCCAAAGGTCTGTTTAATTTTCCAGTAGGCGGCATCTGTCTTACCCCTAGTGAGGTAAGCCTCTACATCCTTACATTTGTCCTCTAGCCATCCCTGCTTAGCCATTTTGCACGTCCTATCGATCTCATTTTTGAGACGTTTGTATTCCATTTCGCCTGCTTCATTTATTGCATTTTAATACTTTCTCCTTTCATCAATTAAATTCAATATTTCTTCTGTTACCCAAGGATTTCTACTAGCCCTCGTGTTTTTATGTACTTGATCCTCTGCTGCCTTCACTACTTCATCCCTCAGAGCCATCCATTCTTCTTGTACTGTATTTCTTTCCCCCATTCGTGACAATTGTTCCCTTATGCTCTCCCTGAAACTCTGTACAACCTCTAGTTTAGTCAGTTTATCCAGGTCCCATCTCCTTAAGTTCCCACCCTTTTGCAGTTTCTTCAGTTTTAATCTACAGTTCATAACCAATAGATTGTGGTCAGAGTCCACATCTGCCCCTGGAAATGTCTTACAATTTAAAACCTTTTTCCTAAATCTCTGTCTTACCATTATATAATCTATCTGATACCTTCTAGTATCTCCAGGATTCTTCCATGTATACAACCTTCTTTTATGATTCTTGAACCAAGTGTTAGCTATGATTAAGTTATCCCCTGTGCAAAATTCTACGACACGGCTTCGTCTTTCATTTCTTACCCTCAATCCATATTCACCTACTACGTTTCCTTCTCTCCCTTTCCCTACTCTCGAATTCCAGTCGCCCATGACTATTAAATTTTCGTCTTCCTTCACTACATTAATAATTTCTTTGATCTCATCGTACATTTCATCAATTTCTTCATCATCTGCAGAGCTAGTTGGCATGTAAACTTGTACAACTGAAGTAGGCGTGGGCTTCGGGTCTATGTTGGCCACAATAATGCGTTCACTATGCTGTTTGTAGTAGCTTACCCGCTTCTTAAGCTTCATGTAAATGGAGCATGTTGTTTCATTAAAGGGTCTAGGAGTTTACTAGAGGAAAGAGACCCACGGACAGTGCAGTTCCGCGTCTGCCACCCCTTGTTGTGGCAGCGGTAACTTGTACGCGGGAGTCGCTCTGGGAGACACTTGGCAACGAACTGACAGAGCGGCTAGCGGACGGGGCAGCGCGTAACACAGGCAGTAACGAGGCGCTGCGGCACGGCCGTCAGTTTTACTGCTCGCCTCCAGCTTGTTAACACGGCCGCCGCCCCAGCTGTTAAGCCCGTTCGCTGCTGGGCTGCCCGTGGTTCCTGAAACGGTTACACCGATTCCGCTGCCCTTCTGCCCGAACGAGCGCATTTCTACAGCGAGATACGGAGCTGTTGGCGTTTTCTAGGCCAATTTTTCAAGAACTGTAGGAGCGCATACTATCTGAAACTATCTCTAGGGCAGGGCTTCCCAACCTTTTCAGCTGGCGGACGCCTTCTTCAGCCGAAAATCCATGGCGGACCCCGAGTCAGTGAAGAGCACAGTAACTTTAAATTTCAGAGCGAAAGCCATGGGAACTGAAAGCTTCTTAATGCAAGTGCCATGTTCCAAATGACCCCCCCCCCCCTCCCCCGAAGTATCAATAGTCTTTGGTTTAGAGATGAATGAAAACAACTTGAAGGTCAAAAATCGACTTATGAAATAGGTAGTGCACCGACAAAGCAAGTTTAACATTTAATGATGCCTGGGGCCGCATGCGAGCCAGCCAGCGTTGTGATTGGTCGACAAAGCTCGCTCCGCTCACGCGTAAAAGGTTTCAACGCATCTAGTGCCGTCAGCTGACGCACAAACGAACCCCGTATTGTTGCGAAACAACTGTGTATGCGTTCTCGATTAGGAACCGCAAAGGCTGCTTGGGAATACGCCCTGAATTAAAGTACGCATATTTTTCACACGGAAACAGTGATGAATTTGATTTTAACATTTTTATTCAATAATTTTACTCATTATTTTACACGATTTGGTGAAAGGTGGCCGCGGACCCCCTAGAAAGAGCCGGCGGACCCCTAAGGAGTCCGCGGACCACACGTTGGAAAGCCCTGCTCTAGAGGAACGTGAAAGGTCTCTGTTGGATTCCTTTCATATTAATTCCTTAAATCTGTTGTCATTTACGGCATACATTGCACTTCTAAATTTGCTGTGGTGTTTCTGGCTATCTGGGAGGAGACTGAGCAGTGGAACGTGTTACTTTTACACATAAACAGGAACGATCTGTTCAAAATGGTTCAAATGGCTCTGAGCACTATGGGACTCAACTTCTGAGGTCATTAGTCCCCTAGAACTTAGAGCTACTTAAACCTAACTAACCTAAGGACATCACACACATCCATGCCCGAGGCAGGATTCGAACCTGCGACCGTAGCGGTCTCGCGGTTCTAGACTGCAGCGCCAAGAACCGCACGGCCACTTCGGCCAGCTACGATCTGTCACACTACTACACTTTAAAACACAGTTATATGTAATTCATGTCACACAGTCTCATACGGAACCTACATCCGCTTTCTTATATATACTGTATATGATAAGATACTGTCATCTCCCTTCCCTTCTGTTTGAAAGAATGAATGAGCAAATGTATTTCTAGTTGCATGCTTGATGGTAGCAGACAAGCCTGTTTGCTAGAGAACAGTAGGACCAATGTTGGAACAGGTAGCTACGCTTTCTAAAAGCAAAGAGGTTTCTACTCGTAGTATGGTCCTGTTCGTCCCTTGTCATGTTGGTATAGGAAGCTGCCTCTCTGGTCACTTCTGTTTGTATCTGTTAAGCACCCTCGGTAGGGGTCCAGGGCATTCAGTCCGCGGCGAGCGTCTGAAGTGCTAAGATCTCCGGCTAAGCGTGTCTCTGCTACGTTCGTACGACAATGGATTTCTTAAGTTCAGCCTAACTGAAAATTTAATCACCTTTATCTCAGGTTTAGATCTAAAATATCTAATGTTATCTTAAATTGCAATGCAGTGTAATTCGAGTGTGAAGTTCAGAATATCTTCCGGTAGTTGCTTTGTCACTACTTTGTGAGTAAAGTGGAACCACATGTGGATGATCCGTAACTCTAGCTAAGACCATCAATCTTAAATGCAAGTGTGCGTGAGATTATAACGTCTCGTCTAGACAATACTTTTCAATATAGCAACTTTTCTTTATGTTCAACCCACATGGGGCGTACTTTGTGAGACCAGTACCACGTGCTTATACAGTTGTTTGACCCATCAGGTTAATAGTAAGACGATAGTAACCAGTTCGAGGTTTTTCTTTTGTAATTTGTATTTCGATGTAATTTATTTTAATTACCAAAATTATTGTGGAGTTACACTCTTTGTCTAAACCAAGTTGACCACGTGAAGCATGTTGTGTAACCATCAAAGCAGCCCTCAGCAATTCTTTTCGGGAAGATTTCACAGACAGTTAGTATGAATTTGGTATACCAGTGTGTGGTAATTTCATGACGGACAGGATTGCGCTACGAACGTAACTTCTTTGGGTGAAAATTGAATCGGTTGGTTGTGGTTAATTTCCTCTTGCATATGTTTCAACGTTCTTCGTGTGTTATTATATGATTGCAGTGTTGTATGCAGTCTCCCAATCTTGGCTCCATATTTGATGTGTTCCGTAAGATTACAAACTCACATTTTCATAATCCTAAATAAGGCACCAGTTTAGTTATGACTCAAGTTTAATATGCTCAAATTTTAACGGAACAATCATCAATGTTAAAATAAATGTCCAAATATAAACTGATTTATTTCTTTTTATTTAAATTCTCTTTTTATGTATATATCACCTGTTGTCTTAAGATGACTATTAAAAGATTATAATTAAAGTTAGTCTGGTTGGGAATTTGGTAAGCTAGACTGGATACCTGGTGAAACAGTTGCTCAGCAATGCAAGGTTAACTTCCCCAGATAGCTCACAGCTTTTAACCCGCTTTTATTGTCTTGAATATCAGCACCACTTTCAGAACAAATTAATGCATCAACATTACAAACGGAAGGTTCCAAATGATTGGAAAAGAGCACAGGTAGTCCCAGTTTTCAAGAAGGGTCGTCGAGCAGATGCGCGAAACTATAAGCCTATATCTCTGAAATCGTTCAGTTGTAGGATTGTAGAACATGTTTTTTGCTCGCGTTTCATGTCATTTCTGAAAGCCCAGAATCTACTCTGTAGGAATCAACATGGATTCCGGAAACAGCGATCGTGTGAGACCCAACTCGCTTTATTTGTTCATGAAACCCAGAAAATATTAGATACAGGCTCCCAGGTAGATTCCGTTTTCCTTGACTTCCGGAAGGCGTTCGATACAGTTCCGCACTGTCGCCTGACAAACAAAGTAAGAGCCTACGGAATATCAGACCAGCTGCGTGGCTGTATTGCAGAGTTTTTAGTGAACAGAACACAGCATGTTGTTCTCATTGGAGAGATGTCTACAGACGTTAAAGTAACCTCTGGCGTGCCACAGGCAGTGTTACGAGACCATTGCTTTTCAAAATACATATAAATGACCTAGTGGATAGTGTTGGATGTTCCACGCGGCTTTTCGCGGATGATGCTGTAGTATACAGAGGAGTTGCAGCATTAGAAAATTGCAGCGAAATGCAGGAAGATCTGCAGCGGATAGGCGCTTGATGCAGGGAGTGGCAACTGACCCTTAACATAGACAAATGTAATATATTGCGAATACATAGAAAGAAGGATCCTTTATTGTATGATTATATGATAGCGGAACAAACACTGGTAGCAGTTACTTCTGTAAAATATCTGGGAGTATGCGTGCGGAACGATTTGAAGTGGAATGATCATATAAAATTAATTGTTGGAAGGTGGGTACCAGGTTATGATTCATTGGGAGAGTGCTTAGTAAATGTAGTCCATCAACAAAGGAGGTGGCTTGCAAAACACTCGTTCGACCTATACTTGAGTATTGCTCATCAGTGTGGGATCCGTACCAGATCGGGTTGACGGAGGAGATAGAGAAGATCCAAAGAAGAGCGCCGCGTTTCGTCACAGGGTTATTTGGTAACCGTGATAGCGTTACGAAGATGTTTAGCAAACTCAAGTGGCTGACTGTGCAAGAGAGGCGCTCTGCATCGCGGTGTAGATTGCTCGCCAGGTTTCGAGAGGGTGCGTTTCTGGATGAGGTATCGAATATATTGCTTCCCCCTACTTATACCTCCCGAGGAGATCACGAATGTAAAATTAGAGAGATTCGAGCGCGCACGGAGGCTTTCCGGCAGTCGTTCTTCCCGCGAACCACACGCAACTGGAACAGGAAAGGGAGGTAATGACAGTGGCACGTAAAGTGCCCTCTGCCACACACCAGTGGGTGGCTTGCGGAGTATAAATGTAGTTGTAGAAAAAGCTATGGCGGGGAAGTGGGGTGCCGAAGTGGGGATGGTCAGATAACAGATTTTTCGTGTAGGCGATCATGTCAAATTGTGTTATTCCATGCCTAGTTTTGAAAAGGGAAAGCCAGCCGGTAGTCGTTTTAAAATCGGTCTCCCCCCTGTTTCCTGTTCAAGAGTTTTTTCTTAAATCAGAGAGTTATCTGTTGTGTATCCTTGGCTCCATACTGCGCTAATCTAGTGTGTGAGCAGGGGATTAGACGGAGGAAGCTGGGGTAGGAATCATCTTCCGAAGGTGTGTCTGTGCTGTGAAGTTAGTCTATGCGCGACGGCAGTAAGTGTCATTTGTCACTTGAGGAAGAAATTTGAATTGCTTGCCTACTTGCATGAGGCGTTCCTGACCTTTTGACTGCAGTGGATTTACTATTTATCGCAAGAAATCGTTTGAAACTTCATGGCGGGTTAGAACTGCGTGCCGGTCTGGGGCTTGAATCATGGACCTTTACCTGCATAATCTACCCCTCCCTCACATCATTTGTTGGTTGTCACTGACTTCATAATGAACTCTTTTAATAAGCTTCGACTGCAGTCATGGACTGTGCGGCTGGTCCCGGCGGAGGTTCGAGTCCTCCCTCGGGCATGGATGTGTGTTTGTCCTTAGGATAATTTAGGTTAAGTAGCGTGTAAGCTTAGGGGCTGATGACCTTAGCAGTTAAGTCCCATAAGATTTCAGACACATCTAAACATTTTTGAATAAGCTTCGAGAGGAGTAAGATTTACAATAAACTTTTCTACTTAGCTTCTATGCTCGTAGTTGGCTCCTGTTCTTCACGTCTAGGGGTTGATTCTTGAAGCTGAAATTTTTGATATAATAGGTTCTCATGGTTCCAATTGACGAAATAACTTCTGAAGAACTGCCTGTGTAGTTAATTTTGTTCTCTCACATGTTTCTGCATCACACTGTCTTTACAGTTTCCACTTCAAAACAGGAAATTACATTGTTATTGCCAGAAAGAAAAACACGTCCGATCACATTAGAGGCTTGCCCACTGCTACCATTCTGTGGTACTAACAATACTCCTCAAGAAGAATATAACAATTCCAATCCCAAAGAAAGCAGATGCTGACAGATGTGAAAATTACCGAACTATCAGTTTTATAAGTCACGGCTGCAAAATACTAACACGTATTCCTTACAGACGAATGGAAAAACTAGTAGAAGCCGACGTCGGGGAAGATCAGTTTGGATTCCGTAGAAATATTGGAACACGTGAGGGAATACTGACCCTACGACTTATTTTAGAAGCTAGATTAAGGAAAGGCAAACTTACGTTTCTAGCATTTGTAGACGTAGAGAAAGCGTTTGACAATGTTGATTGGAATACTCTCTTTCAAATTCTGTAAGCGGCAGGGGTAAAATACAGGGAGCGAAAGGCTATTTACAATTTGTACAGAAACCAGATGGCAGTCATACGAGTCGAGGGGTATGAAAGGGAAGCAGTGGTTGGGAAGGGAGTGAGATAGGATTGTAGCTTATTCCCGACGTTATTCAATCTGTATATTGAGCAAGCAATAAAGGAAACAGAAAAAAAGTTCGGAGTAGGTATTAAAATCCATGGAGAATAAATAAAAACTTTGAGGTTCGCCGATGACATTGTAATTCTGTCAGAGACAGCAAAGGACTTGGAAGAGCAGTCACGAAAGGAGGATATAAGGTGAACATCAACAAAAGCAAAACGAGGATTATGGAATGTAGTCGAATTAAGTCGGGTGATGCTGAGGGAATTAGATTACGAGATGAGACACTTAAAGTAGTAAAGGAGTTTTGCTATTTGGGGAGCAAAATAACTGATGATGGTCGAAGTAGAGAGGATATAAAATGTAGACTGGCAATGGCAAGGAAAGCGTTTCTGAAGAAGAGAAATTTGTTAACGTCGAGTATAGATTTAAGTGTCAGGAAGTCGTTTCTGAAAGTATTTGTATGGAGTGTAGCCATGTATGGAAGTGAAACATAGTTTAGACAAGAAGAGAATAGAAGCTTTCGAAATGTGGTGTTACAGAAGTATGCTGAAGATCAGATGGGTAGGTCTTCTTGAAGTCTGAGGGTATTTCGCCTGTCTCGTACATCTTGCTCACCAGATGGTAGAGTTGTGTCAGGACTGGCTCTCCCAAGGCCGTCAGTAGTTCTAATGGAATATTGCCTACTCCCGGGGCCTTGTTTCGACTCAGGTCTTTCAGTGCTCTGTCAAACTCTTCACGCAATATCATATCACCCATTTCATCATTATCTACATCCTCTTCCATTTCCACAATATTGTCCTCAGGTTCATCGCCCTTGTATAGGCCCTCTATATACTCCTTCCACCTTTCTGCTTTCCCTGCTTTGCTTGGAACTGGGTTTACATCTGAGCTCTTGATATTCATACAAGAGTTCTCTTTTCTCCAAAGGTCTGTTTAATTTTCCTGTAGGCAGTATTGGGGAGGAGTTTGTGACACAACTTGACCAGAAGAAGGGATAGGTTGGTAGGACATGTTCTGAGGCATCAAGGGATCACCAATTTAGTATTGGAGGGCAGCGTGGAGGGTAAAAATCGTAGAGGGAGACCAAGAGATGAATACACTAAGCAGATTCAGAAGGATGTAGGTTGCAGTAGGTACTGGGAGATGAAGAAGCTTGCACAGGATAGAGTAGCATGGAGAGCTGCATCAAACCAGTCTCTGGACTGAAGACCACAACAACATTGACGTCTGCCAGGTACAGTGTATAGTTCTTCTGCAATAAATAATTGAAAGTGTTCCCGGACTTCATGTACACCTTGTTTATTGTAAACAGCAACGGTCCTACCACACTTCCCTTCGGTACCCCGGATTACATATGTCGATTTAGTTCCGTTAAGAGCAACGTGTTGAGTTACATCTGCAAGAAAGTCTTTAATCCAACTGCAAATCTGCTCCGATACTCCGTAAACTCGTATGTTTTTCATTAAATGGCAATGCGGGACGGTGTCAAATGCCTTACTGAAATCAAGGAAGCTTAGTTTCGCAGTTGGTGCGTACAAAGAAAAATTTTAAATACCTTCAACAAATGTACAGCAACTATTGGCACGAAGGCCACACAATTCATGAATTAAACTTGACCGTGACAGATAACTCGCCTGGAAAGGTGTGTACCTTTTTAATATTTCAAGGAGGCAGAAAATTTCCAAACCGTTGATTCCACGAGAGACAGAGAGAGAGAGAGAGAGAGAGGGCGGGGCGTGTTTTCCTTACTTGTACAATAGCGGTAGGCGTCAGCTTCGTCACGGGGTTCGCTGTTTATGTGGTTCGGGGAGCAGCGGACTGCTGGGGTTGGGTGTGAGTGATAACGCTGTGCCTGTCAGCGGAAGCGACTAACGCGGAAAAATTATTTCGATTTTTTTGCAAGTTAAAATCCCTGGACGCCGCGGGCACTCTCACGCATATGTCGTGTAATAAATGGCTGGGAGGGGGTGGGAATGGGCACAGCGGCTGGCTGCGGGGTTGCGCAGGCTAGCGGCGAACCGGCTCTGCGGCTGTCGCGCAGATTTTAAACCTGCGACGTATGTGGTGGATTATGTACTCGCCCTGAATATAGAGGTGGGTAAGCCGAAAGGGCCACAGACAACGGCGAGAAGCGCAGAGGTTTACATAAGTGAGCAGCCACACGAAGCTACGAAGAAGTTGCGGACAAGTATTTCTCGTTAGCTTGTTTAGAAGTCTCTAAATATTTCGCGTTGTTTCACTTATTTGGAACCCAGTATTATTTCAGACATACAAAAACATTGTTTAACAACAATGACGTAATGGGCTGCATCATTATAAGGTAACCTAAAACAGGGATTTTCTTTCTGTTTAGGAGGCATGCAGTGTCTTTCTGCTGTTAGGTATTTCCCAGTGACTTGCTTAGTATGGTGCTCCACAAAGGAGCCAAAGTAGAAAATAAAAAGTAAACAGTTATGTGTACCGTTAAGTAGTGCAAGACTTTATGTTCAGTCTGCCAAAGGCAAAATGAGGACAACCTTTTTTACTTGTTTTTCCTACTGATTTTATTTTCTGATATTTCTCCATTCTTTTTTTTTTCCTTTATCTCTTCTATGGACCAGAGATACGAATGTGTAGATTTTGTAACGCGGCGTCGGGATGTACTACTTAAGTACCCTTTATAATTTGTAATAATGTTAGCATATCGGACACCCAACGCCGTGTTACAACAAAAATTTTATAACTAAGAGTACATTACTTTTACATCCTTAATTTTGAAACTGAAGTTCGAAAAATACCTTTGTTTGTACGGTATTTGGAAGACTGCCAGATGTGTGACCTATAATTTAGCATCCTACAGCAGTGCATTCTCTAAATAAGGATGTGGCATTATAAAAAGTAAACACTCATGTACGCATTGAAAGGAAATACTTTTCTAATCGCGCAATATTTTAAATGATGCTGCAATGGCCTTCAGAAATATTATCAGCAAAGTTTTGTGAAGCGAATTCAAGTGAACTTCAGAGCCATTGTAACTGCCGAATCAAATTTATCCCTTGATACCGAATTAATGAATAGTGTTGTTTTATGACGATAAGTTTTAAAGAAAACTATTCACAAAACACAGTTTCATTGAGCTGACATTTAAGAAAATGTCAAAAAAACTTTCGGAAAGAGTCATTGAGAAGCAGACTTTACAAAAAATAGTTCAACTTAGCTGAATAGAGGTATTGTTGTCGTGGACATCTTGAATTTAGTGACAGACTTGTGACATTCTCACTTTCTCTCTCAGCGACTCCATGGCGATTTTACTGTTGGTAATACATAGTAGCAAAGCTATTCTTCCGACGTATCAGTACACTGCTACCATATATGTACTGGTATTATGCCTCGTGGCAACACAGGTGCTCCGAACATCACAACAGGACACATATGTACTCCAAAGACACTGCTCACTTAGCCACAGACTACTACTGCTCTGCTCTCTCGACGATAAATAATCTCTTTGGTCTATCTACTTCTGTTCTGTTTACACGTTAAAAGCTGTATAAACATGTATTTTATTTAATAATACACTCTCTACTGTCTGCATGTTGTCTGAGGTTTTAAGAAAACATATTATAAAAAGATAAGAAATAAATTTACAACTTCGTACAGACAAAATATACAAACGTTAACACAACTAGTTCACCGCGCCGCTAAGAAATGGCACTGCTTGTTACGTTTATAGAATATTTGCGTATACTTCGCGACTTAAAACTCAACTATTAAACAAAACTGAAACACAAAGGAAAGAAAATTACGTTGTGCCTTTATGTCTTTAATATGTGTGTGTGTGTTTTAAATGAATGTCAATGTCTTCAGTATACTGTGTCGTTACAATTTCAAGTCATCTTATTTAAATACATATGTGCACAGTTCCGTGCCTCTGCTACGTTCCGTTCGACTTTACCACCAATGACCCGTACCAGGAGCGACGGAATCGCTGTCAGTGACAAAAATGGTTCAAATGGTTCTGAGCACTATGGGACTTAACATCTGAGGTCATCAGTCCCCTAGACTTAGAAGTACTTAAACCTAACTAACCTAAGGACATCACACACATCCATGCCCGAGGCAGAATTCGAACCTGCGACCGTAGCAGCAGTGCAGTTCCGGATTGAAGCGCCTAGAATCGCTCGGCCACAGCGGCCGGCTGTCAGTGACAATCTCCCAGTGGCAACAGGAGCGGGCTCCCATCAATGCAGCATTTGTCTCTACAACAATTACTTATGAGTGTGTAATCAACCTAGCGTACATACCTCCGAACTTAAAACGATTCCGCCTTTATTAAACCACCAAGGCTGTTATTAATTCTCCTATGTATTCCTTCATCTGTGAAGAATTGCACCTTAAAATTAAGGCAGATACCATGTGGCGCTTGAAAGGCATGAAAAGAGGCCAGAGGCAAGACGAAGCTTCGACCTAGTGCTTGAAGCGTGATTCAGTTGATATAAACAAAACGAGAGAAGGAAAGTTGCCACTCACCATATAGCGGAGATGCTGGGCCGCGATGGGCACTCACACAACTCATAGCTTTCGGCCATTAAGGCCTTTGTCAGCAGTAGACACACATGCACGCACACACACTCACGCAAGCGCAACTTGCACACACATCTACAGTCTCAGAGAGCTAGTTTCAGTGCAAGTACAGATATTTTTATCGTCTGTTACCTACACTGCCTAATAATCTGAAAACTTTGTGCTAGTGTGGGGAATGTGGCCAACAGCAGTTACGTTGTCTCGGTGGCACGATGCCTCGGGGAACTGCATCAGCGTCAACTTACTTGGACTCCTGAAAATATTGTATAAAACGATAAATAGTACCGGGCCACGCATGTGCTGCGAAACCCCTGATAAAATACAACACAGGTGTAAGAAAAACGGTTCTCCAGTGGTCTTCATCCATTGTGGTATGGCACCTCGGCCCGCAAGTGTACCGACCTTGTTATTAATTAGTCATCATCATCATCAATGTTTTCCTACATTAGGAGGTCGTTTGCCTCTCCATTTTCTGCGATCCATTGCTTCCTTCTTAGGCTGATGTATGGTCTCCCGTCCATCCCGTCATCCAGTATCTGAAATCTCTTCCTTCCTCGCTTCCTTTTCCCTTCTACATAACCTTCTAAAACTATTTTTATCAGTCCGTCCTTCTTTCTTAACATATGTCCGATCCAATTTCTTTTCTTCTTTTTATTACATCTAGTAACTGTCTTTTCTCTCCCACTCTTCTCAGTACCTCTTCATTTTTTACTCAGTCCATCCAAGTTATTCTTTCCATCCTCCGCCACGTCCACATCTCAAAAGCCTCCAGCCTTTCTCTGTCTTTTTTCCTCAAAGTCCATGTTTCAACGCCATACAGAAGAACACTCCATACAAAACATTTTATGAGTTTTTTCCTCAGTTATCTGTCCAGACTTCTGCAGAAAATTCTCCTTTTATTGCACATAAAATAGTATGCTATGAGCCTTCCCCCTCCCTCCCCCCTTCCTGCAATGGACTAGCTATAGTAAGGTCGCGATAAATTGGTCGCCGGCCCAAACCACTTGTCGTTAAAAGTCTGCACCGTTCGGAACATATCGTGTCGACTGTCCTCTGTTTCAGATTGCTACCACCCTCAGCAACTCCAAATTTACTTGACGAAGTGTTGTTGTATTGTCTGTGTGAGAGGATGATTACTTGACTAACAACACTAATTGTACTTATATTTAAATGCATTATATGCATTATGAGAGACTAATACGTACTAAATGTTTTGAGTGTCATTTTTATTCTAGCCATTGCGTTGTATTACAAAAGCCTAATTTTAATCTCATATTCGTTTCTACTAATATGTACCTTATTTGGAGATGACCGTCTCTGTAATGTGCATTCTCGAATTCGAATTACTTCCGTGCCAAAATTTATACCGCAGCAGCTGATCAGAGCAAGTTGCTCACGCCAGTGAGTTGTTAGTAATGAAAGAGAAACAATAAAATATTCTCCCTCTCAAATCCTCAAACGCCTCAGTGGCCACGCTAATCACACCTCTGCCCCTGAGGTATGCGGCCATCTTTACTTAGCCCATTCTTCAGTTAAAATTTAGCGCATGTTAAAATACTGTGTAACTGTCTCTGTAAGTACTTTTGTTTGCTGCAGAGCGGGAAAGCTACGCTCTTAAGAAGCTCTTAACGCCAGTTGATGTTTTTGGTTTCGGTCGTTAGTTTGTAGATGCATGTTATTGTAGAATACGGCTGACAGTAAACCTACTCAAGGGATAAACTTCGATTTTGATTGGCTTTGAATAGCTTGTTGTATAGTGCAAAATAAGAGACGCATGCTTTTATACGTGCCCATACGGCCGTTAAGGCGGTGAAATATTCCCTTGAAAAAAACTGAGTTACATATTTCTGAAAGGATACGGTTGAAACGGGAACACATACAAAAGAGGTACTACAAATAAAAGTTCTGTCGTTTTTTAAGTAGGTTACAACGGTGCACAGAGATCTGTTGAAAAGTCATTTTTTTTCGAAAGCCCTGTGCTTTGTCCGCAAAATCAAAATGCATTCAGATTTATTTTGACCCAAATAATTCTGCACTTCTGTATTGTTGTATTAATTTACAGTAATGTTACAACAATAATGTACAAACAATTTCAAAGGTAAAATAATTAAATCTGAAAATGTCAGAACTTGGAAAAAATACGGTAAATGTAAAAAGAAAACGGCAATACAACACATGCTTAAAGATGAAATTAAAAGGAAAAAATATATACAGAACAATGTAGGTAGAATATACGTTTAAAATATATTTACCTGGGAAGTACTTAAATAACCCGACGCGACAATTGGCGCTAAAGTGGACGCGTATCGCGCGCGCATACAGCGACTTGGAGATATTTCTAGATGGCTTCTGACAAATGCGCCCGTGGGATACCACTATACGTTCTGCTGTTTGTCATATCTCGAAGAGAGTAACAAAATTGTTGTGGCGGAGGGGAATTCGAAAAAATGGCTATTTCGACAATCAGGGTGCACCATTGTAACATACATTAAAAATCATAGGCATTTTATTTCAAGAAACCGTTTCAACAGTATTCATTCAGAAATATTAAACTCAGGTTTTATTTCCAAGGTGGAGTCTCAATCCCTTAAGTGCCGTGTGGGCAGGTACAAAAAATATTTATCTGTTATTTTGCTCTACACTGCAACACATTCAATGCCGATCAAAGTCGAAGAGTATCCTTTGGGTGGGTTTACTTCTGAGAAGCGCGAGCCTCACGAATACTTACTTCGGGCCGCATGCGGCACGCGGACTGCAGTATAACGTTTACTGCGCTACTCACATGCGTGGCGAAAATTAGAAGTTCCATGAAAAATGTGTGAGTCAGTGGAAAGTATCAGAGAATCGATATGATTTACAAGTATGTTGTGTGTGTACTTCTGCCACTGAGGCTGTGAAAAACATGGAGTGAGAATGCTTAACACCCCTTCCGCGGAACATCTTTGAATCACAAAAGAAGTAATATTACAAATCGCTTGAAAACCTCGTTCCGACTGGAAAAAGCTGCATGTAAGTCACTTGAATATGCAGATGCCTAGCGCACTTAAAGCAACTGACTGAACGAAGACCCAGTATTCTGTATGCGAAACCCGCCATGTAAAAGGCAACTCGAAAAAGGCACGAGTTCACCTAAATTGAAAAATATCTTGGAACCGAATCGTATGAGTGCAACTGAAATGCTAGCGACCTGTTGCATCTCGTAATTGTGTCCATGTAAAAAGTGACACAAATGTCTGAAGTCGTGTTTACAGGCCAGAGAGCAGGACAAGACGCGAGTGTGTTTCGCCTCAAAGCACGATGGTATCAAGCGAATTCTGCCAGCTAGCGTTCCCATTGGCCGGATCAACTCAAAGCTTTTCATCTTGCAGTAAGATAAACCACTTTCTGGCGAAGGTGGATCACTGTCAGGTCAGAGGAAGCTCATGGTTGACGTCTGTTGACTCGTGATTTAAACCGAGCGTGGTGCAGTTCTGCGATGCTTGAAAGTCGCTCAGTCCGAAACGACCGCCATTCAGTTCATAATTTTCACTACATGAGAAACCTGGCATTACTTGGGTATTCATTTTGCCAGTTTTCTATAAGAAACGATCACGAAAAATGAACCGTATTTGTGGCGAAGTTACGAAAAAATTCACTTACTTGTATCAGTGGAAATACCTTTGATATTATGAAACAGTCTTACAAAGAAATACGCGTAATGTGCCGGCCGGAGTGGCCGTGCGGTTCTAGGCGCTGCAGTCTGGAGCCGAGCGACCGCTACGGTCGCAGGTTCGAATCCTGCCTCGGGCATGGATGTGTGTGATGTCCTTAGGTTAGTTAGGTTTAATTAGTTCTAAGTTCTAGGTGACTGATGAGCTCAGAAGTTAAGTCGCGTAGTGCTGAGAGCCATTTTACGCGTAATGTTCAGATGTATAAGTACTGTAGCCAAATCGAGAAAAACGATCCTGGTCAGTTTCTGTACGCTGGGCACAGCTGCATCGCGTGTCTACTACGCGATTTTGTTAACGTCTCTGTGGCAACGCCTCTTCGTAGCTTTATAGACGGCTGCTGTTTTCGCGCACAACCGTTCGCGCCTCGCAGTTGATAGCGTCAAAAGTGCCGCCAGGTGTCGGAGATTTCCTTAAGTTGACTCCACCGTAGGAGTGTCTTAGCAGTAAAGAATAAATGTGTTAAGACTTCATACATGATGCGGCAGTTTTTCTCGCATTTCAGTGTTTTATAACGTCATATCTCTTGAACTATGTGTAAAAAAAAAAATTAAAAAAACCTTCAAATGTATGTGAATTCCTAAGAGTCCAATCTGCTGAGGTCATCGGTCCCTACACTTACACAATAAACTAACTTATTCTAAGAACACACACACACACACACACACACACACACACACACACACACACACACACACGCCCGAGGGGGGATTCGAACCTCCGGCGGGAGAGGCCGCGCAATTCGTGACGTGGCGCCTCTAACCGCGCGGCGAACTCGGTGTCATGCAGTGATTTATTTGTGGAGGTACAATCAGCTTGTAACTTCCCTTTTTATATTGATTGATTGTTAATGAATGATGCTCAGACTCCGGCTAGCTCGCATCGCAATAGAATGTTTGCGAGGAAAGTCTCAAAAAAAAAAGAAAAGAAATGAAAATTGTCTTGCTGCACTGTATTTACTCCGAGTGCGTATTAGTTGTACCGGCTTACTCAAGTGAATATTTGCTCCCCGACTTGTACGAGCCTAGCTACACGTAAATGCATACAAACTGAAATTATTGCCCTAACCATGATTACAGTCTATATATATGCAGAGTTTATCTATGAAAGTTTAACATTCGCGTGAGTTAAATAGTCTGAATCAGTACGATAACTTTCTAGAGCGCCAAAGAATATCTATGAATGCTGCGCTCTGTTGATAATCTATGTTGTTGCACAGATAAATGTTTTATGAGCACGTAATGGGTAGAAAGAAATGTGAAACACTGTAAATTCATTTTATGTTGGTTTATACTAGTCTAAGCACATCCTATCATTGTCTTAAAGAAGTAACCTTCCTTTCAGACGGGTGAAATTAATTACGTAAATTAAGCCAAAGAGTTTACAGCAAGATCCAGATTACGCTATTTACTTCAACGCAGTTTAGGTATATTCATCAACAGTTTACACTAGTCATCACATCCTATCAGTTGAACTATTAATTGTATATCACATTGGGTCTAAGTTCAGTCTTCCTTTGATAATAATCAAATTAAGAAAATATATTCGGTTATTCTCCTAGCTTGAATTACTTCAAATATTTTTCAAAGTTACTGATTTACCTCTTTCAGTTTTTAATCCTAGCAGATCGCAAATCTTCAAAATGTAATAAACCATCTCGTATCGCCTACCAATATTACGTACGAGCGCACAAGTTCAGTTACGACACAACAAGGCAAGTGCGAGAAGCACATTAACAATGTACAACTATAGCTTCTGTATTTCGCAGTGTCCTCAAAGACTACTCCCAAGGAATATTCTTTGAGGTCACTTGTTGTACTCCGTGATCTACAAGTCTACTGCTTTGCGATCTACTATTATTTTATCTTGAAACTAATGGATTCTATTTATTTTTTATTTTTTTTCAAAACATTAAGTTACTTTCTTACAAAGATTCTTTTCTATATCTTTTTATATTAATTTCTTTCCAGTCTACATCTATTAGTCATGCAATGTTAGTACAGAGGGACTTCGTTTTTCTTTTTATGAAACTTGGATCTTGGGCTGGGCCTGCTCGTATGGCCGTGCGGTTCTAGGTGCTTCAGTCTGGACCCGCGTGACCGCTCCGGTCGCAGGTTCGAATCCTGCCTCGGGCATGGATGTGTGTGATGTCCTTAGGTTAGTCAGGTTTAAGTAGTTCTAAGTTCTAGGGGACTGATGACCACAGCAGTTACGCCCCATAGTGCTCAGACCCATTTGAACCATCTTGGGCTTGGGGCTTGTATTGGGGTGTGAGGACTAGATTTGTATTTTTCAATTTTGCGTCCAAAGGGTAGCGGCGTTACAAGCTGCAAATGGGGATATTGTCTGTAAATAGAGTTAGTAGCACAGGAGTAATAAATTTAAACGTCAAGCTCAATCCGGCGATTCTCGTTGTTTATGACGTCATATATTCCAAACTACACTGAAACACCAAAGAAACCGGTGTAGGCATCCGTAGTGAAAAAGAGAGGCATGTAAACAGGCAGAATACGGCGCTGTTGTCGGTAATGCCTATAAAAGCCAACAAAAGTCTGGCCCAGTTATTAGATCGGTTACTGCTGCTACAACGGCCGGTTATCACGATTTAAGTGAGTTTGAACGTGGTGTTACAGTCAGCGCACGAGCGATCAGACACAGCATCTCCGAGGTAGCGATGAAGTGGGGACTTTCCCGTACGACCATTTCACAAGTGTACCGTGAATATCAGCAATCCGGTAAAACATCAAATCACCGACATCGCTGCGGCCAGTAAAAGATTCTGCAAGAACGGGACCAACGACGACTGACGAAAATCGTTCATGGTGACAGAAGCTCAACCCTTCCGCAAATTGCTGCAGATTTCAGTGTTTGGCTATCAACAAGCGTCAGCGTGCGAACCATACATCGAAACATCTTCGATATGGGCTTTCGGAGCCGAAGCCCCACTTGTGTACTCTTGGTAACTGCACGACAACTCTATGAACCCATGAACCTTGCATGTCAGCAGGAGACTGTACAAGCTGGTGGAGGTTTTGTGATGGTGTGGGGCGTTAGCAGTTAGAGTGATATGGGACGCCTGATACATAGATACGACTCTGACAGGTGACACGTACATAAGCATCCTGTCTGGTCACCTGCATCCATTCATGCTCATTGTGCATTCCGACGGACTTGGGCAATTCCAGCAGGATAGTGCCACACCCCACACGTCCAGAACTGCAGCAGAGTGGCTCCAGAAACACTCTTCTGAGTTTGAACACTTCCGCTGGCCACCAAACTCCCCAGACTTGTACAGCATTCAGCATATCTGGGATTCGTTGCAATATACTGTTCAGAACAGATCTGCACTCCCTCTTACGTATTATGGATAACCTCGTAGGATTCATGCTGTCGATTCCCTCCAGCACTACTTCAAACATTAGTCGAGTCCATGCCACGTCGTGTTGCGGCACTTCTGCGTGCTCGCGGGGGCCCTACACGATATAATGCGGGTGTACCAGTTTCTTGGCTCTTAAATGTATGTCAGGTAGGTGGTTCTTACGCTCACATCGATTGTTGCCTGGCAGTAAAGGGTATGTGTACCAAGTCTGAGCGAAATTGCCCCAGTATTTTAAGGAGGAGATGTGGTACACACACACACACACACACACACACACACATACAGGGTGGTCCATTGATCGTGACCGGGCCAGATATCTCACGAAATAAGCGTCAAACGAAAAAACCACAAATAACGAAACTTCTCTAACTTGAAGGCGGAAACCAGATGGCGCTATGGTTGGCCCGCTAGATGGCGCTGCCATAGGTCAAACGGATATCAACTGCGTTTTAAAAAATAGGAACCCTATTTTTTATAACATATTCGTGTAGTACATAAGGAAATATGAACATTTTTGTTGGACCACTTTTTTCGCATAGTCACAAACCTATGGCTCTCAATTTTAGACGAACAGTTGGTAATAGGTAGGTTTTTTAAATTAAAATAATGAACATAGGTATGTGTGAACATTTTATTTCGGTTGTTCCAATGTGATACATGTACCTTTGTGAACTTATCATTTCTGGGAACGCATGCTGTTAGAGCGTGATTACCTGTAAATACCACATTAATGCAATGAATGCTCAAAATGATGACCGTCAACTTTAATACATTTGGCAATACGCGTAACGACATTCCTCTCAACAGCAAGTTGTTCGTCTTCCGTAATGTTCGCACATGCATTAACAATGCGCTGACGCATGTTGTCAGGCGTTGTCGGTGGATCACGATAGCAAATATCCTTCAACTTTCCCCACGGGAAGAAATTCGGGGACGTCAGATCCGGTGAACGTGCGATCCATGGTATGGTGCTTCGACGACCAATCAATCCACTTGTCATGAAATATGCTATTCAATAACGCTTCAACCGCACGCGACCTATGTGCCGGACATCCATCATGTTGGAAGTACATCGCCATTCTGTCATGCAGTGAAACATCTTGTAGTAACATCGGTAGAACATTACGTAGGAAATCAGCATACATTGCACCATTTAGATTGCCATCGATAAAATGGGGGCCAATTATCCTTCCTCCCACAATGCCGCACCATACATTAACCCGCCAAAGTCGCTGATGTTCCACTTGTCGCAGCCTTCGTGGATTTTCCGTTGCCAAACAGTGCACATTATGCCGGTTTACGTTACCGCTGTTGGTGAATGACACTTGGTTGCTAAATACACTCCTGGAAATGGAAAAAAGAACACATTGACACCGGTGTGTCAGACCCACCATACTTGCTCCAGACACTGCGAGAGGGCTGTACAAGCAATGATCACACGCACGGCACAGCGGACACACCAGGAACCGCGGTGTTGGCCGTCGAATGGCGCTAGCTGCGCAGCATTTGTGCACCGCCGCCGTCAGTGTCAGCCAGTTTGCCGTGGCATACGGAGCTCCATCGCAGTCTTTAACACTGGTAGCATGCCGCGACAGCGTGGACGTGAACCGTATGTGCAGTTGACGGACTTTGAGCGAGGGCGTATAGTGGGCATGCGGGAGGCCGGGTGGACGTACCGCCGAATTGCTCAACACGTGGGGCGTGAGGTCTCCACAGTACATCGATGTTGTCGCCAGTGGTCGGCGGAAGGTGCACGTGCCCGTCGACCTGGGACCGGACCGCAGCGACGCACGGATGCACGCCAAGACCGTAGGATCCTACGCAGTGCCGTAGGGGACCGCACCGCCACTTCCCAGCAAATTAGGGACACTGTTGCTCCTGGGGTATCGGCGAGGACCATTCGCAACCGTCTCCATGAAGCTGGGCTACGGTCCCGCACACCGTTAGGCCGTCTTCCGCTCACGCCCCAACATCGTGCAGCCCGCCTCCAGTGGTGTCGCGACAGGCGTGAATGGAGGGACGAATGGAGACGTGTCGTCTTCAGCGATGAGAGTCGCTTCTGCCTTGGTGCCAATGATGGTCGTATGCGTGTTTGGCGCCGTGCAGGTGAGCGCCACAATCAGGACTGCATACGACCGAGGCACACAGGGCCAACACCCGGCATCATGGTGTGGGGAGCGATCTCCTACACTGGCCGTACACCACTGGTGATCGTCGAGGGGACACTGAATAGTGCACGGTACATCCAAACCGTCATCGAACCCATCGTTCTACCATTCCTAGACCGGCAAGGGAACTTGCTGTTCCAACAGGACAATGCACGTCCGCATGTATCCCGTGCCACCCAACGTGCTCTAGAAGGTGTAAGTCAACTACCCTGGCCAGCAAGATCTCCGGATCTGTCCCCCATTGCGCATGTTTGGGACTGGATGAAGCGTCGTCTCACGCTTTCTGCACGTCCAGCACGAACGCTGGTCCAACTGTGGCGCCAGGTGGAAATGGCATGGCAAGCCGTTCCACAGGACTACATCCAGCATCTCTACGATCGTCTCCATGGGAGAATAGCAGCCTGCATTGCTGCGAAAGGTGGATATACACTGTACTAGTGCCGACATTGTGCATGCTCTGTTGCCTGTGTCTATGTGCCTGTGGTTCTGTCAGTGTGATCATGTGATGTATCTGACCCCAGGAACGTGTCAATAAAGTTTCCCCTTCCTGGGACAATGAATTCACGGTGTTCTTATTTCAATTTCCAGGAGTGTAGAACGCGTGCAAAAAATCTGTCATCGTCCCGTAATTTCTCTTGCGCCCAGTGGCAGAACTGTACACGACGTTCAAAGTCGTCGCCATGCAATTTCTGGTGCATAGAAATATGGTACGGGTGCAGTCGATGTTGATGTAGCATTCTCAACACCGAAGTTTTTGAGACTCCCGATTCTCGCTCGATTTGTCTGCTGCTGATGTGCGGATTAGCCGCGACGGCAGCTAAAACACCTACTTGGGCATCATCATTTGTTGCAGGGCGTGGTTGACATTTCACATGTGGCTGAACATTTCCTGTTTCCTTAAAGATCTGGCGAACAGTCCGGACACTTGGATGATGTCGTCCAGGATACCGAGCAGCATACATAGCACACGCCCGTTGGGCATTTTGATCACAATAGCCACACATCAACACGATATCGACCTTTTCCGCAACTCGTAAACGGTCCATTTCAACACGGGTAATGTATGACGCAGCAAATACCGTCCGCACTGGCGTAATGTTACGTGATACCACGTACTTACACGTTTGTGACTATTACAGCGCCATCTATTACAAAGCGAAAAAAGTAGTCCAACTAAAACATTCATATTTCTTAGGTACTATGAATATGTAATAAAAAATGGGGGTTCCTATTTAAAAAAAAAAACGCAGTTGATATCCGTTTGACCTATGGCAGCGCCATCTAGCGGGCCAACCATAGCGGCATATGGTTTCCCCCTTCAAGCTAGACGAGTTTCGTTCTTTGTAGTTTTTCGTTTGATGCTTATTTCGTGAGATGTTTGGCCCAGTCACTATCAATGAACCACCCTATATATATACCGGGTGATCAAAAAGTCAGTACAAATTTGAAAACTGAATAAATCACGGAATAATGTAGATAGAGAGGTACAAATTGACACACATGCTTGGAATGACATGGCCGGCCGCGGTGGTCTAGCGGTTCTAGGCGCTCAGTCCGGAACCGCGGGACAGCTACGGTCGCAGGTTCGAATCCTGCCTCGGGCATGGATGTGTGTGATGTCCTTAGGTTAGTTAGGTTTAATTAGTTCTAAGTTCTAGGCGACTGATGACCTCAGAAGTTAAGTCGCATAGTGCTCAGAGCCATTTTTGGAATGACATGGGATTTTATTAGAATCAAAAAATACAAACGTTAAAAAAATGTCCGACAGATGGCGCTTCATATGATCAGAATAGCAATATTAGCATAACAAAGTAAGACAAAGCAAAGATGATGATCTTTACAGGAAATGCTCAATATGTCCACCATCATTCCTCAGCAATAGCTGTAGTGGAGGAATAATGTTGTGAACAGCACTGTAAAGCATGTCCGGAGTTATGGTGAGGCATTGGCGTCGGATGTTGTCTTTCAGCATCCCTAGAGATGTCGGTCGATCACGATACACTTGCGACTTCAGGTAACCCCAAAGCCAATAATCGCATGGACTGCGGTTTGGGGACCTGGGAGGCCAAGCATGACACGAAAGTGGCGGCTGAGCACACGATCATCACCAAACGACGCGCGCGAGAGATCTTTCACGCGTCTAGCAATATGGGGTGTTTTTTTCGGTTCTAATAAAACCCTATGTCATTCCAAGCATGTGTGTCAATTTTTACCTCTCTATCTACATTATTCCGTGGTTTATTAAGTTTTCAAATTTATGCTGACTTTTTGATCACCCGGTATATATATATATATATATATATATATATATATATATACGGTTTGATAGATCCGAGTTAGTTGTACCATTTATTGCCTTCCTAGCTTTTGGAAAGCATAGACGAGAAACACCAACTGCAGTGCTCTCACTGCACCGTAAACTGCCACTGCTTCCAGCACCACGCTGGGCTGGAGTCACCATAGCAGCTTGCGCAGCGTGACTCTTTGGTGAGTGCTGGAGGACCACCTGACGATAATGATCGCTTCGCGTGTGGCGCCTGGAGGCCGCGTATAACCCGGTGCTGAACGTAGACCAACGTTCTACAGCCAGCTGACTCGAAAGTCGTAGCAAATCTGCTAAGTACAGGGAGCGCACGTACTAAACTCACAGTGGCTTCCCGCCGTTTCCCACAGTCTTCCTCGCGATACTAGCCTTGCCGTTATCGTTCAGAATATGATGAACTATTTACGAAACGCAAATAGCGTCAAAATACTACTATGCGATGCGGTACAGATAATGAAGCTATGTCTAATTATGCCTGTAAACGCTGGAACGAAGGAGGGTGGAGGGTAACGTTTGCAGTGTCTGTAGAACGCCAACGGCGAATATCGACACCCACGTAACGTTTAGCTCACTGTCGGGGACCAGTTAATGACTGAAACATTATACTACGTAGTACACCCGCGTTCACCGCAGCCTCGTCCTCCGAAAGATGACGTGTGTTTTTGTCCACCCACATTCTTGTTGTATTTCTTTTGAGTTCTTTCAGTGTGAATAGCGATGACCGGTATACTTCATGTTTGTTTCTGAATAGAGACCATATATGAAGGCACTTGGAAAAGGAATTACACATACGTGACGCTGTTTGTCAACACAGACACGAAGTCTCTGTAAACAGATGTGGGGACGTTCTACAAACCGTTCAGTTCGTCGACGATAGAATTCCGATTCTTGAACACGGAGCCATTCGAGAACTGCATTCGAACCGTGTAACCTCCCCTTCTCCTCTATATCTCTTTTGTTTTACGCAACCTTCCCTTCTAGAATAACCTATGAAACCTTCCCTTAGGATTTCTATCTCTTGCTTAATAATAACAAATGAAATCTTCCCTTTGAAATTAATTCTCTTTCTCAATCTTCGCATACAAATTTAAGTGCTGCTTATTAAAAGTGATTTTCTGATTGTTTCGACGAAACATAGAATGTGTCGTCGTCGTGGCCCTCAGTCGTTACCTGCAATAACCCAAAACTGTTCCTTACCTTTTTTACTGTTACTGGGTCGCCATCTGACTGCTACACCGAACTGCGACATGAATATACTTACTCTGTTTTACTGTACTCTATTAGCTGCTGGTGGGCTTTCATAATAAGTGGCTGTATTTATTACCAAAGCTGATGTTATTCTTTAATAGCAAAGCTGACGTTATTCTTAAACTAATTTGACTGAAGTTACGTAATTCACAGTTAAACTTTTTCTTGACAACAGTAAAATTTTGCAAAGTTTTACGTTGATGGTTTTTGGGATGGATTATAATCAGTAATGCAAAATTGCTGGCAAAATTTAATTATATTCTGAATTAAATGATTTTACAAACGTTCAAATGGGACTTACTTTTTACAATAATCTTACAACTAGCAATGCGCAAACATACCTTCAGTAGTCTTGAATTTCTCAAAAAATTAATTCAATAATATTAGTTCCTCTTATGATAGTACTTAGCTGATGTCTCTTTTATAATCTCTTGTAAATCATAGCTGGTGGCTGGCAGGCACACCGCTCCTCTCAACCTCTCGCTTCAGACCTGCTACCGACTCGCTTCACTTCTCGCTTACTACTGACTTCCTACGAACGCTCAAGTGCCGTCTCTCGTGCCAACAACGCTTTCTGGTGCAGACAAGCCCTGTTACCATTACAAAATGTATCAATGCGCGGTCTTTCTCGCTTTTTTCTCAAAATGTATCCATACGCGGTCTCTCCCGCCCTTTTTAAATTTATATCAATGTGCGGTCTCTCCTGCCAACAGTACTTTGGTGCAGACATTCCCTGCTACCAAAATTATTTCCAACATGACTAATATTAATCATTTCTACTTAATCCTATTAATAAAATATAAACATCTTTCATAAATTGTGGTCTGACAATAGACAATAGAAATATACACGTCTTACAAACGTTTCTCATCGTTGGGAAATCCTTTCCCCAAGACGTTATTTCAAACTTCCGAAAAGATGGAAATTGCGTAGTGCAAGATCTGGCCTTCCCGATTAGCGTCCCCGGTGTGTGTGTAACCTTGGTCAGATTGCTGGCACTACTCCACAACAGCTGGACATGACGTTGAATTTGGTCCGCATACCGACAGAATTTCTCGGTGAATCTGTGTGCAGTTTCGATGTTTGGCCCACAAGAATCGTACTGTTCCGCGTACTCCAACTTCGGAGTGCGTTTCCAGTTGCCCCGCCATTTCACTCCCACAATGTGATGCACCTGTTATCCGAACCACACCAAAAGTCTGTCTCCAGGAAATCCGGAACATGCATTCTCTTCTGACACTGCGCCACTCCTGTTACGCTGTGGTCTTAGCAAGGGGCGACATGTGCAATATGCATTCTGAAGTCTTTACACATGAAAGAAAATTACACCAACGAATATTTTCCGAAGTAATAATTTTCAGGTTGGGCAAGGGAATTGAGAGCCTGCTAAGGAAATGGTGCACTTTGGAACTATCCGAGATGCCGAATCTTCCCAGCGCCTTTTTCCTTTATTATTTTGTATTCTATCGAGCGCACTGGTTAAACGCATCTCGAAGCACTGTGAGACGCCCTGCTGAACCCGCAGGACAGGACGGATAGAAAATTTAATTGTTGAAAGGGGGTCACAATAAGGGGCTGTCAGTTACACTCCAACATACAACTTTATTATTTGATCAAACATTACAAGAGGCCCCAAAAAATTTTTAAACACACAGCTTTCATCTTTGGGACTTAATTACCGGCTGAAATCCACTTTAATTTAAAAAACGGCTGAAGGCCAATAACTTAAAACGCAAGCATAATGAGAAATTTAAAAGGCAAGCCTTATCTTAAAACAGTTCTGTAGTTAGGCTGAATTAAACACGTTAAATTCAAATCGGCTGAAGGCTGAACACTTAAAACCCCAAAACATTAACTTTTTTTTAAAAAAAATAGCGAAGTCCTTACGCGAAACAGTTCTTTAATTTAGGCTGAAGGCCTTAAGAACAAACAACTGAAACTGAAACCGGCTGAATGCCGAAGACTTAAAAATTCAAATCGGCTGAAGGCCGAAGAGTTAAAAATGCAAAAATTTTTTAAATGCCAAAGGGTTTACGTGAAACAGTACTTTACACTAGGCTGAATGCCTTAAGAGTGAAACAACTCTAATTTAAAACACAAAACCGGCTAGAAGCCATATAAGTACCAACGACAAGAACAAATTAAAAAAAAATGAGGCAGTACACACAAGGACGCCCAAATGTTCGAGGGTCGGCCTGTAATTCAAACACTAACGCTCGCTTAGGTTAGACAGGCAGTCGGGCCAACCATTCACGATCTGACGACAACTGAACCGACCGACAGTCAGCGGACCCACCGACAAGATAACTTCCTCTTCACCTGACCAGGGCACAACAGGGAGTTGAACGGAACGACGTAGAAGATATTGGCGTCCACAACCAATCATACACGGAGCTGTCAAACTACACACCGTGCTGGACAGCCACAACACGATGAGGAAACTACACTGCCTGAAATTTACATCAACGCCCAGGGCAGGTAACCGGAACGTTAACGGCCACAAAGCACAATATTCCGCTGGTGCACTTCAATTCAAATAACCAAATACAGTGAAACTCCACTGGACACTGGCTAGAATTTTCCAACTTGAAAACCACGTTGTTGCTCACGGGACTATCCCACCAGCCGACGACGAACTCCAAATGACACAATGTGAACAGTCTTGACTTGTTTGTAGGTTAAGTCACAACTCAATTTTCGTGTCCATGGTCGGTGAGCCACGGATCTCGTAAGCAATCGGAACAGCGCCACACTCTCCGACACCGCGTAGAGACCGCCAGCAGGCCCGGCCAAACTGCGCTACTCGCCATTAAAATTTGCTACACCAAGAAGAAATGCAGATGATAAACGGGTATTCATTGGACAAATATATTATAATAGAACTGACATGTGATTACATTTTCACGCAATTTGGGTGCATAGATCCTGACAAATCAGTACCCAGAACAACCACCTATGGCCGTAATAACGGCCTTGACACGCCTGGGCATTGAGTCAAACAGAGCTTGAGTGGCGTGTACAGGTACAGCTGCCCATGCAGATTCAACACGATACCACAGTTCAGCAAGAGTAGTGACTGGCGTATTGTGACTACCCAGTTACTAGGCCACCATTGACCAGACGTCTTCATTTGGTGAGAGATCTGGAGAATGTGCTAGTCAGGGCAGCAGTCGAACATTTTCTGAATCCAGAAAGGCCCGTACAGGACCTGCAACATGCGGTCGTGCACTATCCTGCTGAAATGTAGGGTTTCGCAGGGATCGAATGAAGGGTAGAGCCACGGGTCGTTACACATCTGAAATGTAACGTCTACTGTTCAAAGTGCCGTCAATGCGAACAAGAGGTGACCGAGACGTGTAACCAATGGCACCCCATACTACCACGCCGGGTGATACGCCAGTATGGCAATGAAGAATACACGCTTCAAATGTGCGTTCACCACGATGTCGCCAAACACGGATGCTACGACGATGATTCTTTAAACAGAACCTGGATTCATCCGAAAATATGACGTTTTGCTATTAGTGCACGCAGGTTCGTCGTTGAGTACACCATCGCAGGCGCTCCTGTCTGTGATGCAGCGTCAAGGGTAACTGCAGCCATGGTCTCCGAGCAGATAGTCCATGCTGCTGCAAACGACGTCGGACTGTTCGTGCAGATGGTTTTTGTCTTGCAAATGTCGCCATCTGTTGACGCAGGGATCGAGACGTGGCTACACGATCCGTTACAGCCATGCCGATAAGACGCCTGTCATCTCGACTGCTAGTGATGCGAGGCCATTGGGATCCAGCACGGCGTTCCGTATTACCCTCCTGAAAGCACCGATTCCATATTCCGCTAATAGTCATTGGATCTCGACCAACGCGAGCAATGTCGCGATACGATAAACCGCAATCGCGATAGGCTACAATCCGACCTTTATCAAAGTCGGAAACGTGATGGTACGCATTTCTCCTCCTTACACGAGGCATCACAACAACGTTTCACCAGGCAACGCCGGTCAACTGCTGTTTGTGTATGAGAAATCGGTTGGAAACTTTCCTCTTGTCAGCACGATGTAGGTGTTGCCACCGGCGCCAACTTTGTGTGAATGCTCTGAAAAGCTAATCATTTGCATATCACAGCATCTTCTTCCTGTCGGTTAAATTTCACTCCTGTAGCAAGCCACCTTCGTGCTGTGGCAATTTTAATGGCCAGTAGTGTACATCCCACCGAGAATTCCTCACCGGTCCACGCCTACCGACCGACTTCTCAGGGCCAGTACGCCGACAACAGTTAAAATAGGTTGTCAGTCCAAATCGCACAGACTTCACACAGTTTCACGAACACTTGCACGAAGAACTAGACAATGCTAACGACGGTGACTGTACAATAACAGGGACGAATCACGAGTCGGCACACACAGCCAACACATAAGCGATCGCCGGCCAAGTACACGTCGTCCGGCAGGATGACCGACCGACGACCAACAAAAGTCGTCCCCACTCCAATCACGCGTGTCGGCAACCGTCGGGCGAGTCATGGCGGTGGCGGTCTGGACCTCACTGCCGCTGCGCCCCGACAGAACTTGTGCCGCGTGCCAACTCAAACACTACCAGGTGTAGGCGACCCGGTGGTCCCGGTCGCCTTCGGTGGACTGGAAGTCGAGTGGTGACCTCTCCAGTTGTCAGGATGCTATGAAATGACAGTGGACGCGTCAGAAAAGCCAAAGAAACATTACTAATCCATGACACTTTTATTCCTGCCGAGTACAATGTGGCCCGCGTAACACAGGCTGGCTGAGCTTGGTGATATCAATGACCTTCCCCGAGTCCTCGCTGACTCGGAAAGATGACACCAGCTCCGGGCCACACCAGTCTTGCTAGCGCAGCGCCGCATGCTGTGACGTAGCGATGGAATGCCTTACTTCGGCCCCGCGTGGCTGGCGGCGCCTGCCTGGTCGGCCGGTTCGGCGGCGGACAGCAGGCCGCTGCGCATAGGAGGCTCGGGGTTTGAGTCCCGGCGCTGTAGGCACGAGAAGCATTCTCGTAATGCAAAGTGTACTCTATCCCACCCCGTCTTCTTCCCTGCTCCTCCTGGTGGCTCATCCGCGGTGGACGGGCGGAACGGGCTGCAGTTCCCCAGCGTTGACGGTGGATGCACAGGGCCTAGGTCCCGCACGATCTCGATGACGGCTCACTGATGTGGTCAGCATTGGCGGCGAGCGAGTCTGCCGCGATGTCTGCTATTCCTGGGTCGATGATTGACAGCGGCAGCAGAGAGGACCAGAGCTGGTACTGTCCCCTCACGTCCTCTGCTGGATGGGCCGCCCTTACTGCAACATCTCCTTAATAAAGATTAACGTGTCGATCACCGACCTGAGAGCTACGCAGCGACCCAGTACACATCTAACTGCAAGTGCCTTGTTGCTATCAAAGCTGGCGTATTTAAAGGAAGCACGAGCGACGTCCTGACGTCATGCTCGTTTGTAATGACCGCATTCGTTCCACTTATACTGCTGATTCATCTGTCGTACTCGCCCCTTAGGTGTTCTTGCGACAGAGTTACGTGTTGTTCCTGCAGACTTACGCCAAGTAATGAAATGCAGTACAGCTGACGCTATACCTCTGTCTTGCACTCTACGAAAGTCTCCGTCTAACACAAACCCGCGTGCTAAACAATTCTCTCTCGTCCATGTGCAATCCCCTTACCTCTTGGCTAACCTACTGCCTCTGGATCTCTGCACAGGTAACGAAACTTTCACAATATTCCACGTTTCGAACTCTTTACTATTCCGCGACACTACACAGGTCCGAACTAACTGCTGGCACGTTCCAACTGAACTCGATACACGACGACCGGGATGCAATAGCAGCCCAGCAAAGATAATACGGCGGGGCTAATATCGATAAGCGCAGCTGCTACTGCTGACAGGCAGCCAAAACAGCAACTCAGTGATACAAGTAACATAACGAGGTGGCAGTACGGGAAAAAACAGGATGTTAAATAAGAGATGGCACGAACACGAGCCACGCATGGCTCACACTGATTTTCATTTACCCGTTTGGCCATCCCGCTTTAGATTTTTTGCGGTTTCCCTAAGTCGTTTAAGGCAAATGCTGGGATGTTTACTTCGAAAAGAGCGTGGCCGATATCCTTCCATATCCTTGCTCGGTTCGAACCTGTGCTCCATCTCTTACGACCTGGCCGTTGACGGGTTACTGGACTTCAAAATGGCTCTGAGCACTATGGGACTTAACTTCTGAGGTCATCAGTCCCCTAGAACTTAGAACTACTTAAACCTAACTAACCTAAGGACATCACACACATCTATGCCCGAGGCAGGATTCGAACCTGCGACCGTAGCGGTCGCGCGGTTCCAAACTGTAGCGCCTAGAACCGCTCGGCCACCCCGACCGGCCACTGGACTTCAACTCTGTCCGTGTGGCAATGGTATCTGGACTCTAACATTCTAGAAATGGACTCGTATGCCTAAAAACGTGAGCTGAACCCAACGGATTACCTTGGGGATTAGGTAGAACGTCGACTTCCCTCTAGACTCCAGCGTCCATTTTTACATTAACTGGTTTCTGCTGTTGAGGAAGAATGGGCTACGGTTCCTCCACAGAAATTCAGTCACCTAATTGAAAGTGTCATCAGCAGAGTTGAAGGCATATACAGGCGAAGGATCACACACACACACACACACACACACACACACACACACACACACACACATTGTATTGATGTCCGCTTGTGGATGTTCAAATGGTTCAAATGGCTCTGAGCACTATGAGACTTAACATCTGAGGTCTTCAGTCCCTTAGAACTTAGAACTACTTAAACCTAACTAACCTAAGGACATCACACACATCCATGCCCGAGGCAGGATTCGAATCTGCGACCGTAGCGGTCGCGCGGTACTGGCCTGAATCACCTAGAACCGCTCGGCCACAGAGCTTGGGGATGTCCAGGTATTTTTAATCACACAGCGAATATTACAAATTGTTCCTCTAACACGCATTACATACCTGATTAGTTTCTTAGAGTCTTAGATGCGGGATGATCTGTTAACTCACTGTCTTTATCTTAAAACAAATAGTAGTTTTACTGTAGCGTAGTTAAATAAGTAGTATTGTAGGAATTCTCTTAAGAAATATGACTTCAGCCAGAGCATTCAACATATTCGTATATTTCCTACTAGTCCGAACACAAGAATTTGCAAAGTACCGGTGACATCGCAAAAGCATTGTTCGCCTATAAAGGGGAGGTTTACTATCTTTGACCCGAAAAAAGCATGTTCTTTGAGAATTTTTTTCTCGGGATATGTCATAGATATCAATGTCAAATTTGGTCAAAGTGTTTATTGATATTTCCTCTACAAACTGGAATTTTCTCGACCGGAAATGTCGAAGACCAAATGCCGAAGTGCCGTCGGAACGAAACAAAATTTCGATGTAGACCTCCACGCGCGGTATGTCACAGGTCAGCCGGCTCGTCTGAAATCAAAACTGAGTTGACGTTAGCGAAGCGTAGAAAATTCTTTAGGAATTGTACCTCGCTTAAGTTATTTGGACCATAGGAAACAAAATGGTGGCCATTTGAAAAAACAGGGTTTTTTCATATATTTTTCGACTTCGTCGGCCAAGTCAAAATATTTATAGTTGATGGATCGGAATAAAAGAGGTACAACTCTTAGACAATTTAGTTAGCTTCGTCGGAAACAAAGAATAATGCGAATCGGTTCCGCAGATTTGAAGTATCATACCGCGCGATAAAAAAAAGTCATTTCGAGGAAAACGGGTTTGTAGTTTTGACTACATATAAATGCAGCATTATGCAACTTACGTTTGATCTGCTTCTCCGGGTCCATAAACTAGTCCTTCCTCTTCCTCACAGAGGGCGTTCTGCTCGATCTGGGCCATCCTGCGCTGCTCCAGAGCCGCTCGTATGGCCGGTGACAAGCGGTTTTCGGCCGCTTGAATCCGGTGGTCGTCCGAATGCTTGTCGAACTGCGTCGAATAGACTCCCAGGGTGACGTCCATCGTTGTCATGGTCTTCAGAATTGCTGAATACCCTTCGTTGAAGCTGCTCACTGCCAGGAAACTCGCAATCTTCGCAGTCTTCGCAGCAGAATGCAACTTCCAAACACACACGTTCAAAGTTTCATTTGAATTTTGTATTTTTCCTCTCAAGCACCGGTACAATAACTCGTCCTCCGAAAGAAAAAAAACTGGTGCGTGAAAAAGGCCGATTTCAGGCAGGTGGATTTTTTTGTTCAACCTCGAATATCAAACATTTCCGTTCCGTATTCGGAAAAACCGTTTCAGGGGTGGATTCTAAACACTTTCATGGATCCAAAAATGCAATTTAAAAAAATCAATTTTTTGAACCAAAAGATAGTATCCTCTCCTTAATCTCTGTGGAGCGACTCTGCGTCTTTATTCAAGTGGGGCAAGCTGTCACTCGCGTTGACGTAATTTAAAAGCGTTACAGCCTGGCATACAATTTTGACTTGTCATGTGTGATTAACGTAGCGTTCATCCTACTAAAAGTGACAGAGTTGAAACAGTTAAAAATATTGGCCAGTTTGAAGCGTAAAGTAAAAACCCTCTGCCAATTTGTACATAGTTACCTCAGAACTAAAATGTTGTCAGAGAGGCAATAAATAGTTACTGACATTCAGGTAAACGTTTTGCATTTGCGGTACTTAGATCCTAGAGCTCCCTCAGTTTTCAACAAGCAAGTTGTTCCGAACTGTGGGGCTTCGCACCACGAACTTATAATTTGATGCGCACCTTGAAAGGGCGGAATCCCGCATAAAACTACGGTACTCCCTTCGGTGTCCTGCGGGGAAAGAAGCAGATTCGGTCCCCACGGCGGCTCTTCTGAATTTCTTGCGCAACGAAAGGAGCAGCCGCGAGCGTGGAAGGGAGGAAGTTGCCAGCAGTTGAGTCCCGCCAGGGAACGGACCGGCTAGCGGCGGCGTATTAATGCGCAACCATATTTCCAGCAGAGGCTCCTCAAGGAACTTCGAAGTAATTTGGACATTTGCATAGTCTTAAAGCTGGGCGTTATGCAAAGCTGAACCGGCTGAATATTTTGAGTGAGATATTTAATGCAGTTTCAAAAGAACATAATCTCCAAGTATTTCTCAAAGAGGAAACAGCTTCATTATATATATATATTTTTAATTTCATTTGCTTCCACATTAATTTGCATAGTCTTAAAGCTGGGCGTTATGCAAAGCTGAACCGGCTGAATATTTTGAGTGAGATATTTAATGCAGTTTCAAAAGAACATAATCTCCAAGTATTTCTCAAAGAGGAAACAGCTTCATTATATATATATATTTTTAATTTCATTTGCTTCCACATTAATTTATCAGTTTTCTAGTTCTTCAGGATTAATTTTAGTTTGACACTCTTTATGATCCTTTGTAACTTGACAGATAGCACTTCAGAAAAGAAATCAGAATGGAAAAAATCCGGATAAGTGCGAGTAGGACTCGCGTACCAAGAATTCCGTACGAACTTAATTATGTACACAGGTAGTTCATCCATCCCGATAATCGGGAATCTTGACGATTTCTGCCTGTTATCGGCATCGATACAGGCAAGATATACGTCTACTCGTTTGTGAGACAAGAGGGTCTTAGAAGAACGTCAGATAAATAGTCGTAAAACAAATGACAAGAAAAAAAATTCTTTCGCGTAAATTAACGGTTTTCGGATTTTTTTCCTTTTCTTGTACTATGAAACAGTGCTTCTTGCCAAATATTATGACTCAAGCTCAATGGGAAGTATCCTATAAGATTTGATGAATGAAAGTGCAAATATACAGATATGTGACGTAAATGGCCATATGTTTTGACTGCGTTGACTTAGAAGCTTATATTTATTGCACATCAAAGGGACTGTAGACCTTAGTATGTGACATAAATTTAAACTTGATACGACAAAGCCGGCCGGTGTGGCTGTGCGGTTCTAAGCGCTTCAGTCTGGAACTGCGTGACCGCTACGGTCGCAGGTTCGAATCCTGCCTCGGGCATGGATGTGTGTGATGTCCTTAGGTTAGCTAGGTTTAAGTAGTTCTAAGTTCTAGGGGACTGATGACCTCAGATGTCAAGTCCCATAGTGCTCAGAGCCATTTTTGATACGACAAACTGGTTGTAAAAAAGGGGGTCTTAACAGAAGGGTAGGAAAACAGTTAGCTAACAAGTGAAAAAAAGATTTTTTTTTCGTGTGGTATAGCTATAGATTAACAATTTTCGGATTTTTCCTTTAGTTGCACTGTGAAACCTTGCTTCTTGCCAAATTTCAGAACTCTAGGTCGACGGGAAGAACGATAAAGATTTCAGTGAGTGAGTCTGCGAATATCAATATATATGATGTAAATGGTCACCTCTTTCGATTGGACTGACTTACAAGCTTCAATTTTTGCACTACCACCGGACAGTAGACCTTAGTATGTGACATAAATTTCAACTTGATATGTCTACCCTCTCATGGGAAAAGGGATTTTTAACACTTGGACAGACAGACTGACAGACGGACAACAAAGTGATTATGTAAGGGTTCTGTATTTACCGATTGAGGTACGTATCAATAAAAATATGTTAATATACTGTTGGATATTGAACTTGCGGCTCCAGGAAGGATGGCAAGTAATGAAAATTTACCTGTTCTGAGTATACGATATAGCAGCAAGACTACACGATTAATTTTGTAGGTGTTTTGGGGGTATACATGACGTCAAATTCAGTGCATAGAGGTGTCATTCTGGCAGAAATAAAGGCTTTAACTTGGCCGGGTATCGAGTCGAAATGAGCTCAGATGACAAACTTGCCAAAGGTGATCCGTTGTAGTGGCTGGCGGATGGTGGCGTACAACCCATGATCAAATGTTTTCAATGGACACGCGCTGCCCAAGGCAGTAATCAAGCAAACTCTGTATAGAATGTGATATGATGTGATGCTTATTTGGATGTGTTATTCGGCCACCTACCCTAATTGATAGGAAAATTTGTTTTGTACGAGTGTACGCTAACCCAGCGGGTCTAGGACTGGAAGCATGGCGCGATTGGGCCAAAAGACGCTTCTATCAAGCAGACATAAATAGTTGCTTAAGCAATATTTAACGATATTTTGTTGTCAGTTAACATGAGAGAACTTGCTCAAGAATAGTAGCTTATTTGTGTACGGAACTATCAACTTTATTCATTGTAAATGGGCTGTGTGTGACAGAATGTTTATAATATTTCTTTACTTCAATATTGTTGTAACAGACTAGTGTGGAAAGTGGTCAAGTTGATTCAAAACCAAGTCTGTAGAAAATAAGACTTATTTATTTTCAGTAGGAGTGGCCTTTAGGCAATGGGGCAGAAATCAGTGACGGAACACTGGTAGAGTCAAGAGGAGAAGGATACTCGAGGGAGCGATTGGGGCACTTTACTCTGAGATCTCTAAGACGAAACTTTTACATAAGTTCTGAAAGAAGGCAGACCTGTCTGTGGAAACGTGGGTTATGTGATCAGGTTGGTCATTGATTCTGGATGGTGAGCAGCCGCTACAGTATTTCTGAAGTGACTCTAACTCTGGGTAAGTCTGAACCTGCTCCACAGTAATACTCTAAATTTTCCTTTTGGATTTTGGCAGTTAGAATAGATAGAGTATGAGTTACTACTTGTTATCTCACGTGTGTTAATTTGTAAATCATCATGTTGAACTCTGAACTATTTTGTACTGGTGAGTATTTCATGTTTGTGATAATGGAATGCACTTAGTTTTTGTGTCTCTTGGATGACTATTTAACTTGGGGATCTTGCTACCATTCTCGTAATGCTGTCAATGCAACTTGAATTTCATAAGATTATTTACATCTGTATTATAACTGGTTATTGTAGGACCACTTTCTGTTTATTTAAAATAGAGGTTTGTGAATATACATTATTCAGCAGAATTCTCTGCTGTCACCTACATCAATTACAAATGTTCGAATAGAACTCTTACTAATTATTCAATTATTTTTTACTTAGTTTTCTGTATGTTTTATTAATTTTCTGTTCTAACCAATGCATGTACTATCTGACCGGAGGATCAGAGCTACAAGTTATTATTTGCAGCGATTTTGCTGCTGGGCATGAAAGCAGGCACGTGCAGCTAGATCCAACGACGTTATCGAGCTATTGTTTTTAAACATATCTGTGCACAGGCCAATTACCTAAAGTCAGATTAACCACAGGTGAAGTCTTAGTGCCGACCGCAGTGGCCGAGCGGTTCTAGGCGCTACAGTCTGGCACCGCGTCACCGCTACGGTCGAGGGTTCGAATCCTGCCTCGGGCATGCCTGTGTGTGATGTCCTTAGGTTAGTTAGGTTTAAGTAGTTCTAAGTTCTAGGGGACTGATGACCTCGGAAGTTAAGTCCCATAGTGCTCAGAGCCATTTGAAACCATTTTTGAAAGTCTTAGTTGGCTTGCTCATATGGGATGCTGGTTAGAGAGAAACTACTCACTAAAATAATGTACACCAGGTACGTTACAAGAGGATGATCACGATAACACAGGCAACATGCGGCGGTGGATTATCTTATTGGAAGTATTTGTCGGAGGCATCTATGTTACGGCACAGCCAGAGACTTAGCACATCAGAAAGGTAGTGCCTGCTATCCAAGTTACCGGCTATGCGAGCCAGACCTGACAGTGTTGTGTACCCTTATGTAACGTCCCCTTAGAAAAATTAATGAATTACTGTGCTGATAAACCTCTTACATTATTTGATTTTCAAACAGCTGAGCAGAACTGAACGTACTCAGACATTTCGCTCTTTACCTATTCTGATCATCACTAAACTGACACACAATATTTTTAGCGCAACGCAATCTGACTTTCAATAATCCCTACAAGAGAATGGGCCTGACTAACATTAACCTATTCGTTTCACAAATCACTTACCTCACAAAAATCTTCGTTACAAGAACTACTGCAATACAGCGAGCGCCACTACTGCCAACTAAATAAAAGATTCAGACTACTGAAGGCACTAACTACTGATAGGCATAGTTAGCAAATGAAAGATTTTGATAAAGAGCAAACGATGTATTTACCTTAATAGTGTTCAAAAGTCATTATATATATATATATATATATATATATATATATCAGTTCATGACATCCAGTCTTACAAATTTACTGTCACTGTCCAGATCATCCGCTCTCAAAACTCCGCCATCTCACTCCCTACATCCACCACTGCTGGCGGCTCACCTCCAACTGCGCAACGCTGCGCGCTGTTAACATCCAGCTGCCCAATACTACAATAGCGAATATTCCAACAATTCCAACCAGCCACAGACTGCACACAGCACAGCCAGTGATTTTCATACAGAGCGTTACGTGGCGTTACCAACATAAAAACCTAAACAGCCTACTTACACCCTGTAACATCGTGCCAGTTGCTGGATAAATGTGACGATGCCGACTGCAAACTGGCAAGGTGTATTCTTCTCAGGGCCTCGACACAAGGATTAGAGCGTAGGTTGTGGTAGGACGCGCAATTCCAAATTATGGTGCCCCACATGATGGAGAGCCACCCCAAGTGACTATTCAGATAAGGAAAACCTCTAATTTTGTGGTTAGTAATGGGTTGGCTCAATTAAGCATGAAAGAAATGGGTACTACCCCACTCACATAGACGCGTTAATGAGAGGAAGGGTCTTCTACCTGTGAATGGAAACAAATGGATACTGCTACAAATGGATTTATTGACTTTGAACATGAAAATTACCCACTGACGCCTTACAAAGAACCATTAACAGACGGACAATGGAGCGCAGCTCAGAGTATAACTTGCCGCAGGTGGGTGCTGAGGATGTAACACAAATTATGTTAGTAATTCTTGGTCATGGGAAAGCTGTTAGTTAAAAATAGTAAACACGTGGAAAGATAGCAGCCAACACCATAGGATTCCCAAGAATGCTCATTGAGAGCAACAAGCTGGATGTGTGAGTTTAAGATCGTTTACTCGGCTCGTGAAGGGAGCGAATCAATTTCGCGCCTGAAGAACGTTGACGGGTGCGACGGTGGTTTATCTTACGGGAGTAGGCGGCTTGATAATAACACTTGCGTCCTCTCTCCGTGCTTGGTGCTTAAGTACTGACATCGTTCCAGCGGCAGTTAGGATAATCAGTCATCTCCCCTGTCCTGAACTGGTTCACTCTACAAAAGCCTAAAGATAAGTCTTTACTCTTCAACAGCCTGAAAAGAGGTGTGTACGGGAAGAGCCATCTAAATATTGGCTGTCTTGCTGCCAGAACGGGAAATCGCCACCCATGAGCGTAGAGATTCCTAGTTTCTGACGAATGAGAAATACATATCAGCGTTAAATAATCTCCTACTCCTTTGTCCCTCGTTATATTTCAGCCAATGGTCAATAAGCAGCCAGCCGGAGTCAAGAGACTTCTCCCACTCCATGACACGATTCTGAAACTGCACGTAGGCACATCACACAATAATAGAATCAGAAGGCTGCATTCTAAAAGTAACCGTCCATTACTCGAGACTTCGTAATGAACATTAACACGCCTTGAGGGAATCCGCATCTGCCTGGACATCTCTTATCTGGCTAAAAGGCCTCTGCGAGGAAGTCCATGTTCCCTTAGAGGAATAGGTGATCCGTAACTCCCCTGGGTAGCGAGCTGTGGGAAAGAGGACAGGCCCTTACCTGCGGCCGGGCCTCTACTACAATAGTTTTGTTGTAGTAGATTCGCCTTAAAAGGACCCATTATCTCGCGCATCTAAGTTGTTGGCTTTCATTTCCTCGAAAACTCCACAAACTACATAAGAAACTTCCTGGCAGATTAAAACTGTGTGCCCGACTGAGACTCGAACTCGGGACCTTTGCCTTTCGCGGGCAAGTGCTCTACCATCTGAGCTACCGAAGCACGACTCACGCCCGGTACTCACAGCTTTACTTCTGCCAGTACCGGGCGTGAGTACCGGGCGTGAGTCGTGCTTCGGTAGCTCAGATGGTAGAGCACTTGCCCGCGAAAGGCAAAGGTCCCGAGTTCGAGTCTCGGTCGGGCACACAGTTTTAATCTGCCAGGAAGTTTCATATCAGCGCACACTCCGCTGCAGAGTGAAAATCTCATTCTACATAAGAAAGGCACAAAAACAAACTGTGAATTGAACACATTCACTGCCAATGCTAATTCCGATTTTCAATTACAGAGAAGTGTAACTGAATGACTATTTGATCAAGGGAATTTTCGTATCATCCTCTGAAATATGTTAGTGGCGGTTTCAGAGGAAAGCGGCCGTGTTACAGCGTGATTCTGTACGCAGAACAGGGACTTATCTGATATAAAGATGTGGTACGACCCGCTTTTCCAGTGTAGTTTAATGTGCAGCACCGTCGGCGCACCCCTTTCTGCTGCCGTGTCAAGGGAAGCCGCAAAAATGGCCGGCTTGCTCACTCCAGACGTCGCTGCGCTGTCTGTGTGTAAACTTGTCTTTCTGCACACAAGTCCGCTCCCTGACTCTAGGTATGTGCTACAGCTGCACGAACTTGAACGACCGAGTTCAGATCTTACGGTGTAATGTTGATGCAGTAATTTGTTCTGAAAACGGTGCTGATATTCAAGACGATAAAAACGGGTGAAAAGCTGTGAGCTATCTAGCGAAGTTAACCTTGCATTACTGAGCAACTGTTTCACCAGGTATCCAGTCTAGCTTACCAAATTCCCAACCAGACTAACATTAATTATAATCTTTTAATAGTCATCTTACGATAACCGGTGATATATATATAAAAGGACAATTTAAATAAAAAGAAATAAATCAGTTTATATTTGGACATTTATTTTAACATTGATCATTGTTCCGTTAAAATTTCAGCACATTAAACTTGATTCATAACTATACTGGAGCCTTAATTAGGATTGTGACAATATGAGTTGGTAATCTTACGGAATACATCAAATATGGAGCCAAGATTGGGAGACTGCATACAACACTGCATTCATAAAATAACACACGAAGAACGTTGAAACATATGCAAGAGGAAATTAACCACAACCAACCGATTCAATTTTCACCCAAAGAAGTTACGTTCGTAGCGCAATCCTGTCCGTCATGAAATTACCACACACTGGTATACTAAATTCATACTAACTCTCTGTGAAATCTTCCCGAAAAGAATAGCTGTGGGCTACTTTGATGATTACACTACATGCTTCCCGTGGTCAACTTGGTTTACACGAAGAGTGTAGCTTCACAATAATTTTGATAATTAAAATAAGTTACATCGAAACGCAGTTTACAAAAGATAAACCTCGAACTGGTTACTATCGTCTTACTATTAACCTGATGGGTCAAACAATTGTATAAGCACGTGGTACTGGTCTCACAAAGTACGCCCCACGTGGGTTGAACATAAAGAAAAGTTGCTATATTGAAAAATATTGTCAAGACGAGACGTTATAATCTCACGCACATTCACATTTAAGATTGATGATCTTAGTTAGAGTTACTGATCAACACGTGGTTCCACTTTACTCACGAAGTAGTGGCAAAGCAACTACCGGAAGACATTCTGAACTTCACACTCGGATTACACTGCGTTGCAATTTAAGATAACATTAGATATTTTAGAGCTAAACCTGAAATAAAGGTGATTAAATTTTTCAGTTAGGCTGAACTTAAGAAATCCATTGTCCTACGGACTTAGCAGACACGCGCTTAGCCGGAGATCTTACCACTTCAGACGCTCGCCGCGGACAGACTGCCGTGGTCCCTTCCTGAGGGGTGGCTCACAAATACAAACGGAAGTGACCAGAGAGGCAGCTTCCTATACCAACATGACAAGGGACGGACAGGACCATACTAAGAATAGAAACCTCTCTGGTTTTAGATAGCGTAGCTACCTGTTCCGACGTTGGTCCTACTGTTCTCTAGCAGACAGGCTTGTCTGCTACCATCAAGCGTGCAACTAGAAATACATTTGCTCATTCATCCTCTCACACAGAAGGGAAGGGGGATGACAGTTCCTTATCATATACAGTATATAAAAGAAAGCGGATGTAGGTTCCGTATGACACTGTGTGACATGAATTACATACAAACTGTGTTTTAAAGTGTAGTAACGTGACAGATCGTTCTTGTTTATGTGTAAAGGTAACACGTTTCACTGCTCAGTCTCCTCCCAGATAGTCAGAAACACCACAGTAAATTTAGAAGTGGAATTTATGCCGTAAATGACAACAGTTTTAAACAATTAGCATGAAAGGAATCCAACAGAGACATTTCAACGGGAACACATGGCTGGAGAATATGACTTGCGCTCTGTCTTCGTACTTATTGCTTAAGCACAGACATCGTTCCAACGGCAGTCACTGTCATCAGTCATCTCTTCTGTCCTAACGTGGTTTACTTCACAACAGCCTGTTACTCGGCCATCAGTCGCGCGGGATCAGATGGTTCAAATGGCTCTGAGCACTGTGGGACTTTAACTTCTGAGGTCATCAGTCCCCTAGAACTTAGAACTAGTTAAACCTAACTAACCTAAGGATATCATAAAGATCCATGCCCGAGGCAGGATTCGAACCTGCGACCGTAACGTTCGCGCGGTTCCAAAGTGAAGCGCCTAGAACCGCGCGGACACACGGGCCGGCCCCAGCACTAGTCCGTAGACTTACTACTTACCGATACTTGTGTCGTATTGGATGTAAACGGGGTTTGTAAGTTGTAAAATAACACCACCTTACAACGTATTGGTCTTGCTGGATGGAATATGCGACAATAATAGTAAACGAGGTACTTTGCGGTGTTGAATGAAACAAATCGGAGTCTTACTAAATGAAGGAACATGTAGCAGCGCCGCGCCAGTTAAAAAATTGAGATGTGTTTGATTTAGACTTCTATCGCGGAGGCTTCTCCATTGTCTGCGCACCCCTCACATTAGCGCTGAGAATCTCCCATAGATTTAAAAAAAAAAAAAAAAAAAAGCTTTGAAATCACAAACTCTCTGGTTTTAAGCGCAGTCCGTCTTTGGTCGTATTTTGAAAAGCACATATCAGTTTTGCACTCCGCATTTCAAAGCAGAATCGTAATTGGCCCCAAATTTTTATAACCGGCGTTCGGATCGACGTCGGTCGTCGGCAGCTCTTTTACTGACGTGGGGGCGCCACTCGCTTTTTTAGAATCCGGCAGCGAACGTGTCGGCTGCGGCAGGGGTAGGTCCACGGGAGGGAAAGAGGAAAAGAGAAATTGCCTTATCGTGTAAGGCACTTCGCGTTTTGAAAACGGCGCCGCCAGCACGCGCCGTACATCACTCAAAGGAGATTGCGGCCGCGCGTGCCGCTGACAAGCCCTTTCGCTTTTCCCTCGGCGGCGGTGCTGGCAGAGCGCTGGCTCCCGCGATTGATGCCCTGTCTGCCGGGGGCGCCACAGAGGACCCGGTGTCGCTGCCCCCCGCAACCCCCCACCATCAACCCCCACTACCCTCACTGCCCCCCTCCCTGCCCCCCCTAACCGCCCCCGCCGGCACTTCAGTGGCTGCCGGAACAATGTGTCGCAGGCCGCGCTTGTGTGTGCGCCGGAATTTTAATTAACTAATTAATGAGATCCATATTAATTGAACACAGTAAATAAGGTTTACAAAAGGCGCGCGGCCGGCGGCCCGGCCTCTCTCTTCCTCTGTGCTGCGCCGCACGCCCTCAGCGCTAATCCGCCTCGGCGCTACAGCAGGGGGGCGGAGATAAGTCGGAGCGTAGATTACGGGTAATCTTCGCGCTGCGGCGGTAGCCGTGCCGGTCCCGCTCCGCCATTGTTCTCGATTTTCTCGCCACTTTACTCCGGCCCGACCTGGCCGTCATTACCGCCTTTTTCGCGACCGCTTTGTTCACTTCGCCGTCGGCGGCGGAGGCGGTGGCTCTGTCATGTATATAAGGCTTTTGTTGCCGCGATGGAGTGCTCGGTAAACACGACGTTGTTTGGACAGTGTGTAAGATAGTGAGACTACCTTACTTCATCTTCTCGAGCTACTACTTCTTACGGGCAAATAATAAACTGAGAAGCCAACTAACGCAATTTTTTTAAGTTTAGTTCTATTTCACAATCAAGTTACCTAGTTATAGACAGTAATTTCAAATGAATTATCTACCCAGCTGTAGAAATCGCTCTGTCAATAGTAACTCGCCTACATAACTGTAATTATTTTGAAGCATATTTGTTAGATATTATTACTATTATTATTATTATTTATTTTTAGTTATTCAAATAAACCTTTTGGAGCGTACGATAAATCAACTTTCATTTTTCTTCTTTGTGTTTAATTTTCGTTGCTCCCAGTCTCCCTTCATCCTTTAAGAGTGTCGTTCGTCTCCTTGCTGGAACCACTTTCTTCCTTATGCAGACCTCTTCCTTTCCTGAAATTCTGCCTTTTGTGTTGCTTCTCTAAAATGTATTCTGTTATCTATTACGTCCAATCTAAATCCTGTGTTTTTCATATCTTTGTCAATTTCGGTGAACTATTTGGGTTTGGATTCGTACCTGTTTAGAAAATTGAAGATTCCTCGGTTAGTCTGTTGTTATCCATTCGGTATAGGTGGCCATAAAACAGTAGTCTTCTTTTCCTCATTAAGTCAGTTAGATTTTCCATTTTCGAATAGAGCTCTCCGTTTGATCTTAATTTGTATTCAACATTACTATTGCTTTTAGGTTAGCGTATGTTCCTTAGATACCTTCTTTTAACTTTTTCAATTTTTGAAGCTCCCTAAATCTTGTTAGATTAAGCGTTTCTGGTGTATACAGTATTTCAGGCCTTACCACTACATGAAACTTCGTGGCAGATTAAAACTGTGTGCCCGACCGAGACTCGAACTCGGGACCTTGGCCTTTCGCGGGCAAGTGCTCTACCATCTGAGCTACCGAAGCACGACTCACGCCTGGTCCTCACAGCTTTACTTCTGCCAGTATCTCGTCTCCTACCTTCCAAACTTTACAGAAGCTCTCCTGCTGCCAGGAAGTTTCATATCAGCGCACACTCCGCTGCAGAATGAAAATGTCATTCTTACCGCTACTTACTTTTGTGTTTTTCAGGACAAAGCTTTTTTTGTTATATACGCTTTTTATAATTTTGAATGCCCTTTCCATTTTATGTATTCTATTTTCTATGACTATCTTTTCTTATGTGTTGCTTGTTGTCCATTCTCCTAGGTATTTCATACAATTTGTTTTAGATATTGTATTGTTATGAATTTAAAGATTTGGAGGGGCGTCACTGATACTTGCCATGAAATACATTTATTCAAATGATACTTATAGTCTTACTTTCTCTGTTTTTTTTTCTGTAGTTGTGTTATACGTTCTTTGGCAGTTCAGATGTTCAAATGTGTGTGAAATCTTATAGAACTGCTAAGGTCATCAGTTCCTAAGCTGACACACTGCTTAACCTAAATTATCCTAGGTACAAACACACACACCCATACCCGAGGGAAGACTCGAACCTCCGGCGGGACCAGCCTCACAGTCCATGACTGCAGCGCCTTAGATCTTTGGCAGTAATTAACGCCGTATTATCCGCAAAAGCTAGATAAGCTGTTGTGATTTTATTTAGGTTCTTCCTAGTTCAACACCATTAGTACTGATGGATTTGGTCCATTCTCTGTCGTTATTCCCAAATGCGCAGTTAAAAAGTAGAGGTGATAAACAATCTCACTGTCTTATTCCTGATTTTATTTCAAAGAGCTTTAACACTGTCCTCATAAATTTTACATTTGATGCTATGTTTGTTAAAGTTTCTTCAATTATTTCCGTTGTTTTATTGTCGAATCCGAATTTCTTTGAAATGTTGATCAGTGCCTTTCTATTAATTGAGTCATATGCTTTTTTAAAATCTACAGAATTTCTTATTTCAGATTTTTGATTTTCTCATTTCTATTATGCTTTTTAGATTTAGTATTTGCTCTGCACAGGACTTTCCCTTCCTAAATCCTGCTTGATGCCTAATTGTGGCTCGAGTGTTCTTTCAGCTCTCTTTAAAAGTGTCATCGACCAGAACGTATATATCTCTGGTAAGTCAGGATCAGTTGTCTTTCCCTTTTTATGTAGCGGATGTATTAATGCCGATGTCCATTCCAATGGTAAGCTGTTTGTTGTCCAAATTTCACTAATGATTTCTGTCAGACGTAGAATAATGTTGTCACTAGAGTGTTTCCACAATTCAACAACTATATTGTCCTCTCATTAGGGATTGTTATTTTTAAGTTGTTTTATTATTTCTTTGATTACTCTGTTGTTGGTGGCTTTGAGTCTGGTTGTATTTGGGTTACATAATCAAAATGAAATGGTTCGTTCGGTAGATTCCAGTTGTGTACTTCTTTGAAGTAGTCTGCAAGTATTCTGCAATCCTCTGTTTTCTTTCATGCAGTATTTTGTGTTTTTGGATCTATAAACTGTAAACTTGGTGGTGTATACTTCTTTAGACTGTTTTTGAATGCATTGTAAAAGTTTCTTACGTTGTTCTGCCTAAAGTGTGTCTCAGTAGATTTTAGTCCATCTTTGTAAGATCTTTTGATGCGTGTTTCTTACTTCTAGCCCGCAGCTTGTGGTCGTGCGGTAGCGTTCTCACTTCCCGCGCCCGGGTTCGATTCCCGGCGGGGAGAGGGATTTTCTCTGCCTCGTGATGACTGGGTGTTGTGTGCTGTCCTTAGGTTAGTTAGGTTTAAGTAGTTCTAAGTTCTAGGGGACTGATGACCATAGATGTTAAGTCCCATAGTGCTCAGAGCCATTTGAACCATTTTTTTTCTTACTTCTATAAAAAAATTTCCTGTTCTCGTCATTTTTATTTGCGTTCCAGATATTCGAAGCTCGTTGTCTCTTTATAATTAACTTTTCACAATCATCATTCCACCTCGGATGTTTCCATTTCTTTTTAAGAAGGATAGTTTCTTCTGCAGTCTGAATAACGTCTTTTTGAAGTTGTTTCCAACATTTAGGTATTCTTTTCTCCAACTGCATTTTGTAATCATTTTACCTAGATAACTTCTTCATCTCACACTTTCTGGGTTGGTATTGGATCATTTTCCTGTATATTGGTGTAACCTAGAATTTACTGTTAGATAGGTAATTGAATACATACATTGCACAATATCTGCTTATAGGAACGTGATCGAGTTATTTTTTTTACCACAAATCGGATTTGGCGATACCTATGTAGTTTGTTTTCTAGGAAGTTTTTTTTAAAGAACGCAGATTTTAGAACTACATTATGCTGCCTGTATAGGCTTAAGAGTCTTTCTTCGTTTGCGTTGGTTCTTCTTATATGCAGGGCATTCCCTACTATTTACCTGTGCTGACTTTCTTTGCAAGTTTGTGCATTAAAGTCTCTAAGAAGTAATACTGTGTTTTTTGATGAAGTGTGATCAAGGGCGTTTGATACAGTTGGCCAAAAATGTTTGTGTCTGCTCTTTTTGTGTTCTGTTTTTTGCATTTGTTGGTGCACGTCCATTTAAAATAGCATAAACTTTGCTTGATGATTCAAATTTTAGTGTGGAAAGTCTTTCATTAATTGATTTAAATTCTATTATTGAGTTTAATACGATTTTGTTGACAAAGAAACCTGTTCCAAATTCGGGTACCTTTTACATAACTTTTTTTCCCTGGTTTTCCCTTAAACATTCTGAGTCCTTATGACTCGAAGGGATGTTCATCAGTAAATCTTATTTCTTGCAGTGCTATTATCAATATATTTTTTTCCTTTAGAATGTTTATTAAAGTTAGAAGTGTTGCTGTTTTTAAAAGTGAATTTACATTAAAAATGTTTAGGTAATTTTTGTTTCTGTGTTTGTTGTTTAAAGCAGGGTTCAGATTGCTCCGACTCATTCTTGGAGCGAAGTAGTAGGTCCACAGAATCCGAATGTCTACTTTTCAATTCCTTGGACATGGAAGATTTTGTGCTCGTTGGGGTAAAATCTCTTACAAAGTACATCTCCATTGTTGATTGCGTCTTTAGTTAGGGGAACAAGTCCCTAAAGATACTGCTCAAAATTGTTAGCTCTGAGTAACATGGTTCCAGCCACCCCTATTATTATTATTATTATTATTATTATTATTTCTTTCCTTTCTCAGACGTTATGTCTGGTTAAAAATGGTAAGTGTCGCGGACCTTGATCAAGCGTGACTTCCTTTTAACTGTACGGTATATGTTACATTGCATTTAGGAACTTTCGGGTAATTAAACATGTAACAATAATTACAGATTTCTGTAGTTGTATATATACGTTTGGATGTAGCTGTATTGCGTTGATGTTTATTATTATTATTATTATTGCATTACTATGCTTGTGTCCCACTCGTTCGAACAGTACTTCAATGTTGCATGTCAGTAATGGATCCATAGCAGACGGGACTGACTGAGCAAATAGAGAAGGTCCAAAAACGAGCAGCACGTTTCGTTACATGTCCATATAGCGAACGCGAAATCGTCGCGCAGATACTCAGCCAACTCTAATGGCAGACTCTGCAAGAGAGGCGTTCTGCATCGTGTTATCTTTCACTGTTAAAGTTTCGAGAGCAAACATTCCTAGAAGAGTCAACCACTTTCCATCTAAGTATGTATCGCAAAAATACCGTGAGCATAAAATTACAGAGATTCGGACCCACACGGATGCCTAACAGCAATTGCTCTTTCCGCGAACCATATGCGACTGCAACAGGAAAAGAAGTGACACCGTTGCACAAAGTATCCTCGGCCACACACCGCAAGGTGGCTTCAGAGTGTGGATGTAGACGTAGATGAAGTTAGCAAGACTAGAAAACAATTTTACCTGTGTCCATATCTTTTCATTTGTCGGAAGTTCTCTATGACCACACAACCGCAGAAGAACCATTCAAAAGACTATACCTGACATTACGATAATGATACTATGGCCATCATTCTGTGAGTTCTCGTAATCTGTCTCCCCAGATAAATGCATAAACAATGCGAGAGGCTTCTCAATTAGTGTGAAAACCGGTTTTTGTACGTTCTGCGATCTGTGACCACTCTTACAATTAGAGTTAAACTTCTCAGCGGAAAATATGGCAAGTTAGGATTTTTTCCCACTCGCGTACACTATTTTAGAGTTAACTATCATACTACTTCACCTTCAGAAATCCTTCTGCGACGTAAATGTTGTCAAGTACAGATGATTCTAAATTAGTCATTAGCCGACATTGTCAGCAGGAGAAAGATTTATAAAATTGAAAAAAAGGTACTCTTCTTACTACAGAAGTTTCATTTCCCAGACCATAATAAATACAGATAGAAAACTGGTTAAATTGCCGAAACTGGTTGTCCACATAAGTATTTATTGCGATCTGGGCAAATGAAAAGTCTGTCGTAAGTAGATTAGATTTTCCTCATTTACGTTTGTGTTTGAAGTTAATCTTATTATACACAAAATTCCTTCCATAACTCGCTGGGCGTTCAAAGATTTTTACAGTTGAATACTTCACTCTTCTCTGTACCCTGTGCCACACACTAACGGTGAATGACCGACGGTGTAAATGGTTTCTCCTTCTATTGTTTATAAATATTACTGCTGTTGATCGTTGACAACAGTGAATTTACTGTGACCGTATTGCCAGGATACGCAGCTGTTTAAACATCTGTCTGCAAGAGGTTCTAGTGTGGACACCACGTACTGTCCTCATTACGCGCTACTGGGCAACAAACAATTTTGTTCCTCAGTGACGAATTGCTCCAGAATTTGATTCCATAAGACATTAGCGAACGAAAACAGGAAAGTAGGTCAACTTACTGACATTCTCATCTTCTAACTCTGATATTATAGTTGCAGAGTTTAGACGTTTAGTAAGGTTTCCAACACGTGACTTTCACTTCAAGTTCTTATCAACACAATCACCACATGGAACTTACATAAGTGTTTACCTGTTGCATACATTATCTTAGCTGTGGGTTTTTCACTATCAGATTTTTTACTTACTGTTTCTTGTTAAGTCATATTACTTAGCATAAAAAAACTTTTCAGTTATTTCTTCATGTTACTCTGAAATCAGGCTTTTGTAATACAATTCTTTACTTTTCTCAGAATTTGTTGTAGCTCACTTACCATTTGTAAATAAGCGAAGCAACACACCTCGACTAATAGTAATCTCTCTCTGTGCGTCCTCAGGCAGATTCGATGTAAAAACATAACCAAAGATGGCGAATCAACATCGCTTTCTCTCAGATATGTGCATACAAGAAACATAAATGAATGCGTAAGACAGAAACTAGAAGCTGACGGCTACTCTCTGTTTATTTGTCGGCAGTTTGTTTCGCATATGATTAGACCCGCACATCATTCAGTGTTAGTACTTGTTGTTGTTGTTGTGGTCTTCAGTCCTGAGACTGGTTTGATGCAGCTCTCCACGCTACCCTATCCTGTGCAAGCTTCTTCATCTCCCAGTACCTACTGCAGCCTACATCCTTCTGAATCTGCTTAGTGTATTCATCTCTTGGTCTCCCTCTACGATTTTTACCCTCCACGCTGCCCTCCAATGCTACATTTGTGATCCCTTGATGCCTCAGAACATGTCTTACCAACCGATCCCTTCTTCTTGTCAAGTTGTGCCACATACTCCTCTTCTCCCCAATTCTATTCATTACTTCATCATTAGTTGTGTGATCTATCCATTTAATCTTCAGCGTTCTTCTGTGGCACCACATTTCGAAAGCTTCTATTCTCTTCTTGTCCAAACTATTTATCGTCCATGTTTCACTTCCGTACATGGCTACACTCCATACAAATACTTTCAGAAACGACTTCCTGACACTTAAATCTATACTCTATGTTAACAAATTTCTCTTCTTCAGAAACGCTTTCCTTGCCATTGCAAGTCTACATTTTATATCTTCTCTACTTCGACCATCATCAGTTATTTTGCTCCCCAAATAGCAAAACTGCTTTACTACTTTAAGTGTCTCATTTCCTAATCTAATTCCCTCAGAATCACCCGACTTAATTCGACTACATTCCATTATCCTTGTTTTGCTTTTGTTGATGTTCATCTTATATCCTCCTTTCAAGACATTGTCCATTCCGTTCAACTGCTCTTCCAAGTCCTTTGCTGTCTCTGATAGAATTACAATGTCATCAGCGAACCTCAAAGTTTTTATTTCTTCTCCATGAATTTTAATACCTACTCCAAATTTTTCTTTTGTTTCCTTTACTGCTTGCGCAATATACAGATTGAATAACATCGGGGAGAGGCTACAACCCTGTCTCACTCCCTTCCCAACCACTGCTTCCCTTTCATGTCCCTCGACTGTTATAACTGCCATCTGGTTTCTGTACAAATTGTAAATAGCCTTTCGCTCCCTGTATTTTACCGCTGCCACCTTCAGAATTTGAAAGAGAGTATTCCATTCAACATTGTCAAAAGCTTTCTCTAAGTCTACAAATGCTAGAAACGTAGGTTTGCCTTTCCTTAATCTTTCTTCTAAGGTAAGTCGTAAGGTTCCAATATTTCTACGGAATCCGAACTGACCTTCCCCGACGTTGGCTTCTACCAGTTTTTCCATTCGTCTGTAAAGAATTCGCGCTAGTATTTTGCAGCTGTGACTTATTAAACTGATAGTTCGGTAATTTTCACATCTGTCAACACCTGCTTTCTTTGGGATTGGAATTATTATATTCTTCTTGAAGTCTGAGGGTATTTTGCCTGTCTTATACATCTTGCTCACCTGATGGTAGAGTTTTCTCAGGACTGGCTCTCCCAAGGCCATCAGTAGTTCTAATGGAATGTTGTCTACTCCCGGGGCCTTGTTTCGACTCAGGTCTTTCAGTGCTCTGTCAAACTCTTCACGCAGTATCGTATCTCCCATTTCATCTTCATCTGCATCCTCTTCCATTTCGATAATATTGTCCTCAAGTACATCGCCCTTGTATAGCCCCTCTATATACCCCCTCCACTTTTCTGCTTTCCCTTCTTTGCTTAGAACTGGGTTTCCATCTGAGCTCTTGATATTCATACAACTGGTTCTCTTTTCTCCAAAGGTCTATTTAATTTTCCTGTAGGCAGTATCTATCTTACCCCCAGTGAGATAAGCCTCTACATCCTTACATTTGTCCTCTAGCCATCCCTGCTTAGTCATTTTGCACTTCCTGTCGATCTCATTTTTGAGACGTCTGTATTCCTTTTTGCCTGCTTCATTTACTGCATTTTTGTATTTTCTCCTTTCGTCAATTAAGTTCAATATTTCTTCTGTTACCCAAGGAGTTCTACTAGCCCTCGTCTTTTTACCTACTTGATCCTGTGCTGCCTTCACTACTTCGTCCCTCAGAGCTACCCATTCTTCTTCTACTGTACTTCTTTCCCCCATTCCTGTCAATTGTTCCCTTATGCTCTCCCTGAAACTCTGTACAACCTCTAGTTTAGTCAGTTTATCCAGGTCCCATCTCCTTAAATTCCCGCCTTTTTGCAGTTTCTTCAGTTTTAATCTACAGTTCATAACCAATAGATTGTGGCCAGAGTCCACATCTGCCCCTGGAAATGTCTTACAATTTAAAATCTGGTTCCTACATCTATGTCTTACCATTATATAATCTGTCTGATACCTTCTAGCATCTCCAGGATTCTTCCATGTATACAACCTTCTTTCACGATTTTTGAATCAAGTATTAGCTATGATTAAGTTATGCTCTGTGCAAAACTCTACCAGGCGGCATCCTCTTTCATTTCTTACTCCCAATCCATGGTCACCTACTATGTTTCCTTCTCTCCCTTTTCCTACTATCGAATTCCAGTCACCTATGACTATTAAATTTTCGTCTCCTTCACTACCTGAATAATTTCTTTTATCTCATCATACATTTCTTCAATTTCTTCATCATCTGCAGAGCTACTTGGCATATATACTTGTACTACTGTAGTAGGCGTGGGCTTCGTGTCTATCTTGGCCACAATAATGCGTTCACTATGCTGTTGGTAGTAGCTTACCTGCACTCCTATTTTTTTACTCATTATTAAACCTACTCCTGCATTACCCCTATTTGATTTTGTGTTTTTAACCCTGTATTCACCTGACCAAAGGTCTTGTTCCTCCTGCCACCGACCTTCACTAATTCCCACTATATCTAACTTTAACCTGTCCATTTCCCTTTTTAAATTTTCCTATCTACCTTCCCGGTGAAGGGATCTGACATTCCACGCTCCGATCCGTAGAACGCCAGTTTTCTTTTTCCTGATAATGACATCGTCTTGAGTAGTCCCCGCCCGGAGATCCGAATGGGGGACTATTTTACCTCCGGAATATTTTACCCAAGAGGACGTCATCATCATTAACCATACAGTAAAGCTGCATGCCCTCGGGAAAAATTACGGCTGTAGTTTCCCCTTGCTTTCAGCCGTTCGCAGTACCACAACAGCAAGGCCGTTTTGGTTAGTGTTACAAGGCCAGATCAGTCAGTCATCCAGACTGTTGCCCCTGCAACTACTGAAAAGGCTGCTGCCCCTCTCAGGAACCACACGTTTGTCTGGCCTCTCAACAGATACCCCTCCGCTGAGGCACGCAAGCGTCCCCACCAACGGCAAGATCCATGGTTCATGGGGAAGGTTAGTACTTACAGAAGTACTTACAGAATGTAAATTGCAATTTATGAGTAGCAAAAATTAGTTGATCACATAACTTTCGCGCTCTTATGTAACCAAATGAATTGCTTTTGATGTAAGTGCATTTTACATGCACAAACATAAAAGATTTACACAATTCTTGTTGTTAATGTGTACTGAACAGAACGTTCCCGTTGTGATCAAAGTCAAGACTTTGTTATTATTACTGATAAATGCGAAGTATTGAAGTGCTGCTTGATATATTTTTGTTTTGTGGGTTTTCTTGATTTTACCTTTTTTTAGGAAATTGTTTCTCCTAGCTCAGTATGATAAATCTCTATTTCTTTAATTTTTAGTACACCATATTTATCAGAAATTTTCAAATAAAAACTAAATTAAACATTGGAAATTTCAATTTTGCAATAAATGCTGTTTATTTTTAGTAAAAGATGGGAGGATAACTGTGTCGAATAAAAATGTTCCATAGGTTATGCAGCTCTTTATATATCCTCACTCGGTTTGTAAACGGTTCACCACTTCCGGTTTCTAAGGTAATTCAGTAAGACGCTGATCACACCGTAAACAAAGCGATCGATTTGAGGTAACGCCCAACAGATATGCATCACGCGTAACATACAGGTAATACAGTTACAGCCTTCCTGATGGCGTGTCCTAAGGAAACTACCGCAATCTGTGGTAGCCTATGATAGTTTCACAAGTTCTATTGCAAGTTGTTGTCAGTAATTTCTCCAACATCAGTGCAAAGCATGCATAAATACAGTACAATAGATCTATTCGATACTATGATTTTCCTGTTTTGTAGGGAGCACATTGTGCTCATGTGGGAGCGATCTAGATGCTTGTAAAACAATAAACTGGTAGCCAAGATCGCAGGAATTCTTTTTATTCCGTGATTACTGGTTTCGGCAAATTTAAAGCCGCCATCATCGGTCTTAGGACACGTACAGGTTACAACATCAAGGTAGACAATGGTGATATTAATAGTTGCCTATAGCACGCAGGCCTTACAAAATTGTCGTAAGTATCACATAGGCGTCCAGGAGAGATAACATTGTAAATGTTAAATGTCTCCATCACGTACAAGCGCAAGCTATTTTCTACCGCAACTCCGGCTCTGTTCTTACATACAGGCCGCGTATCTTATTACGTATGGGACCAGACAGATGTACACTTTTGTAACTCCGCAGTTCTCATGAAAATTTGCTCTTGCTTTTCGATATGTCGTACGTACATGTGACCTGGCAGATGTGCAATTGTGTAGGTCTGCAGGTTTCATATCTTTTGTATATGTTGACGTGATACAGTAATCTCTAGAATTGTGTACAAGCCCTAATGACGTAGTGTTACCACACACGCAGAGCCTGTTATGACGTGAGCTATGACGTTCATTGGCGCCTCTTCTGCTAGCGCCATCTTGCGACGCGGCCTGTAGTGTAAGAACAGAGCCGAAGTTGCGGTAGTACCTAGCTTGCGCTTCTACGTTATGGAGACACTTAACATTTATAATGTTAGCTCTCTTGGGCGCCTATGTGATATTGCGTGTTATAGGCAACTATTAATATCACCATTATTTGCTTTGATGTTGTAACCTGTATGTATCCTAAGATTCGATGATGGCGGCTTTAGTTTCGCCGAAACCGGTAATCATGGAATAAAAAGAATTCCTGCGATCTTGGCTACCAGTATATTGTTTTGTGATTTTCCTGTTTCCATCTCCTGTCTTCAATCTGTTTTCAAAGTTACACGGTCACTTAACCTTTTGTCGTTACTTGGTTTATCAGGGTTATAGACGTCGGGAGTGAATGCCCTCTACACGGGTGGTGGAACTGGGCAGCTAATGATCAGGAAAACCTTTGTCTCTCCACACTGGGAGTGGTTGCAGCTGCATCGGGGTAGTTGCCGGGTGGCCGTCCTATGACCACTCTTAAAAACAGCGATTCCATATGCTTATTTATTCCGTGTCTAACAACCCTACCACAACAAAGGTCAGCATTTCATAACGATTGTGGTGTTACTCACGCTGCTAAATACTGAATTTTCGGGCAACAACAGTCATATTATGTGGCAGGTGTCATTAGAGCACAGTTAATAGTCATTACACGTAATAATCAAAAAACTAGGCACTCATCTTTTTGTGTTTCCCACGCTGGTCTCGTTGTAAAATCATGGCTCAATCGTTGAAAATCTAGGTGATTATGATTCCAAGCTCGGATGCAAAAAGGCCTAGGTTTTATTCTGCTATATTCAAAAGTTTTGTAGAAGCGCTTCACAAACCATTCTTGGACATTAAACCTTTCAAAGGTAGCACAATAGTGATGTACAAAAAATAATCAGCACTCCGAATTTAAGTTACACTTCCTTTTAATTGCTTTTATTGCAATATCACGTAACACACAAAACATCACTTCACGATACAAAACATACTTGAAAACATCTTCCTCACATTTTATAAGCCAACTACAATATGCATCTTTCCAACATGACGTCCAAGACTTGACTCTCTCAAGGTCCGACTCTCTCACAACTCAACAACTAACTAATAATCGCTTACGCGCCCAAAAATCAGAGTTACAAGTACGTCAAAGATCATAGTGACAAAAGAAAGAATACACATAAGAATAATATCATTGCAATATAAACATATCGATGTATCACAAATGAAATCAAATCTGAATGTTGTCTCAGAAATATGTCAACTACTTTGCAGAAACACAGTAGAATATTACTGGTATCGAGAGGTTCAGGTGAGGTGCCGTAATGGTTGCGTAATTCAAGTACAATTACACGTGCCACGATGCAACAGTCGAAATAGTTCTAGAGGGGATCGGCTCCCCCGAGGCGTAGGCAAGTCTCGGTCGGTGAAACGTGTGGCGCTGAGTCAGGTCCCACGGAAGTGTTGTATGCGGCTGCCGGAGACAGCAACAGAACCGACTGGTACTGATACACAGCTTAGTGCGGGCTGCACCGGAGTGTGCAGAACCAAGTTGTGGACGCCAGTACGAACAGCAGCGGTTCTGAGTCGTGAAGCGTGTCCCCAGCGAGGCAGCAAATAGCAGCGACGTTTGCTCACACACGGCGGCATACATCAGCGGAGTTTGTCAGCACAGGTGGAGACAGGTGGGCGGCTGAGTGGGCCAAGCGCGGACTGCAGACACCCCAAGTAGGAGGAGGTTAGCCAGCAGGTGGCCAGCTGTTGATGACAGCGTCTACCAGCGGAAACTTGATGACCCATTTGTTAGTGACGTCCGGTGTAGTCTTCCCCTCCTAGCCGGCTGCAGACTGGTACCGCCTGTCTAAAGTGGACTGTATATACAGGATGTCCCATTTATCTTGACCACCCTAAATGTCCAGATGCAAATTACAAAATGTTTCAAGCAAATGTTATTTAACCGTCAGGGGGACATCAATCAGCGTGATTGCCTTCGTTGTAGCTTTGCTTTTTTACAAAGATATCAACAGCGGTATGACTCTTTTAAATGGCACCCTGAATTTTTTATTCGATAATTCATTTCCTCTCCTAAAGACCTATCCAAAAATGTATCACAGTGTACCATTCACTGGAACACAACGTTATTAATTACATAACACAACATGACGTTGACGTTCCCAGTGCTTAGTGCAGCTACTCGGGGTAATGGAACACATCCACGTGCTGACGTTGACAGAGGACAAATGTAAACATAAGTAGAATGCACACCCGCCATTCCGTCAACCATCGTCAGTTACAGAGTGTGCGGGTGGAATGTACACCAACGAAGAGAAGGCAGAAATGCTACTCATCTGTGGGGGTGTGATATAGCAGAACAGTAAGTGCAATACTGTTTTCTTATTACGGGTACATTTAATACAGTAGTTTAGTCCTTTTAGATACTGTTGTGTTGAATAGGCTTATAGTAAAGGCTGTCCTTCCTACAAACTGCATCGACATAACGTTTCTTTTATTGTTGTTGTTGTTGAAGGTAGGCGAAGTGCTTCGCAGGCAGCGGGACTGTACATAGAGCGATATCCTGTCAAGAACCCACCTTCCCCACGGATGTTTTCTCGTCTTGTTGCGACGCTTCAGCAAACTAGAAGTTTCAACCCACGACAACGCAGTCGTCATAGCACTCGCACAGACGAACCTGACGAAGTTACTGTTCTCGCTTCCGTTGCTATGAATCCACGACAGCTTGAACACGAGACTGGTATTCCTAAAACCAGTGTACATCGTATTCTTACACGTCACCGGTTCCATCCTTAACATGTACACCTACATCAAGAACTGCATGGGGATGATTTTCAGAATCATGTACAGTTCTGCCAGTCGACGCAGCAGCAAATCCTCGCCAACCCGAACTACTTCTCCAATGTTCTATTTACCGATGAATGTTCCTTCTCAAACAAAGGACAGGTAAATACAAGGAACATGCATTATTGGTCCAGCGACAACCCACGATGGCTTAGACAGGTGGAACATCGGCGTCAGTGGAGAGTTAACGTCTGGTGTGGGATGCTTAGTACTACAATTATTGGCCCTTATTTCATCAATGGTAGTCTAAACAGTACAGCGTATGCCAACTTCCTCAGACGAATTCTTCCTCCTCTTCTGAATGAAGTGCAGCTAAGAGCCAGAAGGCTTATGTGGCATCAACGCGATGGCTGTCCAGCACATAATACCTTGCGTGCACGTCGTGTTCTGAACCTAAGGCAACCTGCCAGATGGATTGGTCCAGGAGGAACAGTTACTTGGCTTGCTAGGTCTCCTGATTTAAATCCTCTGGACTTTTTTCTTTGGGGATGCCTTAAAGACGTTGTCTATCGCGATATTCCAACAACTCCAGAGGACATGGAGGAACGTATCTTGCTTGCTTGTAATTCTCTTCAGCAGGCAACACTGGAAGCAGTAACTAATTCTTTCATTCAACGAGTGCACCAGTGTATCGGTGTCCAGGGTCACCACTTTGAGCACCTTTGAATGTTCTACTCCTGGGCAATGGTACACGAGAGTCAAAGTCAATTTTGTGTTATGTTTTTACTTGGTTTTCATTGTTTTCTGACAACAACTCCAGCAAGTGGACGAGTTTGTGATCCCGGGCTCAAAGTCAGTGTTGTGTTAGGTAATTAATAACGTTGTGTTTCAACGAATGGTACACTGTGATACATTTTTGAATAGGTCTTTAGGAGAGGAAATGAATTACCGAATAAAAAATAGGGGGTTCCATTTTAAAAAGTCATACCGCTGTTCATACCTTTGTAAAAAACAAAGCTACAACGAAGACAGTCATCCTGATTGATGTCCCCCTGACGGCTAAAGAACATTTGCTTGAAACATTTTGTAATTTGCAGCTGGACAAACAATTGTTTACGTTGGTCAAGATAAATGAGACTTTTGTATACTGAGGTGAGAAAATCCACGGGACAGCGATATGCAGATATACAGATGGCTGTAGCATCGCGTACACAAGGTATAAAGGGCAGTGCATCGGCAGAGCTGTGATTTGTACTCAGGTAATTCGTGTGAAAAGGTTTCCGATGTGATTATGGCCGCACGACCTGAATTAACAGACTTTGAACGCGGAATAATAGCCGGAACTGGGCTCATGCGACATTGCATTTCGGAAATCCTTCGGGATTTCAGTATTTCGAGATCCACAGTTTCAAGATTGTGTCGAGAATACCAAATTTCAGGCATTACCTCTCACAACGGACAAAGTAGTGACTGACGGCCTTCACTACAGAGCTAGAACAGATGTATTTGCGTAGAGTTGTCAGTGCTAACAAATAAGCAACACTGCATGAAATAAACATAGGAATCAATGTGGAACGTACGACGAACATATCCCTTAGGACAGTGAGGCAAAATCTGGCTTTAATGGGCTATGACAGCAGACGACCGACGCTAATGACCTTTTGCTGATAGCACGTCACAACTACAGCACATTTCCTGGGGTCGTGACGATGTCGGTTAGAGTCTAGACGACTGAAGACAGTGGCCTGGTCAGATGACTCCCTGTTTCAGTTGGTAAGAGCTGACGGTACGGATCGAATGTGGCGCAGACTGCACCGAGGCATTGACCCAAGTCGTCAACAAAACCCTGTGCAAGCTGGTGGTGGCTCTACAATGGTGTGGTCTGTGTTTACATGGAATGGATTCGGTCCTCTGGCTCAATTGATCCGATCATTAACTGAAAATGGCTATGTTCGGCTGGTTGGAGAGCATTTGCAGCCATTCACGGACTTTGTGTTCGCAAACAACGATAGAACTGTCACGGGCCACAATTAGTTGTGATTGGTTAAAAAAAATGGACAATTTGAGCGAATGATTTGACCACTCAGATCGCCTGACATGAATGCCATCGAACATTTAGTGCCGGCCGGAGTGGCCGAGCGGTTCTAGGCGCTACAGTCTGGAACCGCGTGACCACTTGGGTCGAAGGTTAGAATCCTGCCTCGGGCATGGATGTGTGTGATGTCCTTAGGTTGGTTAGGATTATGTAGTTCTAAGTTATAGGGGACTGATGACCAACTAAGTTAAGTCCCATAGTGCTCAGAGCCATTTGAACATTTACTGGACATAATCCAGACGACAATTCGTACTTCGTACAACTTGCTGAGTACCTCCCTCATCGAGATGCTGCTCTGCGCCAGGCAACAAGAGGTCTGACACGAAATTAGGAGGCACCCCATGACTTTTGTCACCTCAATGTATACGAGCCGGGTCTGTCATCGTTTTTGAAATGATAGCACTTCTCACCACTAATTCATAACAGAACTGAGGCGCAAGGTGTGACAGTCGGGCAACCATTATATCACTGCCGCAATCTTTCTGCTGTGTCAGCGATTTCATAGTCTTGTCTTTGCCACGATGGTGTAGCAACCTCGTCTTTCAGGAGCCGTGGGCAGCGACTTCGGTCGTGTCAGCACAATCGACGTACAGCTTCTTAGGTAAGGATGATTTAGATAAGATATCTGTGTGGTGCGAAAAGTGGCAATTGACCCTGAATAAAGAAAACTGTGAAGTTATTCATATGAGTACTAAAGGAAATTCGCTACATTTCGATTACGCGATAAATCACACAAATCTGAAGGCTGTAAATTCATCTAAATACTTAGGGATTACAATTACAAATAACCTAAGGTGGTACGATCTGATAGATAATGTTGTGGGTAGAGCAAACTAAAGACTGCGATTGAATGGCAGAACACTCATAACGTGCAACAGATTTACTAAAGAGACTGTTTACACTACATTTGTCCGCCATATTCTGGAGTATGACTGAGCAGTGTGCTCCCTGCCGCCTTTGGATAAGCAGCTGCAGCAGCAAGTCGTATACTCCTAGCTCACTCATTTGTCACATAGTTTAATTCTTAATTTATTTGCGTGTTTTTGGTACTTGCATTGTTTAATTCATAAATTTCGGGCGTATTATAGTATTTGAGAGTTGTAGCATCGCGTTTTAGTACCTGAATAGTGTAAATTCGCGTAGTCGTTTGTCTACTGTTTTTGTTTTGAACGGCCAGTGTCGGTTGGTCAGTCAGTGTGCTCCCTGCCGCCGTTGGATAAGCAGCTGAGCAGCAAGTCGTATACTCCTAGCTCACTCGTTTGTTACATAGTTTAATTCTTAATTTCTTTGCGTGTTTTGGGTACTTGCATTGTATAATTCATAAATTTCGGGCGTATTATAGTATTTGAGAGTGTAGCATCACGTTTTAGTACCTGAATAGTGTAAATTCGCGTAGTCTCCTTCCGCCGCCGAGCAGTGTCAGCAGTGCGCAAGTAGCAGCATTACTGCGTTTACTAGGCAATCTTGTATTTTAATAACCGTTTAAATTTTGTCGATTTGTTTGCGCTCTCTGTAGATTAGTTCAGACGTTCTTTGCAAAACAGTTTTTAGCATGGATAGGGACTGCAACTGCTGTGTTCGGATGCAGGCTGAGTTGGCATCCCTTCGCTCCCAGCTTCAGGCAGTGTTGGCTTCGGTCACACAGCTTGAGGCTGTTGCCAATGGGCATCACTGTGGGGGTCCGGATGGGGGTTTGTCGGGGACGGCCAGCTCGTCCCACACATCCCCTGATCGGACTACGACTGTGGTTGCCCGGGATACTGCCCGCATTGAGGCTGATCCCTCACCTGTGGTAGAGTGGGAGGTCGTTTCAAGGTGTGGCAGGGGGCGAAAGACATTCCGGAGGGCTGAACGGAAAGCCTCTCCAGTTTGTCTGACGAACCGGTTTCAGGCTCTGTCTCAGGCTGATACTGATCTTCGGCCTGACATGGCTGCTTGTCCTGTTCCAGAGGTTGCCCCTCAGTCTGCAAGATCCGGGCAGTTGCAGAGGGTGGGCTTACTGGTAGTTGGGAGCTCCAACGTCAGGCGCGTAATGGGGCCCCTTAGGGAAATGGCAGCAAGAGAGGGGAAGAAAACCAATGTGCACTCCGTGTGCATACCGGGGGGAGTCGTTCCAGATGTGGAAAGGGTCCTTCCGGATGCCATGAAGGGTACAGGGTGCACCCATCTGCAGGTGGTCGCTCATGTCGGCACCAATGATGTGTGTCGCTATGGATCGGAGGAAATCCTCTCTGGCTTCCGGCGGCTATCTGATTTGGTGAAGACTGCCAGTCTCGCTAGCGGGATGAAAGCAGAGCTCACCATCTGCAGCATCGTCGACAGGACTGACTGCGGACCTTTGGTACAGAGCCGAGTGGAGGGTCTGAATCAGAGGCTGAGACGGTTCTGCGACCGTGTGGGCTGCAGATTCCTCGACTTGCGCCATAGGGTGGTGGGGTTTCGGGTTCCGCTGGATAGGTCAGGAGTCCACTACACGCAACATGCGGCTACACGGGTAGCAGGGGTTGTGTGGCGTGGGCTGGGCGGTTTTATAGGTTAGATGGCCTTGGGCAAGTACAGAAAGGGCAACAGCCTCAACGGGTGCGGGGCAAAGTCAGGACATGCGGGGACCAAGCAGCAATCGGTATTGTAATTGTCAACTGTCGAAGCTGCGTTGGTAAAGTACCGGAACTTCAAGCGCTGATAGAAAGCACCGAAGCTGAAATCGTTATAGGTACAGAAAGCTGGCTTAAGCCAGAGATAAATTCTGCCGAAATTTTTACAAAGGTACAGACGGTGTTTAGAAAGGATAGACTGCATGCAACCGGTGGTGGAGTGTTCGTCGCTGTTAGTAGTAGTTTATCCTGTAGTGAAGTAGAAGTGGATAGTTCCTGTGAATTATTATGGGTGGAGGTTACACTAAACAACCGAACTAGGTTAATAATTGGCTCCTTTTACCGACCTCCCGACTCAGCAGCATTAGTGGCAGAACAACTGAGAGAAAATTTGGAATACATTTCACATAAATTTTCTCAGCATGTTATAGTCTTAGGTGGAGATTTCAATTTACCAGATATAGACTGGGCACTCAGATGTTTAGGACGGGTGGTAGGGACAGAGCATCGAGTGACATTATACTGAGTGCACTATCCGAAAATTACCGCGAGCAATTAAACAGAGAACCGACTCGTGGAGATAACATCTTGGACCTACTGATAACAAACAGACCCGAACTTTTCGACTCTGTATGTACAGAACAGGGAATCAGTGATCATAAGGCCGTTGCAGCATCCCTGAATATGGAAGTTAATAGGAATATAAAAAAAGGGAGGAAGGTTTATCTGTTTAGCAAGAGTAATAGAAGGCAGATTTCAGACTACCTAACAGATCAAAACGAAAATTTCTGTTCCGACACTGACAATGTTGAGTGTTTATGGAAAAAGTTCAAGGCAATCGTAAAATGCGTTTTAGACAGGTACGTGCCGAGTAAAACTGTGAGGGACGGGAAAAACCCACCGTGGTACAACAACAAAGTTAGGAAACTACTGCGAAAGCAAAGAGAGCTCCACTCCAAGTTTAAACGCAGCCAAAACCTCTCAGACAAACAGAAGCTAAACGATGTCAAAGTTAGCGTAAGGAGGGCTATGCGTGAAGCGTTCATTGAATTCGAAAGTGAAATTCTATGTACCGACTTGACAGAAAATCCTAGGAAGTTCTGGTCTTACGTTAAATCAGTAAGTGGCTCGAAACAGCATATCCAGACACTACGGGATGATGATGGCATTGAAACAGAGGATGACACGCGTAAAGCTGAAATACTAAACACCTTTTTCCAAAGCTGTTTCACAGAGGAAGACCGCACTGCAGTTCCTTCTCTAAATCCTCGCACAAACGAAAAAATGGCTGACATCGAAATAAGTGTCCAAGGAATAGAAAAGCAACTGGAATCACTCAATAGAGGAAAGTCCACTGGACCTGACGGGATACCAATTCGATTCTACACAGAGTACGCGAAAGAACTTGCCCCCCTTCTAACAGCCGTGTACCGCAAGTCTCTAGAGGAACGGAGGGTTCCAAATGATTGGAAAAGAGCACAGATAGTCCCAGTCTTCAAGAAGGGTCGTCGAGCAGATGCGCAAAACTATAGACCTATATCTCTTACGTCGATCTCTTGTAGAATTTTAGAACATGTTTTTTGCTCGCGTATCATGTCATTTCTGGAAACCCAGAATCTACTATGTAGGAATCAACATGGATTCCGGAAACAGCGATCGTGTGAGACCCAGCTCGCCTTATTTGTTCATGAGACCCAGGAAATATTAGATACAGGCTCCCAGGTAGATGCTATCTTTCTTGACTTCCGGAAGGCGTTCGATACAGTTCCGCACTGTCGCCTAATAAACAAAGTAAGAGCCTACGGAATATCAGACCAGCTGTGTGGCTGGATTGAAGAGTTTTTAGCAAACAGAACACAGCATGTTGTTATCAATGGAGAGACGTCTACAGACGTTAAAGTAACCTCTGGCGTGCCACAGGGGAGTGTTATGGGATCATTGCTTTTCACAATATATATAAATGACTTAGTAGATAGTGTCGGAAGTTCCATGCGGCTTTTCGCGGATGATGCTGTAGTATACAGAGAAGTTGCAGCATTAGAAAATTGTAGCGAAATGCAGGAAGATCTGCAGCGGATAGGCACTTGGTGCAGGGAGTGGCAACTGACCCTTAACATAGACAAATGTAATGTATTGCGAATACATAGAAAGAAGGATCCTTTATTGTATGATTATATGATAGCGGAACAAACACTGGTAGCAGTTACTTCTGTAAAATATCTGGGAGTATGCGTGCGGAACGATTTGAAGTGGAATGATCATATAAAATTAATTGTTGGTAGGGCGGGTACCAGATTGAGATTCATTGGGAGAGTCCTTAGAAAATGTAGTCCATCAACAAAGGGGGTGGCTTACAAAGCACTCGTTCGGCCTATACTTGAGTATTGCTCATCAGTGTGGGATCCGTACCAGATCGGGTTGACGGAGGAGATAGAAAAGATCCAAAGAAGAGCGGCGCGTTTCGTCACAGGGTTATTTGGTAACCGTGATAGCGTTACGGAGACGTTTAACAAACTCAAGTGGCAGACTCTGCAAGAGAGGCGCTCTGCATCGCGGTGTAGCTTGCTCGCCAGGTTTCGAGAGGGTGCGTTTCTGGATGAGGTATCGAATATATTGCTTCCCCCTACTTATACCTCCCGAGGAGATCACGAATGTAAAATTAGAGAGATTAGAGCGCGCACGGAGGCTTTCAGACAGTCGTTCTTCCCGCGAACCATACGCGACTGGAACAGGAAAGGGAGGTAATGACAGTGGCACGTAAAGTGCCCTCCGCCACACACCGTTGGGTGGCTTGCGGAGTATCAATGTAGATGTAGATGTAGATGTAGCGGTGCGGGATTCGTATCAGATGGGACTGACGGATGATATTGAAAAAGTTCAAGGGCAGCTCGTTCTGTATTATCGCGAAATAGGGGAGACTGTGCCACAGACATGATACGTGAATTGTAGTAGCAATCATTAAAACATAGGCGTTTTTCGTTGCGACGGGATCTTCTCATGAAATTTCAATCACCAGTTTTCTCATACGATTGCGAAAACATTCTGTTGGCACCCAGCTACATAGGGAGAAACGATAATTACGATAAAATAAGAGAAATCAGGGTTCGCACAGAAAAGTTTAAGTGCTCGCTTTTCCCGTACGCCGCTCGAGAGTGGAACGGTAGAGAGACAGCTTGAAGGTGGTTCACTCAACCCTCTGCCAGGCAATTGTGAATAGCAGAGTAATCACGTAGATGTAGACGTAAATGTAGACATCTAACTGTCCTGTTACTACAGTTTCTTGCGTAACCCTTGTTATGCCTCCTGCTGAGTTGGTCACACGATTTTTTCTCTACACCAGCTAGCGTCATGGTGTAACACAGCTCCCCTCTTCGGAAGGTCCAATCCTCCGGATTGCAGACTGTCTATATTTCTGGAAAAGGTCTTTACAGCACATCTGATAGTTTGCTATGTACGTGTAATGCATTTAGATTTTCCTTATACTAAGCGAGTGTGAACGATTGGCTGTTTACATAATTTATCATCATTTACTAAGTTGGCCTCGTCGACTAGCAACTAGTCCAAAGGGAGCTCGTGTGAGTGGGCGTCACACAGATACAAGCTGCGCAAAGTGAAGTCAAGACCACTGTGGCACTCTTCACCATGGCTGCGCTGACCACTATGCTGTTGCTTCGCGTATTGGAGCATCTGGCATCTGACCCGAAATAATGCTTCCTTTTTGAGTTGCTACTCACTGAGACAGGGTTGTAGCCTCTCCCCGATGTTATTCAATCTGTATATTGAGCAAGCAGTAAAGGAAACAAAAGAAAAATTCGGAGTACGTATTAAAATCCATGGAGAAGAGATAAAAACTTTGAGGTTCGCCGATGACATTGTAATTCTGTCGGAGACAGCAAAGGACTTGGAAGAGCAGTTGAACGGAATGGACAGTGTCTTGAAAGGAGGATATAAGATGAACATCAACAAAAGCAAAACGAGGATAATGGAATGTAGTCGAATTAAATCGGGTGATGCTAAGGGAATTAGATTAGGTAACGAGAAACTTAAAGTAGTAAAGGAGTTTTGCTATTTGGGGAGCAAAATAACTGATGATGGTCGAAGTAGAGAGGATATAAAATGTAGACTGGCAATGGCAAGGAAAGCGTTTCTGAAGAAGAGAAATTTGTTAACATCGAGTATAGATTTAAGTGTCAGGAAGTCGTTTCTGAAAGTATTTGCATGGAGTTTAGCCATGTATGGAAGTGAAACATGGACGATAAATAGTTTAGACAAGAAGAGAATAGAAGCTTTCGAAATGTGGTGCTACAGAAGAATGCTGAAGATTAGATGGGTAGATCACATAACTAATGAGGAGGTATTGAATAGAATTGGGGAGAAGAGGAGTTTGTGGCACAACTTGACAAGAAGAAGGAACCGGTTGGTAGGACATGTTCTGACGCATCAAGGGATCACAAATTTAGCATTGGAGGGCAACGTGGAGGGTAAAAATCGTAGAGGGAGACCAATAGATGAATACAGTAAGCAGATTCAGAAGGATGTAGGTTGCAGTAAGTACTGGGAGATGAAGAAGCTTGCACAGGATAGAGTAGCATGGAGAGCTGCATCAAACCAGTCTCACGACTGAAGACCACAACAACAACAACAACAACAACAACAACAACTCACTGCCTAAACTTGCCTCGTCTTTCATCCACAGCTATTACTACACGCAACCGTCACGTAACAGATATAAAGATCAAAATAACGTAATGATATTGGAAAACTCTTTCCTCTTAATAAATTTCCTTGAAAATTGTCCTACTCAAACGATTATTCATCACTGGCATCTCCTCTTGTGTAACTGGTGGTTTATTGACTGGCTGTTTTGGTACATCATTCGGTACCTCGTCTCGCAACAAAAGTTTACCTCAGGAAATCTGTCTCTAAAACTATACTAACACTAAATTCGCATGTGGCGCTACTAGTACCCACCACAGTACACAAATTTAATGCTAATACAGGCTGACTTCTTTCTGCAATGTAACGTTTCGTTGTTCCTGTCAGTACTAGATCCTGCGAATCGCGTCCTAATGACTTTACACGTATTTTAGTCGGTTCGTCCTTCATGGGGAATGAACCTAAGGCGGAACGTTATTGGCAACAGTTCCCCCAGTATGAGCAATGCCCCACCGAGTTCCACTGAGCGCTCCTGAAGCTCAGTTCGTACGTAGTTTTCCTCCTACCCTCAGTACACATGTCACTGCAAATATAATCAGTTTTATGCGACTGCCAATCTTCAAGCACCCATCCATGAAGTGACTGAGACTTGCCAGTCTTCTTAGTCGTATTAAAAGCAATTTTTCTTCTCTTCCCCTCCCCGAGGGAGTGCCGCCGTAGTAGGTGGCAGCGAATCTGCGTCCCTAAGAAATAAGTGTGTCTGTACCGCTTCTTCATCTCCAACAGACTAGCAACAGAAAGAAAAGCATTTCTGAAAAAGAAAAATTTGTTAAAACTCTAAATAAGTTTAAATGTTAAGAAGTCTTTTCTGAAGGCATTTGTCTGGAGTGTAGTGGTGCCACAGAAGAATTCTGAAGGTTGGTTAGGTAGGCCGCGAAACTAACGAAGAGGTATTGAATCGAACTGTGGAGAAAATAAATTTGTAGGACAAATTGACTATAACTTGACAATCATTCCTTTTGAATAGAGAGCAAATACTAAAATAATGCTGAACGAACTAGAGTTTAAAATGAAGACTCGAGGCTGTTAATGTTATTGGTGTAAGTTGCTGAAATCTGGTAAATTGTTATAGTCTGCAAATATAAATCTTCTACTGCTGTATTTGTCTTTCATGTATGTTACATAGTTACTGCATGCAATTCAAATCTTGCTATAGGAGTAGTGAAAGATTGTTGTTTTCCGTAACTCCATTCACTACTTCCGATACTCTTATACTTGTGGTACGGATACGAATATTTTGTGTCAATACCCATACCATATATATCAAAAGAAGTATCAATGCTTATTCATATTAGTAATATCAGAACGTCTCTAGTACCACGTGTGCTGCTAATAGTGATGTGTACAGCGAGAGACGTAAGATAGTTCGAAAAAGAGCTATGGGTCCGAAATGACCATCTGTTGTGGCCCATGGCATTTGAACTTGGGTCCTGGGGAAACCAGCGAGTGGGAGATATGTGTCTAGGCTTTGCGCGTGGGGCTCTCTGCTACGAGCCGGCATCAGACAAGACCCCCTGGTGGTTAGCACGTCGGGCTGTGCAATTACCGCTGCTGGGCTGTGGGAGGGCTTGAGGAGTGATGGTGGGGGGCAGTGGGTGGGGGGGCAGGGGGGGGGGGGGGGTGAGATGCGTTTGCGTCTGTGTCTGAGGCTGCGGCTGGTCTAATTGCCGACCCGCCCACCAGAGCGCGCGCCTATCTGGCAAGCAAAAATAAACACGGCCGGCCGAGACTCGTAAACCAGGCGCTGAGCCAGCGCACACCCTAGACTACGGGGCTCCTCTCAGCGGTGTTTGGGCTCAGGAAACGAAAACGAAGAGGCTAACGACACATTCCTAGTTTTTTTTCGTGATTTCCATAAATATCATTAGTTCAATACAGAGATAATTCCTTCATGACGACCGCCGCCAATATACTCCTTGGTCTTGTCGAGCCGAGATAGTGCCCCCTCTCTTACGAACACTCACTGTCGACAAGGCGTCAGACACTTTAACTGTCGCTATGTTTTCATCATGCTTTCAACACTTTCTCCAAACGGTAACAATTCCTCCCCAGCATGCTTCAACTCCTTCCCACATACACCCGATACGTTTGAAGAATAATCATCCCTGTGATTTTCAGAGGAGATGAAAGGAAAACTTAAACCACCTGCTGTTATTTTGCAAGTTTTCGAAGCACAGCAATACCGTTTGCCGTCGGTCCTATTGTTTTGTAAGTTATCAAACTACACAAGGTGTTTGTAGTTGATAGTGAAAACTGACACGTGTCAAAATATGAAATAAGAAAAGTAAATACATTCCAGTACACATGGGTCGGAAGCCGTTTGAGAAGTAACTGCTATCTTTATGAGCCACTTCGCACTTCAGTATGAAGTATTGTCGTAGGTAGCACGAAAGGTATTTGTTAATTTAGAAAAGGCCTATAATTCCATGCCAAGAAGGTTACTATGAACAGCACTGGAAGAAGTTGGAGTGGATGGTGCATTAATAGAGTTGGTAAGAAGAATGTTTCACCAATGTAAGGCATTTCTGAAGGTTGGTTGTGAGATATTGGGAAGTTTTAAAACACATTAAGGATTAAGATAAAAATGTTCTCTCTCACTAACCTTATTTAAGTTGTATTCAGAGGTTGTTCTTGGTTACTAGAACAGACAGTGCAAAAGTTCGGTGTGACAGTATAGCATCAACGTTTACATCCATTACCATTTGCCAAGTACTTATGACTCTAGGTAAGCATGATGCCATATATCAAATGAAAAAGTTATAAACAATGGGGACTAACAGTCAATATGGGTAAAACAGAATATCTTACTAATGGCTGTGGGCAAGATGAGGATTTGGGTTTTGAGTTTGGCCATGCATGAAATATCGAAGTGTTCAAGTTCAAAATGGTTCAAATGGCTCTGAGCACTATGGGACTTAACATCTTAGGTCATCAGTCCCCTAGAACTTAGAACTACTTAAACCTAACTAACCTAAGGACATCACAAACATCCATGCCCGAGGCAGGATTCGAACCTGCGACCGTAGCAGTCGCACGGTTCCGGACTGCAGCGCCCAGAACCGCACGGCCACCGCGGCCGGGAAGTGTTCAAGTATCTGTGTTCACTAATCGATAAGACTGCACAGTGTGACTTCGACATACTGACTAACATTAACCTATACGTTTCACAAATCACTTACCTCACAAAAATCTTTGTTACTCGAACTACTGCAATACAGCGAGCGCCACTACTGCCAGCTAAATAAAAGATTCAAACTACTGAAGGCACTAACTACTAATAGGCATAGTTAGCAAATGAAAGATTTTGATAGAGAACAAACAATGTATTTACCTCAGTAGTGTTCAAAAGTCATAATGTATATAGCAGTTCATGACATCCAGTCTTACAAATTTCAAAACTCCGCCATCTCTCTCCCCACATCCACCACTGCTGGCGGCTCACCTCCAACTGCACAGCGCTACGCGCTGTTCACACCCAACTGCCCAACACTACAATGGCAGACAACAATGCAAACTAGCCACAGACTGCACACAGCACAGCCAGTGATTTTCATACAGAGCGCTACGTAACGTTGCCAATAAGAAAACATAAACAGCCTACTTACAAGTTTGGTCCACCATCAGAGGGTACTGGGTCCTGGGAACCATCTGCGAGGTGTGCATATACACAGACATACAGAAAACAGAGCAAACGCTCCCCGAATGTGGAGGTGACTGGGTACAGTCGAGTACAGTGCTATATTACACCTCCTGATTGCTGTATTTGAGCTAGGTGTTGGCAATTTTATAACCCAGAACGAGCGGTTACGTCGTGATCGCATGAACAGATCTGACATAAAATCGATAGAATTGCGAAAAATGTCTAGGGAATAGGTATAAATTGATCGAATATACGCCGAAATGCGGGGAAACTGAGGAACTACTAGTGTATGTTCTGGTTCACGCGGAGGAACAGTTTGTATATGGGGTCAAATATGCGCAAACAATAGGAATGCGAGAAAACGTTGACATCGAAACGAAGGGGAATCAGGGAGGTAGTCAAATTTTTCGCGTTGAGTCAGTATTATACTGTATGTCTATTGAGGTATCAGTGATACACGCGAGTTGACTACTTTATTTGGTGCTTTTGAGGATTACAGAGATTGATTCACGCCTAAACTTACTTGCATCTGCGTTATAGGCTATCAGAGAGTGGAGGGGTTGATCGGTTGAGAAAGAGCTGTAACGAGGTACGATTTAAAAGTTGACTAATTCATTTTAGAGAAGGAGGTCAATTTTTTCCCAGTATTCTATCCGGATGCATGAGTCACGTGACTTAGCCTGCGTTCTACTCGTATACAGCTACGTGTTCCGTATGTTGTTTAAAGCAGTGTCTACTTGCGATCGTTAACGGTAAACCTCTCAGTCATCAGAGGACTTCCATCTCATGTGCGATGAAACTTGACTCATTCCTCTAAATGAACTTCGATTTTATGCGATCCCCCTGTCGCATCTTGGGCGTAAAATCGAGACATCTGGGTCATAACTAACTTAGCGGTATGAGCTCGTGATGCGCTGCAATCCCCTTGTACACATTTGCCCAACAGATGTGCTGTTTACAGAGTTATTGACGGAATTATATGTAATTTTCACATGTTGGACGCTGCTGCTATGCGTTTGTCTGTTTCCTTGAAGGATGTGCCCCCCCCCCCCCCCCCCCTACTAAGAATCATTGTATATATAGGTCTGATGCAGGCATCGTATAATTTGTGAACCATGGTCGATGTGAACAATGGATACTCTACGTCTCCGCAAAGCTATACTGTGCACGTATTATGCAACAGAAATGTTTTACGATTCGATAATATAGTCCAGTGTAGAGAAACCGGGAAGAAGGATGTGTGTCTGATAGGTCAGAAACATATGCGATCTAACATTATAACCAGTTTTTAAGTGCAGAATGTTGTAGTCTTAGGAGTGCATGTGTTTATGTTCTATCTATTACCAATACCTTCCTGGAATCGATCCTAGATTCTAGAACATTACTTAAAAATTGATATCTTGGATGATTTAAGTAAAAATGTGGTGAACTCGATCGTGTATAAAAATCAGTCGGTTCTCGTTCTTCTGAACTTTATGCTATTGCATGACGGAACTTTGAGATCTGTTACAATACATCGATAAGGAGTGCTTAGCTCCTCGACATGGCTGCGTCTCGAGAAATCTCATGCACTTGGATTGGTTAGGACTCGGAAAGCTCTATTCATTCATGAGACATGGAGTGTAGCCGTCTTCTTCTGATCGGTTGCATATTAATGTTTGCTGTACTGGACAGGGGTTGGCGGAGGGTGCTTCCATTCATTGATTGAATTCTTTTGCGAGCAGGTGTGTAGGCTGTGCTATGAGTTATTTGGGCATGTTACGAGTACTGAGCGTGTCTAGACATACCTGTGCTGAATTATTTAGGAGTGTGAATGTCTGTAATTAAATTATTTGCGTAAGTTAGGAGTTGTTTGCGTGTCTGTAGAGTGTGTATTGCGAGCGCAAGGATAAGATGGAGAGTGTGTTGCCTCAGTATGATAAATATATTAGATCTCTAAATGAAATGTTCGAAAGTAAATAGAGTGGACTTCTTCCTTACTCTCCCCAGCAACGTAGCGCAGCCTACGTAATTTTAGCATAATTCTCTCCCCTACAGACCACAATCTGGGATTAGGTCATAGGAGGTATGACAGTAAGATCTGATGGCAGTAATGTGTACTACGTCAGTTGGACGGTAAACTTCGTGGTGGAGACATGGCGTGCAAAATAAAGTGTTCAGATTTGTTTTCCCGTCATTTCGCCGCACCATCTTGGATGAAGTCATGCGCTGTGCACGTTACTACACATTAGTACAGGTTAGTGCACATTAGTGCAGGTTAGTACCTGTTAGCCCGTCAACATGGGTCGGTAAGGGGGCGTGGTGCTGGGTTGACGATCGTGGTGGAGACTTTAACTATTTGATTCCAAGTCCAGGTGGGTGTGGCATTGGTGAAAATTGATTCCAAGTCCTAGGTTCAATGAAGTCGAATCATGTGACTAATGCAGCAGCCAATAGGAGTGCAGAATTCTAGGGGTGGGGGTGGGGTGGGGGTTCTATGTCATAAATAAACACCGCGCTGATAGTGGGAAAATGTCAAACTTCTCATTTGATAATTGAATCCAGAAATTTTCAATTCACTTATTGAATATGATTAAAATTGAAATTGAATTAAGTACATAGGTAACTGACAGGTTAGATGTGCGATTAGGGTGTTAGTTTAGTTAGCATATTTACAGAAGACTATGTACGGCGCGTGTATGGAGGTTGCGGCCGTGGGTGTTTGACTTAGCTGGTTGGACGCCCGCGGGTCGGTGGCGCGGCGCGAGAGAGAGCGGACGATCTTGTGTCATCATCAGCTGACGTCCTCTGGTGGCCACGATATTAACTAAGCCAGTTGGGCTCTGGAGCTCGTGGTGAACACACTGTATACGGCCATCTAGAATACCGGTACTTGCACCATCACCCGACGTCGCAGTGGCGTCCTCTGCTGGCACCGATATGAACTAAGCCAATTGGAGTCCAGTCCCAGAGGCGAACACATCTGCTTGAATTTGGTTGAATAATAAAGACAAGTCCCTTTTTCCCGCCATTATCGTACTGAAATTTGAACTTCCCGCCATTTTTCTTTGAGTGGGGGTTAGGTTAGTGGAGGTAGCCCAATTGACCTTCTTCCCGAAAAAACCTGTCATCTTGATTGACGCCACGACTGCCATCTTGATTGACGTCACAGCTGGCGTGTGTCTGACGTCACAGGGTGTGTGTGTCTGACATCACGGCCGCCACCTTGGATGACGTCATTGTCGCCATCTTGGATAACGGTACTTTGGGGCAAAACCGGTGTTGTCCCAATAGTATCGATATCAGTCGTGAGGCTTGGCACGAAGTCGGCATTCCAAAACATCCCAAAGGTGTTGTATAGGATTCAGGTCAGGACTCCGTGCATGCCAGTCCACTACAAGGATGTTATTGTCGAGTAACCACTCTGCCACAGGCCGTGCATTATGAACAGCTGATCGATTGCGTTGAAAGATGCAGTCGCCATCCCCGAATTGCTCTTCAACAGTGGGAAGCAAGAAGGGGCTTGAAACATCTGTGTAGATCTGTCCTGTGATATTGCCACGCAAAACAACAAGGGTGCAAGCCCCCTCCGTGAAAAAAACGACCACAGCATAACACCACCGCCTCCAAATTTTGCTGTTGGCACTACACACGCTGGCAGATCACGCTCACCGGGCATTCGCCATACCCACACTCTGCCATCGGATCGCCACGTTGTGTACCGTGATTCGTCACTCCGCACAACGTTTTTCCGCTGTTTAATCATCCAATGTTTACTTTCCTTACGCCAAGCGAGGTGTCATTTTGCATTTACCGGCTTTCATTTTCTCACCTCCCGCCTAACTGTCATAGTACTTTCAGTGCATACTGATGCAGTTTTGATTCCTATGTGATGGTCTTGATAGATGTCTGCCTATTACACATTACGATCCTCTGAAACTCTCGGCGGTCCCTGTCAGTCAACAGACGAGGTCGGCCTGTACACTTTTGTGCTGTACCTGTCCCTTCATGATTCCACTTCACAATCACATCGGAAACAGTGGACCTAGGGATGTTTAGGAGTGTGGAAAATCTCGCACACAGACGTATGACACAAGTGACACCCAGTCACCTGACCACGTTCGAAGTCAGGGGGTTCCGCGGAGCGCCCCATTCTGTTCTCTCACGATGTCTAATTACAGCTGAGGTCGCTGGCAGTAGGTGCCAGCACAATGAACGTAATATGAAAAATATATGTTTTTGTGGGTGTCCGGATGCTGTTGATCACATAGCGTAAGTTCACTAGACCTTTTTTCCGTATCCTCCCATCGATCATCCCTAGAGTTTTAAAAGGCGAAAAAAAATCACCCTGTATATGGAATCGCTGTTTGTATGACTGCTCTTCGGACATCCGCCTGGTACATATGCCAAACGCATTTGCCGCCACGCCTAGGGTGGACAGCCAAAGGCCTTCCTCACCACTAACAGCCGCCCCACCACCCGCTGTGGAGGTCATTCACTCCCGACCCCGAAATACTCATAAACAAAGTAGTGCGAAGAACGCAAGTAACCATGTTTTTACGAAAGCAGACTGAAGACATGAGATGGAAACAGAAAAAGCACAGTATTAAATAGATCATTAGAGACAAAGCGAAAGCTCGAATAGTACAGTGCTGGGAAAATGTCGTCTTTGGAGTAACTATACTGGAATTGTCTTTAAGTGATTCGTGGAAAGCTGAGAAAACCTAAATTTACGTGGTCAGATGGGGTTTTGAATGCTGATCCAACTGAATACAAGTGTCTTAACAACTGTACCGGTTCAAATGGCTCTGAGCACTCTGCGACTTAACTTCTAAGGCCATCAGTCGCCTAGAACTTTGAACTAATTAAACCTAAATAACCGAAGGACATCACACACATCCATGCCCGAGGCAGGATTCGAACCTGCGACCGTAGAATAACTGTACCATCTTAGTCGCTGCCTAAAAATGAATGTGTGAACTCGCCATCATGTATGTCTCTCATATGACATCAAATAATTTGTTCCTTGTTGAACATCTAGTGAAAACGGTTACTTGTTTCTAACGGTCTCTAACAGTCACTGCTAGTGCAGTTGTTCTTCCAAGCAACATCCCGTACGAGCAAACCTGTTACGTCTGTACTTGCAGTTACTCGTACTTTAGTTACTTGGACTACACATAGCTAAGTTTAAAAAGAAGCTTGATACAGTCATAGGGTTGAGCCACGCACGTCCAATTTCATGCCTCGCAGCTGATTCGCTATAAATAACAACCTGTAGCTGTGACCCTGCACTGAAATAGTCTATGCACTGGCTAGGACTGCGAGTTACTAAAATACATAGAAATACAAAATAAATTTTAAATGATTAATTTAATAACAAGGTTTCTGTTATAACGTCTGTAAATGATGTTGGCGACAGAGAATTATGTTGATTAATATTTAGTCAAGAAAGGACATCTCAAATAAATTGGAAGTGGTCCTACGATATTCAGTTAAAATAGAAACAGAAAATACCTTATAAAATGCAGTAAAGTCGCGTTGAGGGCGTTACGAGAATGGTAGCAAAATCCTCAGACTAAATACCCATCAGATACGCCGAAACTAAATCCATTTCGTAATCACATTACACCTAACGGTCACCAACTCAAAATAGTCCAAAGTTCAATATGATGACTTAAAAGTTAGCGCACACACACACACACACACACACACACACACATGATGATGAGAAGAAACTCATATTCTGTCTATCCTCAGTTCCGTAATACAATCTGAAAAAGTTACTGAAGTCCTACTCTGGATCACATTCAGATCTCTCGAAATACAGTATAAAGTTCCTCAAAAGTTAGAGTATTGCAGCGACTGTTCACCGCCCAGAGTCCGTCACTGACATGCCCAAATATCGCACCGTACCTCAGGCAGGTCTGTCTTCCACCAGATCTCCATGTAAACTGACCGCAAAAGTTAAAGTGTCATTGCAGCCATCCACTTTCCAGAATCCATTACCCACTCAGTCAAATATCGCGCGGTACCACATACAGGTCTGTCTTCTTCCAGAATGAACATCCAAATATCCAGAATCGCTTCCTTGAGCTCTTCGCTCTAAAAGTACCAGTCTCCAATTGACTCCCGTAGTGTTCCATTACTGTATGCTTTTCCATTGGTTGAAGGCTGTCTCCTACCACAAATACATCGTTCTTGAATTCTACAGACGTGATTTAACTTGACATGACCACTTCCTGGACTAAACTAATACTTTGCAACAACATTTAGATAAACAAATGTTATAAATATTCGGTTACACTCAAATCATTAACAATAATTGGAAATAAAGATTTGCTCATAAATAAATAAGCTAGTATTCTTGCGCAAGTGCTCTCGCATTAAGTGACAACGAATTGCCATCAAATATTGCTTAAACAAATGTTTATGCCCTCTTGACAGAAGCGGATTTTGGTTATCTGTTCAATTGTGGTGTCCGCTAACACACGCGATTAACAACTTTTAAATTAGCACGGCTTTTTCATAGCACTTGTGAACAGTATTTGAATAAAGTTAATGACAATACAGTAAACTGTTCATTAAATTACTAAACAGGTATGTCAGGATATGAGGTAGACATACAGCATTTATATGCTGTGTAATTGCGGAGAACATGATGTTCTGAAAAACATTTGCGTAAAAATAAGATATAAAAGATGGAATATGTCAACAAATTGAATAGCTACAGATGAATGGTTTTCTGGAATGATAGTAATCATGAAATGCTGTCACCTGAGATATTGTTTGTAGAAATAGTATGCAGCATTTAAAGTTGTTAATTCAGATGCTTTTTATGAAAATGCTTAGTCACTGTGAAATATTAACTTCTGTAGTTTTAAAGGTATTGAAAATATTTTTGTGTCATTGGATATGCCTCATTTTTATGAGATCGGAAAGGTATTCAGATTCGCTTTAATACTTGACCGTAAAGTATTATAAATTCTCAAAGAGCTGCAAGAAGCCATCTTTCAGCTTGTCTTACGCTCTGCCATTTCTGGTGCATCTCCAGCACAAAGGCTATGCGAGCAACAGCTGCCCAGATTACCAACTCTGTGATTTACCCATTTCTGGCGATGTTGCTCGACTTTGTTTTTAGACCAACCAAATTACGCATAAAAAATAATCGCTTTTGACAGCTATAATCGTTCACCTAGCTGTATGCAGAGACAGAGACAACACACACACACACACACACACACACACACACACACACACACACAATATATATATATATATATATATATATATATATATATATATATATATATATATATATATTCACACACACACAGACACAACAATGATATAGATAGATGGAAAGGGGGAGGGTGGAAGGGAGGGATAGAGAGAGATATAGATAGAGAAAGAGGGAGAGAGAGAGAGAAAGTTAATTGTACTGTACTTATCGCTACCATCTCAGCGTTGATAACACACTGAGCAGAGAACAGTACTAATGTTGTAAGTAGTATCTGGACTGAAATAATATATGCTCTCTTTTTCAGGTGAGTGTCGATGGACGCAGTACATGTTCGGTGTTCCTCCAGTGACAGAGATAGGGAGTACTGTAGTGTGAGTTTCCGCAGCACTGCTACTATATTTTATCTTACCAAAGAACTATTTCCTTTGGCTCTAGCTTCATTTTTACCATTGTTTTAACAAGTATTTTACATTCAGAATGTAAGCAACCATCTTATCTACAGTCATGCTTATTGACACATTCACCTTACACAGTTATTAGCTTAATGATAACAATTTATGTATCAAATTATCAGCAAATTGTTAGATTCATTTATTCGAATTATTTCATAGGTGTTTAGCGTATCTGCCTTCCAACACCTGCCAAGAGAGTGAAGTACATGATTTAATGTTGTAAGTCATGCAAGTTTATGATAATCGTCGTGGGTGTCACATAGGTGTCATATATTATTTGTACATCACTACTTCACATTTGCTCGTCCTTCCGTTTCTCATGTTGCTGATGGTTACCCCGTATGATCTACACTCCTGGAAATTGAAATAAGAACACCGTGAATTCATTGTCCCAGGAAGGGGAAACTTTATTGACACATTCCTGGGGTCAGATACATCACATGATCACACTGACAGAACCACAGGCACATAGAGACAGGCAACAGAGCATGCACAATGTCGGCACTAGTGCAGTGTATATCCACCTTTCACAGCAATGCAGGCTGCTATTGTCCCATGGAGACGATCGTAGAGATGCTGGATGTAGTCCTGTGGAACGGCTTGCCATGCCATTTCCACCTGGCGCCTCAGTTGGACCAGCGTTCGTGCTGGACGTGCAGACCGCGTGAGACGACGCTTCATCCAGTCCCAAACATGCTCAATGGGGGACAGATCCGGAGACCTTGCTGGGCAGGGTAGTTGACTTACACCTTCTAGAGCACGTTGGGTGGCACGGGATACATGCGGACGTGCATTGTCCTGTTGGAACAGCAAGTTCCCTTGCCGGTCTAGGAATGGTAGAACGATGGGTTCGATGACGGTTTGGATGTACCGTGCACTATTCAGTGTCCCCTCGACGATCACCAGTGGTGTACGGCCAGTGTAGGAGATCGCTCCCCACACCATGATGCCGGGTGTTGGCCCTGTGTGCCTCGGTCGTATGCAGTCCTGATTGTGGCGCTCACCTGCACGGTGCCAAACACGCATACGACCATCATTGGCACCAAGGCAGAAGCGACTCTCATCGCTGAAGACGACACGTCTCCATTCGTCCCTCCATTCACGCCTGTCGCGACACCACTGGAGGCGGGCTGCACGATGTTGGGGCGTGAGCGGAAGACGGCCTAACGGTGTGCGGGACCGTAGCCCAGCTTCATGGAGACGGTTGCGAATGGTCCTCGCCGATACCCCAGGAGCAACAGTGTCCCTAATTTGCTGGGAAGTGGCGGTGCGGTCCCCTACGGCACTGCGTAGGATCCTACGGTCTTGGCTTGCATCCGTGCGTCGCTGCGGTCCGGTCCCAGGTCGACGGGCACGTGCACCTTCCGCCGACCACTGGCGACAACATCGATGTACTGTGGAGACCTCACGCCCCACGTGTTGAGCAATTCGGCGGTACGTCCACCCGGCCTCCCGCATGCTCACTATACGCCCTCGCTCAAAGTCCGTCAACTGCACATACGGTTCACGTCCAGGCTGTCGTGGCATGCTACCAGTGTTAAAGACTGCGATGGAGCTCCGTATGCCACGGCAAACTGGCTGACACTGACGGCGGCGGTGCACAAATGCTGCGCAGCTAGCGCCATTCAACGGCCAACACCGCGGTTCCTGGTGTGTCCGCTGTGCCGTGCGTGTGATCATTGCTTGTACAGGCCTCTCGCAGTGTCCGGAGCAAGTATGGTGGGTCTGACACACCGGTGTCAATGTGTTCTTTTTTCCATTTCCAGGAGTGTATTATTATTAGAGAGTAAGAATGAATCTGCCTCAGACTGCAGTGAAATGACGTTCAATTTTTAATTCTATTCTGACCGATTTCGAGGCCACTAGCCTCACCTTCAGATGTATTTGAAATTTTCAAATTGACGTGTGGTATTTATCTTTAGGACGACACTTACTGTTGCCAGTTGCCTTGCTCTAACATGCACTGTCAAGCCATGGACCCACAGCACCACACATGAATAACACCCTCAGTGGCTGGACACCAAAAATACACATCAATTTGATGTACCAGTATCAGGTTCATTTGAGGATAAGGCTGGTAGCCTCGACATCAGTCATGCGTGGTACGATTAAAAAATTAAGATAATTCATATACAATCTGAGGAAAATTAATTCTTACTTTCATCATACTTCCTGCAGACCCGCCAATGATGCAGTGTTAAATTAGTATTATTAACATTAGTTATTGCTGTTGCCGTTGTTGTTCTTGTCGTGATCTTCACTCAGAAGACTTGTTTCATGTAGGTCCCCACGCTGCTCTATCCTGTGCAAGCCTCTTCGTCTCCGAATAACTGCTGCAACCTACACCCTTCTCAATCTGCTTACTGTATTCATCTCGTGGTCTGTCCTCCCCCCCCCCCCCCCCTCCCACACACACACACTTCCATCCAGTACTAAGTTCGTGATCCCCTGATGTCTCAGAATGTGTCCCATCAACCGATCCTTTCTTCGAGTCGGGTTGTACCACATATTTCTTTTCTCCCTAATTCCATTCAGTACCTCATCATTAGTTATATGGTCTACCATCTAATTTTCAACATTCTTCTGTAGCACCACATTTCAAAAGATTTTATTCTCTTCTTGTCTAAACTCTTTATCACCAATGTTTCACTTCCTCACATGGCTATGCTCCATACGAATACTATCAGAAAGGATCTCCTAACATTTAAATCTATATCCGATGTTTACAAATTTTTCTTCTTCAGAAACGCTTTTCTTTCCATTGCCAATCCACATTTTATATTCTCTCCGTTTCGGCCACCCTCAATTATTTTACTGCCCAAATAATAAAACTCTTCTACCACTTTAAGTGTCCCATTTCCTAATCTGATTCCATCAACATCACCTGATTGATTTCGTCTACATTGCATTATCCTAGTTTTGTTTTTGTTGATGTTCATCTTACATCCATCTTTCTAGACATTGTCCATTCCGTTCAACTGTTGTTCCAAGTCTTTTTCTGCCTGTGACAGAATTACAATGTCATTGCCAAACCTCAAAGTTTTTATTTCTTCTCCCTGAACTTTAATTCCTATTCCAAATTTTTCTTTTGTTTACTTGACTGCTTGTTCAATACACAGATTTAATAGCATCAGGCACAGGCTACAACCCTGTCTCACGCACTTCTCAAGTACTGCTTCCCTTTCATGCCCTCAGCTCTTATGACTGCGAACTGGTTTCTGTAAATAGCCTTCTGATCCTTGTATTTAACCCTGCTACATTCAGAATTTCAAGCGGAGTATTTCAGTCGACATTGTCAAAAGCGTTCTCTAAATCTACAAGTAGTATAAACGTAGGTTTGCCTTTGCTTAACCTATATTGTAAGATAAGTCGCAGGGTCAGTACTACCTCGCGTGTTACTACATTTCTCCGGAGCGCAAACTGATCTTTCCCGAGTTTGGATTCTACTAGTCTCTCTATTCTTCTGTAAAGAATGTAAAGAATTCTTGCTAGTATTTTGCAACCACGACGCCATGCAGCGCGGTACAGATGGGCCCAACAACATGCCGAACGAACCGCTCAGAATTGGCATCACGCTCTCTTCACCGATGAGTGTCGCATATTCCTTCAACTAGACAACCGTCGGAGACGTGTATGGAGGCAACCCGGTCAGGCTGAACGCCTTGGACACACTGTCCAGGGTGGAGGTTCCCTGCTGTTTTGGGGTGGCATTATGTGGGGCCTACGTACGCCGCTGGTGGTCATGGAAGGCGCCGCAACTGATGTACGATACCTGAATGCTATCCTCCTACCGATAGTGCAACCATATCGGCACCATATTGGCGAGGCATTCGTCTTCATGGACGACAATTCGTGCCGCCATCGTGCACATCTTGTGAATGACTTCCCTCAGGATGACGACTTCACTCGACTAGAGTGGCCAGCATATTCTCCAGACATGAACCCTATCGAACATGCCTGGGATAGACTTAAAAGGGCTGTTTATCGACGAAGTGACCCACCAACCACTCTGAGGGATCTACGCCGAATCGCCGTTGAGGAGTGGGACAATCTGGACCAACAGTGCCTTGATGAACTTGAGGATAGTATGGCATAACGATTAGAGACATGTATCAATGCAAGAGGACGTGCTACTGAGTATTAGAGGTACCGGTGTGTACAGCAAACTGGACCACCACCACTGAAGGTCTCGCTGTATGGTGGTACAATATGCAATGTGTGGTTTTCATGAGCAATGAAAAGGGCGGAAATGATGTTTATGTTGACCTCTATTCCAGTTTTCTGTACAGGTTCCGGAACTCTCGGAACCGAGGTGATGCAGTACTTATTTTAATGCGTGTATAAGGCAGCAAATCACGGACAGTCAAAAAAAGAATAGGAGGAAGACTTGAAAATTTTAGAAGTTTGGTTAGGGAGGAAAATGATTCATCTGAAATGGACTAATAGAATGAGGAATGGAGAAAAGCTATTAAGAATAGAAGGGGAAAAAAACTAATGAAAATATTAAGAAGAAGGAAAAGACATTGCCTGGGCCGCACATGGCGGAGAAATTGACTGAAGGATAGAGTGCGTCGAAGAGAGGAAGAGAAAGAGGAACGCTTGGAATTTTTTATGATATTATATATAGATGAAGCTAGCGGCAGATCATGGAAGAAGCACAGAATAGAGGATAGTGGAGAACGTCCACTCGGTACCTACCGCACCACAGACATCCCGAAGAATAAGAAAAAGAAGAAGAAGAACCTTCATTTACACATTCTAGAGACAACAATGTAAACGCTTGTCTAATATGGTAGATAGGACTGCAAACGTAAATATCCGTTCTTCAGCAGCTAAGTGACTGAGCATAACACTTGGCTTTATTGAATATGTTTTCTCTCGTCTCCCTTCATCTATTGTTTCCTATGAAAATTGACAGCCTTGTTTAAATGATAAAATCGTCTGGAGATCAGCAGAGGTTTCTTCAATCAGCGATTGTCTTCTTAGTTTTTGGTAGGTGACACAACTGATATAGTAACAGAAACCCGTACATCAACAGAAGGTGGGAAGGCCATATGGAAGCCTCATACCTTATTTCACTTTAGGAAGAACAAATAAAAGTAAAATAAACATACTGCTCGCGCATGTTTGTGTGTGTGTGTGTGTGTGTGTGTGTGTGTGTGTGTGTGTGTGTGTGTGTGTGTGTGTGTGATATTTTATAATGAAGAAGGTCCTACGGCAGTTCATTTTCTTCAACGTCTCGTATGTATTTGGCGTGTTCTCTCTTTTTTTCTTTCATTGACGAAACTCACGGAGTATGTACATAGAAATCTACTTGTAAAGTCCGAGTGTCGTTCAAAGAAAGATACGTACGGAAAAGTACAAAGATCAGTTTGCCATCTGAGCTTCATAGTACACAGAAAAATACTTGAAAAGGAGAGGGGAGGTTTTTGTGGTAGAACCAGTTGATCGACAAGCAGTCGACGGAGGTACTCTCGCGGCAGCGTTTGCAGACCTGGCGGAAACTATTGCTCAACGTGTGAGCATTAGTTATTAGATTCGCTAGCAAGGACGATAACTGATGCAATCCAAACGCAAGAAACAATTATGAGACCAGATGTGGCTTGAATTCAAAGAAATAGTGTCGGCAGCAATTGAGAAATTTATACCAAATAAATTAACGAACGACGGAGCTGCACGTACCGAGCGCTGGTTAGCGTCCGCTCCAGAAATACCAAAGATGAACAAGAGTTGCAGCTTATCGCACCCTAGACCATAAAGCTTGTGATGGGGCCATTGTGTCTTGGACGAATGCACTCTGCGAGACAGCGCTCGCCAAGTGTATGTCGTACTTGCAAACGACCATCACTTGCATCCAGGAAGAATTTGCTTTCATCGTTGAAGACCACGGCGTGGCATTCCATCTTCCAAGTGATCCTCTGACCGCACCAGTCGGGCCATGTACGTCGAAGCTGTGGCGTGGGTGGAAGACGGGATAGAGATGTGCGTCCCCATAGTCCTATTGCTAATAACCGGTTCGCAACAGTTCGTGTTGACACGTCTTGGTTCACAAACCCTCTTACCTGCGCTGTGGTAGCTGTACGATCTGCCACCGCTGCCCTTACAATACAAAGTTCCTGGTGACCGTCTGTGCTGCGTGGACGCCCAGAATGTCGTCTATGGGTATGAGAATGTTCTCGTGACCACTGATACCAGTGAAAGGGTTCAGTACCGCCCGACATTGAAAATAGGTACAACATACTTCATTATTTTTGTCAGAACAACACATTTTTTTGTAAAATAACTCAATTAGAATTAATACAGCGAAGCCGGATACCAGTGTGGGAAAGAATGACAAATTGTTTATTTAATTTATCACATATGCATTCCCACAAAATAAATCCCTACATCCAGTTTGGTGAGATCTGTGAAATGAATGCATGTATGGTCGTCTGCTAACCGCAGATAGTGAATGTGAAAATATGATCATCTTTGAGACGATCCTTTGGCCACCTTTGGTGGGACCAAAGAGACGAAATTTACCTGAACTTTGAGCGCCTGAAATGTGGCTGACCAATACGGTAGCAAGGTGCTCCCCCACTTCGACAGAGGTGTGAGAGAACCTCAAGAACGGCCATGTTTCAGCACTCTGCCGCTGGATCTTGTGCTGTTAAGACCTTTTTTAGTTGTGCTCCGTAATGACAAAAGAGTGGAGACATGGTATGCATGTGGAATATTTAAGAGTAGTTTGAAATAATAATTTCTCTATTTCAGGAACTTTTGTGGGGAGAATTAAGTGTCAGGCAGGTAATATTAATGGGATTGTAGTAATCCTCGGAAGTGACCAACGGTCACAATGAAACCACGTGTAGCAATAAGTTGAAGTACTTCTGTGTGCTTAAGTTAAGCTGAATTACTAGCGTGTGTACAATAAGTTGAAATATTTAAGAAATAGCGTGTGTACCATAAGGTGAAATATTTAAGAAATGGCATGTGCAGGACTTGAAATTAGAGACGAGTACTTCCACGTGGTGGGTACTGTGTGAGTCTCAAACTGTGTATGAGACAAAAGATAAAGAGAAGTATTCGTCCATGGTATCAGTTGAGGACTCGCGTGTGTGATGAATACGTTCTTAATATTACTTTGCGTGATATGATTCCGTGTGACGCTAGATTCAAACTCTGAGAGAGAAGCAAGGTGAGTCGGCCGTCTATCCAGCAACGCCACTTGGCTTGCACTGCACAGGAAGACGTGCATATATCTCCAGAGTTCATAGTAGGAAAGTAGAATTACGAAGTGGGGCAGTGTCGTGTGAAACTGGGATAAATATTAATTGAAGTGGGAAAGCTGAAAGTGATAGTGTTGTGACTATTTAGTGTTTTGTATTTCATATTGTAGTGTGATGTATGTCACGTAATTTGGGTATGTGTGGTTTGCATGGGAGAGTAGCAAGGTAGTTTCAAAAGATTAGTGGGTTATGCTTGTTCCTTCTGTACCGCTCGATCTAGAGGAAAGTTTCGTGATGATGATTGTGAGAGTCGAAGTGTGAGATATAATAAAAGATCCACCATCCTATCCAGAAAGTGCACTGTAGCGTTAAATAATTACGAGACCATAATATAGAGATTCACCAATGTAAAGCCATGCCCACTGGGCGGAATTTCTCATGTGTTATTGTTGTAGGTTATAGAGTTTGTGTGTTTAGGTTATAGAATTTATCCGAATAAATAAGATAGTGAAAAGAAAAAGATTGGTGGACTTTTCCTTCGAATTGTATGTTGTCATAATGTCCCGAATTTATAATGTGTGCGCCATTCATAGTTAGTGCGGTGGCCACGTGTTGACAAAAGCCGTAAAATAAAAGACAGAAAGAAAATGTGGTATTGCCAGTGCGTAGTGTACAGTCAGAGTTCTGTAAATTACTGATAGTCAGATGCGTGTTTCCGTTGCGTATTAATCATATAGGAGGATAACTTGTAACTTAAGTGTGAGTACGAGAGTTCATGTTACTCGATAAATAAGAATGAATCCACTCGCTTGACAGACCACTCACCTTGCAGGCCTGACTGCTTGATGCCACAGTATGAGCAAGGCATGTGGGTGCCTCTCACCAACATCGTTGCACAGCTGACGCAGTTCGTCCAACTTGTATGGCCATTCTCCGAAAGAACCATCTCGCCTCTCCAAAGACCACAACTCCTTTCAAACTAGCTCATTTGGCTGTAGGAAGCACGAACGCATCTCCGTGGCATGGTTACCTGCTTGCCTCACACGTTTGCAGCACATTGAGCTTTCCGACTGTGAGGATTCCCTATTAAAGGGAAGACACAGATGACGGCGCTCCGTTAGCAATGACGCCACGCTATCTGTTGTCGGACGACGTTGAAACCTTTATCAGTCCATCTACTATCCCCCAGCTGGCATATTCCGTCATTGGATCAAAATAGAGGTCGTCGTCCCAGGTGCACTTTTTTCCTGCCAGTGTATGAGATGCTTTATAATTGATACCAGGTTGTCATATGACCTTACGTCGTTGATGTAACTTATGGCAGTGAGATGGTTTGCATGTAGCAGTCGGTTGTACGGAATCATGGTAAGATGGACTGACGTAAAGACATGACAGAATGGTAAAGAGAAGCAATTTGTTTGGACTGCGAATGAAATTGCCTGATTTGAGGAAATGTCGAACTTTTATACAAGGAATGGTGTACTACACGAAGTTACGTTACACGACATAAGAACAGTGGTCATGAAAAGAATCTACCGACAGTCGATTGCAAACACTACGGTAGTTGCTGCTGTCAGTGAATGCAGGCTCATCTCGACAAACGTCCGAGAGAACATTGCGGCGGGAACTTCGGACATTTTGAAGTCGGGTACATCGCAAAAGGCCATTGTTCACAGCAGTACACAAAGCCGCACTTCTTCAGTGGGGTAAACAACACGGAAACTGGACAGTAATTGACGAGGCCGTGTAGTGCGGTCTAACGAATAGTGATTTTGTCTCTTCAGATGGGGTAAGGCGTCGATTTGTAGCGGTACCACCGAACACCTTAAAACGGCAATCGATGCTATCGTTATACTTCTGCGAGAAATTTTTGAGATGTGACTGAGATAACCGAATGGAAACAGAACAATCAAACTGTGATTCGCTTCCGAAGGACTCCAGCAGAGTATAAACAATAGTAAACGGTGGGTCTGGAACAGACGTTCTCCCAGCACAAAAGCAAGCTGTAATACTATATATTAAAGCAGGTCGCCAGCCTAATTAGACATTCTTGTGTCAAACAAAATGATGAAGCAGAAGGCAGTGCTAAGGCTAACCTAACCTTCCTCGACACACACACTGAACTGTTTGCGCGGCCCCTCCCGCCGGAAGTTCGAGTCCTCCCTCGGGCATGGGTGTGTGTGTTGTTCTTAGCATAAGTTAGTTTAAGTAGCGTGTAAGCCTAGGGACCGATGACCTCAGCAGTTTGGTCCCTTAGGAACTCATACACATTTGAACATTTTGAACTAAACTCTGCCGGCCGGAGTGGGCGAGCGGTTCTAGGCGCTACAGTCTGGAGCCGCGTGACCGCTACGATCGCAGGTTCGAATCCTGCCTCGGGCATGGACGTGTGTGATGGCCTTAGGTTAGTTAGGTTTAAATAGTTCTAAGTTCTAGGGGACTGATGACTCCAGAAGTCCCATAGTGCTCAGAGCCATTTTTTTTAACAAAACTCTTTCCTTATATATGTCCACACTACAACCTTGCAGATAAATGTGCTACTAACTAGTAAGTCAGATAAGCAAATGGCCAATGAGATAGTAAACAGCAACGTATGCCTCTCAACAACATGTACCTTAAATGAACTAGGTGCAACAGTTAATAATACCAAATACCGACACACATGAAAGTAGTAGCAATACTGAACAGGGAGAAGCTTGAAATGATTCTGCATTTAAATCAGGGGTCTACTAGTGATCATAATCTATAAATTAATTGCCTAATAGAGGGTCTCTACGCCTGTGCATTAACCAACTTGCATTAGAATAGATAACACGGTAAACAGTTCTTTCCTAAACTCGGCCTGAAGCAACTAAACAGGATGCAAATCTAACTGCACTGGGTCTGAAGGAGCCTTTGCATTAAATAACTAGTCTGGTCCATGAGGACCCTTTAACTTCCATGGTTTGAAGAACCATGCTCATTAACAAAACTACACCAGTATGTATCAGAAAAGGTAAGTATTCTTGTCATTAATTATTAGTTAACTACAACACACCAAAGTATAACTCTTTAAATAACAAATGCGCTTTCACAAGCAGTCTCTTGACCTACTCAAAACTGTAATTGGCTGTGCAAATAACAACACAACGTTAAATGAAAGTTCAGCGACTTTCTCACAATAAATTAGGACACTCGGAATTAAATTCACCAGGATAGGTATCCTGCCCAAGATTTTGATTTGAGATAATCACTGGAGTAATACAGAGGTTTTAGTACCAGCATGATTGTTATTAAATTCAAGCATATTTCACAAATACCTCGTCCTTTTACAGAGTGCCAAATACAAAACAGTTTAGTGGAAGGCTGATGGTACTGGTGGCGCAATTTGCAGCGGCTGTTAACCTGGCGGCGATGCAGTCATGGCGGTACTGTTGGCCTCGCCCTATTACTGACCACCTTGGCGTCACAAAGGACGAGTTGCCACTTGCATGCCAACTACACCTCTTCCACTTCCTAATCATGGACCAAGTCATTTATAGTACATTACATAACATTCATCTCAGTAGTTATTTAGATTCGCAAGTATAAGTTAAACAACATCGTTCAAAAATTCACGTAACTGGAACATGTATACATAGTCAAATAATTTTCGTGACAGATACAATATTATACATACGCAGTGCTAAATATTGACATAGAAATATCGATACAGACACAAAATAGGTCAAAAATGCGTTTTACAGATTCCACCGACGGCCTAGTAAGGCGTTTTACTCACAGTGTGTGGTGTAGTTCAGCCGGAAATTGCTCTGTGACATTTTGGGGGTGTTTTTCGTACCGTAATTTGGGCGCACTGATGGAGGAGGTTACAATGTTCTCGAACGAGGATGTTTATTACAATATTCTTCGCCGCTAAGCATGTATCATCTTTATCATGAGTATGCTGCGCCGACTCACGACTTCCAAGATGACAAAATGGTTCAAATGGCTCTGAGCACTATGGGACTCAACTGCTGAGGTCATTAGTCCCCTAGAACTTAGAACTAGTTAAACCTAACTAACCTAAGGACATCACAAACATCCATGCCCGAGGCAGGATTCGAACCTGCGACCGTAGCGGTCTCGCGGTTCCAGACTGCAGCGCCTTTAACCGCACGGCCACTTCGGCCGGCTCAAGATGACAAAAGATGCGTTCACAAGACTGGACACATACTTTCCTGGTTTGATAAACAAATAGGCACGTTATCGCTCACCAACTGGACCGACAGTTCACTCACTCGTAATACTGCAGAAAATGCCTGGTACCGCACTAAATAACAAAATTGAAGGATCACTTTTTAAAAAAAAACCCGTAACTGTCTCCCATTCCGCGGCATAAATTTGAAATTTTGCTCAAATGTGCCTCCAACCTTCTTCCGTAGTGACGCCCTGCGACTTCCCCCTCCGGCTCATTAACGAGCAAGGTGTCGACACTGGCGAAACAAATATCAGCGCTCAGGAGTACCTGCGAGCTGTAAGGTAGGTTAATGATGTCACATTGGCACCAGAATTAACGAATATTCTACTCAAGTTCATCGGGGACGTGTCACACGATAGTAAGGTCGTCACAGACCCTTCTACCCTCATTTTACCCTTTCTTTTGACGCCCCTGTGAAGAAGTCAGAATCGTGACACCCATCGTTGAACTCACGCGGTATCCGTATGGGTGGTCGAGGAAAATATTTCAGCCGCACCGGCGCTCAGGATCTACACGAGAAGGCCTCAGGGACTGGAAATCTGGAAATTTGTGGTAAGGTCTTATCGGACCAAACTGCTGAGGTCATCGGTCCCTAAGCTTACGCACTGCTTACTCTACTTTAAACTAACTTACGCTATGGGCAACACACACATCCATGCCCGAGGGAGGACTCGAACCTCCGTCGGAGGGAGCCACGCGGACCGTGCCAAGGCGCCCAAGACCGTGCGGCTAGCCCGCGCGGCCGAGGGACTGGCGTAAAAGGTGTCAGAGAAACCACTCCTTCAAAAAAATGGTTCAAATGGCTCTGAGCACTATGGGACTCAACTGCTGTGGTCATAAGTCCCCTAGAACTTAGAACTACTTAAACCTAACTAACCTAAGGACAGCACACAACACCCAGCCATCACGAGGCAGAGAAAATCCCTGACCCCGCCGGGAATCGAACCCGGGAACCCGGGCGTGGGAAGCGAGAACGCTACCGCACTACCACGAGATGCGGGCACCACTCCTTCCCTTGGAGCGTTGATTCCGACACATTTCGCAGTTGAAAACGACAGTTCGCAGACCTGTGAGCAACGCGACGACGTTCTTGACAAATTTGGCCACTGATGCCAACCCCTGTACGTTTCAACCCAACTCTATGGATACTGCGGGGATGCAGCCCTATCGAGCATAATCGCATCACTCTGGAATGTAGCGTGACAATGTTTGCTGTTCCATACAGGCTGGAACCACAAGGAACGTGTGGGGCGGCGGGAGGAATTATGTTGTTGTTGTATAAATGTTTGAATGTTGAACACTTACTAGCCGATTAACCATATGTGGGGCGGCGGGTGAAATTAATTGTTATATAAATGTTCCTATTATTTATGCTGTCGTTTGCCGTTCTCAACACTGGCTCTCTAACTACAATATTGGCAACCAGAAAGTGATTAGCAAAACGTGAAGCCTGTAATTAGAATTTCTACTGCCCACTTCATCTGAGAAATACACTTATAGCTACAGCTTATAGTTCTGAGGAATTAGGAGATTGTCTGGGATTTATAATCAAAAACGATGGTGAAAATAAAACTTTCTCTATATTCTGAAAGTCACAGATGAAAAGAAAAAAAAATCCACACAATCTGACTAACAGAGCAGTTCAGAGTCTAATGCGCTGATGCCACTATAACTGTCCAAATTAAATATTTAAATGAATGCTCGCCATAATTTGATGATAAGGTTCATCAAACGCCACGCTAAATAATCATAGAAAGTTTGTCCCGCGGCGGCACGTGAAAATACGACAATACGCAAACTGAAGATAGATAATTAAAGTCAACCCAGAATTAACACTTCACTCGAAAATGATTTCATGGTTACGCGTATCCCAAGTAACTTAATACGGCATCCGAGGCTGTCTATAGCAATGATACCGACGCGACGCGACTCCCGACACAGATGGCGTGCTATTCAGCGTCTGGAGAGAACTGGGGCCTTACTTCCTCGCGCAGCGTTCCTATATATAAAGCCGCGGTGCGGACGGCTAAGGGAACGGCTGATCAAATCGGCTCTTCAGACTAGCCACTGGGCTAGTAATGAACCACATTAAGTTACCGAATAAATCATAGCTTCTTTTGCTGATGGCCGATGAAGCTCTTAATTTAAATGTGCATTCAGCACACAGGTAAGTAATCATAATAGAAGTTTGACGTGGCTAAGTTAAACATTTTGGGCGAGAGAATTAATTTAATTACACTACACGCAGTAGACGAGCTCTGAACTTGCCCTTTGGAGATACGCTATCGCTATAGTTTTATAGTTATTCAAATGAAACTTCTCACATCTTTATGGTTATAGCGGATCTCCATTCTACTTAAATATAAACATCCTAACCTTATTTATTAGCCTACTTAATCTATCTTGCTTCCTTAATTTTTAAGAGAAAAACCAGAAAACCATGAATTTCAACTTAAATCTTAATTTGTGAGATCCAGAAGACTGTTTCTATTAAATAATTATGAAAAAGGAATCTAAATATAAACTTTTAAATGTCTAGCTCTTTTCTGTTGCGCCAACGATTTTTACAGAAAAACGTCCAAATGTCGAAAATGGTTAAAGTTGTCAAACTGATATTCAACACATATTAATTTAGTATTACTCCTGACATGCTAGAAACATTTTAGGTTATTTACATGATTTTTAAAGTATTGTGCAACATTTATGACGTCAGAGCTAGTTACAGCGGACTGGCTGGCACACAATGGAAAGACTGATGTGAATTTACTGCGGCGTGAATAGGCTGCTTCCCTACAAACGGTTTAGAACAACTCTAAATTTGAAAGTGAGCCATCCGGGATGGCCGAGCGGTTCTAGGCGCTACAATCTGGAACCGCGCGACCGCTACTGTCTGGAACCGCGCGATCGCTACTGTCACAGGTTCGAATCGTGCCTCGGGCATGGATGTGTGTGATGCCCTTAGGTTAGTTAGGTTTAAGAAGTTCTGCGATCTAGGGGACTGATGACCTCAGAAGTTAAGTCTCATAGTGCTCAGAGCCATTTGAACCATTTTGGAAGTGATTTAAAGCGTAAAAGTGTATTTATGCTTTCTCATCCTTCATTTCTCGCACGATCCTGTGACGTAATCACGGGAGAGGTCGACATTAACACATACGTAAATACGATGATGAAGTGTCCGTGTAAGACCACCCATTCCGGCAACAGAGTGGCAGCCACCTTTGCGCCTTTGTTGAGCACGTTGAAAATGTACTCCTCGGAAACTTCAACACCAATTCAATCTCGCAGCGGCTCTAGCACCTGAAGGTAGGTAAGCTCCAGTGCTAAATTGGTGTCGAAGTTTCTGACGTATGCATTTTTAACATTCTCAACAAAGGTGCGTGGGTGGCACCGGCGATGTTGCGGAACTGGATTATCTTAGGGGGACACTTTGGCATTTTATTCAGGCAAGTGTAATTATCATAGCCTTCTGGCATCGTGCCACAGGAGGGCGTGAAAGGAGGAACGAAAAAGTGTAAAAACACATTATCCTTCGGATCACGTTCAACTTTCATCGAATGGTTTTGAACGGTCCTTAGTGGTTTCACCTTTTATGGTACAGAAAAAAATTTCTGTCACGCTACACTGCAAAGGGTTGAGATTACATTCAGTGGGGTTGCAGTCCCTCAATGTCCAGAGGGTAGGACTGAAACGCCCAGAGGGTGGCAGCAATGGATAAATTTGTCAACAACGTCTCTCAGTGAACCGTCATTTTCAGCAGAGAAATATGTGGAAATCAGTGCCTCAAGGGAAGGGGTGGTTTCATTGACGCCCTTTATGCCAGCTGAGGCCTCTTCGTGTCGGTTTTGAGCGGTAGTGTGTCTGAAATGTTTTCCTCGGACACCCATACGAAAACCGCGTGATTTCGATGAGTGGTATCACGGTTCTGACTTCATCGCAGAGGCGTCAAAGAAGTGGCGAAATGGGTGTAGGAGGGGGTGTTACGATCTCCCCATTGTGTGACATGTCCACGGTGCTGTTGGGCAGAATTGTGGTAAATTTTGATGTCAATGTAACATCATTAATTCACCTAACAGCCCATATGAACTTTTTTTTCTTTTTTTTTTTTTGCATGTGACAACACGTTGTTGTTAAGAGCGTTGCCGAACCCGAGGATGGCGTCGCAAGGCGTCAGTGTTTTGCACCATTACAGACAAATTTTTTGTACGTTCATCCTTGTGATAGGCGGGACTCTGGCTGTTCACTTATATAGTAAAATGGAAGACTTACAGCCGTCTTTATGACGTCATTTATTGCATGGCTACCAGTTTCAGCGCTTCAGTGCACCATCTTCAGGCCTCAGCGTCAGCTAAGTCAGCTAAGGCCTGAAGATGGTGCACTTAAGCACCGAAACTGGTAGCAACGCCATAAATGACATCATACGGACGGCTGCAGGTGCTCCGTTTTATTACATTACAGAGGAAGGTTGTAGGCACCTTTGATCCAAATAATAAACATTTACGAGGTTTCGAGAAAAGTTTTTGCGCATCGTATTTGGAAGAGCGATTGAAAACTATTAATTAAGATCCCTGCTTGACTGCTTTGCGTAATCTAATCACCAATGAGTGGCTTCATCACAACATGCTTTAACTGAAAAAGTAATGGACTCTCTTCCTCGCCGAACTGAGGCCATTATCAAGGCTACAGGCGGTGTTTAACGGTATTAGCGTCATGTCTCCTGGAGAAGAGAAATCTTCTGTTCGGTATGCGAGAAGAAATCTTCGAACAGCCCGCGAATTTCCTTTCAGGATGTATTTGTAAATATTAGTAAATAATTATGGTAATACGAGGGCAGTTCAGTAAGTAATGCAACACATTTTTTTTCTCGGCCAATTTTGGTTGAAAAAACCGGAAATTTCTTGTGGAATATTTTCAAACATTCCCGCTTCGTCTCGTATAGTTTCATTGACTTCCGACAGGTGGCAGCGCTGTACGGAGCTGTTAAAATGGCGTCTGTAACGGATGTGCGTTGCAAACAACGGGCAGTGATCGAGTTTCTTTTGGCGGAAAACCAGGGCATCTCAGATATTCATAGGCGCTTGCAGAATGTCTACGGTGATCTGGCAGTGGACAAAAGTACGGTGAGTCGTTGGGCAAAGCGTGTGTCATCATCGCCGCAAGGTCAAGCAAGACTGTCTGATCTCCCGCGTGCGGGCCGGCCGTGCACAGCTGTGACTCCTGCAATGGCGGAGCGTGCGAACACACTCGTTCGAGATGATCGACGGATCACCATCAAACAACTCAGTGCTCAACTTGACATCTCTGTTGGTAGTGCTGTCACAATTGTTAACCAGTTGGGATATTCAAAGGTTTGTTCCCGCTGGGTCCCTCGTTGTCTGAGGGTGACAATTTCTTATCAAAGATTGTTACAGGCGATGAAACATGGGTTCATCACTTCGAACCTGAAACAAAACGGCAATCAATGGAGTGGCGCCACACCCACTCCCCTACCAAGAAAAATTTTAAAGCCATACCCTCAGTCGGTAAAGTCCTGGTTACAGTCTTCTGGGACGCTGAAGGGGTTATTCTGTTCGATGTCCTTCCCCATGGTCAAACGATCAACTCTGAAGTGTATTGTGCTACTCCTCAGAAATTGAAGAAACGACTTCAGCGTGTTCGTAGGCACAAAAATCTGAACGAACTTCTCCTTCTTCATGACAACGCAAGACCTCACACAAGTCTTCGCACCCGAGAGGGGCTCACAAAACTTCAGTGGACTGTTCTTCCTCATGCACCCTACAGCCCCGATCTCGCACCGTCGGATTTCCATATGTTTGGACCAATGAAGGACGCAATCCGTGGGAGGCACTACGCGGATGATGAAGAAGTTATTGATGCAGTACGACGTTGGCTCCGACATCGACCATTGGAATGGTACCGTGGAGGCATACAGGCCCTCATTTCAAGGTGGCGTAAGGCCGTAGCATTGAATGGAGATTACGTTGAAAAATAGTGTTGTGTAGCTAAAAGACTGGGGAATAACCTGGTGTATTTCAATGCTGAATAAAACAACCCCTGTTTCAGAAAAAAAATGTGTTGCATTACTTATTGAACTGCCCTCGTAAAATGGAAATCCATAGCTGTAGTGTCACCTACCCATAAAACATGAAGCTGTAGTTTGCTAACACTTCTTGAATCACTGAAATTGATCGTAGGCTTTACTCTTTACGGTTACATCTCACTACCGTATGGCTGAAACGCGTTTTTTCCTCCCACGCAGGCCCGCGGTGGTGGCGAGCTGCCGCCCACGCTGGAGCCAAATTAAAGGTGGCGGTCGGCAGCCGAAGACGGGCGGGTTAGTGCGATGAGCCATTCGATACCTGCGAACACCTGGCAACGCCGCGGCCGGAGAATGCTGCCGAATACTTACGTCCCTTTTATCGATCTGAATCGTAGGGAGCGCGACGAGAAAAAGGGAGGACGCGGGAAGAATGGGCCAGGTTGGTCCTTTAATGAGGTGTGCGGCCCCCGCGGGGGCCTACCGCCCCCATTGTCTCACCGCGCGTCGCGCCGGTGGCCGCATTCCCAGCCAGCCCGGGACACCGCTTGTACGCGCCTGGAACGCCGCCTGCAAAGCTGCACGGCGTCTCTCGTACGGCCCGAGCGCCGTCCACGCTGTTTGGCGGGAACCGACGCACGGGAGGCGGCCTCGCTGCGTTGTACTCCAGCCCGGTGCTCAAACTACGCCGGGTGGCGTATCGGCTTCGAGCTGACGAGTTAGGAGCGATCTACACTACTGGCCATTAAAATTGCTACACCACGAAGATGACGTGCTACAGACGCGAAATTTAACCGACACGAAGAAGATGCTGTGATATGCAAATGATTAGCTTTTCCGATCACTCTCACATTGTTGGCGCCGGTGGCGACACCTACAACGTGCCGACATGAGGAAAGTTTCCAACCGATTTCTCATACACAAACAGCAGTTGACCGACGTTGCCTGATGGAACGTTGTTGTGATGCCTCTTGTAAGGAGGAGAAATGCGTACCATCACGTTTCCGACTTTGATAAACGTCGGATTGTAGCCTATCGCGATTGCGGTTTACCGTATAGCGACATTGCTGCTCGCGTTGGTCGAGATCCAGTGACTGTTAGCAGAATATGGAATCGGCGGGTTCAGGCGGGTAATACGGAACGCCGTGCTGGATCCCAACGGCCTCGAATCACTTGCAGGCATCTTATCCGCATTGCTGTAACGGATCGTGCAGCCTCGTCTCGATCCGTGAGTCAACAGATGGGGTCGTTTGCAAGACTACAACCATCTGCACGAACAGTTCGACGACGTTTGCAGCAGCATGGACTATCGGCTCGGACACCGTGGCTGCGGTAACCCTTGAAGCTGCATTTCAGACAGCAGCGCCTGCGATGGTGTACTCGACGACAAACCTGGGTGCACGAATGGCAAAAAGTCATTTTTTCGGATGAATCCAGGTTCTGTTTACAGCATCATGATGGTCGCATCCGTGTTCGGTGACATCGCGGTGAAAGCACATTGGAAGCGTGTATTCGTCATCGCCATACTGGCGTATCACCCGGCGCGATGCTATGGGGTTCCATTGGTTACACGTCTCGGTCATCTCTTGTTCGCATTGACGGCACTTTGAACAGTGGACGTTACATTTCAGATGTGTTACGACCCGTGGTTCTACCCTTCATTCGGTCCCTGCGAAACCCTACATTTCAGCAGGATAACGCACGGCCACATGTTGCAGGTCCTGTACGGGCCTTTCTGGATACAGAAAATGTTCGACTGCTGGCCTGGCCAGCACATTCTCCAGATCTCTCACCAATTGAAAACGTCTGGTCAATGGTGGCCGAGCAACAGGCTCGTCCCAATACGCCAGTCACTACTCTTGATGAACTGTGGTATCGTGTTGAAGCTGCATGGGCAACTGTACCTGTACATGCTATCCAAGCTGTGTTTGACTTAATGCCCAGGCGTATCAAGGCCGTTATTACGGCCGAATGTGGTTTTTCTGGGTACTGATTTCTCAGGATCTATGCACCCAAACTACGTGACAATGTAATCACATGTCAATTCTAGTATAATACATTTGTCCAATGAATACCCGTTTATCATCTGCATTTCTTCTTGGTGTAGGGATTTTAATGGCCAGTAATGTAGAAGAAAGTCTGAAAAGATCGTTGCGCCTTTTAGACAGGAGTATCAGTTACATCCGCTATCCCTTCAAGAAAACACCTCTAATACTGCCATAGACGCATCGGTAGCGCATGTTCTTATAACATTACCGCCTATAATTCTGGTCAAATGTACTTTAAATTTGGAATCTGGTAATTAAGAACATTAACAACCACGTAAATTTATTTACTGGAGCACTGTCCTTTGCGTTGATGTTATAAGAAATCTCGGGGGAAGGATATCTCTGATTCGATCTTAATTGTTTTCGTTGAAGTCACGAATGGTTAATAATGCTGCAAACTTTCATTACTTCAAAACTGAAAATTTTCTACAAGCCACAGCTGGGGCTTGGAAACAGTAGGTGTGGTATGTTGAATGACCGTGAGAAGAAATGGAATTTACTTTCGGAAAAATAGTACTCGGAAGTATTGCCGGACCTCGTGAGAATAAACGACTATAATAGCACTATGCATAAAATGGTGTTTAAAATTATCGGCTACCTAAACGAAATGCTTCTGTGTTTAAACATTTCACTTTAACTGAAAATAATTAAATTTTATTCTGATTTTTTCTTAAAACTACTGATTAAATTACTGTAACACTTAACATTTACAACACCACCAATTAAAGTATATGTTGACAAAGTTCGAATAAGAAATTTTGGCTTTAAATTTTACATTTAATTAGTGATGTTTCGCGTCAAGCTCCACACTACAGGGCTATTACAAATGATTGAAGCGATTTCATAAATTCACTGTAGCTCCATTCATTGACATATGGTTACGACACACTACAGATACGTAGAAAAACTCATAAAGTTTTGTTCGGCTTAAGCCGCACTTCAGGTTACTGCCGCCAGAGCGCTCGAGAGCGCAGTGAGACAAAATGGCGACAGGAGCCGAGAAAGCGTATGTCGTGCTTGAAATGCACTCACATCAGTCAGTCATAACAGTGCAACGACACTTCAGGACGAAGTTCAACAAAGATCCGCCAACTGCTAACTCCATTCGGCGATGGTATGCGCAGTTTAAAGCTTCTGGATGCCTCTGTAAGGGGAAATCAACGGGTCGGCCTGCAGTGAGCGAAGAAACGGTTGAACGCGTGCGGGCAAGTTTCACGCGTAGCCCGCGGAAGTCGACGAATAAAGCAAGCAGAGAGCTAAACGTACCACAGCCGACGGTTTGGAAAATCTTACGGAAAAGGCTAAAGCAGAAGCGTTACCGTTTACAATTGCTACAAGCCCTGACACCCGATGACAAAGTCAAACGCTTTGAATTTTCGGCGCGGTTGCAACAGCTCATGGAAGAGGCTGCGTTCAGTGCGAAACTTGTTTTCAGTGATGAAGCAACATTTTTTCTTAATGGTGAAGTGAACAGTCACAATGTGCGGATCTGGGTGGTAGAGAAGCCTTACGCATTCGTGCAGCAAATTCGCAGTTCACCAAAAGTTAACGTGTTTTGTGCAATCTCACAGTTTAAAGTTTACGGCCCCTTTTTCTTCTGCGAAAAAAACGTTACAGAACAAGCTGGAAAATTGGCTCATGCCACAACTGGAGACCGACAGCGCCGACTTCATCTTCCAACAGGATGGTGCTCCACCACACTTCCATCATGATGTTCGGCATTTCTTAAACAGGAGATTGGAAAACCGATGGATCGGTCGTGGTGGAGATCACGCTCATCAGTTCATGTCATGGCCTCCACGCTCTCCCGACTTAACCCCATGCGATTTCTGAAAGATTCAGTGTTTAAACCTCCTCTACCAAGAAACGTGCCAGAACTGCGAGCTCGCATCAACGATGCTTTCGAACTCATTGACGGGAACATGCTGCGCCGAGTGTGGGAGGAACTTGATTATCGGCTTGATGTCTGCCGAATCACTAAAGTGGCACATATCGAACATTTGTGAATGCCTAAAAAAACTTTTTGAGTTTTTGTATGTGTGTGCAAAGCATTGTGAAAATATCTCAAATAATAAAGTTACTGTAGAGCTGTGAAATCGCTTGAATCGTTTGTAATAACCCTCTATATTGACCTCAGTGTGAGGGTGCTGCTGTGCTGGGAGGTGTGATCTTCAGGAGCGACTCCCGTGCAAAGTATATCGTTGTGGATTGCAGCGAGATCTCACTAACGTCTGTTTTATCGTTGTGTGTTGCCTGTTGACTTTGGTGCGGCACCATGATCTCTAGACGACACCCCAATTCACAGTGTCAGTAATCTACACATTTATAGGTATTGTTAAATTAAAGTCTCCCAACAAAATTATCCATACATTTATAGGTATTGCTAAATTAAAGTCTCCCAACACGTTTTTCTTTTCCTGAGCCGGCCGGTGTGGCCGTGCGGTTCTAGGCGCTTCAGTCTGGAACCGCGTGACTGCTACGGTCGCAGGTTCGAATCCTGCCTCGGGCATGGATGTGTATGATGTCCTTAGGTTAGTTAGGTTTAAGTAGTTCTAAGTTCTAGGGGACTGATGACCTCAGAAGTTATGTCCCATAGTGCTCAGAGCCATTTTTTTTTTCTTTTCCTGAAAGTGAACGCTAATTTCAGGAACTACAGTTGGTATTTTCATACGGTTTTCACTGACAGATAGCGTGTTTCTAAGGAAGGCGTGTGTATAAGAGCTACGCGCTGGTTGGCTAGAAAGTTGGTGGTATCTGGTGAGAAAAGCAATGAAGTGAACAGCTGCCGCAACTCGAGAGAGTAGCGAAGTTTGACCAGAGTGTATGCATCTGTACATATCTTCTATACGTTTTATAAACTGAAGTCTGCGGTTGCATTTTTCTGTCTGTACGTAAAGGCTGATCTCAGGAACTACTATAGCGATTTTGATTCAGGTTTCACGAACAGACAGACTGATTCTCCAGGAAGTTTTCTGTACATAATTTATTTCCGTTTCGCCAAACAAGTCGTATGGACGCAGATATCTAGTGCTACCCGTGCGAAGGTGAGGCTGATCCAAGTCTAGTTCATATGAAGCTGGTCTATGTACATATATCATTGGTGATCTTGCAGCTCTAGAAGAATGAAATAATGATGAAATCTAGTCCTAGTTGATAAATATCAATGGGACCCGTTGAAATTATACAGGGTGTTTCAGATGTGATGGTCAATAATCCACACAAGGAAAGTACAGGCCAAAAGTAGCTACAAAGCTCCAATAAACAAGGGTCCGCAAATCAACCATTGCTGAGATACAACACATTTTCTGTTGTGGTTCATCAGTGTCTAGGAACACATGGCACCTCTAAACGTTAAAGTATGTGTTCGAAATGTTGTCCAGGCGTCTGAATACGACACTGAACTCGTCTCTGAAATGAGTTGCGAATCTTCTCAGGCAGTCCTTGTGAATTCTGTAAATGCTGGAAGGCTGCTTCAATCCTCAAGCGTAACTCCTCAAGAGAGTTGACCTCGGTAGCGTAGAGCAAACTTCTGGTATGACTCCACACACGAAAATCCACGGGATGTAAATCCAGACATCCTGGAGGCCATGGCATACGCCCTCCTCTTCCTATCTAGTGCTGACCATACGTCCCAGCCACAAGCCGGCGTCCGCAGCTCGTGGTCGTTCTCGCTTCCCGCGCCCGGGTTCCCGGGTTCGATTCCCGGCGGGGTCAGGGATTTTCTCTGCCTCGTGATGACTGGGTGTTGTGTGATGTCCTTAGGTTAGTTAGGTTTAAGTAGTTCTAAGTTCTAGGGGACTGATGACCATAGATGTTAAGTCCCATAGTGCTCAGAGCCATTTGCACCATTTTTTACAAGCCGGCACACTCGCAAATGAAAATATACTGGAGTATCGTCATGCATGAAGCACATGTTCAGGCGTTGATTCAGTCCGACATCATAAAAAAAAAAATGGCTCTGAGCACTATGGGACTCAACTGCTGAGGTCATTAGTCCCCTAGAACTTAGAACTAGTTAAACCTAACTAACCTAAGGACATCACAAACATCCATGTCCGAGGCAGGATTCGAGCCTGCGACCGTAGCGGTCTTGCGGTTCCAGACTGCAGCGCCTTCAACCGCACGGCCACTTCGGCCGGCTAGTCCGACATCATCATGCACACCTGGAAGTACAATCGGCTCAAACGTGACACCTACGGTAATTAAAAGCACCATCACAGGTAAATCCAGTCTCATCCGTGATCAAAATACTGCTTACAGTACTCTGTTGGTGCTCCCATCGGCAGAAATTCTCCATAAGAGGAAAGTCTGCATTGTTGAGGACTTGCACTCGCTGGAGATGATTTGGATAGAGTACTTGCCGATGTAAGTTCCCCAGCAGACTGCTATGACTGAGAACACGCTCCTGGGAAGCAGTCGTCTTCGTCGAAGTACTCGGACGTTCGTGTACAATGCGAACACCCTTTCGCCAACATCGGGTGTTATGGATCTGGGTTTACCTTCTCGTACAAGATGTGTGATTCTCTCACTTTCTCTAAGGCACTGATGCAACCGGTTAAATGTACGCCTGTCAGGCTGCCTTCAGAGAGGAAAAGCTTCTTCATACAATCGCGCACCCTCAAGGGCACTGCCATTCGCTTTTCTACACATGAAGTGCATGTCAGCGTACTCTTCATTCGTGTAACCTCTATCCATGGTGCTTTCACGTTAGTAACTGGCTGAGAGGCCGATGCGGCGCAGAGAGTAAGGATGGGGAAAATTGGAGTAGTTGCGCATGCGTAAACAAACAGATAGTCGACTCCAAACCTCGAGAGAGCAAAGAAGATGCCGCGGTGTCCAGGGGGGGTTTACAGTGGGTTCCCGAATGTATGCGATACCTTGACAACGGTTTTTGCGGACCCATGTTTATTGGAGACTTTTAACTACTTTTGGCCTGCGCTTTCCATATGTAAATTACTAACCATCACTTGTGAAACAACCAGTATTGCACACTCATCGCAATAATCGAGATCATTGGTGACCAACCAGTGGTCTGCAGAGCATAAGGTGTCTATAAGAACTAAAATGAAGTTCGCAAAAGATTTAAAATTCGAAACTTTATTTGTTTTAAATTATTAACCTCTTATTACGTGGACAATGCAGTGCTGTGCGTCCGGTAAATAGTGGCAAGCGTGGGTGGCTGGGGGAGCGGCAAGCGACTCACGTCACAGCAGCATGGCGTCAGCAGGCCAGTCAATCGTACTGTGTGTTCACGATAACCTGACGATTTGACTGGTGCTGCCAGAATCGGAGAAAATCGGCACTGGAGACACTCATTTGTCTCAAGTGCTGCACCTAGACGTGAAGTACACTACTGGCCATTAAAATTGCTACACCAAGAAGAAATGCAGATGATAAACGGGTATTCATTGGACAAATATATTATACTAGAAATGACATGTGATCGCATTTTCACGCAATTTGGGTGCATAGATCCTGAGAAACCAGTACCAAGAACAACCACCTCTGGCCGTAATAACGGCCTTAATACGCCTGGGCATTGGAGTCAAACAGAGCTTGGATGGCGTGTACAGGTACAGCTGCCCAAGTAGCTTCAACACGATACCACAGTTCATCAAGAGCAGTGACTGGCGTATTGTGACGAGCCAGTTGCTCGGCCACCATTGACCAGACGTTTTCAGTTGGTGAGAGATCTGGAGAATGTGCTGGCCAGGCCAGCAGTCGAACATTTTCTGTATCCAGAAAGGCCCGTACAGGACCTGCAGCATGCGGTCGTGCATTATCCTGCTGAAGTAGGGTTTCACAGGGATCGAATGAAGGGTAGAGCCACGGGTCGGAACACATCTGAAATGTAACGTCCACTGTTCAAAGTTATTTTATTCTCGAATCAGAAACATACAAATTTACAGTTACCATACACATCAATAAATATATACACACAAATTGTATTTATATTACATGTGCCCAGTACTTTGCAACCTCCAAGGCGCTTGGAGTGGCTTAAAAGAGATCAATCTTCGTGCAGGATGTAGGGCACAAAAGGCACTGGAGCATGTGGCTTGTGGTTTGTTCTTGTCCACAATCACAGGACGTATCTTCTGTTATGAAGCCCCATCTCTTCAAGTTGTCTCTGGATCGTCCAACTCCTGATCGTAATTTGTTTAAAGATTTCCATACCAGCCAGCTCTCGTTGTGTCCAGCTTCTGGCGTCTGCAAGTGAGGCGTCGACTTCTTCCATAACTCCAGCCTTGCCTTCTCTGGTGAAATGATGAGCTTCTCGGGTGTTCTCACGAAGCTCTTTTGCGATCTCAGCCGTTGCTGTGGTGGATTATGTCCGTGCAGTGGATCGGCACTGTCCTGTTCCACTTTCAGTCTCTCCTTGTTGGCAGCCACTGTTCTGCGTACCCATGGTGGCGCTATTCCAGCCAGGCAGTAGAGCTTATCAGTTGGGGTAGGTCTTAGGCAACCTGTGCGCGGTTCTAGGCGCGCAGTCCGGAACCGTGCGACTGCTACGGTCGCAGGTTCGAATCCTGCCTTGGGCATGGATGTGTGTGCTGTCCTTAGGTTAGTTAGGTTTAAGTAGTTCTAAGTTCTAGGGGACTGATGACCACAGCTGTTAAGTCCCATGGTGCTTAGAGCCATTTTTTTTAGGCAACCTGTGATCAACCTACAGGTTTCGTTGAGAGCAATGTCTACTTGTCTGGCCCGAGATGACCTGTACCAGACTGGAGAAGCACATTCAGCAGTAGAAAAGCACAGTGCCATTGCAGAACTGCAAATAGTTTGTGGATGTGAGCACCACTGTGTCCCCACTAGTTTGCGAATTAGGTTGTTTCGAGCGGAGACTTTCATTTTGGTGTTCTTGCAGTGAGTTTTGAATTTAAGAGTTCTGTCTAGAGTGACTCCCAAGTATTTAGGTGCGTGATGATGCTGGAGTTTGATGCCTGACCATGCAATATGTAGCTCACGATTAGCTTCCCTGTTCCTTAAATGAAAGGCACACACTTGTGTCTTCGAAGGGTTTGGTCTGAGTTGGTTCCGATTGTAGTAGCTTGACAGTGTTCTAAGTGCTGTTGTCAGGTTTCTTTCCACTCTTTCAAAGCATGAGCTCTGTGTAGCAAGGGCTAGGTCATCTGCATACAAGAATCTCCTTGTGCCTGGGGTCAATGGCTGGTCGTTGGTATAGATGTGGAAGAGAAGTGGAGCCAAGACGCTTCCCTGAGGTAGACCATTTTTCTGCGCTCTCCAGCGACTGAGTTGTCCTTGAAATTCATCAAAAAACCTGCGGTTTTGGAGGAGGGTGCTGAGTAGTCTAACGAGGTGGGCGTTGTTGATCATATTGTATAGTTTTGCATGGAGTAACCGATGATGGACAGTATCGCACGCTGCTGTGAGATCCACGAAGACCACGCCCGTTACTTGACGGGTTTCAAAACCATCCTCTATAAACTGAGTGAGATTCAGAAGTTGCCCTGTGCAGCTTCTGTTTGGTCGAAATCCTGCTTGTTCGGGTATGAGAAGAGGGTCTATTACAGGTATTACTGTTCAAAGTGCCGTCAGTTTGAACAAGAGGTGACCGAGACGTGTAACCAATGGCACCCCATACCATCACGCCGGGTGATACGCCAGTACGGCGATGACGAATACACGCTTCCAATGTGCGTTCACCACGATGTTGCGAAACACGGATGCGACCATCATGATGCTGTAAACAGAACCTGGATTCATCCGAAAAAGTGACGTTTTGCCATTCGTGGACCGATGTTCGTCGTTGAGTACACCATCGCAGTCGCTCCTGTCTCTGATGCAGCGTCGAGGGTAACCGCAGCCATGGTCTCGGAGCTGATAGTCAATGCTGCTGCAAACGTCGTCGAACTGTTCGTGTAGATGGTTGTTGTCTTGCAAACGTCCCCATCTGTTGACTCAGGAATCGAGACGTGGCTGCACGATCCGTTACAACCATGCGGATAAGATGTCTGTCATCTCGACTGCTAGCGATACGAGGCCGTTGGGATCCAGCACGGCGTTCCGTATTACCCTCCTGAACCCGCCGATTCCATATTCTGCTAACAGTCATCGGATCTCGACCAACGCGAGCAGCAATGTCGCGATACGATTAACCGCAATCGCGATAGGCTACAATCCGACCTTTATCAAAGTCGGAAACGTGATGGTACGCATTTCTCCTCCTTACACGAGGCATCTCAACAACGTTTCACCAGGCAACGCCGGTCTACTGCTGTTTGTGTATGAGAAATCGGTTGGAAACTTCCCTCGTGTCAGCACGTTCTAGGTGTCGCCACCTTGTGTGAATGCTCTGAAAAGCTAATCATTTGCATATCACAGCATCTTCTTCCTGTCGGTTAAATTTCGCGTCTGTAACACCTCATCTTCGTCGTGTAGTAATTTTAATGGCCAATAGTGTTTTACTGTACATATTGTTAAGGATAATGGTGCCAACAGTACAGGAAACACTCGCCGCTGCCTTTCCATCACTGCTCTTCTCCCTTCGGCAATCCTGATGCACGGGCATGCCTCCTGCCATTCCTGACTACCAGCGCACAAACAGTACGCCTTTTTTTTTTTTGTCTTTCTTGGCGGTGTCAGTGATTCTATTTGCCTGTTCAGCGGTTCAGTGGCACTAGTAGTATAACTGAGCGTTAGGCCTCAACGTTTTTATCAACTTATGTAAAACAGGTAGAGTCACACTTTTTTTCTGTGTGAAACTCTTTTAATCAAAACTAGGGCTTACGAAAGAGAATACAGGCTTGTCTATAGCTATGTATGTTGGTATTATGGAAAGTTCACAATAGTTAGGTTCATTCAACTGCATGATTAGAATATCACAATACATAGCTACTTGCAATTAAACATAAAGTTAGTGAAAGTATATTTATTTATTTATTAATATGAAAACTACATTACCTTTACGCTTTTCCTTGTTATGCTTATATTCGATTACCTACATATCTTATTTCCAGAAAATGGCGCCTAAAAGGGAATACGACAGTACTTAAAGTCGAACGGAGAAATAAAACCACAGTGCATTATATGCGCAACAGTTTTAGAGATCTATTGCCTGAGTCCAGTGAAATTAAAACGCCACATACGAATGGTAATCTAATGCCTGTAAACGACCACCAGAATTCTCCGAAGGAGAACTAGAGAATCTGAAAACAAAAAAATGAAACTAGTAGCACAAAATTTGCGTCGTTGGAGAAAACATTAGTAACGTCGTTTAAGATATCGAAATAGAGAGTGCAACCCTTTTGGCGTTAAAACTGACGAAGTTCCTGAAGAAACCCAGGAAGAGCTCACTGAATTTTAAAATGATAGGGACTGTAAGGGTGCATCTGAATCTGATTCTCTAGAGCAGTTTCGGCATAAAAAAAATTTCGTATACTAAAATTCGAGAAATAGCCTTGTGCTTCCTTATGCTTTTCTCCACAACCTACTTATGCGAACAAGGGTTTTCTGCTTTGCTGGTAATTAAAAACAAGTCCAGGAATTGACTGAAAGTAAGTGATGATACCGGTTTAGCTCTGAGCGATAATATTATCCCCACAGTTATCATAATTCTACAAAAGATACAAGCTCAAAAGTCACATTGATGAAAACGTAATTTAATTTTCTACTAAAGATATTGTGCTTTCTATTATAACAGTACAGTTAATGTATGCTACTATTGAGTTTAACGAATATGTTAAAAGTAACGATTAAAGTTTATTTTTAAAGTGATGCAGTTTATTTTTCTGGAACGTTGTGGTCTGTGCTAGCGACAAAGAAATCAAAGTCCCAGGTCAAGAAAATATCGAGAACCATAGGCTATACGCGTACCATTTGGTCACAGTGCACTTAGGAAACAAGAGGAATACTACCTCGGTATATTGAGTGTCGCGTATAAGATTACAGCTTTCGTCTTCGAACTAGGAAGGCTTTGCAATGTTTCATTTTACGTTAGTCTTGTAACAGCCACATAGCAAGTTGGAGGCGCTACTCTTCATTAATGAAACGAGACTGTATAAGGCCTGCCCACAGGTGGTTTAAGGATTGTTTTAAATAGCTACGAAAGCAGTTGACAGTATGTGTTTTTCAAATTTGCAGCGCGGTGACACGAAATAGCATTAATTGTGCTAAATAAATTTGTTTACTATGAATAATATAATTTTAGAGACACCTCTGTGTCATTAAACGAAATAATGTTTTATCTGCAGTAATCTGTGGAAACGCTAGATTGAAAATGTGAGTATCGTTATCAGCAGTTATCAGGAGAAAAGAACAGAGCAGTTTCTTCACTAGATGCAGTTTTTGGGTTTTCTTGCCTGTTGTAGTAGTAGAGCTCAAGTTTCCAGAAACTTCGATCTATGAGAGAGCAAGAGATAATGTCTGCAATGTAATCTGCAATATAACGCCAAACATTAATACTTCTGAATACAGGTTGTGTTCTTTTGTATTTCTTCTGTGGGTATAACCCTATCTTCGTTTCAGAGCAAGTGAGTAAATATGAAGTGAATACTATGTCTCTATACATTCTTAGCGAACTGAGATTGCACACTGTCGTCGATAGCCTGAATGTCTATGGGGTGTTAAATGAAACTTCTTTCGCCCGTTTTAATGTCAGGTACGAGCAGACGCATTTCCTATTATATTCTCGCGCCCAATACTTGTGCACAGGACTTTCACCTGGACTCCTTCTTCTTTTTATTGTTTTGTACGCAACTGCCTTGCATCATTTTCACTTTTGATTATTCCACACACTGTCCGTTATCAACTGTTTAATTCGAAAAGAAAGGAGAATCATCGCTACGATTTCTACCACAAATGTTTCAAACAGTGGGGAAATAAATTACAAGGAAAATCGGTGATCTAGACGACGAAGGAAATCATCGATTGAGCATATTATTGATTACAGATTGTAAAATTGTACTCTGTGATATTTCGTTATTTCTTAAACAAAATTTCTGACATCGGTATGCTGTCACACACTGTATGTCCTATTGACATCTTGTGACTAGCTCTCCCTTTTTATTTTGATAAATACGAATCGAAGTTCATATAAGCCGATACGAGATTCTGCTCTCTTTAATTCAGTTGCAGTTTTTTCACGCACCGTTGGAAACGATTGGGAAATACACCTTGCTCGGCATGTTACGACATTTATTGTAATGTTAACGAAGTACCTCAACGGAAGTTACACCACAAATGGAATTATAAATAACAATTTTAGTATAGACGTGCTGCTTTAGCGAAAGTTCGTCACACAGATTCACAGTTTTAGCGAGTAAAATTTTCAGGACATGAAACATTATGTGTTGGGTGACTGCTCAGTGCTTCTCCTTTTAGATGATAAAAGCCGGTGTAAGACAGAATACAGAAAGAGTCTTTTACCCTGAAACTTCCAGACTGAGTTACCCAGAAACGACGATCACTCTGTCGTCACAGCTTCACAAGTCGCAGTTTAGAAATAGGAGATACAGGGGTTGGTAAAAAACACCAAAACATCACGAGAAATACACTCCTGGAAACGGAAAAAAGAACACATTGACACCGGTGTGTCAGACCCACCATACTTGCTCCGGACACTGCGAGAGGGCTGTACAAGCAATGATCACACGCACGGCACAGCGGACACACCAGGAACCGCGGTGTTGGCCGTCGAATGGCGCTAGCTGCGCAGCATTTGTGCACCGCCGCCGTCAGTGTCAGCCAGTTTGCCGTGGCATACGGAGCTCCATCGCAGTCTTTAACACTGGTAGCATGCCGCGACAGCGTGGACGTGAACCGTATGTGCAGTTGACGGACTTCGAGCGAGGGCGTATAGTGGGCATGCGGGAGGCCGGGTGGACGTACCGCCGAATTGCTCAACACGTGGGGCGTGAGGTCTCCACAGTACATCGATGTTGTCGCCAGTGGTCGGCGGAAGGTGCACGTGCCCGTCGACCTGGGACCGGACCGCAGCGACGCACGGATGCACGCCAAGACCGTAGGATCCTACGCAGTGCCGTAGGGGACCGCACCGCCACTTCCCAGCAAATTCGGGACACTTGCTCCTGGGGTATCGGTGAGGACCATTCGCAACCGTCTCCATGAAGCTGGGCTACGGTCCCGCACACCGTTAGGCCGTCTTCCGCTCACGCCCCAACATCGTGCAGCCCGCCTCCAGTGGTGTCGCGACAGGCGTGAATGGAGGGACGAATGGAGACGTGTCGTCTTCAGCGATGAGAGTCGCTTCTGCCTTGGTGCCAATGATGGTCGTATGCGTGTTTGGCGCCGTGCAGGTGAGCGCCACAATCAGGACTGCATACGACCGAGGCACACAGGGCCAACACCCGGCATCATGGTGTGGGGAGCGATCTCCTACACTGGCCGTACACCACTGGTGATCGTCGAGGGGACACTGAATAGTGCACGGTACATCCAAACCGTCATCGAACCCATCGTTCTACCATTCCTAGACCGGCAAGGGAACTTGCTGTTCCAACAGGACAATACACGTCGGCATGTATCCCGTGCCACCCAACGTGCTCTAGAAGGTGTAAGTCAACTACCCTGGCCCGCAAGATCTCCGGATCTGTCCCCCATTGAGCATGTTTGGGACTGGATGAAGCGTCGTCTCACGCGGTCTGCACGTCCAGCACGAACGCTGGTCCAACTGAGGCGCCAGGTGGAAATGGCATGGCAAGCCGTTCCACAGGACTACATCCAGCATCTCTACGATCGTCTCCATGGGAGAATAGCAGCCTGCATTGCTGCGAAAGGTGGATATACACTGTACTAGTGCCGACATTGTGCATGCTCTGTTGCCTGTGTCTATGTGCCTGTGGTTCTGTCAGTGTGATCATGTGATGTATCTGACCCCAGGAATGTGTCAATAAAGTTTCCCCTTCCTGGGACAATGAATTCACGGTGTTCTTATTTCAATTTCCAGGAGTGTACATGCTTCAACATAAATACAGATGCTAGCTAAGCCCGCTGTTGTATCAACACGAACGGGACCTGTTCGGTGTCCTCAATGTGCTGCAAGTGTCAGTAGTGGCAGAATAGCGTACTGTGTAGTTTAGAGTCCGTTATGTCGGAGCTGTGTGATTTAGAACGTGGGCAAATTGTTGGTGCTTCCGTACCCGAGGCAGCGGAAGTGTCTGCTGTTTCAAGAGGTACCGCATCAAAGATTTATGCCTCATACAGGCAAAGCAGAGAAAATTATTTAAATTGTAAATGACACAGTTGCAGGTGTCTCTGAAACATCGAATGTGATGAACGAAATTAAGGAAAACGTCATTCGCTAAATCACAACGCGGATGAAAACATGTGTTGAGTATTCTACATCTACATCCATACTCCGCAAGCCACCTGACGGTGTATGGCGGAGGGTACCTGGAGTACCTCTATCGGTTCTCCCTTCTATTCCAGTCTCGTATTGTTCGTGGAAAGAAGGATTGTCGCTATGCCTCTGTGTGCGCCCTAATCTCTCTGATTTTATCCTCATGGTCTCTTCGCGAGATATACGTAGGAGGGAGCGATATACTCCCTGACTCCTCGGTGAAGGTATGTTCTCGAAACTTCAACAAAAGCCCGTACCGAGCTACTGAGCGTCTCTCCTGCATAGTCTTCTACTGGAGTTTATCTATCATCTCCGTAACGCTTTCGCGATTACTAAATGATCCTGTAACGAATCGCGCTGCTCTCCGTTGGATCTTCTCTATCTCTTGTATCAACCCTATCTGGTACGGATCCCACACTGGTGAGCAGTATTCAAGCAGTGGGCGAATAAGCGTACTGTAACCTACTTCCTTTGTTTTGGTATTGCATTTCCTTAGGATTCTTCCAATGAATCTCAGTCTGGCATCTGCTTTACCGACGATCAACTTTATATGGTCATTCCATTTTAAATCACTCCCAATTGCTACTCTCAGATAATTTATGGAATTAACTGCTTCCAGTTGCTGACCTGGTAATTTGTAACTAAATGATAAGGGATCTTTCTTCCTATGTATTCGCAGCACATTACACTTGTCTACATTGAGATTCAATTGCCATTCCCTCACCATGCGTCAATTCTCTGCAGATCCTCCTGCATTTCAGTACAATTTTCCATTGTTACAACCTCTCGATATACCACAGCATCATCGGCAAAAAGCCTCAGTGAACTTCCGATGTCATCCACAAGGTCATTTATGTATATTGTGAATAGCAACGGTCCTACGATGCTCCCCTGCAGCACACCTGAAATCACTCTTACTTCGGAAGACTTCTCTCCATTGAGAATGACATGCTGCGTTCTGTTATCTAGGAAATCTTCAATCCAATCACACAATTGGTCTGATAGTCCATATGCTCTTACTTTGTTCATTAAACGACTGTGGGGAACTGTAATGAACACCTTGCGGAAGTCAAGAAACACAGCATCTACCTGGGAACCCGTGTCTATGGCCCTCTGAGTCTCGTGGACGAATAGCGCGAGCTGGGTTTCACACGACCGTCTTTTTCGAAACCCATGCTGATTTCTACAGAGTAGATGACAGATGGTCATTGAAGAGGATTGTGACGAAAAATATGAGGACGACAGCTGCAAAAATCACTGCAGAACTGAATGTCCCACTCGTGAACGCTGTCAGCACAAAAACAAACCGAGGGGAGCTTCATAAGTAGGTAATTGTAGGGCAAGCTGGAATTCCAAAACCACTCATTGGTAATGCAAATACCGGTAACAGGAAAACGTGGTTCAGAAGCTGTAAAATATGGTCTGTGGAGCAGTGGAAGAGAGCCATCTACTCGGGTGGGTGTTGGGCAGCCATATCGCTGTATTCCAGGGCCCGAACGTTGCCCTGCAATGTCAGATCACTGTCGAGGGTTGTTTGATCATTTAGGCCGATGAGCTCAATCCCACGGTGCAATGTTTGTTCCCCGATGCTGATGCTGGGTTCCAGGACGATGGTGTCCCTATTTACACAGCTCTCACCGTCCAGGGCTGGCTTTGTGAGCTTGAGGATGAATTATTGTATCTTCCCCGGCTACCACAATCACCAGATCTCAATATTGTTGGGCCTTTGTGGTCTGCTATGGAGGGAAGCGTGCTTGATTGCTACCCACCTCCATCGTCACTACCCGAACTAGTCTCTATCTTGCAGGAAGGATGACATAAGGTATCTTGAGAGCTTACAGGACCTGTGCTCATCCATTCCGGGACGACTGGAAGCTGTTTTGAATTCCAACGGTTTCCTACATCGCGTTCTTGATGTTTCCATACTTTCGTCCCAGTAATGATTTTGGTGTGTTAGGAATTTTTTCACAACAATGCACACTCCTCTGTAGAGTGAACGATCTAGGCTATTTCTCAGCGATATTCTTTTCTCTCGCCGTGTTACCACACCAAGGTACACCGGAAGCTTCTTTGAAGTTATGTAAGTAGTTGCGAGGTACTGGACTATGTGGCCGCTGTGGCCGAGCGTTTCTAGGCGCTTCAGTCTAGATCCACGCTGCTGCTGCGGTCGCAGGTTCGAATCCTGCATGGATATGTGTGATATTCGTAGGTTAGTTAGGTTTAAGTAGTTCTAAGTCTAGGGGACTGATGACCTCAGATGTTAAGTCCCGTAGTGCTTAGAGCCAATGCAGAGCTCATTGGAGAAGAACAATACTTGCGCAAGATAATCCTAGACGCAAACTGCCAACAGTTTTATATTTCGCATCTTCTATGTACAAATAATCGAATGTATGGAAAATATAAATCTGACATTGAATCACTTAACTATATACTCTCTTCCATTTAATGCTCTTGCAGTCTCAAGAGTTCAAATGACGTTTTAGTTTGGATATAAGTTTTCAAGGCACAATGACCTGACATAAACTAAATTAATTTAGTAAAATTGAAGTAGTTCACATATTTAAAAATTTTATGGAAACTTGTAGAGGTGTTCATAATCCTACACTGCGTTGGTAAATGGTGCGCCTCCAAAATAATTCTATTAGAGCCGTATGGAGCGGCCAAATGGACCTTCCACACCTACATCTTCATCTACATGGATACTATGAAAATCATGTAAGTGCCTGCCAGAGGGTTCATCGAACCACTTTCACAAGGCTCTGTTATTCCAATCTCGTATAGCGCGCGGAAAGGACGAACACCTATATTTTTCAGTACGAGCTCTGATTTCCCTTATTTTATCGTGGAGATCATTTCTCCCTACGTGGGTCGGTGTCAACAAAATGTTTTCGCATTTGGAGGAGAAAGCTGTTAACTGGAATTTCGTGAGAAAATTCCGTCGCAACAAAATACGCCTTTGTTTTAATGATGTCCAGCCCAAATCCTGTATCATTTCAGGACTCTCTCTCCAATATTTCGCGATAATACAAAACGTGCTGCCCTTCTTTGAACTTTTTCGATGTACTCCGCCAGTCCTATCTGGTAAGGATCCCACACCGCGCAGCTGTATTCTAAAAGAGGACGGACAAGCGTAGTGTAGGCATTAATAGGTCTGTTACATTTTCTAAGTGTCCTGCCAATAAAATGCAGTCTTTGGTTAGCCTTCCCAACAACATTTTCTGCGTATTCCTTCTAATTTAAGCTGTTCGTAATTGTAATACCTGGGTATTTAGTTGAATTTACGGCCTTTAGATTTTATCGTGTAACCGAAGTTTAACGAATTCCTTTTAACACTCATGTGGATTGAAACATCCCCGTTTAAATTCCTTTATTGGGTTTTGTGTAATTTACCGAAGCCACCAAACAGTTAATTATTATAATTATATGATCGTGTGCTTAATGGATGAAAGGCTATAGGTTTTTCTGCTGTGGTTTCGGGGGTATTTCAACCGAGTGCGGCTGTTTTGCAACTGAATAGTGGAATGATTGAAAGTTTGTCTATTATTAAGGACCATAAAGATTGCGATGAACAAAGTGATATATATTTCCTACTAACACACAAATTCTGAGGCAGTTGCTACCTTCGCCTTACACGTCTAATTACAGTTATATCTTTTTATTGGTTGCTGATTTTCAGTACTTCGTCACACGAAATGCCGATGGTTAACATTCACAACAATTCTCACTGCAATCCATGGTTGTTGCTGGCCGACGCGGTTGACGCGAAACACGTTATCCGGTACTTGTCACTTTCTGTTTCGTATCACTCGCGAATCGGTATTAGTGAGGGTCAACCCTGCGACGATCAGGGGGTCGTGCTCACTCGTCATACTCCAGTGAATTTCACCGTTTACCACTCACTCGACCACCATTCTTGCCCGTCTCTCCAGCACTACTCGTCACTTGGCACTCTCCAGTACTACTGCCCCTCGACACTAGTCACACTGCCTCCTCGAGCACTCGACAATCGACTCCTGTCTACTATCGACCTCGGCATCGGATACTAGCATCTATGTTCATGGGATCACGGATCCCTTACAGGATGACCTCCCAATTTTCGTTGTTTATGGTCAACTGCCAATTTTCGCGTCGTTCAGGTACCTTTTCTAAACCGTTTTGCATTTTTTTATCTTCTGATGACTTTATTAGTCGATAAACGACAGCGTCATCTGCAAACAACCGAAGACACCTGCTCAGATGGTCTCCCAAATCGTTTATATAGATAAGGAACAGCAAAGGGCCTATAACACTACCTTTGGGAACACCAGAAATTACTTCTGTTTTACTCGACGACTTTCCGTCAGTTACTACGAACTATGACCTCTCTGACAGGAAATCACAGATTCAGTCACATAACTGAGACGATAGTCCATAACCACGCAATTTCATTACAAGCCGCTTGTATGGTACAGTGTCAAAAGCCTTCCAGAATCCAGTAACACGGAATCGATCTGAAATCCCTTGTCAATAGCACTCGACACATCAAGCGAATAAAGAGCTACTTGTGGTTCGCAAGAACGATGTTTTCTAAACCCATGTTGACTGTGTGGCAAATAGACCGTTTTCTTCGAGGTAATTCATAACGTTCGAACACAATATATGTTCCAAATTCCTGCTGCATATCGACGTTAACGATGGGGGCCTGTAGTTAAGTGGATTACTCCTACTACCTTTCTTGAATATTGGTGTGACCTGTGCAACTTTCCAGTGTTTGGGTACGGATCCTTCGTCGAGCGAGGTGTTGTAAATGATTGTTAAGTATGGAGTTAATGCATCAGCTTATTCTGAAGAGAACCTAATTGATATACAGTCTGGACCAGAAGACTTGCTTTTATTAAGTGATTTAAGTTGCTTCACAACTCCGAAGATATTTACTTTATGTTACTCACATTGGCAGCTGTTCTTGATTCGAATTCTGGTATATTTTACTTCGTCTTCTTTTGTGAAGGCATTTCGAAAGGCTGTGTTTAGTAACTCTGCTTTGCAACCACTGTCTTCGATAGTATCTCCATTGCTATCGCGCAGAGAAGGCGTTGATTGTTTCTTGCCGCTAACATACTTCACATACGACCAAAATCTCTCTGGATGTGGTGCCAGGTACCGAGACAAAGTTTCGTTGTGGAAACTGTTATAAGCATCTCGCATTGAAGTCTGCTCTAAATTTCGAACTCCTGTAAAAGATTGCCAATCTTGGGGATTTTGCGTCTGTTTAAATTTGGCGTGTTTGTTTCGTTGTTTCTGCAAAAGTGTTCTGACCCTTTTTGTGTACCAAGGAGGATCAACTCCGTCGTTTGTTAATTTATTTGTTATAAATCTCTCAATTGCTGCTGACGCTATTTCTTTGAATTCAAGCCACATCTGGTCTACACTGATACTATTAACACTTACGTTATTAATTTTGAAGGAATGGAGATTGTCTCTCAGGAAGGCGCCAAGTGAATTTTTTTCTACTTTTTTGAATAGGTATATTTTTCGTTTATTTTTGGAGGATTTGGGGGTTACAATATTCATTCTCGCTACGACAACACTGTGATCACTAATCCCTGTGTCGGTTTTGATGCTCGTTATTGACTCAGGATTATTTGTTGCTAAGAGGTCAAGTATGTCTTCACAACCGTTTACTATTCGCGTGGGCTCCTGAACTAACTGCTCAAAATAATTTTCAGAAAATGCGTTTAGCACAATTTTGGATGATGTTTTATGTGTACCTCCGGAATTAAACGTGTATTTTCGCCAACATATCGAGGGTAATTTAAAATCACCACAAACTATTATCGTTTGAGTCGGGTACGAGTTTGAAATCAAACTCAAGTTTTCTTTGAACCTTTCAGCAACTGAATCATCTGAATTGGGGGGTCGGTAAAATCATCCAATTATTATTTTATTCCGGTTGCCAACAATAATCTCTGCCCATACTAACTCACAGGAAGTATCTACTTCAATTTCGCGGCAAGATAAACTACTTCTAACAATAAGAAACACACCACCACTACCAACTGTGTTTAGCCTATTCTTCCCAAAAATTTCGCCTGAGTTTGTATCCGGCTTTAGCCAGCTTTCAGTGCCTATAACGATTTGAGCATCAGGGCTTTCTATTAGCGCTTGGAGCTCTGGTACTTTACCAACACAGCTACGACAGTTTACATCTGTTATACCGGTAGTTCCTGTATCTACCTTTCAGCTTTATAGGTCCATGAAGTCCTCATAGCTATCACTAAAACAAGCTGTTTGTCAAGAATAATTAATTCTAGATCGTCTTGCCTGATGGAATTTTTTGTACATATATCAAGGCTTACCGAATAGGTTAACAACAAGTAATTGTATTGCCTTTGGAGTCGTTTCGGTTTGTCTTTCATTTAGTCTAACATGTAGTATTGTAGTTGGAAAGTACCTAGAATTTTCGTGTAGCGTAACAACAACAACGTATTGTGCATTTGAAGTAGGTATATCGCTTTTCATTTTTTTTTCTTTGGGTACATCTGATGCGGAACAGCAGTTGTAACAAACCTGTACCGTTCTTCTTCGGTGGTGGTGTTTCCCATTCGAAAGCTCCTAAAAACTGTAAATCTTCATTACACGGTCGTAAGACATCTAGTTCTTCTTCTTTGAATCCAGTGAGAGGTTCGAGAATCCTCAACACACCCGAAAATAAAGTAAAGGACATTTTGAATTGCAGAAATCGTGATAGAATCTTCAACAAATCCGAAAATAAAAGAAAGAACATTCTGAATTACGGAAAGAATGATGTATGGAAAGGTCAAACGTCGGAGAGACACACGAGAGAGGAACTAATTTGCATGCAGCAGACTTTCACCATATTCTTACACACTTTTATCTTCTTAAATTACTACCTGTCATCATTAGAGTCTCTCTTGCAAATGCTACTTATCACGATTAAAGGTCGGACGGTCTCATATTTGTTCCAACGATACCGACATAATGAGTCAGTGAATCAACGGACGGTGTTTTTGAAAACACATACAACAAGATGGGCGATTCTTGTTAGCGTTATTCGTTTGCCAGTCTCTGCCAATCGCATAACGGACAACATCTATGAGAATCTCATGTCCTGCAAAGATGATGACGCAGTTCACGGAAGAACATTACGACGCTGAAATTCTTCCGAAAATTACTAGCCTGGGTAATAATATCCACTTGACTGCCAACGTAGGCAGCTGCAAGTTATTGCGTTTTGGTAAACGAAAAACCTTGATTGCGTTTGATTACAGCTACAGTAATATGCCATTAGCATCCGCCGCATCTTCCGATACTTAATCTCCGATACACGAAATAGCATGAAGTGGAATGCATATTTAAATTTTATTCAAAAGAAGAGAAGTATCAGCGTGCGCCTGGTAGTTACAGTGCAAGAAAATTTATCTTTTTCCCTTGAAAAATAGTATTTGCAATGGGTGCACAGTAGTGGCTAGTGAGCGCTGTCGAGTGCGTCCACTGCATACTAAACCAGATCTCTTTCAAAAATCGCAAGTAACATCCAACAGTGAGATTGACTGTGATTGCATCAAATTGGATTCTCTTCCTGGAGGCGGTAGTTTAGTATCTTAATAGAAGAACCTCCATGAAGCTTAGAACGTAACCAGAGCAACAAGTGTCAGTTTGAAGCTTTGAGAAGTGTCCGTGAGGTATGCGCGAAGCGCACCCACACGGAACGAAGGAAGACATTTTGACGTTCCGTCGGTGTCTAGGCCATCGGAGATGGAACACGAGTTCGGAGTAGGGAAGGATGGAGAAGTAAGTTGCCTGTAACCTTTTAAGGATCCATCCTGGTATTCGCCTTTATCGTTTTAGGATGTCAGCAGCAGCTAATACCCAATATACTGCAGGGACGTGCAATCGATGCATATTATAAAAATGTATGGATGCGTGTGTGTTCCAAAACTCGTAAACCACTGAACCGATTTCAATCACACTTGGTACACATATCCATTACTGTCAGGCAACAATCGCTGCGGGGGTAAGAACAACCTACTTATCATATTTCAGGAAATATGACGTCATAACAATGCAATACGTAAAAAATTGCTGCATCATGTACGAAATTTTAATATATACTTACGTGCTGCTATCTGCATTCGCAATAAATTTCATAGGTAGTATACACATATGCCGCTAACTGCACCTCCAAAAGAGTATCATGGCACCACAGATACTTCAGGAGACATGACGTCATAAACACTGAGAGTCTTGAAAAACTTCTTCATTGTGCATGACATTTTAATTCATTACGTCTATTCTACTATATTCGCAACATTTCGTTCACAGTATACACATACGCCGCTGAATGTATCTACACAAACATATCATTGTACAACACATAGTTCAAGAGATATGACTTCAAATGGTTCAAATGGCCCTAAGCGCTATGGGACTTAACATCTGTGGTCATCAGTCCCCTAGACTTAGAACTACTTAAACCTATCTAACCTAAGGACAGCACACAACACCCAGCCATCACGAGGCAGAGATAATCCCTGACCCCGCCGGGAATCGAACCCGGGAACCCGGGCGTGGGAAGCGAGAACGCTACCGCGGGAGTATCGGGATTGCAATGATGTTAAAGAAAGAAATGAAAGCCATTAATGTGCAAATGTTGCAGAATGATCGCAGATATGAAGCAGGCATCAACTATACTCTGTTCTTTAGCACCATCTGCCCATGAAAATAAAGTCGCAAGTCGCAGAATTTTTAACGAATAAATCTGTAACTTATTGGGTAAACTCAAGTTAAGAGGCCACTTTCATTTCGTCACACGGAAGGAGGATCGAATATCAACTAGAAACAAATGTATCGATTTACTTGAGGTATTACGGTATATTGATAATTTTTACTTACGGACCGTCTGACAGCAACTGAATAAAACCAAGCGTTCAGTTCATAGTGCTGTGGAATGTGGGAAAAAACCGCAAATTGGCATTCATAAGAAGAAGAACAATACCAAAAATGCAACAGGAGCGTAAAATGTAAGAAATTGTCCACGCAACCTGCGACTGATGATGCCTTGCAGAAAATAAAGGCGAAACGCATATGACACTAAAATTGTGCTTTATTCAGTTGCTGTCAGACGGTCCATAAGTAAAAATTATCAATATACCGTAATATTACACGCAACTGAGGAAGACAGGACTACAAAAGTTACTTGAGGTAACTGATAAATTACAAGTATGGCGATACTTGTATGCTATCATCAGAGAGTTCACCTATCATTATCTACATCTAAATCTAGCTCTGTTCTCTAGAGTATCGCCTTACGGTGTGAGGTATACTTGTAGAAAAAACCATCATTTCCTGCTCTTCTGTTTTACTCACGACTGGTGTTTGCAAGGACGGCTCTTGGTAAGTATCAGAATGAGTTCTACTCTCTGTGATTTCCTCGTCGTGGTTATTTCGCGAGACGTTTGTGGTAAGCAATAATATGTTGTCTGATTCCTCTTCGAACGTACGATCTTGAAATTTCAACAGTTACTCTTAGTAGTACAGAATGCTTATGTTGTAGCGCCTGCCACTGCAGTTTGATGGCCGGCCGGAGTGGCCGAGCGGTTCTAGACGCTACAGTCCGGAACCGCGCGACCGCTACGGTCGCAGGTTCGAATCCTGCCTCGGGCATGGATGTGTGTGATGTCCTTATGTTAATTAGGTTTAAGTAGTTCTAAGTTCTAGGGCACTGATGACCTCAGAAGTTAAGTCCCATAGTGCTCAGAGCCATTTGAACCATTTTTTTGCAGTTTGATGACCCATCTGTGTAACGCTCTCGCGCTTACGAAGATGGTCCTGTGGCAAAACACGTCTTATCTTCTCTATCTCTTCTATTAATCCAGCCCGATAAGGGTCCCAGGCTGAGCAATCCTCAGAAATTGGTTGGGCTAGTTTTTGCAAGCCATTTCTTTCGAGAGTAAAATGCGTTTCCTTCAGGTGCTCATTTCACTTGAGCCCACTCCGCACGATTACTCCAAGATGTCTTACAGTAGTTACTGTTTACAGTGATTTAGCGCTGTGAATGTAATCGAACAGCTATAGAGTTCTTCGTATATCTATGGGCAACACATTACGTCCATTTGCATTCAGCGCCGCGCGGGGTGGCCGCGAGGTTAGAGGCGCCATGTCACGGACTGCGCGGCCCCTCCCGCCGGAGGTTTGAGTCCTCCCTCGGGCATGGGTGTGTGTATTGTTCATAGCATATGTTACGTTATGTTGTGTGTAAGTCAAGGGACCGATAACCTCAGCAGTTTGGTCCCATAGGAATTCACATACATTTGAACCTTTTTTTTCCATTCAGGTTAACTATCGGTTCGTAAACCAGATGGTGACCCTCTGCAGATATTCCAGCCTTTCGCTAGTCTTCTGATCTCGCCGCTTTCCTATAGACAACAGCATCATGAAAGCAGGAGAAGTAAGGCTACGCGTCTCGAGATCATGGCCGATCAGCAGAGATCCTCCCAGTTTACCTTGTCCTTTCTAAACCGTCCACAGTTGCCAGATATGTCGTACACGCTTGCAGCAGGCGGAACCGTCCGACACTGGAGGACTCTGGATGCTGAACAATAGCTCGTCAAAGTTGCAGGAGTTCGTGAAGAGATCACTAAAATGTCGGCAGACTGGTCGGCGTGTAAGGGAGAGGGATAGGAGCGGATAATCTCGCAGGCGCAGGTGGCGATTGTAGGAACACTGACCTGGTACAACGCCGAAAAGCATACTGGTGGAAATCCAATCGCTATGTGAAGGACGCCCTCACAATTATTGTTTCAGCCAACGAGAGGCCCCTACTGCGAGTCAGACGCTTTCCCTGGAAGGTACTAAATTTACGGAGACATGGGATGATGAGCACTGTTATCAGCAACCAGTTGATCGTGACAGTGCAGGAAGAGGGAGTGATACCCCAACCACACCAAAGCAGAGATCCGTTGAAGTGCGGCAGAAGCAAAAGAAATCAAAAGATGGCACCTTAATGAAGACACCGCTCTAAATCTCGGACCACATCAATCTTTCAAATGATTTTTGCAGAGGGACGTTGGGAGTGGCCACCTGTTAGTTTTCGCTAGGGTACTCAGTGCCTATGTCGCCTGCTAACCTGTGTTGTAACACATGTGTGCGTCATTACTTGCAAGCTACCTGTCGAATATTTATGAACAATAACTGCGAATGGTCCGCAGCTCGTGGCCTTGCGGTAGCGTTCTCGCTTCCCGCGCACAGGGTCCCGGGTTCGATTCCCGGCGGGGTCAGGGATTTTTCCTGCCTCGAGATGACTGGGTGTTGTTGTGCCGTCGTCATCATCATCATTCATCCCAATTACGGTCGGAGGAAGGCAATGGCAAACCACCTCCACTACGACCTTGCCTAGTACAGCGATGCGGGTCTCCCGCATTGTCCCCTACGCTCCTCGAAGTATGTATCAACTGTGAATGGAATGATGAGTAAACTCGACAGTATTGTGTTGAATCATTGTTAACTATAGTCGTCTGGGGAGATCTACGAGGCTTATGATACATCAAAGCTAGTTGGCAAGCTTGCAAGTCGTAGGTAAAAGGTTGCAGTAGATGATGAAAACAGCAAGAAAGGCAAGTTAGAATTCCTTCGATGTGGAGGTAGTTGCGGGTGGACACTAAGCTCGAGCTGGATAAGGACTATCCAGCATCTAGACCGTAGTGCTGTAGTAGGAACCATCCCTGAACTCATCTCAAGTGGTTTAAGGAAATCCTCATGAATAAGATACCAGTATCCTCACTGCATCATCTCGCTACCTACTGACCTATGTGAGCTCTAGTTGTTGAAGGAGCGAGATTCATTCACTTGTTACGGCAACATAAATTTATACACAGTTAACACGCCGAACCAGTTTTATGCACTGAGATTTGGGAACGTAATCCTAGTTCCTAAAGTACTTGGTAGGAGACAAACGAAAATTTGTCGATCATTGATGTAGATAACACTAAAATTACAATACGAAAGCTTTAATTTTTTTGGTGGACGTCCTTACCTCCTATACCCATAAACGAAAACAAGGAATATTCAATGTTGTGAGCTATTGCGGGCTGTTAATATTCAGCGGAAATGGAATGTGGGAACAGGATTTTACGAAACAGTTAATAAGACTGGAATCTTCTATCGTTTTGCGGAGTTTAAGTGATACTTTCGTATCAGTATTGTGCAGGAACTCTAACATAGGTACCTAGTTTTCCTGGACTTTTCACTCCAGCACTCTGTGCTGTGCCCCCCCCCCCCCTCACCCCTCCTTTTCCCTCGCACGTGCACCCTCAATTCATTTTAAATATACCGAGTCTAGCTCGTTATTACGGGCATAAAAACTCTGGGAAAACATTATAGCGCACAGTTTGGGTCAAGTGAAGCTATCGTCATTTCGTAACTGTAATAAAAGACCTTATACGCCCAGTATCTTGGCTGTGGCTACGCATGACACTAAATCTTTCCCCATGCCCTTTTCAACTTCAGCCGTACGACACTGGAACAAAATTCCCAACAACCTGTGTCTTATTCAGAGTCTCTCGGCATTCAAGGCGATATTAAAGCTTCAGCTGTTGCCGTCAGCATAGCCTCTCCATTTGCATGTCCCAACTCCCTCCCTTCCGTCCGCCAGGAAACTAAGTTTATGTCGTATTGTCAACACTACCCATGCTATCCTCATTCCTACCTATTTCTGTCTTTCGTTCTCCTGCTTGTCTGCTAACTTTACCCTATCGCTCCTCACCCTTCAACGGGCTAGTCAACTTCTTTTCTTGATTTGATTCTGTGTGTACTGCTGCTATACATTTCTGTTTGATTGCATTACTGACCCAAGTCAAAAATGTAAAGAGGAAATTACTTAACACTGTTTTATTTGGCCTGACATTTCTGAAATACCATATAGTCATTATTATTATTATTTATTGCTGATGTGCTACACACATTGTAACGTTAACATAATGGGGAAATCTGTTCAGATAAGAGAAAGGGCCTGAAAGCTCTGAACTTGCTAGGTGAAAGAAATGCATAAATAAATAATTTACAGAAAAAGTGAAACGAATTACGTACAGTGAAATGATACGAAAGGCTCGATGTGAATTACGTCAGTGATAATTCATTGGAATGGAATCGGTGCTAACCGTTTCAGTTACTAATTACTAGTAGGAGGACCTCAGTGGAAACATGGAATCGGTGCTAACCGTTTCAATGGAATCGGTGCTAACTGTTTCAGTTACTAATTACTAGTAGGAGGACCTCCGTGGAAACATCAGTGACAATGAAGGATTGAGTCAGGCCTGCAGGTGTCCTCAGATAGTCTAATAGTTTCGGTGGCTGCTCGGTATTAACGGGAAGTCAAGAGTTCCAGTCCTGGTCTGGAAAAAATTTTCAGTTCTCGCAGCGCACTCATTTCAGAACAAATCCTAAAGCCGACTGAGGATTTAACCTTGCAACTTGTACACTAGAAAATGGTAGAAGATTTTATTCTGAATTATAATCCTGACGCTACAGTTTCCTCTAACTAGTTGACCGATGCATACGTTACCGCCCGTTGGAAGTGCATACTCTCTCCGATAGTACAATGCCCAGCGTAGAAAGGCTGCCGCGTTCAATCCCACAAAAGAGTGAAGGACAGTTTTACATAATGATCTGTTGATTGTATTTAAAGAGTCAAATCTATGTACTTGTGACATGTAAGATTGGAGTAGATCTGTGAGACATGGGGATTAGCGCAAATAGCTACGCAATGTCCCCGATAGGCCAGTATCCGGATTCGTGTCCCAGTTCGACACGCAGTTATCTTACTACGTGGTTAACAAAATCAGAGAAACTTCGTCGTCGTCGTCGTCATCATCATCATCATCTTTTTCTTCTTCTTCTTCTTCTCCTTCTCCTCCTCCTCCTCCTCCTCCTCCTCCTCCTCCTCCTCCTTCTTCTTTCAAGAAGTAGAAGATTCGCCTGTTCCAGTCACAGGGAAAGTTATGTATCCCTGACATTGTATCAGCGTGGGGGCGATCTGTGGTAGTGGACTCTGAAGTACCTTTCAAACGCCATTACATCATCTTTTCCATCAGTGGTTAGACCACGTATATACAGAGTGGTCCATTGATAGTGACCGGGCCAAATATCTCACGAAATAAGCGTCAAACGAAAAAACTACAAAGAACGAAACTCGTCTAGCTTGAAGGGGGAAACCAGATGGCGCTATGGTTGGCCCGCTAGATGGCGCTGCCATAGGTCAAACGGATATCAAATGCGTTTTTTAAAATAGAAACCCCCATTTTTTATTGCATATTCGTGTAGTACGTAAAGAAATATGAATGTTTTAATTGGACCACTTTTTTCGCTTCATGATAGATGGCGCTGAAATAGTCACAAACGTATACGGACGTGGTATCACGTAACATTCCGCCAGTGCGGACGTTATTTGCTTCATGATACATTACCCGTGTCAAAACGGACCGTTTACCAATTGCGGAAAACGTCGATATCTTGTTGATGTATGGCTGTTGTGATCAAAATGCCCAACGGGCGTGTGCTATGTATGCTGCTCGGTATCTTGGACGACATCATCCAAGTGTCCGGACCGTTCACCGGATAGTTAGGTTATTTAAAGAAACAGGAAGTGTTCAGCCACATGTGAAACGTCAACCACGACCTGCAACAAATGATGATGCCCAAGTAGGTGTTTTAGCTGCTGTCGCGGCTAATCCGCACATCAGTAGCAGACAAATTGCGCGAGAATCGAGAATCTCAAAAACGTCGGTGTTGAGAATGCTACATCAACATCGATTGCACCAGGAATTGCATGGCGACGACTTTGAACGTCGTGTGCAGTTCTTCCACTAAGCACAAGAGAAGTTACGGGACAATGGCAGATTTTTTGCACGAATTCTATTTACCGACGAAGCGTCATACACCAACAGCGGTAACGTAAACCAGCATAATATGCACTATTGGGCAACAGAAAATCCACGATGGCAGCGACAAGTGGAACATTAGCGACCTTGGCGGGCTAATGTATGGTGCAGCATTATGGGAGGAAGGATAATTGGTCCCCATTTTATCGATGGCAATCTAAATGGTGCAATGTATGCTTATTTCCTACGTAACGTTCTACCGATGTTACTACAGAATGGCGACGTACTTCCAACATGATGGATGTCCGGCACATAGCTCGCGTGCGGTTGAAGCGGTATTGAATAGCATATTCCATGACAGGTGGATTGGTCATCGAAGCACCATACCATGGCCCGCACATTCACCGGATATGACGTCCCAGGATTTTTATCTGTGGGTAAAGTTGAAGGATATTTGCTATCGTGATCCACCGACAACGCCTGGCAACATGCGTCAGCGCCTTGTCAATGCATGTGCGAATTTCACGGAAGGCGAACTACTCGCTGTTGAGAGGAATGTCTTTACACGTATTGCCAAATGCATTGAGGTTGACGGACATCATTTTGAGCATTTATTGCATTAATGTGGTATTTACAGGTAATCATGCTGTAACGACATGCGTTCTCAGAAATTATGAGTTCACGAAGGTACATGAATCACATTGGAACAACCGAAATAAAATGTTCAAACGTACCTACGTTGTATATTTTAATTTAGAGAGACCTACCTGTTACCAACTGGTCGTTTAAAACTGAGAGCCATATGCTTGTGACTATTACAGCGCCATCTATCAGAAAGCGAAAAAAGTTGCCCATCTAAAACATTCATATTTCTTTACGTACTACACGGTATGTAATAAAAAATGGGGGTCCTATTTAAAAAAAAGGCAGTTGGTATCCGTTTAACCTATGGCAGCGCCATCTAGCGGGCCAACCATAGCGCCATCTGGTTTCCCCCTTCAAGCTAGACAAGTTTCGTTCTTTGTAGTTTTTTCGTTTGACGCTTATGTCGTGAGATATTTGGCCCGGTCACGATCAATGGACCACCCTTCGTGAAATTCACTAGAAATATGCATGTCAAACACAAAAGAAGTAGTATTTACAAAAATCCTATTTATGAGTGCGAGTACTCGCAGTCGGCGCTTTAGTATCATGTTTGTACCTAGTATTTTCTTTATGTTTGCCGGCTGGTGTGGCCGAGCGTTTGTAGGCGCTTCAGTCTGACACCGCGCGACCGCTACGGTCGCAGGTTCGAATCGTGCCTCGGGCATGGATGTGTGTGATGTCCTTAGGTTGGTTAGGTTTAAGTAGTTCTAAGTTCTAGGGGACTGATGACCTTAGATGTTAAGTCCCATAGTGCTCAGAGCCATTTCTTTCTTTATGTTTGACATTCCAATTTCTCTTGAATTTCTCCACACTGACATAAACTGACGGAAATCGCAACACGGAAAAATAATAAATGTAGAGTCACGAAATTCTGGAAATACTTTGTCAAGTAACATGTTTAAGTGATTAACATTTCAAGATAACAGGTTAATGCAAGCGCGACGTAAGCCATTGCAAATGTGAAATGCTGGTACAATAAGACTAGGTGCAACCGTCACAATGTTGGATGTGGGCATGCAAACGTGCTTGGATTATGTTGTACAGGTGCCGATTGTGGGATGGAGTTCCATGATTATTGCACTTTGTTGGTCAATACAGGAACGGTTAACGCTCTTTGTGGATGAGGTTGGAGATCTCGTGCGATGACGTCCCTTATGTGGTCGATTGGAGACTGACCTCGTGGTAGAGCAACGCAACGACACTCTGTAGAGCGTGGTGGGTTACCAGAGCGGCATGTGGTCGAGCGTTATCCTGTTGAAAAATATCCCCTGGAATCCATGAATGGCAACTCTACAGGTTGAATCATCGGACTGACTTACAAATTTGCAGTGCGGGTGCTTGGGATAACGAATCTAGTGCTCCTGTTCCTGCAGAGTTGCTTGTAAGTTTGGAGAGTGGTTGGTGGATGCTGACGTGATGCAAGCCGTCTCCCTGATGCATCCCAGACATGCTCTACGGGATTCAAATCAGGAGAGCATGCAGGCTACGACATGGGTATCTTCGGGTTTCCCGGAAAACATCAACCACTCTTGCTCTATCAGGTCGAGTATAGCTGTCCATCAGTACGAAGTCTGGGTCCACAGCAACTCTCGTAAAAACCGCACATGAGGTCCCAAGATCTCGTCGCGATACCTGACAGCAAAAATGGCTCTGAGCACTATGGGACTTAACATCTGTGGTCATAAGTCCCCTAGAACTTAGAGCTACTTAAACGTGACTAACCTAAGGACAGAACACACATCCATGCCCTAGGCAGGATTCGAACCTGCGACCGTAGCAGTCGCGCGGTTCCGGACTGAGCGCCTAGAACCGCTAGACCACCGCGGCCGGCTACCTGACAGCAGTTAAACCTTGCCGATTCACCCACAGAATTTCATGAAGAGGTGTTCGAGTGCTCAACGTAATCCCTGCCCACACCATTAGATATCTTCCTCGATATCTGTCTCTTTCCACAATGTTTGGGTCCCGAAATTGTGTTCCAAAGTCTCTCCAGATGAGAATCCGTCGAGAACCTCTCTCCAGACCAAATCGGGACACGCCCACTGTTCGACCGTCCAGATGGGATTTTGACGACTCCATTCTACACGTTCTCTATTGTGAAGAAGCGTCAGAGGTACACATACAGGAGGTTTCCGAGAATAAAGGCCACTCTGCCGAAACCTTCTGTACACCTTTTGCCTCGGTACAACAAAAAATGGTTCAAATGGCTCTGAGCACTGTGGGACTTACTGCTAAGGTTATCAGTCCCCTAGAACTTAGAACTACTTAAACCTAACTAACGTAAGGACTTCATACACATCCATGTCCGAGGCAGGATTCGAACCTGCGACCGTAGTGGTCGCGCAGTTCCAGACTGTAGCGCCTAGAACCGCTCGGCCACACTGGCCGGGTCGGTACAACACGAAAAGTGGATGCTGTGAGGTCAGATGCCAGTTTCCCTGCAGTACTAAGGCGGTACCGTCGTGTCTTACAGCCTAAGAATGCCCCCTCTTTCTGATGCCACACGTGGTCGGTCGTGCCGTGATCTTCGGGATATAGTCTCTGTAAACTGTCGCAAAATCCTAGAAACAACAGAGCGATTCACATTGAGCCATCGGCCCAAAATCTAGATATAGTAGGGGTCAGTGACGTGATGTGGAAGGAAGACAAGGATTTCTGGTCAGATGAGTATCGGGTAATATCAACAGCAGCAGAAAATGGTATAACAGGTGTAGGATTCGTTATGAATAGGAAGGTAGGGCAGAGGGTGTGTTACTGTGAACAGTTCAGTGACCGGGTTGTTCTAATCAGAATCGACAGCAGATCAACACCGACAACGATAGTTCAGGTATACATGCCGACGTCGCAAGCTGAAGATGAACAGATAGAGAAAGTGTATGCGGATATTGAAAGGGTAATGCAGTATGTAAAGGGGGACGAAAATCTAATAGTCATGGGCGACTGGAATGCAGTTGTAGGGGAAGGAGTAGAAGAATAGGTTACAGGAGAATATGGGCTTGGGACAAGGAATGAAAGAGGAGAAAGACTAATTGAGTTCTGTAACAAGTTTCAGCTAGTAATAGCGAATACCCTGTTCAAGAATCACAAGAGGAGGAGGTATACTTGGAAATGGCCGGGAGATACGGGAAGATTTCAATTAGACGACATCATGGTCAGACAGAGATTCCGAAATCAGATACTGGATTGTAAGTCGTACTCAGGAGCAGATGTAGACTCAGATCACAATATAGTAGTGATGAAGAGTAGGCTGAAGTTCAAGACATTAGTCAGGAAGAATCAATACGGAAAGAAGTGGGATACGGAAGTACTAAGGAATGACGAGAGACGTTTGAAGTTCTCTAACGCTATAGATACAGCAATAAGGAATAGCGCAGTAGGCAGTACAGTTGAAGAGGAATGGACATCTCTAAAAAGGGCCATCACCGAAGTTGGGAAGGAAAACATAGGTACAAAGAAGGTAGCTGCGAAGAAACCATGGGTAACAGAAGAAATACTTCAGTTGATTGATGAAAGGAGGAAGTACAAACATGTTCCGGGAAAATCAGGAATACAGAAGTTAAGTCGCTGAGGAATGAAATAAATAGGAAGTGCAGGGAAGCTAAGAAGAAATGGCTGCAGGAAAAATGTGAAGACATCGAAAAAAATATGATTGTCGGAAGGACAGACTCAGCATACAGGAAAGTCAAAACAACCTTTGATGGCATTAAAAGCAACGGTGGTAACATTAAGAGTGCAAGGGGAATTCCACTGTCAAATGCAGAGGAGAGAGCATATAGGTGGAAAGAATACATTGAAAACCTCTATGAGGGTGAAGATTTGTCTGATGTGATAGAAGAAGAAACAGGAGTCGATTTAGAAGCGATAGGGGACCCAGTATTAGAATCGGAATTTAAAAGAGCTTTGGAGGACTTACGGTCAAATAAGGCAGAAGGGATAGATAACATTCCATCAGAATTTCTAAAATCATTGGGGGAAGTGGCAACAAAACGACTATTCACTTTGGTGTGTAGAATATATGAGTCTGGCGACATACCATCTGACTTTCGGAAAAGCATCATCCACACAATTCCGAAGACGGCTAGAGCTGACAAGTGCGAGAATTATCGCACAATCAGCTTAACAGCTCATGCATCGAAGGTGCTTACAAGAATAATATACAGAAGAATGGACAAGAAAATTGAGAATGCGCTAGGTGACGATCAGTTTGGGTTTAGGAAAAGTAAAGGGACGAGAGAGGCAATTCTGACGTTACGGCTAATAATGGAAGCAAGGCTAAAGAAAAATCAAGGCACTTTCATAGGATTTGTCGACCTGGAAAAAGCGTTCGACAATGTAAAATGGTGCAAGCTGTTGGAGATTCTGAAAAAAGTAGGGGTAAGCTATAGGGAGAGACGGGTCATATACAATATGTACAACAACCAAGAGGGAATAATAAGAGTGGACGATCAGGAACGAAGTGCTCGTGTTAAGAAGGGTGTAAGACAAGGCTGTAGCCTCTCGCCCCTACTCTTCAATCTGTACATCGAAGAAGCAATGATGGAAATAAAAGAAAGGTTCAGAAAGGTTCAGGAGTGGAATTAAAATACAAGGTGAAACGATGTCAGTGATACGATTCGCTGATGACATTGGTATCCTGAGTGAAAGTGAAGAAGAATTAAATGATGTGCTGAACGGAATGAACAGTCTAATGAGTACACAGTATGGTTTGAGAGTAAATCGGAGAAAGACGAAGGTAATGACAGGTAGTAGAAATGAGAACAGCGAGAGACTTAACATCAGGATTGATGGTCACGAAGTCAATGAAGTTAAGCAATTCTGCTACCTAGGCAGTAAAATAACCAATGACGGGCGGAGCAAGGAGGACATCAAAAGCAGACTCGCTATGGCAAAAAAGGCATTTCTGGCCAAGAGAAGTCTACTGATATCAAATACCGGCCTTAATTTGAGGAAGAAATTCCTGAGGATGTATGTCTGGAGTACAGCATTGTATGGTAGTGAAACATGACTGTGGGAAAACCGGAACAGAAGAGAATCGAAGCATTTGAGATTTGGTGCTATAGACGAATGTTGAAAATTAGGTGGACTGATAAGGTAAGGAATGAGGAGGTTCTACGCAGAATCGGAGAGGAAAGGAATATGTGGAAAACACTGATAAGGAGAAGGGACAGGATGATAGGACATCTGCTAAGACATGAGGGAATGACTTCCATGGTACTAGAGGGAGCTGTAGAGGGCAAAAACTGTAGAGGAAGACAGAGATTGGAATACGTCAAGCAAATAATTGAGGACGTAGGTTGCAAGTGCTACTCTGAGATGAAGAGGTTAGCACAGGAAAGGAATTCGTGGCGGGCCGCATCAAACCAGTCAGTAGACTGATGACAAAAAAAAAATAAAAAAAAAAAATCGCGAAATAGAGACAGGACGGGGAAGTCGCGGTTTGTCGCTTTAATTTTGGACACCAGTGTATATGACAACACTTGTTTTGGTATTTATTATTCTTCCAGTTTGTTCAGATATTCGTCAACCACGTCTCTAACGCGTAGAATATAACTGGTACAGCCACCACTTCTTTTTTCTTTGTTCTTGTTTCTACGTAACGGTTTGTGATAGGTAAATAATGAATATATAACGGAAACATGATTCAGTATACTACACCGCCCCCCCCGCTCTTATGGGTCCTCGTCCTCCATCGGCTCCTTTCCCTCCTCCCCCCCACTCCGTTTTTTCCTCTCCTTCCCCCCCCCCCTTTCCTTTCCCGTCATCTGTCCAGGTTCCCCCCATCTGCCCTCGGCTGTGGTATATCATATTTGTAACAGTTTTTTAGTGCGGTGTTCAAGTGAATGTTCAGTGTTGTTTCGTCTTTCCAAAGTGTTGCGTACAGAAACCATGCTGTCGCTGGGTGTAAATTTTATATCTCTTGCGAACAGAAACCAGACTGTCACCGTGTTCTTTTAATTGAATGTCTATTCTTCTATCTGTCTGCTTCATATGTATTTTATTAGCATCATCAACCCTTTGTTTTATGTTTTAAGTTCCTCGATTTTCCACCATTTTACCATTTAAGTCACCGATTTTATCGCCTGCTTTTATTATTTATTATCTTCATCTTATTAAAACAAATTCTGTAGGCTGAAGAGCGGCATACTAAGCTGCTGCCAGCCCGCCCCCTTCGGGGGAGGGGGGGAGGGAATCGAAACTCAATAAAGAGAAAAAAGAACAGTATAGCAGGAACGATTATTGTCATGTGCCGCAGTACTATTAAACAAGGAATTCAGTTACGAAGACCATTCGTATATTGCTGTGGAATGTGTTTGTTGCTGCCATCCGAAATTATGTTATGTTCAGGGTCAGAGAGCTGGGAATGGGAAACTTTATGGAGCAGAGCAGTATGTTTGAGAGAGAGAGAGAGGAACCCTTTAAAGCTGATATCACCTCTCCTCGTTCCCCGCCAAACCAGAGGGTACGGTACAGCAGACGGCTGTTACAGACGGGCCGGTATACCACTTAGAGCGGACCTAAACACCGTGAATTAATGGCGGGCCGGCCACGGTCTTCATTAACCTCGATTCATCACGAGTGGCCCCGCGATCACGACGTCGTCATCGGCGTCATTAGGGCGGCGCTGCAGCGCCGGATCTGCGCCTGCGCGCCGCGGAAATTGCCCGCAGGTAGGCGAGGCGGCTGGCAGGGCTGAATGCTCACAGCAGAGCGGGCTTTCAGCGCGGCGGCGCACGTCCACAAAGCCGAGCAGAGCCGAGCCGAGCCGCGGCCGCTTACTGCCGGCTGCCACGCCCGAGCCAAGTTCCCCGTCCGTAGTCCCTCTATTCACAGCTTGTACAGACAGGTCACCTAGCGCTTCCGAGCTACGGATGGCAAAAACCGAGCGGCTACAACCTACATTAGTAAGTAGGTTCTGAGTAAGCGGTATTATTTGATATTTGTCTGGCCTCGGTTATAACACGCATTTCTTTTTTGGTACTAATAACCTACACCCGTTCCCGTCAGATCACCGAAGTTAAGCGCTGTCGGGCGTGGCCGGCACGTGGACGGGTGACCATCCGGGCGGCCAGGCGCTGTTGCCATTTTTCGGGGTGCACTCAGCCTCGTGATGCCAACTGAGGAGCTACTCGACCGAATAGTAGCGGCTCCGGTCAGAGAAAACCATCATAACGACCGGGAGATCGGTGTGCTGACCACATGCCCCTCCTATCCGCATCCTCAGCTGAGGATGATACGGCAGTCGGACGGTGCAGATTGGCCATTTGTTGCTTGCAGACAGAGTGCTTTTTAATAAACTGGTAATGAACCGAAATATCAATTAGCCATAACAGCAGTGCTAAAATTATTGATTTTTTAATACACTACTGGCCATTAAAATTGCTACACCACGAAGATGAAGTGCTACAGACGCGAAATTTAACCGATAGGAAGAAGATGGTGTGATATGCAAATGATTAGCTTTTCAGAACATTCACACAAGGTTGGCGCCGGTGGCGACACCTACAACATCCTGACATGAGGAAGGTCTCCAACCGATTTCTCATACACAAACAGCACTTGAACGGTGTTGCCTGGCGAAACGTTGCTGTGATGCCTCGTGTAAGGAGGAGAAATGCGTACCATCACGTTTCCGACTTTGATAAAGATCGAATTGTAGCCTATCGCGATTGCGGTTTATCATATCGCGACAAGGCTGCTCGCGTTGGTCAAGAACCAATGACTGTTTGCGGAATATGGAATCGTTGGGTTCAGGAGGGCAACAATACGAGACTGGAATAGAAGGGAGAACCGATAAAGGTACTCAAGGTACTCTCCGCCACACACCGTCAGGTGGCTTGCGGAGTATGGATGAAGATGTAGATGTAATACGGAACGCCGTGCTGCATTCCAACGGCCTCGTATCACTAGCAGTCGAGATGACAGGCATCTTATCCGCATGGCTGTAACGGATCGTGCAGCCACGTCTCGATCCCTGAGTCAACAGATGGGGACGTTTGCAAGACGACAACCATCTGCACGAACAGTTCGACGACGTTTGCAGCAGCTCTGAGACCATGGCTGCGGTTACCCTTGACGCTCAATCACAGACAGGAGCGCCTGCGATGGTGTACTCAACGACGAACCTGGGTGCACGAATGGCAAAACGTCATTTTTTGGATGAATCCAGGTTCTGTTTACAGCATCATGATGGTCGCATCCGCGATGAACGCACATTGGAAGCGTGTATTCGTCATCGCCACACTGGCGTAACACCCGGCGTGATGGTACGGGGTGCCATTGGTTACACGTCTCGACCACCTCTTGTTCGGATTGACGGCACTTTGAACAGTGGGCGTTACATTTCAGATGTTACGACCCGTGGCTCTACCCTCCATTCGATCCCTGCGAAACCCTACCTTTCAGCAGGATAATGCACGACCGCATGCTGCAGGTCCTGTGCGGGCCTTTCTGGATACAGAAAATGTTCGACTGCCGCCCTGGCCAGCACATTCTCCAGATCTCTCACCAATTGAAAACGTCTGGTCAATGGTGGCCGAGCAACTGGCTAGTCACAAGTCTTGATGAACTGTGGTATCGTGTTGAAGCTGCATGGGCAGCTGTACCTGTTCACGCCATTCAAGCTCTGTTTGACTCAATGCCCAGGCGTATCAAGGCCATTATTACGGCCAGAGGTGGTTGTTCTGGGTACTGATTTCTCGGGATCTATGCACCCAAATTGCGTGAAAATGTAATCACATGTCAGTTCTAGTATATTTGTCCAATGAATACCCGCTTATCATCTGCATTTCTTCTTGGTGAAGCAATTGTTAATGGCCAGTAGTGTAAATATTTTTTTTGAAACACAAGCAATTTTTATTCCCAAAATATATATTTCTTTGAAACTTTGCATTATAATAGGAAATGAGAAAGAGATCAGTGCTGTTTTAATAAACACTGTGTGCCTGGATGAGATTCGAACTCGGGACCTTCGCCTTGTGCAGGCAAATAGTCTATCGACTGAGGTACCCAAGGACAATTCGGGACCTCTCCTCACAGCTTCAATTCTGCCAGTGCGTCGTCTCCTACTTTCCGAACTTCACAGAATCTCTCCTGCGGGAATTACAAGATGTGCACTCCTGGGAGAAAGGGTATTGCGGCGACACGGCTTAGCCACAGTGTGCGCGCCGATATAAACATCCTGGCAGATTAAAACTGTGTGACGGACCGAGACTCGATCTCGGGTTCTTCTGGAAGGCAGGCGACAACGTACTGGCAGAAATGGAGCTCTCAGAGGGGGTTCGTCTGTCTTGCTTGGGTAGCTCAGTCAACGGTCTGCTTTCAGCAGGTGAGCGGCGAGGACGTCTTGTTTGCGTACCGTCCACAGAGTCGCGAGAGTGCGTAGTTTATTTACTTCCTCTCCGCAGCTAGCACTCGCGTCCGTTGACATTGAGTCACTATGGCTCATTCGTATAGAAAAGCTACCATCAAGATCAACTTCCAGCCTGACCACGCAAGAGCAAGAGCCTGTGAAATTGAAAGGTTCATCCGTGACGAAGTTCAAATACCACCTCAGCACATCATCTATATCCACCTACCCGTCACAAATAGCGTCGTTTGCATCAAGATGGTCGATGACGTGTCATGTTACGCTATAGTGAGCAGATGTGTGAACACTCTCAAGTTCAAACATTCCCGATGGTCACATCGGGGCGGTTACCATTGACCATGCAGGATCAGGATTAAGCAAATCCCTTTCGAAGTACCACCGGACGTCGTCACCTCAGCTTTCCGCCCTTACGGGACGGTAGTTAGCCACGTGGCCGAAAAATGGAACACCTTCGAGACATACCAGGTCCCCAACGGCGTCCGACAAGACAAAATTGAATTAAAGAAACACGTGCCGTCCTGCTTAGTCATAGGTGAATGTCGAGCAATCTTAATGTACTTGTTCAGGTTGCGGCCAGGAGGATCATGTACATCGGGTTACACAAATTCCGTTAGATGAAGCGGCACCACCGTCTACACTCACGACCCTCCTCTTCAGTTACGCAGGGGTGACACGATTGACCGTCATGGCAGACGAAAGACCACTTGGAAGACAGGAAGCGTTAGAATGCACACCCGTCGCAAGTTCTGGATTGATCAGCACCATTACGAAGTCCCCAGAGATTGCAGAAAGCCGCCCATCGACTCCAAAAGAAGATTCGGACGAAAGAATGGAGCTCGACGCTAGGGTTGTACAGGCCTCTGCTTTTCTCCCTGATGTGCATGCGATGTGCGAACCAAACACTCTTTTGGACACAGAAGCCCACGTCCGCAAATAGAGGTCACCGAGGAAACATAAAAAGCAACGTCGCACGCCCACAGACGGTTGCCTCCAGCGGACGTCTCCTCCAGTTGACGACTGGACGGCCGACGAGACGAGAAAAATGGATGACACAGGATCGCCATCACCTGCCACTTTCTTTGATTTCGACACACCTGTTTCCGCTCTATTGGGCAAACAGATCACAAGCACAGCGCCCGCCACTGGTACACAACCAGAAACAACTCAGCTCACAAGTGTTCTACCGCAGCCACTGTTAACTTACGGACGTTGGGCGGACGACATTGAAGACGATTCTATGCCCGCTGTGGTGGATGAGGAGAGGTGTCTCATCTCCCAAACATCGGCCCTTCCCGAGTAGCAGCAGATGACAGCGCTGACGCGGCCTGCACCTACTCGGGAAGGGCCGAGGTGTGGAAGGAGGGACACCTCTCCTCATCCACCACAGCGGGCATAGAATCGTCTTCAATTTCGTCCGCCCAAGGTCTGTAAGTTAACAGTGGCTCCCGTAGAACACTTGTCAGCTGAGTGAACAAGGGTGAATCCGCACCAATCTTTACGGTGACGCTGATGGCGGCTCCCATTCCAAGAGACGATCTACAAACCTATCGCTTAGCGACCATCAACATAAATACCATTTGGACACATACGAACTTGTCGCTGCTCCAAGACATGCTCAATGCAGCAGGCGTTGACATTGTCTTTCTCCAAGAAGCCTTCGTCGCCGATTTCCCGGGTGTGTATTGTTATACGGCTTATGTGTCCCAGGCTTCGCCAACTAACAGTGGGGTCGCATTTCTCCTCATGGAGGGCCTCGAGCTGGACGAAGTACCATGTCTCCCCGACGCTGCAGGAATGGCCGTAACGGTGTTAGCGTCAAGTTTACTAATGTATACGCCCCTTCCAGAACGACTCACCGTCGTGAACGATCGCTCTTCTTCGTGGAAGGAGTAGTACCGCTTTTTCAGGGTGGGCACGATGACTTGGTATCAGGCGGCGATTTCAATAGCACCCAAGCACCAAAAGACCAGCTGCCACGCTATTCACCGTGCCCAAAACTTGGGACACTCATCAGCGATCTTCAGCTGGTAGATACATGGGAACTTGTCTGAAGAAATCGACCGGGTACACACATTTCACAAATCACTCATCTAGTCGAATTGATAGGATTTACGTCTCCCGTTCTCTCGCAACAACAGTGAGCGACGTGCACGTGTGGCCAGTAGCCTTTTCTGATCTCGAGGCATATATATGTGCCGTCACTCTTCGCCGCCAATGGGTGTGGCGCAGCTGATATCCCTGGAAGTTACACCTTGCTCATCTCGCTTCTCTGAATTGTCGACACGCCATCGAGGACGCATGGAGTTTGTGCGTCCGCCGCCTCCAGAAGTATCCTACATCGATCAGTTGGTGGTTAAACTGCACCAAGCTGGCCCTACAGAGAACCATTATTACGCATCTTCCTACATCCATATTTAAATTGGATGATTGTGGGACATCATGTGGTACAATTTTTATTAAAAATGAAACTCATTGAGCTGTACTTAAGATTTCATATTACGTATGGTCGTGAGACCGCTGCTTAGAGGCGGCAGACGCTCGATTTTTATTTCACCGTCGTTCGCGAATGCGCCTCCTTGCCACCCACTCCGGATGACACTACAGCATACGAAGGCACAGATCGTAGCCCATATGCGCCGACACCTCGAAGGGACGATCGTCCGAGAGCGAACACATTACGGGCTGGCAAAGGAACCAACCACAATGCATCATGTCATTCGAAAACGTAAACAGCGAAGACGAACGCTCATACAGACCATCACCACTGCGGACGGCCGTCACCATACCACACAATGCGATACTGGTGCAGCCTTCTTCGACCATTAAGCACGACTTTATTCAGCCCAGTGTTCCGACCCGACGACGGTGACAGGAGTGTCACGACTGGTTTATGGCACTGCCCAGAGGATTTACAAACTGAATTATTGAACGACATTACGGAAGACGAAGTTATCGACGCCATATGTAAAGGAGTGGCGAACAGGTCTCCTGGCCCCGACGGGCTTCCTGTGGAGTTTTACAGAACTTTCCAGTAGTTACTGGCTCCCAAGATGACAGAAATCTGTCGGGAGCTTATGTCCCCCACGGTGCCGTTCCCCGCGGCCTTCGTAGAAGGAATAATTATACCGGTTCACAAACCTAAAGGTGGGTCTCGAATACATGACTACCACCCGCTAAGACTCGTCAGCTGCGACATGAAGATATTCACCAGACTATTAGGAAACCGTATACGACCGATTCTGCGTCACGTCATATCACCAGATCAGGTTTCCTAGGGGGCTATCAATAACATCCACATAGCACTGTGTCGATACCGTGACATAATATCCCTAGAGAGGGCACGCCGTATTCCGGGAGCGCTAGCATCACTAGATTTTAGCGATGCCTTCGATCGAGTGGATTTCGCGTACCTAACGTCCGTTCTCCAGCACATGCAGTACCCACAGCAATTCACAGACGTCGTGATGCGCCTCCTCCGAGGGGCGACTTCCAAAGTGCTCGTTAACGGGCGTCTCACTCAGTCCCTTCCGATTTTCAGATCGGTGCGTCAATGCTGCCCCCAGTCGACCTTACTCCACGCTCTGGCACGGGAACCGCTCCTCTGTGGCCTCCGTCAACGCCTCAGCGGACTCACGTGACGTCACATTTCACTGTACAGCATATGCAGACGATCTGGTTCTCGTGCTCCGCAATCGTGACGATGTAAACAGCGCACTAGAATGGATTGCTACAACCGGTATGGCTTCCAGCAGTCACCAAATCGGTCGCCATGGCCGTAGGAGACGGGTTGACTACAGCGTGTGTCGACCCCCTACAGCTTAGTGGCGCTGTCAAATGTCTCGGAATAGAGTTTCACGGCGACATGCCGCTCACTGCGGGCCTTAACTACCGTCGCTTATTACAATAAATTTGGGTCCAGATCTCCAACCTTCGTCTGCTCACCCGCGACCTTCTTCAAAGGACATACTTCCTCAATGTTTACCTCGCTTCGCGCCTTCCACACATAGCACGTGTCCTTCCAATACCGTTACTGATGTTTCGACGTATATTAGCGGCATTCGAAGCCCACGTCAGTACAGGCATGGTCTTCAAAGTCAGTTATGAGTCGCTGATGCTTCCCCCAGAAAAGATAGGTCGTGGGCTAGTCCACGTCCGCGACAGAACTGTGACCCTGTTTGTCAGCTCGCACATCAAGCTGTGGCGCCTCCACACGGAAAGTTTGACAGGTTTGCTGCTGGAGTCCTTAGCTCCGTCCTCCCTTACGCCCGCACTGACGACGCAAGACGTACCCCAACCTTTCTACTACTTCGGGCACTTCTACATTGAACATAGTGATGCCCGTATCGCAGTACCACCGACGAAACAGGCGTCAGCGTGGATATACGTACATCGCGTCCTACAACAGAGGCGTGCAACAACCATCGTGGAGGCCAAAAACCCTCAGGTTAGTTGGAAGGTGGTGTGGCGGACGATACACGCAGTTGCACTGGATACAGACGTCCGATCCATATCTACATCTACATTTATACTCCGCAAGCCACCCAACGGAGGGCACTTTACGTGCCACTGTCAGTACCTCCCTTTCCTGTTCCAGTCGCGTATGGTTCGCGGGAAGAACGACTGCCGGAAAGCGTGCACGCTCGAATCTCTCTGATTTTATATTCGTGATCTCCTCGGGAGGTATAAGTAGGGGGAAGCAAAATATTCGATACCTCATCCAGAAACGCACCCCCTCGAAACCTGGACATCAAGGTACACCGCGATGCAGAGCGCCTCTCTTGCAGAGTCTTCCACTTGAGTTTGCTAAACATGTCCGTAACGCTATCACGCTTACCAAATAACCCTTGACGAAACGCGCCGCTCTTCTTTGGATCTTCTCTATCTCCTCCGTCAACCCGACTTGGTACGGATCCCACACTGATGAGCAATACTCAAGTATAGGTCGAACCAGTGTTTTGTAAGCCTCCTCCTTTGTTGATGGACTACATTTTCTAAGGACTCTCCCAATGAATCTCAACCTGGCACCCGCCTTACCAACAATTAATCTTATATGATCATTCCACTTCAAATCGTTCCGCACGCATGCTCCCAGATATTTTACAGAAGTAACTGCTACCATTGTTTGTTCCGCTATCATATAATCATACAATAAAGTATCCTTCTTTCTATGTATTCGCAATACATTACATTTGTCTATGTTAAGGGTCAGCTGCCACTCCCTGCACCAAGTGCCTATCCGCTGCAGATCTTCCTGCATTTCGCTGCAATTTTCTAATGCTGCAATTTCCCTGTATACTACAGCACCATCCGCGAAAAGCCACATGAAACTCCCGACACTATCTACTAGGTCATTTATATATATTGTGAAAAGCAATGGTCCCATAACACTCCCCTGTGGCACGCCAGAGGTTACTTTAACGTCTGTAGACGTCTCTCCATTGAGAACAACATGCTGTGTTCTGTTTGCTAAAAACTCTTCAATCCAGCCACACAGCTGGTCTGATATTCCGCAGGCTTTAACTTTGTTCATCAGGCGACAGTGCGGAACTGTATCGAACGCCTTCCGGAAGTCAAGGAAAATGGCATCTACCTGGGAGCCTGTATCTAATATTTTCTGGGTCTCATGAACAAATAAAGCGAGTTGGGTCTCACACCATCGCTGTTTCCGGAATCCATGTTGATTCCTACAGAGTGGATTCTGGGCTTCCAGAAATGATATGATACGCGAGCAAAAAACGTGTTCTAAAATTCTACAACAGATCGATGTCACATGGTACACCACTGTCAACGGTAAAATGATCACCCGATCACGCCTCCACAAGATAAAAATGGCGGACTCGCCTCTATGTGCAGATGCGAAGAACCGGACACGGACGAGCAGCGTCTCATATGAGACGCGGCAGAAGTCGTATGGCGCTTGGTGCGACAAATTTTGTCGTATTTTCTACGACTGACTCCGGAACACATAGCACCTCGGCTTCTACAACGAGGGTTGTCCAGAAAGTAAATTCCGATCTGTCACGAAATGGAACCCACAGTGAAAACCAGAAACGTTTTATTTGCAACAGTTAGGTACACCTTCCACCTACTTCTCTACGTAGTCGCCGCTCCAACTTCGAGTGTTGTCGTAGTGTTGTATCAGTTATTCAGTATCCTCGTCATAGAAAGTAGCCGCCTGTGCTTTCCCCCAGTTATCTGCACTGGTCTGCTGCCCGTTGTCTGTAGAAAAATTTTTTCATAGCCAGAGGTTCTTGTGAGCAGAGATGAGACTCAGGGGGAGCCAATTACGGACTGTATTGTGGGTGATCAAACACTTCTCATCGGAAACTTTGCAGGAGCGTCTTCATTGCCCCTGCAGTGTGCGGCCGAGAATTGGCATGAAGAAGGAACTGCTCCACGGTTGTGTTATATGGGCTGCATGATACAGGCGAAATCTCCAACCAGGCCCTCATACTTGGCGGGAGACGCCGTTCCCTATGCATCTTTACGTGCTCACTGTGCACTCAAAACTGAAAAGAGCGACGCGACACGATCGACGGCCATACTAGAGACACTGCCCAACACACCTCTGCAAAGCTTTACCAGATTTTCCCAGTGGTATCCATTCCGCGGCCGGTTGGAACTTACTTTCTAGACAACCCTCGTATTTCCGGATGAACAGTATTTCCCGCACACCAAAACCGACGCAGTCACGTGGGTCCTTGAGCATAGGTACAATGCTTATTTCATGATGGACCTAAAGATGTACTGGAGTTTTGGAACTACCTACATTGGAACCGAAAATATGGACAATGATTTTGTAGTTACTTTGGGAGTGCCCTACGCGGCCATCCACGCAACTGGATCATCAACAGGGAAGAGACCATACCCATTGACTCAACTGACAAGAACATGTCCGATTGTCTGTGGAATAACATACGACATGCGTGAAAATGTACATAGATGATGAAGCGTAAGGAGAGTAGCGACGCACCCTTCTGCATCGTGTACGAAGCATATTTTTCGGTTCCCCGTATACAGTATATTACCTCGGTGTAGGAAAGTACCGAGATATTTCTTTTGTTTACTCAGAGCTCGATGCGGTGCTAGGTACATTTATTTTCAATGTGGTATAAAGTAAATACAAATTACAAATATATTTGAATAAATAAATAAAAATAAGAAAAATTATAACAATAAAGGCCAGTAGAGCACTTACCCAGAAAAGGCAAAGGTCCCGAGTTCGAGTCTCCGTCTGGCAAATAGTTTTAATCTCCCCGCAAATTTCAATTATGTACCTGTCACTATGTGGCGTGGCATTTTGATGGTGCGCTTGTACATGCAACACAAGATTTGCCCCATCGGGAATATGTGGTAGTGTCACACTGTCGTTGTTGCACACGGTTTGTATTACGGAATGGCACCATCCGTAGTCTGGAAGTATTTTACGAGGTGCTGTATCAGCGAAGACAATGCTCCATTTACTTTAAGAGATTAAAAATCGGAGGATCCACAACAAACTTGCGACTTCATATGAGGAGGAAACTCAATAATTCATTCATTACGATAGTGTAAGTAGGCTGTTTAGTTTTCTTTATTGGTAACGCCACGTAGCGCTCTGTATGAAAATCACTGGCTGTGCTGTGTCCAGTCTGCGGCTGGTTTGCATTGTTGTTGGCTATTGTAGTGTTGGGTTGTTGGCTGTTAACAGCGCGTAGCGTTGCGCAGTTGGAGGTGAGCCGCCAGCAGTGGTGGATGTGGGGAGAGAAATGGCGGAGTTTTGAAATTTGTAAGACTGGATGTCATGAACTGCTATATATATTATGACTTTTGAACACTATTAAGGTAAATACATTGTTTGTTCTGTGTCAAAATCTTTCTTTTGCTAACTGTGCCTATCAGTAGTTAGTGCCTTCCGTAGTTTGAATCTTTTATTTAGCTGGCAGTAGTGGCGCTCGCTGTATTGCAGTAGCTTGAGTAACGAAGATCTTTGTGAGGTAAGTGATTTGTGAAAGGTATAGGTTAATGTTAGTCAGGGCCATTCTTTTGTAGGGATTATTGAAAGTCAGATTCCGTTGCGCTAAAAATATTGTGTGTCAGTTTAAGCACAGTCATGTATAATTTTTCTAAGGGGACGTTTCATATAGAAAGACAAGGAACCTGATCTCATGCCTGTGTCTACATAATATGTTTTTATCTGCTTGCAACCGTTGCAACTGGATATATTAACACAAAAAATACAGTTCTTCAACCTAAGTTTTCACCTTTTAGCACTGATTATTGGTAACACCCAAATAGTGGTATTACCCTCAATTACAACTTCATTTTCGAGCAGAGTTCCAAAAAATTAAAATAGTACGAGAATACTGCTGTTTTTTGTAGTTTCATCACTTTTCGAGAAAGCAGCGAGCAGTGGACGGACTAAGTTTGCTTTTATTCTCCTATTTAATTTAATATTGTGGTTTTTGTAACTGCAGGAGTCAAAATTTTTCAATCTTTGTTCTGTTACGGTGTTTGTAACAGGGAATAATATGAATAAAAAAATGAAAAATTGATTACTTCAGAAACAGGTTATTTTGAGTAGTTTTACGAGTCAGGTTAAGCTGGGGTTGAAGATTTCGATATAACCGAAAATTGGTTGCTTGAACGATAGCACCATCCCTATTTCAATCACTTCCACTTCCAACAGCTTCCCGCGCCACTCACGTAAATCGCTAACCCAAAAGAGAAAAAGGTGCAGAATTTCTCAGCCTCGCATTGAGAAAGCAGGAATATTGCTATGTTGTATCAGTTTGCTGAAAGATGAAACCAGTAACGGATATCGACTGGTAGCACCTGTACGCAGAACAATTTGTCGCGAAATCTCAAAACTACTTCGCCAATCACCGTAAAATTAATATAAATGTCCCCAACCCCCTCCTCCTACCTTTGATTCTGGACACGTTCTTGATACTACCACTTTTATAGCAGGATTGGGAATGATGTGATGCAGACTGGTGTTCCGAGACATTCCATAATTTTACAATTTTCAGTCACTTTGAAATCAGTATTGTGGGTAGTCCATCATTATTAAGTGGTTATTGGCATCGGGTCAGTTTCTGGGGTACAAAGAAATATTTCATCAATTTCAGACTCACAGTGATCATTCCCAAACTAATCTGTGACAAATAGTATGCAACGTATCAAAATTATAACTTTATTTCGCCCATATTATATCATTTTTTGAAAATTGCGGATGTAAATAACATGAAAGAGTTGTCATCGCTAGTAATATTTTCTCATGTATTCATTAGATAAGATGCGCCGTGTACAGCGTAACATAATAATTTCAGAAATAAACGTAAAGCAGGGTACACACACGTGGAAAATAATTATATTCGATGGAAACCCTTAAAAAGTATCGCGGATGTTAAATACAACAATTTTTTTTACACGTATAACTGGTTTTAATTGTTTGGATCCGCGAGAAACGCAACATAAGAAATCACTTCCCGCTCACTTCATCTTTCCTAACGTAGACTGCACTTAAGCCGCTGTCTACAGCCCACATGACATCTCCAAACCGGAACACCATTGTTGGAACATCACATTCAACGTGCATTTCCACAATTACTAGAATCGTTTCAGTAATACATTTCCCGGATCCCACTTTAGCAGTCAACGACTTTAGGGGATAAAGAACCGTCTGAATCTGAATAACAGCAAAGAGGACTGGCTGCCATAAAAATCAATACAACTCTGCGACCCAATCAGTAAGTACACGCAACGCCCCTACCCCGTTGTTTCTAAAATTAAAGGCAGGTGGAAATACGGGGAAGATGATAACTACCTTGGTACGAAAGCGTACCAACCACGCGTTGTTCTCCTAAAATTTCTTTGGGCAACAGCAAAACTGCCTACTGCAAAATCTTTTAAACTAATGGTGCCTCTTCCAACAAGTGATTCTGTTTTATTATATCACGAACTTCCTCAAATACACAAAGCCTTTTTCTAAATTTTCTATGAAATTGTAACGTATGCACACACAAACCCGGAGTTCTACGTGTGGTTGCATAAACACTGCGATCTCCAAGTGTATGCTTCCCAGTCTCTATTAAGTTTCCTTCATTTTCTTTCTTTCTCTAATTAAGAAGTAAAGTTTGCATAGCTATAGGTGTTGTACTTTTTCACATTGCTTATATCGTGCTTTCTCTGTCTGTATGTGATACAAAGGTATGTAAAACTTAAGGACAAAAGTAACCGTCGCATGATGTATCACAGCCAGGTTCCACAGCTCGACGAAACTTGTACCCTACATAGAAAGGGCTGCTACAGTTTAGTGCAGACGATAACTGAAAGAAACACGCAGTGAGAGGAACAGAAACGACAATGTTATACAATGGCAAGTAGCCAGCACCACATCACAAATGCTTCGATTCTCTTCTACTCCTGTTTTCCCACAGTCCATGTTTCACTACCATACAATGCCGTACTCCAAACGTACATTCTCAGAAATTTCCCCCTCAAATTAAGGTGTACTAGTACACTTTTATTGGCCAGGAATACCCTTTTTGTCAGTGCTAGTTTGCTTTTTGTGTCGCCCTTGCTCCGTCCTTCATGGGTTATTTTGCTTCCTAGGTAGCGGAATTCCTTAACTTCATCTACTTCAGGATCACCAAATCTGATGTTAAGTTTCTCGCGGTTCTAATTTCTGCTGCTTCTCATTACTTTCGTTTTTCTTCATTTACTCTCAATCCCCATTTTGTACTCGGTAGACTGTTCATTCCATTCAGCACATATTGTAATTCTTCACTTCCACTGAGGATAGCAGTTGTTTTATTCAGTCTTGCTTCTATTATCAGTCACGTGAGAACCGCCTCTCCGGTCCCCTTACCTCTCGTGAAGCCAAGCCGAATGTTATCTAATAGATGCTCAATTTTCTTTTCCATTCTTCTGTACATTATTCTTGTCAGTAACTTGGATGGATTAGCTCTTAAGCTGATTGTGTGATAATTCTCGCACTTGTTGGCTCTTGCATTCTTCGGAGTTGTGACTATGATGTTTTTCCGGAAGTCTGATGGTATATTTCTAGTCTCATACATTCTACAGAACAATATGAATAGTCATTTTGTTACCACTTCCTCCAATCGTTTTAGAAATTCTGATGGAATGTTATCCATCCCTACTGCCTTATTTGATCTTAAGTCTTCCGAAGTTTTTTAAGTTCTGGTTCTAGTATTGGACCCACTATCTCTTCCCCATCGACTTCTGACGTTATTCTGTCACGTCATCAGAGTCGTCATGTCCATCACTGAGGCCTTTTTCCACTTATCCGCTCTCTCCTCTGCATTTAATAGTAGTATTCCCGTTGCCCTCTTAATGTTACTGCCCTTCCTTTAATTCTGCCGAAAGTTGGTTTGACTTTTCTATACACAGTCATTCCTTCCTACAATCATTTGTTTTTTGAGTTCTTCACATTCTTCATGCAGCCATTTCGCCATAGCTTCCCTGTTGTCGTGGTCTTCAGTCCAAAGACTGGTTTGATGCAGCTCTCCATGCTACTCTATCCTGTGCAAGGTTCTTCATCTGCTAGTACCTACTGCAACCTACATCCTTCTGAATCTGTTTAATGTATTCATCTCTTGGTCTCCCTCTACGATTTTTACCCTTCACGCTGCCCCCAATACTAAATTGGTGATCCCTTGATGCCTCAGAATATGTCCTACTAAGCAATCCCTTCTCCTAGTCAAGTTGTGCCACGAATTTCTCTTCTCCCCAATTCTATTCAATACTTTCTCATTAGTTATGTGATCTACCCATCTAATCTTCAGCATTCGTCTGTAGCAATAGCTTCCCTATACTTCCCATTTATTTCATTCCTATGTGACTTGTGTTTCTGTACCTGTTGTTCATTACTAAATTGCAATCTCAGTCTGCACCTGTTCCTGGATACGCCTTAAAATCCGGTATCTGATTTTGGAGTTTCTGATTGTCCATGGTGCAATCTGACTGAAATCTTTCCGTGTCTCCCGTTCTTTTCCAAGCATACTTCCTCTTCTTGGGATTCTTGAACACTATTAATAGCTGAAATTTTCTGCAGAACTCAGTATTTCTCCTCTCTCATCCCCTACAACCACATTCCAATCCTCCACGGCTATTAGATATTCATCTCTCTTTACATTCTAAATGACCCATTAAATGTCCTCACAGACTTTATCTTTTTATCCTGTGCTTGCGACGTCGTCGGCACGTATCCCAGAACTATGGTTGTCGATATTGATTTCCTGTTGATCCTGATGAGAACACGCCTATCACTGAAGTGTTCACAGTAACTTACTCTCTGCCCTACCTTCCTATTCATAATGAATCCTATTCTCGTTATACCACTTGCTGCTGCTGATATTATCCTGTACTCACCTGGCTTGAAATCCGTGTCTGGCTCCCATTTTCACTTTACTGGCCCCCACTATATATAGACTCAGATTTTCTAGCTTCCGTACCAAGATCAAATTTCTGGTATTCCACGCCTCAACTCGCAGAATGTTTTTCCTTTCTTTGGCTATTCAAACTTTTTCTCACGCTGACCTATTCCTTGGCAGTCTCCTCTCGGCGATCCAATTAGGGAACTAGCCCGGAATCTTTTGCCAATGGAGAGATCATCATGACGCTTTTTCTATTGTAAGCCGCATATGCTGTGGATATACGTTACGTGCCTTTAATGCAGTGGTTTCCATTGCCTCCTAAACCTCACGCCGTTGATCATTGTCGATTCTACCACCTTTTAGGGGCAATGCCGTACTCAAAGGGCGAGAGAATGCCCTGAACCTCTGTTCGCTCTTCCGACCTCTTTGACAAGGCCTTTGGCGGCCAGAGGGTCACTTCTTATGCCGGAAATCTACCAAAACACTCGTGTTGGGAACGTTTTCCCAACTCTCGCCATATGTGCGTGCGTCCAGCAGCGGCAGCAGGAGGTAGGAGCACAAATGCCACACCACGTCACCTTTATCGGTTTTATCATAGTCTCCAGCAGCGAGAAATCGCCATCCACGTACCCCGTCTTCTTTGTCCGACTTCGTCGTACAGGTGTGCGGATCACTCCTGTCTGAAAGCCGAATTTTTAGCAACTTCGTCAACTCTTCCTAATTGTCTGCATACCAGTCAAATTTCCCAAGTTTCAAGTCAACAAAGTCGACTAGCATGTAGAATTCACAAATACCTGTCTTCAACTACTTCACTTGTTAAATCTCAGGGTGCTCTCTGGTGCCTGTCAAGAAGAGAGTTTGTTAACGATGACCTTCGTACACGTCAGGAGTTCAAATGTACGAATCGAGTGCGTGCCACAGGAAGCAAAAATCTTCTTTCCCTATGAGCTGCACCATTTTCGCCGGGGCGATGTACGGTCATCCATTGCATCTTTATGAAATACTGACGAAGATCATTTATAACAGCTTTCCAGCCTACAGAGAGAAAAATATTGTAGCACCTTAAGAGTTCACTCCAAGGGCGATCTAGTACTATTAAATTCATGATGTTCACCGGTTGTTCTATAAATTGTTTCAGTCACACCTGCCGTAGTTGCTCTGCTAAAATATCGTAATATGAGTCAAATGGTTCAAATGGCTCTGAGCACTATGGGACTTAACTTCTGAGGTCATCAGTCCCCTAGAACTTAGAACTACTTAAACCTAACTAACCTAAGGACATCACACACATCCATGCCCGAGGCAGGATTCGAGCCTGCGACCGTAGTGGTCGCGCGGATCCAGACTGAAGCGCCTAGAACCGCTCGGTCACTCCGGCCGGCGTAATATGAGTCATGGATGACATTAGTTTGGGCACTATTGCTGTTATTGAAATCAAATCGAACGTTCCGGTTGCAATTTATGTTTTAGTTGTATTCATCTAATCGGTTTCGACGCATTTTCTAGTCATTTTCAAGCGCTAATACTGAGGACAACGCAGGCAATAAATATGCAATCAACAATTGTGTTAGTACTCCAGTACTAAGAGGAGAGGCATCTAAACCACTCTCCCATTTGCAGAAGAACTGTTACTGTAGTGGTATTTAACACACCTTTGAACTTTGACACAAAAATACGATCTCGTTGAAAGGCAATTCTTGAACATCAAGTTCGAGTTCGCTAACCAACATATTGGAGAAAGGTCACCGTTCTCTCAAGAAGACACTGCGGACCGGTAAGCAGCTATGTAAATTATTTCAACAACCATATGTGTACCTCTTCATCGTAGCTAAAATTTCTTTCAGCTGCTCTTGTTAACAAGTCACGTTGTTGCAAAATTTTCGTCACTAGCTATATCCTAGAGAAATTAAACTATTTACGCTACTCACACGTTGTTATGAAAACCACAAAACAGACATGTAGAATAATGAGGCCTGTATTTGTTTATTGTATTTGAAAGCAGTCTCTATCTGTAATCATTATGGAGCAAATAGCCGCACAGCCAAAGCGGCCACCGCAGGCTTTTAGCAAATGAGCATCGTGATCCCCAATCCATCTCTCCCCCCACTCCCCCCTCTCCTTGGTCAATAAGTTAATGCGGCAGTGCGGCAGCCCAGTAAAGCCGCATTCTGTCGCTATGTGCCGTGGACACACCGCTTTCTCTATTATTCAAGCCACGTGCGTCATACTATGTTCTAAATGCTTCACAATTGCTGACACTTTATGACTCAAATTAGGTAGGTAAATGAGAGTGATTGGTAGCTATACCAACAGAACTATGTTTATCCTTCTGCTGGTAGATGCTCATTTAATCAGTGATTTTGGGGAACTTCCTTGAAGAAAGTTGTGAACTTGAGTAAGTAACGAACTTCTGGAAACACAAGCAAAGACAATACTCAGCAGGATTAAAAGGTGCAAATTTACGATGTTATTCGTTATTCTTTAAGAGACAGTGTATATCAAAAGGAAAATTTCATTACTAGAAACTGTCTGTACATTTAAGAGCGAAGCACCACGTGATATCAGGGGTAAAGCGTGTATTCGTATGGGATTTCGAGATGGCCATAAATTAAGGAATCAGAATCTCTCTGGATGGATATTCAAATCATTCTTAAAACTACATCGAGTCTGTCTTACATTCTAGACCTCTGTACTTTCGTACTAGTAAATCATGTTTTTGATTTAGATGAAAGAGACGAATTGAGTATCTTGATAAAGAGTGGTAGCTTATAAACGTAGTAATAGAAATCAGAACTTTGTGGTAAGGTCTTATGGGACCAAACTGCTGAGGTCATCGGTCCCTTAGCTAACGCAGTACTTAATCTAACTTAGACTAACTTACGCTAAGGACAGCACACACACCCATGCACGGGGGAGGACTCGAACCTCCGACGTGTGGAGCCGCGCGTACCGTGACAAGGCGTCTCAGACAGCGCGGCTACCTCGCGCGGCACGTAGTAAGAAATAAGTAGCGTGGTCTAATGCCGCAGATGAATTGACTGCTGGAATCAACACACTAACGCTGCTCTCGGTCGTTAAGTGAACGCCGTCGGCCACCGATTTGTCCGTGGTGAGAGGTAATGCCTCGAATCTGGTATTCTTGCCAAACTCTTGACGTTGTGGACCTCGTGACACAGAATTCCCTGATGCTTTCCGAAATAGAATGTCCCATGCGTCTAGTTCCAACTGCCATTCCGCGTTCAAAGTCAGTTAATTCACGCCTTGCGGACACAATCACGTCGGAAACCTTTTCACACGAATCACCTGAGTACAAATGACAGATCCGCCGACACACGGCCTTTGATATCTTGTGTATGCGATACTACCGCCACCTGTATATGTGCGCATCGCTATCCCGTGGCTTTTGTCACTTCACTGTAAACGCTCAGTTATATAACGTTTAACTTTTCCTGCAGCGAAATACCATCGTATCACACAAAATAGTAATCTAAGTTGCTGCCAGTGTGAAACAGGATAACAGAAACGGGGTAACACGCATAAAATTAAAAGAAAGACAGAAGTTGGTCGTAATGTAAAATAGGACCGGCTACCACATTTTTCCACAGTGTAAGGGGAAAACAACCTATATTAACGTGAAGACATAAGTAGCATGTTTCTCTAATGAAAAATGTAGTATGAAGTCTAAGAATAATTAAATTTCAGCAACTGATAAGCTGTGTATTCTATTAATTGGAAAGTACTCAAAGTTGCTGCTAATAGATATGTTTAAGATTGTACGATTACTTCTATTTTTGCCCAGTTTGCATTAAACGTATCATGTCAGGGTCATGAGCGAAAACAAGCGACTGCAACTGTTTGGCTGTTATCATTTACCGTGACGAAAAACAAGCATTTTATTTCTTCTTTAAAATGTCCGGAAAGATAATATTGGAGCGATCACTCTATCGAACGTGCCACATTTGTGGTTGGGTCCCCAATGACTGCGCCAGTGTAAGAATTCGGTAGCTGCTGCATCAAGTGAATTGGCCCAGATACAAGAACGCTTATTTACTGTAACTCTCAAATGCCATAACATCCGACCCTGGTTACACGTATAAATCTGTATAGACTCAGAGCCGAGATCCGTAATTGGCAGTCACTTCCATGAGTAAACACTTGCCCACAGATAAAGTCCTTAGCCATGTCGCTTGACATCGTGGTCGTCAGAGTGGACAAATGGGAGATGTGTAAGTGGCACTCAAACTAAAACAAGACAGTGGAAGAAGGTAAGTAAACTCTTCATTATTTCGAAAGTGATCGCCATATCTGTTAATACAGTGAGAGAAGACGGCCATTGCCTTCACGGAAAAATGTCTGCGGTTGCCTACGAAACCGTGATTGTACCCAGGTGTGTACCTACATCCAAAGCAAATCGACGGCCATGGATGTCTATTTTTCAAGGCTCCAAACCTGTGGAAATGACGTGGGTAGCGTTCGAGACTCTATGGAGGATGTGTAAGGGCTTCTGAACGAAACACTCTTCTCTCACGGGGGGATAAATGTATCAACAGTTATGGCGATTACTTTTGAAATAATGTACAGTTTACTTGCGCTTTTGCTTCTGTCTCTTTTTGTTTTGACTGCCCCTTATTCGCTCTGTGAACACGGTGAATCCTACTGCTTCTATTGTATCGTTTGGACTTCGTAGGTATTGATGAGATGGTGCTGCGTCTTGTGTAATTAGTCTGTCGAAGAAATCGTTTGGCTCATGGACACGAGAGCCCCAAACTCATTCGTGTATCCACGTCGCTGTGAACAGTTGGGGATGCCATCTTACATATAATTTCCAACTTAGCCAACTGTCATAAATAACTCTCCCGACAAGATATAGGCTGATTTTTAGGCTGCAGCGGCTGAGAGCTTCCTACTGCCTGTGGCGTTTTCGTCGTTAGTGGACTTTAAGACAGTCAAGACATGAGCGAGGTCTGATATCACTTGAATTTTCTGCATCATTATTCAATGACCCATCACTTGACGGAATATACATGGTCAAAGTGATCTCACATCTGGATTCTGTGTCTAGCATTACGATGATCGTGTGTAGAGGCTCTGACCTGAACGAACGTTGTCAGAATACATTCCTCGTCGTCGTACGGGATCGGAACCTAGCGTTGTGAAATGGGGTGCTTTTGGGTGCATAAATCGATAACCACTGCTTCGTGTAGCTGGTAACTTGGGCAGCAAACGTTACATTTCTGAGATTTTAAAACTGGCGACAGTCCTCTATCTTCGAGGCCTTTGTGACATTGTCTTTCAACAAGATAACGCAAGACGGTGTGTTTCCCGCGTTGTTCTGACCTATCTCGATATAGAGGGAGATATAGTGTTGCTCCCGTCGGCACGTTCTCCACATCTCTCGCGAAATGAAAATATCTACTCATAGACTGCCAGTCTACTATTATTGATGATCTCTGGTACAGAGTTGAAGCAGCATGGAATGGTATACACGTACCGGTCAGCCAAGCTCAGTTCGGCTCGGGTCTGAGCCACTGTAGCTTCCACTGGCGGATTCTCTGTATACTAAAGTTCTCACTGGCCGTACCCACAACTCACCTGCAAATTTATTGTTCGTTCTACTACTCGGCCTGCGTATAATAAATAAAATTACGTTATTTTTTACCCTTCCTGGTGTTGCAATGTCAACGGGTAGCAATGCAATTGTATTAAAACTTACATTTCATTAGCGTTTTTCTGATGTTGTCAAACACTATAAAGAAATTGCGTAGTTTTGTGTCGATGTCATTCAGCTCCTCTGCGTATTTAGAGTCAGAACTTTCCAAGACGTGCTTCAGTCTTCATCTAAATGTAAAATAGCATAAATGTCTACTTTTACTATGTATCATTGGTTTTAAAAAGTAACAAGCATCAAAGGAGTACAACGTGTGTAGACATCCCAAGTTACACAAGGTGCACTTATGACAAACCTGTTTTTAATTTTATTTTTGACAAACCTATTTTTAATTTTATTTTTTCCAAACCTGTACGAAACGTTCAGCACACTATCCACTAAAATTGGAAAAATATTTAGAGTGCAGCCAAGATTGCCGTTATCAAACGAGATTGATATAACTCAAGTGAATGATTTATTTTACACTTTGATTGGAGTTTCTCATAATGAGTAAAAAACGCACAATGGAACATGAGTTAGAACCAAAAACATTTTTAAAGATCTGAAGATGACAGTCTTACCTGGCGAGACCCGTCAATAAAAACGGCTTTGAACGTCATCTAGCTATAAAAAATTTCTTTAAATACGTACAGATCGCCCCCTCTTATTTCTCATTATGAGAAACTCCAATCAAAGTGTCGAATACGTCATTCACTTGAGCTGTATGAATCTCGTTTGATAAAAGCAGTCTTGGCTGCACTCTAAATATTTTTCCCTCTCTTGAGAAACATATGATATTCGAGAGGCCACTTGCCTTTGGGACAAAATACTCTCTTGTATGAAACATCTTTCAGATTAAAACAGGATTCGATCCCAGGACTTTCGCCGTTCGTAGGCAAGTGCTCTACCAACTGCGCTACTCAAGCACGACTAAAGACCAGTCCTCACATCCCTAATTCCGCCAGCACCTCATCACCTACTTTCCAAACTTCACAGAACAGTAGAACTCCGCCGGCCAGTGTGGCCGAGCGGTTTTAGGCGCTTCAGTCTGGAACCGCGCGACCGCTGCGGTCGCACGTTCGAATCCTGCCTCGGGCATGGTGGTGTGTTATGTCCTTAGGTTAGTTAGGTTTAAGTAGGTCTAAGTTCTAGGGGACTGATGACCATAGATGTTAAGTCCCATAGTGCTCAGAGCCTCCCCGATAGATCTGTACCTACAGACTGGAAAATTGGCGCAGGTCGCACCAGTGTTTAAGAAGGGTAGTAGGAGTAATCCATCGAACTACAGACCTATGTCATTGACGTCGGTTTGCTGTAGGGTTTTGGAGCGTATATTGTATTCAAACATTATGAATCACCTCGAAGGGAAAGATCTATTGATACGTAATCAGCATGGTTTCAGAAAACATCGTTCTTGTGCAACGCAGCTAGCTCTTTATTCGCACGAAGTAATGGCCACTATCGACGGGGGATCTCAAGTTGATTACGTATTTCTGGAAAGCTTTTGACACCGTTCCTCACAAGCGACTTCTAATCAAGCTGCGGGCCTATGGGGCATCGTCTCAGTTGTACGACTGGTTTCGTGATTTCCTGCCAGGAAGGTCGCAGTTCGTAGTAATAGACGGCAAATCATCGAGTAAAACTGAAGCGATATCAGGTGTTCCCCAGGGAAGCGTCCTGGGACCTCTACTATTCCTGATCTGTATAAATGATCTGGGTGACAATCTGAGCAGTTCTCTTATGTTGCTCGCAGATGATGCTGTAATTTACCGTTTAGTAAGGTCATCCGAAGACCAGTATCAATTGCAAAGCGATTTAGAAAAGATTGCTGTATGGTGTGGCAGGTGGCAGTTGACGCTAAATAACGAAAAGTGTGAGGTGATCCACATGAGTTCCAAAAGAAATCCGTTGGAATTCGATTACTCCATAAATAGTACAATTCTCAAGGCTGTCAATTCAACTAAGTACCTGGGTACATAGATAATATTGTGGGGAAGGCGAGCCAAAGGTTGCGTTTCATTGGCAGGACACTTAGAAGATGCAACAAGACCACTAAAGAGACAGCTTACACTACACTCGTTCGTCCTCTGTTAGAATATTGCTGCGCGTTGTGGGATCCTTACCAGGTGGGATTGACGGAGGACATCGAAAGGTTGCAAAAAAGGGCAGCTCATTTTGTATTATCACGTAATACGGGAGAGAGTGTGGCAGATATGATACGTGAGTTGGGATGGAAGTCATTAAAGCATAGACGGTTTTCGTCGTGGCGAGATCTATTTACGAAATTTCAGTCACCAACTGTCTCTTCCAAATGCGAAAATATTTTGTTGATCCCTTCCTACGTAGGTAGGAATGATCATCAAAATAAAATAAGAGAAATCAGAGCTCGAACAGAAAGGTTTAGGTGTTCGTTTTTCCCGCTCGCTGTTCGGGAGTGGAATGGTAGAGAGATATTATGATTGTGGTTCGATGAACCCTCTGCCAAGCACTTAAATGTGAATTGCAGAGTAATCATGTAGATGTAGATGTAGATAGTGCTCAGAGCCATTTGAACCATTGTTTTGAACTAGAACTCCTGGAGGAAAGGATACTGCGGAGACTTGGTTTAGCCATAACCTTGTCCACCTGCAGGGAACAGGACAGCCGACAACAAAAAGCATGTGTGTCTCGCTATCTTTTGCGTCACGAAAGTCGCCCACGCACGCGCGACGTATTACCTTTCTCCGGCATCAGATCCTAACTTTTCTCGGGCAGGTCGTTAGTCCTTAACAAGCGTGTAGCGTTGGCTGTCCAGCTGCCTTTTAAATCCTCTTGGGAGTCACCACCGTTTTTAGCAGTAAACGAGCATGTCGTAGCCGTGGGTTCCAGTTGTGCATCGCGATCGGCGCTCTCTCACGTAGCGCTCACCCCCCTAAGCGATACCTCCCCACCCCCTCCTCCCCCCATCGCACCGTATTTCGCCAATTCCGCACGTTCGCCGTGCGTTAGCTGTAAATTGCGACCGGCGCCCGCTTCGGGCAGCCAGTAGATCTCCGCACGCCAGAAGCGAGCGGGCGACCGCTCCGGGGGCGTCGCTGTATTTAGTACATTAAAACGAGCTCGTCCTGACGTTGGCACACCCGGCAAATAAAAGCACTCGCGTTGCCGTAAAAATGTAGTCGTAATTCGTGCGCGTCCATATAAAAAGGTAATGCAGTTGAAACGTAACAAGTCGGCCCTAGGGAGGCGGTTTTAATAAAGCAGCCCGCCTGAAATAGTGTCCGGGCGGTGCTCTGCGTGGCCACAGTGCGTGGCATAGCGGGCCTCAGTGTGTGTGTGCGTGAGTGCGTGCGGCCGGCCGGCCGGCCCGCAGGAATCCAGTTGTACACGCAGGGCCGCCAACATACGACGAGCGTCACCGCTGAAATATCGACTGGTGCGAGGACCCCACCTAATTACTGTCCGTAATTACCGCTATTTCTGTTCATTAGCAAGCACGAGACCATTCTGCTGATAAATAGACGAACCGTTATCACATTGCTATGGTTTACTACACGAGTTCTGCAGTACACAGGTGGTCAAAATTCGTGCAGCAGGACATACCATACGGAAGCACTAAACAGTTTGTGGCGTTGGGGCTGCAGGGGAGAAAGGGGGAGGGAGGAACTGATAAAAACAGGCACTTGGGTTTCGCAATGAAGAGCAAATTTATTTGCTGGTATACCACATTTATGTCAGATATTACACGAGCTTCCTATTAATATAGCATACATGTGTATTTACAGAACACGTACCACAGTAGAACATAAAAACCAGCACCACCGATAGTTTAAAGACTCGAACTGCCATATATAAAACAGCCTCAAACATTTGATTACTTCACAAACGAGTTATTGTGTTAAATGTTTGATGTCGAGCTTGCAAGCGAGAAAAAATTTGAAATTAAAGTTTGTTGCAAGCTGCCAAGTGCTCTAGTTATGAAACCCTTGAAACGTCCCCTTAGAAAAAGTTATTGAATTACTGTGTTGGTTAATCCCTTACGTTATTTGATTTTCAAACAGCTGAGTAGAACTGAACGTACTCATACATTTCGCATTTCGCTCTATACCTATTCTGATCAACACTAAAATGACACAATATTTTTAGCGCAACGCAATCTGACTTTCAATAATCCCTAACATTAAACTATACCTTTCACAAATCACTTACCTCACAAAAATCTTCGTTACTCAAGCTACTGCAATACAGCGAGTGCCACTACTGCCAGCTAAATAAAAGATTCAAACTACTGAAGGGACTAACTACTGATAGGCATAGTTAGCAAATGAAATATTTTGATAAAGAACAAACAATGTATTTACCTTAATAGTGTTCAAAAGTCATAATATATATATATATCAGTTCATGAGATCAAGTCTTAAAAATTTACTGTCTCTGATGGACACACGTCCAGATCATCCGCTGTCAAAACTCCGCCATTTCTCTCCCCACATCCACCACTACTAGCGGCTCACCTCCAACGGCGCAACGCTACGCGCTGTTCACATCCAGCTGCCCAACACTACAATAGCGAATATTACAACAATGCCAACCAGCCACAGACTGCTCACAGCACAGCCAGTGATTTTCATACAGAGCGCTACGTGACGTTACCAATATAAAAACCTAAACAGCCTACTTACACCCTCAGTGAATGTAGTTTCGGTAATTTGCGCTCCATTTAAAGCAACAGCAAGTTTAGCATCATATTTTCTTAACTATGTGTCGTACGGCAATATAATTTTCAAGTTACATTCGGTGGTATATGTGGATACGGTCTCCAGAAAGTATTGCGAATAATTTTAGTTGTAAAGAAGTAATAAATTAAAACGTCATATCTGCTGTTTAAGTTTTACTGCATGAGCACCGAAAATTTTTTTTCCTTTCATCACTTTGTGGCGTGTTTCGGCGAGAAAAAGTTTTGTGTAAATATTGTCGTAAGCCACTGAGTTCTCTGATTCTCAGTTACTGTATGAAGTCGGTCGGCCGCCGTCGAGTACAGATCCAGACACACAGAATTAATTTGCTGAAAACAACCCCGCTGAAAATTGAAAGAATTTCTGACGGATTTATTAACCGAAATTTCTTCCTATGTGCCTCTCACTCTTTTAATTCCTTCATGTAATCTTCATTCGGTCCTGTATTGTCGGCAGCTTTCTAGAGATATCATCCAAATCTAAACACTGCGATTTATTATGAAGCGTGTGTGTCACAAAGATTAGTTTCCACCTGTTTCATAAACGTTGTGTGACGAATGACAGTTTCCGAGCTTCTGTGCGGCCGTTATTCGCCTGATTTTATGTGCGAGATCTCTACGGGAGAGATAAGCAGGCACTGTAATTTTAGTTCTTGATCTGGAAGACAGTTCTTTGTACGCAGCTGCACGCAAGATATGTGGCATCTTTTTTCTAGTTTCTGCCAGTTAAGATTATTCAACAATCTTACTTTACCATCTCGCCTGTGAGCTTTCGCACTGCCCTCCTATACATGCGGTCGGCGTAGTTCTACGTGGTATGCATTCCATACACTTGAGCAGTGTTCAGTTACGGACTGTTCGAGTGTTTTGTTTGACATGTCTTTTCTAGATGAATTGTAGTTTCGCAGTATTCTATCAGTGAATCGAAGTATGTTATTTGTTTTACCCGTCTCTCAGCCTGTGAGGTAGTTTCTCGTCATTTCTTTATACGATATTAGTGGAGGGTGGAGAAGTTTGTCGCGGCAGGGAATCTGACGCATCTTTCTCTCTTGTCATTTTGTAAACCAGTAGCTCTATGAAGTGCGTTGCACTCTAGTGCTTACTGAAACGTTTCACTCGAAGGGATGAAAAAGCCATCAGTTGCCTCTGAGATAGCGTAGCGAAATGGTACATGTGTTGTCACCAATTGTTACACTCTTTCCACTGTGAATTTTAAGAGGTAAGACAAACGGTGTGATTTATTATAAAATGTGCAGGGTGACAATTATTGAAGTATACCAGTTAAAATCGTCATAACTTCTGAACGTTTGTGTTAGGACGTTCAAACTGCGGGGTTGGTGTCGGGGCATGAGGGAAATTAGTATGCGCTGTATGATTTTGTTTAGCACTTTGATTGGCATAAGTTCGTTAATAAGCAAAATTGGCGCATTTGGGGGACTGAGAATCCTCATTTCGCGATCGAGAAGTCTCTTCACCCTCAACGGGATTACTGTGTAGCGTGCAGTGTCCAGTCACAGGATAAACGATGCGATATTCCTTGATGGCACGGTGAGTACGGAACGGTACGTGGAGGTTTTGGAAGATGATTTCATCCCTATTATTCAAAGTGACCCTGATTTCGACCAGATGTGGTTCATGCAAAACGGAGGCCGACCCCATCGAAGCAGGAGAGTGTCTGATGTCCTGGAGGAGCACTCTGGGGACCGCATTCTCGCTCTCGGGTACCCAGGGGCCTCGATTGGCGTCATATTGTCCTGAACCTGAACACATGCGACTCCTTTTTGTGGGGCAATATTAAAGACAAGGTGTACAGCAATAACTCCAAAACCACCGCTGAGCCGAAATCAGCCTTCAGGAGGTCATCGGCAGCCTCGATGTTTCGACACTTAAGCGGGTCCTGAAAAGAATTTCGCTATTCGTCTGCGCCACATCATCGCCAATGATGGCGGGCGTATCGAATATGTCATAACCTAAGTCTGAATATCTGTAATGACGTTTACATGTTGTATAAAGAATGTGCACGCCCTAGTTTGTAACTAATCTATGTTTATTTCCATATAGTTCAATAATTGTCACTCTGAACGTGAGACAGAAACAATTTCTATGGGCTTTTACATCCAGAGATTACTTAATAGATAACATTTGATATTTTTTTGTAGCAAACTTATATTTAATCAACCAATGCATACTCGCATAATACGTCACACAGTGGCTGGGTGCGTCTGTGCATATTCTAAATAAAGGCGATGATATTCTTTATTTACAACTATACTCTGCAAACCACTGCGAAGTGTACGGCAGAGGGTACGTCCGGTTGTACTAGTTACTAGGGTTATTTGGAGTTTCATTCACCAATGAAGCGCGGAAAGAACGATTGTTTAAATGCCTTAGTGCGTACTGTAATTATTCTAATCTTGTCCTCACGATCTTTGCGGGGGTGATATTTAGTATATTCCTGGAATCATCACATAAAGCCAGTTCTTGAAACTTTTTAAGCAGGCTTTCTCGGGACAGTTTACGCTATCTTCAAGATTCTGCCGGCTCAGTTCCTTCAGCATCACTGTGACGCTGTCGCACGGATCAAATAAACCTGTGAAAATTCGTGCTGCCATTCTCTATGTACGTCGAATATTCCTTTTTAGTTCTGTTTGGTACGGGTTCCACACACTTGAGCAATATTCTAGGATTGATCGCACGTGAGATTTGTAATCTCATTTCTAGATTGATTGCATATTACCAGTATTCTACCAATAAACCGAAGTCTACCACTTGATTTACCCACGACAGAGCCTATGTGCTCATTCCATTTCATATCCCTACAAAGTGCTGCACTCAGGTATTTGTAGGAGTTAACCAACTGTGATTCACTGATCTTGAAGTCTTAGGATACCATGTTTTTGCATTTTGTGAAGTGCACAGTTTTATATTTATTAACATTTAAAGCAAGTTACCTATCTTTGTATCATTTTGAAATATTATCAAGGTCTGAGTCAATATTTATCCAACCTCTTTCAGCTGTCTTTACTTTAGATAGCTGCATCATCTGCAGAAACGGTTCTGACGTTTCCACCGATATTGTCCTCAAGGTCAGTAATAGACAATATGAACAGCAAGGGGCCCCAACACATTTGCCTGGGAGACATTCGAGTTTACTTTTACATCTGTTGGTGGCTCTCCATCGAAGGTAACTTTCTGGACCCTCCCTATCAAATTTCTCAGTCCAAACACAAAAATTCGCTTGAAACCCATACGATCGTGCTTTTGATAATAACCGTAGATATGGTATAGAATCAAATGCTTTTCTAAAATAAATAAACATTGCGTTTACTTGATTGTCTTGATCTAAAGCTTTCAGTATGTCAATAGGAGAAAAGTGTAAGCTGGGTTTCACATGATCGTTGTTGAATCCATACTAGTTGCCATGGAGGAGGTCATTCTGTTCGAGATGACTCATTAAGTTTGAGCTCAGAATAAGTTCTAAAATTCTACAACAAATCGTTGTCAGCGATATTGGGCGGTAATTTTGTGCATACCCTTCTCGTAGACGGGTGTGGCCTGTGTCTTTTTCCAAGAACTGGGAACGGTTTTTTGTTCCAGGGATCTACGATAGATTAGGGTAAACAGAAGTATTAACTCAGCCCCAAATTCAGTATAGAATCTGACAAGGATTCCATCGCGCCCTGCAGCTTTGTTCAGTTTTAATAATTTCAGCTGTTTATCAACGTCACTGACAACAAAATTTCACTCATCTTTTCAGTGGTACGAGGATTAAATTGGGGCAACACTTTTGGGTTTTCCTTTGTAAAGGAGTATTTGAAAATGGAGGTAAGCATTTCTGCTTTTGCTTTGCTACCCTCAATTTCAGTTCCTGTCACATCCAGGAGTAGCTAGACGCTAAGTTTGATTCCACTAACATCCTTTACATTCGACCAGAATTTCTTTGCGTTGTCTGGAAGATCGTTTGACGGTATACTGCTACGGTAGTCATTGAAGGCTTCTCACCTCGCGCTCTTGACAGCCAAACACATTTCATTTAGTATCTCTCTACCTTTAGCTCACCTATATTTCATACATATTATTCAGTACTTTCTGTTTCTCTAGAAGTTTCTTTACAGCTATTGCATGTCATTGTGGGTCCCTTCAATTATGAACTGTTCTATTGGGTACATATGAATCCAGTGCATGGTCAACCAGTGTCTTAAACTTGATCCGTGGTTTCTATTTATGCTCCTGTGCTATGCTGAAAATTTCAAGTTCCTCATTGGGATACGACTCCAGTGCTTTTTTCATCTAGTTTGTTGAATATATACATCTTCCTGCTTGTTTGAATTACAGATTGTACTTTGGTAATCATTGTTGTCATAACATCAGTTTCGATGTCAGATCTATCTATAATATACTTCCATCGTGTGTGGGGTTCCGAACTGTCTGTTCTAAGTAGTCTTCAGAGAAGGCATTTAGTAGTGTTTCACAGGATGTGTCGTCACGCCAACAACTAACAAAACTGTATTTTCCCAACTAATGATTAAAGTCTCCAGCACTGATTACAGTATGTTTGGGGAATTTCCGCACAATCGGACTCAGGTTTTCTGTAAATTGTTTGGTTACAACAGGCGGTGAGTCTGATGGTCGATAGGAGGATCCAATTACAATATTATGCCCACCCGTGATACTGAGTCTTGGCCATACAATCTCGCATGCAGCTTCAGTTCGTATCGTAGTGGATTTGAGTTTCTTCTCTTCAGCGACAGATAAAAAATATCACCTCCATTTCCGATTAGCGTGTCCTCTTGTTATACACTTAAATTTTCCTGCTATCAACTTAAAAATAAGAAAAAGAACAATCCTGTGTGTACCCAACACGCAGTCCGCTACTTGGGTAGCAACCTCTGAAGTGTAGTGCACATTGACCCATTTCTGGTGACCCTACAGTTCTTAAGCATAAGGCGCAAGTCCAGGAAGTAGCAGCCTATCTTGCCATAATTCTTTGAAGCTCAGGTTCAGTCCTTCCACTGAACTTAGTATCAGGTGGGCACGATCTGTTCTGGGGATAGTGCTGAAAACTGAAAATTCTGAGCTTTATTAAACTCCATGTACAACTCTGGTCTTCTCAACCTCTCTGCCACTCGCTGAAGTGATTCAAGTATGACCTCGGAGCCGAGACGACAGACGTCGTTTATGTCAACTTGTCACAAACTCCAGTTGTTCGCAACCTGTTCTCTCAGTGGCTGCCGCGATAGCCTCTTCAATAAGTTGAATCGGGCCTCCTGTCATTAGACTGTGTGCACCTAGTGTTCCTTTCTGTGCCCTGCTGCCATTTCTCTAAGGAGTACCATTATTCGTCGTACGTTTGAACTTATTGTTTTGCGTTTGCCAAAGGAAAAGCCAGGTTTTCCATCAGGCGAAGGTAATATCGCCTGCATAGTTTCAGTATCAGTGAAGACAGCACCTCGAACCTGTTGGTTAGAAGGACATCCAGAGTTCTCCTTGGTCGCTGTCTACACTGTACAGAACGCCCATACCTACCACTGACGCGCCGCTCGGAGTTAAGTGGACGGGCAGTGACAATCCCACACTTTCTTCAGAGGAAACAGAGGAAGCTAGTACTTGAGATATATCCACTAATTTTCTTACAGGACCCTCGACAGCTCTCCCTACACACCGATTCGCAGCAGCTGCCAGTCGTGCCACAGTAGTCATGTACGATTTGCAGCTGCTTACGAACATAAACTAACTCATCCCGTATTTGAGAACAGCATTCACACTGAGGCTGCGTTGTGGATCGTGCAAAGCTTTACGGGACAGTAAACAAGTAACTTTAAACGAAGCCTGCTGATTATCCTTTAATACACTACTGGCCATTAAAATTGCTACACCAAGAAGAAATGCAGATGATAAACGGGTATTCATTCGACAAATATATATTATACTAGAACTGACATTTCATTACATTACGCAATTTGGGTACATAGATCATGAGAAATCAGTACCCAGAACAACTATCTCTCGCCGTAATAACGGCCTTGATACGCCTGGACACTGAGTCAAACAGAGCTTGGATGGCGTGTACAGGTACAGCTGCCCATGCAGCTTCAACACGATACCACAGTTCATCAAGAGTAGTGACTGGCGTATTGTGACGAGCCAGTTGCTCGGCCACCATTGACGAGACGTTTTCAGTTGGTAAGAGATCTGGAGAATGTGCTGGCCAGGGCAGCAGTCTAACGTTTTCTGTATCCAGAAAGGCCCGTACAGGGCCTGCAACATGCGGTCGTGCATTATCCTGCTGAAATGTAGGGTTTCGCAGGGATCGAATGAAGGGTACACCCACGCGTCGTAACACATCTGCAATGTAACGTCCACTGTTCAAAGTACCGTCAATGCATATCACAGCATCTTCTTCCTGTCGGTGAAATTCGCGTCTGTAGCACGTCATCTTCGTGGCGTAGCAATTTTAATGGCCAGTAGTGTATGTTTTATCTAAAAATATTACTAATTCTCTCAACAAACTGAAGCAATCAGCAAACAAAACGAACATTCTATGAAGGGAGCACAATACCCTGCGGTCAAAAGCACTGGTTTCTTAATTTTTTGAGGTTATAGTCGTTTACAAATTCGAAAATAACAATAACTACAGATAAATGTAGATATCATACACAGCTCGTGAATTGGACAACTAGATATTACACGACATGTTAGTTATAAAGCGCACTACAGTCACTAAATCACAAATGCCTCTTTACTACGAAATTTTTTATGCAAACGACAATGGTAACATACGAAAATTATCAAAATATATGTTTATTCACGTTAATATATACTAAAATTCAGGTTCAAATATTCTATGGCAGGAACATAAATCACAAATGTTGACTTGCTACAAAATAAATTATCCGCAACACTCGTAACTTAACGAAAATTTCGAAAAGTATACGCTCGTAAACGTCCAAAAATTTTCAAAAAGAAACACGTGTCTCACTTTTTATTCGTGTACATAAAGTCTAGAGTGCTGGTAGTTAGGCAGACCATTCTATACCAGTCACGGATATACCACGAAGAAGAGTTCGAAACTAAGGAAGAGAAATGTAAGGTAGAAGGAAATGTATCGATAGGAAATCAACAAAAATTACAAAGATTTAGTCAATGCTGGGACAAAACTTCAAATTATAAAAGAGTAGTGGACTTTTCATTGCCTGAATCTGAGTCTAAATCATAGGTAGGCTTGAACAAGTTGTGTGGGAATGAACAAGCGATATTAATGCTGATTCAAACCAAACATTCGTTTAACGCAAGATACATTTGCAAAAAAGTGGAGAGGTTTGATAATACTGCATATCCTTCTCGTGTTGAAGACGTTTCGAATACAATGGATAAGATAGTCCACATAATTATTTATTTGATATACATTTAAACAAACAGTGAATTTGTCGAGTTATGAATGAGTTTGTGCAACACTGAACATGATGCTTTATTTGTGAGTTTTATATTGATATTTCAGGAAGATATTTCTGAGAGTGTACATATGGAGCACAGGATTGTATGATAGTGAGACATGCACTGTGGGAAATCTGGAACAGAAGAGAATCGAAGTATTTGAAATGGGGCGCTACTGACGAATGTTGAAAATTAGGTAACGTGATAAGGTAAAGAATGAGGAGGTTCTGCGCCGAATTGGAGAGGAAAGGAACATATGGCAAACACTGACAAGGAGAACTAACAGACTGATAGGACATCTGTTAAGACATGACCTCCATGGTACTAGAGGGAGCTGTTGAAATCAAAAACTGTAGAGGAAGACAGAGATCGGAATACATCCAGAAAATAATTGAGGACGTAGGTTGCAAGTGCTACTCTGAGATGAAGAGGTTGGCACAGGAGAGGAATCCGTGGCGGACCGCAACAAACCAGTCAAAAGGCTGATTGATATGTTCTATTTTTAGATGAAGCCAAATTATGACGTTTAGCAAGCTGAAACAAAGTCAAATAGTGAAAGGAATTACACAAATCAGAAAAATACACTGTGCAGTGCGTTACTTAATCCATGTTGATGCGTCGTTCTGCCTGCCGTGTTTGAGTGGAATCATGCAGTGTAAAAATTAGGATATGTAGCATGGTGCCATATTGAAGTTAGTCGTCCGGAAGTCATATCATCGTAGAACTGTGCTGTGGATGCATAGGTGGTAGTTTAAGAACAAACTGAATAGTTTTAAGAATTAAGTTTTAATGATAAAATCGTCTTACGTGCGCCAAATTCACCCCTTACCTCTCACTCTGAAAAAATAATGACTAATCAGTCCAGTAGTCAAAGGATACCACGGCTTTACGTTTCATGATTTGCATTTCCCGGCATTAAAACGTAGATGCCCCTCATTTTTACAATGCCGAAGTTTTAGTCAAGATCTAACTGGCGATTTAGATTTCTAATGAAGTGGTGTTTTACAGCTGTCAAATAACTGGGAAACTGCATTGTGGATGAGCACAAGCTGTTAACTTTTAAGCTGATGGTCATCGACAATGAAGTTTCATGGTCTAGCTGGCTGTTACTACAGTTTTTAGTAGCTACCATTTCCTTAAATATACACTATGTGACCAAAAGTATCCGGACACCCCAAAAAACATACGTTGTTCATATTAGGTGCATTGTGCTACCACCTACTGCCAGGTATTCCGTATCAGCGACCTCAATCGTCATTAGATCTCGAGAGAGAGCAGAATGGGGCGCTCCGCGGAACTCAACGGACTTCGAACATGGTCAGGTGATTCGGTTCACTTGTGCCATACGTATGTACGCGAGATTTCTGCTCTCCTAAACACCCCTAGGACCACTTTTCGGATGTGATAGTGGAGTGGAAACGTGTAGGAACACGTACAGCACAAAAGCATACAGGCCGACCTCGTCTGTTGACTGACAGAGACCACCGACTGTTGAAGAGGGTCGTAATGTGTAATAGGCAGACATCTATCCAGACCATCACACAGGTATTCCAAACTGCATCAGGATCCACTGCAAGTACTGTGACAGTTAGGGGGGAGATGCCGCGCGGAGTAGCCGTGCGGTCCAGGCGCCTTGTCATTGTTCGCGCTCCTACCCCCATCTGAGGTTCGAGTCCTCCCCCGGGTATGGGTGTGTGTGTGTGTGTGTGTGTGTGTTGCCCTTAGCTTAAGTTACTTTAAGATAGATTAAGCCTAGCGACCGAAGACCTCAGCAGTTTGGTCCCATAGAAAGATACCACAAATTTCCAAAATTTTTGTAGACATATAAAAGTGAAATTTATGTCATATACTAACACCTATAGTTCCTTGGCGGTGTAAAAAATTGAAGCTCCTAATACAATGCGATCAAACGATACGGCCATTTGTGTCATAATTTGATACAAACTCACCCAATAAGACATGTAGGGCGTAATCTCACCTTCCTACACATCACTATTAAAATTATATGTTTGTGTACAAATTTTGAAAGTTTCGAGAGGCTAAGATATACAAAAGAATAACTTTTTTTACTAGTACTCATTATATCGTTTTTGTTGTCGATGGCTCAAAGTCTTGTCTAGAGATACATTCTTGCAGCTGAAACTTCGATTTTGTAGGTTCTTGATGACTAAATAGCTGATGAAGTTTTGCCTGTGTTATTCTTGAAATTTACTCTCTGTCACATCTTTCAACAACACACCGTTCTTACATTTTCCACATTCAAAAAACCAATAATTACATAGTTGGTGACAAACTTAGTAAACGTGTACTTCCATCAGAGGCATGCACACCAGGACCTACATCCTGCCGTACTCACGGTATTCCAAAGAGTTCACGAAGCGAAAGAGTTTACTAACTTTCATTACCAAAAAAATATCTTCGCTAAAATATATCATTATTTTGTAGATCAATCTAGAAATAAATTTAATAACTAGCGTTAGATTGTGCAATTAATAATATGAATTTTAAGTATGCTACAAATTTTGTAATTACAATTATTTTTAAAAGAAGAATAATTTTAACTGTTAGTACATATCGATTGTAACACATTAATTTCTTTTCTAGACGTTTTAGCCTGAAATATAATAGATCGTATAAAAAAATCATGTGAATTCTTTTAATGAAACAGCTGAGATAATTTTAACCTATGCAAGTATCGATAGTATACATGGTATCGGTTATCTCCATAAAAAGAAAGGTAATGATAGAGGAGGGTGGCTCATTATAAGGGTACTTCCCGTTGACCTAAAATCATGAAATTTCCCAAGAAAAAGTGTTTGCAGGACAGAAAAAAATCAAAAAATTGTTAATCTGTAGTTATATCAGACGAATAATATATTTGTTTTGATATTCATTATCCGAATTCAGACTTGAAATTAAAACATCCTGGAAAGTCTTGGAATCCCTTGGACTGATATCTTACCAGTATCCATAGTAATAAAAAGCACTCCGTCTTCAGGCCACTAGTGGCCTACCGGGACCATCCGACCGCCGTGTCATCCTCAGTGGAGGATGCGGATAGGAGGGGCGTGGGGTCAGCACACTGCTCTCCCGGTCGTTATGATGGTATTCTTGACCGAAGCCGCTACTAATCGGTCGAGTAGCTCCTCAATTGGCATCACGAGGCTGAGTGCACCCCGAAAATGGCAACAGCGCATGGCGGCCTGGATGGTCACCCATCCAAGTGCCGACCACGCCCGACAGCGCTTAACTTCGGTGATCTCAAGGGAACCGGTGTATCCACTGCGAGACAGAATTCGTCGAGACTCTGGAATACCGGAATGGGTGAACTGTCTCTATTGATTATTAATTCTCCGGCACCCTCAGAGCGTGAGTCCCACTTGTATCTGGAGAATTTCATGGTATGTGATCCGTCACGAACTTACTTTCTTTAGAAGGCCTGCACTCGGTAATGAGACGAATTCTTTACCAAAATCTAAAATCGCCTAAGCGACATCATTCTCTTCACCCATGGGAGCGAGGATTTTATGTGTGGAAATCACGAGTTCATTTTCGTGCAATCGATGTTTCCGACCCCATACTCATTTACTCGGAGACTTACGTTTTCCTAGATGGCTTCCAGTGTTTGAACTAAGAATATGATCTAGGAAAAACAAATAGATGTGAATGATGGAGGGCGGTAGCTTTAAGTTGGAGACTGTGCAGCTTTTCGAGCACACAAAACGCGCCGTCGGAGAACCTTGTATACAATTTGTGTAAGTTTTTCTTACAAGGGAACCTCCCCATCGCACCCCCCTCAGATTTAGTTATACGTTGGCATAGTGGATAGGCCTTGAAAAACTGAACACAGATCAATCGAGAAAACAGGAAGAAGTTGTGTGAAACTATGAAAAAAAAGCAAAATATACAAACTGAGTAGTCCATGTGCAAGATGGTCAACATCATGGATAGTGTGAGCTCAGGAGCGCCGTGATCCCGTGGTTAGCGTCAGCAGCTGCGGAACTAGAGGTCCTTGGTTCAAGTCTTCCCTCGGGTGAAAAGTTTACTTTCTTTATTTTCGGATAGTTATGATCTGTCCGTTCGTTCATTGACGTCTCTGTTCACTGTAATAAGTTTAGTGTCTGTGTTTTGCGACCGCACCGCAAAACCGTGCGATTAGTAGAGGAAAGGACGTATCTCTTCTATGGGAACCGAAAACATTTGATCGCAAGGTCATAGGTCAACCGATTCCTCACAGGAAAACACGTCTGATATATTCTATACGACACTGGTGACGGCATGTGCGTCACATGACAGGAATATGCTGTCGACCCACCTAACTTGTACACTTGGCGAATGGGTAAAAGGATTCTTCTACCCTGCCCGATTTAGGTTTTCTTGTGGATGTGATAATCACTCCCAAAAAAGTGATGAAAACATAAGAGTTTGTCATGTAAACTGAAAATAAAAAATTAAACTTTTCACTCGAGGGAAGAGTTGAACCAAGGACCTCTCGCTCTGCGGCTGTTCACGCTAACCACGGGACCACGGCACTCCTCAGCGCGCAGTTTTCTTGATGTTGCCTATGTTGCGCATGGACTACTCAGCTTGTATATTTTGCTTATTTTTTTCATAGTTCCACACAACTTCTTCCTGTTTTCTCGATTGATCTGTGTTCAGTTTGTCAAGGCCTATCCACTGTGCCAACTTATAACTAAATCTGAGGGGGGTGCGATGGGGAGGTTCCCTTGTTAGCTATGGTATGCCTCTTCACACCGTAAAGAACGACGCAGTAATTGTAACGCGTGGGGCAGCCTTTCAGTAAAGTGTATATTCCCATTTCCTGCGCGCCATTTGCCCCCGTCCCTCGCACTGAGGCGCCGTGTGTAGTACGTCTCTCTCGGAGTCGCCCTCTTCGCGTCTCTCGTTACTTTTTGGGCCTGCACACAGGCCGCTAAGGGTAATCGTTCGACAGTTTTTCTCGCCATTAACATGTCAGTGATTGCCACACTTTGTTTAGAATTTATTATTCATAAATCGATTTCTCAAGCGCTATAAAATAAATTAAGGCGGGCCGCAATGAATTTTAAAGCGCGTTGCGCTGCGTCCCCACTACCGCTGCTCACGTGGCCCAGGCGCCGCGGAGTAATTTAGCTTCACTGGCCCCCTGCGAGATAATTCATTTCGGCGCTTCTCCTAACCGGGAGACGACACGCTGTAATCAGCAGCGATACTCTTAAGACGTTTGTTAATCACAACACCTCCGTGTCTTTATTGAGTTACCAAAGTTTTTTTCTTCTTCTCTGTCTTAGGTATCGAATATCTCCGACCTGGAAAACACTGCTCTATTAACACCAGAAAATTGTTACCGAATAACAGACGGTTGACATCGTGCCCTGTAGACAAAAACACGTCCGGAACAAGTCGCAACACCAAAAAGTAATTAATGTAAAGTAATGAAATTTCAGCCTACATCGGTCTAGATAACGTATTTAACTGAATGACATTGCAAGATCACAGGTTGTGTTGTGTTGTATTGTATTGTAGTGTAGTGTACTGAACTAGGAAACTAGAAACGACGGAGAGGCTTCGTCTCCGTCGTAGCCCTCAGTGGTACACAACCTCACAACAGGCTACAGCAGTCCACTCAACCCACCACCGCCCCACACCGAACCCAGGGTTATTGTGCGGTTCGGTCCCCAGTGGATCCCCACCGGGAACGTCTCATTCCAGACCACTGTAACCACAGTTTTTGCGTGGTAGAGTAAGTATGGTGTACGTGTACGTGGAGACATTGTTTGCACAGCAGTGGTTGACATAGTGTAACTGAATTAGAATCATATTAATACTTCCAGCTGCTAACGGGCGTTGATATATATCAACGGGGACAGGTGAAAATGTGTGCCCCGACCGGGACTCTAACCCGGGATCTCCTGCTTAGCCGGCCGGTGTGGCCGAGCGGTTCTATGCGCTTCAGTTTGGAACCGCGCGACCGCTACGGTCGCAGGTTCGAATCCTGCCTCGGGCATGGGTGTGTGTGTGTGTGTGTGTGTGTGTGTGTGTGTGTGTGTGATGTCCTTAGGTTAGTTAGGTTTCAGTAGTTCTAAGTTCTAGGGCACCTGAGATGTTGAGTCCCATAGTGCTCAGAGCCATGTTTTTCTCCTGCTTACATGGCAGACGCTCTGTCCATCTGAGCCACCGAGGGCACAGAGGATATTGCGACTGCAACACACTCATTACTCGTGGAAGACAGTCTTACCAAGTCCCGTAAGAGTTCGGGGAATATGTGTGCGTCCGCACAGAAGAAGAAGGTCATGGCCGGTATTATCAAAATTATATACTTATATGGATATGGCGTCTGCTCTTTCGGACTTGTCGAATGTAGTGTGTGCACATTCAAGGTGAGAATGTGGGTCTGGCGGGAGGCGTGCGCGAGATAGTACCTGCACTCGAGCTATCCTCTGTGCCCTCGGTGGCTCAGATGGATAGAGCGTCTGCCATGTAAGCAGCAGAACCCCGGTTCGAGTCCCGGTCGGGGCACACATTTTCACCTGTCCCCGTTGATATATATATCAACGCCCGTTAGCAGCTGAAGGTATTAATATAATTCTAATTTCGTTCTAGACAGCTGCAAGTCATCAATGGTGTCTGTTCTTTCGGACATGCCCGAAAGATCCATATAAGTATATAATGTAACTGAGGCGGGAACCAGCCCGCATTCGCCGAGCAAGATGGAAAACCATGCACAGGCTGGCCGGCACACCGAACCTCAACACTAATCCCCCGGGCGGATCCGTGCCGAAATCGGCACGCCTTCCCGCTCGGGAAGCAGTGCGTTATATCGTACGGCTAGCCGGGAGGGCTAGGTTAATATAAGCGCAAGATAAACCATTGCAAATGTGAAATGTTGGGCCATTGGTACATTAATAGCCGGTGTAACCACAAGAATGTTGAGTGCAACCGGGCTTACGCGCCTGCATTGTGTGGTACAGGTACCAGAATGTCAGTCAGTAGGATGGTGTTCCAAGCCTGTTGCACTTGGTGGGTAAATACAGGGACGGTTAATGGTGGTTGTAGATGACGCCGGGGTTGTCCTCCGATGATGTCCCATACGCGCATGTTTGGAGACAGATTTGGTGACCGAGCACGCAAAGGCAACCTGTCGACACACTGTAGAGTATGTTGGATTACAGCAGTGGTAGGTGCGCGAGCGTTATCCTGATGGAAAACACCGCCTGGAATGCTTTCCATGAATAGCAGCACAACAGGTCGAATCACCAGATTGACGTACAGATTTGCCGTCAGAATGGGTGGGATAACCACTAGAGTGCTACTGCTGTCGTGCCAAATTGCACGGCAGGGCTTAACTCCAGGTGCAGGTCCAGTGTTTGTATGCTGCAAACTGTTTGGTTGCAGGCCTCACTTTTCCTCCTTCTAACCAACACATGGCCTTCACTGGCACAGAGGCAGAACCAGCTTTTGTCAGAAAATACATCAGACCTCCACACTGCCCTCCAATGAGCTCTCGAATGACAATACTGAAGTTGCAAATGGTGGTCGTTTGGGATCAGTGGAGTGCACGTTACAGTGTGTCTGGCTCGGAACTATCCTTGAAGTACCGATTTGTAACAGTTTGTAACGTAACGTAAGGTTCTCTAAATACGTAACTTTGCCCCTTGTTTGAAAAGAGGTTTAGGCCCATCTAAATTTTAGGGTATAATCCCGTCACAGATTAAATTTATAAAGGTCACAACGGATAATGCAATGCATTATTATGGGGCAGTCAGAGAAAACTATGTCCCGTTAGCTACACTTGCGCCAAGAACTACATGTTTTAGTAGCATAATCATCAATGAAACATATGTGACTTTATTTTCAGACGTATTGAAATGAGATAAATTAAACTAGCACGGAAACAGCTTCAAATCATGAAATATTTATTTTTGCTTAGATTTCGCATAACAGTAGTCTTTTGTAATTAATAGATAGACAAAACATTCTTGGTACGTTTATGTAAACCAACATATGGCATCACGTACGCCTTAATTTGGCGAGTCCTGTGGGGTGGGTGGAGATGTGGAGAGCACGTGGTCACTGCACAGTTTCGAAACACAAACACTCACGTCCACTAAATCCACATGCCGAACAAAATGTTGATAGCATTTTTGTAAGAAGTGTTGTATGTACCTCGTGGTTGGCATCGAGCAGGATTTTGCGTGGCTGCATACCTTTGCGTGAAGCGCTTCGAATCAAATCGATTCATTCTTTCCCAAATGTATGCTCCACAAATGTATGCTCGATACAATTTTAGTGATAATTTAAAAGTCCACCACAAATAAAATAATAAGGCAAGCCGAAATTGTTAAGGCTTGGGCTAAGATTTGAATCTAGGCACCGCGTAGTCGCGACTAACGGAAATCATCTTATTACGCCACTGATTTATTGGCTGTGAGCACTATGGGACTTAACATCTATGGTCATCAGTCCCCTAGAACGTAGAACTACTTAAACCTAGCTAACCTAAGGACATCACACAACACCCAGTCATCACGAGGCAGAGAAAATCCCTGACCCCGCCGGGAATCGAACCCGGGCGCCGGAAGCGAGAACGCTACCGCACGACCACTGATTTATTGAACCAAAATTGAAACCAGAACCTAAATGGTAATTCAAAATAGCTAAGAGAAGTAATTGTCGAGATTAAAAATTATTGACACATTCAAATACTTTTTTGGCCTACGACGCAGACGTTCTGAAGGAACTTCTGGTCGCTTGCCTGTCTTTCGAACCACCCTCTGTAACCGTCGCGCGGAGCCCTATCCGATCCGCCCGAGGTGGTGGGGGAGGCCCATGACCAACCTCTGCTACGAAAAAAAAAATGGTTTTTGCTTTATTCATCTTTGGCCTAGCTCTCCTGTTCCTGGTCTCTGCCTTCCACCGACACCGCTTAAGTTGGTAAAAGATTAGGAAATCCACCACTTCTCTGGTCCGTCTGCTACTTCATTTAATTCATTCACACTTGACCACAGACTTTCAGGAAGGGTAAGAAATGAAAATAAGGACACAGGACGTGCTCACAAGACTGAAAGGAAATGTGTCGACCCATATTGTTTTTACAGGCGTGAAGTCGGAGCAGCGATTAATTAGCTGCATAAAGATTTATTTAATTTTACAATATTATATGTCAGGTAGTATGGAGATTTGTTTTTGCATTCATTTTTTGTCATGTATCGACATCTATTGTGGTGTCACAGGTTATTTGTGTTCTTGTGGTGCCAAGTGCTACTGAAACTGCTGCTGCAGATGCAGCAAGATGGGTTAGAGCCATACGCCGAACACGATGGTATTCCGTGTCGGTAACGCCACGTGGTCGTCTGCGACTGTACATCTTCGTCTCCACCAATGCCAACAATCACATACAGTGGCTAAAATCCTACCAAGTCTCTCTTCGGTATTGCAAAAAGAACATCCAGCTCCGCTTGGCACTATTAGGCGACCTCGTTGAAACTCAGTGAGATGTTGATAGTGATGTCTGCGTCGCCTTCAAGACATTCTGGACCAACATCGAGTTTCCACCCCCAATCTCAAAGGTAACTAACGCTCACGACTGTTAAAGCGTGTATTTAAAGCAAAACTGATTTGCAAGCTCACAGTGGCACTACTAGCCCCACTCTATGCGACTAGTGCGGAATTTGAATACATACTTTCCTTTATATACAGAAACACGCCTACGAGTTTTCGTTTACGTCGCACAACTACTTATTGTTGACCCTTTTTTCCGTCAGTGTAACGTTTGACTATCTGTGCCTCTTATCAAAGACTATGACCGGAAGCGTTGCAGACCTTACAATGAGAGGTAGCCCAGCTGTTTGTTTTTTGTTTTGTTTGAAAATGCCTTAGACAGCGAGAGGGCTTGTGATATTACGATTTTAAGCGGCTAAATGCGTGTTATGCCGTTATCTTAGCTGGCACTGGTCTCGTCCATTTCGGGCCGTCGGCCAAAATGGCGCGTCGTTAGCAAGCATTACAGGTTTTTGACAACTGCTTTTAATGTTTTGCCCGCTCAGTGCATAAGCCAAAAACTCGACGCGACCAACCAGTCAGCCTTGAGTGATTACTTATTTGGTGTTCTCCATTTCATACTTGTTGCTATTTTTTTTAGTGGATTATGTTTGTCTGGTCATCTGTTTTTTGTTTCGTAAACGATACCTGTTAATACAACCCTTAAAGTTTAAAAAGTGCTACAAGGCATCGAAACATTATTCTGATAAGTGTTGGTATGCAAGTCGGTGCGTCTTTTACGCCTTGTCGGTTATCGTAACTTCCTTATGCAGCAAAATATTAGGAAAACTCTATTTCTCTTTCTTTTTGTAAACACAACTAGGCCTAATGTAATGATTTTGTTGAATCTGGAAGCTGTTGCTGTACTTCTTCATTGTTTACGAAAGAAATGTGGTTCTTGCATTGCGCCTTATGAAAGACAGCAAATGTTGTTTTTATTTTTCTTTTCTTTTTTAACTCAAACATGGCACATAGCATAGGCCATCATCAGTAGGTCTATTTTTACGTTTGTCGAGCAATACTTTACAGGTTTTCAATATTATTTTAGACCTAAAAACAGATATGTGAGTCTACTTATGTGATTGCTCACACGTACGACTCGCTGGACAAAAATAACAAGATGAATAAGTAAGGAGCAGCAGTAACATAACATCTTCGTTTAAGGTAATTGTTTATAGGCCTTCTCCTTTCGTTATATGCACTACTGGCCATTAAAATTGCTACACCTACAAGAAACGCAGATGATAAACGGGTATTCATTGAACAAATATATTATACTAGAACTGACAAGTGATTACATTTTCACGCAATTTGGGTGCAGAGATCCTGAGAAATCAGTACCCAGAACAACCACCTCTGGCCGTAATAACGGCCTTGACACGCCTGGGCATTGAGTCAGACAGAGCTAGGATGACGTGTACAGGTACAGCTGCCCATGCAGCTTCAACACGCATTGTGACGAGGCAGTTGCTCGGCCACCACTGACCAGACGTTTTCAACTGGTGAGAGATCTGGAGAATGTGCTGCTCAGGGCAGCAGTCGAACATTTTCTGTATCCAGAAAGGTCTGTACAGGACCTTCAAGATGCGATCGTGTATTATCCTGCTGAAATGTAGGGTTCCGCAGGAGCCGAATGAAGGGTAGACCCACGGGTCGTAACACATCTGAAATGTAACGTCCACTGTTTAAAGTGCCGTCAGTGCGAACAAGAGGTGACCGAGACGTAACCAGTGGCACCCCATACCATCACGCTGGGTGATACGCCAGCATGGCGATGACGAATACACGCTTCCAGTGTACGTTCACCGCGATGCCGCCAAACACAGATGCGACCATTATGATGCTATAAACAGAACCTGGATTCATCCGAAAAAATGACGTTTTGCCGTTCGTGCACACAGGTTCGTTGTTGAGTACACCATCGCAGGCGCTCCTGTCTGTGATGCAGACATTGAGCCAAACAGAGCTTGGGTGGCGTGTACAGGTACAGCTGCCCATGCAGCTTCAACACGATACCACAGTTCCTCAAGAGTAGTGACTGGCGTAGTGGGACGAGCCAGTTGCTCGGCCACCATTCAACAGACGTTTTCAATTGGTGAGAGATCTGGAGAGTGTGCTGGCCAGGGCAGCAGTCGAACATTTTCTGTATTCAGAAAGGTCCGTACAGGATCTGCAATATGCGGTCGTGCATTATCCTGCTGAAATGTAGGGTTTCGCAGGGATCGAATGAAGGGTAGAGCCACGGGTCGTAACACATCTGAAATGTAACGTCCACTGTTCAAAGTGCCGTCAATGCGAACAAGAGGTGACCGAGACACGTAACCAATGGCACCCCATACAATCACGCCGGGTGATACGGCAGTATGGCGATGACGAATACACGGTTCCAATGTGCGTCCACCGCGATGTCGCCAAACACGGATGCGACCATTATGATGCTATAAACAGAACCTGGATTCATCCGAAAAAATGACGTTTTGCCGTTCGTGCACACAGGTTCGTTGTTGAGTACACCATCGCAGGCGCTCCTGTCTGTGATGCAGCGTCAAGGGTAACTGCAGCCATGGTCTCCGAGCTGATAGTCCATGCTACTGCAAGGTCGTCGAACTGTTCGTGCAGATGGTTGTTGTCTTGCAAACGTCCCCATCTGGTGACTCAGGGATCGAGACGTGGCTGCACGATCCGTTACAGCCATGCGGATAAGATGCCTGTCATCTCGACTGCTAGTGATACGAGGCCGCTGGGATCCAGCACGGCGTTCTGTATTACCCTCCTGAACCCACCGATTCCATATTGTGCTAACAGTCATTGGATCTCTACCAACGCGAGCAGCAATGTCGCGATACGATAAACCGCAATCGCGATAGGCTGCAATCCGACCTTTATCAAAGTCGGAAATGTGATGGTACGCATTTCTCCTCCTTACACGAGGCATCACAACAACGTTTCACCAGGCAACGCCGGTCAACTGCTGTTTGTGTATGAGAAATCGTTTGGAAACTTTCCTCATGTCAGCACGTTGTAGGTGTCGCCACCGGCGCCAACCTTGTGTGAATGATCTGATAAGCTAATCATTTGCATATCACAGCATCTTCTTCCTGTCGGTTAAATTTCGCGTCTGTAGCTCGTCACCTTCGTGGTGTAACAGTTTTAATGGCCAGTAGTGTAGTTTCAGACTGATGAAATGGGTGAAGAGATAAAAGATGGAGTGAAAATAATGTCCAAAAATTACATAAAATAATACACGAGGGAATCAGAATATACCAAAAACTTTAAGTAACAGCAAATCAGCTGTTTTAATATGCGAAATAATTTCTACAAAAAAGGGAAAGGGGGGTAAAAGTACGTCTGGGACAAGAGTACATTTCAAGTTATCAGGTCCTAACAGCAGAAATTTACCGTTCCCCCACCAGGCAGCGCATACGCCATCATCTCCTCAGTTCTATTCTGTAACCACGTGTCAGTCGGACACTTACAGCTGGAGAAAATGCGGTAAGTAACTTTCGTACATTTTCGACGTTAGATTTGTATGGTTTTGATTGAGTCTTACGTCCGCAGCTCGTGGTCGTGCGGTAGCGTTCTCGCTTCCCGCGCCCGGGTTCCCGGGTTCGATTCCTGGCGGGGTCAGGGATTTTCTCTGCCTCGTGATGACTGGGTGTTGTGCGATGTCCTTAGGTTAGTTAGGTTTAAGTAGTTCTAAGTTCTAGGTGACTGATGACCATAGCTGTTAAGTCCCATAGTGCTCAGAGCCATTTGAACCATTTTTTGAGTGTTACGTGAACCTAAATGTGTTCAAAACTCGGTACTGGAACCGGCGTCTACAAGCTTCCAATACAATCCTTGATCTTCACGACTTGTATGCTATCTGTAGACTGCCGGAAAAGAAAATAGAAAGACTGGGTAAAATTACGCAGGTCTCAGGGCGTGCTTTTGCCCCATCAAGAAACTATGTGCGAACCTTTATCCCATAATCTGTACTTTGACTTGTGTAGTCTCTTCTAGCAATTTCAAGCATTTTAGTTGATGTTTATTTACACTAAAAATCAACGAGAATATCAACCCGACAGCCAATAACATAGCCCCTCTACCCTCAAGCTCTTGGCCTTACTGAAAGTGGGAGCTCAATACGGCAAGCATCCAAGCTTACCAGTTTTTCTGATCTTAACTTAAGGAAACATTACATAACCGGCAAAGGTACTGAGCATCTCAGCTAATTCACAAAAACTTTTTCGGTGGAGGAAGAACAAGCGATAGTGTAGCACTGAATTTCCCTTGATAAACGTTTTTTCGGCCTTACTCTCAAATCATCACGTCACTTATTTTTCGAATGCGCCGAAGAATGAAGAGTTCCTAATTTGTCATTCCATATATTTGTCTGTAATCCTTACCACAGCGTGGGTTAAGAATACGCAAATCGGTTTTTATGAAAACTCTTACAACTCCTCTAAAAACAATTGGATGACCGTGAAACTTTTACACAATCTTACATAGATATCAGACTAGGTTTTTCGTACATAACTGATATAATACTGTTACAGATTGTTAAAAAAATGTTTAGTAAAGCCAAGAATGCATACTGTTGCCACCACATACGATATTAGTTTTTAATTCTTAGTGATGTTTGTTATTTAGGAATTAGGCCTCATTTTCCTGATGTTTGGTTTCAAATGCTTAAGATATCATCGGAGGCTATAAAGTTTCAGATTGTACACGGTGACAATTACTCAACTACATGAAAACAACGTAAATTAGTTACAAACTACAGCGTGCACACACTTCATTAAACACGTAAAAAAACAAAAACAAAAACAAAAAAAATGGTTCAAATGGCTCTGAGCACTATGGGACTTAACATCTGAGGTCATCAGCCCCTAGAATGTAGAACTACTTAAACCTAACTAAACCAAGGACATCACACAATCCATGCCCGAGGCAAGATTCGAACCTGCGACCGTAGCAGTCGCGCGGTTCCGGACTGAAGCGCCTAGAACCGCTCGGCCACACCGGCCGGCAACATGTAAATGTCACTACAGATATCAGGATGTAGGTTATGACATGTTCGATATGCCTGCCAACATTGGTGATGATGTGGCGCAGACGAATAGCGAAATTCTTCATGAGCCGCTGAAGTGTCTGAACATCGATGCTGTCGATGACCTCCTGAATGGCTGTTTTCAGCTGAGCTATGGTTTTGGGGCTATTGCTGAACACCTTGTCTTTAATATAGCCCCACCAAAAGGAGTTGCATATGTTCAGACCCGGAGAATATGGCGGCCATTGGAGGACCATGCCGGTGGTCTCTGGGTATCCCAGAGCCAGAATACGGTCCCCAAAGTATTCCTCCAGGACATCAGACACTCTCCTGCTTCGATGGGGTCGAGCTGTGTCTTGCCTGAAGCACATCTTGTCTAAATCAGGGTCACTTGGGATAATGGGGATGAAATCATCTTACAAAACCTTCACATACCGTTCGGTAATCACTGTGCTGTTAAGGAATATCGCACCGATTATTCCGTGACTGGACACTGCACACCACACAGTCACCCGTTGAGGGTGAAGAGACTTCTCTGTCGCGAAATGCGGATACTCGGTCCCCCAAATGCGCCAGTTTTGCTTATTGACGAACCCATCCAAATGAAAGTGGGCTTCGTCGCTCAACAAAACCATAATGCACATACTAATTCCCATCATGCCTCGCGGCCAACCATGCAGTTTGAACGTCCTAACACAAACCGTTCAGAAGTTATGACGATTTTATTTCATGTAGTTCAGTAATTGTCAGCCTGTAATTACACACTTAAGCAAACTCTGCAGGCCAAACAGTGTGTTCGGATCCTCGCAACTGTCGCGTCGTGACATCAGACGGTTTCCGAACATCGCGATGTTCCGCCGTTTTTTGGTATGGAGCTTGTAGTGCGGAAGAGTTGGCACTGTGTGCTTTAACATCAGTGCCCACAAACTGTATAGTTGCAATCAGTTTTCTTTTATAAATCCCTTGCTTATGCGGTCTGGTGTTCATAGGAACTACAGAAAGTACCATGAATACCTAGATTAAAAACATAAGAGCAATTGCCGTCCGTCCAACATAGATAAATCAGCGGTTCCGAATCATGTCCTGGGATCAGACTGAGTGAGGAACTGCTGGCATAGTCAAATGGTTCAAATGGCTCTGAGCACTATGGGACTCAACTGCTGAGGTTATTAGTCCCCTAGAACTTAGAACTAGTTAAACCTAACTAACCTAAGGACATCACAAACATCCATGCCCGAGGCAGGATTCGAACCTGCGACCGTAGCGGTCTTGCGGTTCCAGACTGCAGCGCCTTAAACCGCACGGCCACTTCGGCCGGCTGGCATAGTCATCCGGAACGAAATGTCGAGGAGAAGGTGACTGAAGAAGTCACACAGGAATGAAATAAACAGGAAGTACAGGGAAGATAAACCGATGTGGATACAGAAAGAATGTGAAGGAAAAGAAAAAGAAATGGTCACCGGAAGGACTGATGCAGCATATAGAAAAATCAAAATAAGCTTCGGTAAAATCAAAAGCAAAGACGTCGTTATTAACATTGCAAGAGGAATTCCACTGTTAGACGTAGAGGACAGAGCAGGAATTGTAAAGAGGACAATAAAAGTGTATACGACTGGGAGGAATATTCCGAAGAGATGATAGAAAAAGAAATGGGAGTCAGATGGATGATACGGGGATCAGTTGTTGGGGTCTTTTTATCAGGGTCTGGAAGGTTAGCCATCAAATAATGCCGAAGGCATTGGTAACATTACTTGCGAATTTCTAAAGCCATTGCAGGAAGTAGCAACCAAAAGTCCCTGCATAAGCAAGAGGTTTTGTTCAAAAAAGGCAAATGGTTGTAATTATATAATTTATAAGCATTAGTGTTAACGCAAATGTCTATGAGAGTGGGAATACACCATCAGATTTTCAGAAAAAAATCGTCGACCCAATCCCGAAGGTAGCATTCGCAAACACGTGCCAGAACTATCGTACAATCAGCTTAGAGCTTATGCGCCAGAGTTGCTCACAAAAGTAAAATAGACAAGAATGGAAAAGAGAATTTAGGATCCATTATACGGCGATCAGTTTGGCTTCCAGTAAGGCAAAATCATCAGAGAAACAATACTAACGTCGTGCTTGATAACGGAACCAAGACGTGCGAAAAATGAAGACCTGCTCGTACGATTTGGATAAAACAATTCTGGGTATTTGGCCGCTTCATTTTAACTACTAAACAGCTAAATTGCCGACGTTTCGACTGCCTTGCTGCGGTCCTCTTCAGGGCGGCCCAATACCCAAAATTATTTGTTCCAAAATGACACCGGTCATGGTAGCCTGTGAACTTATACTTGTTCGTACAATTTATCGACCTAGAAAAATTTGTTCGGGAATGTAAAATAGTGCAAAATATTTGAAATTCTCCAAAGCATAGGTGTAAGCTATGCGGAAAGAAGGGTAACATACGATATTGATAAAAAGCAAGAGGCAACTATAAGAATGGAAGACCATGAACGAAGAGTTCGAATTGAAAAGAGTGTAGGTCATTACTACTGTTCAATTTATATATCATAGAAGTAATAACGGAGAGAAAAGAAAGATTAACGATTAAGATTAAAGGTGAAATGACATCGATAATAAGATTCGCTAGTGACGTTGCTATTCTCACAGAATGTGAAGAAGAATTTCTGGGGCTGTTGAGTGAAATGAAAAGCCTAAAGAGTACAGAATATGAACTGAGGGTAAACCAAAGAAATGTGAAAGTAATAAGGAGTAGCAGAAATTAAACAAACGAAAAACTTATTGAAATTAGTGACCACGAAGAAGACGAAGCGAGAAATTCTGCAACCTTGGAAGCAAACTAACACGTCATGGACGAAGCAACGAGGGATAAAAAACACACTACCACAGACGAAGAAAGCATTGTTGGCCAAAATAAGTCTAATAGTATCAAACATCGACCTTAATCTGAGAAATAACGTTCTGAGAATGTACGTTTGGAGCACGGCATTGTGTGTAAGTGAAGCGTGATCTGTGAGGAAACCCGAGAGACGAGGAGAATCGAAGCCTTTGGGATTTCCTGCTACAGAAGGATGTTGAAAACTAGGTGGACAGATATGAGAAGAAATGAGGAAGTTTTCCGCATAATCTGCTAGGACAGGATCTTGTGGATAGTACTGACAAGAACAGGGGACAGGATGATGGGACCAGTTTTATGACATCAGCGAATTACTTCCGAGGTACTAGAGAGAGCTATAAAGAATAGAAACTATATTCAACAGATGACTGGCGACGTGGGGTGCAAGTGCAGCTCTGAGATGAAGAGATTGGCGCAGGAGAGTCAGACGGAATGAAACCGGTCGGAAGAATAAAAAAAAAAAATTAATTAATTAATTAAAAACGTGTCTTTGTAGCCTCTGAGGATGTTTGCAGCATCAGGGGAAGAAACATCAGACACAAACACATGTTTAAAACCACAGCCTAACCACCAAATAACAAAAATCATCATGGATGCGAATACCCCCGTTGAAAGCCTGCATTGTTTTTAAGAAAATTAAGGAGGAAAAACTACGATTATTTCTCGTTACTTGGCAGGTGTTACTCCATCAGTTCACACAATGGCAACATGTAGGTTAAACTTGGGATAGACGGCCATACGGAAGAGATGACCACTGCCGCTACTTCTTCCACGATCCTCTGTACAGCTGATAGATAATATCGTGAGTGATGTTGCTGCTCCGGATGACTATCCCAGTATACCACGAAATTATGTAATATGTCATTACCTTTCGATTTAAACATAATTTAGACTGTGAGTATCAAAAAATGGTTCAAATGGCTCTGAGCACTATGGGACTTAACATCTGTGGTCATCAGTCCCCTAGAACTTAGAACTACTTAAACCTAACTAACCTAAGGACATCACACACATCCATGCCCGAGGCAGGATTCGAACCTGCGACCGTAGCAGTCGCGCGGTTCCGGACTGCGCGCCTAGAACCGCTAGACCACCGCGGCCGGCTGTGAGTATCGAAGGAAACACTAAAACTAGAGTTGATTAAGTCTAAGTGCATACCGGTGCGCAGGTTTTGTTTGAGTTTGCGTGTACCATGTCTGATGACGCACTATGACCGTCTCTCCCGGCTGGACGGAGGAGGTGACCATACCATCATCGGGATGGTTCGTCATCCCACAAACGCGTTATACATTAAATTTTGGTGGCATGGTTATTTTTTTACAGTACATTCGAAAGCCCGGTTCGTCTAGGGGATTATGGTATGAAGGAGACCTTAAAAATGATATTAATAATGTAAACAAGAACTGCTATTCTGTGAGGAAAGCTTCCATGAAGTTCAATATTCCCAGGAAAATCCCTGAGAGAAAATTAAAGACAGGCTATGTTTCCAAAATTCCAGTGGCTCTTGGTTCATGTTTGGGTTCACCTAATGAGTTACGACTTGTCCACCACGTAAAAAAAAAAAAAAAAAAAAAAAATATGCAGGCCCATGGTTTTCCCTTAACCAGCTCATTATTTTGTTGTACAAAAAATTGGTTCAAATGGCTCTAAGCGCCATGGGACTTCCTTTTATCCAAAACGTAAGAACAGGTCTTTATTCCGCAATCTGAGGTCACCAGTCCCCTAAACTTAGAACTACTTAAACCTAACTAACCTAAGGACATCACACACAACCATGACCGAGGCAGGATTCGAACCTGCAACCGTAGCAGCCGCGTGGTTCCGGACTGAAGTGCCTAGAACCGCTCGACCACAGCGGCCGGCCGAGTTTTCTGTGCAGTTTGGCCTAAAATATAAATGTAATAACGAGAAAGGAAAAGCGGGTTATGACTGGTTACAACCGTTCTTATTCGACATCCAGATCAAACTGGGCGAAAATCAGAAGGCATATCTTTGTCCAGAGTCCAGGGAATGAATCGTGATGAAGCCAAGGAATATTTCAACTTACTTTCAGCTATAATGGAAGAAAGTGGTTTGCTCAATAAACTGGGAAGTATATTTGGTATGGATGGGACAGGCCTTCAGTTAAATAGCCGACAAGGTGCTGTTGTAGCTGAAAAGCGGTCAGAAACGGTTCCTATGATTACTTCGTCAGAAAAAGAAGATGTCAAAAGAAAATATTAAAAATTAAAATTGGAACTTGAAGCACGAGAAAAACTAGGCCAACTGAAAAAAAAAAAACAGTGAAAAAGGCTCGTATCAGGAAGGTTAAAGGTACTTAAGATAGTTTAGACTGTCAGATAACGTTCACTATAGAGAAGAGTCAAGTGACGAACTTCTTGGAGAAGAAGAAGAGCACGATGGATGCGGAGAAGACGACTGAAAAAAGATAAAACCTGTGATTTGATTCCGTGAGTCAGGTGTAAGCGTTGGTTGCATGAATCCTGCACATCATATGTTGATGTATGCCATCGATGTTAGAATGCAATTCATAAAAAAAATCTAAGCCTGTAAAGTAAGCATTCCTTTTCACAAATTAGGCTTAGTTCTAGACTCAACTAACTGCATAATTAACACAGTTTCTAATTATTTTTTATATAAAACTAGTGTGTTCCAACGACTTAATAAAAATGTTCAAAAAAAATCAAAAATTGTGAAATTCTTTTTACAAAAGCGGTTGTATTTAAGTTACAATGTAGACACAGTTGATACGCTTATAAAATAACCTTTACAACAAGAGATTCAATAAAACATGTTTAAAGCGTTAAAAGTTTTTTTATGATGTTCTCTCTGAGAAAGTGTTTTGACCAATGGCTATCTATCCCTTACATGACTGGTCACCTACTCCTGATACTCGGGTAAGGCAGCCAAGTGTCACACATTTTTAAGTATTTTTTATCTAGTATGAAATGTGTACATCTCTGTGAACGAAGTCGACTTTTATTTTTTATGAATTGAAAATACAATTTATGGAAAGTTTCAGGATGTTCTTGTGTATTGAGTTGTGAAACTGGTTTCTGAGAAAATAATGGCCATCTGTCCCGGATTTGCCCTACATACATACTCCGCAAGCCACCGCACGATGCGTGACGGGGGCGTACCTCCTTCCACTGCCACTGCGAGTCATCCCCTCTCCTGTTCCACTCGCAAGAGGAGCGAGGGAGGAACGGCCGTCTGTAAGCCTCAGTGCGAGTTCTAATTTCTCTTATTTTGTCGTACTGGTCCAAACGCGATATATACGTTGGCGGTAGTAACATCATTCTGCAGTCAGCCGCAAATATGGGTTACGTGTTGAAACCTTCCCGTCTCCTCTGTGTCTCTCTTTTTTTACGCAACCTTCCCTTTTACAATAACCTATGTAACCTTCCCTTAGGATTTCTATCTCTTGCTTCATAATAACAAATGAAATCTTCCCTTTCGGATTTATTCTCTTTCTCAATCTTCGCATACAAATTTAATTGCTGCTTATTAAAAGTGATTTTCTGATTATTTAGACGAAACATAGAATGTGTCGTCGTCGTGTAGCCCTCAGTCGTTATCTGCAATAACCCAAAACTGTTCCTTACCTTTTTTACTGTTACTGGATCGCCATCTGACTGCTACATCGAACTGCGACATGAATATACTTGCTCTGGTTTACTATACTCTATTAGCTGGTGGTGGGCTTTCATAATAAGTGGCTGTATTTATTACCGAAGCTGACGTCATTCTTTAATAGCAAAGCTGACGTTACTCTTTAATTAATTTGACTGAAGTTACGTAATTAATAGTTAAACTTTTTCTTGACAATAATAAAATTTTGCAAAGTTTTACGTTGATGGTTTTTGGGATGGATTATAATTAGAAATGCAATATTGCTGGCAAAAGTTAATTATATTCTGAATGAAATGATTTTACAGACGTTCAAATGGGACTTACTTTTTACAATAATCTTACAACTAGCAATGCGCAAACATACCTTCAGTAGTCTTGAGTTTCTCAAAAAATGAATTCAATAATATTAGTTCCTCTTATGATAATAGTTAGCTGATGTCTCTGTACATCCGTTTATAATTTCTTGTAAATCATAGCTGGTGGCTGGCAGGCACACCGCTCCTCTCAACCTCTCGCTTCAGACCTGCTACCGACTCGCTTCACTTCTCGCTTACTACTGACTTCCTACGAACGTTAAAGTGCGGTCTCTCGTGCCAACAATGCTTTCTGGTGCAGACAATCCCTGCTACCATTACAAAATGTATCAATGCGCGGTCTTTCCCGCTCTTTTCTTAAAATGTATCCATACGCCGTCTCTCCCGCGCTTTTTAAAATTATATCAATTTGCGGTCTCTCTTGCCAACAATACTTTGGTGCAGACATTCCCTGCTACCACAATTATTTCCAACATGACAAATATTAATTATTCCTACTTAATCCTAATAATAAAATATAAACATCTTTCATAAATTGTGGTTTGACAATAGACAATAGAAATATACACGTCTTACAGTATATTTTTTCAATAGTCACTCGCAGAAGGAACGTTGTCTTTCCTTCAGGGATTCCCATTTGAATTCACGAAGTATCTCCGTAATACACGCGTGTTGATCTATCCTACCGCTAATAAACCAGACTCTGAATTGCTTTGATGTCTTCCTTTAATCCGACGTGGTAGAGTTCAGAAACACTCGAACAGTATACATCAATTGGTCACACTAGTGTTCTAGATGCAGTCTCCTTTGTAGATGAGCTACACTTTTCCAAAAATATCCTCATAAACCGTAGTTGACCATTCGTTACTAGTGACCTTATGGACATTTCACATGGCTTTTCAACGCTTCGTTTGCATACTGAATTGACGTGACTAGGTCAAACAGCACATATCATGAGGCGGGGAGAGTAGTAATGGAATGGAAACTGCACGGGATAAATTTATTTGGCAGAAATATCACACAAGATTTTATTGATAACTGTCTAACATAAAGTTATAAAAAAATTAATTCAAAGACCAATATATAATTTTTTTTTAAATCAGTGAAGATCGCTGCAGAATGGTGACAGAAGACTATGAAGATGTTCTAGCCCGCAGTTCCAAAATTTATTTTGGTCATAAAATCATTAGATAACATTTTCTTTCGAATTATTGAAGGAAAAAAAAACCCAACAAAACAGAGATCACAGAACGCGATCAGGAACCAGAAAGGAATGCAATTTATATACTATCCTACTTACTCTCCTGACCCCACAAACCGCAGTCGGCTTTTAGCATCGTCAAGTAGCCTAGTCCACAGTATTCTGTCTTCGGCATCTTCTTTCTTTGCTCCCACTACCTGGGGATCCTTGGCAGCCTGGTCTCTCCATCTCATTTTCGGCCTGCTTCAGAGGTCTTCGTCCTTTCGGTGTATTCTCTGAGACTTTTTCAGTAAAGATCCCTGCTCTCTTCTAAAAACGTGGGCGGCCCATCTTAATCTTCTGGTCTTGGCTTCCGCAACTACATCTGGTTCAATGTACAGCTTCCTGAAGCCCCTGTTCTTTCTTATTCGCCATTCTCCTCCTTCATGGATAGGTCCAAATATCTTTCACAGGATTTTGTTTTCAAAAACTTTTATCCTTCTCCCGTGTATTTATCTATTCTCCATATTTCTGCCCAATATACAGTAGTAATACTGGTCTCATTACGATTTTATATATTCTTACTTTCGTTCCTCTTGAAGGAATTTTAGATGACAGTCGTTTATTGAGTTAGTATGATGATTTGAATGCAGCTTTGATCCTCGCCTCTATTTCTTGCTTCTCATCGTTTTTGTTGTTTGCTTCTACCCACAGATACTTACACTCATCTACTTGTTCAAATATGTCGTTATCGATCTTTACAGTTTTCCATCTTTGTATTCTGTGATTTCTTTCTACTCTCTCGAATTTTATTTTCTCATCATTTACTTCTAATCCAGCTTCCTTTGCTTTTTGATAGAGTCTTTTTGCCGGTATTTTAACGTCATCCGGATTTTCAGCGATTAGTGCTACATCGTCTGCGAAGGCCAGTACATTTATTTTTGTTCCTACTTTAATTACCTCGTCTGCTTCATTTGCTGCGTCTAGCGCTTCCTGTATTGCAATGTTGAACAAGGGGGTTGATATTCCATCTCCTTGCCTGACACCTGTTTTAATGTCAAACGCCGTGGGATATTCTCCATCCATTTTCACTACCCCTTTCGAGCCTTTCAGGGTCACTTTCACAAGATTTATAATCTTCTTTGGTATTCCATATCTCTGCATTTTCTCCCTCAGCTGTATATAGTGTCGTAGGCTTTATTAAAATCAACAAATGGTATTGCCATTGTTTTGTTATACTCCCAATATTTGGATATGGCTTCTTTAAGTATCAATATCTGGTCAGTAGTTGAACGATTCTTCTTAAGCCCTGCTTGTTTCTCATTTATTATCTCTTTTAAATATGGTTCTAATTTTTTCCGGAGTTTCATGGAGAACACTTGATAGGCGGTGCCAATTAATGAGATGCCTGTGTAGTTCCTGCATTGCTGTTTGTCACCCTTTTTATGTATTGTTATTTTTATCGAGTCTGTCCACTCCTCTGGCATTCTTTCTTCATTCCAGCTGTTCGTAACAAGTTTGAGTATTTCTTTTGCGATTTTTATTCCTTCCTTCTTAAACAATTCAGCTATTATGCCATCTCTCCCTGGAGCTTTGTGGTTTTTTAGTATTTTCATTAAGTCTATTGTCTCTTTCATTGTCCGCGGTTCCACGAAGCGATCTACATTCTGATAATCATGTTGTTACTCCATTTCAGCACTTATCTTCAACATAGCTCCCAAATTTTCATACCTTTGGATCTTTCCAGAACTGTATTGTCACATTTATCTTTAATGCCATACACTTGTGGTATACATCTTTTTCTGAAAAATCTGACTGATCTGTAAAAATCTCTTGCATTCCCTGCACTTTTATCCTCCTCTGCTCTTTTGATTAAATTATCCACATGTTCTCTCTTTTTCCTTCTGAGAAGATTTCTGGTTTGTTTACTAATCTTTTCATATGCTTCTTTACTTTCGTTGGAATCCTTTTGTAGGCGTTTTTCCTTCGCTGCTCTTCTTTCTTTTACTTTTTGCTCACATTCTTCTGAAAACCATGGATTTTTCTTCCTTCTTTTTCTTTTTCCAGGTACTTCAAGTGCTGCTCCTTCCAAATTCGTTTTTATGATTTCCAAGTGGTCTTCAATGTCAAGGTTGTCTTCCATTGTTAGAACAGAGATAGTATGGAATAGTGATTGTATAGAATAGTGATGATATAGAATAGTGATGGTATAGAAAAGTGATGATATAGAGTTATGATGGTATATACATTGCATAAAGATGAGCGCTTGCGGATGACCTGGAGCTCTCAATATGCTTTATACAATTTATATACCATCACTATTTGGCAAGACTGCGTAATCAATTTCGCTGAAATGCTAGATTACTCTAATTGCGCTGAAACCAACTTACAACGTTAAGAAATTATGCTATATTGGTAAGGAATGAAACAGAAATAGCAAAGCTGGCGAACTGCCAAGTTTCAGCGAACTAACTGGTAAATACGTTACATAAAATTAATTCAATTTTCAACTGCAAGGTTCCGAATTCAGTCACCGTAGATTCCTTTCGGTTATTGGTGACAATTCAAATTGCAAGAACTACATAACTCCCAACCAATATCCTTCCACGAGCTTATCCGCCTCTCTAACGTAAGTTTAACTATGATGGATTGGCCGACCAACAAAACCCTTAACAGAAATAGCAAAGCTGGCGAACTGCCAAGTTTCAGCGAACTAACTGGTAAATACCTTACATAAAATTAATTCAATTTTCAACTGCATGGTTCCGAATTCAGTCACCGTAGATTCCTTTCGGTTATTGGTGACAATTCAAATTGCAATGAACTACATAACTCCCAACCAATATCCTTCCACGAGCTTATCCGCCTCTCTAACGTCAGTTTAACTATGATGGATTGGCCGACCAGCAAAACCCTTAAACCCCGTAATTACAGGCCAGACAACAGTGGCCAGTACTACAACAGATAAGACACATAATTAAACACAGGCTTAAAATACACACACACTATCACGGGGCAAGCCGATTCCCTGTGTAGTGACCTGCCAGCAGCTACGAGGAAAGCACTCGCACGTATCGATACCATTAATACTGAATTCGAACATTACACCATTATTTTTCATACTTATCTACATTTACTTAATTTTTCTACATTTATAGCAAGCTGCCATGCACCACACCTAATACATATTAGTCTAACAGTCAATTAGCGACGTCACTTCCCCGTATACTACAGCGTCATAAGCAAACGATCACAGCTTCCTGTTCACCCTACCCGTCAGATCGATTAAGCATATGGAGAACAAGAGCACTTCTGCCACACTTCCCTGGCGCTCCCTTGTCTCTGCTGAACGCTGTCCATCTAGGATAACGTACTGGTGTCTGTTAGTTAAGAAGTCTTCGATCCACTAGCCCATCTGGGAATCTATTTAGTATGCTTGGACCTACGTTAACAGTCGATAGTGGGGCACTTCGTTAAACGCTTTCCGGAAGTAGGAATATGGAATCTACCTGTTGCTTTTCACCATGGTTCGCAAGATACCGTGCGACAAAACGGCAAGCTGAGTTTCGCACGAACGATGCATTCTAAATGCGTGCTCATTTGTGGACAGGAGCTTTTCCGTCCCAAGGAAATGTATTATTGTATTCGAACTTAGAAAATGCTCAGAAATTCTACAGCAGACACGTGTTTAGCATTTTGCTTAAATTTAAGTCATAGTTGGTTCACGCGAGAAGATGAGCAATCACATTACAGGCAGTAGTCTCTTTGGTTTACAGTAGCAACTTACTACACATTTTTCGACAGAAATGAAGACCTATGGCTGATGTAGCATAGCTGCACAAACGTGTCTTGGTAACAAAAGAAAAGGCGATATTGTGATTTTTGCTGAACCCAGAGATCAAAAACCACATATGTAATGTACGTTTCTGAACGGCATTCAAGCTTGCTCGAAAAGCGGTTTACATTTTTACTCTTAGGTGAGAAAGTCATGAGACAGCGGTATGTACATATACAGAAGGCGGTAGAATCGCCTACACAACGTATAAAAGGGGCAGTGCATTACCGGGGATGTCATTTGTACTTAGATGATTCATGTGAAACTGTTGCTAATGTGATTACGGCCGCACGAGGGGAATTAACAAACTTTGAACTTGGAATGAGAGTTGAGCAGAGTCGCAAGGGACATTCCATTTCGGAAATCGTTAGGGAATTGAATATTCCGAGATCCACGGTGTCAAAAGTGTTCCGAGAATACCAAATGTCAGGCATTACCATTTACATGGTGTGGTGTGCGTACTGTAAGACCTTCGGTACACACACCATCAGATTATTTGACTTGTCGCTCTAACGAAGTAGGCGAGTGTCAGCAATATGTCTCCTGGTCTTATCGTGGCGTGTTTATCTTCTGCCGTTAGGTGAGACGATAGAAATGCCACTTGCACGCTTAGAGTAGCAGATTGACGGTGACCAACTTTAAACAGAACTTGATTAATTTTCACACACATTTATTAAAATAGTAACAAGCATAAACCTTACATAACTTGATTCCGGATGCTATTTACAATTGACAATTTGAAGTTCCTTTGGTCTTGTTACGTTAATCTTAGTCTCACATATCTCTGATACTTGACAAAAGTGTCTATACATTTATCTTCATGGCTAAGTACAGGAATATGATAATCTTATTAGGTGCAGACTGAAACTTGACTATATACTGGTACAGACTAATGCAGACTGGTACAGACTGGTGCAGACAAATGCAGACTGACTAATCGGAGGTCTGTACACTCGTTATAATACCTCGCGCGTTCAGGTATCACTGCGCGAGCGTGATCCGCGAGGAGAAAAGGTTCCACGTTAGCAGCAATCTCATTGGCTGCGTTACATATTAATACGCGGATCGGCGGAAGCAGAATTTGGTCCGTCTCAAAGACAGCGCCATCTCGTAGAGCGGAGACGGACGAGCGCTGCGCCTGCGCAGCTGTGCTTAGCGGGGCGCGCTCTATTGGGAAAGTTGTGTACGCGCTGACTACGCGGAACTATGTACACAACACATGGACAAATCAGTGGTCGAAGGCCTTCACTTAACGACCGAGAGCAGCAACGTTTGCGTAGAGTTTTCAGTGCTAACGAACAAGCAACGGTGTGTGTAATATCCACAGGAATCAACGTGCAACGTACGACGAACGTATCTGTTAGGACAGTGTGGCGAAATTTGGAATTAATGGGCTACGATCGTCGCGAGTGCCTTTGCCAACACGACGTCGCCTTCAGCGCCTCTCTTGGGCTGGTGACCATAGCGGTTGGCTCCTAGACGACTGGAAAACCGTGGCCTGTTCAGATGAGTCCCGATTTCAATTGGTAAGAGTTGATCGTAGGTTTCATGTGTGGGGCAGACCTCATGAAACCACCGATAAGGCACTGTGCAAGCTGGTGGTGGCTGCATAATTGTGTGGGCATTGTGTACATGGTACGTACTGGATCCTGGTTACGTTCGGCTATTTGGAGGCCATTCGTAGCCAGTCATGGATGTCATATTCCCAAAAAACAATGGAATTTTTGTGGATGATTAAACGCCATGTCGAAGTGGAGAGGATATAAAATGTTGACTGGCAATGGCAAGGAAAGCGTTTCTCAAGAAGAGAAATTTGTTAACGTCGAGTGTAGATTTAAGCGTCAGGAAGTCGTCTCTGAAATTATTTGTATGGAGTGCAGTCATGTATGGAAGTGAAATAAGTACGATAAATAGTTTGGACAAGAAGAGAATAGAAGCTTTCGAAATGTGGTGCTACAGAACAATGCTGAAGATTAGATGGGTTGATCGCATAACTAATGAGACCGTATTCAATAGAATGGGGGAGAAGAGGAGTTTGTGGCACAACTTGACTAAAAGAAGGGATCAGTTGGTAGGAAATGTTCTGTTGCATCAAGGGATCACCAATTTGGTATTGGAGGGCATCGTGGAGGCTAAAAATCGTAGAGGGAGAGCAAGAGATGAATACACTAAGCAGATTCAGAAGGATGTAGGTTGCAGTAGGTAATGGGAGATGAAGAAGCTGGAATAGGATAGAGTAGCATGGAGAGCTGCATCAAACCAGTCTCAGGATTGAAGACCACAACAATAACGTGCACCATGTCACTGGGCGAGAATTGTTCACAAGTTGTTTGAAGAATTCTGGACAATTTGAGTGAGTGATTTGGCTTCCCAGATCTCCTGAAATGAATCCTATCCAACAATTCCTGCAGAAAATCCTGCACCAGCATCATATTTGCAATTATGGATGGTTATAGAGGTAGCATGGCTCTATATTTCTGTAGGAGACTTCGAACGACTTCTTGAGTCCATGCCACCATCGGGTTGCTGTACTATGCTGGGTAAAGGAGGTCCAACAAAATATTAGGAGGTTGTAAGATGCAGTGCAAAGATCGATAGTAGGCGCTGGATTAAGTGCGCCTATCAGGAGAGAGACCAAAGACAAACTCGCAAGCAACACACTGCCAACACCCTCTCGACTGCAAGTATTTAGATCGTGCCGCTGACTGGAGGGCTCACTCACTGTTACTAGCTCAATCACCAGCTCAGTCACTGACGCACTAACTCGCACTCCAGTTTGGCGTCTGTCATTTACTGGAGAGCGGGCCTAGGCTACGACAGTACGTAGTTCAAATGGTTCAAATGGCTCTGAGCACTATGGGACTCAAATGCTGAGGTCATCAGTCCCCTAGAACTTAGAACTACTTAAACCTAACTAACCTAAGGACATCACACACATCCATGCCCGAGGCAGGATTCGAACCTGCGACCGTAGCGGTCACGCGGTTCCAGACTGAAACGCCTAGAACCGCACGGCCACAACGGCCGGCTGTTCATGTAAATAAAGAACCCTGTTAATCCACGTGTGCAGTTCTGTTGCAGAAAGAGGATACCGGCCACCAAACAACATCGTCTCCGTTGATTTCTATGGTACAAGTCTCAAAACATCCGATGACTTTTGTCGCCCAAGTGTATTAGTCTTGCTAAGGTTTGTTGTGAAACATTTGGCAGCACGACACGGGAAGTGTACTAAAGGGGAAGGGCAAGAGTGCTGCCCAGTTGTAATTGCACCTTTATTGCCATGTAAAGATCAGGTTGTGATCACGTGTGCTGCGCCAGTAATACACTACTGGCCATTAAAATTGCTACATCACGAAGATGATGTGCTACAGGCGGGAAATTTAACCGACAGGAAGAAGATGCTGTGAGATACAAATGATTAGCTTTTCAGAGCATTCACACAAGGTTGGCGCCGGTGGCAACACCTACAACGTGCTGACATGAGGAAAGTTTCCAACCGATTTCTCATACACAAACAGCAGTTGACCGGCATTGCCTGGTGAAACGTTGTTGTGATGCCTCGTGTGAGGAGGAGAAATGCGTACCATCTCGTTTCCGACTTTGATAAAGATCGGATTGTAGCCTCTCGCGATTGCGGTTTATCGTATCGCAACACTGATGCTCGCGTTGGTCGAGATCCAATGACTGTTAGCAGAATATGGAATCGGTGGGTTCAGGAGAGTAATACGGAACGCCGTGCTGGATCCCAACGGCCTCGTATCACTAGCAGTCGAGATGACAGGCATCTTAAACGCATGATTGTAACGGATCGTGCAGCCACGTCTCGACCCCTGAGTCAACAGATGGGGACGTTTGCAAGACAACAATCATCTGCACGAACAGTTCGACGATGTTTGCAGCAGCATGGACTATCAGTTCGGAGACCATGGCTGCGGTTACCCTTGATGCTGCATCACAGACAGGAGCACCTGCGATGATGTACTCAACGACGAACCTGGGTGCACGAATGGCAAAACGTCATTTTTTCGGATGAATCCAGCTTCTGTTTACATCGTCAATGGTCGCATCTGTGTTTGGCGGCATCGCGGTGAACGTACAGTGGAAGCGTGTATTCGTCGTCACCATACTGGCGTATCACCCGGCGTGATGGTATTGGGTGCCACTGGTTACGTCTCGGTCACCTCTAGTTCGCATTGACGGCACTTTGAACAGTGGACGTTACATTTCAGACGTGTTACGACCCGTGGCTCTACCCTTCATTCGATCCCTGCGAAACCGTACATTTCAGCAGGAAAATGCACGATCGCATCTTGCAGGTCCTGTACGGGCGTTTCTGCTTACAGAAAACGTTCGACTGCTGCCCTGGTCACACATTCTCCAGATCTCTCACCAATTGAAAACGTCTGGTCAATGGTGGCCGAACAACTGCCTCGTCACAATGCGCCAGTCTGGTATCGTGTTGAAGCTGCATGGGCAGCTGTACTTGTGCACGCCATCCAAGCTCAGTTTGACTCAATGCCCAGGCGTATGAAGGCCGTTATTACGGCCAGAGGTGGTTGTTCTGGGTACTGATTTCTCAGGATCTGTGTACCCAAATTGCTTGAAAATGTAATCACATGTCAGTTCTAGTATAATATATTTGTCCAATGAATACCCGTTTATCATCTGCATTTATTCTTGGTGTAGCAATTGTAGTGGCCAGTATTGTATCTTCCAGATTGGTCTACACTGTACGGCAGGTTATTTTCTCAAAGACTGTCGCCACTGGCGGAGTGGTAGACAGTAAAATGTCACGTCCCCGAGGCGATGAGCGTATCTTAAATGAGACTTGGGTCCGACCGCGGGACGGCGTCGCTGGCGTGGAATTCCATGACGGAGGAGCAGTGCGTGGTCAGCAAGCCCCACCTCCGGCCGGCGCCCATTACCCGTGCCTTATTGTGGCCAAACACCTCGCCACCCGCCATTATACCCCCTCCACTCTTCCAGGCTCTCCTATCTCTCTCTCTCTCTCTCTCTCTCTCTCTCTCTCTTACTTACTCCAACTGCCTTCTAGCACTTCTTATTTTCCCTTCGTTCGCCCTCCTCACAGCGTGGGCGCCGCTGCACCCGTTGTTAGCGGCGTCGTGCAGCCTTTTGTACTGCGCTATGTTTATTGTGGCTGCTTGTCATTAGCGAGAGAGCCTAAGGTGGTCGTTTTGACCTTGTAGATTGCGTCTTTATGTTATTCCCTCGTGCGAGAAGTTGGTGTTGCACAAAACTGAGTCTCACTTTCCGCTCGTCATCCCACAACGTTGTCACGTCGTCACGGTAATAGATTTCGGACGAAACCAATTTTCGTAAACGAAGCATCTTCCACGCTTTTTGGCGTTTGAGCTGAAAAACATAGTCGTGTCTTCTCATCTATATCGAATTACTATAACGGAGAAATACTTTGTAGCACTTTGTGAGAAAGTCTCAAGTTTTATTGAAACCCTTCCTTTTGTGTCTTATTTCCGCAATTACCACGAAGAAACCCGCAAACCAGGTGGTCTGTAGTGCCTGTCATCTGCTTAGCAGATTCATGGTTCAGACAACCAATTTCTAAGATCTCCTTTGTTAAGCAATGTAGCATCTTGTTATAGTCGTGAGCAGCGGAATATACTATAGCTATTATGTCGGGATGAGTGCAGTCCCGTTGAGAATAGAATAGTTCGGCTAGTGACGTGACTAGCGTGTTATCAAATCTTGTGTTGGCCACTGGCGTGACAGTCAGTCGCAGGGGAGACAACATGCACGATATCGGCGTATTTTCCATCGTCATATCTTTGGACTGACGCATCGTATAGCCGACCTCACACTTCGTGCTTAAGCAAAGGTTTCTATATGTTACAGACACTAGACCCTCATTCAGGAGGAAAGGGGTTCAAAACCCCACCTGGCCATCCAAATTTCGTACTGATATGTTGATACGCATTGGTGCGAATGTGGCGCCAACTCTAAGGCTCGAGTCTACCCATGACTGTACAGGCAAAACTAAGAGGCTCTATCGTCGTTGTCATAGCGAATATTCTAACACTTTATGAAATAAAAATAATTAGTTGTTCCTGAAGTATAGATCAGAATAAATAAAAGTTAGGTTGTAGATAACTGCAGCATGTAGAGTAGTATTCGCCAACTTCAACTTTTAAAGTATGAAATTAACAGTCCTCCGCCTCGCAGAGGCCTATAGTGCACGATTTCCCCCTATCCACTATCTCCTCTGCATTTAATAATGAAACAATTGCACTTTGAATGGTGCTTGTAATTTCACCGAAGGTTGTTTTGACTTTCCTATAAGCTGAGTCAGACCTTTCGACAATCGTTTCTTCTTCGATTTCTTCACATTTTTCGTACAGCCATTTCGCTTTAGCTTCCCTGCACTTCCTGTTAATTTCATTCCTAAGTAACTTGTATTTCTGAAATTCCTTGAAGCTTTTGTATTTCTTTCTTTCGACGTTCAACAGAAGTAATTATTCTATAACCCTTGGTATCTTCGCAGTACCTTCCTTGTGCCTATGTTTTTCTTTCCAGCTTTTGAAATTGCCCTTTCTAGAGATGTCCATTCCTCTTCGTCTCTGCCTACTGAGCTATTCATTATCGCAGTAATAGATAGACTATGAAAGATTTTTTTGTGTATATGCTTGTAGAGCCAGGAAGGTATCTGTAACGGATTTCTACTATACATCAAATAATAACTGTAATTATGTACCCACAAAAGACATAGAAAAATCATATTAAAGTGCTAATCAGTAGGCATTGACTGAGATACCTATATTTTTGATTATATACATAATTAACCAGTGAGAGGCAATTTAATCAGACGATTAAAGTCAGCTTAATTAATAAACAAAATCAGATACACCATCAGCACGGCACTATGTGTTGGCTAACGTGCATATACTTCACATACAACATTTAGGTTACAAGTTTTACATGTTTAATTGTCAATTTTAACTGATTATTTGGTATGCTGCGCAGTTTTGCGCATAGTTTAAATGTAAGATAAATGAACTGAGATACAGTGAAAAGGGCAGGTCATTTCCTCCAAGAAAGGCATGCTATACATGTGTGTACTAAAGTTATTTGAGGCACAGTGAGCAAAGACTGAAAATTGATCCCTACAATTTAAATATGTGGTTAGACTACTTAACGTATTATTATGTGTAATGTGCCATTTTAACCATGTTTTTACTCGTGTTTCTAATAATGGATCTAGTTTTAAGACTGGATTTCCGTATTAAAAGAGACTGGTAGCTTCTCTGACACATTGACAGGAGGTCTTGGGATTTCCGAGGGTAAGCTATCGTACTTTTAAAAGGCCGCCGGCCGCGGTAGCCGAGCGGTTCTAGGCGCTTCAGTCCGGAGCCACGCGGCTGCTACGGTCGCAGGTTCGAATCCTGCCCTGGACATGGGTGTGTGTGATGTCCTTAGGTTTAAGTAGTTCTAAGTCTAGGGGACTGATGACCTCCGATGTTAAGTCCCATAGTGCCTAGAGCCATTTGAACAATTTTTTTTAAAAAGACCGTGGCAGTGGCTGTCTTGCTCTTTCACAGTTATCTGGACGAGCAGGAACAGGCAGGATCAACGCTGTTGTGAGCAGTTATCCTGCCGCCTGCATTCAAGTACCTTGAAGTTTCTCGAGCCGACGGTCGCAACACTTAAAAACACTTAACACGGTGGTTCAGTAGCGAACACTCAGAATTATTTCCTGTGATGTTCGGTGGAACTTGTAATTTTCGTGTGTTGATCTTATTCAGGCTTAATTTTGTACAGAGTTCAACACTAATTTAGTTTAGTGACCGACACTTACAATGATTTTATCAAGTATCTGACGGATTTATATGTATTGTGTTTAGTGTGTATCTGAAGGCAGAACAGTTTTGCGCTGTGAACACATGCAGTGATAGCGGTTAATTTAAATATACAGAGTGTATCATAATTAATGCCGTAAACTGATACAGTTGAAAGCACACGATACTAAAAGCAAGAACTGGAACTGTGCCAGGTTTGTAATAAGCTCATTATGAAATAACACTCAGTAAACATCAGCTCTAAAAGTCGTAACGTAAGAGATATGACCACTTGTTCTCCTTTACTGTTGCGAAACACGTCTCATTCACTGAACAAGTTCTCATAGCTGTTAAGGTATGCACTTTAGAGGCCATGGTTACTTGGCATTTTTTTCTGGTTTTGGTCCATACTACGACCCCTCAAAACATGGAAACCAGAGAGCCTAAAGCACAAGAGATTTGTTTCATGGTGTCGAAGATGAAGTGCACGCGTTTTAGAGCCCATATTTATTGACACTTTTTTGCTTCTAGTATCGTGTACTTTCATCCTATGCATATGCCTTGTTTACTGAGTTTACAGACAACTGTATTGGGACTAAGACTGTTTCAAATTCGCTTGGCAACAGTGAAGAGGTTAATCACCATCCTGGTGTAAAGTTTGTGAAAAAGATGAAAGAAGAAACAAACGTCGACAAGACAGTGATAGCGGATCCATTATTAGCATCAGAATGAGAATTTAAATAATCTTCGAAGACTTAAGATCAAATATGGTATTAGGGATAGATCACATTGGCAACAAAATGACTATTACGCTATTGTGTAGAATGTATGAGTCTGGCGATATACCATCAGACTTTCGGAAGAACATCATCCACACGATTCCGAAAACAGAAAGAGCCAACAAGTGCGAAAATTATCTAACAATCAACTCAACAGCTCATACAGCCAGATTACTGGCAAGAACAATATACATAAGAATGGAAAAGAAAATATGGGACCTGTTAGATGACAATCAGTTTGGCCTAAGGAAAGATAAAGGTACCAGAAAGGCAGTTCTGATGTTGCGCTGGTTATGGAAGCAAGACTGAAGAAAAGTCGACACACGTTCATAGGATTTGTCGACCTGTAAAAAGCGTTCGACAATGCAAAATGGTGCAAGATGTTAGAAATTCTGAGAAAAATAGGGAAATACGGGTAATATACAATATGTACAAAAACCGAGAGGGAACAATAAGACTGGAAGAAAAAAACGAAGTGCTCAGACTGAAGAGGATGTAAGACAGGGATGTATCCTTTCGCCCTTATTGTTCAATCTACAATCGAAGAAGCAATGACGAAAATGAAAGAGAAGTTCAAGACTGGGATTAAAATTAGAGGTGTAAAATTATCTATGATAAGATTCGCTGATAACATTGCTATCCTCAGTGAAAGTGAAGAAGATTACAGGAAGTGTTGAGTGAAATGAACAATCTCTTGAGTACAGAATTTGTTTTGATATAAATCGAAGAAAGACAAAGTAATGAGAAGTAGCAGAATAGGAACAGTGGAAACTGCACATCAGAACTGGGTATCACGAAGTAGAGATAGTTAAGGAATTCTGCTACCTAGGCAGAGAAAAATGAAACACGATGGACGGAGGGAGAAGGTCATAAAAAGCTGAGTAGCATTGGCTAACACGGCATTCCTGGCCAAGAGAAGTCTACTAGTATCAAACATAAGCCTTAATTTGAGGAAGTAATTTCCGAGAACGTACATTTGGAGCACAGCTTTGTGTGGTAGTGAAACATGGACTGTCGGAAAACGAGAACAGAAGCGAATCGAAGCATGTGAGAAGTGGTGCTCCAGACGAGTGTAGAAAAAATTAGGTGGATTAATGAGGTGATATCTTCTGAAAAATCTGCCAGGAAAGGAGGGTGTAGAAAACACTGGCAAGAAGAAGGGATAGAACGACAAGACATCAGGGAATAATTTCCGTGGTAGTAGAGGGAGCTGTACAGCAAAAGAACTGTTGGGGAAAACAGGCACTTGCATACATCCAACTATTAATTGAAGATGTAGGTTGCAATTGCTACTCTGAGATTTAAGGGTTGGCACAGGAGAGGATTCATGATGGACCGCATCAAACAAGTCGAAATTATGACGAGAAAAAAAAGTGTTATTTAATTCGTAGAAATTCGTTTACCTTTCCAACACTCGAAGATCAGCAAGCGAGTCATTAACAGCTTTTGAGAAGAGAATTCATTCTTAAAGCTGGGGTGTTTGAAATCTTCGACATTTTCTTGCGCCGCCGGTACGGGGATTCAGTTTTAAGGGAAATCTGGAGAGGGACCGCCGGCCGAAGTTGCCGAGCGGTTCTAGGCGCTACAGTCTGGAACCGCGCGACCGCTACGGTCGCAGGTTCGAATCCTGCCTCGGGCATGGATGTGTGTGATGTCCTTAGGTTAGTTAGCTTTAAATAGACCTAAGTTCTTGGGGACTTATGACTTCAGAAGTTGAGTCCCATAGTGCTCAGCGCCATTTTTGAGAGGGACCCAGAGCTGATAAAGCAGCAGTAGACTATGAATCGCTTGTGAGAAAACTAACAAAACTGAGCAAATCATGGATGAAAGCAACAATTGCGGTTTTAACATATATTTTGTAGGTAGAGTGTTTAGGTTTTTATGTTGGTAACGCCACGTATTGCTCTGTATGAAAATCGCTGACTGCGCTGTGTGCAGTCTGTGACTGGTTGGACTCTTTGTTGGAATATTTGCTTGTTTAGTGTTGGGCAGTTGGATGTGAGAGGTTACTATGAGCGGACGATTTGGACATGTGTCCGTCAGAAAAAGGAAATTTGTAAGACTGGATGTCATGAACTGATATATACTGGGTGATCAAAAATTCAGTATAAATTTGAAAACTGAATAAATCACGGAATAATGTAGATAGAGAGGTACAAATTGACACACATGCTTGGAATGACATCGAGTTTTATTAGAACCAAAAAAATGCAAAAGTTCAAAAAATGTCCGACAGATGGCGCTTCATCTGACCAGAATAGCAATAATTGGCAAAACAAAGTAAGACAAAGCAAAGATGATGTTTTTTACAGGAAATGCTCAATACGCCCACCATGATTCCTCAACAATAGCTGTAGTCGAGGAATAATGTGGTGAACAGCACTGTAAAGCATGTCCGGAGTTATGGTGAGGCATTCGGGTCGGATGTTGTCTTTCAGCATTCCTAGAGATGTCGGTCGATCACGATACACTTGCGACTTCAGGTAACCCCAAAGCCAATAATCGCACGGACTGAGGTCTGGGGACCTGGGAGGCCAAGCATGACGATTGTCATGCGCAGTCACTGACGTTTTGCTGTCCAGCGCCCTCTGTCGGACATTTTTTGAACCTTTTTTTTTTTTTTTTTTGTTCTAATAAAACTCCCTGTCATTACAAGCTTGTGTGTCAATTTTTACCTCTATCTACATTATTCCGTGGTTTATTAAGTATTCAAATTTATACTGACTTTTTGATCACCCGGTATATTATGACTTTTGAACACTATTAAGGTAAATACATTGTTTGTTATCTATCAAAATCTTTCATTTGCTAACTATGCCTATCAGTAGTTAGTGCCTTCAGTAGCTGGCAGTATTGGCGCTCGCTGTAGTTCGAGTAACGAAGATTTTTGTGAGGTATGTGATTCATGAAAGGTATAGGTTATTGTTAGTCAGGGCCATTCTTTTGTAGGGATTACTGAAAGTCAGATTGCGTTGCGCTAAGAAATATTGTGTCCCAGTTTAGTGATGATCAGAATAAGTGAACAGGGAACAGTCTGAGTACGTTGAGTTTTGCTCAGCTGTTTGAAAATCAAATAACGTAGAAGTTTACCAGCACAGTCATTCTTAATTTTTGAAGGGGGGGAAGTTTCAATGTTACTGAGAGAATACGAAAGCGTCAGTGTGTGGTCCCTGTTGCTACTGTACGCACTTGTGTTTATCCATACAGAAGTGCAGTAGCTTGACACTGTTCCGCGGCTCGCAAAGCAACCGCTCCGCTGCCACTACAGACACCAGCTGCGAGGTGCCTGGCGTTCTCACCCTCCAGCCTCTTTCCAGTTCTTCGCCTCGACGCGGAGCGTGCAGCCAGCTGCGGCGCGGCTGATGATGGACTGTTTTCCCAGAAGGCCGGAATGCCCCGCCAGTGTGCGTGGGAACGCGGCGGACACCTGCTCACTGCAAGAAGAAGGCCAGCGCCTCTCGTTACTCAGTTTGCTTTTCCAGAAAATCGCCCCCTCCCTAGCCGGATGATAATTGCCGCTTTTTACGTCGTCGACGGCCACGTACAGACGATTTTCCGGTTCCCTGAGCTGTGAAAATCCAGTTTAGAACAACTGAAATTTAATATTACTCGCAACAGTACCGAAGCATTACTTCTCGTGGCTATCTTGGCTACAGATCTTTTGTCGATATGAAACGCGTGCGGCGTCATGATTGTTTTATAAACCGCCCGCGTATCCAGTTTGCCTACAGTTAAATAATTGCTATGTTACTTCTGATATATCAGGGCACCAAGTATTTTTTTTTCATTTTCGCTTTTATGTGTAAGCTGACTAGTATGCTTTGTTTGCATCAGAAATTTTGGCAATGTCGATTTGTTGGTTAAACTATACAAAAATTCAACATAACTACTGCACACACACACACGTGGAAAATATTATCTTTCGTGTCTTTGTAGGAATCTGCTTTATACAAATGCAGAGAGTACGTCTCTTTTTACCAGTTGTTACGGTTTTTTCGCGTTCCGTTCACGTATGGAGGGCGGGAAGAATGATTGTTTAAATTTCTCCATACACGCCGGCCATTAAAATTGCTACACCAAGAAGAAATGCAGGTCATAAACGGGTATTCATTGGACAAATATATAATACTAGAACTGACATGTGATTACATTTTCACGCAATTTGGGTGCATAGAACCTGAGAAAACAGTACCCACAACAACCACCTCTGACCGTAATGACGACCTTGATACGCCTAGGCACTCAGTCAAACAGAGCTTGGATGGCGTGTGCAGGTACAGCTGCCCATGCAGCTTCAACGCGATACCACAGTTCATCAACAGTAGTGACTGGCGTATTGTGACGAGCCAGTTGCTCGGCCACCATTGACAAGACGTTGTCAATTGGTGAGAGATTTGGAGAATGTGCTGGCCAGGGCAGCAGTCCAACATTTTCTGTATCCAGAAAGGCCCGTACAGGACCTGCAACACGAGGTCGTGCATTATCCTGCTGAAATGTAGGGTTTCGCAGGGATCGAATGAAGGGTAGAGCCACCGGTCGTAACACATCTGAAATGTAACGTCCACTGTTCAAAGTAACGTCAATGCGAACAAGAGGTGAGCGAGACGTGTAACCAATGGCACCCCACACCATCATGCCGGGTGATACGCCAGTATGGCGATGACGAATACACGGTTCCAATGTGCATCCACCGCGATGTCGCCAAACTCGGATGCGACCATCATAATGCTGTAAACAGAACCTGGATTCATCCGGAAAAATAACGTTTTGCCATTCGTGCACCCAGGTTCGCCGTTGAGTACACCATCGCAGGCGCTCCTGTCTGTGATACAGCGCGAAGGGCAACCGCAGCCATGGTCTCCGAGCTGATACTCCATCCTGCTGCAAACGTCGGGCCGGCCGGAGTGGCCTAGCGGTTCTAGGCGCTATAGTCTGTAACTGAGCGACCGCTACGGCCGCAGGTTCGAATCCTGCCTCGGGCATGCATGTGAGCTCCCTGCCGCCGTTGGATAAGCAGCTGCAGCAGCAAGTCGTATACTCCTAGCTCACTCATTTGTTACATAGTTTAATTCTTAATTTCTTTGCGTGTTTTTGGTACTAGCATTGTTCAATTCATAAATTTCGGGCGTATTATAGTATTTGAGAGTTGTAGCATCGCGTTTTAGTACCTGAATAGTGTAAAATCGCGTAGTCTCCTTCCGCCGCCGAGCAGTGTGTCAGCAGTACGCAAGTAGCAGCATTACTGCATTTACTAGGCAATCTTGTATTTTAATAACCGTTTAAATTTTGTCGATTTGTTTGCGCTCTCTGTAGATTAGTTCAGACGTTCTTTGCACAACAGTTTTTAGCATGGATAGGGACTGCAACTGCTGTGTTCGGACGCAGGCTGAGTTGGCATCCCTTCGCTCCTAGCTTCAGGCAGTGTTGGCTTTGGTCACACAGCTTGAGGCTGTTGCCAATGGGCATCACTGTGGGGGTCCGGATGGGTGTTTGTCGGGGACGGCCAGCTCGTCCCACGCATCCCCTGATCGGACTACGACTGTGGTTGCTCGGGATACTGCCCGCATTGAGGCTGATCCCTCACCTGTGGTAGAGTGGGAGGTCGTCTCAAGGTGTGGCAGTGGGCGAAAGACATTCCGGAGGGTTGAACGGAAGGCCTCTCCAGTTTGTCTGACGAACCGGTTTCAGGCTCTGTCTCAGGCTGATACTGATCTTCGGCCTGACATGGCTGCTTGTCCTGTTCCAGAGGTTGCCCCTCAGTCTGCAAGATCCGGGCGGTCGCAGAGGGTGGGCTTACTGGTAGTTGGGAGCTCCAACGTCAGGCGCGTAATGGGGCCCCTTGGGGATATGGCAGCAAGAGAGGGGAAGAAAACCAATGTGCACTCCGTGTGCATACCGGGGGGAGTCATTCCAGATGTGGAAAGGGTCCTTCCGGATGCCATGAAGGGTACAGGGTGCACCCATCTGCAGGTGGTCACTCATGTTGGCACCAATGATGTGTGTCGCTATGGATCGGAGGAAATCCTCTCTGGCTTCCGGCGGCTATCTGATTTGGGGAAGACTGCCAGTCTCGCTAGCGGGATGAAAGCAGAGCTCACCATCTGCAGCATCGTCGACAGGACTGACTGCGGACCTTTGGTACAGAGCCGAGTGGAGGGTCTGAATCAGAGGCTGAGAAGGTTCTGCGACCGTGTGGGCTGCAGATTCCTCGACTTGCGCCATAGGGTGGTGGGGTTTCGGGTTCCGCTGGATAGGTCAGGAGTCCACTACACGCAACAAGCGGCTACACGTGTAGCAGGGGTTGTGTGGCGTGGGCTGGGCGGTTTTTTAGGTTAGATGGCCTTGGGCAAGTACAGAAAGGGCAACAGCGGGTGCAGGGCAAAGTCAGGACTTGCGGGGACCAAGCAGCAATCGGTATTGTAATTGTAAACTGTCGAAGCTGCGTTGGTAAAGTACCGGAACTTCAAGCGCTGATAGAAGGCACCGAAGCCGAAATCGTTATAGGTACAGAAAGCTGGTTGAAGCCAAAGATAAATTCTGCCGAAATTTTTACAAAGGTACAGACGGTGTTTAGAAAGGATAGATTGCATGCAACCGGTGGTGGAGTGTTCGTCGCTGTTAGTAGTAGTTTATCCTGTAGTGAAGTAGAAGTGGATAGTTCCTGTGAATTATTATGGGTTGTGGTTATACTCAACAACCGAGCTAGGTTAATAATTGGCTCCTTTTACCGACCCCCCGACTCAGCAGCACTAGTGGCAGAACAACTGAGAGAAAATTTGGAATACGTTTCACATAAATTTTCTCAGCATGTTATAGTCTTAGGTGGAGATTTCAATTTACCAGATATAGACTGGGACACTCAGATGTTTAGGGCTGGTGGTAGGGACAGAGCATCGAGTGACATTATACTGAGTGCACTATCCGAAAATTACCTCGAGCAATTAAACAGAGAACCGACTCGTGGAGATAACATCTTGAACCTACTGATGACAAACAGACCCGAACTTTTCGACTCTGTATGTGCAGAACAGGGAATCAGTGATCATAAGGCCGTTGCAGCATCCCTGAATATGGAAGTTAATAGGAATATAAAAAAAGGGAGGAAGGTTTATCTGTTTAGCAAGAGTAATAGAAGGCAGATTTCAGACTACCTAACAGATCAAAACGAAAATTTCTGTTCCGACACTGACAATGTTGAGTGTTTATGGAAAAAGTTCAAGGCAATCGTAAAATGCGTTTTAGACAGGTACGTGCCGAGTAAAACTGTGAGGGACGGGAAAAACCCACCGTGGTACAACAACAAAGTTAAGAAACTACTGCGAAAGCAAAGAGAGCTTCACTCCAAGTTTAACGCAGCCATAACCTCTCAGACAAACAGAAGCTAAATCATGTCAAAGTTAGCGTAAGGAGAGCTATGCGTGAAGCGTTCAGTGAATTCGAAAGTAAAATTCTATGTACCGACTTGACAGAAAATCCTAGGAAATTCTGGTCTTACGTTAAATCAGTAAGTGGCTCGAAACAGCATATCCAGACACTACGGGATGATGATGGCATTGAAACAGAGGATGACACGCGTAAAGCTGAAATACTAAACACCTTTTTCCAAAGCTGTTTCACAGAGGAAGACCGCACTGCAGTTCCTTCTCTAAATCCTCGCACAAACGAAAAAATGGCTGACATAGAAATAAGTGTCCAAGGAATAGAAAAGCAACTGGAATCACTCAACAGAGGAAAGTCCACTGGACCTGACGGGATACCAGTTCGATTCTACACAGAGTACGCGAAAGAAATTGCCCCCCTTCTAACAGCTGTGTACCGCAAGTCTCTAGAGGAACGGAGGGTTCCAAATGATTGGAAAAGAGCACAGGTAGTCCCAGTCTTCAAGAAGGGTCGTCGAGCAGATGCACAAAACTATAGACCTATATCTCTGACGTCGATCTGTTGTAGAATTTTAGAACATGTTTTTTGCTCGAGTATCATGTCGTTTTTGGAAACCCAGAATCTACTATGTAGGAATCAACATGGATTCCGGAAACAGCGATCGTGTGAGACCCAACTCGCTTTATTTGTTCATGAGACCCAGAAAATATTAGATACAGGCTCCCAGGTAGATGCTATTTTTCTTGACTTCCGGAAGGCGTTCGATACAGTTCCGCACTGTCGCCTGATAAACAAAGTAAGAGCCTACGGAATATCAGACCAGATGTGTGGCTGGATTGACGAGTTTTTAGCAAACAGAACACAGCATGTTGTTATCAATGGAGAGACGTTTACAGACGTTAAAGTAACCTCTGGCGTGCCACAGGGGAGTGTTATGGGACCATTGCTTTTCACAATACATATAAATGACCTAGTAGATAGTGTCGGAAGTTCCATGCGGCTTTTCGCGGATGATGCTGTAGTATACAGAGAAGTTGCAGCATTAGAAAATTGTAGCGAATGCAGGAAGATCTGCAGCGGATAGGCACTTGGTGCAGGGAGTGGCAACTGTCCCTTAACATAGACAAATGTAATGTATTGCGAATACATAGAAAGAAGGATCGTTTATTGTATGATTATATGATAGCGGAACAAACACTGGTAGCAGTTACTTCTGTAAAATATCTGGGAGTATGCGTGCGGAACGATTTGAAGTGGAATGATCATATAAAATTAATTGTTGGTAAGGCGGGTACCAGGTTGAGATTCATTGGGAGAGTGCTTAGAAAATGTAGTCGATCAACAAAGGAGGTGGCTTACAAAACACTCGTTCGACCTATACTTGAGTATTGCTCATCAGTGTGGGATCCGTACCAGATCGGGTTGACGGAGGAGATAGAGAAGATCCAAAGAAGAGCGGCGCGTTTCGTCACAGGGTTATTTCGTAACCGTGATAGCGTTACGGAGATGTTTAATAAACTCTGCAAGAGAGGCGCTCTGCATCGCGGTGTAGCTTGCTCGCCAGGTTTCGAGAGGGTGCGTTTCTGGATGAGGTATCGAATATATTGCTTCCCCCTACTTATACCTCCCGAGGAGATCACGAATGTAAAATTAGACAGATTAGAGCGCGCACGGAGGCTTTCAGACAGTCGTTCTTCCCGCGAACCATACGCGACTGGAACAGGAAAGGGAGGTAATGACAGTGGCACGTTAAGTGCCCTCCGCCACACACCGTTGGGTAGCTTGCGGAGTATAAATGTAGATGTAGATGTAGATGAGTGATGTCCTTAGGTTAGTTAGGTTTAATTAGTTCTAAGTTTTAGGCGACTGATGACCTCAGAAGTTAAGTCGCATAGTGCTCAGAGCCATTTGAACCATTTTTTGCAAACGTCGTCGAGCTGTTCGTGCAGATGATTGTTGTCTTGCAAACGTCCTCATGTGTTGACTCAGGGATCGAATCGTGGCTGCACGATACGTTACAGCCATGCGGATAAGATGCCTGTCATCTCGACTGCTGGTGATACGAGGCCGTTGGGATCCAGCACGGCGTTCCGTATTACCCTCTTGAACCCACCGATTCCATATTGTGCTAACAGTCATTGGACCTCGACCAACGCGAGCAGCAGTGTCGCGATACGATAAACCGCAATCGCGATAGGCTACAATCCGACCTTTAACAAAGTCGGAAACGTGATGGTACGCATTTCTCCTCCTTACACGAGTCATCACAACAACGTTTCACCTTGCAACACCGGTCAACTACTGTTTGTGTATGAGAAATCGGTTGGAAACTTTGCTCATGTCAGCACGTTGTAGGTGTCGCCACCGGCGCCAACCTTGTATGAATGTTCTGAAAAGCTAATCATTTGCATATCACAGTATCTTCTTCTTGTCGGATATATTTCGCGTGTGTAGCACGTCATTTTCATGGCCGGCCGGTGTGGCCGTGCGGTTCTAGGCGCTTCGGTCTGGAATCGCGTGGCCGCTACGGTCGAAGGTTGGAATCCTGCCTCGGGCATCGGTGTGTGTGATGTCCTTAGGTTAGTTAGGTTTAAGTATTTCTGAGTTCTAGGGGACTGATGACCACAGATGTTAAGTCCCATAGTGCTCAGAGTCATTTGAACCATTTCATCTTCATGGTGTAGCAATTTTAATGGCCAGTAGTGTAATCTTGTCCTCGAGAAACCTACTGACGCCGTATGTAGGGGGCTGTATTACGTTCCTAGAATCATAATTTATAGCTAGTGCTAGAAACTTTTTTAATAGACTTCCTCTGGATAGCTTACGCCTGTCTTCAAGATTCTGGCAGTTCAGTTTCTGTAGTATATCTGTGACACTCTCCCACAGGTCAAACCAACCTGTGACCGTTCGTCCTGCTTTCCTCTGCATCAACCCCTGTTAGTCCTGTTTAGACGGGTCCTACACGCTTGAGAGGTAGTCCAGAATGAGTCGCACCGAGGGATTTGTAAGACTGACTGCATTTTCCCAGTATGCTACCACGACTGAGTCTCTGAGGATGGTCACAAGCTCCAATGGCTGAGCCACACCGTGGAAGCTGCATAAAGTACAGGGCGTGCGCTGACCAAATGCTCGGAGGTTGAGTGTGAGCTGCGGCAGATGATGAGCCACTGGGTGCGGCCAGCATAAAGATTTGAACATGCTCTGAGCAAATGTTTTCTGCTAGTTGTTGAGTGAGGTCTTTAACAGGCAGGCAGAAGGATATCGGCGTGGAGTACGTGACTTGCAGACACGTGATTGCAACGGTACGGTCATTGCTGGTGTTGTCCGGGCAGTCAACAGTGCTTGCAGCCACGTAGGGTGGTTTCGGCGGACAACTTTGGCACGGCGGTCCACTGAGTGCATGCAATCTCTGGCAGCTGTGTTGACACGCGTGGATTGGGGACGTAGTAATTACAGTGTTTCCAAATTGACTTTGTTTGTCATCCACTTAGTTGAAGACGTTTTTGTACCGTTTGTATGCAAGAAATCATGCTGTGACATTCGAAATCACGAGTTTTGGTTCACCCTGTATATCTATAATATGTTAAAAGCGTCCACTGTATATAACGCTTCTACTGAAATACTGATGTCTGTGATACCTCTAATAATACAGAATATAGCTTTTGAATACAAAAAAAAAAATGGTTCAAATGGCTCTGAGCACTATGGGACTTAACTTCTGAGGTCATCAGTCCCCTAGAACTAACCTAAGGACATCACACACATCCATGCCCGAGGCAGGATTCGAACCTGCCACCGCAGCGGTCGCGCGGTTCCAGACTGTAGCGCCTAGAACCGCTCGGCCACCCCGGCCGGCTTTTGAATACAAGCGAGTCAGTTTCATCACGAGGGAGGACTACGCTCGATCTGAACAGATATTGTTTCAGGCCTAGCATAGCACTGTAGCTGTCAGTCGAGAATGCTACACAGCGGGAATCAATCAAGTGCTAAGTTATAACAAAGATTTAGGGCTTACAAGTGTCAGGTTATCATCATGATATCCTCCACATGAACTCTTTCAGTAAATCCAATGGTGACAGACTGTGACCCACCGACGCGGACATACGCGCTGTTGCGTCGTATGTGTGATGCGGGACTTACGTTAGTCAAAATTCAGCAGTTGTGTTGTCGAATTGAGATTTGTGGACAGGTAGTACCGGAGAATCTGATACATTTTCTTATTAATTCACCGTAGCAACCAGACTGCGTGATTTGTTTTGTTATTAATTATTTCAATAATATGTGTAGGACCAGCACCTTTAATTATTTCAAAGAGCTACTGAATGAGTAAACCAAATATTTCCGTTGAAATCGCCTAGGTCGACTACATCATTTATTTGTGACATCACAAAAAAATGGCTCTGAGCAGTATGGGACTTAACATCTGAGATCATCAGTCACCTAGACTTAGAAATATTTAAACGTAACTAACCTAAGGACATCACACACATCCATGCCCGAGGCAGGATTCGAACCTGCCACCGCAGCGGTCGCGCGGTTCCAGACTGTAGCGCCTAGAACCGCTCGGCCACCCCGGCCGGCTTTTGAATACAAGCGAGTCAGTTTCATCACGAGGGAGGACTACGCTCGATCTGAACAGATATTGTTTCAGGCCTAGCATAGCACTGTAGCTGTCAGTCGAGAATGCTACACAGCGGGAATCAATCAAGTGCTAAGTTATAACAAAGATTTAGGGCTTACAAGTGTCAGGTTATCATCATGATGTCCTCCACATGAACTCTTTCAGTAAATCCAATGGTGACAGACTGTGACCCACCGACGCGGACATACGCGCTGTTGCGTCGTATGTGTGATGTGGGACTTACGTTAGTCAAAATTCAGCAGTTGTGTTGTCGAATTGAGATTTGTGGACAGGTAGTACCGGGGAATCTGACACATTTTCATATTAATTCACCGTAGCAACCATACTGCGTGATTTGTTTAGTTATTAATTATTTTAATAATATGTGTAGGACCAGCACCTTTAATTATTTCAAAGAGCTACTGAATGAGTAAACCAAATATTTCCGTTGAAATCGCCTAGGTCGACTACATCATTTATTTGTGACATCACAAAAAAATGGCTCTGAGCAGTATGGGACTTAACATCTGAGATCATCAGTCACCTAGACTTAGAAATATTTAAACGTAACTAACCTAAGGACATTACACACATCCATGCCCGAGGCAGGATTCGAACCTGCGACCGTAGCAACAGCGCGGTTCCGGACTAAAGCACCTAGAGCCACTGGGCCACAACGGCCGGCTTTGTGACATCACCTAATATAATTTATTTTATTTAATACAACAAAATGTGCTTCACGTTATTTATTATTCACAGCCGGCCGAAGTGGCCGCGCGGCTCTGGCGCTGCAGTCTGGAACCGCGAGACCGCTACGGTCGCAGGTTCGAATCCTGCCTCGGGCATGGCTGTGTGTGATGTCCTTAGGTTAGTTAGGTTTAACTAGTTCTAAGTTCTAGGGGACTAATGACCTCAGCAGTTGAGTCCCATAGTGCTCAGAGCCACTTTTATTATTCACAACTATTAGCCAATGTTTGGTAAATTTGACTGTAAAATCACTCGCAATTGATGTACATTACGCAGTCAAACTGCAGGGCGTTAAAGCTGGCGTGTGTGGCTCTACCACTACAACAATAGTGAGCCAAGTACCTGATCTAAACCGCACATTGCTCGATACCAGTCTTCGTCACATTCTTTTCCGATAAGTCGCAAATCGTTTGCTTCATCTCTGCTAATCAAATGTGATCTTAACTTTTCTCATTTATTCCACTCTTTTCACCGGTTAGTCGCACAACGAACCTTTCTTTAACTTGGCGTAATGGTATTTGTGACATAAAGGCGATCGCATGAACAAACCGGATTGTGTGTAAATAAATACACATCAGATCAACTTTTGGTTGTTTCGTGATGCCATTCCGAGAAAGACAGTTCATTAATAAGAAAACCGCACGTAATAAATATTTTTCACAGCCTACACACTGAACTTCTTTTGTGTGGAATAGGTAACGCAACAAATAACGATCAGTAATTTTCCTTTTCGAAACTGTCTTTTCTTTTAATGTGTAGGTAACAGCAAACGTAGAGATTGACTTCAAATTCAAAAGAAAGTTATGTTAGAGTTGGAATATAAACACAATAACGTGTTTGTAAGATGAAGGCTCGTAATACACAGAGAGGTAAGTTGGACTGAATGAGTAATTGAGAAAGGGCATCTGTGTGTGGATGGGTATGAGCTACTTACGGCGATGGACTGATGGGTATGAGTAAGTTGTAGTTTGGGGAGATCATGCTATTTAGGGACGAAATGCGAGTTGAGAAAGCGAGAAAGTGGTCGCATGCCGTAATTTTTGGGAAAAGTCTTAAAGGTGCTGAGGAAGGTAGAATGAGGCAGCTGGTACCCCACTTTTCTGTCAGAGTCTTTAAAATAAACAGGGGCAAACAATTTTTTAAATTTCTCTGTCTTCTTCCAGCTAGCAAAAGATCCTACTTCTCATTCCTTTCGCTTCCACGCTGACATTTGGAAGTCACTTTCTAGAAACAGGACATGTTCATTCATGTTTTCCGAAGAATTCCTCTTGTAGATCTATAAATGAAGCACTCGTTTATCTCTGGAAGATTCTTCTTTCACAGACCGTCACTTTTTTCCCATGTGCCAGGCAGTTTCTCTACGTTGCCCTTTCGTATCTGCGGGCACATGACGAACCTCTGTTCTGGTGCTTCCATTGCTGCAACAGAACATGCACAGCGTCCAGTAAACACGCAAAGATAAAATTCCTTTTCTCCCTGTCTACTGGTACTTGATAGGATCTCTCAACGTCCACATACACTGATGAGCCAAAACATTATGGCGGCCTGTTTAATAGAGTGTTGATCCACATTTGGGGCGAAATATACAAGCAGTTTTACTTGGCAAAGATGCGACAGCAATTTGGTGTGTTTCCGGAGGTGCGTGGCACCGAATGTCTACGGACAGGTCGCCCAGTTCCCATTAATTACAGGCCGGTTGTTTGTGGACCCGGAGTTGGGTGCCGATAGCGTCCCATATGAGTCAGATCGGGTTTAGATCAGGTGAATTTAGCGGTCTAGACATCAACGTGACCTCGCTATCATGCTTCTCAGATCACTGTCGCACGGCTGTGGCGTTGTGGCAAGGTCAATTATCCTGCTGAAAGATGCCATGGCTGTCAGAAAAGACATCAGGCGTGAATGGATACAGGTGGGTCACAGTAATGTTCACTTAGTTGACAGCTGATATGATGCATTATGCTACTAGCACAAGTGCCATGGAAGTCCGGGTGAATATCTCCCATACCATGATACTGCCCTTACTGGCCTGATCTTTGACACGGTGCGTGTTTTCAGCAGCCATTTGAATAGATAACGGCGTATCCACACACGACCATCGGACTGATGTAACAAGAAACGTGAATCATCCGACTAGGCGATACGTTTCTATGATCCAAAGTCCAGTCTCAATGATTGCATACCCAATATAATTGTAACTGATGATGTCGCTAGATCAACAAGGGAAAACGTAGGAAACGTCTGCTGCAGGAAAAGTGTTCAACAAAGAGTACTGAGCGAGGTGACGCTATGGTTAGCACACTGGACTCGCATTCGGGAGGACGATGGTTCAAATCTACGTCCGACCGTCCAGATTTAGGTTTTCTGTGATTTCCGAAAATCGCTTCAGGCAAATTCCAGGATGATTCCTTTGAAAGGGCATGGCCAATTTCCTTCCCCGTCCTAACCTAATCCGATGAGACCGATAATCTCGCTGTTTGGTACCCCAATCAACCAACGAACCAACAATGTGCGTTTAACGAAGTGCTCTGAAATCCTTGTGCTTACGCGAGCACTGTACTTTGTCAGATCTGCCCACAGCGTAAAGACGTGGACGTCCATCACCGTGTCGCCTATTCGTGGTTCTTTTCATGGATGTCCACAACAGTAACACCCGAACAGCCGACCAGCTTCCCGTTTCTGAGATGCTCACTTCGAGAGACAGACTGTAACAATCTGACGTTTGTCACAGACGCTGATGTCAGTGGATTTCCGCGTTTGCAGCCCGTATCGTTGCTAGAACGATTTCCTATTCGTCTCTGCTCCGCTTATACATTTGTGGAAAAAAAAAAAAGGTATCACATATTCCTGCAGGAGATAGTATTCGTCAGCACTAGAAGAAAAGTTCCTTTAATTACATCTGGAAACCAGTATATGCTGGAATAAAGGCTGTTTTACTTGTGACATATAATATGTAGTGTTTACAGAAGAGGTAGGATTTACAAGAGATTGCATAATAAGTTACTACATTACATACTGGTGGGTAGACCCTTGAGCAGTCGTGGAGGTCAGGCATCAGAATCGCTCCTTATAAACGTCTGGACATAAATTAGTTTTCCTTGGCTCTGTCGCAACAGTGTAACGCATCGTGTACTATCAGGGGTGACAGTCCGTCGCCATTTATTACAGCATGGGTTACGCCCAGGTCGTCCACTTCTCTGCCTTCCTTTGACGAAGCTTTAGAAACATGCTAGACGGCTATAGTGTACGGAACGAGTTCAATGGGGACAGGAATGACATCAGATAGTGTTTTTGGACAAATCCAGTTTCTGTTTGTTTCAAAATGATGGCCGCATTTTGTTTCGCTGCAGACAGGGGGAGCAGCATTACAGTACCTGTATTCACACAAGACATACAGCAATAACTCAAGGGCTTATGGCTATTGGGTACAACCACAAATCACAGTTTGTGCATGTTCAGGGCACTGTGACCAATGTGACCTACGTGAATGACATTCTACGACCTGTAGCCATACCCTTTCTGCACAACACTCCAGGCGCCATTTTTCAGCAAGATATTACGCGACCACATGTTGCTGCATGAACGCGTGCCTCCTTGGTCTCACAGGATGTCAGCCTTTTGCCCTGGTCTGCCAGATCGCCAGACTTGTCGCCAATCGAAAATGTGTGTGATATGGTTAAACGATGGCTGGAGCACTGTGGTCCACTGCAAACCACCACAGATGAACTTTGGAATCAGGAGAATGTAGCGTGGACGGCTATACCACAGAACGCAATTCGCGCCTTATACCTGTCGATGGCATCACGCATGGAACAAGTTACCACGGCCCATGGCAGACCTAGTGCCATCTAGGCAACAGTACACATGCTGAACTGAGGTGACTGAAATGTTAATCAGTTCCGCAGAACAGACTGATGTACATTTCCTGTGAATATGAACGTCCTACCTGTAGTCGTTTTCTGAACATGAGTGTACTTTTTTGTATAATAACTATTAATAAATGATGTTCGTTATTTCTTATTGTCACATTTCTCTGAAAAGAAACTGAAAATAGTGATTGTATTAAAGATGAAAGCTGCGTTATTTGGGCACTTGTTGTGTTTAAACGCCTCATGAACAAGTGTTTATTACATATTCAGAGTACGTTCATGAATATGTGAGTAAAATAAAAACCTCTCAGAGCGAGTAATCGTATTTTTTTACGAAGGAGGTTACGTACGGCATTGTTTGTTAAAATTCGTAAATGGGTGTGACAAATGTAAAGCACCTTGTGCCACCGGCGATGAGTTGACTGCAAGTGGGAGGAACAGTGACATTGACTTGTATTTGCTCTGTCTGTGTAGAGGCCCTTAAAGGCAACTGGCTGATTTAATATTTCATACTGTCGTTGAAGGATAAAAAAAATGATACTGACAATTAGTTCGCAACCAGCACAAACAGAGAAATGTTAAAGCAGCTTCACGAATTGTTAGTAGACTTACTCACTTTTCTGAGAGATGTAGTTGAGGCAAAAATAAGAAAAAAAGCCATTCAATAACATGACATATTTTTGGAAATATTCTTACAGCTGTTCTAAAACAAGGAACAAGTGGAAGTTTTTTACATTTTAAAATAAATGCAAATTTATGTGTAGTGGTGTGTTTTATGTCTTTCTAGTTTTCCTCTAGAACGTGTTTTTTGTGTGCCACACGATTTAAAAGCTGTGTTTATTGCATTAGATCAGATTACAAAGCTGCAGATTTCACGAACGCTCTAAACTGAGCCAGGTAATAGGATTGATGATACGCTGTGCTTAAAGTAATACTGCTGAAGAGTGTTTATAGTTTTTTCTCGTCCTTCTCAGTTCCTCCACATTCCGTAGCAGCCTGGAGCACGCTCGTGCTCAGCAAGTGCAATCGACTCTACTCCACTCCGGCTTCCTCCACCACTGCGATATTCCGAGCAGGTGTGCGTGAGAGACGGGTATAGGCCAAAGGCCGCCGTGCGAGAAACATAAGAAGACTACTTCTAAGAGACGATAACTACAGGAGCCTTTTATAAACAGGGTTTTATCATGTTTTCCCTTTTTTGAAAAAGCAAAGCTTTTATTACTTTACTAAAGTAGTACATTAGATAGTGGTAATACAATGAGCAGAACCATAAAGAAATTTAGGTACAGAAAATCAGTTTTAACTTGTGATGTTTATACATTTCTACACATTTCGATTTCAGAATATGTAATACATCTAGTCTTTTGATTCGTGTTAAGGTCAAACACACAATGTTACGCAGATTAAAATCTGTTAAACTCGATTGTTGATGGGACTTCGTTTAGTTCATAACAGAAGGTGAAAAAAGAAAACATTCACACGCATGTGTTGAACCATGTAATGAAATAACTTCAGCGGCTCGTCTTTTGCAGTCAAGGATATTCCCATGGGGGTAAGATTTTATAAAAGTTCTGTAAGTCCCTGGACTGGACAAACAGGTCGTTGACCTGGGTACATCTATCAGCTCAAGGCTGAAGTAACCAAGTACATTAGCAGCCAAAAGCGAGAATGATCTGACAGATAATTGGAAATTCGTTTTCATTCGTGTTGTGTCTTGTAGTCTCGTAGAGAACGGAGGATGAAATATTTCAATTACTAAAACGTGGGCAGTCATGTCTCGTCCAGAAATGATTATCTTGAGTTACGGATAATATTCCACGTCACGAAGCTGAAGCTGACTTTTCAATAGAATTTCTTTTTGTGTGATATAATCAATGTTGTCCACCATATCAATTACCAGATGACCTCCCCTTGCGTTGAGACACTTAATGAATTCAAATAATTGGTGATGTCAGGCATAAAAGATTTTATCATTGAATCTCAATGTAGACAAGTGTAATGCGCTGCGAATACATAGAAAGAAAGATCTCATATCATTTAGCTACAATATAGCAGGTCAGCAACTGGAAGCAGTTAATTCCATAAATTATCTGGGAGTACGCATTAGGAGTGATTTAAAATGGATTGATCATATAAAGTTGATCGTCGGTAAAGCAGATGCCAGACAGATCCATTGGAAGAATCCTAAGGAAATGCAATCCGAAAACAAAGGAAGTAGGTTACAGTACGCTTGTTCGCCCAGTGCTTGAATACTGCTCAGCAGTGTGGGATCCGTACCAGATAGGGTTGATAGAAGTGATAGAGAAGATCCAACGGAGAGCAGCGCGCTTCGTTACAGGATCATTTAGTAATCGCCAAAGCGTTACGGAGATGATAGATAAACTCCAGTGGAAGACTCTGCAGGAGAGACGCTCAGTAGCTCGGTACGGGCTTTTGTTAAAGTTTCGAGAACATACCTTCACCGAGGAGTCAAGCAGTATATTGCTCCCTCCTACGTATATCTCGCGAAGAGAGAATGAGGATAAAATCAAAGAGATTAGAGCCCGCACAAATGCATACCGACAATCCTTCTTTCCACGAACAATACGAGACTGGAATAGAAGAGAGAATCGATACAGGTACTCAAAGTACTCTCCGCCACACATCGTCAGGTGGCTTGCGGAGTATGGGTGTAGATGTAGATGTAGATGACTCTAGTTACCGTTAACTCATTTTTTTCACCTACGGCCACCTTCAGTTCAGCCAGCATTCACTGCCGTTCATCAGAAGACGAGTGTATCATACCGTATCTCTGGGTGTTGTTGTAATGATGTTGCAATGAATCTTTTTCCAGTTCCTAATAGTTCGATGGCTTATTAAGCAATTTGATTGTCCTTTAAACGATACGACAAGTAAGGTAATTCGCATTCGGCATTGAATGGTGTGGCCTCTCCACTTCATACATTTTTGTCAAAGGCGTAGACGCTATAGCTTTCCTAATGCAGAAGGAAAATCTAAGCTAAAGCAAGCAGTATTGTCAGCGACCTGTTTAACCTCTGACAAGGCGAATACTTTGCTCTAGTAGCGTCCGACTGCAGACTTCAATTTCCTCTTCGTCATGACCCCTCAACCTCACTCGGCACTGCGCTCGGAGCGCTAGCAGAAGACGCGGCCGGAACGCTGTTTGACCAGGCCTTATCTACAGCTTAATCTTCTCTGCGTGAAATGCCAATACATGATGGTTTATACGTTCGCAACAAAATGTCGTACTGGAAACCGCCCCGCTTGCTGCTAGCACCTGCGGCTCTGCCTGTGCCTAGCACTCAGACTGTGACGTCACCAGAAGCAGCGGCGGGCCTTAGAGAGCCTGTATAGGGAGAGTGTGGCCAACCGGACGATACGGCGGCCATTTTTCTACCAAACTGCGGGCGGGACTTTTGAATGGCCAGGAGTGGAGTAGTGGAGTACACACTCACCGAATCAAAAGCACAACACAATATGGCGAAATCATTCGTTAAATGCCTTTGTTTATAAGATCAATGTGTTATAATAATTTTCACACAGCCAATTTACGGGTTTGTTTTCAAATTTAACTATGTGTATTGCAAGTTGTTTTATATGTAGTAAAAAGCAAAAACGACTTACTTCGCATCGATAAGAGTACTTGGTAGGTTTCCACAAGGCTCCTGTTTGATTTATGTCAGCCCTGTTGACTGCGAATGCCCACTGCTTTCGTCTTTCTTCATTGCGTGGAAATGCTAACATGCGAAATCCACCTTCGCCTCTATTGGAACAACCAAATGCAGCACAACCTGGCATCGTTTACGAACGTCTGCAGAACGAATTACAGATGTCAAAAGCAATACTGTACAATTACTAAAGTGTTTACTTCAAACATGTAGGCCTACCGACTTCATCACAAAACGCTTCATTGTTTCAACTCGTATTTAAGATCGCAAACGCTAATTACGTACTAAAAACGATATACAACTAAATCGAACATGCATGTACAACGCATAACAAGTCTGTCAATAATTCAAATACCTTTTAATCGTAGCCGGCCGCGGTGGTCTCGCGGTTCTAGGCGCGCAGTCCGGAACCGTGCGACTGCTACGGTCGCAGGTTCGAATCCTGCCTCGGGCGTGGATGTGTGTGATGTCCTTAGGTTAGTTAGGTTTAAGTAGTTCTAAGTTCTAGGGGATTGATAACCACAGCAGTTGAGTCCCATAGTGCTCAGAGCCATTTCAACCATTTTTTTTAATCGTTTCCAAAAGTCCTCTGAACTTCAATCCAACTGAAAAGCACGGCGAACATACGAAGCGCGAGAGACGTTTGGCGCCATTTCTCTGCCAAAGCTAATTAACCAATCACGAGCAACTTCACCTATGGCCACTCTCTCTGTATACAGGCTCTCTAGCGGGCCTTCTCTCGCGAGGCCCTCTGGTCTGTCTTGTGCAGCTCGCGGGCGCTTAGCGCTGCTCGTGACAGAGGCAGCAGCAGCGGCTGCCCGGACCTGTTCCCCGCTGTGGCGGCGCCAGATAAGCGGCCCTTGTTTACGGCGGCCCCTGATCCCGCCAGGTCGTGATGACGGACCGGCGGAGTGCCCCCTCGTGACGGCCGGCGCTTACCTGGCGCAACGCCCCGCGCTTTGCGACCTCGCCGGCTCTGCACGAGCCAGCGCACGTTGGCGTGGGGCAGGGTTGCAGGCCGCTGTCAGCTCCTGGTGGTGGCGGCGTCGTCGTTGTCAGCATAAGCAAAGGGATACCCGCTATAAAATTATTCATGTAAACTATGATTTCATGCTTATATACCGGTATCAGAGCAGAACTTGAAGACAATATTATAGAAAGAGAAGGGGTGGGGACAAGATGACAGATATGGAACTCCGAACTAATATTTGACAGATCACCGAAAGGCCTAAGACAAAACAAGGACCATGGAGCAGACGACATTCAGAGTTACTGACCTTAAATTTATCCATGTTGTGCGCTATTGGTTCAGATCAGCGACACTATTACGAAATTACGAAATAATTTTCCTGCTTCAGTCACTTTTATTGCTATTTATCATACGAACTACAAACCAAGAGTTCTGCTCAATGGACAAACGTTGAGGTACAACCCTTTCCCAAAATATCTCGGAATCACTCTAGATAGAACCCTGAGCTATGAAGAGCACATCACCAAGCTTTCTCATAAAGTTGCTGCAAGGAACAGTATACTACATAAGCTCTGTGGTACCACATGGGGAACCTCTGCTGACTGTCTGCGTTTAACAGGCATCAGTCTTGTGTACTCTGCTGCCGAGTACTGTGCACCTTTCTGGTTGGAAAGTGTACATGTGAAGACGGTAGACACAAAACTTAACGACACAATGCGCTGCATTACTGGTTCCATCAAATTAACCCCATGCCACTGGTTACCTGTACTGAGTCACATCCCTCCACCTCACTTAAGGCGGAAACAAGCTCTACTCAGGGAGGCCAGGAAGGTCTCTGCATCACCCTCTCTATCACTGCACCAGGAATTCTGTCATCCGCCACAGCAACGATTGCGATCAAGGAGACCAGCAAGTGTTACTGAAGGACAACTCATCGCGGATGGTTTTGATCTAAATGAAAACTGGAAACATGAATGGTCAACAAAAACATTGGGAACAATAGCCCATTACCTTGATCCCAGAAAGAAGCCAAAAGGTTTTGACCTACCGAGGAACCTTTGGTGCCGCCTCAACAGGTTAAGGACTCGACGTGGTTGTTGTAGCTACTTCAGGTACAAATGGGGCTGGATCAGTTCACCAGTGTGTGAATGTAATCAAGAAGAGCAGACAATTGAACATTTAGTCCAACGCTGTCCACTTCATTCATACCCTGGAATTCCCGATGACTTGTTCGCTCTCACACGCAGCTTAATTAACTGGTTGAAAAACACGGACTTTAAGGTTTAATCATATATATATTGCATAAAATCATTTGCCTTATATCAACTGTATATTGTATAAAATCACCATACGATTAAATAAATAAATAAGCACTAGACGTTTCGACAACATACTGCCATCATCAGAGCACTGCAATTACATGTGCTGTACGAGGAGCATTCAGTAAGTAAAGGAACACATTTTCTCTGAAAGCAGCTTGGTTTTATTTGGAGCTCCAATACACCATATTATTCCCCACTCTTTTGGCTACAAAACCCAGTTTATGAACGTAATCTCCGTTCAATGCGACGGCCTTCAGCCACGTTGCTGTGAGGGCCTGTGCGCCAGCACTGTACCTATTGGTCTATGTTGGAGCCAACGTCTTGCTGCATCAATAATCTGTGCGTCATCCACGTACTGCTTCCCGCGGACTCCATCCTTCATTATGCCAAACAGGTAGAAGTAGGAAGGTTATAGTGTGGGCGAGGACGAACAGTCGCCGCGCGGAGTGGCCCCATGGTTAGAGGCAACATGTTAGGAATTGCGCGACCCCTCCAGCCGGAGATTCGACTCCTCCTCTGGGCATGTGTATGTGTGTGTGTGTGTGTGTGTGTGTGTGTGTGTGTGTGTGTGTGTGTGTTATTCTCATAAGGGAACCTCCCCATCTCACCCCCCTCAGATTTAGTTATAAGTTGTCACAGTGGATAGGCCTTGAAAAACTGAACACAGATCAATCGAGAATACAGGAAGAAGTTGTGTGGAACTATGAAAAAATAAGCAAAATATACAAACTGAGTAGTCCATGCGCAAGATAGGCAACATCAAGGATAATGTGAGCTCAGGAGCGCCGTGGTCCCGTTGCAGCTGCGGACCGAGAGGTCCTTGGTTCAAGTCTTCCCTCTAGTGAAAAGTTTACTTTCTTTACTTTTGCAAAGTTACGATCTGTCCGTTCATTCATTGAAATCTCTGTTCACTGTAATACGTTTAGTGTCTGTGTTTTGCGACCGCACCGGAAAACCGTGCGATTAGTACACGAAAGGACGTGCCTCTCCAATGGGAACCGAAAACATTTGATCGCAATGTCATAGGTCCACCAATTCCTCCACAGGAAAACACGTCTGATATATTCTATACGACACTGGTGACGGCATGTGCGTCACATGACAGGAATATGTTGTTGACCCACCTAACTTGCACACTTGGCGAATAGGTAAAAAGATTCGACTACCTTGCCCGATTTAGGTTTTCTTGTGGATGTGATAATCACTCCCAAAAAAGTGATGAAAACATAAGAGTTTGTCACAAAAGTTGCAACAAATGAATGCAACAGTTTCACAGTCGCACAGTTTTCCCTGTGCTCTGTCAAAACATATGTCTTTTACGTTTTCAAATGTTTCCGTGTGTAGACCGTCAAATCCTACATATGTCCAAGCAAATCTGAACATGTCCTGGAATTTTGGAGAGCGAAGTTGATTATGTGTGAGTGCCTGAACTTTGATAATTGTCTGAAAATAAAAAATTAAACTTTACACTCGAGAGAAGACTTGAACCAAGAGCCTTTCGTTCGACAGCTGCTCACGCTAACCACGGGACCACGGCACTCGTAAGCTCACAGTCTCCTTGATGTTGCCGATCTTGCGCATGGAATACTCAGTTTGTATATTTCGCTTATTTTTTTCATAGTTACACACAACTTCTTCCTGTTTTCTCGATTGATCTGTGTTCAGTTTTTCAAGGCCTATCCCTGTGCCAACTTGTAACTAAATCTGAGGGGGGTGCGATGGGGAGGTTCCCTTGTCAGCATAAGTTAGTTTAAGTAGTGTGTAAGTCTAGGGACCGATGGACTCAGCAGTTTGGTCCCTTAGGAGTTCACAGACATTTGAATTTTTTTTTTTTTTTTTTTTTTTTTTTTTACGAATAGTCGAATGAAGTTTTGTTAGCTCCCTCCACGCGGGTGCACAGAGTTGTGTGAGACCTGGCGTTGTCGTGGAGAAGAAGATTGCGAGGTGCCGGGGCTAGCAGTGTATTTAACACTAAATTCTAGAATATACATATGTAAATGATGCTCTAAGCCCCCCCTATTCTAACTCCGACTTTTGCTGTTGCACAAGGATTAAAAAATATACGCGAACTGACTGTAATCAACCCTGCAAGTCTAGTAGAAAAGAGTTTGGCACCTGCAATAATTTAATTTGATAAATAAGTTAAATAAAGGAAGGTTTCATTAACGTAGTGAGAAATGATGGGTTGCTCTACCGATTAACAGAATGAAAGTTCTGTCCAAAATAACAATATGATTTATTAAGACTAAACACAAAATAATAAACAAAAACACATGAAACATTTATAATACATCAAATTGGCTCAAATTGGATACTCAAACAAACGCTGTGAAGGTGAAGTTGTCCCTAAACTAGATTGTGAGGTTTATGACGAAGTGGTATGTGGAGCCAATTCGTTGCCACTCAAATCTTAAGAGAGACACACAGCTAACCCAACATTAATTGCTGCTACTCAAGACAGAACAAAGTTAGAAAAAGACGAACAGGCGCGCTCTGCTGAGCTCTGATTATCACCTAGGAAAATCCCTATCTGCCGGTGCTGCGGACATACATTACCAAACTATCTTCTTAACTGCCAGAACACGATCTGGCGTACCGGAGGCGATGGCTGGTTGCTTCGACGTCCTCGACCGGAAGGCGAGAGCCGACTACCTAGAGCACCCGTACAGGCCGAACACACCACATTCCCGCCCCCACGACAGTGGCCGTGGTTAAACGTTCCAATCAGCAACTCGAAAACTGGCGGAAAATTCCACTCTATTGCCGGAGCACTGCCATTCCACCAATGGAGATTCTTGGCGCCAATTTCTGCGCTGATTTTGCTACGTCACGGAGCTATGCCCTGAGCAAGCCAATCACAGTTACTATCTTGCAGAAAGCGCGGGAATTTTCCCGCCACAACTGCCTGGGTACACAAGTCATTCCCACGCCTCGCTGGTAGCCCGCCAGAAAGTGTTTTCGCTAAGTTTCTGCGAAGTAACGGAACCTCTAGCCCAGCCGCTACTTCAGGCCCCTCCGGGCGTGTCTTTTGACAATGTTGGCGTCTGGAAAGCATTCACTCGACTCCCTCACACCCTTTTAAAATCAGCAGAGCCCGCCTGTCACCGGACCACCCGGGTGACGAGAGACGCTGCGTGGGAAGTCCGCGTGTGAAGGAATAGCAACTTTCCACCGCATGCAATTAGAGAGGAGAATCGTAAGATAGAAATATGAGAGGGGGCTCATGCCACCTCTCATTGCCCCTATGCCATTTTAGATTGTAATTGGTGAGCGGTTGGCTCACTTAGGAGCAAGGCAGTGAGTCAATCGCCCAAGAACAATCTTGCAAACTGACCCCACATGCCGCACTCTATAAAGAAAATCACTGCAACTGAAAAATGCAGCTCATAGAGGGAGGATTATTTATGATGTAGCCAACTTCACCTTCTCAATATGGAACTCTAACACTCACATCACAGGTCCATACCCAGGGAGCCCCTTCCAAACACCGATTCACACAGTCTTTCACGCTCTAAATATGGCCCGGGCATGTGAGCCAAATATGGAGCAGTTTATTCTTTACAATCAGAGTTGGAGTGCTCCGCAATTAAATGCCCAAGATGTTACAACAATTTGTATCATTGAACTAACCTGAACTCACTCACACATGATACTATTTAAGTTAACAATCTCTTTGTGAGCTTTCAGAATCTAATTACAACCTCCAATTCATTCTGTCTCCCTGCAGCAAGAATAACCTTTACAAAATGTTCCCTGAACTGATGGTCCATTCACAATGACAGTGGTGGTATCTGCTTCAGTTTATGGGGACTTCGGGCACACTGTTTGCATACACACAACAACAAATACAAAAATACAAAAAAAACAACATGGTGTGGAGAACAATACAGTAATTTGTAATTTGTGCGCCCTACTCTATCACTTACATAAGAATTACAGTGTAAAACACAAACACATATAAGGTATAACATACATTACAAAAACAACACTAGAGAAAGAAATTTAAGAAAAAAAACAAGGTTCATGGGGCATCAAGTTGTGTGTGCACATTGCACAGTGTTCACGACTGTGCTGAGAATGAGGGACTAAATCACATTGTTAGAAATATTCGAAGCACTTCACAAATTCCACAGCACTGACATTACATAGGGCTAAACGCCGGGTGTTGTTGCTACGTTGTTGCAACAGCAATAGGGTGTGCTGGAGCATCTGCAGTACTCTGTTGAGATTGCAGCAAGACCCACAGATATGATCACGGCAGTACGGTAGGAAGACACAGTAATAGGCTCTCCTCACGTCGATTAATTGTCTCTGAGGTCTACTTGTTGGGATACATCACTAGTCTAGGTTTCTTCTCTCGCTGGACAGTACTTTACGTTTCCCAATATTGCAGTTCGACGAGGGATGATGGCACGTGGAGTGACTCCACAAGTGTGTGAGGTCATCCATACAGGATCGAACTAGTAGCGACGAGTGCTATAACTGCTTTCTAATAGAGAGGAGAAGTTAGAAATGAGACAATTCATTTGTTAGAGTTTGTGGCACGATACTGCTTTGTGTATGCAGATCGGCCAATGCTAGTGAGTTGTATAAAACCAAACAGGTGAGTATATAGCGTCCCTTTCTGTCCTGAGGCACATGAGACGCCGGTTATGACTTATCTTCTTCGTGTACTCACGACAACGTGGTCTGCCGCAGGGAATCCCTCCAAACGGCTGCCGCGTCCAGAGAGCTAGCTGGCTGTCGCGTGTGGGTCGCGTGTCAGTGTCAACGGCCAGCCTCACTTTCGCTTGTGGCCCGGCGAGGGCTGTCTGCCGCCTAATCCCTCAGGTATACGGCCCGGGTGACTGTCAACTTGTAGGACCGAATGCTCTCGCGCCCTTCACGTCAGGTGGCGCGCTGACGCTCTCCTTGCAGGTAGCCGATGACCTCTTGTTTTTGCTCCGGCTGGCCTCTGCATTGCCACGATTCCCGTCATCTGCACAGTTCTGACAAAGATCTTATGCCTAACTTTTTCCCATGACCTTCTATGTTATAATAAATTTACATAACGATACATTGATGGTCTGTCATTTCAGACACTTATTTTAAATTTATAGTTATCAATCTACGGCTATACCTATAACCAAATCTTGGTGTATCTAAGCTAGACATGGAAATAATCTATCTTGATATTTGTGTAGAGACCGATCTCACTACTGTACATGGTGTGAGACGCTATACTGGATGAACAATTAAATGTGCGGGCCCGCACTAATATTACTATTAATTATATAGATCGACAGTAGACATGCTCAAGAATTAACTACCATTTGCCAATGATCTACATTCTATGTCTTTTAATTAAATTATGTTGTTATGCAGGTCTAAGTTTTACTGTGCTATAAAGAACATGCAACTATGCTACTTTCGCTCGCCTGTCGTCCCTCCATCTCGGGTCTGTGGTTTGGTGACCTGAAAAATAGCATCTTAACAGGCGCGTGCCAAACACTTGTGGTAGAAAACCGCCGCAATATTAAGGATCTAGTTATTGTAAAATCCTAAAGTTTAATTTATCCTAGTATATGGTACTCTCTCTATTATTATTTTTTTCTTTTTTTTCTTTTTTTTACCTTATACAACACTCTTACGTAATTCCTGTTACGCTGAGATGTCTCGCTGCTCGCCGCTATTGACGACAGTGATGTGCGCGCCGTACGACATGGCCTCCGAGTTCTCACTACGCCTCACTGAAACTCCAGAGACTGGGTTAGCTATGGCTATACAAGACAATAAATTTATAGTTGCAACTTCTTTTTCTATGTTATGCAGTATTCGCGATCAAAGCACACCTTTCCAGAGGCAATGTAATATGACCAAGCCAGGACTGGTTCCTGTTGAGGATTCCGTCGCCCACCACACATCAGCTACACAGTATGTCACGAATTTCCAAGTATAATTCCTTGGTTATTCATCTGTGACAGTCACAAGCAGCACGCTAAATCCCCAACCAGCACATTGGCATGGTAGGCTTTATGCCCGAATTTCTATCGTCTAGGCCCTAGGGCACCATTGGAGTCAAACGCTCACAGGTTCACCCCGACTTGCAAGACAACGATGCTGGCGCATCACTGTAAAAACTATACTGCACATGTTCATCCTCGAAATCACGCAATATACCACAATCTTGCAGTGCACTGACGCGTGCCTGCAAGCATTGGTATGAACGTCTCACGAACTGGTTGTGGCCGCTATGGAGGGTATCACGACTTCTCAGAATGCTTCTCAAAGCACGTTCTTGTATGCGCCCGTTTGTGCGACATCTCCTCACTCATCATTATCCCTCAATATGGACACCAGAAAGGAAAGGACTACAACATTTCATCATGGAAAGACAGTGTCTCCTACTCCACCGACATTGGAAGTCGCGAACAGAAAAAAAAAAGGATAGCAGCAGTAAATTCTTATGCGAGACAAAGCAGCGTGTTAATACTTTAGCAATCTTAATCTATTAATGCAACGATTATCGTTCCCCGAAGAAAGGTTCATATATTTGCCTATTCTACTATGTACACCATTTACACTACTACTATAGCAAGGTTCATGTATTTGCCCATTCTAGTATGTACACCACTTACACTACTACTATTCCACGAACTCCTTTATGTGAGAGATGTGGTGGAGTCCTATGGACTTCTTTCCTTTCAGCGTCTCCAATTCATAAGCATTGTGGTGAGCTGCTCTCCTTATACGGTACGGGCCGTTGTAAACAGAGTAGAATTTTTGGCATTTCATTTTTTGTTTGTTCGAAAGTCGGAAAGACTTCACGAGCACCTTTTGTCCAATTTGGAAGTGTCGTAGACGAGCTCCCCTGTCGGCACGTCTCTTCCTGACCTCTGCTGCAGCCCGTATCCTCTTGAGAGCCAAATCCACTATGGCTTGGTGCTGCATTCGCGCCCTTGGTGGGAAGTTTACGACCTCGGTTATCAAGTCCTTAGGAATCCGGTTTTTCAGTACTGTAATGGGTGCCAATTTTGTTATCCCATGGGGTGCCTCATTGATCACCTCCTGGAAGTCTTTAAGGAAAACGTCCCATGTCGTGTGCTGTTTGTTACAGTACAACCGGCACAAGTTTCCGAGTTCCTTAATAACCCGTTCTGCAGCATTCTAGCTCGGATGGTGTGAAGATATAAAAATGGGATCAATTTTACATCCACGCAACGTCTCCTTCCATGTTTTTGACTTAAACTGTGGCCCGTTATCAGAAATAATTTTACTTACATGACCAACCTGTGGTAGGAAATCCCGGATTAGAGCTCGTGATACAGTTCGTCCTGTCGCCCTCTTCAGTGGCGTAAAGGAAACGTATTTGGACGTTAGTTCAACAAACACTAATACGTAAGTATATCCTCTTCTTGTTCTTGGCAAAGCTCCCATCAAATCTGTTGCTGCTAATTGTCTTAATTTGGTCGGTACGATTGGGTATAATGGTGCCTGCATGCTCACAGTGGTGTGCTTAGCCTTTTGGCAGTCTTTACACACCGACAGTACCCTCCGTATTCGACGCTCCATGTTTCGAAAGTAACACATGGTCCTTAGCTTGAGATTGCACTTGCGTGGTCCGAAGTGTCCATAGCTGAGGTGAGTATGCCATATAACCTTGTTTATTAGGTGTTCAGGGATGCATACCCCCCATTCAGTGTCATTGGCATAATTTCGGTGGAAAATTATGCCTTTCCGCAAGAGGTAGAACTGCCTGATGGTGGCGTGTCTTCTGTCTATCCATTTCTGTTTCAATAGCACTAGGGCAGGGTCCTTGTCTTGCTCCTTCTTGATGTCCTGCATAATACAGGTAATAAAATTTTCAAAGGCTACTTTCTGCATATAGAAAAGGCAGTAGTGATTTTCCTCCAGATCTTCTTCCATGTTGTGCTCAAATCCGATCGGTGACCGTGATAAGGCGTCTGCAATAATGTTATGACTGCCAGGGATATATTCTATCGAAAAGTTGTACTGCTGCAGATATGATGCCCACCTAAAGAGCCGCCTGTGATTAAGCTTTGCAGTCATCAAGAACTCGAGTGCCTTGTGGTCTGTGTAGACCCTCGTCTTGCGACCAAACAGAAGGTATCTGAATTTTTCAAACGCCCATACAATAGCCAGCGCCTCTAGCTCGGTTACTGAGTAATTCCTCTCACTCTTGGCTAGTACTCTGCTACCAAACGCAATTGTCTTCCACACCCTGTTTGCTTCATGTACATAGTCTTGGAACACCATGACACCCAGACCTAAGTATGAACTGTCCGTTACTATGCAAAGCTCTTCTGCTAAATGAGGGTGTAATAGGATGGGTGCTTGTAATAATGCGAATTTTAATGCTTTCCATTCGGATTCGGCCGCCTCATCCCATTCCCAAGGAATCTTCTTTCCTGTAAGTTGATGCAACCTAGGACTGCTCTGAGTTTTTACATGTATAAAGCGGTTGTAAAAATTTATGATCCCGAAGAACCCCCTTAACTGCTTCTTTGTCGTAGGAATGGGAAACTTTTCAATCGCTTCGATCTTTTCGGGATTTGGCGCAATGCCCTCACCCGTGATGATATGTCCTAGAAATTTGACAGAGGACGTCCCAAAATTCGATTTTTCGATTTGATAGTCACTCCGTATTCCTTGAACGTCGGAAGGAGTTCACCGAGGACCGCATTGTGCTCTCCCCAAGATTTCTCCGCGATCAGCAAATCGTCCACATAGCTGGTGACATGACGTTTCAAATTATCGCTTAGTATGCCGTCCAGCCCCCGAATGAATGCGGCAGACGAAATGTTCAAACCAAATGGGAGACGACGAAACCGGTAACATCTTCCAAATGCTAAAAAGGCTGTGTACTGTCTGCAATTTGGATGGAGCTCGATCTGCCAGAAACTCGATTTCAGATCAACTGATGAGAAGATTGATATTCCATGGAAGTTTTGTAAGAGTTCCTCTAATCGTTCCGGTTTGTCTGTTTCGGGTTCTACTATGGCATTAATTTGTCGCGAGTCCAAGACTAAACGAATACTACCATCTGCCTTCTCGACTACTCTTAACGGGTTATTATAGGCTGAAGCCGTAGGTTCTATTATTCCTTCACTCAGCATTCGCGTAATTTCAGCTGCTACTTTCTGTCGATATGCCAAGGGGATTGGATAGGGTGGCACACGAAACTGGTTGTGCGGACGTACACGAAATTCATATTGGAAGTTCTTTATTGATCCTGTCTTGGGAAGGAAGACCTCCGCATGTTCTACTAGTAATTTATGAATTTCTTTGCGGTGGTCGCACCTTATATTCTTTATTGCTTCCACTTTTTCTCCTATTTTCTCCTTTATTTCTCCCATTATTCCGACTTCATTCTCATCCGTGTCCTCTCCCCTACGCGCAACGTCGACCTGTTCTTCCTTTCTGTCTTTCAGACACGCATAGTTTATCCGTACACAGTTAGGCGGTAGTTGAGCTGGGATCAGCTGGTCGTCGAACTTAATGTGGACGGGATTCCCTTTCCTCAAAACCACTTCACCTCGTCCTAGATCAACTATCGCTTCATATTCATTTAGGAAGTCCGTTCCTATTATCATGTCGATCGCCAGATTTGGCACGATCCAGAAGTTAGACTCTATTTTGTGTCCTTGGCAGGAGAATTCCAGTCTTGTTTGTTGGGTGACCTCCGTACATTTACCCGCTAATGCCCCTTTTATTTTGGTTTTCTTAACCGATAGAACAGTCCAATCCATCTCCTGAGAGCACCTCTTGTATGCTGCCTCAGATATTGCTGTTATGTAGCTTCCACTATCTATTATCGCATTCATACTCTTTTCAGCTATTGCTATTGTGATTGCCGATCTTGTCGAGGAGTTGCTTTATGTTCCTCGAGCAGGATTTCTGATAAATCTTCGTAATGTATCATCCGTAGTTGGCCAGGTCCGAGATTACGTGCGAAATTCCGGCGGCCTGTGTTCGCACTAGTCTGGCGTCAATCCCTTGTTAAGCTCCCCCTCCTCTGACGTGCATTAGGATTTGCGGGTCTAGTTTCAATCTCCTGGTTCCACTGTTGTCCTTGGTTTCGCTCTCTCCAATTACGGTCGCTTTGTCGTTCGTTATTCCTCCTATCCCAGATTCCTTGTCTAGATTGACCCTGCTCCCTGACGTTCTGGTTTCCGTGTCTTTGGTTTCCATAACCTTGAATAGCGTAACCTTGACTTCCGTAACCCTGGTTTCCTAACTGACCAGTGCGATTATGCGATCTGTTGTCGTCTTCCCTTCCTGGCCCGTGGTATTTGTTACTTTGCCCCTTCTTCCTGTCCTTTGCGTCTTGTTTATCGAAGACTACTTCGAGTTCGCGCAATAGACTCTTGAATGCTTCTATGTCAGATCCACACTTGCCGACAAGTGTCTGTTGGTACCTAACTGGCAATTTGGAAAAGCAAAATTTAATGATTTCTCCGTTGCTATATGGACTATCTAAAAATTGATTCTTCTTGAGTAAATCATCAAGAAATTTGGTTGCGCTCCTATGCCCGGACACTTCCAGTTCAGGACAAAATATTATTTCCTCTTTAATCCTGTCTTGCGTTTCCTTTGACCAGTAGGTCCGCAGGAATGCACTAACAAATTCCTGATAAGTCCGACACGTCACTGCCACACCCCGCATCTTTTCCGCGGCTTGGCCTTCGATGTGTTCACACATGAATTCTAATTTTGCCTGGGTTGGCCATGATGCCGGTAATGAATTTGTAAACTGCATCACCCAGCTCTTCGGATGCATCGACCCTTCATTTTCTTTGAACTTCTGGAATTTTAGTATCGACAGGAAGTGATTGTGATCAAAATCCTGTCTGATCCTCGCACTGGTGTTGTCACTCGTTTCCGATACTTGCACGTCTGCTGAGTGTCCTGATCTATCTTGCTGACAACTGTGATGTGCTACCTCTGTATCACAGTGGAAGTGGCACTCAGAATTCGCTCTCCTAAGAGGGCTATAATTATTGGAGCTATTACTAGCTGTTTCTGCGTGTGCATTGTTAGTTCCGCACTCGGTCATTGGGCTAGAGCACGGCGGGTTTTTCCTCGGAGACACAATTCTGTGTACTTCATCATTGGTATACGAACGCGCAGTGCTCGTGTGCCCGTTTTGCTCTAGTTTTGCTATCCGACTCTCTACTTCTTCCATTCGTTTCGTGGTGTTCGCAACCGCGATATTACCTTGAGTTTTTAAGAATGCTAGGGATTTTGAGTGGGATTGTGTTGTACGTCGCAAGCGCCCTGCGAGTTTAGAAGTTGCTTCCGCGACTTTCATTGCCCCTATTGCTGCCGTTTTGGTCAGGCCTGCTACTTTTTGTGCAGCCATTGACATTTGTCTTGCTTCTCCACATTCTTTCTTTATTGTTAGTAATTCCCCACGAATTTCCCCTATATGCGAAATTATTGCCTCAGTGTCCTCCTTACGCTGTTCGTCAGCTTCTTCCTTCTCCTTCTTACGTTGTTTCTCCTCTTCTTCCTTCTCCCTCTTACGCTGTTGGTCAGCTTCTTCCTTCTCCTTCTTACGTTGTTTCTCCTCTTCTTCCTTCTCCCTCTTACGCTGTTGGTCAGCTTCTTCCTTCTCCTTCTTACGTTGTTTCTCCTCTTCCTCCTTCTCCCTCTTACGCTGTTGGTCAGCTTCTTCCTTCTCCTTCTTACGTTGTTTCTCCTCTTCTTCCTTCTCCCTCTTACGCTGTTCGTCAGCTTCTTCTTTCATTGATCGTAGGAAGCTCAGTATTGGGTTTACGTCATCTTTTTGATCCTCTTCAAACGTGGGAGATGTAACTCTGGACACCTGGGCGCTAGAGCTCTGACGTGGCCGAGCTAGCCCCTGTCTGCTCTCGTTCGTTTGATTGTAAACTTCTGCTACCGTCTCGACCTGTGTGCCTGTCTCTGTTTCATCCTCTACTTCATTATCATAATCACGGCCGCAACGCTGCTCTGAGATCGCGTCCAAATCACCTTCCTCATCAATGACCCTGGCGTCCTGTCCTGCTAAAAATGTGCACATCTCATCTCTGAACCCATTCCCGTCAGTAAACTGCCCCTTATCCATTATGCTATCCTCTTTTGTTTTAGCTTCGCTCGATAATAGTCGTGCCTTACTTCTCGTTATCATTCATGAAACACAAATTTATCTCAAATGCACAATAAAATTAACCTACTCCATATAACGCCTCTCCAACGCTGTAATTATACACACGATTTGTTGTGGTACAGAAACCGCACACAAACCCGAGAAAGTGTGATGTGATACGGGCACACCATCAAAGGAACACATAAACAATGAACAAAAGAATATATACACTGAAAACAAAAACTGTAATCATGCGCCGCTTCTTAAAACTAAACGCGGAACTACCAGAAAAAAAACTTGGGTATTAATCAATAAAAAAATTAGGCAAAAAAAAATTCTGAATGTCCCTACTACTAATAATACTTGCTTATCAGCGATTCACAAGAAAGATCCGAGGCTAAGGGTCGCCATTTTATGCGAGGTGCCGGGACTAGCAGTGTATTTAACACTAAATTCTAGAATATACATATGTAAATGATGCTCTAAGCCCCCCCTATTCTAACTCCGACTTTTGCTGTTGCACAAGGATTAAAAAATATACGCGAACTGACTGTAATCAACCCTGCAAGTGGAGTAGAAAAGAGTTTGGCACCTGCAATAATTTAATTTGATAAATAAGTTAAATAAAGGAAGGTTTCATTAACGTAGTGAGAAATGATGGGTTGCTCTACCGATTAACAGAATGAAAGTTCTGTCCAAAATAACAATATGATTTATTAAGACTAAACACAAAATAATAAACAAAAACACATGAAACATTTATAATACATCAAATTGGCTCACATTGGATACTCAAACAAACGCTGTGAAGGTGAAGTTGTCCCTAAACTAGATTGTGAGGTTTATGACGAAGTGGTATGTGGAGCCAATTTCTTGCCACTCAAATCTTAAGAGAGACACACAGCTAACCCAACATTAATTGCTGCTACTCAAGACAGAACAAAGTTAGAAAAAGACGAACAGGCGCGCTCTGCTGAGCTCTGATTATCACCTAGGAAAATCCCTATCTGCCGGTGCTGCGGACATACATTACCAAACTATCTTCTTAACTGCCAGAACACGATCTGGCGTACTGGAGGCGATGGCTGGTTGCTTCGACGTCCTCGACCGGAAGGCGAGAGCCGACTACCTAGAGCACCCGTACAGGCCGAACACACCACATTCCCGCCCCCACGACAGTGGCCGTGGTTAAACGTTCCAATCAGCAACTCGAAAACTGGCGGAAAATTCCACTCTATTGCCGGAGCAGTGCCATTCCACCAATGGAGATTCTTGGCGCCAATTTCTGCGCTGATTTTGCTACGTCACGGAGCTATGCCCTGAGCAAGCCAATCACAGTTACTATCTTGCAGAAAGCGCGGGAATTTTCCCGCCACAACTGCCTGGGTACACAAGTCATTCCCACGCCTCGCTGGTAGCCCGCCAGAAAGTGTTTCGCTAAGTTTCTGCGAAGTAACGGAACCTCTAGCCCAGCCGCTACTTCAGGCTCCTCCGGGCGTGTCTTTTGACAATGTCGGCGTCTGGAAAGCATTCACTCGACTCCCTCACACCCTTTCAAAATCAGCAGAGCCCGCCTGTCACCGGACCACCCGGGTGACGAGAGACGCTGCGTGGGAAGTCCGCGTGTGAAGGAATAGCAACTTTCCACCGCATGCAATTAGAGAGGAGAATCGTAAGATAGATATATGAGAGGGGGCTCATGCCACCTCTCAAGATGTCCGATTGCATTTTTGTGGCGACGAACACGCTGAAGCCGTTTCTTCAATTTCTGAGGATAGCACAATACACTGCAGAGTTGATCGTTGTACCATGAGGGAGAATACCAACAAAATAACCCCTTCAGGATCCAGGCGACCGTCACCATGAGCCTTACCGGCTGAGTTTGTGGCTTTGAACGTTTAGTTCGGAGGAGACGTGGTGTGGTACCATCCCACAGACTGCCGTTCTGTTTCCGAGTCGAACTGATGAAACCTTGTTTCATTGCCTATGACGATGTTCGTCAGGAACTTGTAGATTAGATTAGATCAGCACTTGTTCCACAGATCATGAATATGACGCTTCGTAATGATGTGGAACGTGTCAGATTAATAAAAGGTGTCTATACAACATACTACATTACACGAAATATTACATGACACTTAATATTTTTAACTTTTTTTATGGGGGTTGGTGAAATTACCCACATACTATATCCAAAACTTCATCTACTGAGTAGAAGGAGTTGCCATTAAGACATTCTTTTAATTTCCTTTTAAATGCTATATGGCTATGTGTCGGACTTTTGATGCTATTAAGTAAGTGACCAAAGACTTTTGTGGCAGCATAATTTACCCCCTTCTGAGCCAAAGTTATACTTAACCTTGAGTAGTGAAGAGCATCCTTTCTCGTAGTGTTGTAGCCATGTACACTGCTATTACTTTTCAATTCGTTCGGGTTGTTAATAACAAATTTCATATATATATATATATATATATATATATATATATATATATATATATATATATTGCGAGGCTACAGTGAAGATCTCTAGCTCTTTAAATAAGTGACGCCAGGATGATCTTTGAAGAGCTCCAGCAATTATTCCGATTACACACTTTTGTGCAATGAACACTCTTTTACTCAATGATGAGTTACCCCAGAATATGATGCCATACGAAAGCAGAGAATGAAAATAGGCGTGGTAAGCTAATTTACTGAGATGTACATCGCCAAAATTTGCAATGACCATAATAGCATACGTAGCCTAACTCAAACGTTTCAACAGATCTTCAGCGTGTTTTTTCCAGTTCAACCCCTCATCAATGCATACACCTAGAAATTTTGAATATTCTACCTTAGCTACCGATTTCTGATCGAAGTCTATAATTAGTAATGGTGTCATTCCATTTACTGTGTGGAACTGTATGTACTGTTTTTTGTCAAAGTTTAATGAGAGCCCAACTGCAGAGAACCACTTAATAATTTTCTGAGAAACATCGTTTACAATTTCACCAGTTAATTATTGTCTGTAGGGTCTGATAGCTATACTTGTATTATCGGCAAAAAGTACCAGCTTTGCATCTTCGTGGATATAAAATGGAAAGTCATTGATATATATTAAGGACAGCAGAGGACCCAACACCGAACCCTGCGGCACCCCATTCTTGATTGTTCCCCAGTTTGAGAAATCACCAGTTTTTTGCATATTACGTGAACTGCTTATTTCAACTTTCTGCACTCTTCCAGTTAGGTATGATTTAAACCATTTGAGCGCTGCCCCATTCATACCACAGTACTTGAGCTTATCTAGAAGTATTCCATGATTTACACAATCATGGTAAGCCTCGTAACGTGCAAGTAATTCCTCACGGATGATCCGTCATTGCTGTTTATGGTCTAATAGGCGGCGAAGAACCCAGATGGTGGACGAGTGTGTCAGCACTACCTCACCGCCATTCCCAGAAAATAATGATCATCACACTTCAGATTAACATAAATGTAACTGTACGCACCTCATGATGGTCTGCTGGAGAAACGTGACGTGCTATTAAACACAACTAAAAATTGACTGAAGCAGTAAAAGTATTTCATAAAGGGATTATTGATATCCTTGAGAAAGCAAGCCACGCCAGAACTATTCCACCTTGTATGGAAGGTATATGAGACTGACGAAATACCTAGAGATTTCAAGATCGTGATACGTCCAATTCCAAAGAAAGTAACTGCTCCCAAGTGTGAACGTTACCGAAACATCGGTTTAATAAATCGTGGATCCAAATTACTGTCTCGAATTATTTATAGAAAAATGGAAAAACAGGTAGAAGCGGACCTCGGAAAAGATCGCTTTGTTCAAATGGCTCTGAGCACTATGCGACTCAACTTCTGGGGTCATCAGTCGCCTAGAACTTAGAACTAATTAAACCTAACTAACCTAAGGACATCACACACATCCATGCCCGAGGCAGGATTGGAACCTGCGACCGTAGCGGTCACGCGGTTCCAGACTGAAGCACCTAGAACCGCTCGGCCACACCGGCCGGCCAGATCACTTTGTTTTCCGAAGAAATGTAAGGAAACGTGAAGCAGTACTTATGCTGTGAATTATCTTGGAAGATAAGCTGAATAAAGGCAAACCTATGTCGATAACTTTTATTGATTTAGAGAAAGACTTTGATAGTGATGAGTGGAATATTTTTTTCAAATTTCTGAGATTATGAGGAGTAACATACATTGGGAGAATTTTTGGAGGTAGGAAGGATAAAATACACTGGATAAAAGGTTATCTAGAACTTGTACAGAAACCTGACTGCTGTTGTAAGAGTCGAAAGAGATGAAGCGGAAGCAAGAGTTGAGAAGGGAGTAGCCTTTCCTCGATGTTATTAAATTTGTATATTGGGCATACAGGAAACCATGAAGAAATTTGGAATGGAAATTCAAAGAACTTAGAAGACCAGTTTAACGAGGGTAAGACCTTATGAATATCAACCGAAGTAAAACAAGGGAGGAGTAATAATGTACTCGAATTAAATCAGACTATGCTGAAGGAATTCTATTACGAATTGGGACATCGAAAATGTTGATTAAATTTTGCTATTTGGGTAACAAAATAACAGGCGATGGCAGAAAAGATGATATGAAATACACTCTTGAGTAACAAGAAAAGCGTTCCTGAAAAACAGAAATTTGTTAACATTGTATATAACTTTAAGTGTTTGGATCTCTTTCTAAAGGTTGTCGGGTTGTGTAGCCTTTCACAAAAGCGAAACGTGGGCGCTAATTACGAGGGTCGTACAATAAGTAATGCCCCATTTTTTTAAAGCCATTAGTATATATATATATATATATATATATATATATATATATATATATATATATATATATATACAAACGCCATTGTTGTCGTTTCACATTTGATGTTTGTTTTGTGCACCGGTGTGAAGTTTCTAACCGTTCTGGCAGATGGCAGAGTCGTAGTACAGCGTCAAAATGGGGTCTACGTACGACTTACGTTAGAAGCACCGTGCTGTTATTGAATTCTTGTGTGCAGAAAAAGAAATCGTTGTGAACATCCTTAAAAGCTTGTGTGCAGTGTATGGAGATATAGCAGTTGATAGGAGTATAGATAGGTGATGGTTAAAGAAAGTTACAGCCTCAGGAAAGGCAGAAAGAGAGCTCCACGCTAAGCCACGCTCGGGACGTCCTGCCACAGCCACTGCTCCACATAAGCTGAATAGTGCGGATGCCATTATTCGTGCCGACCGGCGCATGACAACTCGAAAATTGCCTCTGCAGTTGTCGGTCATGCTGTGAAAACATGGCTACGCCTACAAGACAAGAGCTTTTACCAGCAGCGAATACATACTCTTCCACAACGTTGGCGAACGGCCGTAGAATGTGATGGAGACTACGCGGGACAATAGGACACGCACAAGACATGTTGATGTTCTGACTCTTAACAATAAATATGTCCTGAGAAAACAAAATGTGGGGCTTTACTTATTGAACGACCCTCGTATTTGAGACGGGAACAGATCCTTAGCTTTTTAAGCGTGGTGCGACAAAAGGCTACTCAAGATTAGATGCATACATGTGGTAACAAATGAAGAGTTACTAAATCGAATTAAGATAAAATAAATTTATGGTGCATCTCGACTGAAAACAGTGGTCCGTTGGTTGGACATCGTGAGGCACCAAGCAATTATCAGTAATTGAAGGAAATATGAGGGGTAAAAACTGAGGGTCGAACTAATAATTCCATGCATTTGCAGTGAACTGGGAGCAGGCCTGCTCGAAACATACATAAAATGTCATAAGAGACAGAGACAGTATCACTCATGGGATGTGACATGCCCATGGTAGAGCACTTGCCCGCGAAAGGCAAAGGTCCCGAGTTCGAGTCTCGGTCCGGCACACAGTTTTGACCTGCCAGGAAGTTTCAGATCTGCTTTACTTTCAGTAACCAGTGTGATCTTTATAGTAAACGCTGTTGTGCATAAAGAAGAGGGATGTACGCTATACTCTATCGTAAATGTAAGGTTTTGGTTTTATTTAACTGCGGTATCTACAATTATCATCTTGTTTCACCTGTGTCGCTATCGTAATACTGCGAGTCCACTTTTTTTTCTAAATTTTATTCCTAATTTAGCTGAAACTGTGATTACAAACTTGAATTTACGGCTGTGATAGAGTTCGGGCATCTCTGTTTAGTTATCGGCTTCTTAGAATTTTTAGAGAACCCACATAATTTAGTATGACTGTCTGTCTGAACACGTGCGAAACAAGAGACATTCTGCCGCGTGCAACAGGTTTTCCAATGGCGAGAACTACCGTTACAGATATATCAAGGACACCGAATCTTATGCAAAGCATCTACATCGTGGGTCCGTTACAGAGCAAACTGTAGCACTCAGTCCACAGACATTCCTTTCACCGGTAACGGAAGAGCCGTTTTCAGAGCTTTTTAATGGCAGTAATAATTTCTACCAGATTGTTTGCTGTTATTATGGACTATACCAAATATTTCCAGTTTTAAATGCGTAAGTATTCTGTCTTGTGGACAACAGTAAGTTTCGATAAAAGAGAAAAAAGCAATTTCACCTTTGCTATGAAACATTCAGAACAATCTATCTGTAATAGTCTAAAGTCTGTTATCACAGTGAAAATCTATAACTTAGATTATCCACATGAGAATCCCGTGACCCCCTCCCCTCAATGCATTATTCTGAAACTGAAGTTTTTAGCTAATCGAAATATTTGTCACAAAGAAAAAGAATATACGTGGCATAAAAGCACGTATAAAAATGTTTAGTGTTTGGAAGCGATAAAGAGAAACACTTTTTTATGTCCATGAAGGTTCTATCACAAGTGATGTCCAGAGGCTATGTGATGGCCATTGTTTTAGAGACGTTGCTGAAAGTGTTGTACGTTTATATTTAAGCACAACTGACATCTGGCTGCTAATGAATGCCCAACCAAAAGTAACCGGATTTATGACGAATAAGTGCTGCAACTGAAGCCAAACGGGTAACCAACTCTTTTGAATTGTCTGTCTGTATCTTACTAAAATGTAAACTTTCACGGCCGGAAATATCATGTCCATTATAATTATCCGGGCTGTTATGCCGTGGTCGGTTGATGAATTCTGTGGTGATTCCCAACGTTTCGTCTCCGACTGCGGGAGACATCTTCAAGGTGGTCCGTAGCTTGATGGAAGGTCCAACACACACACTGGCTCGCTACTGAGTAGACTTCTCTTGGCCAGAAATGTCTTTTTTGCCATAGCGAGTCTGCTTTTGATGTCCTCCTTGCTCCGTCCGTCATTGGTTATTTTACTGCCTAGGTAGCAGAATTCCTTAACTTCATTGACTTTGTGACCATCAATCCTGATGTTAAGTTTCTCGGTGTTCTCATTTCTACTACTTCTCATTACCTTCGTCTTTCTCCGATTTACTCTCAAACCATACTGTGTACTCATTGGACTGTTCATTCCGTTCAGCAGATCATTTAATTCTTCTTCACTTTCACTCAGGATAGCAATGTCATTAGCGAATCGTATCATTGATATCCTTTCACCTTGTATTTTAATTCCACTCCTGAACCTTTCTTTTATTTCCATCATTGCTTCCTCGATGTACAGGTTGAAGAGTAGGGGCGAAAGGCTACAGCCTTGTCTTACACCCGTCTTAATACGAGCACTTCGTTCTTGATCGTCCACTCTTATTATTCCCTCTTGGTTGTTGTATATATTGTATATGACCCGTCTCTCCCTATAGCTTACCCCCTACTTTTTTCAGAATCTCGAACAGCTTGCACCATTTTATATTGTCGAACGCTTTTTCCAGGTCGACAAATCCTATGAAAGTGTCTTGATTTTTCTTTAGCCTTGCTTCCATTATTAGCCGTAACGTCAGAATTGCCTCTCTCGTCCCTTTACTTTTCCTAAAGGCAAACTGATCGTCACCTATCGCATTCTCAATTTTCTTTTCCATTTTTCTGTATATTATTCTTGTAAGCAGCTTCGATGCATGAGCTGTTAAGCTGATTGTGCGATAATTCTCGCACTTGTCAGCTCTTGCCGTCTTCGGAATTGTGTGGATGATGCTTTTCCGAAAGTCAGATGGTATGTCTACACACCAACGTGAATAGTCGTTTTGTTGCCACTTCCCCCAATGATTTTAGAAATTCTGATGGAATGTTATCTATCCCTTCTGCCTTATTTGACCGTAAGTTCTCTAAAGCTCTTTTAAATTCCGATTCTAATACGGGGTCCCCTATCTCTTCTAAATCGACTCCTGTTTCTTCTTCTATCACATCAGACAAATCTTCACCCTCATAGAGGCTTTCAATGTATTCTTTCCACCTATCTGCTCTCTCCTCTGCATTTAACAGTGGAATTCCCGTTGCACTCTTAATGTTACCACCGTTGCTTTTTATGTCACCAAAGGTTGTTTTGACTTTCCTGTATGCTGAGTCTGTCCTTCCGACAATCATATCTTTTTCGATGTCTTCACATTTTTCCTGCAGCCATTTCGTCTTAGCTTCCCTGCGCTTCCTATTTATTTCATTCCTCAGCGACTTGTATTTCTGTATTCCTGATTTTCCCGGAACATGTTTGTACTTCCTCCTTTCATCAATCAACTGAAGTATTTCTTCTGTTACCCATGGTTTCTTCGCAGCTACCTTCTTTGTACCTATGTTTTCCTTCCCAATTCTGTGATGGCCCTTTTTAAAGATGTCCATTCCTCTTCAACTGCACTGCCTACTGCGCTATTCCTTATTGCTGTATCTATAGCGTTAGAGAACTTCAAACGTATCTCGTCATTCCTTAGTACTTCCGTATCCCACTTGTTTGCGTATTGATTCTTACTGACTAATGTCTTGAACTTCAGCTTACTCTTCATCACTACTATATTGTGATCTGAGTCTATATCTGCTCCTGGGTACGCCTTACAATCCAGTATCTGATTTCGGAATCTGTGTCTGGCCATGATGTAATCTAATTGAAATCTTCCCGTATCTCCCGGCCTTTTCCAAGTATACCTCCTCCTCTTGTGATCCTTGAACAGGGTATTCGCTATTACTAGCTGAAACTTGTTACAGAACTCAATTAGTCTTTCTCCTCTTTCATTCCTTGTCCCAAGCCCATATTCTCCTGCAACCTTTTCTTCTACTCCTTCCCCTACAATTGCATTCCAGTCGCCCACGACTATTAGATTTTCGTCCCCCTTTACATACTGCATTACCCTTTCAATATCCTCATACACTTTCTCTATCTGTTCATCTTCAGCTTGCGATGTCGGCATGTATGCCTGAACTATCGTTGTCGGTGTTGGTCTGCTGTCGATTCTGATTAGAACAACCCGCTCATTGAACTGTTCACAGTAACACACCCTCTGCCCTACCTTCCTATTCATAACGAATCCTACAACTGTTATACCATTTTCTGCTGCTGTTGATATTATCCGATACTCATCTGACCAGAAATCCTTGTCTTCCTTCCACTTCACTTCACTGACCCCTACTACATCTAGATTGAGCTTTTGCATTTCCCTTTTCAGATTTTCTAGTTTCCCTACCACGTTCAAGCTTCTGACATTCCACGCCCCGACTCGTAGAACGTTATCCTTTCGTTGATTATTCAATCTTTTTCTCATGGTAACCTCCCCCTTGGCAGTCCCCTCCCGGAAATCCGAATGGGGGACTATTCCGGAATCTTTTGCCAATGGAGAGATCATCATGTCACTTCCTCAAATACAGGCCACATGTCCTGTGGATACACGTTACGTGTCTTTAATGCAGTGATTTCCATTGCCTTCTGCATCCTCATGTCGTTGATCATTGCTGATTCTTCCGCCTTTAGGGGCAATTTCCCACCCCTAGGACAAGAGAGTGCCCTGAACCTCTATCCGCTCCTCCGCCCTCTTTGACAAGGCCGTTGGCAGAATGAGGCTGACTTCTTATGCTGGAAGTCTTCGGCCGCCAATGCTGATTATTTATCAAAATTTAGGCAGTGGCGGGGATCGCACCCGGGACCGAAGACGTTTTGATTATGAGTCAAAGACGCTACCCCTAGACCACGGGTTACTACATCACAGCAAAAACTCTTACTTCTGTATAATACAGTATGACACATTGCACACATCTCCGTGGGGGAAAGCAACATGTAATTGTGTCCCTAACAAGAGTTTCACACAACCATAGTAAGTACGGGCAGGGCTACGCCAGATCTGAGCGCAATATGTAACATGAAAAAACGCAACACTTATGCGGGTTTTGTCACTGTGGCAGCGTACAACACATTAAGATACATTGATGTAACTATTGAAGTGAAAACACAAATGGCGCCGTCAGCCATTTGAAACTGAATGACATAGTTGTCAACGAACTCATGAGGCTGATGTGTGTAATAGTAACATTAATATATGTTAACGTGCTGTATGCTGGTACAGTGATGAAACCCGCATAAGGGTTGCGTTTTCTCCATTTACAAATAGTTTCCACACCTGGGAAAGTTGTGCCCGTAACTACTATGGTCCCGAAAACCCTCGAATCTTTCGTGCTTTATACATAACCATTTTTGCTGTGATATGGTTTGATACTGCCTAAGGGGATGATGTTAGCTAATTGCTAATTTACGATATAAGAAGTTTATCTACAGGGACTGCAAGTTGACTGTTTACAACATGTAGAAGAAGTCGAGACGAACAGTTCGATGCAAGATACTTGTTGTCTGTCAAGTCGGGAAACTACCTCAAATTGGCCTATAAAGAACTGCCTAAGGTACAGAGTATGAGTGTCGCCTGAGATTTTCAATATCCTCTCACTCACTTCGCACAAACTATTAGTCCTAGAGAGTAAAGTGGATACAAACTTTGATGTAGGACATTTAATATTGTTTGATTTTATTCTGTGGTATGTTTTCGATAGAGCGCGCGGTTTTCCTGTTATTCAAGAGAAACGTAAAAATGTGACATTCAAAGGAACGTCCAACCCTACTCGCCCCCCGCCCCCCTCACGCCAGTCAGATTTCTTTCGTGTATGGTATATGGTACATGGCACTCCCTCCTTCAACAGCGCAAAAATTTGTGACTGTAAGAAGTATCTCCCATGCTTTATGCTCTTCATTGACTGGGCTATTGCGCCACCAACATAGTCGGCTATTTCTTTGACGTCGTTAGTTTAAACTTTCTTCTTATAGTATGAAAGAAAAAGCACTTTCTTTTATATCATGCAGAAACTAATGTTTACAGTTCGATCCAAACTGATGTCTCACGAGCACGGAAGTTTCGTAGTAAGAAGGACAGACAAATGACTACATAATTCACAATATTGTAAGGTAAAATTTGTACAAACGCCAGTTTTACATGTTGTAAGTGCACGACTAAGCTGGTGGTATAATAGCACAGTCACTGAAACAGAAGAATGGTGGATTATGGGAAATAATTCGTGTAGTCGAAAATTTTTGTGCAGTGGTGGTAGTGGTTGGCATGAACAACATAGTATCATGACCATCGTAGGTCGAGCGTGTCGGAAAGGGGGGGGGGGGAGGGAGTATACTTTTCTAAGTTTTTCTCGAATAACTCGAAAACCGCGACCTCTAGGAAAAACATGTACCACTACGAAATTATACATCGAATTCCCTACAAAAAAAGGTCTTAGTCCTTTTTCCCTCTTGGCCTAATAGTTTCTGCGAAGGAGCGAGAGGATACTGAAATTTTTCGCACGAGGCGCATGCCCAGGTAGCTCTTGTAGACCAATTTGAAGTCGTTTCCCGAACTGATAGACCACACGTGTCTGGTATGACACTGTGCCCCTCAATTTCCTCTACACCACTGTGGTGCCGTGCAAACAGTTATCGTTTACATCTTGGAGATTACCGGACAGTCGACGGCTCTGCCGCTTTGGATACCCTGGTTGCAGAACACGGAAGTTGAGAACATTTCGGACGTAGCCAGTTCTTGGATGGGAAACCATTCAGGTACGCCGGGCGCTGTTGACAATTTCCCTTTTGTCTTTAGGGCAGAGAGGACAGGATGAGTGGTGGCGTAAAGTTCCTGATCACCAGTCTTCACGCCAGTGTCCTGGATTAAGTTCGAAACCTCTGCACAGCGTCTCGAGAAGTGAGAGCATGCGACACTGTTGGTTGTGACCCGTCTGTCAGATGGGGACATTAAGCTCGGCGACCCCATTGGAGCTATTGTAGAGAACTGGGCTGTCTGCCGGAACAATGTTTCACTCTCTCTGACTGATCGGATGCAGTCAACCACGAATTCCACTCCTGTGCCAATCTTAAAATGGCAATTGCAACTTATGTCCCCTCAGTTACTTGCTGGATGTATTTGAATCCCTGTCTTCCTCTACAGTTTTTACCCTCTGCAGCTCCCTCTAGAGCCACTGAAGTTACCCCCTGATGTCTCAACATCCTGTCCCTTCTTCTTATCGGTGTTTCCATACATTCCTTTCTTCGCCGATTCTGTGGAGAACCTGCTCATTTCTTTTCTTATCAATCCATCTAATTTTCAAAATTCTTCTGGAGGACCATATCTCAAATGCTTCGATTCTCCTCTGTTCCGGTTCTCCCACAGTCCATGTTTGACTACCATTCAATGCTGTGCTCCAAACATATACATTCTGAAGTTTCTTTCTCAAATTAAGGCCTATCTTTGATACTAATAGCTCCTCTTGGCCAGGAATGACCTTTTTTCCTTTGTTAGTCTGATTTTATGTCCTCCTTGCCCTGTCCATCATGGATTATTTTGCTGCCTAAGTAGCAGACTTCATTAACTTCGTTACTTCGTGATCCCCAATTCTGATGTTAAGTTTCCCGCTGTTCTCATTTCTGCTACTTCTCGTTACTTTCGTCTTTCTTCGATTTACTCTAAGTCCATATTCTATACTCATTAGATTGTTCATTCCATTCAAGAGATCCTGTAATGCTTCTTCACTACCACTAAGGATAGCAATGTCATCGTCGAATCTTTTCACTGGTGACCTTTCAATCTAAATTTTAATCCCACTCTGGAACCTTTCATTTATTTTCGTAATTACCTGTTCGATGTACAGATTGAACAGTACGGGCGAAAGATTACATCCTTGTCTTACACCTTACACTCTTTTTAATCCGAGCACTTCGTTCTTGGACGTCCACTTTTATTATCCCCTGTTAGATCTTGTACATATTGTATATTACCTGTCTCTTCCTATAGCTTAGCCGGACAGAGTGGCCGAGCGGTTCTAGGCGCTACAGTCTGGAATCGCGCGACCGCTGCGGTCGCAGGTTCGAATCCTGCCTCGAGCATGGATGTGTGTGATGTCCTTAGATAAGTTAGGTTCAAGTAGTTCTAAGTTCTAGGGGACTGATGACCTCAGAAGCTAAGTCCCATAGTGCTCAGAGCCATTTCAACCATTTTTTTGGAAACTGTGTTATGAATTCGAGTTAGGTTCTTTAGAATCGAGGCGGGGGGTGGCAGGGGGGTGGGGGGGGGGGGAGTTACTGATTTTAGAATATAACGACAGCCTGTGCAGGAAAACGACTTTCCACAAGAAATTCACAGTGGATGAGGAACCGAACATACAATCTGTTAAGACAGTGGTCGGATTAATCAGTAGAAAAATGTAATCGAAAGCAGAGTAGAACATACGCATACATCGTACATGCATAAGAGAGAAATGCCATTACAGTTAATAATACTTCCAGACAATTGCTTGGTATCTTCGTGGCATGCTTGAAATCAAGTTTTCCGCGTATTCACGTGGAAGACCTACAAACGCGTGAAATTTAGGTTGACAGCTACTTCAGAATTGAAGGTCTTTCTTTCGTTGCAACTTTCTTGATGTAAGACCGTATATTTTGGATAGCATTAACGTCAAACGACTGAGGATCAATCCAGTTGCTGCACGCCTTTCGCCAGTCGCTGCAAACCTTGCTGCGGTGCCTCAGATCCAATATATTATTCGAGGCGGGTTAAAATGAATGTGCGCAACAGAAAATGCTGAACGCGAAAAGGTTTGGCGCTGTCTGATTACCCCCTGAAGCAGATCTCAGGATCTCTTAATTGTGATATCATTTCCTTCTCCTTGTTCTTTAACATATAAATATATACAACCGGAACATAAATGAATGATTAAGAGAAGTAGTAACTACTAAGTTTTAAATGTTGTTTCTGCTTATACATTTATTGTAGTTTAAAAACCCCTTTATATTACAAATGTTTATATTTCCTAACTAATATTACTGATCAATAGCCCAACTGTGCCCCTATTTATGGCAACGCGATCTAATATAAATAACACTAGGAGACACTACTTTCAAAAATGATCTACAGTGGTGTGCAACCTCAGTGGAAATAAAATTTACTTGCTCACAGCTGTTTAGCCTTATAGCCCTAATAAGCCGAAGCAATTAGCAATATCACCGTATGTACTGCGTCCGGTGAGTCGGAGCGATGGTTCTCATACACGTGTGCGACGATGGAAGAACTCCAGCCACAAAATAAAGAAACTCTTTCAAACACTAGGACAGCAGAAGGCAGTCCTTTGACTAATATAATTTAATGCTGTCTTCTCCTCTCTGTGTTCTACAGACAAGAAACGCGAACTTCCAGCCAAAAGGACGGAATTCAAATAACGTATCTACGTGAGTATAGACAGAAGAAGTGCTCTCAATCACTGAACGCTGGTTACTCAACGACGACTCCCTACACGGTGGCGAAGTCCAGAATCGTATAATTCGCAACAGTACAGTGACTAACGGTTATAAATATAAAATCTCCTGAGAGCAAAGACAGCAAGTCCGACTGTATCAACAAAAGCTGATACTGAGCGACCATCAAACATGGGTGCTCTCAATGGAAGACCTCTTTCTCTCCACCGCTGGCTTCCCAGCAAAGCTGACCTCCCCTCCCTCGTAACTGCAAAAGGAGAATCATGTTCTCGAAACCACGTCGAGCGCGGAAAGTTTGCGAAGAAATACCTATCCCCGTTAATTAGGAATTCATACAGTGGTACGCTTCTCAGAGTAAAAATCCTCGGAAATAACCCAGCGTGCATGGTTTCGAAAGTAACGCTTCCCTCCGGTTATCCTTCGGGCTTAGCTACAATACAGGAAAGCTGCCACTCTACGCAGCTTCAGTGCTCAGGAGCCCCGACGGTCCGGCTAGGGCTACTTCCCCTGTTAAACAGGACCAACACACCTGTGCGGGCTTTTCAAACAAGGGCCTGAGTTACGCCTGCCGCTTCATTTCCACTGGCGTTCCAACCTCTACTAGTATAGGCAATCGTACATTACACCGTTTCGCTAATAAAGACAATCCATCACCTTCCCTGCAATAAGCGTTAACAACTATTTACAAGGTGCACGTGACAATTCAGTCTTCTTTAAATATTCATATATACGATATACAACCCATCAAATGATACCTGCCGGTCGCGGTGGCCGTGCGGTTCCGGCGCTGCAGTCCGGAACCGCGGGACTGCTACGGTCGCAGGTTCGAATCCTGCCTCGGGCATGGATGTGTGTGATGTCCTTAGGTTAGTTAGGTTTAAGTAGTTCTAAGTTCTAGGGGACTGATGACCACAGATGTTGAGTCCCATAGTGCTCAGAGCCAAATGATACCTAATTCCGGTTGTAAATCACGAGAAAATGTGTAGATGAATGCTTGTAAAGTGCGAAATTATGCTAACTGATCCACCACTTGCAAACAAAATTACAATATGAGAACAGGAAATCAAAATTGTTGATAAATTTAAATATTTAGGCGAAATAATAACATACAATTTATATGAGAAGCGATCATGGCAGAATAGAATAAAAAAACTGAACTACGCAAATTACATTACCAAAACTACATACAACAAAAAAGCCTATCTATAGATGCAAAATTAAAACACTATAAAACAAGTTACACAACCAGAAATAACGTATGCAGCTGAAACTATCTTCAAAACAACTAATACAGCAGAAACTGGCAGAATACTAAAACTAGAAAGAAGAATAATTAGGACGTGTATAAATATACAGTATGAAATAAATGGACATTGGAGAATAGCATCAAATGAAACAGTATTAAGAAAATAGAACCAGTCATGAGCACAATCAGGAAGAAACGCTTCTCATTCTTTGGACATCTGATGAGGACTCCAGAAAACAGAATTAGTAAAAAAATAATACAAAAATTGTGGAATAGCAAGAGCGACTTTAAATGGATCAGAGAAATTAAGGAAGATATAAAAGAACTTTACATTACAGTAGATGACCTAAAAAACAAGACAGGGAAAACCAGAATACTGCAAGATCCGCAAACTAGACTACAAATGAAAATCAATAAAAGGAGTACAGGAAGAGTGGTCTCAGATGAAGAAAGAAAGAAAATATCTGAAAGAATCAAGAAATATTGGGCAGACAGAAGAGCAAAACACATTTCACATAAGAATAGACTCTATTAATTATATTACCTAAATATCATATTAAGTTATTGTTGAACCAAATTGTATCCCTGTGTAACAACTTGTTTACAACTTTGTATTTTTGACTAGAGTGGTCCAATGAAGGCCATAAAATAAATAACAATAATAATAAAAATCATAAAAAAGTGTGAAATTATAGCCACCTTACACAGATTATTGTCCTCCTACAGATTGCAATCTTCATTTTTGTCGACGAACCAACGTTTGGCTGTCGGCGTCAAACATCTTTGCTTGTGTAACTCAGTCAAGAATTCCAAGTACACTAGTGCCTTATGGACGCTGCGTGAAGGGCAAAGGCTCCCTCTGTTGGGTTGTGAAAGACCTAAGGCGATATCTTTTACCACATGTGTGTAATGCCGACCACGCTCTTACTTAACAGACTGTACTAAGTACTGCTACCGTTAGTAGCCTTTAAAGCTCGGCTACATCCGATGCTGACGCGTGAGACTTTTATCTCAGAGGTGCGAGGCACGTCCGTGATGGGAGGCCGTTTCGGTGACAGGTATCGGCAACTTCAGGAGCGGGCAGGTGCGGCTGGCGCTGCAGCCGTGCTACCTGAGTTCCCGGAGGCGCGGCCGTTCATCAGACCTCCCACATGAGAGGAGCGGCATTCCTGCGACGGCCGTCCTTTTTGCATCAAAGCGCTGACGTCATGACGCGGCGGCAGACAAAGGCGCAGGTGGGGGAGGGGCCGGCTACACGCCGTGACGGCCCGCTCGCTATCACGCGCTACCCGAAGTCCAGGAGCGTGTGTAGGTTCGGCTCTGGTGTGGGATCGGCGGGATGAGATGGTGCGCTATGTTGTTACTGTCCCCCCTGTCCCTTTCCGAATATAAATGGTTGTCACTCTCGCATTTAACTTACCACCGACGCCTAACATTTTAAAAATAATAATATATTATTACTAGTAATACTCTCTCCCAAACACTTGCAATTCCTTAAAGAATCGATCTACCATGTATAAAACAGCAGTAAACGTCTGACTATTTCACAAATGAGTTGTGTAAAACACTTGACGTTGAACGTGTAAAACCTTTATGTTTGAAGACGTAGTACCCTAATTACATTTGTTTTATTACTGTCAGTGGATGAGTATAGTTTTTCTTAAATAGCTACTTTTCCACGCATCTCAGCGTTTATGTGTCATACAATAATATAATTCTGCAAGTCCGTTAAATGGGTTATGTTGATACTGTCTGAAAAATATGTTGCGAATAGAGTTAATAATAAAGAAATAATAAATTAAAACGCCAAGCCTGATGCTAAAGATTTATTGCATGAACAGAGAGGAAATATACAAAGTGATAAACGTTTTTCATTTCTTTCTTTTTTTTTGGATGGGGGGGAGGGGTGTCAGAGAGAAAAAAGAAAAACGAAAAATTTTGGAATTCTGCGTAAAGTTTGTTGGAAGTCGCTAAGTGCTCTCATTCTTAAATAGCGGATGAATAGGGAAGAGTTCTCGATGGAGGGAAGAGGCAGAGATATTTCTCGCAATGCTGACGCTATTACGGGAGTCGTGGCGCTAAGAGCGCGGACGTTGACGCTACCTGTAAGAGGTTTACGTAGTTGCCGACCGATCAGAAGCTGTCTATGGACTTTATATGGCCACCATAGCAGCATCTGCTCGTCCGTCCCTCTTACGCCGTCTCAACACTATCCACCATCGTGGCATCTGTTTGGCCACTGGCGTCTTATACAATAGCCCGCCTTAAGAGTCTGTATGCAGAAGCTGCCGAACTACCGCTGTCCTACCACCCTGAATTTCTCCTCAGCAGATATGCATGCCGTTTGTCTGCCATGCGTGGCCACCCACCCTATGCCTCCTTCTTCGATGACTCCTTTGATCGCCAGTACGGGGCACGTCCCTCTTGTCTGTTACCTCCGGGAATTCGCTTCCGGCTCTTGCTCAGGCAGCTTAACTTCACGCTCCATGCAACTTTCTTCACTATCTGTAGTGACTCATTGAGCGGTTTGCACGCTATCGGTCAGTGCTTCCCCCGCCACCCGTTGGTCATCGCTGTCCAGGACTCCCTTTCTCTCCTCTCTCAACGTGGATGCTCGGTGGTTTCCATTTGGACCCCAGACCGTGTTGCAATTCCTGGGAATGAACTTGCCGATCGGCTGGCTAAATTAGCTTCTCCCAGGCCATCTCTCGCTGTTGGCATTCCAGAAATAGACCTTCACTCGACATTACGTCGTCAGGTTTTGGGCCTTTGGGATGCAGAACAAGCTCAGGGCAATTAAGGATTCTACAACCATGGCGGTCCTCCTTCTAGGCCTCTCGTAAGGCCTCTGTCGTCCTCTGCCGGCTCCGCATCGGCCATACTTTTTGACTCACGGTTATGTCCTCACGGCCCTGGCTGTCGTTGTGGATCGATGTTGACTGTGGCTCACCTCTTACTGGACTGCCCCAACTTAACCACTCTACGACAGACTTTTAGCTTTCCAGAATCGCTACCCCTGGTGTTGGCTGATGATGCCTCACCTTCGGATCTCGTTTTACGTTTTATTCGTAATGGTTTTTTTTTATCGCTTTATTTAAAAGAGCAGCCTTCCACCTTATTGGTGCATGGAGGGAATGGCAGGTTTTCATGCTCCCCCCTTCACCCCGACTGGATTGGCTTCAACTGGGCTTGGTGGTTCACCCCGGCCCTCTACCTTTCCACTCCTTTCCTCATGGGGTCTGTTTTGTCCTGAGAATCTTTCGTCTCCTGTGCTCCTTCCTTCATGCCTTTCATTAGTCACTTTCTTTCCCTCACCTTTTCCTTCCTTACCTGTCAATAGTTTATCATTTTATGAATGTTGTAATTCGTTCTTCTAATGTGGGATTTTATCAGTTTCAGTTAACTTCAGGTCGGAGGGACTGATGACCGCGTAGTTTGGACCCTTCTCCAACCTACCAACAACAACCAACCAACCAACCATGCAACTTCCCCGTGGGTGTGAACTCTTCTTCACCACCTTGGCTTCGTGCGGCGGCCCGTGGTCAACTTGGCCTTTATTTGCTTCCTAAGGCCACTACTCCAGCCTCGCTCTATCGCCTTCAGTTTCACGATCTTCGCTTGGAACTTCGCGATAGTATCTTTGTATACACTGATTGCTGTCGCACTGACCGTGGTGTCGTGTGTGCCATCGTCATTGGCGCCGACGTTTTTAAGTATCGTCTTCCGGAACACTGATCAGTATTTACAGCAGAGCTCTTTGGCGTTTATCAGGCCAAGCAGTACAACCGACAACCGGTGACACAGGCTTTTCAGTTGCGTCATCTGCTCATACTCTGCCGGCCGGAGTGACCGTGCGGTTCTGGGCGCTACAGTCTGGAGCCGAGCGACCGCTGCGGTCGCAGGTTCGAATCCTGCCTCAGGCATGGATGTGTGTGATGTCCTTGGGTTAGTTAGGTTTAATTAGTTCTAAGTTCTACGCGACTGATGACCTGCAAAGTTAAGTCGCATAGTGCTCAGAGCCATTTGAACCATTTTGCTCAGACTCTCTCAGCGCCCTCCAAAGCCTCTGTGTGCGCTGTACACCGTCCATCTCTTGATGCAACAGGTCCACGAAAGCTGTCACTGGTTCACTCCTGATGGAGCCACTGTGATGTTTATGTGGGTACCCGGTCACGTCGGTCAGACAGGAAACGAGGCTGCTGACGCTGCTGCCAAGGCTGCAGTCCTCCTACGTTAACTCGCTAAATTCTACATTCACTCCGATGATCTCTGTGTTGCCGTCTGTCAGAAGGTGACATCACCACTGGCTCTGAGCACTATGGGACTCAACTGCTGAGGTCATTAGTCCCCTAGAACTTAGAACTAGTTAAACCTAACTAACCTAAGGACATCACAAGCATCCATGCCCGAGGCAGGATTCGAACCTGCGACCGTAGCGGTCTTGCGGTTCCAGACTGTAGCGCCTTTAACCGCACGGGACATCACCACTGGTCCTCCCTTCCTCCCTTCATGGAAACAAGCTCCGGGTTACTAAGCCTCTCCCAATTGCTTGGGCGACTTCCTCTGGGCCGTTTCCCTGCGAGGAGATCTTTTAACTATGTTGCCAATCGGACACTGTCTTTTAAGACATCGCCATTTGTTAAGTGATCCTCGCCCACCACTTTGTGCACGCTGCGCCCAACATTTAACTGTCCGTTATTTCCTGACGGAATGCCCGTTTTTTTTTTTTTTTTTTTAACCGTTTACGTTGCCGTTTGTGCTTCCGTCAGAGTTAGCGGCCGTTTTAGCGAACGACACGCAGGCTGTCGACCGCGTTTTACATTTTATCCATCGAAGCGATATGAAAATAAAATGTCGTGTGGCTAGGGCCTCCCGTCGGGTAGACAAGTCGCCTGGTGCAAGTCTTTTTAGTTGATGCCACTTCTTGGGCGACTTGCGTGTCGATGGGAATGAGACGATGAGGACAACACAACACCCCGGGCGAAGAAAATCTCCGACCCAGCGGAGATTCGAACCGAGGCCCCTTGGTATGGCATTCCGTCGCGCTGGCGACTCAGCTAACGGCGCGGACGTCGTAGCAGTATGGCGAAGGCCGTTTAATTTTTAGTTCTGGACCTCTGTTTCTCTATGGCTTATTTATTGTCCTTTCTCTACGTCCCTGTTTTTAGCGGTCTTCTCTTTAGTCGATTATGACTGACGTATAGGCGCTTTTAGGTCATCTCTTTGTCTTCGTATTTTGCAGTTTTGACAAGGGCGCTTATGAACCTAGTCCTTTTTGCGCCCTAAAACAGAAACAAACACAGTAACAGTATTATCAAAACTAGACATGATTGTCTTAATGGGATTTCCGCGGTTTTTATTTAAACACAGTAACAGTTTAATTAGTTACTTAGCTTCATGTTCCTCGGATCATTTTGCACGATAAATCGTAACGATATGGAACGAGCTATTTTACATTCCTAGCACAAATTAATTTGTACATATAACAGTCTGAACATTTCTACGACTTTTTTTCTAGAAAAGCAAAAAGATATACAGATGATGTGAGTTACTAAGACCTCCCCAACACCTTTTGCACACTACAGTAATAGAAATTCTTCTGCGGAACAGGAATTGTCATGGAGGAACTTTCTCAGTTCGTTTTCAAATGTTAATTTCCTGTCCGTCAGACGTTTTATATCACTGGGTAAGTGATCAAAAATTTTTGTTGCAGCAGTGAGCATCCCTTTTTGTGCCAAAGACAACATTAATGTGGAGTAATGAATGCCATTTTTCCTTCTGGTTCTGTAATTATGTACATCATTGTTCCTTTTGAACTGTAGTGGATTATTTAGAACGAACTCCATGAGGGAACTACTATACTGCGAACAGAAGTCAGAATGTCTAGATGCCTAAAAGATGATCGTAGGTGAGCACCACATATTGTTACAGCACTTTCTTGTGCAATGAAGATTTTCTTTCTTAAAGAAGAGCTAAGCCAAAAACATTATTCCGTATGACAGCTTTGAATGAAAATACACAAAATATGTCAGCGTACTGATTTGTCTGTCCCCGAGATTTGCCATGATTCTAAGCGCAAATGCGGCTGAACTAAGTTGTGTTAGGAGTTCCAAATTTTCAACCTGAAAAGTAACTTGGTAGTGTCATGTGCATGCTTATTTTATTACTGACAATTAGCAATCTATCTTATTGTGTGTGAAATCTTATGGGACTTAACTGCTAAGGTCATCAGTCCCTAAGCTTTCACACTACTTAACCTAAACTATCCTAAGGACAAACACACACACACTCATGCCCGAGGGAGGACTCGAACCTCCGCCGGGACCAGCCGCACAGTCCATGACTGCAACGCCTCTGACCGCTCGGCTAATCCCGCGCGGCTATCTATCTTATTGATTGGTGATGCTCGTAACTACACTACTATAGAAATCCATTTTATTGATCATAGCCCTGAAATGAATCAACATTATTGGTCAACAACAACTTGATCTCTGCACGTCCCACACCCCGTAGATATCTACTGTGACAAGCTTAGCTCATACACTGAAGGAAAACAATTTATGTGCCTATAAGTGCATTGCACAAAGCTCAAACTGTTATAAAGGCGAGAGTATGACCGACGATTACGGATGGTTTTACAGAGTGCAACATTTTATAATAACCGTATATTCTGCGGTGTCGTCAGAGGAGTGCGGTGTGCCAAAGCAAAGTCATCATTCCGCAATGAAACCACAGAAAAGTATAGTCGCTACATGCTCCTTCGACGAATCGCAATGCTGGCACATCCACGCTTCTTTGAGTTTCGCTTCTCATACATTCGATGGTGTGCTTACGGCTTAGCAGAAGAAAGCTCGGCCCAGTTCGCAGTCAACGATCGAGAAGTCAGCATCGTTTTAGATAGACTAATGTGTATTAAGCCTTAGGAAAAACATTGTGAACATTATATCAGGCACTCAAGTAGAGAGTCCAGTAAAATTTGTCTGTATCAAATGATACAATTGTAACTACTCAGAGCATTCCTACAGAAATGGATTACACAAAGTTAAGTAAATCTCCATATCTATATTGCAATACAGTGAGGTGACAAAAGTCATGGGATATCTCCTAAATCGTGTCGAACCTCCTCGAACCTCCTAGTGGAGTAACGCGAGCTTAGCACGGACTCAACAAGTCTTTGGAAGTCCCCTGCAGAAATATTGAGCCATGCTGTCAGCCGTCCATAATTGCGAAAGTGTTCCCGGTGCAGGATTTTATGCACGAACTGACCATTCGATTACGTCCCATAAATGTTCGGTGGGATTCATGTCGGGCGATCTGGGAGGCCAAATCATACAGTCAGATTTTCCAGAATGTTCTTCAACCAGTTGCGAACTAAAGGCAGGTGGACATGGCGCATCATTGTTTGGGAACATGAAGTTCATGAATGGCTGTAAATGGTCTCCAGATAGCCGAATATAACCATTTCCAGTCGATGATCGGTTCAGTTGGGCAAGAGAACATAGTCTTTTCCCTGTAATCATTATGGAGACACCACCAGCTTGGACAGTGCTTTGTTGACAACTTGGGTCCATGACTTCGTGGGCTCTGTGCCACGCTCGAAGCCTACCAACAGCTATTACCAACTGAAATCTGGACCCATCTGCCCGAGGCACGATTTTCCAGTCGAGTGTCCAAACGAAGCCCTCACGAGCCCTGGAGAGCCGTTGCAAGCGATATCGTGCTGTTAGCAAAGGCACTCACGTCGGTTGTCTGCTGTCGTAGCCCGTTAAAGCCAAGTTTCGCCCCAATGTCCTAACGGATACGTTCGTCGTAAGTCGCTCACTGATTTCCACCGTTATCTCACGCAGTGTTACTTGTCTATTAGCATTAACAACTCTACGCAAACGCCGTTGCTCTAGGTTGTTTTTAAGCGAAGGCCGTCAGCTACTGCATTGTCCGTGTTGAGAGGTAATGCCCGAAATTTGGCACTCTCGGCACACCCTTGACACCCTGGATCTCGGTATAGTGAATTTCCGATCGATTTCCGAAGTGGGTTGTTCAATGCGCCTAGCTCCAACTACGATTTGCGTTCAAAATCTGTTAATTCTCGTCATGCGGCGATAATCACGTCGGAAACCTTCTCACATGAAACACCCGAGTAGAAATGATAGCTCCGCCAGCGCAGTGCCCTTTTGTACCTTCCATCATTATATGTGCACATCGTCATCCCATGACTTTCGTCACTCCAGTGTTGTAGTCAGACTCCGTCTCATTATGGATCAAACAAAAAAAACCACAGTTGTACCGGCGAGTGCAGTTTCGTACAGCACAATTATTCAGATGTAAATAAGAAAAATATTGTTGGTTACAATCAATGACGTTGTAAGAGGTCACATGGAAAAATACTAAAAGGCTGGCGATGCATGGTCACACTTTACCGAAAGTGGAAGCCTAGCATACTCTTTCTATAACTATAACTATAAGAGGCACTCAAAAACATGTTCAGAACCGCACAATAACCCTACGTTTGGGATGGGGCGGCGGTGGGGTGAGTGGACTGCTGTAGCCTGTTGTGGGGTTGTGGACCACTGAGGGCTACGGCGGGGGACGAAGACTCTCCGTCGTTTCTTGGTTCAATCCAATACAAAAACGCAGGCCGCAGTTTCACGACCACTGATCTGTAGCTATAATATCGGAGTGTGTGGTCACCATTATCACTTAGCTGTAAAATTGCGAACATGCAGGTATTCAGATAACGGCTACACGAACGTGTAAGTGGTGGTAACCCATAATGTTTCTGTCGTTTCCATCTACGTTCGGAAAAACCAGACTTTCTACAATTTTTCTTAGTGGAGTATGTTTTCCCTTCTGCCTCGCCTTTCCTCAGGTGTCTACTCGAGAACTGTGTCAGATTTGTCGTTGGTAGTATGGTCGGCTTATCAAAGACCGTCTTTTCCTAATTGGAATGTTTTCTATAGCCAGTGTGATTGCAAAGCAATCCACATGGGCTAATAATCAGTAAGACAATGGAACAGTACTCCATATTAAACGAAGATTGTATTTTTTTAGAATATGTCGCCGTTTACGATACTCTTAGTTCACACGATACTGTCTTCTCTTAAAATTAACCGAAAAAGGTAGACATTGCAATAACGATCGTAGCATCTACATTCCTTCAAAGAGGGAAGCGCTCCGTAATCTCTATCGGCTTCTGCGACAAGATCAAAGATAGTCGCAGATTAGGGGACAGCAAAAGGGTAAACCTCCTGCGGATCCCAGGTCACTCTGAAATCAGTGGCAATGGATGGTAGGCCGGCCAGGACCGGGGGAGACTCCATTTGTTGGATCAAATCCTGTCATAACGGTAACTAAGGCGTTGGGAAAATCTGAGCTAAATAGCTGGACCACGACGCAGCACTCACAATATTGGGCTAAAATAGAAAAACAAAAAAAAGTAAAGCTGCTGATGCCGAAATCATGTTTTAAGAGAAGTTCTGTAACTCTAGGTTAGAACAAGAGGCATATCCTAGTAATAGTAGGAATAATGACTAGTCATGAGAACTTCACTAAGTACGTTGAGACGATAACTGTAGAGAAAAAGGAAGCTAAGTGCAGACTAGGTACTGTGGAGGATGGAGCCGCACACATCTAATCTTTCACCGTGAAGCACTGGAGTCAAAAGATTCAAAATATTTGGTTCGCAAATTCGTGAAGAGATTGCGTCTAAAAAAGGCCAGGTAAAGGGTCTCCCACTACTCTTCAGGGCTACTGGCTGGCTTTACTAGACTGACAACGAAAGTAACCGGGCAATAAACTTAGTTTCGTTGCGTGCAGCAGAGGGTTATTATTATTGTTGTATTGTTCTCAAGACTAAATCAAATCAAATCAAACTCTTCCTAAAGTATTTCTCTGAATACCAGGATGATACGTTTTCGAGTCGGCCCACAGCTGCTGGACAAATCACCGCCGTCCAGCTGGTTATTCCCAGGTTCAAGAAGGGTAGAAAGGTAGATGAACATAATTACAAGACTGTATCGTTGACGTCGACCTGTTACGGTAGTACTGATCATGTTTTATGCTCACGAATTATGACTTTTTGCAGGAAGAAAGTCTTCTCTATAAAAATCAACATGGATTTTTTGGTACTTCGCAATACAAAGAACAGATCATTACGTAACATCCTTGGATGGGCGTGAATATGAATTACAGACATCTCGCGAAACTCAGTAGGTTCTGTTCGTTCAAGAGGTCCAGAACACCGCAGACAATGGCGGCTGGGTCAGTGCCGTACTTACTGCCTCCCGGGAGGCGTTCTATACAGTTCCACACTGTCGTTTTACTTCTTTATATTTTTAAAGAGAAAGGGCCTAAGAGGTATCAAGACCAGATTTGCGACTGGACTCAATACCTCTGTGCAGAGAGAACTCATTAGCCCATCTTGACCGAACAAAACCGACAGACGAAAGGTAGTTTCAGGAGTACGCTAAGGAAGTGTGGCAGGACTGTTACTGTTTACAAGCTATATGAATGATGTAATCGATAATGCGTGATGCGGCTGTCTGCAAGAAAGTGGCAACGGCAGAAGGTTGTAAAGCGAACTGCAGAGGTTTGATGGTTGGACCAGGGACTGCCAGTTTGTCCTGAAAATAATAAATGTAACGTGCTGCGAGTAATGTGTGGGAAACACTGGCAGGAGAAGGGACAGAACGATAGGATATATATTAAGACATCAGAGAATGACTTCCATGGTACTCAAATAGGTCTGAGCACTATGGGACTTAACTTCTGAGGTCATCAGTCCCCTAGGACTTAGAACTACTTAAACCTAACTAACCTAAGGACATCACACACATCCATGCCCGAGGCAGGATTCGAACCTGCGACCGTAGAGGTCGCGCGGTTCCAGACTGTAGCGCCTAGAACCGCTCGACCACACCGACCATTGTACTAGAGGGAGCTGTAGAGGGCAGAAACTGTAGAGGAAGACACGGAGTGGTATACATCCTCCAGCAAATAACTGAGGACGTAGGTTGGAAGTGCTACTCTGAGGTGAAGAGGTTCGCACAGGACACAGGAGAGGGATTCGTGGCGGGCCGCATCACCCAGAAGAGTGATGACACACAAAAAAAAAAGCACTGCCAATAAATGGGAAAAGAAATCGACTACTGCACGATTGCACTATTGGTGACAAATGGCTGGCTCTGAGCACTATGGGACTCAACTGCTGAGGTCATTAGTCCCCTAGAACTTAGAACTAGTTAAACCTAACTAACCTAAGGACATCACAAACATCCATGCCCGAGGCAGGATTCGAACCTGCGACCGTAGCGGCCTTGCGGTTCCAGGCTGCAGCGCCTTTAACCGCACGGCCACTTCGGCCGGCTATTGGTGACAAATCACTGAAAACAAACTACCGTAAAATACCTGGGAGTAGCCATCCGTAGCGACATAAAGTTCCACAGAAGACAAATTGTGGGAAAAGCAGATGCCAAGCTGAGATTCATAGGAAGAACCTTAAGGCAATGTAATTCAGCCACGGAAGAAGTTTCTCACAAAACACTTGTTTGACCCATTCTTGAGTACTGTTTACCAGTCTGCGATCCTTACCAATTTGAATCAATAGAGCAGATACACTACCGATCAAACGTTTTAGATCGTCCGTGATAAAAAAACGTTGTACTTTATTTTAAAGTACAAACACATCGTAAAAACGAAATAGCGCAACAAAATAAGTACTTTCTCTCTGTGTTATTAAGTACAATACAGTATGGTTTAGATTTTAGCCTCTTCAATGTATCCACCATTTGCCCTCAGAAGAGCTACGACAGAACCTCTCGGCATTCTGAAGATAATATATTGTAGTGTTTTTGCCAGCCTAACACGCCTGTAGCTTATTCCATAGATCTGCAACATTAGGCGGCCTCATTTTTCTGACCTGCCCGTGAAGTTCATCGTACAAGAGTTTAATACAGTTTAAGTCAGGTGACTGACTTAGCAAAATCATATTCTTCAGTTCTCCACATACAGATTTTTTGGCCGCTGTGGCCGCGTGGGGTTAGCCGAGCGGTCTAGGGCGCTGCAGTCATGGACTGTGCGGCTGGTCCCGGCGGAGGTTCGAGTCCTCCCTCGGGCATGGGTGTGTGTGTTTGTCCTTAGGATAATTTAGGTTAAGTAGTGTGTAAGCTTAGGGACTGATGACCTTAGCAGTTAAGTCCCATAAGATTTCACACACATTTGAACATTTTTTTTGGCCGCTGTGCAGACTTATTCAAGAAGTGCGCATTGCCGCTGCATTGTTGAGGCAGACTGGAGCTGATCGGATACTACTGTCTTTTCTCCCTCGCGAATTTCGTGTGCAGTAGAGTCCTCTGACGTTTTCTGTGTACACATATGAAGTGATCTTACATGTAAGATGTTACTCGGTGTCTTCCAGAATGCGAACACTTACATAGGCACCAGTTTGCTTGATCCGCTGCAGTGAATACACCATTGCAGACTGGGCTGCTTTAGCCTTTGGTGCTGTTATCCTACTGCAATACCCTTCCTGGTGCTTCCGCCGCACCAGAAGGTTATACGGTATGGACCTCATCAGGTAGACAAACACATCGCTAGGTGGACACAGTGTACTTTAAACTAATGCAAACTTATTCCTACAAGTACAGTTGAAGGAATAAGGCCAATTGGAATTGAACCGAGTTAAGTAAAGGCACGTCAGTTTTGTTGTTGATACTGATCAGCACCCCTATATGCGAAGGACCAGTCAAGCACACAATAAAGGCGTTAAATCTGTACATGCCCATACATGTTTTATAATCTGAACGGACATATGACGGACTATTCAAAACGAAATCTCTGTTTTAACCACAAATCCATAGTCGTGATAGGTTATTGAAAACTTTGATCGGCAGTGTAGATAAGATCCAACATCGAGTGGCGCATTTCATCACGGCTCGTTTACTCGGCTCGACAGCGTTTGCGGAGAGGCTGAACAAACTCCACTAGCAGACGGTATATGAGAGGCGTTGGATATCACGGAGAGGTTTGTTATCGTAATGCCGAGAAAGTATGTTCCGGGAAGAGGCTGCAGTGAATTACTTCCCCCAAGATATGTCCGAGGAGAATATCAGAGGAATTAGATCTTATAAGCAGATTTACCGACAGTTATTTTTCCCAAGCGCCATTCGCGAATGGAGCAGAAAAAGGGGGGAAAGACAGCGTTACCAGAAGTACCCTCCGCCTCACACAGCAAGCTGGATTTCGAAGTATAGACATAGGTGTAGAATTTGGTCTGCAGTGACTATCATCTTCAACTTAAAAGTAATTCTTGGTTTAATTTTTTTTATTATGATTTTTTGTCTTCCTCACCCTCAGATGTCGCCGGTTTTTCAAAATATTTGGATAAAAGTACAAGATATGGAGTAACTCTTTAAATACAATGCAAGCGACACAATAGTCGAGTATGTCGTTCCAACTGTACCGCATCGTGGAAGTTCCTTCTGCGAGCTAGTGCCAGCAGGCAATCCTAAACCTCTTTTAATTACCGACGTCGTCGTTAGTGGAGGAGTTAAACAGAAGACAGTAATGTCAGAACATGTACAGTGCCGGACTTTTCTTAGTAAAGCTTCAGGTAATACGCAACATCTTTCACGTACTGTTTTCCGTTGTATTTGGTTGAGCGATTGCACTCTCGTGCAGATTGAACAAACATTCAAGAAATCGTGCAATTCTATCTATCTTATCTGCTAAACGGACGACACAAGCACACATCTCTGTTGATATTACTACGCTGTAATAGAACGCCCGTGACTACAGTAAATGCTTGAACTAAACTAAATACAACGATGAGTCCTGGAAAACTAGACACCAAAAAGTTTATTACAAGAGCGGCTGATGTACTCTTCTCACTTTGCCAGCAGTGTAACAGAACACATGTACTCTTGAAACGTTTTTGTGAAGAGATAGTGGAAAGCAATACATACTCTCTGCAGAGACGACATCATTTGAAGCAATCCTGAATGCTAGTTCTTGGGCTGCACAATTTGTTTGCAGACAGATGAAATTCTTGGAGCAACTAATGAACTCTACTGATTCCTCCACAGCTGACGAGGAACTGAGAGGAAACGGTCACCAAAAGCTGGAAGGGCCCAGACGGCGAAAACGTGGAGTGAACACTACTTGCGCGACCAACAACATAGAGGTTAGGCCTCAGAATTTCCCTCGAAGGGGCAAATAATTATATTTCTTCCGTACAGACACCCGACTATTTCTTCAAGAGGCATCATTACTGAACATTTCCACGTCCTGAATAGTGCCCTATGGAAGGTGAAAAGAAAGTAAGCAGAGTGTGGAACGAGATCAGCAGCTCCTTTTAGCTGGAGGAAGAACATTCGTCGTGGTGACTGCAGTGACACCAGAGCTTGTCGCCACTCCGCAGCGTCGCCCGACCGCCACTACTTGCGCTCCTGGATAACATACCATGGCTTTGACAGGAAAGGCAGCGTCACAGACATTAGTAAAATGAACTAGGATTGTGCGTGCGCAACAACCGAATTCTGTTTACCCGCTATAAACGACGACGTAAGTCCTTAACTGTTATGGTCACAGAATAAGTATCAGCGCAGCGTGAGAATACATGGATAATAGTTCGTAACTGTGCAGTGAGTTTGTCATTATTTATTATGTTTGTTCCCCATTTAAATTCACCGAGGTACGGCCAGGTACCTCAAGTATGCCACATAGTAACATTTTATGAATAATAATTCACTTGATGTTGTTTATACTTCCCATGAATTATTTCCATGTCATTTCAGGTAATACACATAGAAATGTTGGAACACGTGATGCAATACTGACCCTACGACTTATCTTAGAAAAAAGATTAAGGAAAGGCAAACCTACGTTTCTAGCATTTGTAGACTTAGAGAAAGCTTTTGACAATGTTGACTGGAATACTCTCGTTCAAATTCTGAAAGTGGCAGGGGTAAAATACAGAGAGCGAAAGGCTATTTACAATTTGTACAGAAACCAGATGACAGTTATAAGAGTCGAGGGGTATGAAAGGGAAGCAGTGGTTGGGAAGGGAGTGAGACAGGGTTGTAGCCTCTCCACGATGTTATTCAATCTGTACATTGAGCAAGCAGTAAAGGAAACAAAAGCCGGCCGGAGTGGCCAAGCAGTTCTAGGCGCTACAATCTGGAACCGCGTGACCGCTACGGTCGCAGATTCGAATCCTGCCTCGGGGATGGATGTGTGTGGTGTCCTTAGGTTAGTTAGGTTTAAGTAGTTCTAAGTTATAGGGGACTGATGACCTCAGCAGTTATGTCCCATTGTGCTCAGAGCCATTTGAACCATTTGAAAGGAAACAAAAGAAAAATTTGGGGTAGGAATTAAAATCCATGGAGAAGAAATAAAAACTTTGAGGTTCGCCGATGACATTGTAATTCTGTCAGGGACAGCAAAGGACCTGGAAGAGCAGCTGAACGGAATGGACATGGAATTGAAAGGAGGGTATAAGATGAACATTAACAAAAGCAAAACGAGGATAATGGAATGTAGTCAAATTAAATCGGGTGATGCTGAGAGAAAGAGATGAGGAAATGAGACACTTAAAGTAGTAAAGGAGTTTTGCTATTTGGGGAGCAAAATAACTGATGATGGCCGAAGTAGAGAGGATACAAAATGTAGACTGGCAATGGCAAGGAAAGCGTTTCTGAAGAAGAGAAATTTGTTAACATCGAGTTTAGATTTAAGTGTCAGGAAGTCGTTTCTGAAAGTACTTGTATGGAGTGTAGCCACGTATGGAAGTGAAACGTGGACGATAAATAGTTTAGACAAGAAGAGAATAGAAGCTTTCGAAATGTGGTGCTACGGAAGAATGCTGAAGATTAGATGAGTAGGTCACATAACTAATGAGGAAGTATTGAATAGGATTGGGGAGAAGAGAAGTTTGTGGCACAACTTGACCAGAAGAAGGGATCGGTTGGTAGGACATGTTCTGAGGCATCAAGGGATCACCAATTTAGTATTGGAGGGCAGTGTGGAGGGTAAAAATCGTAGAGGGAGACCAAGAGATGAATACGCTAAACAGATTCAGAAGGATCTAGGTTGCAGAAGGTACTGGGAGATGAAGAACCTTGCACAGGATAGAGTAGCATGGAGAGCTGCATCAAACCAGTCTCTGGACTGAAGACCACAACAACAGTTCGTAACTGTGCAGTGAGTATGTCATTATTTATAATGTTTGTTCCCCATTTAAATTCACCGAGGTATGGCCAGGTACCTCAAGTATGCCACATAGTAACAGTTTATTCACTTGATGGTGTTTATACTCCCCTTGAATTATTTCCAGGTCATTTCAGTTAATATACATAAAAATGGAAGCCATCCAATTAAACAGTTTCCTGGAATCTTCAGACTGGCATGCAAAATTTCTGTGACAGTCTCACAGTACTGACTGCTAAAAATTAAGATGGAAGTACAATGGTTTATGTGACTGGAATCATATGATATAAAAGTTTTATACGTGCAGAGTCACGTCATGTTGTGAAGTGTCTATCAATAAATGTGTAAAATAGACCTCGTCAACGTAATATACCAGTTTCTACGTGGCAGGCACAGACGGATACTGCAACAGCGGCCGAGACGCTAGTTTTATCCGTTTAGTGAGAGTTGGTTTGAAACTTGACGCTGCTCTACACCCAGAAATCCTATGTTAAATTCAGAATAATAAGAACTAAAAAGTGTGAGTTACAAGCTAGTTTAAAATGTTCGTGTTTACAAAAGTCACGAATTTCTGACTCTACAGGAGAAGAATTCATCTTCTAGTTCCTTGTACTGAACATTCAGAGAGTAAGAGCATTGAACATAGAGACCATACTTCAACAGTGAATGGTCGAATAGAATTTCAAGATAAACGTCTTGAATATGGATTTAATAAGAGTTACAAGACATAAAGGTCTTTCCTTTTGAAGCAAAGCACGAAAGAAAAGCGAACAAAAACCGCTTAAGATAAGAGCAGGTAACAGCTTGCTTTTCAAAGAAGAGCAGCACGCATACCAGTTTTTCTTTTCTTTGGCTAAAACGGTTCCTTTCATGCAGTCTTCTGGGCGATAAGTGCTCTCAAAAAGCGTTTACGTCGCCGCTGTTTGGGCCATGTTCTCTTTTTATGCGAGTCGTAACAATGTGCAAGTCACTAACGGATGGACTCAAAATGGGGGCAACTGAAGTCCATTATGACCGAAAAATAGCTTGCTCAGTATACCATCATAACGCAGTAGACGAAATGCGAAACGCTTTCTAGGCCCTTTCTTTACGCAGCTCATATATGACAGACGTTTCATCCAGCGTATCTTGAGTTCCGAACTTCATCAGTGCTTGCTTGAATCGCGTAAAGGTGGACAACAGATGGAGCTTTGCATAAACTTACATCTACACCCACATACGTACCCTACAAGCCACTATGAAGTGCATGGCAAAATTTACGATCCATCGTGCCAGTCATTAGTGTGTTTTCCCAGTCCATTAACGTCTGGAGCGCAAGAAGAATGACTGACTGAATTCCTACGTGCACGCTGTAATTTAACCAATCATGCCCTCCCGATCTGCATGGCAGCGATGCGTACGGGTTCGTAGTATATTCGTAGAGTGTGAAACGTCCCCTTAGAAAAATTAAGAATGACAGTGCTGGAAAACTTCTACGTTATTTGATACAACAGCCAAGTTATACATTACGTACTCAGACGGATCGTCACTAAACTGACACACACTATTTTTAGCGCAACGCAATCTGACTTTCAATAATCCCTACAAAAGAATGGCCCTGACTAACAATAACCTATCCCTTTCGTGAATCACTTACCTCACAAAAATCTTCGTGAATCACGTACCTCACAAAAATCTTCGTTACTCTAACTACTGCAATACAGCGAGCGCCAATACTGCCAGCTAAATAAAAGATTCTAACTACTCAAGGCACTAACTACTGATAGGCATAGTTAGCAAATTAAAGATTTTGATAGAGAACAAACACTGTATTTACCTTAATCCGACGCGCAGGTCGCCGAAGTGGCGTCAAATCGAAAGACCTGCACCAGGCGAACGGTCTACCCGACGGGAGGCCCTAGCCACACGACATTTCCATTTTACCTTAATAATGTTCAAAAGTCATAATATATATATATATATATCAATTCGTGACATCTAGTTTGACAAATTTCCTTTTTCTGACGGACACCGGTCCAGATCGTCCGTTCTCAAAACTCTCTGGCATCTCTCTCTCCACATCCACCACTGCTGGCGGCTCACCTCTAACTGCCCAACGCTACGCGCTATTCACATCCAACTGCCCAACACTACACAAGCGAATATTCCAACAATGAGTCTAACCAGCCACACACTGCACACAGCGCAGTCAGCGATTTTCATACAGAGCACTACGTGGCGTTGCCAACATAAAACCCTAAAAAGCCTACTTACAAGTCATCTCTTAAAAAAGGTGGTTCCTGAAACATCAAAAGTAGGCTTTCTCGGGATAGCTTACATCCACCTTCAAGAGTCTGCCAATTCGGTTGCTTCAGCATCTGTGTGCCATTGTCCCGCAGGTCAAGCCTGACCTCCTCTGTATACCTTCAGTATCCCCTGTTAGTTCCATTTTGTATGGTTTCCACACACTTGAGCAATATTATGGGATGGGTCGCACGTGTGATGCGTAAGCACTCTCCTTTGTACGCTGACTGCATTCCGTTAGTATTCTACCAATAAACCAAAGTCTGCCATCTGCTTTGTTCGCGATAGAGCCTATGTCATCGTTCCATTTCTTTGTACTGTTTACTCTCTCTTTGTGCTTCGAGCCGGGACGCAGAAGGTGATTCCAACTGTTCAGGCCTCGTTGCTTATTAGGTCTCGGTTTTTGTCTGGTTCTTAAGAAGGTATTCTGCTGTCGCGCGCGATGGGCAGTGAACACTAAGAATTTTATTTCCTTTCAGAGAAATTAGGCCTTAAATGGAAAAATGAAAAATCTAAAGATAAGCATTTCAGACCGCCGATAAAAGACAGAAAATACTGGATGGCCGTAATTAAAATGCAGCTATTCACAGAAGTCCAATGTGCTGTGTAATTTTCGTGTGGTAACGAAACTTGATAGATATTCTAATGCGTTAATACGGAACCGATTTACTCTGGAATAGCAATTAGTTCCAATTTCGGCCACCAGGTGCAACTTTGGCGCCGTGAATGTGGGAAAGACGTATAGAAATATTTCCACTTGTAATAGATTTGGAACAGGACGTAGACAGAAATCATCATACAATTGAGAAAGGTAAAATGTTGAATTCATTATTAACCTCTTAACCGCTGTTTATAAAATTAGTTCAATATGAGCAGTGGAAACGTCGACGAGATGCACTAGAGCGTCAGATTTGCACCTGGTGGCCAAAATTGGAACTTTTGTTCCAGCGTAAACCACCCACCAAGTTTCACTGCTGTACGATAATTACAGTCCACAATGGACCTCTGTGAGTAACTGCTCGGTAGCTAGTAGATATCAACCAATGCTTCGTATGAAACATCAGACACTTGTGATTTCCGTGGCTCGTGCCAACACACGTCCCAGCTAGGCTCATTCATATTATCACGATTTTATCACTTATCATAACGCTCCACACAGTTGACTGCACGCGCATATCGCCGACTCCTTTGGGCTTCTGACTGATGTATGGAATAAGATGGCTAAGGTTTTAAAATTATAACAATATACTACTACTAATTATAATAATAATTACTGTTATTGTATTAAACACTTTATACAGGGTGGTCCATTGATCGTGACCGGGCCAAATATCTCACGAAATATGCGTCAAACGAAAAGACTACAAAGAACAAAACTTGTCTAGCTTGTCTAAATGGCGCTATGGTTGGCCCGCTAGATGGCAGTGCCATAGGTCAAACGGAAATCAACTGCGTTTTTTAAATAGGAACCCCCATTTTTTATTACATATTCGTGTAGTACGTAAAGAAATATGAATGTTTTAGTTGGACCACTTTTTTCGCTTTGTGATAGATGGCACTGCAATAGTCACAAACATATGGCCCACAATTTTATACGAACTGTTGGTAACAGGTAGGTTTTTTAAATTAAAATACAGAGCGTAGGTACGTTTGAACATTTTATTTCGGTTGTTCCAATGTGATACATGTACCTTTGTGAACTTATTATTTCTGAGAACGCATGCTGTTACAGCGTGATAACCTTTTTAATGCTACATTAATGCAATAAGTGCTCAAAACGATGTCCGTCAACCTCAATGCATTTGGCAATACGTGTAACGACATTCCTCTCAACAGCGAGTAGTTCGCCTTCCATAATATTGCCACATGCATTGACAGTGCGCTGACGCATGTTGCCAGGCGTTGTCGGTGGATCACGATAGCAAATATCCTTCAACTTTTCCCACAGAAAGAAATCGGGGGACGTCAGATCCGGTGAACGTGCGGGCCATGGTATGGTGCTTTGACGACCAATCCACCTGTCATTAAATATGCTATTCAATACCGCTTCAACCGCACGCGTGCTATGTGCCGGACGTCCATCATGTTGGAAGTACATCGCCATTCTGTCATGCAGTGAAACATCTTGTAGTAACAACGGTAGAACATTACGTAGGAAATCAGCATACATTGCACCATTTAGATTGCCGTCGATAAAATGGGGGCCAATTATCCTTCCTTCCATAATGCCGCACCATAAATTAGCCCGCCAAGGTCACTGATGTTCCACTTGTCGCAGCCATCGTGGATTTTCCGTTGCCCAATAGTGCATATTATGCTGGATTACGTTACCGCTGTTGGTGAATGTTGGTGAATGACACTTAGGCGCTAAATAGAACGCGTGCAAAAAATCTGTCATCGTCCCGTACTTCTCTTGTGCCCAGTGGCAGAACTGCACACGACGTTCAAAGTCGTCGCCATGCAATTCCTGGTGCATAGAAATATGGTACGGGTGCAGTAGATGTTGATGTAGCATTCTCAACACCGATGTTTTTGAGATTCCCGATTCTCGCGCAATTTGTCTGCTACTGATGTGCGGATTAGCCACGACAGCAGCTAAAACACCTAATTGAGCATCATTATTTGTTGCAGGTCGTGGTGGACGTTTCACATGTGGCTGAACACTTCCTGTTTCCTTAAATAACGTAACTATCTGGCGAACGGTCCGGACGCTTGGATGATGTCGTCCAAGATAGCGAGCAGCATACATAGCACACGCCCGTTGGACATTTTGATCACAATAGCCATACATCAACACGATATCGACCTTTTCCGCAATTGGTAAACGGTCCATTTTAACACTGGTAAACTTACTTACTTTTACTTTTTCGTGTCCGGAAACTACAATTTGTTTGCCCAATATTGGGCAATGTCCAATGCTTCTTCTTTAGCCAGCTATAGATCGTCGAGGGTGCATCTGTGCGGGCAGGCAGGGCATTGTAGGAGATGTTCCATGTCCTGTCGAGTGCCGCAGTCGCATTTGTCGTCATTTTCGTCCAACAAACCCCATTTGATCAGATTAGATTTCACAGGAGCCATCCCAGTTCTGATGCGGTTAAGCATTCTCCAGGTTTTCCAATCACCAGAAACGCCCCTTGGTGGGTCCTCTCTTAGTGGATAGTAGATGGGGGGCTCATCTAAGGCGCAACTTAGGAAACGGCGTCTGGATTTGAGTCTGCTGGGGCCACACTCTAGGCCAAATATTGAGTGACTGGTATCAAAGGTTTGTTTTAGCTTCTCGGTATGTTCATGGGCTTTCCTACGTGAGTCAGGGTTTGTGAAACCTGCGGCCCTGTACAGATTTTCTATGGGGGTAGGTTTCATGCAGCCTGTCACTATCCTGCATGTTTCATTCAGGCTAATATCTACCTTTTTTGCGTGGGCGGATCTGCACCATACCGGGCAGGCATATTCGGCAGTTGAGAAGCACAAAGCTTGGGCTGAAGTTCTGACCACGGTAGGTTTGGCACCCCATTTGCTGTTGGACAGCTTTCTTATTAGGGAATTTCGTGCTTCTACTTTTTTGCGTGTTTTTTCGCAATGATATTTGTATGTCAATGTTCTGTCCAGCACGACGCCAAGGTAGGTGGGAGTATCTGTGTGTTCTAGTAATGTCCCATCCCAGGTAACATTGAGCCTGTACTTTGCCTGCCTCGAGTTCAGATGGAATGCACTCACTTGAGTTTTGGAGGGGTTGGGTTTTAGAGAATTCTTTTTGTAGTAGGTTGACATTATAGAAAGGGCGGTTTCTAGTTTCTCCTCGATGGCTTCAAACCTGTTGCCTTGAACTGTTATTGCCAGGTCGTCTGCATATACAAAAGTTTTGGTTCTGTCTGGAGTTGGTTGGTCTTTTGTATATATGTTGAATAGGATTGGCGCCAACACGCTCCCTTGGGCGAGCCCATTTTTCTAATTCCGCCATCGACTTTTTTTCCTCTCAAGCATTACGAAGAACTGTCTATTTTGGAGCAGGGATTCGATTATCTTGACTAGGTGGTAGTCTTTCAGGGTCTCGTAGATTTTATGCAGTAGTGTCCGGTGATGTACAGTATCATAGGCGGAACTTAGGTCGACTAGTGCCAGCCCGGTGATTAGTTTATTCTCAAAACCATCCTCGATATGTTCCGTCAATGCTAGAATTTGACTGGTACAGGACTTTCCAGGTCTAAAGCCTGCTTGGTGTGGAATTAGCTTCGAGTCAACGATCTTCTCTATTCTGTTGAGGATCAATCTTTCATAGAGCTTAAACAGATGGCAGAGAAGGGTTATGGGTCGATAGCTCTTCGGAGACACTGGGTCCTTCCCAGGTTTAAGGAGAGCCACCACTTTTGACTTCCTCCACAGTTTCGGGATTTGAAAGGTTTCACGGCACACGTTAAAAAGTCCAAGTATCCAGTCCCTGGCGTCAAGGCCGAAGTTTTTAATCTGTTCCACGCAAATATCATCAAGCCCAGCGGCTTTCCCATTCTTCATGGTATTTATGCCATTGTTCAACTCTCTCATGCTAAATGGTTTCTGGAAGTTGGTGTTTTCCGTTGGCAGTAGGCGTGTGATTTTAGTTTTCTGACTTTTGGAGTTGAACTTGCCGTTTAGAAGGAGTTGGTTGGCCACCTGGTTTGGAGTTACGTTGGCCGGGGCCTTGCTTAGCCTTGGGTCACCATCCAGTTTCTTAATCAGGTTCCAGGCTATTTTGCTACTGTGGGACATATCCATTCTTTCTAGGGTTGCTATCCACTTCTTTTCGCGTGCCTCGCTGAGGGCTGACATTAAAGCTGTGCCACAGGCGATGGTTTCGTCGCTGAATGGGTCTTCCGCGAACAATACTTGATACTTCTCCAGGATGTCCTTTGAGGCATTTGAGAGCCCTGGGATATAGTGTTGTCTGCAACCCCTAGGAATATATTGTCTAGATACCTTTCGCAGAGTCTCAACAAAGGTAAGGTAATTATTTGGTGTTGGGGTCAGACTGGCTAATTCCTCATCCAGCGCTTGGGAATATTCTGACCACCTAGCCTTTTTAAAGTTGAATCTCCTACGGAAAGGTATTTTGGTTGTTTTGATTGTTGAGTAGACTTGGATTCCAATAGGTCGATGTTGTGTCTTTGGGATTGCATCATATACTCTTTTGCAGCAGGTGTCGTAGATGTTCCGGCTGACGAAGCAAATATCGGGATTGTAACTTCGCTTCCAAATTTTGCTGTTGAAGGAGCAGGGGAGCTTGGGGTCGTGGAGAAGTGAGAGGTTATTTGCCTCAGCCCATTGTTGTAGCAGCTGACCATTGGAGTCTGTCTCATCGTAGCCCCAGGTGGTGCTGTGGCTGTTAAAGTCGCCCACAACGAAGTGTGTCCTTTGGTTGTTGAAGCTTTCTGGCGTTGAAGTGTGTAAGTTCTGGCCGGGGGTTTATATACGGAGCATATTGTAAATGATCCACTCTCTATCGCTAACACTTCAATGTTGTTGGTGGTTGTCTTACTCGTGGAAGAGAGCAGCATCTCGGGTCTGGTAAATATTGCGCTCCCATACCTTCTGTGAGGCGCTTCTACTGCCAAGCGCATTCCTTTGATATTGGGTCTGTTTGCTGTTTCATCTCTATGCGTTTCCTGCAGGCACAGTACGTACCACTTTTCTGAACTGCATAGTTGCGATATTACATCCTCCTTATTTTTGGTGATTCCCTCGACGTTCAGGCTGACGATCGTCAGGGTTGGCCCTGAAGAGGACCTGTTTTTGTTTTTGGCTTTTGATTGCATTGGTTTCCGGTGGTGGAAGGTTTGGCCGTTGTCCCATTGGGCAACGTTTCCGGGGAGCGCCAGCATTTTACTTTCATCTATGTAGCATGTAAGTAAAATGCACACGTGGAGGCACCTTCCTTGCACCGACGTTTTCTAGATTCCCGATTCTCGCGCAATTTGTCTGCTACTGATGTGCGGATTAGCCACGACAGCAGCTAAAACACCTAATTGAGCATCGTTATTTGTTGCAGGTCGTGGTTAACGTTTCACATGTGGCTGAACACTTCCTGTTTCCTTAAATAACGTAACTATCTGGCGAACGGTCCGGACGCTTGGATGATGTCGTCCAAGATACCGAGCAGCATACATAGCACACGCCCGTTGGACATTTTGATCACAATAGCCATACATCAACACGATATCGACCTTTTCCGCAATTGGTAAACGGTCCATTTTAACACTGGTAAAGTATCACGAAGCAAATACCGTTCGCACTGGCGGAATGTTACGTGATACCACGTACTTATACGTTTGCGAATATTACAGCGCCATCTATCACAAAGCGAAAAAAGTGGTCCACCCTGTATAATTCCTTTACGTGAGTGCTTAGTACATCGTGTAAATATGGCATCCAAGACATTGTCGTTTAGGTAAATGCATGGTCTGCACAACACGTTTCCAAAAACTGAAGAAGTACCTCTGCTGTGCAGCTATTTTAAGAACTATAATAGCAACAGACTTTGACAACTCTGACAGCTCCATAGTTTTTGCATTTCCAGTATTTCACTTTAAGACCGTGAACATAAGTCTGGCGACTATCTCTACACGAGCACATATACTGCCGAGGCAAAACAGTATGAGCACCTGCTTAATAGCTTGTTTGTTCGTCTCTGGATCGAAATACATAACCGATTCTGCGTATCACGGAGCCGACAGTTTGGTGTTAGATTTGTGGAGGTATGAGGCATTACATGTCTACGCACAGGTCATGCAATTCGCGTCAATAACGGCCACTGATTTGCGTACGCGGTGGTGGCGCAGGATAGCGACCCGAATGGGTTCCATAGGATTCACAACCGGCGAATTTGGTCACCGAGACATCAACGTGAGTTCACTATAATACTCCTTAAATCATTGTAGCACAGCTCTGGCTCCGAGACATTGACAATTTTACTGCTGAAAGATAGCACCACCGTCGGGGAGGTCATCAATGTTGAAGTGTTGCAGATGATTCGCTGCTGCCACAGGTTCGATGTAAACGCAGGTGGATATCTCCCATAACATAATAGTCCCACCAGCCTGCGTCCGTGGCGCGTTGGATGCTTCGAGCCGCCATTGACCTCGATGGCGCCGTTTGTGGAAACGACTGTCGACCCGGTGTAGCAAAAATGTGATTCACCCGAAGAGCGGACACGTTTCCATTGATCGACGGTCAATTCCCGATGGTCCCGTGCCCGTTGCAATCTTAATAGACGATGACGTTGGGTCAACATGTGAACACATAGGGTGGGCTGCTAGAGAGCTCCATGTCCGACATTGTTCGATGAACTGCGTGCTTCGAAATACTCGTGCGTGCTCCAGCATTGTGCTCTGTTGGCAGAGATGCCACAGGACATCATCAATTCTACTTTTCAGAGCAGACAATCTCCGAACCCCACGTTCTGTGAAGAGTCGTGGACGTCCAACCATTTAGCACCTAGTGGTAATTTTAGAGCCGTTGTACTTCTTTCCGTAGATGCTCACGACAGTAGCATTTGAATATTCGAACAGCTTCGCCGTTTTCGAGACACTCGTTCTCTGCGTAATAATAATCTGCCCTTTGTCAAAGTTGCTTATCTCAGTGGATTTCCCCGTTTGTAGCTCACATCTTTGCTTGGGTGAACCGCTGTCCGTGTCTGCTCCCCTTACATACTTTCGTTACCGCGTCAGTGCGCAGCTCGTGGTCGTGCGGTAGCGTTCTGACTTCCCGCGGCCGGGTTCCCGGGTTCGATTCCCGGCGGGGTCAGGGATTTTCTCTGCCTCGTGATGACTGGGTGTTGTGTGGTGTCCTTAGGTTAGTTAGGTTTAAGTAGTTCTAGGGGACTGATGACCATAGATGTTAAATCCCACAGTGCTCAGAGCCATTTGCGTTGCATGCTTCGAGCCGCCATTGACCTCGATGGCGCCGTTTGTGGAAACGACTGTCGGCCCAGTGTAGCAAAAATGTGATTCACCAGGTGGCATCCAACGTCGTGGTGGGCAGTAGTCATAATGTTTTGGCTGATCAGGGTAAACAGGGATGCATGAGGGGGAGACGGAGTACAGTATTTTTCTGTTGTTTCCACCTACGTTCGGAAAAGTCAGTCTTCTGTTATTTCTTCTTAGTGAAGAATCTTTCCCCTTCTGTCTTCCCTTTCTTAAACTTCCTGTGGTTTGCCGGATCCACCTGTGGAATGTTGTCCGAAGGAATGTTCTGCACACCTAGTTGAGCCACAAACCAATCCACGTGGCTCGATGAACCTCTGACAGCAACTTAATTGTAAATTGCCGATTAATCATGTAGATGTAGATATAGACAGTACCTACTACGCATGTATTTTTATCTATTACATCAGTCGTCAATGTCAGGGGAAACCAGACTTGATTAATATGCTAAATACGCTGTTCTCGGTAACAGAATTACTGAATTTCATTTAAAGCGTAACTCGTGGATTCGATTTGCAGTATTGGACATCATTTAACATAATTTCTGTCCGCCCCCGGTAGCTGAGTGGTCAGCGCGATAGAATGTCAATCTTCACGGCCCGCGTTCGATTCTCGGCTGGGTCGGAGATTTTCTCCGGTCAGGGACTGGGTGTTGTGTTGTCCTAATCATCATCATTTCATTCCAAGTCGCCGAAGTGGCGTCAAATCGAAAAACTTGCAGCCGCCTAACGGTCTACCCGACGGAACCTAGTCACACAACACAACATAATTTCTAAATTGGTTACGTTTTCTAGAAGATAGCTCTGTAATTTTAACTTGTGTTCGCAGTCAGGAAGGACAAATCAAAGCGCCCTCTATTAAAATGTGTTAAAATTGGCTGAAGCTTTACTGGAGAACGTAGTCAGTTACCAAACTGAAACTGTGAGAAAGACGTAAACGATAAAAGAGGCCCTACAATCAATATCCTTACTCTAATAGGAAAATCTGGGCGTGAGGGAGAGAGCAGTCACCAAGGCTATTCCTGTACGGACGTTTCCTGTGTCTGCCAAACACTTTAAAGACATCAGCGATGTTTTTTGTTTTCCGGGTGAGGAACACAATCATAGGTACCGTAACAGATTTGTGAATGATGACATTTTGCAATAATGTGCGCTCTTTCCCTTTTTGTCCCTATTGAGGAGGCATCGCAACCATCTTGACAGTTTCATTCTAAGTGTAGCGTTAGAAATTATTCACATTTAATCAGTGGTAAACCTATTCACAATCATCATCGTCACCGTGCGGCGTGGCGGGTTTTTGTGAATGTTTTTTTCTCGTTCGTCGCACTGATCACTGCAAAAGTCCACCTACCTCAGTACGGCGGCATATCACCAGCCCGTTTCTATGCGTACCTATGTACTGCGCTGACGACGTAAAAGCAGCACTGAAGAAAACGCCGCCAATACTTACGTTGCAAAATCCGTGTAAACTCTGTAAATTATTATAACACTTTTCGGGCGGAAAGCGGTTGCTTCGTTCTCTCAATAAAATGTCAAAATTCTGAAACGAGTCTTTTATTCCATTTCACTAAAAAAAAAAAAAAAAAATCTGCCATCAGCCCACATGTAATTAGCGAACATCGTCGCTGTCCTCAGTTGACAGTTCATGCAACCCAGTACACACGCAAGGCAGCCAGAAATGTACTTAAGTACAACCCGAAGAATTACGCGATTTCACAGCCAATACTCCGCTACTATATCTGTTTCACATTCAGTCCTTTTCAGTGGATTTCTGTAAAAGAAATTGCTCACCAAATATTCCATATACGGATACAAAACATGTCACGCGAACTTTTACAGAAGCCGAAAGTTCACACGCGCTTATCTTTCCAACAAAACAATTATAGAACTTTCAAACTTCAGAAAACTGCCCGTAAATTCAACTACTTCTACAGCAACACAATCTGGCCGCGAAATACCAATATCTTCTTCATTTTACACATTATGCAGACGGACACGTTCAATAGCTACCCAGCGACTCCTGAATGCTCCTCCTTCCACAGCCTATAACTACCTGGCAGTGCACGGGAACTGCTGAACTCTGATTGGTTGATCAAAATGACCAGCCAATCAGAACAATCGCTCGAGATCATTCTCGCGCCAAAACTGTCCTATGCCAATCACTATTCCCAGTTGCATTCACGTCATTTCAATATGCAAATATTAATATAATGTTTAATAAAACCAACGAAAGGAAAATTAATCTTGAAATATATTTCGAAATCGATTTTTCTTTATACTGATATTCTGGCTGTCTCCTTACAAAAGCAATACACTTAGACATACGTCATCAGCAGTGTGGGTACAAACATCTTTCCCATGCTATGGCTGCGTAAGGCATTATATAAAGTTAATCTTGAAACTTAATTATGTCCGACATACACACTCTCAGTCACTCGCATTTACTCTCACAACAATATTTGACACAAATAACAGTTTTGTCTGATTTTTATATTACGAAAATGTAAAGTTGTTAATGTTTACAAAATTAAAATCTAAATTAAATAATTCTGCCCATTGAGAGTTCTGGTTATCTTTTCAAATGACACCAAAAGATCAACTGTTATAGTCCCTGAATTTAATTCAGTAAGTGTCGGTTTTTGACATTTTAAATAATTTCCTTTAACTCCGAAACTGACAGATAGAAGGCTGAAATTTTTGTACCACATTCTCTTGAGTAACAAAAGGCAGTATATCGACTTAAAACAATATTAAATAATATAGTTTATTTAGATTCTTCGGGGTTTGAATATTCAGTCGCTCGAAGTGACACAAATAACGCTTCCCATGGCTAGCACAGCGGCAGGTGCGAATGGGTCATTCCTGAGACACAACTGGCTGTCTCCTTCACAGCCAACGGCTCAAATGCTACGGGCTGTTCTGCAAAGTAGCCTACTGCAATAAAGTTATCGCGTAATGGCTCGCGACGTCACAACTGGGCATCCAGTTTTGGATCGAGGCGTTGCCAGACTGTTGTACGCAGTACCATGTTCAGCTATGCACATTTTGATTATTATTGTGTCCAGATATCGTCTCCCGAACTTCTGTGACGTCTTCTTCTCGATATTTTCTTATCTACTCAAATCCAGCAAATAACGTAACCGGTCCGCCTTTGATCCATTTGTTTGGCAATATGTCTTGCCCATTTCTGCTTTATTTTCATAATAGTCATTGTCTGCTATTCTAGCTAGTGCCTTGATCAATATCTTTTTTTTACTCCTAGTTTCTCCTAATAATTCCTTGCTTTTATTCTCGGTTCCAGGCGCGGGTCCTGGGGCTCTAATGGAGTGGCGGGGGGGGGGGGGGGGGTGGTTAGGGGCATATTGAGCGTCATGATTTACACCCCTCCCTACCCCCTCCAAAGAATAAATTTTTCAGTAAAAGCATTTATATTTTTACACATACAGTTTCCAAATTTCTCAGCTAAGTTTTCCACAATAAAGAAGCATGAAAAGTAAGTCTCGAAAATGGCAAGGAATGCTAGAAATTAGAAGCTACGAACAACACACCATACTTCTCCGCAAGAATGAAGAAAAATCAAGAGACGCTCGTAGGATTTGTCGAGCTGGGAAAAGCGTTCGACAGTGTGAAATGGTGGAAGATGTTCAAAATTCTAGTAAAATAGGAGTAAATTGTAGGGAAAGACAAGTAATATACAATATGTACAACAACCAAGAGGGAACAATAAGAATGGGAGACCAAGAACGAAGTATTGGGACTAAAAACGGTGACAGAGATGAAGTCTTTCACCCTTACTCCTCAATCTACACACAGAAGCAGAACTGAAGGAAATAAACGAAACATTGAGATGTGACATAAGAATTCAGCATGGTGTGAATTAATGATGCGATTCGATGACAACGTTGGTATTGTCAGTGAGAGTGAAGCCGAATTACAGGATCCGTTGAATGGAATGCACAGTCTAATGAGTGCAGAATATGGATTCAGAATAAATTGGAAAAAGGCAAAAATGATGAGAAATACCGGAAATAAGAATATCGAGAAACTTAACATCAAAATTGCTGAACACGAGCTAAGCGATTATGCTACCTTGGAAGCAACATAACACAGCACCTTCGAATTAACGAGGACATAAAAAGTAGACTAGCACAGGCAAAGTGGGCATTCCTGGCCAAGAGAATTCTATTGTTGTCAAACTTATGGGCCTTAATTTGAGGAAGAAATTTCGGAGAATCATGGACAGTGGGAGAACCGAAACAGAAGAGAATCGGAGCGTTGTTGTGTTACAGAAAATCAGGTGGACTGATAAGATAACAAACGAGGAGTCTATCTACAGAATCAGCGAAGAAAAGAACATATGGAATATACTAAAAAATGGAGTAGATTATGGAACGTGTGTAAATGCATCAGGCAATGACTCCAGTGGTATTACACGGAGTTATAAAGGATAAAAACTATGGGAGAAGGCAGAGATTGATTCATAACTAACAAGTAAATAAGGATGTAGGATGCAAGCTCTGCTCTGAAATGAAGAGGTTGGACGAACGAAAAACTGCTCGCCCCTTCAAAGGCTGAACTTAACCAGCCGTCAACGACGAGTGCCCACTGTTCGTGAGTCTACATGTGGAGCCGGCAAATGGCAGGATGCTGAGTAAGGCAAGACTGAAGGGGAAACAAACTTCACTAAAGACGGAATGACAAAAAAACTGATTTCTATAATGTAGGTGGAAATGGGAAAGAAACACTATTTCCACGTGCGCAAAGCCACAGTTTTCAAACTTATGTTCACAGACGCAGTGCTAAGTTAAATACTGATAATGACAAATGGACATTCCCATTTTATATTGTGTAAATTACAACGTCATCAAAGTTATGGAAATCTGTTGCTTTGTCGTTCCTAAATCAGTTTCACGACACATATACTTCTAGGATTTTCCGACAAGTGTGTTTCGGACAAATGGGATTCTCTGAATTACAGTTTCTGATCGAAGCAAAATAATTCTTGCTATCGTTATCGTATTAAACATTTTATATACTTACTGTATTATATTGTAATGAAACCATTTAATGTTATTGTATTAAAAGATTTTATGGAATTTGTTATTATTATTATTATTATTATTATTGAAATCGTTATCATCTGTGGCTTGTTAAAAGTGGTGGATCCCGAGTTACATTTGTGAGTTTACGTGTGAGAATAGAGTAAGGGGAGGGGAGAAGGAAGAGACAGTAACAAACTACTCTTCTCCTCTCACCCTCTTGCCCCCCCTCCCCACTCCTCCTTTCTAGGAGTGAGCTCTGGAGCTGCGCCTACTCGGTGCAGCCTTCAGTTTTCGAAAGATTTATGTAAAAGACCGCTGTCTCACTGCCAGTTGTGAACGCTGGAAGTACGTTTTAACTCTGTCAGCTTTCCTATTAGGTACATCGAAAGCTTAGTTTTGAAAACCTTATTCACTTTACCGAAAGAATTCGACGAAATTTTTACTCTCCTGTTTATTACCTCCAGTTGTCGCACGTACAAAAACTCGTCAACTGTTTCAATGACTTCGCCGTTAATTTTTTATTGTGCATTAGTTTAACCTCATTGCAACTGATTTTCACGTGATAAGTCCACTATTGCTATGTAAATCATCTAGCAGTAATGAGACGTGGGACCTTAGCAAACACATACACTGTATTTAAGGAAATAATTTCTTAAAAACAATCATTTAAATACATTTGACTGCAATACAAGCTACACTGACGGCTGAAGGCCTTATTAAGAAAGAATTCAAAATTATTTGTCGGCTGAAGGCCGCAAGAAATAGGAGTAATTTAAACAAAATATTATTTTTAAACAATTGACACAATCAGACCAAATAAAAAAAGGGAGTGATCCAAGGATCGGCATGAGAAAAGTCCCTACAGCTGCGTAAGCGGTGGGACAGGGAGCCAAGGGCTATGCTCACGTAACAGGATGGCAACTCGGACTAGAGATAGTTTAAACGCCGATCAACCCTCTAAGCACCTACCATGTCATAACCAGTACAACGATGGAATAATTCAAGTGTGGGCAAAGTAACAGACAGCACTGCGTCTTCAGAACCTGGTGTTTAAAACATAGGAAGGCAGAAGGAACCACTACAACCAAGGTAGACAAAAGAAACCACAATCCACACCGCAATCAAGGAGGCTGTCGAACTACATGTCATGCTGGACAGCAACGGTAAGACAAGGAAAAGTTCACTGCTGCAAAAATACGCTAACCTCCAGGGCAGGCAACTGGGGCGTTAGCGGCCACTAGGCAGTAAAATACCGCTGGTTGTACTTCACCAAATAATAACACAAAATTCAAAAACTAATAACAGGGAGTAGAAAACAGCTAATAGATTCCGCCAACTAGACACGCTCCACTTGCTGCTGTTCGTCTCACGGCGACCATCGAGCAGCAACGCACAAACAAACGGCGTGATCACAAAATGGAGGTTTCACTACTGGATTAATGTTCACTCAACTCAACCTACTGGGTCGGGTGGACACGAGGTTGTGGCCCTCGCAACTACAGCCCCTCGATCCAGCAATGCCTGTGTGCCGCCAGCGGCCCTGGCATGTCCCCGCGCTGCCGGATCTCTCTGCTGCTCCGTCCCAACCGAACTCACACACACCCGACCCGGAAAACACTTCATGTCCTTCCAAAGATATTACGCGTACTAGATATCGATAAACGCTGCTGCTGCCACTCGCGGACAGACAATGCCAGCAAACGTAGTGGCGCCAGAAAACAGAAGAAAAAAAAACGAGACGCCACTACCCCTATTACACGATATCAACCCGCCAACGGCACCAACGCGAGCCGCACACGGCCCAAGTAACAGGAAAATGGTGGCTGTTTCATATTGTCGTCTCTGTAACTGATTCAAGGCATGGCCGTGTATGTGTTAGTCGTACGAAATTAACGCAGTGAGATTGGTCGGCCTGCGTACCTGACACATTGGCAGAAAAGGAGCTATCGTGTAGGACATGTGCATAGCCACTTCGTGTCTAAAGTAGCCCGATTCGTTAATCAACTTGTACCGTCTAACGAGTCCATAAGGTATCGTGTGCCACTTGCAGGCATGTAACGAGACGTAATAACAGTCGTAAAAAAGTCGGCTGAGAGGAACCGGAGACGAGTGACCCACATTGTCAACGAGAATCGGTTTCAAACCTGGCAGGAACTGCTGCTGTCAGCCAATGCAGCTCATCTCGACCAATTTATGAGCGAACATTGTGAAGGGAACTACACACAGTGGACATTTTGAACTGGGTGCTTCGCAAAAAGTCACTGTTCACATTGGCATATAACGCTGCACGTCTTCAATGTGCCAGACAACACACAAACTGGGCTACTGTTGAGCGTAGGCGTGTAGTGTGTTACGACGAGTCGTGGGTTTGCCTCTTTTTAAATTACGCAAAGCGCCAAGTGTATCGATGGCTTAATGAGGCGTTAAATGCGAAGTATGTGGAGGGTGTAGTTCGTGGTGGAAGGGGTTATCTGTTGTTTGGTGTGTTTTTCGTATCATAACTTGGGGCCAGTCATTCAGGTGCTCTGGTTACCGTGATCATGAACCAGGATGCATATTTCAGTATTCTCGCTGGTCAAGTGTTGTTCTTTCTTCCGCATCTTCATGACAAATGTGCTATGGCTCGTCGTCGAACAACAAAAGTCGTTTTCACGTGGCTGCAGGCACGTGCTGAAGACTCCAGGCATTCCACAGAATCTCGACTGTCCCGCGAAATCGTCAGGTATTTATCTCATGTCTGGGACTGCATGGGACAGCAGGTGAAAGTGCCAGTCAACATCTCCGCAGTTTCCTTCGTATATGGGGTCCAATCAACTATGAGTAGCTTCAGCTGCATATTGTACATCTGAAAAAAGTTGAGGACTACCTTTCTTGGTGAATGGAGATCATTATCAAGGCTGGAGGTGATATGACACACCATTAGCCAGATGTCCCCTCCAGGTGACAAACGTTTTGTCTGGTGTGCTTAACTTTCTTGTATTGAGGTGGCACCTTTGCGAGAAACCATATTTATTTATTTAATAGATTTTTCTCACAGTTTTGCTTGCATATGCATTTGGCACATATATTCCACAAATGTCCTCCCCCTGTTTCCCTCTCAGTCTTATCTCTGACCTCTCTCTGTCCATCTCCTCCTCCCAACACTCTCTGTTTCTTCAACTCCTCCTCCATCTTCTTTGTGTCCATCTCCTCTCTCTGACCTTATCTGCCTGCCTCTTCCCTCTGACCATATACTCCTCTCCTTCCCTTTGTCCATCCCATCCAGCCCCCTCTCTACCTATCTGTCTTCTATCCATATCAGTCTTTCCCCAGCCTTGCCCAACCACTCATACAGTATCTGCAAAACAGGTCGATAAAACAGGCCAATACTACTATTACATCATACCTCTTGTGTTGGGCAGCCTACACATCAGTGCTCTGAATACCGTTTTTTTTTCCCCTGACGAGTAGGCTGCCCGACAGAGCAGGTCGATAAGGTAACACAACACATCTGCCATACAGGGCAGTCTAACCATTGTAGGCTGCAAAAATGTTTCTTGCCCCTGACATGTAAGGTGCCTTGCAAAGCATGTTGGTGAGGCAGTTTATACTATTCGTAAACATTCCTGTCATGCAGGATAGCCTATATGGCAGGGGTTTAAAATAAACACATGTTCCTATTGGAGCTAGGAGGCTATAAAACCCACAATGCTGACATAAAGTTTGCTGTTTGTGTACCAAATGTGGCTGAAATTGATCCAGGGGTTTGAGAGAACATCCCAAACACACATACTTACAGTCAGCTTTGTGTGTGTTCTAGATGAATACACCAGCTTCACCCTGGTATTTATCGCTTCCTCTTCCACATGCCTCCTCACAACTTGTCTTCCTTACCCCTCCCCTTTCCCCTCCCTCCCTCCCCTGAATACCTCAGCCGTACTTGTGTGATGGTGCTTTACTCCAACCATCTTTGCGTCCCAAAATCGACCAGTCAATAGTGATTGCCAGAAATAGATGTAGATATAAAATGAATCCACATCAGATGGTACCCAAAGCTACATTCATTCAGGACAGGCCTAATATGGTCTTCTGTAGAATATTAGGCATACTATTTTTAGGTGCATTCCCTTCGGGTGTCAATACAGACTCTAACTGGTGAAATATCTGCCCTTGGATCTTGAAACTGGTGGATACTGTGACGATCTGGAATGCTGTGTTACACATTCAAGTATGCTGTAAGAAATGTGTCACTGCATGTAACTCGACTGGTTTGTCCACCTCATCTTCCCACCTCTATCCATCTACATGATAAGAAGGTGAGGGTTTTCTGTAGTTTTTTGTAGTCACATACAAGTGCACTGCTCGCCGCAGAGATAGGTCTGGCATGTGGCTAAGTATGGATGTTGAAAAAGCAGGTATGGATCTAATTGTGCCAGTTACGTGACGCTTGGTATGATTCAGCTGTGAGTCTACAAGTCTTGTGTGAGTACAGTTCATCCATGCTCGATAGCAGTATTCCACGAAAGGGTAAACGAATCTCTGCTCTGAAGTACACTGTGTCACTGAAATTCTGGAGAACGTTATTTCCAGTTTTGATTGTGGCAATTGTTCTAAGTAGATGTTCTTCGTAACTGGACATCCTACAAAGCGTGACCGCTTGGCTTTCCGTTATGTCTGAGATGCCTTCCTTCAAGGTAAACCACGAGCCTATATTGAACCATGTATTAAACAAATAGAGTGTATGTAGCGGTATATGCTGTTCGTCCGATCTGAAGAAACTAAATTAAAAAAAAAAGTTTTAATGCAAATGAAGTTAAACTTAGAATTGGATTCATATCAGAAGTGCAGCTTCAACTATCACTAAATGAGAGAATAATTAAGAATCATGGATGTTAGCTAACACCAGGTACCTCTCACAATGTACGTAAATTTTAACTTTTGTTTCAAGTCAATTGTAATGGTATTTAATCTTCTACAAAGGCTCTTAAACATTTTACAGATCAGGATTAAGGAACTAGGTAATCCTCTTTCGAACACTTTGTTACTTAACATAGCGACACCAGCTTAAACAAACCAGCATACATCAGAGACCAACGACAGAGTAAGTCATTGTGAGTCATAAATATTAGTGGTAATGTATTTTATTACTGGAGTAGATAATAGCACAGAGCCCTAAATGACCTTTGCAGTAAACAGGGGTTAGACAAAATTATGGAAAAACCGCGAGAAATGCATTCTTGAACATAAATGCAGATGTTGACCAAGCCTGCTGCTTGCGATGTTTCATTGACAACGAACAACAGCAGTACAATGACATAAATACGTTGCAAATGGCAGAACAGTGTCCTGTATAGTTGTTAGTGAATTACGTAGGAGCTACGTTAATTCGAACGTGGGCGAATTCTTGGTGGTCGTATGGTGGGCGCTTCCGTAATCAAGGGAGCCGAAATATTTGGTGTTTTTAAGAGGCACCATATCGGATATTTGTACCGCCTACAGCGAAAGCGACAAAACCATAACCACCAAGTCACAACGCCGACGAAGGTGTGCGTTGAGTGACCGTGTCAGACGGTTACTGAAGAGGATTGTGGCGACAGTGGGACATAGCAGAGCTAAATGCCGCACTCGTGAACCTTGCCAGTACCAAACAAAACACTAAGCAGGGAACTGCAGGGTTACCTGGAATTTCAAAATTACTCATCAGTGATGCAAATTCCCATAACAGGAAAACGAGGTGCCAAAGCTATAAAAGCTGGACTGTGGAGCAATGGAAGGAAATCGTTTGGTCGACTGAGTCTTCTTTCATAGTCAAGTGTTTTTTCATTCCAGTCTTTGATCACAACATAAGGTCCTCCGACGATGACCGGCTCCAGTCAGTAATGACCATCTTCAGATCTGTTCAACAGCATGTCGTAATGTGTTTCATAGTGTTTCCAACTTCCGGGTGAGTTTACGTCCAAGAAGTCAAACATGGCGTAGTTTCGGTGATGATTTGGCGAATCGTATAGTGATATTCCAGAGGCACCATGGTTACTCCGCAAGGCTGCACTACTGCCAAGGTTTATGTAACCATTCTGGCTATCAGCTGCATCCCACGGCACAGTGTTTGCTCCCAAATGGTGATGCTCTATTCCATGACGGCAGAGCCATTTTTGGCATCGCCCACGACTGGTTATGTGAGCGCCAGGACGAACTGTTGCATACCCTGGCCACAATAGTCATCAGATGTTTGTATTATAGAGCCTTTGCGGTTTGCTTTGGCGAGATGAGTGCTGGGTACATTATCGCTGTCCATCTCCATCATCGTTACTTCAACTTGCCACTATTTTGCATGATGATTGGCAGATTGGCTCACGATTCCAATTAAAACTGTACGGGACCTGTACTTATCCATTCCGAGAAGACTGGAAGTACCGATGCTTTCAATAGAACCACAACGAAGAAAAGCCACAGTAATCCAACCGCAACAATGTGGTTCAAATGTCTCCAAGCACTATGGGACTTAACATCTGAGGTCATCATTCCCCTAGACTTAGAACTACTTAAACCTAACTAACCTAAGGACATCACACACATCCATGCCCGAGGCAGGATTCGAACCTGCGACAGTAGCGGTCGCGCGGTTCCAGACTGTAGCGCCTAGAACCGTGAGGAAATGCAATCCGAAAACAGAGGAAGTAGGTTACAGTACACTTGTTTGCCCTCTGCTTGAATATTGCTAACCAGTGTGGGATCCGTTACCAGATAGGGTTGATAGAAGAGATAGAGAAGATCGAACGGAGAGCAGTGCGCTTCATTACATAATCATTCAGTAATCGCGAAGGCGTTACGGAGATGATAAGTAAACTCCAGTGGAAGACTCTGCAAGAGACACGATCAGTAGCTCGGTACGGGCTTTTGTTGAAGTTTCGAGAACACACCTTTACCGAGGAGTCAAGCAGTACATTGCTCCTTCCTACGTATATCTCGCGAAGAGACCATGAGGATAAAATCAGAGAGATTAGAGCCCACACAGAGGCATAACGACAATTCTTCTTTCCACGGACAATACGAGACTGGAATAGAAGGGAAGACCGACAGAGGTACTCAAGTACCCTCCGCCACACACCGTCAGGTGGCTTGCGGAGTATAGATGTAGATGTAGATAAATAATTGGTAGATAGAGACTCGGTGAGTTCAAGATCTATATGCCTCACGAGACTGGAATAGAAGGGAGAACCGGTAGAGGTACTCAAGGTACCCTCCGCCACACACCGTCAGGTGGCTTCTGGAGTATAGATGTAGATGTAGATAAATAATTGGTCGATAGAGACTCGGTGAATTCAAGATCTGTATGCCTCACGAGACTGGAATAGAAGGAAGAACCGATAGAGGTACTCAAGGTACCCTCCACCACACACCGTCAGGTGGCTTCTGGAGTATAGATGTAGATAAATAATTGGTCGATAGAGACTCGGTGACTTCAAGATCTCTATGCCTCACTGCTAGTGCCCAGTCATCAACTATCCCAGAGTTCCTTGATATGGTTTCAGGCTTACCTCATGCGAAAGACTGAGCTAACAAATGCGAGATAGCACGCGACCCCAGCAGACTACTGGGTCACGGTGTACCGCTGGCAACTGACGTTAACGTCGAGCGGTATAAACTCTGCTACACCGGCGGTGGGAGGACAGTTTGTGGGGCGCCAGAGGTGGGCGTGCGAGGCACGCGCTGCGCGCCGGATTCCAGAGGCCGCAGCGGACAGCGCAGAGCGGACCGGTTCCGTCTGGAAGCGCCTGCCGCTGAGTGAGTGGGAGGACTGCCGGTGGCGGCGCTGCGCGCGCACGTGTGTGGGTGCGTGCTGCGTGCGCAGGTCGGCGCGCCGCGGAGCAGCCACCGCTCGCAAGGTCGCCGCTGCCCTGTCCCTGCAGGTGCCGGCTGCGCGGTAACCCCCTGGGGAGGTCGACTCAAGCTGGCCACTACTCGTGGTGGGCGCGCGTCACGTGCCCGCGTGAAAATCGGTCCCTGACCGTATCGTTTCTGGGTCAGCAACGTCAGTGACCAGTTGTCTGCGCTCAAATCTGTACATATCACTTAACTAAAGTCACCCGCCGTTTTTTTCTTCTCTCTCTGTGTGAAGACTAATCTTAGAAACTACTGTGGGAATTTTGATCGGGTTTTCGCTGATATGTAGGGTCTGATTCGCGAGGAATATTTTTCTAGATAGTGTATAATTATGGTAATGATGAGTATGTGTTACACAGTGTGATTCAGGTGCCCCTACCTGTGATTTTTATGCAACTCACAACGCCTACGCCGCGCGGGATTATCCGAGCGGTCTGAGGCGCTGCAGTCATGGACTGTGCGGCTGTTCCCGGCGGAGGTTCCAGTCCTCCCTCGGGCATTGGTGTGTGTGTTTGTCCTTAGGATAATTTAGGTTAAGTAGTCTGTAAGCTTAGGGACTGATGACCTTAGCAGTTAAGTCCAATAAGATTTCACACACATCGGAACATTTTTGAACAACGCCTACAACATCCATCCTCTAGCTTTTCACATTCTCCCGCTTACTGCACACAAACTGTTAGTTCTACAGAAAAACTGAAAGACTTTTTTGTAGAAAATTTAATGTAGTTAAAAGTTTGTGCTAGGATACGTATTCACTAGAGGCCATAGTTTCTCTATAGACCAAGAGAAACGTACAAAAGTGGCCTCCTTCTTGGCCTTTTTCTTGAATAATTTGAAAAATCGTGGCATCCAGTCAGAATGTATCCCAGAACAAAATTTAACTACATTATATTTTCTAGAAAAATTACCTCTTCATTTTTTCTGTAGGACTAACAGTTTGCGTGTGGCAAGCGAGAGAATATGAAATTGATTCACTTGAATTTCGAAGGTTTTGTAGATTGCATAGAATCAATTGGTGGTGGCATCTTTTTTTTTCCTTTATTGAATTTCGATTCCCCCCGAAGAGGGCGAGCTGGCAGCAGTTTAGTATGCTGCTCTTCAGCCTACAGAATTTTTAAAACATAAGAAGAAGATAAGAAACAATAAAAGCAGGCGATAAAAAGATGACTTAAATTGTAAAACGGCGGAAAATTGTGGGAAGTTAAAACATAAAACAAAGTATGGACAATGCTAATAAAATGCACAAGAACCAGACAGGTAAAATAGTAGACAGACAATTAAAAAACACGGCGACAGTCTGGTTTCTATTCGCAAGAGATATGAAAATCACACCCACTGATAGTATGATGTCCGTTCGCAACACTTAGGAAAGGACACACAACACTTAACAATTACTGGAAACACTGCACTAAAAAGTTGGCATGAAGATGACACACTACAGCCAAAGGCAGATGGGGGATGGGGACTGGATAGATGAGGGGAAAAAAGGTGGGACGAGAGGAAAAATGAAGGGGGGGGGGGGGAACCGACAGAGGGAGACGACTCATAAGGGAGGACAGGGGGAAAGGCAGAGGAGGGAAATGGAAAAGGACGGGGGATAGAAGGGAGACACAGAGAGGGTAGGCAGGGAAAAACAAGATAGAAGGGGAGGAGAGGGAGCCCAGGAAAAGGACAGAGGAAGGGAGGGCGGGGTCAGGATCAGAGTTAATAGGAGGGATAAATGGAGGGAGAGAGGGCATCATCTGGGAGGGGGAGTTGACGGAAGCCACCTTGGGAAAGGAGATGAAGGGTGTAGAGATGGAGGGTAGGGGGGGACAACAGTGAAGGCGTAGCAGAAGGCAGGGATTGGAGAGGAGAGGAACAACGAGGGGATGAGGGGGATTGAGGTGGTAGGAGGTGTAGAGTTTGCGGATATGTTCGACGAATAGGAGCAGATGGGGCAAAGCAATCAGGTAGTAGAGGATCCACGTGGGGGATTGGAGGTGTATATGGATGGCGAGGTGGAGTGCATGGCGCTCAAGGATCTGGAGGGACTTATAGAATTTGGGGGGTGGGGTAGATATCCAGGTGGGAGTGGCATAACAGAGGATGGGATGGATTAAGGATTTGTAGGTTTGGAGGATGGTAGAGGGGTTCAACCCCCACGTCCGGTCAGAGAGCAGTTTGAGGAGTCAGAGGCAGTTGTGGGCTTTGGATTTGATAGAGCGGAGATGAGGGACCCAGGTGAGGTGGTGGTCAATGGTAAGGCCAAGATAGGTGAGGGTGGGGGAGCGGTGGACAGGATGGGTGCAGATGGTAAGGGTGAAATCAAGGAGCCGGAAGGAGCATGTGATACAACCTACGATGATTGCCTGGGTCTTGGAAGGATTGATTTTCAGCAGCCACTGGTTACACCATGCGGAAAAAAGGTCAAGGAGATTCTGTAGAAGGCGTTGGGATCATTGAAGAGTAGGAGTGAGGGCAAGGAATGCGGTGGGCATCAGCATACTGCAGGAGATGTACTGGAGGAGGGGGGGGGGAGGGGAGGGTTGGGGCATATCTGCCGTGTACAGGAGGTAGAGGAGAGGGGAGAGGACAGAGCCCTGGGGCACACCTGCAGAGGGGTAGAAGGTGCGGGAATCAGCATTATGGATGGTAACATAGGAGGGGTGGGGGGAGAGGAAGGAGGCAATCAGACAAACGTAGTTGAAAGGAAGGGCATAGGTCTGGAGTTTAAATAGGAGACTGGGATGCCAGACATGGTCGTAGGCCTTTTCGAGGTCGAGGGTTTGGAGTACATCAAGATACAGGAGGTTTTCCACAGGTCGGGGTAGAAGCTGGTGGCAAGGATTACATTGTTGAGGGTGGCAAGTACTGCAAGGAAGGAGGGAGGGCAGTGTTTGAGGTGGCGGTAGATACCGCCGTCGTGGCCGAGAGCAGTGTTGCGTTTAGTGCGGAGTGTGAGGCTCACGTCCTGTGTAGTGATGGGACTGTTAAGTTCAGATGGTGGTGTGTGGCTCAAGTACTGGAAGCTAGGAGCAAGAGGAAGAACAGAGGTATTTGTACGGTCCATGACGTCAGGGAAGATGGAATAATGAAATTGGGATCATCTGGGATGGAAAAAACGTCGGATAGGTGACAGGCAAAGTGGTTGGCCTTACTGAGGTTGTGGTGGCATCTGAATGACATTTTGTATGTCGCTATCTGTTCCATATTAACAGGCCTTTGAAGTCAAATGTCGTGCTAGTTTATTTATTTATTAAACATGATATGATTAGGAACATCAGGCCCTCTCACAGATCAGACCAGAGTTTAACAGACATAGTATCTTTTTTTACATCACAGTTACCTAGGAAATAACAATTTTAATGTGTCGAGTTCCGTAACTCACTGGCCGCTGTAAGACCCATCGTCCAGCCGAGGGCTGCAGCTCGCGGGTACCTTGTACACTTGTTAGATGTTGCTAAACAGCACTTGTAAAGTAATACAGCATAAGCCCGTCTGGCTAGCCGTGCGGTCTAATGTGCGGCTTCCCGAGCGGGAAGGCGTGCCCATCCCCAGCACGAAACCGCCCAGTGGATTAGTGTTGAGGTCTGGCGTCCCGGCCAGCCTGTGGTTGGTTTTTAAGGCGGTTTTCCATCTACCTCGGCGAATGTGGGCTGGTTCCCCTTATTCCGCCTCAGTTACACTATGTCGGCGATTTCTAAGTAAACACTGTCTCCACGTATGCGTACACCATGATTACTCTACAATGCAAACATTTGGGGTTACACTCGTCTGGTGTAAGACGTTCCCGGAGGGGAGGGAGAGGGGCTCCACTGCTGGGGGCCGAACCGCACAATAACCCTGGGTTCGGTGTGGGGCGGCGGTGGGGTAGGTGGACTGCTGTGGCCTGTTGTGGGGTTGTGAACCACTGAGGGCTACGGCGGTACGAAGCCCCTCCGTCGTTTCTAGGTCCCTGGTTTAATACACAATACCCACAATACGGAATAAAGTGTTTATATATCAAAAAAGTTGTTTTCAGTCTAATTGTTGTGAGTGGAAACAAGGGGAGGACAGGGAATCTTCTCGCACTACATGCTCAAAACTTAAATGTACTAACGCACGGTCAGAGGCCTGCAAGTGAATTGCGTACATAATGTGACAAATAGTATTAAAATGATTTGCGTGTCTGTAGTGAAAATGCGAGTAATAATCCTGACTGCAGACTAAGAGAGTTAATAGTGGAAGCACTTGTACTACTGTTGCCACTAACAATAATGATAATAATAGTAATAGCAATAATGACAATAATAACACTAATGATAGTGGCAGGTATAAAAAGAATTTATAGGTCTCCAAAATAGAAAAATGTCTTTCGAACATGGTCGAAACAGGCTTATGTCTGTTGAAGCTATTTTATTTTACTGATCTTGACGCAGTCGTTGGACTAAGACATTTTTCATTTTTAAAAGCATATGACTTCTGAAGAAGGCTATGTTATTATAGCAGAAACCATGGTCAGGGTTTAAAATAAACACATAATTAGTGCAACTGTGGACTGTTTTTCATTCGAGACAATTTCGTAACGGTTGCTGGTGTTGCTGCCATGATGAAAATAATGTATATGTTAGGTTCACGAGGCATGGCTAATGTTTGCAGCTGTATGTATTCAGTGCTTCATAATGTTTAAAATTTTTAATAAATGATATGTGACAGTTTAGAAGGCAAGGCAGCAATATTACTTCAATACAAAAAGATATTTCACAGCGGTTTCAGGGAATTTATCCGTCTGCGGAACTGAAACTCTTCAGGCATTTGAACAAAATACTATTCTTCACCAGCGCTGACCGACTCACGATAGTGAATGTATTCTATGCTACATGACTAGCCTGCAAGTCACAGTTGAGTGCCTGTTAGAGGGTTCATCGAACCACCTTCATTCTCTTCCTCTACCGGTGCGCTCTCGAAAACCGCGCTGGAAAAACGAACACTTAAATCTTTCCGAGCGAGCTCTGATTTCTTTTATTTTATTTCAGTGATCCTTTTCCACTACGTGGGTGAGTGGCAACAAAATGTTTTCGCATTCGGAGGAGAAACTTGATGACTGAAATTTCAAGTGTCCTGCCGCAACGAAAAATACCTTCGTTTTAATGTTTGACACCCCACCCGGGGCACACTCTCCGATGTTTCGCGACGGTACAAAACGGGTACCCCTCTTTGAACTTTTTCGATGTCCTCCGTCAATCCTATCTGATGTGGATCCCACACCGCGCTTCAGTTTCCGAGAAGAGGGCGGACATGCGTGGCGTAGGCAGTATCTTTAGTAGAACTGTTGCATTTTTAAGTGTTCTGCCAATAAATCGCAGTCTCTGGTCTGCTTTCCCCACAACATTATCTATGTCATAGTTCGAATTGACCTTATTCGTAATTGTAATTCCTAAGTATTTAGCTGAATTCACAGCCTTTAGACTTGTATGATTATCGTGTAACAGAAATTTAGTGAATTCCTTTTACTTCTCATGTGGATGATTTCACAATTTTCATTATTTAGAATCAACTGCCACTTTTCACGCCATACAGATGTCTTAACTAAATCGTTTTGCAATTGTTTTTCATCATTAAAACCTTTCAACAAGCTTTAAGACTTTCGGCATGTACAAACAAATTTTTAAACTTCGTATAGTAGTTGGCCATGATGACGGTAGTTGGTTTTTCCACGGATGAACCTACCTTCGACGTAATTTCATCTGGAAATGATAGTAAATGAAACCAAAGAGATATTTAGATAGAGCGTTAAAACCCAAGGAGAAAGAGTTATTTGTTAAAAACCGAATATAAATTTAAGTTTCAGGAAGTCTTCTCTTAATTTGTCTGGAGTGTAGCCTTATATGGTGGTAAAATGTGGACGAAAACAGAAAGAAGGAAATGCAGGCTTTAGAATGACGGAGCTACAGAAGAATACTGAAGTTACAGGGGTAGATCATGCAAGTAACGTAGAAATACTGAATCGAATAGGGGAAGAAAGAAGTTTATGGTTCACTTTGAGTTGTTATGATGGTTTGGGTATGAGTTTTGTGAGGCGTGCAAGTTAGTGTGGATTTTAAGTTTGTTTTGTAAAGGAAGAGGATTGGAGGGTAAGAAAGAGAATCCTTAAGAAACAAGGATAAGGAATTGTTTGCAGATGACGCTGCCGTATATCGACTAATGAAGTCATCAGAAGATCAAAACAAACTGCAAAACGATTTAGAAAAAATATCTGAATGGTGCGAAAAGTGGCAGTTGACCCTAAATAACGAAAAGTGTGAGGTCATTCACATGAGTGCTAAAAGGAACTCGGTTAACTTCCGTTACACGATAAATCAGTCTAATCTAAAAGCCGTAAATTCAACTAAATACCTCGGTATTACCATTACGAACAACTTAAATTGGAAAGAACACATAGAAAATGTTGTGGGGAAGGTTAACCAAAGACTGCGTTTGATTGCCAGGACACTTAGAAAATGTAACAGACCTACTAAGGAGACTGCTTACACTATGCTTGTCCGTCTTCTTTTAGAATACTGCTGCTCGGTGTGGGATCCTTACCAGATAGGACTAACGGAGTACATCGAAAAAGTTCAAAGAAAGGAAGCATGTTTTGTATTAATGCGAAATATGGGAGAGAGTGTCACAGAAATGGTACAGGATTTGGGCTGGAAATCATTAAAAGAAAGGCGTTTTTCGTTGCGACGGAATCTTCTCACGAAATTTCAATCACGAACTTTTTCTTCCGAATTTGAAAATATTTTGTTGACACTGACCTACATAGGGCGGAACGATCACCACGATAAAATGAGGGAAATCAGAGCTCGTACGGAAAGATACAGGTGTTCATTCTTTCCGCGCGCCATACGAGATTGGAATAATAGAGAATTGTGAAGGTGGTTCGATGAACCCTCTGCCAGGCACTTAAATGTGATTTGCAGAGTATCCATGTAGATGTAGATTTAGATGTAAGGCGAAGCAGAACAAGTATTATGTAAGATCTAGAATGATGGGCAGATCTCTGATCGGATTACATGCCCAGTTAGGAAGAGACAGTTCGTTTTTATAGAATTACGGAGATGTGCTGCTTTAATATCGGTATAGTAAGGGGATTGAAGATGAAGGATGAGCGATAACCTGTCAGTTTCACTGGAAATGCTGAAAAGAAAATCCGTTGGGGCGTAAATGTGTTAGGCCGGCCGCGGTGGCCGAGCGGTTGTAGGCGCTCAGTCCGGAACCTCGCGACTGCTACGGTCGCAGGTTCGAATCCTGCCTCGGGCATGGATGTGTATGATGTCCTTAGGTTGGTTAGGTTTAAGTAGTTCTAAATTCTAGGGGACTGATGATCACAGATGTTCAGTCCCGTAGTGCTCAGAGCCATTCGTAAATGTGTTAGAATAAACACACACACACACACATACACACACACAGAGAGAGAGAGAGAGAGAGAGAGAGAGAGAGAGAGAGAGAGGGGGGCGGAGGGATGGATAGGGTGGAGAGAGGGGGAGGGATATATATATATATATATATATATATATATATAGAGAGAGAGAGAGAGAGAGAGAGAGGGGGGGGGGCGGAGGGATGGATGGGGTGGAGAGAGGGGGAGGGAGAGGGAGAGAGAGAGAGAGAGAGAGAGAGAGAGAGAGTGGCCGGAGCGACAGAGAGGGGGGAGAGAGACGGGGGAGGGATGGAGAGGGAGGAGTGAGAGGGGGGAGGGAGGGAGAGAGAGAGAGAGAGAGAGAGAGAGAGAGAGAGAGAGAGAGGGAGAGGCCGGAGGGAGGGAGAGAGAGGGGGGAGGGAGGAGAGAGAGAGAGAGAGAGAGAGATGTTAAGCGTACACGGGATGTCTTAGCACGACGGAGTTTTTGCTGTATGAAGCGTTTGTCAGTGCACGCATGCACACTCCGGTAGTATAACCAACGTTGCTGGTTCATTTGCACTGCATGTGTCGCACGTATCTGGGAACATGTGACCGTGTGGTCACGTGTTAATTTGGCGTGTAAAACCGGCGGAAGGCGACCAGGTTCTCCTGCTCGGACCTAACGAGCTGCATTGGAAGCTATCCTCCAGCCAGAGCAAGACATCGCCGGCTTAATTTAGCCGACAGAGCCTCCGTTAATTAGAACGCAAGGTGCTGGAGCCCCAGTACGTTGTCAGGTGCTGCGAGGACGAAGAGCAAGGCGCGTACACGCCTCCAGGCAAACTTGCCTGTACCAGCTCAGTGACCTTGGCGGAATGTCATACATTAAGTCTCTGAAATACCTTCGCAGACTATTTTAGCGCTTTACAGTTTTAATGACTTCAACACGCGTAGGAAAGAAACTTGTTTATTTTTTATTAAGATTAGCAGAAAAGCAAAATATATGGGGGAAGGCGGCGGGTATTTAATAGTGCTTAGTACCTCATCGCAGGTTTAATGTCGGGCAGTTTATATTGGAGTTATGCTCTCATTTTGCTCCTACCAACTAATGCTCCCACGACAGGCTTTAGCGCCGTCACTGTCTCATTTCAACGACGCCGTTCTTAACACAGAAACCGACTTACGACGGCGCTTTCAACAGTCTCCTACCTAAAGCATGGCGCTTCTTCTCATCCTGGTATGTACTCACTGAGCGTACTTCGGCAACGCTTTGGATCTCTAACGAACCTCGACAGAATAGTAAGGATCAAGGGACAGACGTTCTCTTTAATATCAACTTTACATTATTATTATTAACTTGAGGATAGGTTCCAATTACTACTGATTTATACAGAAGAAGCTATGACTGTAAGTTCATAAATAACACAAACTCCGGTGTCGATAACACAATTCTCCACTTCTCACTAACAGCACGAAAAGAAGACGAGTTATTTTCTGCTCTTAATACTGTACTCAGAATAATGGAACCCCTATTAGTTGCAGCAGTCATATTTACAAGGATATATGCTACATATAGAAAGTATCGTAATTACTGTTGCATCTGTATAGTTACTGTACGTGCATTGGTCGCACGTATGAAAAACTGGTGTTTATTATGGCAAGGTGAAAACCTCTCCGGCTGACTCAGAGGTGATAATGCTACTAACAAAATTTTGTTCGTGTTATGATGGTACACTTGTGTAATAAATGGAGTGTCAGTTTCACCTGTGGAATAGTTTCCTGTGCGGTTTATGGAAATAACCGCTTTGTGTGCTTCAATGAAATAGATAACCTGGTAGAAAATGTTTTCATAAAATTCTTTGTTTTGAATGGTTCATCGTCGACTGAAATTCACGCAAACTCGATGAAAGTTTATAGCAGGCGACCATTTTCACTTTAAATTATCGAGGAAATAGGCAGCTGGTTATTTCTCTTAAAGGTTATTCACACGAAGGATGTCCAAAACAACAACCACAGATGAAAATATGGAAAAAGTACTCAGCACTGTATTGAACGATCAGGAGCTAAGCTTACAGAAAATAGCTCACATCCGGCAATGCCACGAGAAAGAATGTGGCACATTTTACGTGAAGAACTCACTCTGAGAAATACTGCGCAAGGTGAGAGTTATATTCCTACTTTTAACCGTTACAAAAAGGATTTAACTAATTTTCTTCGCCATGTTGTTAGCATGATGGAGGCGTGATTTCACTGTTTTAACTCGGAACCGATAGTCAATGTAATCCTGGGTGCTGGTGACTGCACGCATGCACACTCACAGACACACGCACACACACACACACACACACACACACACACACACAAAGAGGGGTCCAGTTTGTAAAAATTTGGAAATTTGTGGTAAAGTCTTATGGGATCAAACTGCTAAGGTCAGCAGTCTCTAAGCTTACGCACTACTTAAGCTAACTTAAACTGACTTATGCTAAGGACAACACACACACCCATGCCCGAGAGAGGACTCGAACCTCCGAAGGGGGGGGGGGGGGGAGGAGGGAAGCCACGCGGACTGTGACAAGCTGCCTCAGACCGCGCGGCGTCCATTTTGTTTGCCAGCAAAAATGACACATGCTTTCTGATGCTTTCTGGAAGACAAAAGTAGTATTTAGTCGTTACCTTTAGGAAAATAAAAATCTTTCGAAGGTGTCTGGACCAAGTACACGAAAAATTATATAGAAACACGCCAGGATTGAAAGCCTTTTTCCTCAGTTTAAAGAAAAGGCTTTCACAATGCAAAAAAAAAAAAAAAAAAAAAAAAGAGACAGCGGTGTTGGAACGTGCACCGTATTCATCATATCTCACAGCTCCCCACTCCAATTATTAAAACAACTGAAGAAATTTTTCTTTCGAAGCAATTTAAATGTTGTGAAAGACGTGGAGCCTCTTACAGTGCATATTTGAGTTGGAATCTCTCACCGAAAAGATGTCGGGAAAAGCTTATTATTCTAAATGGAGGCTGCCTCAACAAATAACGTAATCTTCCACGTTATACCACATTCTTCCACTGGCATTACGAGAATGTTTCATCTTCCCTCGAATGTGTCGACCTTTTTCAACACATTATAAAACGAAACACAGATACGGCAAGTCGTCAAACTGTGTCCGTACTAGCTCACTTGGCTGCCAAATCATATATGTGAGGAGTGCATTCGAATGACTGCTCTCCCTCCCTCCCTCTCTCTGTCTCTCTCTCTCTCTCTCTCTCCCTCTCTTTCTTTCTTTCTCTCCCTCTGTCTGGGAAAAACGAACTGCAGATGTCCCTGTCTGCTCCCGAGGCTATCTGTTCTAAAACACATCTTGAGCTCTGTAAGCTTTTTCATATTAGTGGGGAACATCCAGCTGAAATATGGAAGTATAAAAGTGAGAGTTTTCTCCGTGCTGTCCCACGGTGAGCCAGCGGGTGCTAGAGATGTTCCGTGTACAAGACCTGGCTGTGATACGTTGCCGCAATACTGAACGCCTTAGCTACCTGCAGTATCTGCCATAAACAAAACTGCTTCCAGCGAAGCCTGCACACGAACGCTCTGTATGCAGTCGACAGTTCATGCAATACGGAGTTTGACGAAGCTTCCATGTAGTACGGCTTCATGTTAAGCAGTTTGTAATAAAGTAACTAGAATAAGAAAAGTGCCAGTATCTATATTTTAGAGAAGCCGTATTCTTGATGTTAGCATGAAAGTTATGGTTTAAGTTTCTCTAATAAGTTGGGTTCCTCATCAAGGTCACTGTCTGGTTTTCTGGTCACGTGAACTGAGAGGGGTCTACCATTTATTTGCCAGAGGTCCACAACAACTTTAAGGAAAACTCACTGAAATTTGTACTCATAGTATATGCGACACTTCGAACGGAAACATGCCGTGAAGGTGCGAAACCTTGCATCTGCATATCAATGCTATAGTCATTCATTTCGTGACAAACATGAGAAAATGGTTAGATTTTTAAAAAGTTGGCTTTAAATTGACACCATTGCTAGAAAAAAAAAAGGAGCGATGGTTCCTAGCCTGGGTAAGTAATATCAGATGTACAAGGCACTTTCCCATGTAACCGGCGTCCAAATTGGCTTTGTGAAACTGAAAGATCTATTGGAGGTTCATTACTATAGTAACATTCATTACTACTGAAATGAGTCTAGAAGTGAACAGCTCTGTCAGACTTACTATAGTTCTACTACAGAAATCTTTCTGGTGAAGATACAGAAAATACAAAGTTTAACGGAAAGTATTATTGGTTTCGATCTATCTAAATCGTTAAAATATTTCTGGCATAATTCACAGAAATTTTTTTTAAATTATGACATTTCATGCAATTTAATACGACATTCGTAAACTGTATGGATACATTCGTCGATAGTGTAGTAATTGAAATAATTCTACTCTGCTTGACAGTTGCTACGGAACAACTTCCAATTGCTACTGAACAATAGGCTATTGCTACGGAACACACGAACAATTACAATAAGAGGAAATGTGGAGGGCGGGACGCTAATTACAGCGAAGCCTGTACACGAACGCTCTGTATGCAGCCGACAGTTTATGCACTACGCCGTTTGACGAAGGTTCCAGGTAGTACGGCAACATGCCTGCGAAAGACAGTTTGAGTGTTTACGATCTTGAACGAACAGTTGGATGGCTCAAAGCCGGTCAAACTGCCACTACTGCGCCACAGGAGTGGGTGTGTCCAAAAGTGTCATCTCGTGAATCAAAACGACCGCTGAAGGTGGAAATGCTATGCGGAAGCATGCCGACGGGCGTAGGCAGAACATAACATCCCAAGAAGATCGATACGTAGCGCCAGTGGCGAAAATGAACAGACATCTCCTAGGCAGATCGCTGCAGACCTTGCAACCGTTGCTAGGACACGTGTCTCTGCCAGGACCATTTTGCGGTGATTAAATCGGACTGATCTGTTTGCTCGGAACCTTGTTTAATGGATCTCACTTCAATTACGCCATTGTCGAGAAAGAGTGGCGTAGGGAGCCGTCAGCAGTGGTCCAGAGTGATGTTGTCCGACGAATGCCGCTTCACTGTGGCCAGTGTTTCTGGCCTTCAGTTAATGTGGAGAGAAAGGGGAAGACGGTACACACCACAGAGTGTTCGTGAATGTCATCGGTATGGCATGGACGTTATGGTCGGGCAGCAATTATGCACAATGGGCGAACACCGCTGCATATCTTTGCGAGAGGTACTGTCACAGCACAGCGGTATTGCAGGTAAATAATTGTGGATCATGTCCGTCTGTTTAGGTCGCGGCAGCGTCCGACTTTCTGTTTACGGACGGCAATGCCGGCCCACACCGGACCGTTGAGGTACTGGATACAGTGGAAAGTGAAGATGTTGAACGCATGGAACGGCCTGTGTACTACACGGAGCTGAGCCCTATGGAGCATGCTTGGTATGCTCTTGGCAGACATGTTACTCAACTAGCACACGCTTCCCGAACCTTGCAAGAACTAGAAAATCCCTTGGGCGAGGAGTGGAACAATATTCCCCATGAACTCCTCAACAGAATGATATTTTCACTCTGCAGCCGAGGGTGCGCCGCTATGGAACCTCCTGGCAGATTAAATCTGTGTGCTGGACCGAGACTCGAAGTCGGGACCTTCTGCCTTTCAAGGGCAAGTGCTCTACTGACTGAGCTACCCAAACATGTCTCGCGACCCGTCCTCACAATTTTACTTCCGCCAGTACCCTGCCTCCTGCCTTCCAAATGTGGTATCAACGATCGATAACACACTTATTCGGTGTTGCAGTTATCGACCGCGGGCCGTATTAGTATCGTTGGAACAACGAGTCGCGACTATCGCCGCTCCGCGGCTTGTATCAAGTTTCTACCGAGCTCTCGTCCACTCTTGCTCGGCACGTCAAGTAGTAAAGTAGCATAGCCTTCAGCTGATAGGAAGCAACCTTTAACAAGGCACTTAGTAACGTATGGCCTAAGTAAGGCCTCAATAGCTATCTGTTTACAATCATATGTATGCAGCTAAGAAGAATCCTGTACAATCAGTTAAGTGGAATATATATTATTTTTTTCTAACGACTTCTAATTACACTCCTGGAAATGGAAAAAAGAACACATTGACACCGGTGTGTCAGACCCACCATACTTGCTCCGGACACTGCGAGAGGGCTGTACAAGCAATGATCACACGCACGGCACAGCGGACACACCAGGAACCGTGGTGTTGGCCGTCGAATGGCGCTAGCTGCGCAGCATTTGTGCACCGCCGCCGTCAGTGTCAGCCAGTTTGCCGTGGCATACGGAGCTCCATCGCAGTCTTTAACACTGGTAGCATGCCGCGACAGCGTGGACGTGAACCGTATGTGCAGATGACGGACTTTGAGCGAGGGCGTATAGTGGGCATGCGGGAGGCCGGGTGGACGTACCGCTGAATTGCTCAACACGTGGGGCGTGAGGTCTCCACAGTACATCGATGTTGTCGCCAGTGGTCGGCGGAAGGTGCACGTGCCCGTCGACCTGGGACCGGACCGCAGCGACGCACGGATGCACGCCAAGACCGTAGGATCCTACGCAGTGCCGTAGGGGACCGCACCGCCACTTCCCAGCAAATTAGGGACACTGTTGCTCCTGGGGTATCGGCGAGGACCATTCGCAACCGTCTCCATGAAGCTGGGCTACGGTCCCGCACACCGTTAGGCCGTCTTCCGCTCACGCCCCAACATCGTGCAGCCCGCCTCCAGTGGTGTCGCGACAGGCGTGAATGGAGGGACGAATGGAGACGTGTCGTCTTCAGCGATGAGAGTCGCTTCTGCCTTGGTGCCAATGATGGTCGTATGCGTGTTTGGCGCCGTGCAGGCGATCGCCACAATCAGGACTGCATACGACCGAGGCACACAGGGCCAACACCCGGCATCATGGTGTGGGGAGCGATCTCCTACACTGGCCGTACACCACTGGTGATCGTCGAGGGGACACTGAATAGTGCACGGTACATCCAAACCGTCATCGAACCCATCGTTCTACCATTCCTAGACCGGCAAGGGAACTTGCTGTTCCAACAGGACAATGCACGTCCGCATGTATCCCGTGCCACCCAACGTGCTCTAGAAGGTGTAAGTCAACTACCCTGGCCAGCAAGATCTCCGGATCTGTCCCCCATTGAGCATGTTTGGGACTGGATGAAGCGTCGTCTCACGCGGTCTGCACGTCCAGCACAAACGCTGGTCCAACTGAGGCGCCAGGTGGAAATGGCATGGCAAGCCGTTCCACAGGACTACATCCAGCATCTCTACGATCGTCTCCATGGGAGAATAGCAGCCTGCATTGCTGCGAAAGGTGGATATACACTGTACTAGTGCCGACATTGTGCATGCTCTGTTGCCTGTGTCTATGTGCCTGTGGTTCTGTCAGTGTGATCATGTGATGTATCTGAGCCCAGGAATGTGTCAATAAAGTTTCCCCTTCCTGGGACAATGAATTCACGGTGTTCTTATTTCAATTTCCAGGAGTGTATTTTAGTCGTTGTAGATCCAGACCAGGCAGCCAGCACCTTATCGACGTTACTGACAAACCTGCTGTGATTCAAATGTTTCTATTTAGCATTGGCCAGCAGAGTCAACATTGGCGACGACTCGCTCATCGTCATCATAACACCAAACTTCGCAGAAGTTCTCCTGCGAACTGTGAGGACGGCTCGTGAGTCGTGCTTAGGTAGCTCAGTCGGTGGAGCACTTGCCTGCAAAAGGCAAAGGTCCCGAGTTTGCGTCTCGGTCCGTCACACAGTTTTAATTTGCCAGGAAGTTTCGATTCCTCAAGTTTGGTAGCCAGCATGAATAACAGATGCAAAATATGCGTTAGTGCCTGAGGAGGGCATAGTCCTTACTGAGAGTCCGATATCGACCTTTAGGTTGGCAGTCTGATTTGTGTGAAACATGGTTGTTATTTATGTCTGTTATTCTACTTTCCCATAAGGTGAAATATGTATCATTTCTCGTTATAAATATAGAACTTCACTTCTGTTACGTATGTACTGTATTTCATTTCGTTCATCACTGCCCCTGATTATCCTTATCCAACGATGACTCTGTTCCTTAACAGAAGTCAAACGGCACTAAAATTAGAAACTAGCAGTGCTTAATGAAGTACAATTGTAAGATACAGTGTTGTGGGATGACTCTTCCATCAAATATACAGAGGCTGTGGTGTCCACCCAGAAGAAAATGAACTGCAAGACTTGTAGAAGGAAGTACAAAACAGAGTAGTTCCTTCCCAGCCAGAAACGTTCACCGTGAAATGAATTGCCCGACTACGACAAACAGAAGACTTATCTCTGTGCACTGCACTGTTGTATAAAATAAGTGGTTGCATTAGCTTTACGGATTGTATGCCCATATCACATCCTACCTACAATTTTTGTTTGATTAAAAGTATGTAGCTCTGTCGTCTTCAGCCTCCTTTGTTAATATTTAGAAATTGTTGTTCTTCATGATTGCAAACGACACAAAGGCTCTGAACATAAAAATTTCACTTTCACTTGATCGGCAACACTCAACTGAGCTCGAAACAGGTCCAACGTATCATCACAGCAAAATCTTATTCACTTGGAGGAAATAAATGAGAGTAAAATGAAATGTACTTTAGTTATCAGAACCAAACGAGAGGAATCTTTGCAATAGTTTCAAGACATAAAGCTATAATGTCGATTACTGTCTTCACTGAAGGAAGTACACTTGTTTTCAGCATTCAAAGAAAGAATACTACCAGTATTTTTTCACTTCCTTTCTTCACGTCCTGTTTCTGTCCAGCTACACAGAATCCTGAAGGGAGAGAGGAAAATGTTTCTCCTTGCCAGAGCTGCACTACTGGCCATTAATTTTGCTACACCAAGAAAAAATGCAGATGATAAACGGGTATTCATTGGACAAATATATTATCCTAGAACTGACATGTGATTACATTTTCACGCAATTTGGGTGCTTAGATCCTGAGAAATCAGTACATAGAACAACCACCTCTGTCGGTAATAACGGCCTTGATACGCCTGGGCATTGAGTCAAACAGAGCTTGGATGGCGTGTACAGGTACAGCTGCCCATGCAGCTTCAACACGGTACCACAGTTCATCAAGGGTAGTGACTGGCGTATTGTGAAGAATCAGTTGCTCGGCCACCATTGACCAGACGGTTTCAATTGGTGAGAGATCTGGGGAATGTGCTGGTCAGGGCAGCAGTCGAACATTTCCTGTATCCAGAAAGGCCCGTACAGGACCTGCAACATGCGGTCGTGCATTATCCTGCTGAAATATTGGGTTTCCCAGGGATCGAATGAAGGGTAGAGCCACGACTCGTAACACATCTGAAATGTAACGTCCACTGTTCAAAGTGGCGTCAATGCGAACAAGAGGTGACCGAGACGTGTAACCAATGGCACCCCATACCATCACGTCGGGTGATACGCCAGTATGGCAATGACGAATACACGCTTCCAATGTGCGTTCACCGCGATGACGCCAAACACGGATGCCACCATCATGATGCTGTAAAGAGAACCTGGATTCATCCGAAAAAATGACGTTTTGACATTCGTGCACCCAGGTTCGCCATCGCAGGCGCTCCTGTCTGTGATGCAGCGTCAAGGGTAACCGCAGCCATGGTCTCCGAGGTGGTAGTACATGCTGCTGCTGCAAACGTCGTCGAACCGTTCGTGCAGATGGTTGTTGTCTTGCAAACGTCCCCATCTGTTGACTCAGGGATCGAGACGTGGCTGCGCGATCCGTTACAGCCATGCGGATAAGATGCCTGTCATCTCGACTGCTCGTGATACGACGCCGTTGGGATCCAGCACGGCTTTCTGCGTTACCCTCCTGAACCCACCGATTCCATATTTTGCTAACAGTCATTGGATTTCGACCAACGCGAGCAGCAATGTCGCGATATGATAAACCGCAATCGCGATAGGCTACAATCCGACTTTTATCAAAGTCGGAAACGTGATGGTACGCATTTCTCCTCCTTACACGAGGCATCACAACAACGTTTCACCAGGCAACGCCGGTCAACTGCTGTTTGTGTATGAGAAATCGGTTGGAAACTTTCCTCATGTCAGCACGTTGTAGGTGTCGCCACCGGCGTCAACCTTGTGTGAATGCTCTGAAAAGCTAATCATTTGCATATCACAGCATCTTCTTCCCGTTGGTTAAATTTCGCGTCTGTAGCACGTCATCTTCGTGGTGTAGCAGTTTTAATGGCCAGTAGTGTATAACGGCTAGATAACCTACTATTGAATTTAATGTTTATAAGGTGCTAAGTATCACAAGAAATGAGACTACATCAAATTTACGAAAACTTAGTTGCAGAAGATTATAACTGGGGATGACAATTTTCATTTCTCGTTGAGTTCTGAGGAAGCTCCCGACCATGTACTTGTAACGCCGGAAATGCATATACTCCTATTTCCATCTATTGTACTATTATTTTTTTTCCTTGTTTTGTTACCTCAAGATATGACATTTCTGTCTCTTTATATATTGTAATTGTTTTACTGTTTGTATATATATATTTATGGACTCATGTCGATGTATAATTGGTTTGTTTCGTAAATATTATTTGTATTTTTACGCTGGGTCTTGCCTAGGGAAAACTGCTATCGAACGATTACGTCGATAGGTCGTGTGACGAATCAAAGTGTGTAGGATCTTTGGTAGTGTTAACTCTGCCGCGTGAAGCGCGGGCAGGACAGAGAGAGTCTGGCGGGAGTAGCGAGTGGAGCAGGTGTGTTGTGTGACGCTCCCGCGAGTTGCCGCGCTTTCGGGGTTTGGCAGCATGTAATTGCTCTCGACTCGCGATGATAGTTTCTGACATGGTGTCGCGGACGGGAAGCATTAGCTGGCGCACATCAAGAGCCCGTTTCGCCTGGTGACCGTGTCGAGAAGAAGGCGCGCCAACATCCAGCTTCTGCAACAGCGACGGCCGACAATGAGTGACTGTCGCCACCTCCTCGATCGACGGCTTCAAACCTTCAATCAACCAACAAGGAAGACTAAAAGCACGTAAAGTTTCAGAACTGTATGGCAGACCTCAGCTTTTCAAATTGTTCCATTTGCCTCGCAAAATTACAGCAACTTAGCATGAACCTTTGTTGCTCATTGTCCCAATTGCATTGCCAAGCAGGGTCCCTTCCTTTTCCGAAATGAACCCGAGTGTCGTTGAAATTCAAACGCCAGCATTAAAATAATATAATTAGATTTCACTGCTTTAGTTTCAAAGTTCAGTAGCTGGTTACAATATTTAGGTTACACGAGCACAAATTTAGAGTGCGAGTTTTGTTAGCATATTTTAGCTTACCTGTGACTGCAGCTCAGCTTGGTACGTACTAAATTTTACTATTGTTAATAGTTCAGAATCATTTAATTCAAGTTCAAAATTAAATCTCTTGTTTCTAAATTGCGTAGAGTCAAGTTGCTTTTGAAATGATTGTTGAGGTAGTCCAAGACTAACCGTATTTTACTGGATTTCGATGTGCTTCAGAAAGAAAGCTCACTATTAACTTCAGTCACTAAACTAACTTTCGATTTTCCGGTTTTATTAATTCTTTTGCTAAATTAAGTCCGAGTGTAGCGAAATTTATTACTTCTGACAAACTTTCAGTTTTCACACTACACGTGTCAACCTTCAGTTGCCACGCTTCTAGTGTTAATTATATGTGTAATAACCTTTCTTTTTCAGTTACTATAGTAATTGTCCTTAGGACTGGCGACCGTGATTTCCCCCAAATCTCAAATATCTAATTACCGCTAGTTAATTGTTAACGTAACGGCCACACATTTACTTTCTTTATTAACTTTATCCCTTTTCAAAATTGATTTCCATCAGTTTCATTTGCATTTTTCCTTTCATTTAGATGTAACCCTTTCCTCCCTCTTTACCGATAGATTAACTTCGGTGACGATTGCTTTTCCCAAATTTCCATTAGGTACACGCGGTTTAATTTTTCACTGTCATTAAGGTCGATAAGTGAGGGGGGAGGTTACATACTGACTTGATAATCGTCGTCTCGGTAGGCTGGTTGTTACAGTAATGGCGCAGAAAAGTGTTTTACTTCCGGTGCTAGGGAAGTGATTCTTCTCTACTCGATATCTGAAATTATCCCAGCCAACGTGCAGAACTACACCGCAGTTTCATGATGTAATGACTCGCATGTGTTAGAAGGAAAGGGAACCTTCTAATGATATCCAGAAAGATTCAATGCTAACGAAAGAGACAGAGCAAGTCGATAAAGTCTTTCATTGTCTTTGAGTAGTCCTAACACGGCGCAGAGATTGTATAATTTGAACAGTGATTTATTTAATCTGCATGTCTAAAAAAACCAAGTACATTTCCTTGTTTTCAGATAAACATTGTCTCGTAAAGTAAATGGTGGACTGTTAACTAAAACGTTCTTCATTCCTGATTGCCACTACATGGAAGTGGGTTCAACAGACTTTGGCATCAGAAGATGTAAGACTTTCGATTCGCCACGCTTGTAACTATGGAAGGGCATCCACTGGTGTATTACGCAGCCTTCGAAGATGCCATGCTGTGGTTTACGATTCACTGTCAGCTGTAAATGAGTGTGGGTGTTATTATTCCACTGGGGCATACTTTCATTTATGTATGCATAGGCATTACCGGTGTATCGAAAGCAGCATGTCAAAATGTGTGCAGAGCCACGGCAGCAGGAAACGCGTTGGTGGTGCAGCGGTGCTGTGTTTTCTTCTCGGTCACGAAGACCATTAGGCAAGTCTGTTACGGATGATTTGTGAACACGGTACCTCTGCCAATTAGGCTGGCACGTTGGTAGCACCGTGAATATTTTTAATCGGATTTCTGGTGTCTTGTATGAAGTACGACGCTGTTTCAGTACTAGAGTAATAATTACACGTCCATCTACAGCGTCAATAATTCATTTTTTCAGTTACTGGAAGGAGCTGTGAGGATTACCTTTACGACTAGACGGAAGTCCTCAGTTGCGTTCAAGTTTCTCTATGAACCTCTAATCCCATCTTGTAACTTTGCAGTAACATTCTGCATATTTCAACATAGCAGACAGCTAAGTTTTCCGATGTTAAATTCCTATTTTCAATTGTAAAAACGTGATCTTCTTATCCCCAAAGCACCAGCACGATTTGAAACTACTGGACAGATAAATGACTATTGATTTAGTGTGTTCCATAGTTGTTCTGTATGTACTAAAAGTGTCTCAGAGGCAGAAATAACTAATAGGATGCTTCATACTCGATTCAGGATGTCAAACAAGGCTTGATACGTGATAGTACTGAAATTGGAAACGCGAGTGACGGCGGGTAATACAGACAACCTAAGCCAAGAATGGTATAAAGTTTTAATTGTTCTATTTGAAATAGGCTATAACTGTATAAAATCTTTGCTTGAACATGTGTTTTACGTAAAATGTGAAAAAAATTCTGAGCAAAACATCAGACATCAAGAAAAGTTATTCAAAGAGTTACGAATCGAGATGTTTAGAAAATATATGTTTTTAAATGAAAAGTTGTTCTCATGGTTCACAAACAAATTAATCTGTTTATATAAATAAATTACAAGATAATAAAAAAAACATTTGGAAACAAAAGCTTATAACTTGTGATCGATTGAACCTGACACAAAGCATTTAAACCTTTGAGCTGAGGTTTTCTGTAAGGCAGTTCTGGGTGCTTTTTCATTAAGGTTTGATATCAATCCTTGCCTGTCACTTTCTTTTCTCCCGTAAATTTTCGCCTAATTTTAAGCCAATTTGCCGGCCGGAGTGGCCGAGCGGTTCTAGGCGCTACAGTCTGTATCCTCGCGACCGCTGCGGTCGCAGGTTCGAATCCTGCCTCGGGCATGGATGTATGTGATGTCCTTAGGTTAGTTAGGTTTAAGTAGTTCTAAGTTCTAGGGGACTGATGACCACAGCAGTTAAGTCCCATAGTGCTCAGAGCCATTTGAACTATTTAACCCAATTTAAAAAAAAAAAAAAAACTCAAGCTTCGCTACCGGCGTTAATCTGGAACCTAAATCTCTCATGTGTGCTACAAGCATTTCCTCGATTGTTGGTTTGAAAACTGTCTATCTGAGGTGTCACAGATATCTGCAGATTACTACAGTGATTTTAATCTCCGTTTTAGTGTAGTTATAGGAAAAGTAAAACACCCGGCAGCAGCAGTTTCGGCAATCAAGCCTTCCAAAACACTTGAAACCTCTGGCTTCATTGCAGTCTCAAACCACTCCGATAGCTTTGGTATGGCCACACTACCCGACTGACATCACACATTAAAACATGGCGAGGACAGAAATGGCTTGAGTGAGTGGAATTTCATTATTACGGTACAATCTATATTAGAGTAATTAAATAATAAAAAATAATTAAAAAACGAGCAATTACGAAAGAATTATTCCAATGGGACAGACTCCATACCACCATTCCTGATTGTCGGGCCGTAAGACGTGCAACAGTCAGATTGGTACTCCATCACTGTCGGGCGCGTCTTCAGGGACTGTTTTACTGTTGTCTTATTCCAGTGAGAAACAATCAAGTGTATACCTTCGTCCTGAACGTAACTGCGACATATGTACGCTGCACCAGTGGCCAACGTAACTGGTCTACGCAGACTATCAGTAACTGTGATGTCAGCACTTGGTTGGAGTGCTAACATCACAGTCATTGATAGTATGAATAAACCAGTTACGTTGGCCACTGATGCAACGTATATATGGATCATGGTAACCACTTCAGCATCAACTAAGGCCTGAGGATGGCGCATCGAAGCACCGAAACTGGTAGCTACACAATAAACAAGATCATAACGACGGGCGTGGGCGTTTCATTTTCTTACAGCAGTGAACGGCCGCGGTCCCCAAGACCTCCAGTCAAAAGGATGGACATACAAAAACTCTTCATGAGTCAGCACATGGGCAGGGATTTTGAGCGGAGAGCTAATCGGGCTGTATTGTTTAACAATATTGTCGCTTCTGTAAATTACCTAAATACGAGGGCTATCCACAAACTACATTACGTTTTGGAATTAAAAATAAATAAAGTATTGGAAATTTTTTTTATTATATACAGATGAAAGCCACACTTAAATACTACTTTTCTACATAGTTGCCATTTAAATTAAGGCACTTATCGTAGCGATGGACGAGCTTGGAAATTCCTTCGTCGTAAAATTCGGCCGCCTGCGCCTTCAGCCACGTGGCGACTGTCTTTTAGGATAGAAAAGGTGTGATTTTTGTGGATTTCCTGGAAAGAGGCACTACAATAAACTCTCAAAGGTATTGCCAAACTATGCACAACCTCAGAAGAGCAATACAAAACAAGCGCCGGGGAAAGTTGGGCTCAAAGATCTTGCTGATTCACGACAACGCCCTGGCCCACACGGTAAATGCCACTCTTGAAGTTCTCGAATCTTTTAAGTGGGAGTTGTTTCCTCATCCGCCGTACAGTCCAGACCTGGCACCGAGCGACTTCCACTTATTCCCAGCAATGAAGAAGTGGTTGGGTATGCAGCGTTTTGATGACGACGCACAGCTTCAAGAAGAGGTAACCACGTGGTTGAAGGCGGAGGCGGCCGAATTTTACGACGAAGGAATTTCCAAGCTCGTCCATCGCTACGATAAGTGCCTATACTTAAATGGCAACTATGTAGAAAAGTAGTATTTAAGTGTGGCTTTCATCTGTATATAATAAAAAAATTTCCAATGCTTTATTTATTTTTAATTCCAAAACGTAATGTACACTCCTGGAAATGGAAAAAAGAACACATTGACACCGGTGTGCCAGACCCACCATACTTGCTCCAGACACTGCGAGAGGGCTGTACAAGCAATGATCACACGCACGGCACAGCGGACACACCAGGAACCGCGGTGTTGGCCGTCGAATGGCGCTAGCTGCGCAGCATTTGTGCACCGCCGCCGCCAGTGTCAGCCAGTTTGCCGTGGCATACGGAGCTCCATCGCAGTCTTTAACACTGGTAGCATGCCGCGACAGCGTGGACGTGAACCGTATGTGCAGTTGACGGACTTTGAGCGAGGGCGTATAGTGGGCATGCGGGAGGCCGGGTGGACGTACCGCCGAATTGCTCAACACGTGGGGCGTGAGGTCTCCACAGTACATCGATGTTGTCGCCAGTGGTCGGCGGAAGGTGCACGTGCCCGTCGACCTGGGACCGGACCGCAGCGACGCACGGATGCACGCCAAGACCGTAGGATCCTACGCAGTGCCGTAGGGGACCGCACCGCCACTTCCCAGCAAATTAGGGACACTGTTGCTCCTGGGGTATCGGCGAGGACCATTCGCAACCGTCTCCATGAAGCTGGGCTACGGTCCCGCACACCGTTAGGCCGTCTTCCGCTCACGCCCCAACATCGTGCAGCCCGCCTCCAGTGGTGTCGCGACAGGCGTGAATGGAGGGACGAATGGAGACGTGTCGTCTTCAGCGATGAGAGTCGCTTCTGCTTTGGTGCCAATGATGGTCGTATGCGTGTTTGGCGCCGTGCAGGTGAGCGCCACAATCAGGACTGCATACGACCGAGGCACACAGGGCCAACACCCGGCATCATGGTGTGGGGAGCGATCTCCTACACTGGCCGTACACCACTGGTGATCGTCGAGGGGACACCGAATAGTGCACGGTACATCCAAACCGTCATCGAACCCATCGTTCTACCATTCCTAGACCGGCAAGGGAACTTGCTGTTCCAACAGGACAATGCACGTCCGCATGTATCCCGTGCCACCCAACGTGCTCTAGAAGGTGTAAGTCAACTACCCTGGCCAGCAAGATCTCCGGATCTGTCCCCCATTGAGCATGTTTGGGACTGGTTGAAGCGTCGTCTCACGCGGTCTGCACGTCCAGCACGAACGCTGGTTCAACTGAGGCGCCAGGTGGAAATGGCATGGCAAGCCGTTCCACAGGACTACATCCAGCATCTCTACGATCGTCTCCATGGGAGAATAGCAGCCTGCATTGCTGCGAAAGGTGGATATACACTGTACTAGTGCCGACATTGTGCATGCTCTGTTGCCTTTGTCTATGTGCCTGTGGTTCTGTCAGTGTGATCATGTGATGTATCTGACCCCAGGAATGTGTCAATAAAGTTTCCCCTTCCTGGGACAATGAACTCACGGTGTTCTTATTTCAATTTCCAGGAGTGTACTTTGTGGATAGCTCTCGTATACTTCAAGAAGTGTTGTTATACGGGAAATCAGACCACTTTTTGAACATCTGCAGCCGGTTAAGGAAAAGTTGATACGGCAACGGGATGGAACACCCTCGTATTATGGGATTATTGTGAGAGGCTTCCAAAATACGAACTTTGGTTAATGGACTGCAGACGGGGTACTACTGAAAGGCCTCTGCGATTCCCCTACATCACACACCCACGAACGTTTAAGTGTAGATTACACTAAAAACTGAGATTTATTCCATCAAGATTTGTGATTTTGAGCATTCAATGAAAATGAAATGTGCGGGTAGGGCGTCCCGTCAGGTAGTCTTTAGAGTTGACGCCACTTCGGCGACTTGCACGGCGATGGGGATGTGATGATGATGAAAGAGACAACACAACACCCAGTCCCTGAGAAGATAAAATCTCCCACCCAGCCGAGGGTCGAAACTGTGCCCCGTAGTATAGCATTCCGTCGCGCTGACCACACAGCTATCGAGTCAGAATATGAAATGGTACAGTCTTAGAAGATTTTGAGACAAAATCCGAAAATCAGTCTCGAAAAGACGCAATGTTTGCTTAGAACAACATGTAAACCACCTTGAGCAGGTTTTGCAGATTCATTGAGCTCTACATATATTTCTGTGTTGATACTAAATTTGTATTTTTATTTGTTTAGATATATTGCACCAAAAGCATTTTGGACAGCTGACTTATGGGCAACACTGTGTGTCGTATACATCATTAGACATCTGACTAAACGTCTTTCAGAAGTCAGTACCAGTGAAGTAAAGCTCACATCAAAGTGTCTCAGATACACATGAAACATCTGTTCTAATTTAACGTCTTGATACATATGAGTTCGGTCTCGGAAATTGACATACGACCGGGAGGGCGGTGTGCTGACTACATGCCTCTCCATATCCGCATCCAGTGACGCCTATGAGCTAAGAATGACTCGGCGGCCGGTCAGTACCGTTGGCCCTTCATGGCCTGTTCGGAGGGGGGGGGGGATTTAGTTTTTTTTTATGGATGAGTTGTTAATACAGCTCCTCCAGGCCTCACTAATACTTGCTCTCAAACTTAAGTATCACGAACTGCGCCCTTAGTTGGGACTGCTAAAGCATGTATCGCTGACACAGGGATTTTCATCGCCAGTGGACGACTGCAAAGAAGGGTGGAGGTGTTGGGATACAGTTGACCAACACCGGGCTTTGCGCCAGTGTTCTGAGTGACAATCTCAAACTCTTTGCAGTATCTCATGGATGACTGACGTTGCTGATGGTGGTAGTCCGTCGCATCGGTACTCTTGAGCTTGGCTATAACTTGTTATTCGAGAGGAACAGGCTATATCGTAGCACCTGGTTTCACTCTTCCTTTATTCCATAACAGCTTCCTGATGGAGCTTTCGAGATAATACGTGGCAGTGATAACACATTAGTTACATATTATTTCTGTGAATGTCGGGAGTATAGCACAGCACGTGGTACAGCTCACAGCATTCGACGATGGCACCAGAAGTCTCAAAGTCACTTGTCGTTTATATGAGACGAAGTTCTTACATCCCCGAGTGCTCGTTCGACGGATACAACGGAATCAATAGAGTTGTGCACTTAGTCCACACAAGTCTATTAGTTTTGTCATCCGAGACTTAACCATTCTTCATACCTGTGTATGACATGTTTGAGGCGGCGTGTGTTTGATATCATTTAAGAGTCATGTTTGTTGACATTGTCAACGATGGCGACAAGCAATCTGCTGGAATTCTTAGATTAAGTCTTGAAAATCTTCGAAGTAAATATCATAAATTTCTTTTCTATTTGATTACTAGTTTCATTTGGACATGAGCCATCTTCCGATCTAAGATTAAAATTGCATAGGAGAATACAGCAACGTACAACAGCTTACAGGAATCACATTACACATCCGAAACGCAAAACTGGACATGAAATTGTGGCAAAATTCAAAAGTATATAATTAATTACAGGATACAAACAATAAAAAATTGTTGATTAGTGTAATTGCCGTGACTGCACAACACGTCATTAAAATCTTTCTTAAAACTGTCAACATTCGTACAGAACGTATAGGTAAAATAACTTTACATCGTTCGCAACAAGTCACCTAGTATGAAGGTCATAAAACTGAAAAAAATACACTGCGTGATCAAAAGTATCCGGACATCCCGAAAAATATACGTTTTTCATATTAGGTGCATTATGCTGCCACCTACTGTCAGGTACTCCATCCTCAGTAGTCATCGTGAGAGAGCAGAATGGAGCGCTCCGCGGAACTCAAGGACTTCGAACGTGGTCAGGTGATTAGGTGTCGCTTGTGTCATACATCTGTAAGCTTGATTTCTACACTCCTAAACATCCGCAGATCCATTGTTTCCAATGTGATAGTGAAGTGGAAACGTGAAGGGACACGTACAGCACAAAAGCGTACAGGCCGACCTCGTCTGTTGACTGACAGAAACCGCCGACAGTTGAAGAGGGTCGTAATGTATAATAGGCAGACATCTATCCAGACCATCACACAGGAATCCAAACTGCATCAGGATCCACTGCAAGTACGATGACAGTAAGGCGGTAGGTGAGAAAACTAGGATTTCATGGTCGAGCGGCTGCTCATAAGCCACACTTCACGGCGATAAATGACAATAGACGGCTCGCTTGGTGTAAGGAGCGTAAACATTGGACGATTGAACAGTGGAAAACGTTGTGTGGAGGGACGAATCACGATACACAATGTGGCGATCCGATGGCAGGGTGTGGGTATGGCGAATGCCCGGTGAACATCATCTATAAGCGTGTGTAGTGCCAACAGTAACATTCGGAGGCGGTGGTGTTGAGGTATGGTCGTGGTTTTCATGGAGGGGGCTTGCACCTCTTGTTGTTTTGCTTTGCACTATCACAGTGCAGGCCTACGTTGATATTTTAAGCATCTTCTTGATTCCCACTTGTAACATTCCAGCCCTATGGTTACCACCCCTGCATTATCTAATACTAGATCAATACTCTTACATCTCCAGCTATAATTAAATTCAATTACTTTTCGATAATAGGAAAAAGGCTTTTAGAAGCATAATCGCAATACCAAACAATAGTAGTTAAAATACCCTTTGTACCATAAACAATCAAAATCAGATTCAGGAAATTAATTTACGGAGAATGTGTAGGTAAAAGAATAATGAATTTCGTTCTCATCATCTGTAAATGCTAGGAATTAAAACTCGACCCTAATTAACAAAATATAGAAACTGATCGTTTAGCATTGTTAGAATGCTTATTTCTACCATTTCAATATTAATGTGATTTTTATGTATTTAGAAAATGTCTTAAACTTGTGCTAGCAAAGTAGGGAATATTATAGAGTGTTTGATAATATTGTTAAACTATTTCATATAATAAATTATGTTTTGCATTATTATAATCAGTAGTGCATTGCAGGAAGAGTATAAATACTCGGCCTCGAGTATTGTTGGGGCAGATGAGGACAGATCTGTGCGTACAGTTGAGATAGGTTCTTGGTGCATGATTCAGGTTTGGATTTACAATAGAGCAACTTGTGTCTTGGACAGTGTCTAAAACAGCATATTAGAACAGTGTAGTGACAGATTATTTCGGAGTGTCAAACAGTTTGAGTTAATATCGCAAAAGGCAGAATGATATGTGACTTTATATTCGTATTTTGTTGAGTATTAGTGTTGAACAATGTAATGGACCTCACACACGCTTTTCTATTAAATTACTGCATCTGGACTATTTAATATCGCCAGTGTAGTGTGTGCTACCATGGGTTAGCTGTAGTAGTAACAACGAGGCTTATTACACCGAAGATTGATTATGAGCTCATAAGATACTGGTTTTGAAATGAATAAATCTACGTACTTTACTTCAATTGTGGCCTACGTCATTGTAGTGAAATCCATTGTGGTATCCTGTATTTACTGAACAAGCGTATTTTAGCTCGTGTATGCAGTCGTCGAGGGACCCCGAAGGCAAGATATTCACAGGTATTTAAACCATTTTTTAACTACTCACTAACCTGTGGAACGTTACACACTGTTCAAGAGCAATTCGGGGATGGCGATTGCATCTTTCAACACGACTGAGCACCTGTTCATAATGCTCGGCCTATGGCGTAGTGGCTACACGACAATAACATCCATGTAGTGGACTGGCCTGCACACAGTCCTGACCTGAATCCTACAAAATATCTTTGGGAGGTTTTGGAACGCCGACATCTTGCCAGGCCTCATCGACCGACATCGATATCTGTCCTCAGTGCAGCAGTCCTGGAAAAATGGGCTGCCATTCCCCAAGAAACCTTCCAGCGCCTGATTGAACGTATGCCTGCGAGAGTGGAAGCTGTCATAAAGCCAAAGGGTGGGCCAACGCCATACTGAATTTCAGCATTTCCGATGGAGGGCGCCATTTTCAGCCTGGTATCCGGATACTTTTGATCATATTGTGTATACATAAGTGTAAGGAAGAGGCACTGAAAATCATATAATATTTACAACACTCAAACTATCCACTAGAATGAATACACATATGTAAAAGGTATCGTCTTATCTAAGGCGTTATGCCGCTAAGCCTTGGTAACTGACGCAATTTAATCAGTATTGGTGTTATGACATAGCAGAGATCGTGATTAGTACATTATTACAACGTGATATATAAGAATAACCTAGCAGTTCGACATTATAACGATCAAGAAACAGAATACTTGAAATGCGCGTCGTGTAAACAAGTGTTGCCAGCACTGCAATGAATAGGGGACTGATAGCCACCAAGTTTGATAAGATGCTTGAGGCGACGATAGCTAGGTGGCGTTATCGAGTGTGTAACTTACGTAAAAATCTTAGTATTCGAGTAAAATTTAAAAGAAGTACAGGAGGTAATACGTTTATAACAAAATTATAAACGTCAGTAGAGTCCATCTAATAACTGAATGAATTACAGGAGATGATAACAAGAACATACTTGTATTATATAAACCAAGCGATCCAATTTCGTGTAAATTTTCTACCAAACCGGTAATTTAAAAACGTATACCTGCCTTAGCCACAGTCTCAAGATTTTAACAGATTTTAGAATAAACCAAACTATATGGAACATCGTTAACATACAACATTACGAGCCATAACTGAGGTCGAAATAACGTACCACAATTTTCGTCATAGTGACAGATTACTCAATTACTGAGAAGGAAAAAGATATAAAGTGTGTGAAGATGCAAGTAATAAAACTGCATACAGCTCAGAATCTAGATACCTACCAAGCGCATACGTGAAAGCTGGGAAACCTACGTTAGTGGAATTGATCTTAACCTTATACATTACAAAATAATATTAGTCGTTGTTCGAGAGGTAGATATAGAATTGCTCCACGTCCAATCACTGAAATATATTTATTGCAACCGCAATCGGAACACATTCCATCACAAGGTTAACAGTCCCACTCTTGAGAGCAAAAGCATGCAGAGTCATTAATTTTGTGTTATGCCGAAAGCACCTGTGGAAGTCAATCCTAGCTGTCTTCCAATTATAGCCCCAAAGTCTAGGCTGAACAGATTCGCAGTTTTAAAAGAGATTTTGGTGATGAGCTCTCATGGCAATTACAGCCATCAAGAATGTTTCTCGGTTTGTGTCCTGTAATTACTTTTTATATACTTTTGAACGTTACTACAATTTTATGTGCAGTTTCGCATTTTGGATGTGATTTCTATAAGCTTTTGTGCGTTACCTTATGCTCATGTGCAATTTTATATCTTAGATCTGAAGATGGCTCGTGTGTAACTGAATCTAGTAATCAAATAAAAAACTCATTTGCGGTCTTGACTACGAGGATTTTAAACTCCTAATATAAAAAAGTACAAGAGTCAGTTGGTCCAAAATTTCATGAAATTGGTAAATGACAAAATGTTTAGTTTTGTTAATTCAACATGGGTGCGGAGAATAACAATTTCCTTTCACTTCTAGTGTTAACGCTGAGGCTAGGTTCCACTGTGTAGAAAAGTGAACGGCCACGACGTGTGGGGGGGAGGGGGGGGAGGAGGGGGGCACATAGGCCTCATATCGTAGTCGAACACGAGGAAGAGACTTACAAATCTTCGTGTGTTTTGCGCCGTTACGAGACAATTGATTAACGCCCCTTCTGTTTTGCAGGAGTTACGGTTTCAGGTAATGTATGTAACTCTTGATGGTTGTAATTGCCATGACAGCTCATCGCTAAAATCTACTTTAAAACTGTGACTCTGTCCAACCTAGGCTTTGGGCAACAATACCACCTAAATAGGAAGACTGATGGAACTGACTTTCACAGGTGCATTCTGCATAACACGTAATTATGTATGTCTTTTTCCACAATTGCGAGAACGTGGAAAAATGTCATATTTCAGCAGGACAGAGCACCGGCGCACTGGTGCCTGAATGTCAGAGCATTTCTTAAGAGTGAGTGTCATAGCAGTGGACCAGCCGTAAGGGGCGTGTGCAACCCGCACTCCACCGCTGGCCCCAGAGGTCGCCTGATATCATGGAACGCGATTTTTTTTTTTTCATTTATTGGCTTTCGGTTCGTGTCCGTGCAGCCATCTCGGTAGTGGGAAGACCATACGACAGCAGCGTTTTTAGGTGACTTTTGTGTCAGCAATGACAAATACAAATGTAAGGACGACAAAACACCCAGTCCCCGAGCGGCGAAAATGTCCGACCCGGCAGAGAATCGAACCCGGACCCTTTCGGTGAGCAGGTGGCCGCGCTGACAACGCAGCTACGGAGGCGGACTACTTTGGGGGTTCGTGAAAGACTTTTTAGCTGTTGGTTTTACAACCATCAAATTTATGTCATTTAAATTTTTATTACAAATTGGATTCATACTGTGAGTAATTACAAATTTTACTTTATACTGTAGATTTACAACTTATTTCTACAATTAAAGGTGTAAATTAAACCTTTTCATGTATAAGATACTGTGAGACTGAATAAAAGAAGTTTTGCGGTACGTAGTATGCCACAGACTTTTTTAAAGTTTTGTTTTTCAGGAAGGGATTTTGTATTTCTGGGTAATTTGCTGTATAGCTTTAATCCTGCACGATATACACCTTTTTTGCATAATGTAGTTTTAATGACTATTATGTAGATTAGTGTCTGATCTGGTACTCTAATCATGGAAAATTTTGATTTTAGGAAATGGTTTTCTTTACTTAGTATATTTTTTTGGCATGCCTAACTTCTTCCAATATACACTCCTGGAAATGGAAAAAAGAACACATTGACACCGGTGTGTCAGACCCACCATACTTGCTCCGGACACTGCGAGAGGGCTGTACAAGCAATGATCACACGCACGATACAGCGGACACACCAGGAACCGCGGTGTTGGCCGTCGAATGGCGCTAGCTGCGCAGCATTTGTGCACCGCCGCCGTCAGTGTCAGCCAGTTTGCCGTGGCATACGGAGCTCCATCGCAGTCTTTAACACTGGTAGCATGCCGCGACAGCGTGGACGTGAACCGTATGTGCAGTTGACGGACTTTGAGCGAGGGCGTATAGTGGGCATGCGGGAGGCCGGGTGGACGTACCGCCGAATTGCTCAACACGTGAGGCGTGAGGTCTCCACAGTACATCGATGTTGTCGCCAGTGGTCGGCGGAAGGTGCACGTGCCCGTCGACCTGGGACCGGACCGCAGCGACGCACGGATGCACGCCAAGACCGTAGGATCCTACGCAGTGCCGTAGGGGACCGCACCGCCACTTCCCAGCAAATTAGGGACACTGTTGCTCCTGGGGTATCGGCGAGGACCATTCGCAACCGTCTCCATGAAGCTGGGCTACGGTCCCGCACACCGTTAGGCCGTCTTCCGCTCACGCCCCAACATCGTGCAGCCCGCCTCCAGTGGTGTCGCGACAGGCGTGAATGGAGGGACGAATGGAGACGTGTCGTCTTCAGCGATGAGAGTCGCTTCTGCCTTGGTGCCAATGATGGTCGTATGCGTGTTTGGCGCCGTGCAGGTGAGCGCCACAATCAGGACTGCATACGACCGAGGCACACAGGGCCAACACCCGGCATCATGGTGTGGGGAGCGATCTCCTACACTGGCCGTACACCACTGGTGATCGTCGAGGGGACACTGAATAGTGCACGGTACATCCAAACCGTCATCGAACCCATCGTTCTACCATTCCTAGACCGGCAAGGGAACTTGCTGTTCCAACAGGACAACGCACGTCCGCATGTATTCCGTGCCACCCAACGTGCTCTAGAAGGTGTAAGTCAACTACCCTGGCCAGCAAGATCTCCGGATCTGTCCCCCATTGAGCATGTTTGGGACTGGATGAAGCGTCGTCTCACGCGGTCTGCACGTCCAGCACGAACGCTGGTCCAACTGAGGCGCCAGGTGGAAATGGCATGGCAAGCCGTTCCACAGGACTACATCCAGCATCTCTACGATCGTCTCCATGGGAGAATAGCAGCCTGCATTGCTGCGAAAGGTGGATATACACTGTACTAGTGCCGACATTGTGCATGCTCTGTTGCCTGTGTCTATGTGCCTGTGGTTCTGTCAGTGTGATCATGTGATGTATCTGACCCCAGGAATGTGTCAATAAAGTTTCCCCTTCCTGGGACAATGAATTCACGGTGTTCTTATTTCAATTTCCAGGAGTGTATAAAGGCAGGGAAGATGTGAAATTCTTGTATCTTTAAAGAAAGTCTGTATTGGTATCCGCAGCTTACTTATTCCATTATTCTTATAAATGGCTTTTGTTTCCAGAAAAATGTTTTAGCCTCGTGAAAATTTCCCGAGATAATGATATGGTATCTCAGTATTAATTTACACGAGACCTAACTGTTTCAACACTAATGTTCTTGATTTGTAAATAATAAATTTCAGGTATCAGTCATCCTTTGGAACTTTTATTGGAAGCATCTAGCTATTTTCAATGCACTTGGCCAATGCATGTAATGCCTGTTGGGAAAAAAAGGGATAGTGCATTGAGAATAGCTAGTCGCTAGCTGAAATCTAGATCTGCCAATAAAAATTCCGAAGGACGACTGATACCTGAAGTCTATTGTTTACAAATCAAAATAACGGTCGCTGCTTGCAGCAGCCTCTGAATGGAGGGAAACCTGACTAATGTTCTTGCAAAATATTGCTACTACATAACTCACTTCCCCTCGTTTTGAATTTAGAGATTTGATATGAGACCCCATTCGATATTTTCTTGAATTTGAATCTCACGAAATTTAGTTTCAACAACAGCACTAAATTTTAGGTTATCCATATACGTTGTTGGTTGTGCTCATTTTTATTTTCATCTGTGTGGAAACTCGTGAGTACTGTTTTCTGGGGATTTGCTGTTAACCTGTTACTGGTAAACCATTCAGACACTTCTTTCGTAATATCTGTTGCAGATGCAGAAAGATCTTGGTCGTTATTTCCTTCAATCAATAGACTGGTGTCATCTGCAAACAGTACTGTTTCCGAATCCCTAACGTGTGATGGTAAATCATTAATGTATACCAAAAAAAAAAAAAAAAAAAAAGACCTAAAATTGAGCACTGTGGAACACCATGTCTCAGTAGACTTCGTTCTGAAAGGTGAACCTGGAGTTCATTTCCTTACACGTATTTTATTTCGGTTACCTGAGAACGATGTTCCAAATATGATGTAATCTACCCACGTGGCACGCCCCTTACATTATCTCGTTCATGCTTTCTCGGAAGCATAGAATGATCAATCACATCAAATGCTTTTGTTAGGTCAAAGAATAAACCTGAGATTTCTCTGATTGTCCACCGCTCTTAAGAAGTGGTTTATTAAGTTGAAAGTGTCTGTTTCGGTTGACTGCAGTGGCCTGAAACCATGTTGACATCCAGAAATAGTAATATTCTTGTTGAAGAATGCAGCCAGTTGTGAAAGAAACACTTTCTCAATAAGTTTTGAAAACCGTGACGGTGATACTGGCCTGTAGTTACCCATGCAAAGCTGACCACCGTTTTTATAAAGGGTAATATTTTTGGTATTTTTAGTTGCTTTGGGGAGAGACAACTTGATAAATATGAACTCAGATACTTAATATGGGAGGGAATATGTGTCTTGCTGATATTATTATAATTTAGTAATATCATCGACAACAGAATATTTACAGTGAATTAAAGGTAATTAGTTCTGTTGGATGTACTGAACTGAGAAACACGGATAGATTATTTATTTCAATATTTGAAATTCTTTCAGTGTTGTATTGGGTGCATTTACAAATTTTTCCATCACTAAATTGTCAACAATGATCGCATAGTAATAATTGAAATTGTTACTGTTCTAGGATCAGTGACATTTTTTTCTATCCTGTGACAGTACAATAGTTTTGTTATATTCTTCACTGTAAGATTCTGAAATGAAAAAAAAAAAACACTTTGCAGTTTAATTCGTACGTTATAATTCACGCCGTGTTTCTGTCTTCGTTCATATAAAAAATACCATCTTGTGAAATCAGACGAACATTTCTGAAGCCCTCCGTATTGCCATACGTTCCGCAGCGGAATAGCGACAGGTAAACTATAACAGAATGGGTGGAAACGAGTAACAAGCTTGGAGACAGAGGACGCTTCGTTTGATGAAATAAACTTCACGGTATTGTTGGATCCGACACTGCAATTGGTTTGTGCAGAGTTGCTTTTGACTGAACGTAAATATTCACTGCTGCTTGCAATGAGAATGAAACCAAATAAATTCTGAAACATCGTACACTGAATATACAGAATTTCTCTGTTGTTTCAAAGGACTTGCAAAACTAAAATCAACTGTTTTCCATTCCAAGTGTCGCTTAAAGTACCGTATAACACCGTGTTCATATATGCAGGGTGAACCAGAGCTCTACCGATTAACTTCCAGAGGTAACAGTATGGGAAAAAAAAATAAAAAAAATTGCCTGGTAAACATGGGCTCTAAAACGCATACCTATGAGCACTTGTTCATCTTCGCTGTTATGAAACACATCTCCTCTGTTGAGCGCTGCCTATTTTAAGAGCTATAAAAAGTAGTTCATTTTCGCTACCATAAAATATTTCTCTGCTACTTAACAAGTGCTCATAGCTCTCAATATATGCGTTTTAGAGCCCATGTTCACTAAACATTTTTTTCTTTTTGATTCCATACTACATCCTTCCAAAATATGGAAAGAAAAGAGCTTGCCGTAGAAGATATGTTTTATACTATCGTAGATGAACATGTGCTCGTATCTCTTAAGGTACGCTTTTTAAGCTCATCTTTACTACACATTTTTGTGTGTTGTTGGAGTTCTGTGTCACCTTGTACGGGGGTTGGAACTTAAATAGTGGCAACTATTTATTCACAACCGATAGAAAAGAGTTACATGTTTTCACCTGTTACTGTCCTTCAAAGTAGTCACAAGAGTTGTGTAGAACCCGTTGCCAGCGATGTGAAGGCGTAGTATACCGTCAGCAGAGCCTGTTCTGTTGATGGTTCGACCGAGCGAGGTGGCGCAGTAGTTAGCACACTGGACTCCCATTCGGGAGGACGACGGTTCAATCCCGTCTCCAGCCATCCTGATTTAGGTTTTCCGTGATTTCCCTAAATCGTTTCAGGCCCTTTGCAAGGGCACGGCCGATTTCCTTCCCAATCCTTCCCTAACCCGAGCTTGCGCTCCGTCTCTAATGACCTCGTTGTCGACGGGACGTTAAACACTAACCACCACCTTGATGGTGCGAATGGAGCGGTCTACTGTCTGTCGAATCTCTGGAACAGTTCTGAAGCGAATGCTTGAAGTGGTTCCTTCATCTTCGGAATCAAATCAAAGTCACAAGGACTTTAAGTCCGGGGAATATGGTGGATGGTACAGTAATTCCCAGTCCCATCGACCGAACGGAGCAGCCACAGCTTGCGCTGCATGCGACCGCGCATTGTCGTGCAAAATAATGGGTGGGTTGTGCAGAAAGTGTCGCCGCTTCTTTCGCAAAGCTGGTCGCAGCTGATGCTTCAAAAACGAACAGTAATACTGTGCATTAACGGTCTGCCGTGGAGGAACGTAATGCGTTAGGATAACACCATCACAGTCGTACACGAGAACCACCGTAACATTAGACCGCTCCATTCTGTATCATCAGGTAGGCAACCGGGAGAGAGAACCGTGCACAATGCTGTCCATGTTTCCGAACTGATTTTTAATTACCAGCCTTCCACGAAATAGCATGTAACCGTGAAGCCATTGTTCAAATGTGAGGACCTATCACATAAATTCAGAGAGAGAGAGAGAGAGAGAGTGAGAATATAGGCGTCTTCGGCGAATTTCATAGTCAGCTTTATGTTGTATACGCTCTTGAGGTACCGTGGAACTACCATACGTTTTCTTCATTCTTCACCATGAACCCGAATGGAAAAGTATCTTCCACATAAACCGTGGGTTCGCTACATGGTGAAGAAATTCCTCCGACACTTCAGGACAGCGTAAGTGACATCACTTACGGAATGGAGGTGGATAGATGCCTACTTTTCATGGCAACTCTAATAAGCAAAACATGCGGAAGACACGTAGAGGAGTTCCGTCTACAGCAGGGCCGGCCAGAAATTCTGCACGCGTGCGGTGCTCTTGCACATGTGCAACTTCCCGCCCACAGCGTGCACGCCGCGGCCGTCAGCGTTCATGTAGTGCATGTTTCTACGCACAGATGTCGCTCCTCTGTTACACAAAGTGCGTTATCGACACCTCGTATGTACAGGGTGTTTCAAAAATGACCGGTATATTTGAAACGGTAATAAAAACTAAACGAGCAGCGATAGAAATACATCGTTTGTTGCAATATGCTTGGGACAACAGTACATTTTCAGGCAGACAAACTTTCGAAATTACAGTAGTTACAATTTTCAACAACAGATGGCGCTGCGGTCTGGGAAACTCTATAGTACGATATTTTCCACATATCCATCATGCGTAGCAATAATATGGCGTAGTCTCTGAATGAAATTACCCGAAACCTTTGACAACGTGTCTGGCGGAATGGCTTCATAATATGGCGTAGTCTCTGAATGAAATTACCCGAAACCTTTGACAACGTGTCTGGCGGAATGGCTTCACATGCAGATGAGATGTACTGCTTCAGCTGTTCAATTGTTTCTGGATTCTGGCGGTACACCTGGTCTTTCAAGTGTCCCCACAGAAAGAAGTCAGAGGGGTTCATGTCTGGCGAATAGGGAGGCCAATCCACGCCGCCTCCTGTATGCTTCGGATAGCCCAAAGCAATCACACGATCATCGAAATATTCATTCAGGAAATTAAAGACATCGGCCGTGCGATGTGGCCGGGCACCATCTTGCATAAACCACGAGGTGTTCGCAGTGTCGTCTAAGGCAGTTTGTACCGCCACAAATTCACGAAGAATGTCCAGATAGCGTGATGCAGTAATCGTTTCGGATCTGAAAAATGGGCCAATGATTCCTTTGGAAGAAATGGCGGCCCAGACCAGTACTTTTTGAGGATGCAGGGACGATGGGACTGCAACATGGGGATTTTCGGTTCCCCATATGCGCCAGTTCTGTTTATTGACGAAGCCGTCCAGGTAAAAATAAGCTTCGTCAGTAAACCAAATGCTGCCCACATGCATATCGCCGTCATCAATCCTGTGCGCTATATCGTTAGCGAATGTCTCTCGTGCAGCAATGGTAGCGGCGCTGAGGGGTTGCCGCGTTTGAATTTTGTATGGGTAGAGGTGTAAACTCTGGCGCATGAGACGATACGTGGACGTTGGCGTCATTTGGACCGCAGCTGCAACACGGCGAACGGAAACCCGAGGCCGCTGTTGGATCACCTGCTGCACTAGCTGCGCGTTGCCCTCTGTGGTTGCCGTACGCGGTCGCCCTACCTTTCCAGCACGTTCATCCGTCACGTTCCCAGTCCGTTGAAATTTTTCAAACAGATCCTTTATTGTATCGCTTTTCGGTCCTTTGGTTACATTAAACCTCCGTTGAAAACTTCGTCTTGTTGCAACAACACTGTGTTCTAGGCGGTGGAATTCCAATACCAGAAAAATCCCCTGTTCTAAGGAATAAACCATGTTGTCCACAGCACACTTGCACGTTGTGAACAGCACACGCTTACAGCAGAAAGACGACGTACAGAATGGCGCACCTACAGACTGCATTGTCTTCTATATCTTTCACATCACTTGCAGCGCCATCTGTTGTTGAAAATTGTAACTACTGTAATTTCGAAAGTTTGTCCGCCTGAAAATGTACTGTTGTCCCAAGCATATTGCAACAAACGGTGTATTTCTATCGCCGCTCGTTTAGTTTTTATTGCCATTTCAAATATACCGGTCATTTTTGAAACACCCTGTATATCACAACCTGGGCTGTATCTGTAAGATCTGTTGCTTCATGGAGCGCAACAGAGAAAGCAACAAAGTATTTAGCCTTATTTATTAGCTGCCTGTGCAGATCACGGGCCATGGCATTGATACGACTTGCCACTGTTTGTTTGGATGGACTGATTTCTTGAAACCTGCTAACGTTCGTGGGACACACAAGTTCTGCAGCATCGATCAGACACCCTTTCACAAACTCCCCTTCGGAAAAGGGTTTCCCAGATTGTGCAATTCTTAATGCGATTTTAAAACTTGCTCGCAGTGAAGATTTTGTGTGGTTGTCATTCTGGAAAATTGAAAACAGTACATTGTACAGCGTACAGTAAAACAGACATAAATATAACACAAGAAACTAAGAGTTCAAGAAGTATCAGTTACTCTGACGTACAGTAAAATCGAGTTGATGTGTCTCATCCATTTTCTGAAGGACATTTAATTTTGCTTGCCGTTCTTCACTGTTGAGTACACTGCACTCGTCTTTGTGATATGTATTGTAATGTCTTTCAGTTGAAAACTTACGCTGGACGCCTATTATTCGGCGGGACAGCAAACACTGTGGGTTTTCATCAACGGGTACAAAAAAGAATTGTAGTTCCCAGCCATTTTTATACGGCTGAGAACATAGATCTCCCGTCCTTTGCTTTTTCACAGTACTTGCCATTTCTCAGTACTTCTCTGTTAAGGTTTCGGTCACCAGGGGTAAACGAGACTGGGTATGTTGCGCTCTTGCTTGTACCACATAAACAGGGAAGTGGAGCCGCCGCCGTTTATTTAGGACACATGTATAATAACAGATGTCGCTGTCGCTCGCTGTCGCAGATATGCAGCACTTCCGCACGTCTGCACACTGTGCAGCGTTTGGCCGGCCCTGGTCTACAGGAAGGAAACCCATACCGGCCGCTACCTAAACCCTAAAATACACCGCAGTACCTACCGTGACTGCACCATGAAATACCTCTTGTTTCTACGTCATCGGTGGAACTAGGCCTGAGAAATGATGAATAAAGAGCCGCATAACAGCAAAAATATATAAGAATATAAGAACAATGCTACTGGAATATATGTGACTGACTTCTAACCAATACATGAAAATGGAGAGACAACGTAAATCTTATCTTTTTGTTTATTTCAGGTATTACTTGACTGTTAGTACAGGGCCCACATAATAAACTAAACAACTGTGAAAAATTCTCGACAAAAATAGTGGAAATTTATCATCAGAATATTTATTGTTTCGATCTTGATACACTTTGACAAGATCATAGCGCATCTTTTCTGATCACCAGTAAGAGATGTGCATTTAATATCTGCGTGGTATTTCAGTATTGCGTTAATATGTAAACTTTTTTTGACCGTGAAGCCCTCGCCAGTAAAAAGCATTATGACAGAATAGAAACCCTTTACAGTTTTTTCCAGAATAGCTAAAACCCCTAACACAGGTTTAGATCAGACTTTTTAACTAAAAGCGTATATGATACATTTTGGCCGGCCGGTGTGGCCAAGCGGTTAAAGGCGCTACAGTCTGGAACCGCGCGACCGCTACGGTCGCAGGTTCGAATCCTGCCTCGGGCATCGATGTGTTTGATGTCCTTAGGTTAGTTAGGTTTAAGTAATTCTAAGTTCTAGGGGACTGACCTTAGAGGTTACGTCCCATAGTGCCCAGAGAGTTTTTTTTTTTTTTTGATACATTTTGTATCCCGCGTGGAAGGCGGCGCGTGGGACTGCTCCTGAGATCTGCAAGATAGGCCGAATGAAAGAAGCGAGTAGGAGCAGGTGAGGTAAAGCACTTCGGTACTGCAAGTAAAGTTAAGCACCTTTACTGGGATATAAACATATACAAACACATTACTTAAGAATGAGAATGGAAGGTAGGAGGCGAGGTACTGGTTGAATTAAAGCCGTGAGGACGGGTCGTGAGTCGTGCTTGGGTAGCTCAGTTGGTAGAGCACTAGCCCGCGAAAGGCAAAGGTTCCGAGTTCGAGACTCGGTCCGGCACACAGTTTTAATCTGCCAGGAAGTTTCACATTGCTTAACTGTTGGCACGCATGAGCACGTAGGTGCGAAGCCGTTCATGTATCAAAGCTAACAGTCACCAGAAGTTACAAAGGCAAAGTCTATAATGGCTAGCCCCCCCCCCCCCCCCCCCCCTACATGTAGAAGCTAAGTTGCTAGGTCGTCTGTTCTTGATCAGCTGGGCAGAAAGTGAAGCGGCGCTCGTTCAGCTCCACAGAGTCGGCTAGAGGGCGCTGTGGTCGGCGTTATTCGTCCGCCCTCGTAGTGCCAACGTACGAGCGCGCACCTACGCCGTGGCATCGGAACTATCGATACCACGCCGGCCGGAGTGGCCGTGCGGTTCTAGGCGCTACAGTCTGGAGCCAAGCGACCGTTACGGTCGCAGGTTCGAATCCTGCCTAGGGGATGGATGTGTGTGATGTCCTTAGATTAGTTAGGTTTAATTAGTTCTAAGTTCTAGGCGAGTGATGACCTCAGAAGTTAAGTCGCATAGTGCTCAGAGCCATTTGAACCATTTTGCAGGACTCTGCAAACAACTGTCGGAGCGTTCTGCCAGTAATTCAGTTCCTCGACTATAGAACTTAGCTCCTTCGTCACTGAGCCTTTCGAGAAAAGCTGTATAAACGTCTCGCTTTCCCCTGATATGATGGAAATCGCGTGGTGTAGGACCTAGACTTGGCGATCAGCGTCAGCCACGTCTGTGCGGCCTTCGTTAAATTTTTGGCACATTTCACTACGGCTACATGCGACATTACGCTAAGCCCGCATGTCACTAGAACTTCACGGTGAATCTGTGTGCAGCCTGTACGTTTTGCTCACAAGAATCTCTGTGTCTCGCGTACTTCAACTTTGGAATACGTTTCCAGTTTTCGCGCCGTTTCACTCACACACTCGTTAACCAAAATGCTGTAAAAGATCTTACGATATGACAAGTTTAAAAGGCATAAAAACTGAATCAGAACTAAATAGGTAGTCGTACGTACATTGCAGTCCCTCCAGTAGCACGTGAGAAACATGTGAGGCTCCCACTTTTACTGTGTACATATTGTAAAATGTAAATTTTCACTGCCATAAATGTCAGAATTAATAAAATGTTCAGGGGTATTATGCCGTGATCGAATGGATACGATATTTAAACTCGATGTTTCGTCTCCGCCTACGGAGGACATTTTCAAGGAGGGTCGCAGCTTCTTCGGGTACCCGACGACAAAAGACCGATTATTTGGTTCCGCTACGTGGACGATACGTTTCTGTTGTGGACGCTTGGCAGCAGAGAGGAGCTAGGTCGTTTTCACAAGCATGTCAACGGGATTAATCCGAAGATTCAGTTTGTCACGGAGGAGCAGGCAGAGGGGGATTAAATTTTCTTGATGTGCTAGTTTTCAAGAAAGAAGATTATAGCTAAGGCCGAAAACCCACGTTATCTGCATCGGGATCCGAACAACCACCCACAACAAAAGCGAAACATCATAAAAACATTGGCGGGTAGAACAAGGAGTATCTGCGAATCACAGTTGCTTGACGCGGAAATAAAACATCTCACAGTGTACTACTCAAGAATGATCATTCGTACGCTGAGGTGAAAAGAGCGTTAAGACCGCCGCGAAATTTTTCCTGCTTTTCATTAAAGACGTCATTCACCGAATAGGAAAAATCGTGAAGATACGGAACATCTCAGTAACCTACAAACCCACCCGGACTAACACGATTAGGGACTGCAGCGACTCAAAGTAACTTGGGCCAGCCCATTGCCAGGGGCACGCGCACTGGGATTAGATCGGTGGGCAGGCCAAAAAATTGTAGGTTTGTAGTTTCGCTGGCACACTTGTAACGCTACAGAATAGGCAAGTATTTGTAGAGTATCCGTAGAGTAGATTAATAAATCTGCATAAACCTTGTCCGTAGCAATAGTGTCAGCCACCAACTAAAGTATAAGCTGCATTTGTTATTCTAATAATTAAAGGCGCACTAATTAGTTTAGGTGGTGGGCTATTTTGTATGATTAGCATTCAATTGTATTCTTTCAGGAAAGTTTTTTTATTTATTTTATATTTATTTATTTTTTTTAAAGCCACCTGGAAGATACATCATCACCAACAGTTGACCAGTGATGCTAGCATACCCCGGAAAAGCAGGAAATTATAGGATTCCGTGTAGTTTTGGGGAAGTGTACGTGGGTACTACAAAAAGAACGTTCAAAAAACGTCTGGGTGAACAAAGGCAATTGGAGAAGGAGAGAGCCGACCGGGGTGGCCGAGCGGTTCTAGGCGCTACAGTGTGGAACCGCGCGATCGCTACGGTCGCAGGTTCGAATCCTACCTCGGGCATGGATGTGTGTAATGTCCTTAGGTTAGTTAGGTTTAAGTAGTTCTAAGTTCTAGGGGACTGAGGACCTCAGAAGTTAAGTCCCATAGTGCTCAGAGCCATTTGAAGAAGGAGAGAGACTGGCAGATCAGCGGCAGTTGTGGAACATGCTTTGCAGCCATGAGACCAACACATTGATTTTGATAGGATTCAAATACTGGCATCCACAAGCGGATATCATAAAAACCTGCGCAGAATGGCCGCAGGGATTTAAAACACCACAGGAATTTCAGTAGGAAGGAAGAGGGGGTGAAATTGAATGACATCCGAATCCCGATGCTGAAGAAGATACAGTATGTACCAACCTTCCACCATGGGGTGACAGGAACAGCGGGTGACAGCAATCGACAGCGGTCAACTGCGCTCTGGTATTGAAATCATGTGACGTCACGCCACAGCGCGGGAGCACGGGATTTTGCTGCACTCAGTAGCGAGCCAGTGCGTGAATCGAACACTCTAAGAAGCTACGATCCCCCTTCAAAAACGTCGTCCTCAGAGGGGGACGAAACTTTGGTTTTAAATGTGAAATCCATTCGACCACGCATAGTAGCCTGGAAAATTTTATTAACTGTGAGAAGTATGTCTGCCGGAAACCGAGAACTTTTCCTCTCTTCTGAGAATGTGCCTCTGTTCTTGCGTATTGGTCTTAGCGCGGGGCGACATGAGCAACTTATTTTCTGAAGTCCGTCCGTATGTGGGAAAAAGTAATGTCTCATTCGTTGTAGGTCGCCTGCTTTCGCAATTTAAAAAAGTAATAGTTAAGTAATATTGTAAGGTGGCTATAATTTGGCACCTTACAAGCACACATCTACATACTTTGCCGTCATTTGCAACCGGAATTATTTATCATTTGATAGGCTGTACATCATATATATGAATATTAAAAAAGACTGACATTGTGACGTACACATTGTAAATAGTTGTTAACGCTTATTACATGAAAAGTGATGGAGTGTCATTATTATCAAAACGCCGTAATGAATGATTCCCTATACTAGTAGAGGTTGGAACGCCAGTGGAAATCAAACGGCAGGCGTAACTCAAGCCCTGGGTGGAAAAGTCCACACAGGTGTGTTTGGTCCTGCTTCACAGAGGAAGTAGCCAAGATGGACAGTCGGGGCACCTGAGCGCTGAAGCACAATACAGCGGCGGCCGGCCGATCTTGTAGCGTGGCCGGAAGGATAACCGGATAAGACTTCGGAAACTCTGAGAATCTTGGCCACGCAGCAGAGAGGAACGAGGAAGCGGTACTACGAAAATCACGCAGGCTGAGTTATTTCCGAGGATTCTTACTCTGAGAAGCATACAATTGTATGTATTTCCAATTAATGCGGATAGGTATTTCCTAGAAAAGTTTCCACGCTGGACGACAAAAGACTAAAATATGGTTGGTCGACGTTCGAAAGAATCTGTAGAGAGGGAGAATATTCAGTGGTTTCGAGAACATGATTCGCTTTCTGCAGTTATGAGGGAGAGGAGCCGAGCTTTGCTGGGAAGCCAGCGGTGGAGAGAAAGAGGTCTTCCGTTTTCAGCGCCCGTGTTTGACAGTCGCTCAGTATCAGCTTTTGTTAGTACAGACGGACTAGCTCTCTTTGCTCTCAGGAGATTTTATAGATAGAACAGTTAGGCACTGTACTGTTGCGAACTTATACGGTTCTATACCCACTAGAGACATTATCTGAATTCCGTCTTTGCGGCTGGGATTTCGCGTTTCTTGTCTGTAGAACACTGAGAGGAGAAGGCAGTATTAGAGTATACTAGTCAGAGAAACACCTTCTGCCGTCCTAGTGTTTGAAAGGCTTTATGTTATGCATGGAGTTCTGCCATCGTCGTAGACGTGTATGAGAACCATCGCTCCGACCCACTGGACGCAGTACATATGGTGATATTGCTGATTGCTTTGTCTTATTAGGGCTATAAGGCTAAACAGCTGTGAGCAAGTAAATTTTATTTCCACTGAGGTTGCACACCACCGTAGATCATCTTCTAGTGTTTGGTACGTAGATGATGTCAGTCAATCAGGTCACTTATATTAGATCGCGTAGCCATAAAAAGGGGCAGATTTGGGGAGTTGATCAGTAATATTAGTTAGGAAATATAAACATTTGTAATATAAAGGGGTTTTTAATCTACAATAATTGTATAAGCAGAATCAACGTTTATCATGTAGTAGTTACTGGTTCCCTTAATCATTTATTTATGTTTAGGTTGAAATTTATAAGTTAAAAGGCAAGAAGGAGGAAATAATATCACAATTAAGAGAGCCCAAGACCTGCTTCAGGGGGTAGTTAGACAGAGCCAATTATTGTGTTTCCCGTTCAGTGTTTTCTGTTGCACACATTCATTTTACACCCGCCTGCAGTAGCATCTTGGAATATATAACGATGATTTGGTCTCCGACCGGAGTCTGTTGGGCATTTGTACCATGTTAATTAAACAAATGGGGGCCAAATTGCACAATTCTTTACAGTACATTCTCTATCTCTTCCTAATGCAGTTTGCCAAGTGTAGCAGATTGACGTACTGACAGGTACATTGTAAGACGTTGTGGTCTCCTGACCTTCATTGCTTACATATTCCGCCCTCACAATCATGTTCCCACACATCAAGACACTCCATTCGAACCCAAACTCGGTAAGATAAAGTAATTGTTGTATGAATTCATGTAAAAGATATGCAACTGACAAGTGAGCACACCGTGGTTGAAATACTTGAGGCTGTCTTGCACACATACATTCCAGACACGACGGTGACAGAGGCTTTTAGTTCGGGAGAGGCAGACCACACACCGGGACACCAGGCCCTTCAGAGGACGACCCGGCCCATGTCGGCCGGTGACCGCCCCTAGCGGACAGCTTGGGCTCCAGTGGAAAGGGGGGAACAACCCTGTGTTCGGCTTAGAAGCAAATTCCGCTACATTGTGTGGGAGCGGCCAGCCTACGCATTCTTTACACATAGCATGCAGTTTCAGAGATTTTCACAGCTAACGCCAAACGCCAAATCTATAGGTTTCCGGACTGGCCGCCTTAAACGAAACGTCATTCTCCCGTTTTAGAAGAGCAATGCTGATTGGCAGACGATATTTCTGACGCCTTGAGCTGAAGGAGTAATGGAAGAGACCGAAAGATATACACCCTTCACGTCTGGCGTGGGGAGGCGCCATTCTGTTGTCGCTCTTGGAGCGAGAACACGTTACGAGAGCGTGCGCGCTCGTATGTGTCCTCAAAGAGCGAGGAACAAGTCTGTCCTCAGTACTTCACTGGGAGAGCACCTCTGTCGAGAGCGAATCGGAGTGCGACTCTATATTGAGTCCTTGCGATTAAGCGTTGTTCACTGTGTTGGCCGCCACACTTATTGTGTGGTGTGAATGGACACAGTTATAGTTAAACGCCTGCGAGCGAATTTTGAGTGGCATCTTGGTGGACTGGTTATCTGACCGGTGTACCACGTGAATAGTTAGGCTAGGGGCGAATAGGAATCCTTGACTTCATCAAGGCATAGGGACAGTTTGATTGGCGAAGGCCAATCCAGATAGAACGAGCGGCAGTCATTGCAGCTTACGGTATAGTGCGCTACAGCTATTGCGAGCCCCATATTTCCTCCACAACAGTACACTTCACTGCATTTCACATGCAACAGCCTCGACAGTACCTAGCAACATTCTGAAGGATAATTATTCAAGTTGAGTAGGCGCCCCTCTCAGCCATTCTGCCAAGTTAACTACCATCTTAAACTTTTTGTACAAATTTCATTAGCGAATCCTATCATTGAAAGGTAACTTCACATTCCGAAAAGAACCAGGATATAACTTGTTCAATTCATAACTAAAAGTGCCATTGTGATTTCTCAGAATTTTTGCAAAATAAAATAATAAATTTCGTTAGTTTCATGTTTTTCTTACACTAACCGGCACTACTCCAGTACCCAAGTATCCCACTAGTTACTTAAGAAATTTTGTGAATTTCTGTGCATTTCCTTACAGCGGACGACTCCAGAAGTTATTTATTGCTGAAAGTTTTTTAGGCATTTCTATTTCTCTTTAGAACGTTAGGAGCGTCTGTCTGACTTCTGTAGTAGTGTGGGGGTGGAAATTGCATCTTGCAGGAGCCACAGGGTAAAGGGTACATCTCAGGTGAATCCGTTGCGCAGAATAACAGAATAATAGATCAACCCCACACGCTCAGAACATGAGTCACTCGAAATTCCGACCGGCATTGCATTTTAGATCACTTATATGTGGATTCGTACGAGCTTTGTATTGTAACTGAATAACTTCTGTGAAACATGAAATGACTATGCGTTTCGTACTGTTAGTAATTTCAAGTTTTACTCTTCAGTAAATATACTTATCTTCTTGGAAATGAGTGACAGTTTCGATGCGTTAGATTTATAAACAATTCGTTTGTATGTACGTAGAGCGAACGAAATCAAGCAGTGAAGGAAGTACAAAGTGCAGCCGTGATCAGCGCGTCTCTAAGTCTCTAAATCGCGATCTCGGCGAAGGGTGCAGCTGCTATGAGGTGACGGCTGCGTGTCCCCACCGGCAGCGCCGGCAAGTAGCGCGCGCCGTGCTTTATGGGACAGCTTAATAACTGGCCGCGCCGTAATGAATATGGAAATGACGGCCCACGTAGTCGGCGCACTGCCACCCTCTTGTTCGGCTGCGGCCATTCCGCCACGCCAAAAGGCAGCGCCGGAGTATTTTATTAAAATGCATAATACATACGCAAAGTGATACAAACGCCGGGTCCCGGACGGCGAGACGGCGTGCTTTATCACCGAGCGGGCGCCGGTTAGGAGCGCGTAGAGGCCGCGCGCCCAGCCCACAAGTCGCGTCTCAACATCGGTGAGTACCTACATCGCCATTCCTGCACTGCAAGCGAGTCTTCCAACGAGGACGATAAGGGCGCAGCAGTGGCTCCCACTCACTGCACTTCACTTCCGGCTTACCCTAACTATAACTTCCCACTGCACGGCGTGAATGAGAACTCCGTCGACAAAATTATAGAGATACACTGAAGCGCCAAAGAAACTGGTATAGGCATGCATGTTCAAACACAAAGATACACTACTGGCCATTAAAATTGCTGCATCAAGAAGGAATACAGATGATAAACGGGTATTAATTGGACAAATATATTGTACTAAACCTGACATGTAATTACATTTTCACGTAGTTTGGCTGCATAGATCCTGAGAAATCAGTACCCAAAGCAACGACCTCTGGCCGCAATAACGGCCTCGATACGTCTGAGCATTGAGTCAAACAGAGCTTGGATGGAGTGTACAGGTACAGCTGTCCATGCAGCTTCAACACGATACCTCAGTTCATCAAGAGTAGTGACTGGCGTATTGTGACGAGCCAGTTGCTCGGCCACCATTGACCAGACGTTCTGAATTGGTGAGAGATCTGGAGAATGTGCTGGCCTGGGCAGCAGTCGCACATTTTCGGTATCCAGAAAGGCCCGTACAGGACCTGCAACATGCGGTCGTGCATTATCCTGCTGAAATGTAGGGTGTCTCAGGGATCGAATGAAGTGTAGATCCACGGGTCGTAACACATCTGAAATGTAACGTCCACTGTTCAAAGTGCCGTCAGTGCGTACAAGAGGTGACCGAGATTTGCAACCAATGGCACCCCATACCATCACGCCGAGTGATACGCCAGTATGGCAATGACGAATACACGCTTCCAATGTGCGTTCACCGCGGATGCGACCATAATGATGCTGTAAACAGAACCTGGATTCATCCGAAAAAAATGACGTTTTGCCATTCGTGCACCCAGGTTCGTCGTTGAGTACACCATCGCAGGCGCTCCTGTCTGTGATGCAGCGTCAAGGGTAACCACAGTCACGGTCTCCGAGCTGATAGTCCATGCTGCTGCAAACGTCGTCCAACTGTTCGTGCAGATGGGTGTTGTCTTGCAAACGTCCCCATCTGTTGACTCAGGGATCGAGACGTGGCTGCACGATCCGTTACAGCCATGCGGATAAGATGCCTTTCATCTCGACTGCTCGTGATACGACGCCGTTGGGATCCAGCACAGCGTTCGGTATTACCCTCCTGCACCCACCGATTCCATATTCTGCTAAGAGTCATTGGATCTCGACCAACGCGAGCAGCAATGTCGCGATACGATAAACCGCAATCGCGATAGGCTACAATCCGACCTTTATCAAAGTCGGAAACGTGATGGTACGCATTGCTCCTCCTTACACGAGGCATCACAACAACGTTTCACCAGCAACGCCGGTCAACTGCTGTTTGTGTATGAGAAATCGGTTGGAACCGTTCCTCATGTCAGCACGTTGTAGGTGTCGCCACCGGCGCCAACCTTGTGTGAATGCTCTAATCATTTGCATATCACAGCACCTTCTTCCTGTCGGTTGAATTTCGCGTCTGTAGCACGTCATCTTCGTGGTGTAGCAATTTTAATGGTCAATAGTGTATGTAAATAGTCACAATACGGCGCTGCTGTCGGCAAGACCTATATAAGACAACAAGGTCTGGCACAGGTGTTAGATCGGTTACTGCTGCTACAATGACAGGTTATCAAGATTTAAGCGTGTTTGAACGTGGTGCTATAGTCGGCGCACCAGCGATCGGGTACAGCGTCTCCGTGGTAGCGATGAAATGGGGATTTTCCCGTATGTCCATTTCACGAGTGTACCGTGAATATCAGGAACCCGGTAACCCATCAGATCTCCGACGTCGCTGCGGTCGGAAAAAGATACTGCGAGAACGGGACCAACGACGAGTGAAGATAATCGTTCAATGTGACAAAATGCAGCCCTTCCGCAAACTGCTGCAGATTTCTTTGCTGGGCCATAAACAAGTGTCAGCGTGTGAACCATTCAGCGAAACATGATCGATATTGGCTTCCGGTGCCGAAGACCCACTCGTGTAGACTTGATGACTGCACGACACAAAGCTTTACGTCTTGCCTGGGCCTGTCAACTCCGACACTTTACTGTTGATGACTGGAAACATGTTGCCTGGTCGGACGAGTCTCGTTTCAAATCGTATCGAGTGCATGGATGTGTACGGACATAGAGACAACCTCATGAATCCCTGGACACTGCATGTCAGCAGGGGATTGTTCACGTTGGTGAAGGCTCTGTAATGGTGTGGGGCGTGTGCAGTAGGAGTGATATGGGACCCCTGATACGTCTAGATGCGACTATGACAAGTGACACGTACCTAAGCATGCTGTCTGATCATCTGCATCCATTCATGTCCATTGTGCATTCCGATGGACTTGGGCAATTCCAGCAGGACATGAGACACCCCACACGTCTAGAATTGCTGCAGAGTGGCTCCAGGAACACTCATATATCTTTGTGTACGTTGTTTGCTGTTGTGGTCTTCAATCCGAAGACTGATTTGAGGCAGCTCTCAATGCATCCTGTATAAGCCCCTTCACCTCCGAATAACTACTCAAGCTACATTCCTCTGAATTTGTTGAATCTGTTCATCTATTGATCTCCCTCTAAGATTTTCACTCCCTCTAGTACTAAGTTGGCCATCCTTTCATACCTCTGAATGTGTCCTAGCAATAGACCCCTTCTTTTTGCCATGTTGTCCGACAACTTTCTTGTCTCCCCAATTCTGTTCTGTATCTCCTCATTAGTTACACGATCTAGCCATCTAATCTTCAGTATTCTTCTGCAGTCCCAAATTTCAAAAGCCTGTATTTTCTTCTTGACGAAACTGTTTATCATCCATGTTTCACTTCCATAAATGGCTACACCTTCAGAAAAGATTTCCTGACATTTAAATCTGTATTCGATATTAACAAAGTTTCCCAGAAACGCTTTTCTTCCCTTCTCATGGTCGGGGTTCACAGTCATGTAGAACTTCGTAACGGACCTCGTATTCGCCATTGACTCTAGAAATGATTTATTTGACAATTGAACTTTGGCCTATGGACCATTTTCAATTGGAACTACAAAAGATTTTAATGTTAAAAAGGAAAACACTTCGTATTATTCTAAAAAATTATATTTATTTGGTCATGAACCGGCTATCGGCTTCTCGGGACGTTTCAGGTGACAACTGAATTTCGTTAACACCGAAGAACATGACGTGCCACTTACTTAGATATTATGTGTACAGAAAATACAAAAGTCACTAAGTGTTTCACAGACACATAAGAAAAACATTACAATGATTACATTAACTAAAAAAGCGGGTAAACGAAGTTTTCATGTGAAGATACATACGACAATGAAGATTCGTACAACAAATCATGGGAAATGATACGAATTTACAGTTCGAATCTGGTATATCTAACGAAAACTTAATTTAACAGAGGGAGAAAACAGAAACTGAGTCTCATCATTTAACACTATGGCGGCATTCTGTGTCAAATGCCTATTGACTTTCATTATTTCCAGTTGGGTCATTTTTCATTTTTTTTTCCTTTTTGACAGAATATAAAAGTTCACATTCTTCATCATATAGATGGTTCCCTGCTAAAAGACGAGCTTTAATCGCCAGCTTCTCTCATGTTGACGCAGCCTAATTGCCACAGCTCTGCCTGTCTGACCGATATACACTCTTTTACAGTGCTTGCAAATGATTTTTATTATACCACTCTTTGACGAGGGTTTCATTTTATCTTTACTACTGAATAAAATTTTTGATATATTATTGGTATTATAAAATGCAGGTCTGTTTTTGCGAAACTGTAACTTTTTTGCAAGATTGTCTGAAATGTTGCCCAGATATGGAATTTTGCACCAAACTTTGAAACTATCGAGTGATAGCTGATGGCCAGCGTACAGAAAAGATGTAATTTTATTCATTCTTTTTTCGTAGAATATTATCAAACAGGTTAGTGCTATAGCCATTGCTGGAACCATCAAACAAATTGCTTCCAGCATTGGCTATAGGTCTGCCCTGATTGATAGTAGTCCGCAGCTCGTGGTCGTGCGGTAGCGTTCTCGCTTCCCACGCCCGGGTTCCCGGGTTCGATTCCCGGCGGGGTCAGGGATTTTCTCTGCCTCGTGATGACTGGGTGTTGTGTGACGTCCTTAGGTTAGTTAGGTTTAAGTAGTTCTAAGTTCTAGGGGACTGATGACCATGGCTGTTAAGTCCCATAGTGCTCAGAGCCATTTTTTTGATTGATAATATTCTAAGAATATTTTGGAAACATACTTGTACCACTCAATCGAGGTATTTGATATTGTCAACAGTAATGTCCACTTCGCTCATCGTAATTAAAACTGGATACAATATTGCTCTGTTTTTGTTTTTCCTGCAGCATTAGTTGTACGTTAACAGTGATGCACGGCAGAATGGATAGGCTTACTGACGAAGAGTTGGCTGATTTGTACTCATCTTCACTGAATGCAGTGAAAGAGCGGTACAACGACGCTATTTGAGCTGTTCTAGCAGCGACGGCTACCACATCACAGCGATTAAATCGCAAGTGATTACATCATATCAAAGACTTTTGCATCATCTGAGCGCTGTTTCATTATTCAGAGTCTGATGTACGTTTTTGTGACTCCATATTACGCTTTTTCATTGTTGTGGAGGTATCTTCGCAGAGTAAACTTCACTGGTGTAAGAAATCGAATAAATCATAATTTACCTTATAACTCTGTAACGAGCCACCGAAGATTACCGGTCCATGATGCCAAAACACTGAGAAAATATTCCTGAACTACCACCAAAATCTGTGTCAGTGGAGCTCGTAACTACTGTGATGGAAAATATTACTACCCAGAAATACTGCGTATGTAAGGTGCCAAAATAGCAAACTTTAAGGGGACCTGCTCGTAAAAAATGACATAAAATTAAAAAAAAAAATTTCTACTCTGTATGAAAGATCATTTCATGTCGATTACAAATATGTGTGATCTATGGATATTTTCATTCTCCGTTTGCTTAGTTTGGATGTAATCTCGCACAGATGCCACGCCCCTCTCTCATTTCAAAGTGCATCAGAATAGGTGATTTATTCTTTTTCCATACATTTTTTCAGCTTTTAGATATGGGTCGAAACACACGTCTGTTCTAGAGGGCTCTGACTACAGAAGTCTAGGTACAGGTGTATCTAGAAGGCTGTGGCTTAGCAACCAAAGATTTGTTTACTTCTTGCTTTCGGAATTTGAAACAGAGTGCTTCGTAGTCACCGCTGTGTTTGTCTATTTAGTGCACGTGTTTTCCGTGTTAGAAGTGCCGAGAATAAAGAAATTTAACACCAAAAGGGGTTTAGAGGAAACCAGTTTAAGGCAACATTGGATAATACACGTCATTTTGTTCAACATCATCTGCAGAAATTAGGTGTACAACCATACAATACACCCACAAGCATTCCTTGCCGCTATGGAGGCAGTTAAGCTTAAAGAAAGGGAACCGACAAATACAAATCTTCTTAGGAGATAACTCTATGGTCTTTCACAGAATCCCAACGAAATCTTCAACAGCTGCATAAGGGACAGAATACCGAAAACTGTAGTTGTCGGGCTGACAGTGTTCATATACACAGACTGGAAGGAATATAGTTTCACTTCTAGCTGTTATGATCGGCTGTCAGTAACTGAATCGATTGGCTGAGAGTAACTGAATCGGAAAGAGGTGCAGAAGCAGGCTAAGATAAATGAAAGAAGGAAGAGAGGCAGTATGGAGGACAAAGAAAAGCCGGCCGGTGTGGCCGAGCGGTTCTAAGCGCTACAGTCTGGAACCGCGCGACCGCTGCGGTCGCAGGTTCGAATCCTGCCTCGGGCATGGATGTGTGTGATATCCTTAGGTTAGTTAGGTTTAAGTAGTTCTAAGTTCTAGGGGACTGATGATCTTAGAAGTTAAGTCCCATAGTGCTCAGAACCATTTAAACCATTTGACAAAGAAAAAGGCAACCAAGAGGAATATGCAACTTGTATGTTCGAAAACCGCATGGTGGTAAGCTAATAAAAGCCCGAATTTTCTTTTGCGATTTTCCAGAAACCTCAATTTTTATCGTTCAAGTAAACTTTTCTCCTAAAGGACTCAAATTAAATTCACCAAATTTGGCCTATATAACGCTGATGTGTGTGATTTTTGATCCAAATTTTAAATATATTTTTCGCAGTAAAATAAATTTCGTATATTTTTCACTGATCAGAGGCAGAAGAAGATACTGAAGGCATAACATACATCCCTGAATATTATCTGCCTATTTTTCTAAGCTCTGCGGTCAATAGTACTAAGGGAAACTGCAGCCCAGTTAAACAGTGTTCTGTTTTTTAGCCTTTGTCAACATCTCAGTATAATAAATATGTAACTGATTTTCTCAGAGATGGTTTGACTTATAACGCTAATTATTTGTGCGAGGGTTGGAACTTTAAAAATGACAACTATTTATTTACAGCTGGCACAAAATAGATACGTGTTTCAAAGTTTTACTGACCTTCGAAGTAGTCACCAGCATTGTGTATAACCCGTTGCCAGCGATGTGGAAGTCGTAGGATACTCTTAGCAGTGCCAGTTGTGTTGACAGTTCGAGCGGCGCAGTCTATTGCCCGACGAATTTGTATCAGTTCTGAAGCGAATGCCGTGAAGTGTTTCCTTTAGCTTAGAAATCGAGTTGAACTCACGAGGGCTTAAGTCAGGGGAGTGCAGTAGGTGGTGTAGCACTTAGCAGCCCCATCAGTCAAACAAATCTGTAACAGCTGCACTGTACGTGCTTGAACATTGTCCTGCAAAATAATGCTCAGGTCCTGCAGAAAGTGTCATCACTTCTGTCTCTATGCTGTTCATTTTTGGAATACAGCCTTCAACCAGCTTAGAGACAGAAGTGATGACACTTTCTGCAGGACCTGACCATCATTTTGCAGGACAATGCCGAAGCACGTACAGTGCAGCTGTTACAGGTTTGTCTGACTGACAGGGCTGCTAATTGCTATACCACCTGCTGCACTCCCCTGACTTAAGCCCTCGTGAGTTCAACTCGATTTCTAAGCTAAAGGAAACACTTCACGGCATTCGCTTCAGAACTGATACAAATTCGTCGGGCAATAGACTGCGCCGCTCGAACTGTCAACAAATCTGGCACTGCTAAGAGTATCCTACGACTTCCACATCGCTGGCAACGGATTATACACAATGCTGGTGACTACTTTGAAGGTCAGTAAAACCTTGAAACACGTATCTATTTTGTACGAGCTGTAAATAAATAGTTGTCATTTTTAAAGTTGCAGCCCTCGTACAAATTTTGAGATAACTCTACTTTGTAGACCAGTAATACTGTGAGGGGAAATAGAATGCTAAAAACGCAAACCGTTCAGGGATGGGTCTCCTTAATCTATGTCCACGATTGGACTGACGATTTTATGCCTCAGATATTTTGTTTACATGTTGAAGTTCGTGAAGTTTGTTTTAGGGCAGAGATTATGAATAAGCTTCCTCTAAGTAACTACAAGTATTCATATTTTATGGTAAAGAAAAAAAGGATGGATGAAAAGTGAGAGCAAGGCATTTATGTACTTTATAAACATATTTAATAGCTGGTCAATACGTGAAAAAAACCATATACCGAGCAACTATTTTTGTTTATTTTTAAGAAGTTTTTTTTTTCATTTCGGGTAATGGGACAACACCGACAAGTTGAGGAGTAATATTAAACAGTCCAGCTTGCAATTCACTGTTAGTTCGTGACCAGTTCCGAGAATACTCCATCAGCGCATGGACACAGCAGAAGAAAGTATTAGAGGTATTGTGGATATTAGATGCACTTCGTACAACACCAATGATCAATTAAATAAACCTACCGACGCTCGCTGACCAGTTGTTTATTTGTGGCAGATCTCTGTCACAGTTCGCAATGTTATGTACCGTTGTCGAACACTTGAAATCCGGCCTTACTTTATCAGTTCCAATAGTTAAATACTGTTGGAGACGATTATATATCTGAAAAGCTACTCCGCGTCAGCGTATCTTGATTGTCAATCGATGGTGTACTGCAACATAGAATGTTCTTCGGAACTCTAAGCAAATGGAATCTACCAGTTCATTGAGAGCTTAGGATAGATTCTAGATTCGTGCAAAAGACCGCCATTACATACGCCATTTTGTAACTCTATGAATCCTTTGTTTCACTCTTTTCGTGAGGAAGAATGACCTGTAATCATTTGCAGTCATGAAGAACTGTTCATTGCGTGGGAGATTCCTCTAAAATATGAGCTAGGAATGGGCCCAGTTTGTCCTCATGTTCGACGTTGAATCTAATAGAAGTTTCATCGTTTCCTGGCATTTTCTTCGCATTCAGTAATTTATATTTTTGTGCGATAGGTTCCTTATTTCAGCATAATTATTTTTTGGACATACGTGGCTTTCAAACGATAAGACGATACTAGCATCCTTACAGATAAATACGTTTTTAAAGGCAAATGTTAAAGTTTCGGCTTTCTGTCTGCTATCTTTTGTTTCCGCTCTAGACTGATTTACCAGAAATGTTTGACTTAGTTCATCGACTTTACATAGGACTTCACTCTGTAGGTTTTTCTCATACATATTGCGAAAAAATCTGACTGAAAATTGTCGTAGACTTCAGGAATAGCCTTCTTGCACTACTCGTAGTTTGTTATGTTTCCTTAGTTTCTCTACATTCTCTTTAGGAGTTAGGGAGTAAGACAATAATCGTAAAATGGACTGATTAATCCTAGATTTGTCTTTGGTGTTAGAACTCAGCCATTTTGAAATTATGAAGGTATTACTCCTCTCTGAACCGCTCCAGTGACTTCATGGCTGTGCCACCTCGCTCGGTGCGAATCACAGTTCTTCAAATGGTCCAATGTGTGTGAAATCTTATGGGACTTAACTGCTAAGGTCATCCGTCCCTAAGCTTACACACTACTTAACCTAAATTATCCTAAGGGCGAACACACACACCCATGCCCGAGGGAGGACTCGAACCTCCACCGGGACCAGCCGCACAGTCCATGACTGCAGCGTCCTAGACCGCCCGGCTAATCCCGCGCGGCAATCACAGTTCTGTCACATGTCAGATGGAAGGGGGAAATAACTCACATGCAGAACTGGAAGTGTTCTGCAGTTGGCAGATCCAGTGTTTGCGATACTGATTTCATTAGGAAGGAGAATTACAACAGCAAAAACTAATGTTAAGTGTACTCGTCCAGAAGAAAAGCGTTACAGGTGCTGTAGTTCAAACTTAACTATTGATTAAGCCGTCATGTCCTCTTGTGTACGAAGAACGAGTGTTTGGTCTGTTTAAATTAGTGTGAAATGAACCACCTGTCAAAGCCAGAAGCTCCTCTGTCATCAAATACACGAGCAATTTCATAACGTTTCGCTTTTGATTACTTCCAACAACTATGTCTTACCATCCTGTTAATATCCATCATATTACTTTGCAAGCACAAGGTTTTGGCAATGATCAGAGATGCACAATTTTGTTTTTGATAACGGAAGGTTGTTGCTGAGTATCCCATCATAGGATACTAACCAGTATCACAGTCATCACTATAATACTCAACGACTAGACAATTTGCAGACAGACTCGAAACAGCGCTGACGATATTATTCGTGAGGCAAATTGTCCCAATTTCAGCTGTCGTAACTCCACAGGTCGCAACAAACTCATCACAAGTAAATACACTATAAGGAAAAACAACTACGATGATCACAACCTTTCGTTTACCATTTCGGATGAAAGTTATATTTTTGGAGCTGTAAGTATTATATTATACTTCAGGGGCGCTTCTGGAAAAGAACTCATTTTTTTCCATGTAAAGAGAGAGCTTATACTATTTTTAAAATGAACACGACTTAGATGAACGATTCTTTCTTTTTTTTCTTCCAATATAAGAAGAAAGGGGAAAAAGGTGGGTCATGTTTATAATTCTGTGAACTAGCTTTCGAATAAGAAGAAGCTTTTGTTAACAAAGTTTAAATGTCTAAAAAAAAGCATCTCTGTCCTTTTTAAGGTGGAGGATTCAGCTTTTCAGGGCAGATAACGTTCGGTTAAATTTCCGTTATGTTGATTATTTTTCTTATTTTCAAAAAATTATGAGGACTAAAGAGCTAAAGTTCTAAATAGCGTAGGTAAAAAACTCCACTTACAATCGTCTCCACGACAGCAAAATCCGACGTCGACGTAGGCGATTTTGGCGAGCGAAGAATGGTCTGCACGAGGAGGATGGAGAAAAAAGAAAAAATAAAAGTAAAAAATAAATAAAAGGAAAAGAATAAAAGTCCGAGCCTCAGCTCCTACTCTAATGACGTCATCGTCGACAGGACGTTAAAACCTAATCTTCTTCCCCTCCTCTTTATTTATGTAACTCCGGTTAATGCGAAAAGCGACAGTAGCAAGACTCGACGCACTCCCTGGAACCGGTCTGGAGGTACGGGCCTCTGCTTGGCACTTGTTGCCGTAGAGAGGTGTCACGGGCAGCCAGGCCGGCTAAAAGACACGCTGGCGTCCGACAGTTTGTTATGGGCCGCACACGAGCCAGACGCGAACACAACTCACACTGCGCGAGTATCTCTGCAGCGTTTTGTTCCCGAACGGGCGGTGACAATTTATTTCAATTAGACCGTGTCCTCATGTCAGAACGCAATTTGTGTGGGAATTGAACTACGCTACAACTTTTCGAAATAGCTGAAATAATTAACCCCTTTCTCAGTTACATGGCATTTGCAGACGTGTTAATGTCACAGCAGCGATTGCATGAACAACGAAGCGACTGAGAGTATAGAATGTGGCCGTTAAAGCGTATAACGATGTGCTGAGAACTAGCTGAGTAACAAGTCTGTTAGCAGAGTATCGATCTGTAAAAAACACACACACACACACACACACACACACACACACACACACACACACACACACCATTTCCACCGAGTTCTCAACCACAATAGGCTAAGCAGTCTCAATGAAGTTTCGGTTGGCATTTCTACAGATCACGCATGACTAAACACATCTGTACTCCCTATACAAATCTACGTACATACTCCGGAAGCCACCATATTGTGAATGGCGGAGGGTACCTTCTATCGCTACTAGTCCTTTTTTTTTTTGTTCGTATCGTAAATGGAACGACCGAAAAACGACTCGTATCTCTGTCCATACGAGCTATAATTTCTCTTATCTTGTCTCTGTGAAATTCACGTTGATAGCAGTAGATTCATTTTGTACCTAGCTGCGAATGCCGGTTTTCAAAATTTTCTGAATAGTGATTTTCAAAAAGACTGTCGTCTTCCCATCAGGAACTTCACGAAGCATTTCCGTAACATTCGCATGTTGATCGAATCTACCGGTAACATATCGACCAGCACGCCTGTAAATTGTTTCGATGTCTTCGTTTAAACCGACCTGTTGTACATCCAAAACACTCGAACAGTACTCAAGAATGGGTCCCACTAGTGTTTTATATGCGGTCTCCTTTGCAGATGAACCACACTTTTCTAGAAGTCTCCCAGTAAACCGAAGTCGACCATTTGCTTTCCCTACAACCTTCCTCACGTGTTTGTTCCATTGCATATCACTTTTCAACGTTGCCATAGACATTTAATCGACGTGACTGTTGAAGCAGCGCACCACTAATAATGTGTTCTCACATTGCGGGATTGTTTTTTCTACTCATCTGCATTAACTAATGTTTTTCTATATTTGGAGCAAAGTGCTATTCCTAACACTAAATAGAAATCCTGCCTTACTCTTTTTGTACCCTTCTACAGTTAGTCCCAGCCCCGAACCTACAGAACCCGATAAAGTTCTGGTCCTATGAAAAATCGCTAAGAGGGTCTAACGCTTCCGTTCATTCCCTTGTTGACCAGACTGATGTGGCAGTTGAAGATAGCAAAACGAAAGCCAAAGTTTTAAATTTCGTGTTCAGGAAATCTTTCACGCCATAGGATCGTACAAACATACGGTCATTTGATCCTCGGACAGGCTTCCCTGTAGACGACGTAGTAATAAGCAAGCAAACTGAGAAAAGAAAGTACAAGTCGATTGTTAGTCATCAGATCGTACATATGGCTGTGAGGCTGAAGTATTTCAATTTCTAAGAAATTAGAGTCTCATATGAATGTTGGTTCCACATTTAAATATGCAGCTTGCAAGTATTATGCACCATGGGAATTAGTGATTGGAAGATGACCGTGCAAATGCTGAAGTTAGGTGTGCGTAATACTCATCAACGTCGATGCAGCTCTTCACATCGTCACCTACAGGCAACACACTGTTTCCATTAGATCTGTAAAAATGGATTGATCAATGTTAAGTGTGTGTTTTCTTTGTGATTATATTGATGGAATTTAACTTAGATGTGTATCCCGACTGTTTGTAATCCACGTCATATTACCTGCTATAGGATGCGCTTTCGAATCCCAAAACCTACCTCCCAGGATCCCCCTCTGGTGGTTTTATCTCCCCACCGCAGAAAACTTATTATGTGGCACCCACTTGTCTGAAAGGTACCCCATGAATTTACATGTGCACAGCTGTAGATGGATAACGCGATGTGAGGCTCTAGGTATAGATCCCAAGGTGGGAGATGTGCGTAATAATTAATGTGACAGGAGGAGTATCTGACAAAAGCGATTTTTCATTTAGACACTTCAATTTATTTAATTAAAACATTGATTATCATAGTCGTAAGGAAGAGACCATGAAACCGTTGATAAATTCTATCTGTATGAACTTTCTTATTATAGATTATTATGGATAGCAATGTTACTCTACTAATTGACAAAATTGCTCCAGTTAAATCAAATTCCGGTCTGAGGGTCAAACTTAATCCCACAAATTCCTGCCAAAAAACACAGTGGCTCGAAGCTTGGTGATTGATTTAATGGATCATATACTTAACCTATGAACTTCGAACATAGATGGGCTGTCTTATGAAATTAACTAACTCATGAGTGTCGCTTTTAATGCTCACCGTAAATTTCTCGTGCGACGAGATGAACGCCGCTTGCGTAGAAGTGGATCGCTAGAGAAGACGAAGACGTGTTATATTTAAAGCACCATCCTCTCTTCGTCTGCTAAGATACGCCCCTTTTCACTTTGTCTGAAGTCCGCCAACCAACCCATACAACGATATGGTATCAACTGCAGTCCACGAACGAACCTCTATGGACTGCCCTCCACGGAAGCCCAGCTGGAAAGACTCCGCGGACCGCCAGTGACCATATTCTATCCGCGAAAGTTGAAATTTGGCTTTTCTTTACGTTCTGCCTTTTTCCGCCAAACTATGTCTGTTACCAACAGCACTATTACAAATATACCGGCCGGCTGCAGTGCCGAGCGGTTCTAGGCGCTTCAGTCTGGAACCACGCGACCGCTACGGTCGCAGGTTCGAATCCTGCCTCGGGCATGGATGTGTGTGATGTCCTTAGGTTAGTTAGGTTTAAGTAGTTGTAAGTTATATGGGACTTATGACCTCAGATGTTAAGTCCCATAGTTCTCAGAGCCATTTTTTTAACAAATATAGCGAGGTTTCCCTCCAGCATGGAGAGTTCTGCTAAAACAGCACTTTCAGAGACCAATCGTATTGCAAAACTCTCACCTACTGCAAAAAAATCTGCGCCACATCCTTGCTCATAACACCAAACGCTAACAAACCAATCCGACTTGTTCGTATCCATAGAGTTAACCTCTTAATGCCGAGTGTTCAAATGGCTCTGAGCACTATGGGACTCAACATCTGAGGTCATCAATCCCCTAGACTTAGAACTACTTAAACCTAACTAACCCAAGGACACCACACACATCCATGCCCGAGGCAGGATTCGAACCTGCGACAGTAGCGGTCGCGCGGTTCCAGACTGAAGCGCCTAGAACCGCTCGGCAACACCGGCCGGCCGAGTGTCATGAATGCGCCTCATACCAGTGCTGTGCTAATAGCGGGAAAATAAACTGTTTCCAAATGTCAGTGCCAGTAGATGCTGATTCTTTTATGAAGCTGCAACGCTTCTGACGAGTACCGTGATCTCGTATCAGAGGGCCTCTGGACGCTGGAAATACTGCTCTCGAGGCTAGCTCGTCATTTTGGGCTACACGTGTTTTCGGGAGCGGCCGATGGCTGTCTAAAAAGGCAGACTGCAAAAACACCAGAAAACATCGATCCACAAAATTTCGGGAGAACTGCCGGATGTCTGTAACTTCCTGCCACATTTCGGCCCAGAGTCTTCTGGCCATCTGCAGGTTATACTGGGGGACACGCACTGAGCTCTGGTATTTAACGCCCCGCCGGCACATGTGCCGGCGTGCGCTACTAGAGCACACTCGATTCTGCTGCACCGCGCGCCCTCCGTGGTGAAAACTCGCCGCATCGATATCAATTCGATTGTCTTCCCGCATTTCCATCACAGATCTACGCCGGCTACGGAGGACACGAAGTTTTTCAGCTACTGGATTCCGTCAAATTTAATCGAAAACCGCCGTCTCGATTAATAAGAGACTCACTGTCAGACGCCGGCCGAAGTGGCCGTGCGGTTAAAGGCGCTGCAGTCTGGAACCGCAAGACCGCTACGGTCGCAGGTTCGAATCCTGCCTCGGGCATGGATGTTTGTGATGTCCTTAGGTTAGTTAGGTTTAACTAGTTCTAAGTTCTAGGGGACTAATGACCTCAGCAGTTGAGTCCCATAGTGCTCAGAGCCATTTTTGCTCTCAAAAAATGTTTCAAAATGCGATTTTTTCTCTATGCTGATCGTGATGGTTTTCGGAGATGAGACAATATATGAATTATGCATGTCGCCTGATATTACTTCTTGTGTATTGTGAATGCATATGGGACGGATGACACTAATTCGTTCTAGGTTAGCGAGAACACATAAGGATGTACTCGGTGTTTGTCAGTTTTGGTTAAATTATTGTCTGGGTTCTCTTTCTTATGGAAGCTTCCGAGTTCATTGTCTTACTCTTGTGTATTAATACGTCCGTGTTCTTGCTTTTATTCCGCAGGATTTCCATATGGACTTTTTTAAGTTCACTGTCCTGTATGTGTGTGTTACAGACATGTTGCTGTTAGTTTCATTGATTGACTTCTGCTAGGTTACTTTACAGGTTATTGTTGCTTATAAGTAGAGGATTTGCCACACAAGATGTTCTTCGGCAATTTTTCATCGTCGTGTATCATGTATGCTACTTTTAACCTGTGGACACACACTGATGGTGGACGTTACTAATGTTGGCAACATTATTTTACGTCCAGTAAATTTCTTACTAATGTTGGCAACATTGTTTCACGTCCATTAAATTTGCTGGAATTATTAGAAACGTTGGTGACTTTTTCGTTATCAGTTTGGAGATATTGCATTTAGGGTCTTTTACTAATTCAAGTTACACATTTGCTGTTCCAATGTGGTCGTGGACCTTACAGATGTAACGGGGTTGTTTTACAGTAATATCAGTGCAGCACGTGTTTTTTCTGACTTCAACGCTATTTGTATAGTAGGTTTTAAATCGTGTTTTGTATTGTTTATGTATTAGAGGCCATTAGAGTGTATCTTCTTCTTTCGTTTCACTCTCTTTGGGGTACGCTGGATCAATCATTTCTTTGTGCGTTGTTCTTTTCTTATGGCCCAGTATTTCTTCATTCTTTCTGATCTTCTTCTCCTCTCTTCTTCCGAGATGAAGGATTTGGACTTTTGTGTGGATTTGTCTTGGAACCTTATGTTTTCATCTTTAGTAATTAATTTAGCAGTTCGATCAATAAGTGAATTTTCTGAAATATTTAATTCCACTAGGTCTTTCTCAGTTTCTTTAAACCAGTTGGGCTTCGTTTTTCGGTTACGGAAGAAGTCAAAGATTTGTTTAGTTAATCTGTTGCAATTCATTCTGAGAAGATGACCATAAAAATTTATTCTCCTTTTTCGCATAGAATCTGAAAGTTTTTCAATTTTCTTGTAGAGAGTTTCATTTTTAATGTATATAATCTTATTGTCTTGAAATGTTGGCCCAATGATTTTTCTTAAAATTTTTCTTTCCTTTATCTCAAGTTTCTCCATTTGGCCTTTGAAATTCATGTTAAGTGTTTCTGCTGCATACAGTGCTTCTGGCTTAATCACTGTCTTGTAATGTGTAATTTTGGACCCCCACGAAAGGGATTTTTTGTTGTGTGTATTTTTTGTTAGTTGGAAGGCCAATTCAAGTTTATTTTTTCTGGATTCCATTGCTTTGCTTTCCCCAGCATTCCAAGTAATCCATTCTCCGAGATATTTGAATTCTTTTACTATTTCAATCTTCTGTTCTTGAACTTTGAGGTATTTACATGAGTGCTTGATGTTTGTCAATATCTTAGTTTTTTCAGAGGAGATGTGAAGACCAATTTTAGCTGCTTGTTTCTTTAGTTCAAGGATTTGCTCCCGTGCTTCTTCCATTGTTTCAGCAAACAGGGCCATATCATCTGCAAAAGCAATGCAATTTACTTTAAGGTTCTTCTTTTTGCAACCCAGTTTTACACCACTCTTAATATTTGTGTTCCATTCTCTGACTACTTTCTCAAGAGCACAATTGAACAGCAACGGTGAGAGCCCATCGCCCTGTCGCACTCCCGTTTTTATTTCAAAGGGTTCCGATAGTTCGCCCATAAATTTAACTTTCGAAAATGTATTTGTAAGGGTCGCTTTTATAATATTAGTTGTTTTCTTATCCAAACCCATTTCTTCCAGGACTGATAACAGAGATTCTCTATCAATCGAATCATATGCTTTTTTGAAATCAATGAAGGAGATTACGTATGTCTTTGCCCTTGATTTTTGGTAAGCCATGATGTTTTTGAGGTTTAGTATTTGTTCCGAACATGATCTACCCTTTCTAAAACCTCCCTGGTATTCCCCGATTTGCGGATCCAATTGCGGCTCTGCCCTGTTCAAAAGGACTTTAGAAAGAATCTTGTACGTTATATCCAGCAGTGATATTCCTCTGTAATTGTTGGGGTCTGTCTTCAAACCTTTCTTGTGGATAGGGTGGATGAGAGCTGTTCTCCATTCTGCGGGGATCTCTTCTTCTTTCCAGATTTGATCGGAAACACACTTTAGGGATGTAACTGCATTTTTGTCAGCCTTTTTCCATAGTTCGGCCACTATTTGATTTTCTCCAGACGCTTTGTTGTTTTTAAGTTCTGAGATGACCTTCTGTAGTTCTTCAGTCGTCGGTGGTTCTGAATCCGGCTTCTCACGGTTAGAGTGTATGTTACGAGGTGTTTTTTTTTTTTTTTTTTTTTTTTTAAATATTGGTATAGTCAGTATTCGTAAGTGTTCTGGTTTGGGATATGTGTGTCTTCGATTACTTTGCTGGTGTAAGTCGTTGTACATGTGTATTCCCCTCGGGTACATTGCGTCATTAGAGTATGTGATTATTGGATTAAAAAAAAATTAAGCATTGTAAGTTAGATGCTGAATTTTGTTTTGTATGGATAAGGATAGTAATTTTACTATGCATGTACATGACTGAGTTTTCTACATTGATACCTTCATCAGAATATTTTATGATCTGAAGGTGGCAGTAACTGAAATCGGTAATAGTAAAATCTAAAATTCGTAGGATCAAGACGGACCTTTACAAATAGGTGCCCGAAGACGACGCTTTTTGGTGTCGAATCTGGTAGCATATTTTGAATAAATACCGAGTGCATCCTTATATGTCCTCGCTAACCTAGAAAAAATTGGTGCCATCCGTCCTATACGCATTCACAATACACGGGAAGTACTATTAGGCGACGTGCATAATTCATACACTGTCTCATCTCCGAAAAGTATCACGACCAGCATAGAGAAAAAAACTGCATTTTGAAAAAGTTTTTTATGTCACACAAAGCAGTTATTAACAGTCGGTACACGATGATAGAAAGGTCACCATTCCAAATCGGACACATATTTTAATAGGCAACTGAAACACTTAAGCTCCAAATTTCAACAAAAAAATAACGATTCTTCACTGACAGTTATTACAATGCAGCTGTTGGTTTCAGTTATCATTATTTAAGAACTTTCCGTCCGACTGGTGTTTTACTGTCCTCAGTGGATTACCAGAGATTAAATAACTTTCAGTTCGATTGCCTAAGCAAACCATAAGCACCTACGGTCAAAATTTATTAAAGTAATAGCACGAGAGAGAGAATGTTGAGAATATTCTGTCGTTAACACAGAAACACTAATGAGAAATTTCTTGCCCCTCGGGCTGTCGCTGCTGGCCGCATCCACCGTATCGTGGGTGGGTGGGGTGACGAGGTGACGGAAGCAGCCGACTGACGGGGGAACTCATTAGGGACGAGCCATTTGGTAGGCCGGACCAGGAACAAAGGAGGGCGCTCTGGCGCTACGTCATCGCTTCAGAGCAAATGTTGCGAGAGATAATGCTGAAGGAGGCACGGGGGCGACCGTGGCTGCAAGTGAAGACAGCAGGCAGGAGGCTGCCCCCCCCCCCCCCCCTCCCCCCGGTATCTTACGTTACCGTCGTGCTAGAAGGCCCCGACTTGTGGAACCGACAGCACCCTCTACATCTCAGGACATCATGTGCCCCCCCCCCCCCCCCCCCAGAGAACAGGAATTTTGAAAAGACTATATCTTTATTTCCTTTGACTGTAACGGTATTATACATACACATGCTGAACATTTTAACAGAAAACTGTTCATATGATTTTGCAAGCAAAGTTCCATATCACGTTAAAAAAAGCAGGAAGATTACCGTACTGGAAATACTGGAAATCAACAAAAATAGAATGCCAACTTAGTACACTACTGGCCATTAAAACTGCTACACCAAGAAGAAATGCAGATGATAAACGGGTATTCATTGGACAAATATATTATACTAGAACTGACGCGTGATTACATTTTCACACAATTTGGGTGCATAGTTCCTGAGAAATCAGTACCCAGAACAACCACCTCTGGCCGTAATAACGGCCTCGATACGCCTGGGCATTGAGTCAGAGCTTGGATGGAGTGTACAGGTACAGCTGCCCATGCAGCTTCAACACGATGCCACAGTTCATCAAGAGTAGTGACTGGCGTATTGTGACGAGGCAGTTGCTCGGCCACCATTGAGCAGACGTTTTCAATTGTGGAGAGATCTGAAGAATGTGCTGGCCAGGGCAGCAGTCGAACATTTTCTGTATCCAGAAAGGCCCATACAGGACCTGCAGCATGCGGTCGTGGATTATCCTGCTGAAATGTAGGATTTCGCAGGGATCGAATGAATGGTAGACCCACGGGTCGTAACACATCTGAAATGTAACGTCCACTGTTCAAAGTGCCGTCAATGCGAACAAGAGGTGTCCGAGGCGTGTAACCAATGGCACCCCATACCATCACGCCGGGTGATACGCCAGTATGGTGATGACGAATACACGCTTCCAATGTGCGTTCACCGCGATGTCGCCAAACACGGATGCGACCATCATGACGCTGTAAACAGAACCTGGATTCATCCGAAAAAATGACGTTTTGCCATTCGTGCACCCGGGTTCTTTGTTGAGTACACCATCGCAGGCGCTCCTGTCTGTGATGCAGCGTCAAGGATAACCGCAGCCATGGTCTCCGAGCTGATAGTCCATGGTGCTGCAAACGTCGTCGAAGTGTTCGTGCAGATGGTTGTTGTCTTGCAAACGTTGTAAGTAGGCTGTTGAGGTTTTTGTATTGGTAACGCCATGTAGCGCTCTATATGAAAATCACTGACTGTACTGTGTGCAGTCTGTGGCTGGTTGGCTATGTTGGAATATTCGCCATTGTAGTGTTGGGCACTTGGCTGTTAACAGCGCGTAGCGTTGCGCAGTTGGAGGTGAGCCGCCAGCAGTGGTGGATGTGGAGAGAGAGATGGTGGAGTTTTGAGAGCGGATGATCTGGACGTGTGTCCATCAGAGACAGTAAATTTGTAATACTGGATGTCATGAACTGATATATATTATGACTTTTGATCACTGTTAAGGTAAATACATCGTTTGTTCTTTATCAAAATCTTTCATTTGCTAACTATGCCTATCAGTAGTTAGTGCCTTCAGTAGTTAGAATCTTTTATTTAGCTGCCAGTATTGGCGCTCGCTGTATTGCAGTAGTTTGAGTAACGAAGATTTTTGTGAAGTAAGTGATTCATGAAAGGTATAGGTTATTGTTAGTCAGGGCCATTCTTTTGTAGGGATTATTAAGAGTCAGATTGCGTTGCGCTAAAAATATTGCACAGTCATTCATAATTTATCTAAGGGGACGTTTCAACGTCCCCATCTGTTGACTCAGGGACAGAGACGTGGCTGCACGATCCGTTACAGCCATGCGGATAAGATGCCTGTCATCTCGACTGCTAGTGATACGAGGCCGTTGGGATCCAGCACGGCGTTCCGTATTACCCTCCTGAACCCACCGATTCCATATTCTGCTAACAGTCAGTGGATCAACGCGAGCAGCAATGTCGCGATACGATAAACCGCAATGGCGATAGGCTACAATCGGACCTTTATCAAAGTCGGAAACGTGATGGTACGCATTTCTCCTTCTTACACGAGGCATCACAACAACGTTTCACCAGGCAACGCCGGTCAACTGCTGTTTGTGTATGAGAAATCGGTTGGAAACTTTCCTCATGTCAGCACGCTGTAGGTGTCGCCACCGGCGCCAATCTTGTGTGAATGCTCTGAAAAGCTAATCATTTGCATATCACAGCATCTTCTTCCTGTCGGTTGAATTTCGCGTCTGTAGCACATCTTCGTCATGTAGCAACATTAATGACCAGTAGTGTATTAAATAATCAGATTCAGTTTTCTTTTTCCTCTCTGTTACATTAACTTTCCGTTATAAATACTAAATTCAAATTGCAAATTCGAGTTTTTTCTCATCAGTTGTTAAATAAATATACACATAATATACTCTTAAAATCTCTGTTCTCCTTTTTTTTTAGTTAATGTAATTTCTTCTTCTGTGACAAGAAATGTTATGTTTTCCTATGTAGAAATTCTACGTCATTGTTATATCTTCTGTACAAATAATATCTGGGTATGTCCGACGTCATTTTTATCTGTGTTTGGGACCTGAAAACGGCATTAAAAACCGAATGCCGGTTTGCTAACAAGTGAATATAATTTTTAAAAACGTTAGGAAGTGTTTTCCTATTATTATCAAGTTCTGCCAAGCAGCGACGGGAAATTTAATTAATGTTATGTTTCTCTCTTAATCGTCCTCGTCGACATACGGCGAGATGACCATTCCACTTTGCTTTTTACTTCTGGCTACTCATAATGTCTAACATGGACCGGCTGTAAGGCATAGCGAATCTCCTGCGCAGAATACCGTTTATACCGGAATATGGTACGGAGTTACGTAGTTCATCGCATATGCTGTCTGAATCCGATATGGCTAGTGCTCTGTGGACCAACGTCCTAAGCACACCTTTTCGTTCCGAACGATGACGACAGCTGGTGGTATAATTCCGTGTCTATGGTTTACAGTACACATCCTCTTTCCCCTGCACCAGCATCCAGGGACGGTAGTTCGCCGTTTTCTCCATCTACATTGTAAATTAAAAGTTAGAATGAAGAGAATTGAGATATTGTAAAAATGTATCCAGTAATGCAGCTCCGTGAGGCCAGATTACAAAAGTGTTAACTACGCATCACCCAAAGTAGGGTTTTAACTTCGTTTATTGCAGTGATTTCTCTTCGAAACCTTCCATAAAAAGATTCACCACAACGGATAATAAGGGGCTACCGTTTGCGACGCAGTCTGTTCAAAATGTTGGTCAATCAGTAAAAAATACTTCGAAGTGAACACGTGCCGAACAACCGTATAATACTGGTTCTCGAGGTACAATAATGAGCACAATATTTCAGCGAACAATCCTGTCTTCATCGTCAGATAAGCGGGCGTCAGAATTTATGTCGTGTAATTCATTGAACGGTTGTTTTAAAATTTATTTAGTAACTTTTGACGACATTGGAATTCGTAGAGACATACGAGTAAGATACTCATCTATCAACAATGAAGTCACCCACATCTCTCGTCAGTCTTTAGTTAGTTTCACATATTGTGATCCATTCACTGCGTTATCAGCTTCGGTTGCGTAATTTTATCTGTTCGGAACCACATGTTTGCAAGCCAAGTAAGTCTGAAGACATTGTGCTGCAACCGCTGAGGCTGTTTCAGGTAAGCGGTAAACGACTCCACGTGTGTGCGAACATTTTGGACTTGTCTAAAGATTTCTCAATCAGCAGACCATTCGCTTCGTGTTTCATTAATTTGACAACCTTTTTGCTGGATAGCGCAATACCATATGGGTAGCAGATAGCGAGACGTATAAATTATCTCGGGTCTGTAGCTTATCAGAACACATGGGCTACATCTCCTCTACCAGTAGATGAAACCCTCGGTATCCACAGAAAATGATTTTCGTTCTACGAAACGAGATTTTGTAAACCCATCCTACAACTCCCTCATGTGCAGTCGGGACTATCGTAATACACATATGCATACATAGACGAGTTTTGTGTGATGCTTTCTAACCCTGATCATCTCCAGTCCCAGAATTTTACCATGAGAAATAGTTTTCCGTTTAACGATTTTATCATACCGTATCATCTTTTCCAGCGGCTTATTAATGTCTCCACGTTTTCCTACAACTTATATCATACTTCAAAAATCCTGCTGTATATTATCTTAAAATTATGATAAAAAGAAGATTTTTCAAAAATCTGGTAACTGAACTCTAATAGGTGATCATTTGGTTTTCCTCTTCAAAAAATTAATTACTTCTTAGTTGATCAACAATAATCTAGATGCAGTGCAATAGTGGACAAGGTGTAAAGTGTATGTTGCCTCTCATACAAATTCAGACTTGATATGCTCTGTTACCTACAGGGTGGTCCCGAATTCATGGTACAAACTTTAATGGTAGGTACAGGACATTGTAACAAGGATTTATTGTATAGGAATGTATAGTCGCAGGTGACGCGGTGAGGCGTAAACAGGGGAAAGAGAAATGGAGTGATCGGTTGGTGTCACTGCCGGTAGAGGGCAGTAGATGAACATGATGTATCGCAGTAGGGACAAGCGCCATTCACAATTGTGCTGCCGTAGACGATGGGTGACTTTACGTATGCAGAAAAAGCAGACATGCATTACATGTACGGCCGTGCAAATGGTAACGCCAGAGCTGCGTTACGAATGTATCGCGCGGAGTATCCTAATCGACGAATGCCGGATCATAGAATTTTTCAACGGTTACATCGTCAACTTTGTGAAACAGGTACGTTCGACGTCAACAGACATGACGCTGGTCGATTAAGAGCTGTACGCACTCCAAGACTGGAAGAACGCATCTTGAACATAGTGGCTGATAGACCCGAGTCAAGCACAAGAACTGTTGCGCGTGACGTACATGTGAGTCATCAGACTGTATGCAGAGTGTTAAATGAAAATCGCTTACACGCCTTCCATTTTCAAAAAGTACAAGCATTGAATCCGGCAGATTATCCTCTTCGCGTGAACTTCTGCCAGTGGTTGTTGCAGCAATGTGCGTTGCAGCCGGATTTCGTAGGTCATGTGCTATTTACAGATGAAGCGACATTTTCACGCGAGGGTGTCTTTAATGCGCACAATTCCCATGTGTGGGCAACAGATAATCCACATGCAACGCGTCCACATGCGTATCAACAACGTTTCGGTATTAATGTGTGGGCTGGTATTGTGAACGACTTTTTGGTTGGGCCATACTTACTACCCACGCGACTCTGTGGCGAAAGCTATCTTATTTTTCTGCAAGAAGTGTTACCAGAACTGCTGCAAGATGTTCCGCTCGCCATTCGTAACCGCATGTGGTTTCAGCACGATGGAGCGCCAGCACACTTCAGCACTGCTGTACGGAATTACCTGAATGCCACGTTTGGTGCTAGATGGATTGGGCGTGGTGGACCAGTCCCTTGGCCACCCCGATCTCCTGATTTCTCTTGCCTCGATTACTTTTTATGGGGACATCTTAAGAGTCTTGTTTATGAGACTCCAGTTGACTCAGATGAGGATCTCGTTGCTCGCATATCTGTAGCTGCTGCAGGTGTGCGTGAAATACCAGGCATCTTTGAACGTGTACGCCAATCGCTGCACCGACGCTGTCAAGCATGTATCGCTCATGGTGGACGCAATTTTGAACACTTACTGTAAACATGACACTTGTCAACAACGATTTCAATAAAATCTTTCGTTTTCCTTTCGGCCGTTATTTCCCCTGTTTACGCCTCACCGCGTCACCTGGGACTATACATTCCTATACAATATATCCTTGTTACAATGTCCTGCACCTACCATTAAAGTTTGTACCATGAATTCGGGACCACCCTGTATTTTCGCACTTAACGAAAATTATTGCCTAAAATTGTTTCGTCCAATTAATAGATTAGAGTATTATCGGTTGGGTATTCCACACTTCCCACTATCACAACTTAGGGATTGAATCTACAACACGCACATGATTACTCTGCACTTCACACTTAATTGTTAGGTTGAGTGTTCATGGGTCCGCTTTCAGACTATTTCCCTACCGTTCAGCTCTCCAGTGGCACGTTGGAAAAATGAACACCTTAATCTTTCCGCGCGAGCTTTGATTTCTTTTATTTTAATTCTTCAGTCATTCCCCCTCTATAAGTGGGAATCAGCAAAATGTTTTGTCAGTCAGAAAACAGATTTAATTAGTGAAATTTCGTGAAAAGATCTCAAATGGCTCTGAGCACTATGGGACTTAACATCTATGGTCATCAGTCCCCTAGAACTTAGAACTACTTAAACCTAACTAACCTAAGGACATCACACAACACCCAGGAAACGATCTCGCTGTAATAGAAAACACCTTTGTTTTAGAGGTAGCCACCTCAACTCGCTAATCAAATCCGTTTCACTTTTTCGCATATTTCGCGATAATAAAACACGAGCTACCCATCTTTGGACTTTTTTGATGCCGGCTGCTGTGGCCGAGCGGCTCCAGGCGCTTCAGCCTGGAACCGCGCTGCTGCTACGGTCGCAGGTTCGAATCCTGCCTCGGGCATGGATGTGTGTGATGTCCTTAGGTTAGTTAAGTTTAAGTATTTCTAAATCTAGAGGACTGATGACCTCAGATGTTAAGTCCCATACTGCTTAGGGCCATTTGAACCGTATTGAACGTTTTTGATGGAGTAAGTCAATCGTGTCTCGTAAGAATCCCATCCCGCGTCACACAACTCCATTAGACGACGGACAAACGTAGTGCAGGCAGTCTATTTAGCAGATTTGTTGCTTCTTCTAAGTGTCGTGTCGATAATACATAATGTTTGGTACGCTTTCTCCGAACAACAATTTCTTTGTGATGGTTCCAATCCAAGTTGTCAATAATTGTAATCCGTAGTTATTTAGCTGAATCGACAGCCTTTACATCTGTGTGATTTATCGTGTAAGCGAAATGTAGTGGAATTTTTTAGTACTTACGTGAAGGACCAGAGTCTTTTTTTATTGTGTAGCATCAATTACTACTTTTTGCACCATTCAGTGTTCTTGTCTTAATAATTTTGTAACTCTTTTTGATTTTCTGATGTATGTATTAGATGGTAAACGACAGGAATATCTCCAAACAATCTAAGAGGTCTGCTCAGATTTTCTCCTAAATCATTTGTATACAGGGTTATTCATTGAACCTCCAGAGTTTAAGAAGACGGTTGCACGAAAACTGCAAGACATACTGGAAGTAGACACACATCGGAGGATAGCGAATCTCTGTAAGTTTGTAACTCACATTACAGGTGGACAATATGGATGTCGATAGTGACGCGGCAAACGTTAATACGTGCGTGCGGTTCACTGAAGCTGCTGACACGAATTGCCCGGGAAGGCGTGACAACCGATCGCTTTGGAAACGTGTTCATTGAGTTGCCTATCGGCGAGGCGCGAACCAATGCAGTGCGGCAGTAGGGAGCGGATGATGTGTCTACATGTTCTGACATGCACGTCACCTGGTGCATTTACGCCACGATGCATATTGCGAATGCAAACTGGCAGATACGCGCCAGCCATTGACATGTGCCGTTTCTGCTGGTGCTGGCTCTGAGCACTATGCGACTCAACTGCTGAGGTCATCAGTCGCCTAGAACTTAGAACTAATTAAACCTAACTAACCTAAGGACAGCACACAACACCCAGCCATCACGAGGCAGAGAAAATCCCTGACCCCGCCGGGAATCGAACCCGGGAACCCGGGCGTGGGAAGCGAGAACGCTACCGCACGACCACGAGATGCGGGCAGTGCCGTTTCTCTACGTGTATTGCAGTTTTCGCGTTCTCTTCTGGAACCTGTGACGGCACGTCACACAAATATTGACATTTTTATCGGTTGTAAGCCGCAGTTAAAGTATTTTATGAATATAATTAGTGTAAAAGATACAGTTAATGTTCTTGAAACAACTGATGTGCAGCGATAATTTAAGGGTAGCATCTTTATTTAATGTCTTTGAAAATAAAAAAGGATCGAAAGAGACGCGATTGTACGGCCGAGGAGGAAGGACGTATTTTGTGGTACACACACTGTTTTGTTTCGCTATACGGAAGGCAGCCATTGGGCGGCTACACATATTTTATGGAAGTTACCCTTTATTATTCAATAATAAACTTATTGTTGTTATCAAAAAATGAATTTCCTTGTAATAGTTGTCACCTCAAAAGCTCGGAATGGCTAATTATTTTTAATACGCATTTTTTTCAGTAATTTGCGCTGCGAGAAGCTCATCTTCCGATGGAGCCTCTGGTCGGCCATTACGCGCCGAAGTATTAATTTATTTTTCAGCGTTAACAGTAACTGTAAATGCGAGAGATTTCGTTGTAAGAACCTTTTTAAATTGCAACAGATAATTAATTTGCATTAAAATTCGTTTTTTAAATTATTCAGATTCCATGAGTTCAGTAAGTTTTATCTTGGCCGCTCCACGGCAACAATCCAAATTCTATCGAGCCTTGCTTTGCAATCAATAAATAGAAATTAACAAAATTACATTCAATTCAGTTAACGGCAACTTTATTTTAGTCATCACGTTCAAAACCTAAACTTGGTACATGAATAACAGCGGCCTTTCAAGAACCCGTTTCATATTTACTTATGCACGTAAGTAAAAGTGACAAGAAAAGATAATATCCCTGAGAGAAAGAATTATGCTCTAACAAAAGAAAAATTCATGCTGATAAGTTAAAAATAAAAATATATAAAATATATAGGTAATTTTTTTTGTATAACTTAACAAATGGTACGTACGTCACAAACCCTGGACGTTTTTATGAGTAATCCTGTAAGAAATCACGAATACATTCGCACAACGGGGAAAATATTCTATAGGCACGCTGTTCGATTAGAATCCGTTTGTTAGAATTGGTATCGAAAGCCTCATTTGAATCTAGTCATTGGAAAAATACTGGAAAAAGGCACTGGCCTAGAAGACGCCAACTTTGAAATTTTTCGACTGGAAACAAACACACACACACACACACACACACACACACACACCAACGCACGCGCTTGCGGTGCTCTTTCCCTGTCAGGCCGAGACTTACTCATGTCCCTCTGGTATCTTCTTGCTGACGAAAGCGGTAGAAAACACTTCTGCAGTCAAAGTTTCCCCGCCTGTTTGTGCCACTGCTGACGTCAGCAGTTCCTCATATCACGGAGCCCTCGACACCGCAAGCCAGTGTCAAAGTTGGGCACAGCTGCCGCTCAAGGGGCGAGCAAGTTGTCGGCGTGCGCCTTACTTATGCATGGGGCGCGCGGCAGCTGCGGTCCCGGGGCGCCGCTGCCTCTGCCTCTGCCGCAACTCCGGTCGCGACCCGCTAGTGGCTGTCTTGCGCCCGCCGACTCTGCCAGCTCGTAAGGGCGCCGACGTCTTCCTCCGGGCGCAACGTGGCCCCCCTCAGCCTGCAGGCGACAAGACACGGTGTCGGCAGTGCAACAGCTGCACGCTCAGTTTCGTGTAGAGTAGCTACTGCGGGTTGCACTGAATGACTAGTTTTAAAAGTTGTCATGACACAATAAAAGTTATCTGAAAGTGTGAGTGTTGCGAAAGTAATCAAATGCAACGAGGTCATTCCCTGAAAACTCTGGACTGTAATTTAAAAAAAAAAGTCTTTAAAGCTATACGTGCCCGCAAAAAACTAAATGTAAACTCCGTCTGAACAGGCCTTGGAAGGCCCAACGGTACTGACCGGCCGCCGTGTCATCCTTTCAGTTCAGTCAGTCCAGGGGCGTCACTGCATGCGGATATCGGAGGGGAGGGGAGGCATGTGGTCAGCACACCGCTATCCCCGCCGTTGTCAGTTTTCTCGACCGGAGCCGCTACTTCTCTGTCAAGTAGCTCTTCAGTTTGCCTCACAAGGGCTGAGTGCACCCTCCTAGCCAACAGCGCTCGGCAGACCGGTCACCCGAGTGCTAGTCCAGCCCGACACTGCTTAACTTCGGTGATCTGACGGGAACCGCTATTACCACTGCGGCAGCGCCTTTGGCACACGCCTTCAACTGCATTAGAATCCCTTATGACTAAATTGTGCTCTGAAATTTGTATAGCTAAAAACTGAACCTCGCTCTGTTGCCATAACAATTGTTCCTGCAGCTTGTGATCTCGTTCTGTTCTAAACTGAAAAAAAAAAAAAATTAAACGCAAAATCTATCTGATAAAAAAAAGATAGAAATTCGTTTGACGACTTCTTAAGAGGCTGTCCTCATTCATGCAAACTAATGACGTAAGAGTAGCCCGACTGTGACTTGCATTCAAAGAAATAGCATTTACCACAATTTATTCACTCCAAGCAGATTAATAAGAAATGGTTCAAATGGCTCTGAATACTATTGGGTCATCACTCCCCAAGAACTTAGAACTAATTAAACCTAACTAACCTAAGGACATCACACACATCCATGTCCGAGGCAGGATTCGAACCTGCGACCGTAGCGGTCGCGCGGTTCCGGACTGTAGCGCCTAGGACCACTCGGCCACCCCAGTCTGCAATTAATAAGAGACTGAAGAAATCTCCCATGGCACACAAAACAGCTGAGCACATTGTTGCACAAGGAACGAAAAAGGCATTTCAGATATAAAAAATTAAAAATCTCCAACTTTTTTTTTTTGTACAGAAGGTCGAAATTTTGCTCTGGCTCCAATGCGAGATGCTTTTAATATTTTCCAAGCGCAAACTCTGTCTCAAAACGTAGCAGAAAATCCAGAGAGGTTCAAGAATGGCTCTGAGCACTATGGGACTCAACTGCTGTGGTCATCAGTCCCCTAGAACTTAGAACTACTTAACCATAATTAACCTAAGGACTTCACACACATCCATGCCCGAGGCAGGATTCGAACCTGCGACCGTAGCGGTCGCGCGGTTCCAGACTGTAGCGCCTAGAACCGCTCGGCCACTTCGGCCGGCTAATACATTAAGCAAAAGAGAGGTTCAGTTCGTATGTACACCAGGGGCAACACACAATGAGTACCTCCACTGCGCAATGGCTGTCATCGGTAACATTAAGTTACCGATGACATCGCCACTAAAACGTAGTTACTAAATTCCTTCACCAAAGAAGATGCAGTAAATACTTCAAAATTCAGATCAAAAACAGCTGCTACTAGAGTCACTTAGAAGCAGATACTCTCGGTGTAGCAAAGCAACCTATATCAGTTAATAAGGGAAACTTTACCGTTCCAGATTGTACACCAAGTAGGTTCCTTTCAGAGTATCGTCACCTACTAGCTCCATATGTAACAAATACGTACAGGTCACACCAATATACAAGAAAAGAAATAGAAGTAATCTGCTGAATTACTGACCCATATCATTGACGTAGATAATGTGTTCGAACGGCAACATCACTCCCTTGTGATATTTTAAGAACAAAAAGTGAGTGAGAGAATAAAATTAAAAAGAGAAAACCTCTTTGAAATTGTTCCAGTATCGCTGTAGACAAACCTAAGAGATATGCTCTGATTTCGTTATATCATTCACTGGAAGCTAAGTGCACTTGTTTTTGTTCATATTGTGAATGGTTGTTTCTCGTCAAACTTAGTTTTATGTCAGTAAAGGTGTGAGGCCGTCGTGCACTTATTATACATATCCGTTGAACTTGCTCAAATAAGCAAACTGACGTCAGTATAAATACGAGTAAACTATCTTGTAAGTGAAAGGTTATGAGAAACAAGACATCAAAAATTGTTGGGGGTAAAACGAAACAGACATCGATGACTGAGGCCCAAATACAACATTATGATTTGTCGGATCCTCTAGAGAAGGGGACACACTCTAGAGAGTTGAATAATACCAAGATTACATCTGCCGGTCGAATGAGAAAGTCCAGGAACCCAAAAAGCTGAGATACTGTGTCTAACCAGTGGAGAGTTGCGTCTGTTATTACAACCGCGTCGGTGAGGTTGTTGACATGCTGGTTTTGAACAGCCCACTACGGAACCCACAGAGAGTAGGGAACCGGCACTGCCTCATCACTCTGTGTGTTCTTTACACGCAGAAATCTACTTCGCAACGTGGTACAGTGCGACAGGCGGTTTCAGTTGCATATTCTTTTCACATGTCTAGTTCTCTCTAGACGTTTTCACGCTAATATCTCATATTACCACTTGGCAGACTATGGGTGTTGACTGGGGTAGTTTCAGCAGGGATCCAATTATGGGAAACGGAAAACAGCTTCCAGTAGTTTAGGCGTACTAGTTCCGCAGGTAAACGGAGATCCTAATCAACGAACATATGGCAGAAGATCAGAGGTAGTTCCTCTTGTAACAGTAGTACAAATTTTATTACAGTCAATAGTGTTTTGTAAGGGTAGGAAGTAGTTTAGTTTCCTTTGTAGTATTACGATAATTGTTATTCACATACTTCATTGTATATAAATATGTTACGTGTATAGTCTGTTTTACGAGGTGCATTCAAGTTCTAAGGCCTCCGATTTTTTTTTTCTCCGGACTGGAAAGAGATAGAAACATGCGCATTGTTTTAAAATGAGGCCGCGTTCATTGTCAATACGTCCCAGAGATGGCAGCACCGTATGGGAGATGGAATTTTACCGCCAGCGGCGAGAATGAGAACTGTTTAAATACATAAAATGGCGACGTTTTCCTTACTTGAACAGCGTGCAATCATTCGTTTTCTGAATTTGCGTGGTGTGAAACCAATTGACATTCATCGACAGTTGAAGGAGACATGTGGTGATGGAGATATGGATGTGTCGAAAGTGCGTTCGTGGGTGCGACAGTTTAATGAAGGCAGAACATCGTGTGACAACAAACCGAAACAACCTCGGGCTCGCACAAGCCGGTCTGACGACATGATCGAGAAAGTGAAGAGAATTGTTTTGGGGGATCGCCGAATGACTGTTGAACAGATCGCCTCCAGAGTTGGCATTTCTGTGGGTTCTGTGCACACAATCCTGCATGACGAGCTGAAAATGCGAAAAGTGTCATCCAGGTGGGTGCCACGAATGCTGACGGACGACCACACGGCTGCCCGTGTGGATTGTTGCCGAGCAATGTTGACGCGCAAAGACAGTATGAATGGGGCTTTCTTTTCGTCGGTTGTGACAGTGGATGAGACGTGGATGCCATTTTTCAATCCAGAAACAAAGCGCCAGTCAGCTCAATGGAAGCACACAGATTCACCGCCACCAAAACAATTTCGGGTAACCGCCAGTGCTGAAAAAATGATGGTGTCCATGTTCTGGGACAGCGAGGGCGTAATCCTTACCCATTGCGTTCCAAATGGCACTACGGTAACAGGTGCATCCTACGAAAATGTTTTGAAGAACAAATTCCTTCCTGCACTGCAACAAAAACGTCCGGGAAGGGCTGCGCATGTGCTGTTTCACCAAGACAACGCACCCGCACATCGAGCTAACGTTACGCAACAGTTTCTTCGTGATAACAACTTTGAAGTGATTCCTCATGCTCCCTACTCACCTGACCTGGCTGCTGGTGACTTTTGGCTTTTTCCAACAATGAAAGACACTCTCCGTGGCCGCACATTCACCAGCCGTGCTGCTATTGCCTCAGCGATTTTCCAGTGCTCAAAACAGACTCCTAAAGAAGCCTTCGCCGCTGCCATGGAATCATGGCGTCAGTGTTGTGAAAAATGTGTGCGTCTGCAGGGCGATTACATCGAGAAGTAACGCCAGTTTCATCGATTTCGGGTGAGTAGTTAATTAGAAAAAGAATCGGAGGCCTTAGAACTTGTTGAATGCACCTCGTAGCTATCCAGATAGTGGGCTGTAGCCGGCGAATAAAAATATCGCCCCCTTCCTCACGTTTATTTTATTAATTTGCAAGTTAAAAGACTTGTTATTAAGTTTCTTTTTTTTTCATGGTAATTCGTCGTCAATGTGAAAATGAAGTTTATGAATCAATATAAGGACCAGTGACTAGGCAAGTCTGTGTTTAAATGATGAAACTTTCGTCTTGAAGGGGATTTTGCTGCATGGCCACAGCTTATTAAATAGTACCATAGCACCCTATTTTTACGAAATCGGAATTTACCCTCTATGAGGATAATTATTTCCTTTGGTCTTTTGAACACTCACTTTAGTTTGATACTCTCGTTTATTGTAGCGGAATTTCAGATTTCTGATTGAATAACGTAAAAAATACCTATTTCTTAACTATTAATGCACGAAAGAGAAGAAAAGTGTCTCAAGCTTCTTTCGCTGGAGACGTGATTGCAATTTTTTTTAAAATCTGGAGTCTCGGATTCGTTTCTGTTTTTAAATCAGTCTAGATAAATGTTTTAATGATTTCTTGAACAAGGTCGCTGCCGATTAATTTAATCATCGTATATGGTCATTAGAGTCACATCCAATCATTAGAGTCGAAACGAGCTTCGTTTTGGCAAGATTAACGTTCAAACCGATTTTGTTTTACCTTGTTTTGATTAGATGAGGCGAAGGGTAGGATGATTACTTTGAAACAGATTATTTCTATAAAACAATACATATGGTCCATAAGATGGTTTAATATTTTTCATGAAAAATATCTCCTTTATCTCTCTCTCTCTCTCTCTCTCTCTCTCTCTCTCTCTCTCTCTCTCACTCTCTCACTCTCCCCCCCTCCCTCTGCCCTCTCTTTTAGTAGTATACCTATTTCTTTGATAGCCGGATAGAAATTTTCTGTTTTGATTTGCATCTCCGGCCTTTCAAATTGGTTATTCGTTTAGTATTTCCAATAACGTTCACAAACTGGAAAGTACCCGTGTCGTCATCTGTATTCAATGACTATTGGGCGTATGTTTTCTTATGGGCGAGCAATTATTTCCCGGTGGAGCTCCTAGTAATAGAAGTCCATAACAGTCACGAGAACTGGTTTGCGTTAATTATTCTCTCATTAGTACAATATTCTACGAAAATTGATACCGCATGTTTCGGCTCATAAAAAGACAAAGATTACAAGCAAGTCCTAAATCGAGTAGCAGTCACGTGGCACACGTGTTTACATTGTGGCGCTCATCCATCCCCGTCACTTCTCGCGAAGCGGCGCCGTAATTACTCTATGCAGCCGTCTTCCAGCTGCCTAATCTTCTCCTCTCCAATAATCGCGCTTCTTCGGATCTTTTTCATTGTTCAGTGTGAAAGAATTTTACCCGGCGATTACTGTGCGTAAAACCTATGTTCCGCTAGTAAACTTTGTTGAACTTTGCCACCCTCCGTCAGAATTAACTACCGAAATTGCGACATCCATCAGCATTAGACTCGCAACCGTACAGTTCTATCGCGCACCGTTGTGATCTGCTAACTGCGGCTCCTTATTTGTCGTTCACCGACATAACATTCCTTAACACATTTGGACAAAGCGTACCGCATGCTTTCGGATATTCGTCATAACAGCGAGGTACACTTCTGGCCATTAAAATTGCTACACCACGAAGATGACGTGCTGCGGACGCGAAATTTAACCAACAGGAAGAAGATGCTGTGATATGGAAATGATTAGCTTTTCAGAGCATTCACACAAGGTTGGCACCGGTGGCACCTACAACGTGCTGACATGAGGAAAGTTTCCAACCGATTTCTCATACACAAACAGCAGTTGACCGGCGTTGCTGGTGAAACGTTGTTGTGATGCCTCGTGTAAGGAGGAGAAATGCGTACCATCACGTTTCCGACTGTGATAAACTTCGGATTGTAGCCTATCGCGATTGCGGTTAATCGTATCGCGACATTGCTGCTCGCGTTGGTCGAGATCCAATTACTGTTAGCAGAATATGGAATCGGTGGGTTCAGGAGGGTAATACGGAACGCCGTGCTGGATCCCAACGGCCTCGTATCACAAGCAGTCGAGATGACAGGCATCTTATTCGCATGGCTGTAACGGATCGTGCAGCCACGTCTCGACCCCTCAGTCAACAGATGGGGACGTTTGCAAGGTTTACAGCATCATGATGGTCGCGTCCGTGTTTGGCGACATCGCGGTGAACGCACATTGGATGCGTGTATTCGTCATCGCCATACTGGCGTATCACCCGGCGTGATGGTTATTCGGTGCTATTGGTTACACGTCTCGCATTGACGCCACTTTGAACAGTGGACGTTACATTTCAGATGTATTACGACCCGTGGCTCTACCCTTCATTCTATCCCTGCGAAACCCTACATTTCAGCAGGATAATGCACGACCGCATGTTGCAGGTCCTGTACGGGCCTTTCTGGATACAGAAAATGTTAGACTCTCTGCCCTGGCCACCACATCGTCCAGATCTGTCACCAATTGAAAACGTGTGGTCAGTGGTGGCCGAGCAGCTGGCTCGTCACAATACGCCAGTCACTACTCTTGGTGAACTGTGGTATCGTGTTGAAGATGCATTGGCAGCTGTACCTGTAGACGCCATCCAAGCTCTGTTTGACTCAATGCCCAGGCGTATCAAGGCCGTTATTACGGCCAGAGGTGGTTGTTCCAAGTAGTGATTTCTCAGGACCTATGCACCCAAATTGCGTGAAAATGTAATCACATGTCAGTTTTAGTACAATATACTTGTCCAATGAATACCCGTTTATCATCTGCATGTCTTCTTGGTGTAGCAATTTTAATGGCCAGTAGTGTATTTTAACCTTTAGCCTCAGTGTATTTGCAATCTTGTAAGAGTCTGCACGCTTTCGTGGCCGTGGCCGTTGCCATTGAAGGTAAAAATCTTGTAGGTTGTTAGGTCGCGTCATGTTCCTCTTCAGTTGCTTGTTTCGCGATCGACGTTTCGACCGCTCTACTGGAACCTTGTTCAGGATCTTCTGGTATTCCCAGTGTTCAGGTAACCGGGAACTCCAGAAGATCCTAAAGAAGGTTCCAGCAGAGGGGTCGAAACGCAGATCGTTAAAGAAAAAACTGGAGAGGAACATGACAAGGTCAAACAGCCTCGAAGATTTCACGTTCATAGTGTGATCCATCTCTGTATTCTGGGTCGCTGACATACCGCAGTGTTGGGGGCGGTCTGCTCGGAGGTAGTGAGATTGTGGCAATACGAATTTTCATGAGCATTACTTGACCACAAAGAGAGCAGTTGGTTACAGATTCTGATCGGCAGATTGAGTAAACTCTCAGGGTTAAATCTCAGCATCTCGTAGCGGCCATGTGAAGACTTTCGATGGTGAACCATCAGTTGCGTGGGAACATTAGGCTTTGCGGTAGCATTGGCTGTATTCGAAAGGAGTACGCTAAATACTTTCACCAGATGTATTTAATTTTTTCTTCTCCTTATCATAGACATCAGAAATACGCGACTGCACACTACATGCACTTGTCAACCATCGGTGCAGAGCTGTTACACTTAGGAAACATTTACGAGGTATTCAGTGACTGAGTGAACTAAACTTATAGGAATATTAGGGGAAAAAGCGTGTAGTCGCAAACATTTGTACAGTGGTATGAGGGAGTATCATAAACAGCACACGAAAAAGCTATACCGGTGGGGTGTGAGAGTGGAAATGGGAGAGCGTTTCAAGGTCACCTTTTATGTTTTTTCACGAATAACTCGAAGAAGTGGCTGCTAACGTAATTGTTTCCCAGGACCAATCCAAATGACAGTAAATTTCCTACACAAATTCTCTCTTTGAGGTTGACAGTCTCCGCGTTGCAGGGGGTGGAAAAGTCACAGATTATTAAAAATAGTGTTTTACTGGTATAAAATTAATGTATATTATTGAATGAAATGTGTTAGGACAAAAATATAAAAAGCATGTACCACTCGTAAGTGCATTAGAATCGTATTAATGGATAAATAGTGTTCTAGCGATATACCGGGGTGGAGGGTAGAAGTGAGAGAGAAGGCAGATAGTCGGATTGTGGCCAAGCACTTCCATCCTTAACAGGCCTGTAAACTGAAGAGCGAGCAGATGGTTGCCCAGTCTATGCAGCCACTGCGTCACAAGAAGCAGGTACAGGTGTTTCACAAAGTTACACCAGCCCTCTGCAGTGTGCCTTATGAGTCAATGGCAACGCAGTGTACAGACGTTCTAGTGGGTGGAGGTGGAGGGGAGGGGGTGTTTATTTTCAACAAAGTGCGTTAACGCAACAAGAAATACAGACATGAGCTACTATTAACACTACCGCAAGAAACACATGTTGTTGTTGTGGTCTTCAGTCCAAAGACTGGTTTGATGCAGCTCTCCATGCTATTCTATCCTGTGCAAGCCTCTTCATTTCCCAGTACCTGCAACTTACATTCTTCTGAATCTGCTTAGTGTATTCATCTCTTGGTCTCCCTCTGCGATTTTTACCCTCCACGCTGCCCTCCAATACTAAATTGGTGATCCCTTGATGCCTCAGAAATGTCCTACCAACCGATCCCTTCTTCTACTCAAGTTAAGCCACAAATTTCTCTTCTCCCCAATTCAATTCAATAGCTCCTCGTTAGTTATGTGTTCTACCCATCTAATCTTCAGCATTCTTCTGTAGCACCACATTTCGAAAGCTTCGATTCTCTTCTTGTCCAAGGAGAAACACACATAGACACAAAATAAGTAAATCTCTATACACTGTTCTACAGTGCTAGATGGGTAATTAATTCTTAGTCACCCAGTAGGACAGCTGTGGCGTTCTTACGGAAAAGGCAGCTTCGGGAACCACGGACGGTGCTCGCTTTTCAGTTTACAGAGAGACTATATAGCTCCACAGCATTTCCTGACCTCTTCTGTGAGCAGATAAAATAACTTCACAGATGTCGTGTTTACTTAGTGGAACTATTTTCAGCTTATGAAATGAGTACCTATTTGCGCTTGTAAAATTGAGCTTTTCCGTGAAAGATGTTCTTATAAACAGTTGCTGAGAAATGTATAGTTTGTAAGTGAGATGTTATCAGTGACCTTTCTAGCGTGGTGGGAAAGGGAGTGGATTAGTAAATGTGGCATGTTCCTGCTGTTTATCTTTTCCTTGACACTTGGTGGTGAACTAATGAATGATCAGAAGGTTGCTGCACATTAATTTTGTTTCTGGTAGACTGCGTATCTCTCATCCATTCAGGAATTCACGGCTTTTGTGTAGTGAGCTGTACTGAGTGCAGTCACTTACCTCATATCAACTGTAGGTCTTCCGAAGTGGGTGTGATAATATCTGATGGAATGGGACTGACCGTGTTCTAGACTAGAACAGAAGAATGTTCTGATGCATTGCTTAACTGACGTTGAAATAACTGAAGTTCCGTAACACCTACATGACCTACTTAAGTTGCAGAGGGTAATATTTTAAGCCTCTTGGTCTCTTCAGATGGTCCAAGAGCCGAGACTGGGGTGATGCATTTGATACCTTTCTTGCTGTGAAAATTATTCCAGGCAGTGATAGTGGAGACAATAAAATCGTCATAACCAAAGGCATATTGACAGAATGCTACACTTGGGACGGGTTGGTCGGTGTGGTGGATACCTGATAGCTCCAGCTGTTTAACTTCTTAACGCAATAGCTCGTTTAATAACTGCAGATAAGTACTCATTTGATAAACTGGAAATAATTCCAGCATATAAAGACGAGCTAAGTTATTTTCACTTCTCGGATAAGAGAACTGGTCAGGAAACGCTGGGGAGGTGTAGTTTGTCTGGAAAATGAAAATCGAGCAGCGCTCATGGTGGCGTAAGTTGCCTTTCCCAGAACACCACTTCAACTGTCCTACAGGATAAGAATCAATTTCCAGTCTAGCGGTGTATCACAGTGTGCAAGGACATACGTACATTCTGTCCACATGCGTTTCTAGCATTAGGACTATACTAATTCGTATCTCTACTCCATGTACTGTTAACGCACTTTGCGGAAAATAAACATCCCTTGGACATGTCTGCACACCGCGTCGCTAGCGATTCATAATGCGAACTGTGGAAGTTCTGCATATCTTTGTGAAACACCATGTAGTTGCTTCTTGTGACATAGTATCCAAATGTAACGTATTGCGAATGCACAGACACAAAGACTAATAATTGTATGACTACACGATTGCAGAACAGTCATTGGGAACAGTAATTTTCTTAAAATATGTAGGAGTATGCACAAGGGATGATACGAAGTGGTATTATCACATCAAATTAATTGCGGATAACGCAGATGCCACACTGAGATTCGCTGAAAGAATCCTCAGGTAATGTAGTCCATCAACAGAAGAAGTAGATTACAAAACAGTGGTTCGGCGAATAATTGAATATTGCTCGTCAGTGTGGGATCCGTACCAGTTAGAACTGATAGAGGAAATAGAGAAGTTTCAAAGAAGAGCAGCGCATTTCGTTACAAGTTCAGTTAATAAGCACGAAAACGTCAGAGGGATTATCAAAGAACTCTAGTGGCAGACGCTGCAACATAGGCGTTCTGTATCACGGTATGGTTTAATGTTAGTTCCGGGAGTGTATGCTCCTAGCAGCGTCAGCAAATATGTTGCTTCCTCCTACGTACCTCTCGCGAAAAGAACATGAAGATAAAATTAGAGAAATTCAAGCGTACACCGAGGCTAACCTGCAGTCGTTCTTCCCGAGAACTATTCGCGACTAGAACAGGAAAGGGGAAAAGCGGCAGTGGTACCCAAACTAACCTCCGCCACACACCGCAAGGTGGCCTGCGCAGTATAGATGTAGATCTGGTGGGATGGATAGGATGCGCAATCACCTGCTCCCTCTTCACTTTGCAGATCTATGCAGGAGGGAATTGCGTGACCACAGTCCGGGGAACCACCTTCCCTCGCGCTTCTGCACTCAATCCCCGACCCAACCACCCTGTTACACTCTCAGAACGCAGTTTACCCCTTAATACGGCTCTGCTATGCTTAGACGTGCTAAACACATTTAATATTTGTTCTTAACCCACTTCATTTAACAGTAAACGGTGACTTTTTACCATTAAAACATTATTTTTTCAATAATCTGAGATATTTCCATCCATTGCGACGTGGAAACTGTTAGTCCTAGAGAAAAAATGAACAGAACAGGACATTTTTTGTAAAAAAACTGAATGATGTTCGCTACACTTCACAGTTTTGGAGTGATTCAAGGAGAACATAAAATAGTCACCTTTAAACTCCCCCCCCCCCTCCTCCTCCCTCCCCCCTCCCCTCCACGCTCCAGTGGGAATGCTTAGTACGTTGTTTATGTCACTCCCTGCTACCACTGTACAAAAATTTGCAGTTACACGTCTTTTTCCCTGTTTGCTCATTTTGGTTTTCGTTAAATGGACTGTTGGGTATTGAGAGGTTGTACAACTAGGTAGGATTACAGCAAAGAAAGCTTTATAATATTCACATTTTATTGTATTTGTATTCTCATGTTCTTATCACCACGTAATAGTATTGTGTTGAAGTAGAAAAAATATGTGTTACAAAACTGAATTTTTGTCTTTATTTTGTTGCAGGTAAGATGGAAGTGAAGAAATGATGAAACATCGTATGTAAGTAACAAGTATTTGCTTTCAAAATGTGAGTTACAAGTCATTTCCTAATAGTGTTCGCAACTCTGCACGAACAAGAGCGTCTGGAAAAAGAATACGCTTGAATACCTACAGTAAAGCACATTTAATTCTGCAGATGAATGCATGTGAACATCAACTGCTCTCTCTGGACGCCGACCTGAATGTTGTTAAGTTTTGTAGATAATATCAACCATTACATTCACTAGCATTTTAGGCAGTTTTGCTTTCAAAAAGACTGAAAAACTTCATCATATAAACGGAATATATAAAGCGATAATCTGGCGTGATATTTTAATGGCTCGGCGAGGTTACTCTTTTCGAAAATGGCACCTGGTAAGTAATACTTACCGGCGGTGTACGTTACATCGTACAACAGTCTCTGATGTTTTTCCTACTGAACTTTTGGGCATCATCATCTTCTTCTTCAACAGTTTCTAGTGCATAGGCCTCTCCATCTTTCACTGCTCTCCCATCACGTTTCCTTCTCTACTGTGTTCCACTCTCTCCTCTGTTCTTCACACATTCCTTCACTTCAAATGAACAGTTGGTACTTGCGACTGTTAAAGAATCGAAATCTTCGCCGTTGTCATTTGGGTATTTTGTTGCCCTATTCAGACTACATCTAGAGAAGCAGGTATCTTTGTACAGATTTTGCTTTTGGCTGGGGCGGATCTACTGCGTAGTATATGTATGTGAACTTTAGATCTGGAAATACCGGGAGGCAGTTTATAAACGGAGTACCCATAGCGTGTAACTTTCGAAAGCTTCAAGGCTTACCACCTGGAGATGCTCATTGGGCGTTTTGATATTTGTATAAACCGGGTAATATGTTCTTGGTGTGCTAGCAGGCACACAGGTAAATGGAAGCATTGTGGCCGACTGCGGTATATTAAAGGAAAACCTCATGTCATTACTCGCAATCGTACATAAGCACATTTCGCAATCTTTGTGTTCAGTGCGCATGAGGAAAGTGTTGTAAGTCTCATCAGTTTCTGTTTGAAGCGGCTATTCGTTAGTCTTCCGTGGCATCAAATGTGGGCAGCCCTAGGAAGATTCTTTATTAGTATTCATCTCGTCATTACGCAGCCGTGTGCCACCAAACCAAAGGCTGCTGAAATGATTAAAATTTCAGCCGTTTCTAAATACAGTGGTGCAAAAAACTCGCAACACCAAAATAATTCATGTATGATAGCGAAATTTCGGGAATACATTTGTCTAGTAACGTACACCGATGAGTCAAAACGTTATGAGCACCTGTTTAACAGCGAATTGTTCTACTTATCAAACAAACTACTACAGAGATTCTGCTTGGCATGGGTCCTACAAGTCTTTGCTAGTATTCCAGAAGTATGTGGCACCAGATGTCTACGGACAGGTCAAGCAATTCCCGCAAATTAGGGGATGGTGGTTTACGGGCACGTAGCTGGCACCCGATATGTGTTCCAATCGGTAAAAATGGTTCAAATGGCTCTGAGCACTATGGGACTTAACTTCTGAGGTCATCAATCCCCTAGAACTTAGAACTACTTAAACCTAACCAACCTAAGGACATGACACACATCCATACCCGAGGCAGGATTCGAACCTGCGACCGTAGGGGTCGCGCGGTTCCAGACTGCAGCGCCTAGAACCGCTCGGCCACCCCGGCCGGCCCAGTGGGTACAGATCAGGCACATTTTCTGGCCAAGACATCAATATGAGTCCACTATAATGCCACTCAAATCATTGTAGCACGATTCTGACCTTGCAACACGGACTGCTGGAAGATGTCATCGCCGCAGGGGAAGACTTCAAGCATGAAGCTATTGTATGCAGGTGCCCCGCAGCAACCTACAGCGCCTCTCGGCGTTGAAAAAACAAAAATAGCTCCCAAATTAGCTCCCATGTCCTTAAAATATCAATTCACAAAATGACCCAAGTCACTGCACGAGTAGTAATTACGAAAAATAAATAAAAAGCAAATAGAGGGAAATATCTAGAATAGAAAGCAAAAGAAAAGAAAAGGAAAATTTAATTATAAATTTTAGAAACATGGGAAGGGGGAAAAACAGTAAAAAATATTAAAATATTAGTTATTCCAATACGTAAGAAAATCAATATTATAGCCATAGAACGTAGGTCTGGGACACCAAAGATAGTGTTTATTAAAGTATAAATAGCCATAAGTTGTAATTACGGTACTCCAGTCTCTCGTCTGTTTTAGTTCGGAAGTTATTTAGGACGTACAGCTTTGGAGAACAACTATTCGGACTTTATTAAACGGAGATCAAGAATAGATCGTGACGAGATTGTTTTTGAGGATTGTCAATTCATGACTTTAATTTGGACATTTATCAGATTAGATAAAGGGGAAGGTGAATAGTAATCTCTTTGGCTTTAATGTCAATTCGTGTGACTATTTAAACGCTTTACTGAATTGAAAATTTTTAACCGGATTCGGACTTTGAATTGTGATAGTGGGAAACTTTAACTTCACGCGACTAGTGATCATAGTTAATGACAGTTTGTGGATATTAAATAGAAATGACTTATTTACCGAAAGTAACAGGATATTTTCTAACATCTCTGATGCTAGCGGGAATCCTACTTAGGCATCTAATTAAAGAACTTCTTTGAATCAGACCGTATGAGTGAACCTATTTATTAATAATTCTTGTCAATAAACTGATGTTGTTAATTTGAAACATAATGCAAGTCTTGAACATTAATTTAACTTAGATTAATAAACGTTAAGGTTACGTGATCTATGCCAAGAACAAACTAGCGATTCGTAACTAAAACAACTGAACGAAAGGTTAAAGTATCGTCGTCTGTAAACATTGGTACTGAAGCTACTAAAGATTTTTTCTCTCAGAGTTGGGTAGACTATACGTGTAGTGACCCACGTTTAACATTGGGTTTTAAAAGTAATCAAACTGATACTTAGCCGGGACAATATTAAATAGAAGTAAAACCCTTCAATGACAGTCAATGTGTAAAAAATAAAATCAAACTTTCACCTACTAGACGAAAAAGCGAAAGCAGAAAAAGGGCGGCTACAGTTACCCTGCTGGAAGATGTCGTCGCCGCAGGGGGAGACTTCAAGCTTGAAGCTATGCAGGTGCTCCGCAGTAATGTAGTAGTTCACTGCTGCCATGATGCCTTCTGTTACAACCGCAGATCCCATGGAAGCCCAATTCAATGCACCCCATAGCGTAATCCTGCCCTCACCGGCCCGCATCTGTGGCGCTGCGCATGTTTCGTGCAGCCATTCGCCTGAATGACGGCTTGTAAGGACCCAGCCGTCGACCTGGTGTAACAAGAAATGCGATTTATTCGACAGGCGACGCGTTTCTATCGATCCACTGTTAAAACTCAGAGATGGTGTGTCCACTGCAGTCATAACGGACGATGTCGTTGGGTCAACACAGGACCACTCAGGAGTCGTGTGATGTATGGCTCCATTTTCAACAATAGCCTTTGACTGTGGGCTCCGAAACACTTGTGCGAGCAGGTGCATTGTACTCTGTCTTTAGATCTGCCACAGATCGCTGCCTATACTGGGTTACTCACTGGGGAATCCTCTGACCTCTACGTTTTGTGGTGAGACGTCGTGTCCAATCCCATTCGACCTAATTGTTATTTCACCATCCTTCAACCACTTTCCATAGGTACTCACGACAGTAGTACGCCAACAAGCGACCAGCTTCGTCGTTTCAGAGATTGTAGTTTCCAGCTGCAGCGCCACAACAATGTGCCCTGTGTAAAAACCTCTTATCTCAGTGGATATCCGCTTTCGCGGCCCGTATTTTCGGTATGATGAGTGCCCATTCGTCTATCTTCCGCTGACATTCTTTCCTTACTGCGTCACGTGCCCGCAACGCGATCAGGAGGCATTCAACCTTGCCGTGGATAGTGATCATAATTTTTTTGCTCATCAGCGTACGCAAGTGATTAACAATGCAAGGTAACAGCACGAGATAAACCATTGCAAATGTGAAATTTTGGTATATTAATGACCAGCGTAATCGCCCGAATATTGAATGCAAGCATACAACGTACTTGCATTGCGCTGCACAGGTACTGGATGTCAGTTTGTTGTATGGAGTACCATCCCTGTTGCATTTGGTCGGTCAATAGAGGGACGGCTAATGCCGTTTGTGGATAACTCTGGAGTTATCGTCCAATAATGTCCCATATATGATCGATTGGAGTCAGGTCTCGTGATTTAGCAGGCCAAGGCAGCACGTCGTCATGTTGGGTTACAACAGCGGTATGTGGGCGATCGTTATCCTGTTGGAAAACACCCCCTGGGATGCTGCTTGTGAATGGGTGTAGAATAGGTCGAATCACCAAACTGACGTACAGATTTACATTCAACATGCGTAGGATAACAACGAGAGTGTCCATGCTGTCATACGAAATCGCATCCCAGATCTCAACTCTAGGTGTTGGTGCAGTGTGTGTAACACGCAGACAGGTTGGTTGAAAGTGACCTCCTTCTAGCGAAGACATGATCATCACTGGCGCCGTGGCACAACCAGTTTTCGTCAAAAAACACAACAGACCTCCACCATGCCCTCCAGTGGCCTCTCGATTGACACCACTGAAGTCGCAAATGGCGGTGATTTGGGCTCAGCGCGATACAGGGCGTCTGGCCCGAAGTTGTCTTGAAATAACCCGTTTGTAACAGTTCGTATGTCACTGTAGTGTCATGCCAACTGCTGCTCAAATTGCTGCTGCAGATGCATACCATGCGCCAGAGCCATGCACCGAACATGATAGTCTATCCTCTACCACATGGCCGTCCAGAGTCTGGTCTTTTCGTGATCGTAAATTCTCGTGACAACCGCTACCAACGATCTTATACAGTGGCTATGTTCCTGACAAGTCATTCTGTTGTATCGCAGGAGGAACAACCAGTTTCTGGTAGCCCTGTTACACGATCTCTTTCAAACTCAATGAGGTGATGATAACGGCGTCTTCGTTGCCCTAAAGGCATTCTTGACTATCATCTACCGAGCGAGGTGGCGCAGTGGTTAGCACACTGGACTCGCATTCGGGAGGACGACGGTTGAATCCCGTCTCCAGCCATCCTGATTTAGGTTTTCCGTGATTTCCCTAAATCGTTTCAGGCAAATGCCGGGATGGTTCCTTTGAAAGGGCACGGCCGATTTCCTTCCCCATCCTTCCCTAACCCGAGCTTGCGCTCTGTCCCTAATGACCTCGTTGTCGACGGGACGTTAAAAACCACTAACCTAACCTTGACTATCATCTACTCATCACATGCAAACTTCAAGATAACTAAGGCTCACGACCGTTACTGCATATATTTAAAGCAATCATGATTTGCATCCTCATAGTAGTGACGCTGTAGACCCGCCAGGTTAGCCGAGCGCGCTAACGCGTTGCTTCCTGGACTCGGGTAGGCGCGCCGGCCCCGGATCGAATCCGCCCGGAGGATTAACGACGACGGCCGGTGTGCCGGCCAGCCTGGATGTGGTTTTTAGGCGGTTTTCCACATCCTACTAGGTGAATACCGGGATGGTCCCCACGTCTCACCTCAGTTACACGACTCGCAGACATTTGAAACACATTCCCACTATTTCACGGTTTACACTCGACGCAGACAGCTGGGGTACACTACTTCCGTCCTGGGAGGTATGGGCTGGCGGCAGAAAGGGCATCCGGCCACCCCTTAAAATTAACCATGCCCCTTAAAATTAACCATGCCAATTCCGTACTTACCCCTGCCGACCCTGCGCACAATGCGGGATAAAGGCAGTAACAAAAGAAAGAAAGAAAGTAGTGGCGCTGTAGCACTACTCTTATGCGACTGGCGCGAAATCATCCGCAACAGCAGCCATCGTTTGCCCAGAGAGAGAGAGAGAGAGAGAGAGAGAGAGAGAGAGAGAGAGAGAGAGGGAGAGAGGGGAGGAGGCCGATATTAATTCAGCGACTGCGGCCGTCGGCAGTGTCGCTGAGCATCTACGTAGCTAGGAATGCTTAAATTGAAATGTTGTTCAGATTTAACCACAGAAACCTCAAAAATATGTGGTTACAACGATACATAACATAAACAAAGTTGATCAGAAAATTTCTGTGTTGCATGTTCATTTCAGGTGTTACGAAAATTAATTGTGCTTGCAAACATTTGATAAATAGCAAACTGCATCACTGTCGTAAATAAAATCTTAATTTCTGAGTGTGCCTAAATCTGATATGAGCAAGGCAATTACAAATTTTTGTCAAAAGATTAATAATTATGTTACTGATCTTGAACATATGAAGAAGTTTATTAATAGTTGGAAATTAACATGATTATATGGACCTACCTATTAAAACTGATTTGTGGTCATCGCAAGGAGATAAAAAAAGAAGGATATCGGGATCAGCGAGAAGCATGACCTTCCACATTGAATGAGAGCCTCAGAACGAGAAAAATAGCTGATCAAGTGTTATCCATGGAGAAGCTTGGCTCTATAGTACAATGAGCAAGGGAAATTCACTAAGGGGAAATATTTCTTCTCTTTTGCTTGGGTTTATTGAACCACACTCCCAACAGCTTCCTGCAAATATGAAATCATGTATACAGAGAAATCAGTAATATAAGAATATATAAGTAGTACGAACGACGATTTAATATTATTTACAGGGTCCACATAGGCAGAAACGTATAGCGAATGAATATTGACGTGGTACCAACTATAGGCGGAACAAGATATAAAAAGAACTGAACAGATTAGCGAGCATATGTCTGAAGATCGCTGTTTGTGCAGCAGAGATAATAGACCAAATTTCAAATAAAAACATTAGTTCAAATGGTTCGAATGGCTCTGAGCACTATGGGGCTTAACATCTAAGGTTATCACTCTCCTAGACGTAGAACTACTTAAACCTAACTAAACTAAGGACATCACACACATCCATGCCCGAAGCAGGATTCGAACCTGCGACCGTAGCGGTCTCGCAGTTCTAACTGAAGCGCCTAGAACCGCTCGGCCACTCCGGCCGGCAAACACATTAGTGTCTTGTAAAAAATAAAAACGGGTTTCCATATTTTAGTACATTCATAACATGACTAAACAGGAACACTTGTTGGAAGGGGTAGCTTCAGTTTCACGAATTCTACAGTAAGGAGTTGGTTCGAAGAAACTGCAGGAAAACAGCAAGTGGTTTTCTTCCTTTAGGCAGTTGTACAAAGGTTTACCCTTGATGCCTATCCGATATAAGTGGGAAGGAGTTGAACTATTGTTGGTTCACATTCGTTCCAACGTAGTCATCAGCTTCCTGCTTGCGTTAAGTATTTGAAACTGCGGGAGCTCATAATTACTATTTGGACTGCAGCGTAGGATAACGATCTACGAATCATTTGGTACCTCGCGCCGACTGCCCGCACGACACAAGGTTAGCTTTGGTTGCCTAACTCTCAGTTAACTTTCGTTTGCAACTCGTGCAACCAAACTGATACCACACCATGGAAATGTATTGCTTAATCTTTAGATCTATGATGAAAGTAACAATGTTGTCCATTTTTACAATTTATTTATTAGAATTAAATTACATGCACTGCGATAAATAAATTAAGAGAACGTCTGGTGCATTACGGGGAGGGGTTTGGCAATCTACTGCGCTAATTGGACACAATTTGGCACGATATCGCCCAGAAGGACATCCAACGACTCTATCGGTCAATGACAAACCGAGCCGGCCGGAGTGGCCGTGCGCTTCTAGGCGCTACAGTCTGGAGCCGCGGGACCGCTACTGTCGCAGGTTCGAATCCTGCTTCGGGCATGGGTGTGTGTGATGTCCTTAGGTTAGTTAGGTTTAATTAGTTCTAAGTTCTAGGGGACTGATGACCTCAGATGTTAAGTCCCATAGTGCTCAGAGCCATTTTGACAAACCGAATAACTGCTAGTATAAGGACCAGAGATGGACAAACGCATTACTGGCTTGCTCAATTTGCGAGTCTCTTTCTACACATCTATATGAATTTTAGAAAAGCAAGATACATATGTACGTTGATGAGGCTTTCTATCTATATTACAAATATTCCTGTTTATTGGATTCGAGCCCTATTTGTAATTTACGATTGTTGTTTGGGCTGGTCAGGGAACGTAGAGTAGCGTTTCTTTCTTTGATGAATGGCTGTAGTTGGGGTCTCTGTCTTCCCTGCTCTTAAGAGCCTGAATCATTAAAAGTTATCGAAAGGTGAAAAAATGACTGCCGGAGATATACCAACTATCAGTGATCCCTAGCGCTCACGAGCTGATATTCTGCCCCAGGCATCGGATTTAGTTTCTTACAGCAGGTATTTCGTCGCCTAATAAAGAACTGATTAACAAATACGGACAACAGTTAAGCTACAGACCAATGAAAGTCAGTACAGTCTGGTGGAGCATCTATTTAGAAATGGATACGTAAATGAGAGGTAGCCCTGCCACAATTTTCCTGGACTATCGCTCACAATATTGCAGCTGCTGGAAGAGCAATGGACTTGCTGAAGGACAAGCGAAAAGAACAAAAGTTCGCACAAACAGTATAGTGTGTAGAATAAATACTATTCCCTAAAGTGGGCACAAAATGAATTCACATTAATGAAAGAAATAGCCATGGGTCAAACAGTAACAGTAAGAGTTACAGAGGTCGGAGAGTAAAGCTTACCGCGCTACGTGTCGGTTTGCAGCGCCGGTACCTCGCGGTGGAAACGTAACGACAGCTCAGACGCAAACATTGTAGTTGCGGCGATTTTCGTTGAGCACATCATGAGCACCTCGCGGATTGATGCTTTCAAGGTAAAGGAAGAACACATTTGCCACAAAAGGGCGGTAACTGCTGCATCATGAGCCTCGCAACGTCGACACCTTTAGTAACTGCTGTGGAACTGCTATCCGGTCTATTTAAACACTCGGGCGACGAACAACAGTGAACCTCCGCAGTATACTGAAAAGTCCTTATAGCAAGTCTAACAGAAATTGGGACTGAAGTCGTTCCTGCTGTTCTGGCCGACTACAGCCAGACCTGAAGTTTGTGGCCCAAACCGGCGCTGATTCACAGAACGCCGGAGACTTTGTATGTCTCCGCCTCCGCGTAGCTTCAACGACGATTCGAAATAACGGCCAGGAAATCAAACTAGCTTTCGCCATCTTGAATATTTTCTGTATTAATTAAACGGGGAATGCCAAAATTATCCTGCCCCCACCAGCCGATGAACATGTATGTTGACAATGCTTCGGTAGTGTCTGCGGGCCTGGAAAAAGTTAGTTTCATAATATTAAATGCGTAATTAATATTGACGACTTGTCAATTTATTAAGTGCCGGTCTGAGTTTGGTATCAATTTTTCCGGAATTTTATTGGGAGTTCGAATCTCTGATCAGAGTTGAAGGATTAACTTTATTACTCTTTCCTCCTGTGTGGTGGGGACTGGTCTGAACAGTCCCTGTGGACCCGCCACGTGCGTTGACAAAGTCACTCAGTTGGCGTCAGCTGGGCGCTGCTTCTTAAATTTATTTGTACATCTTTTATCACCATGTGTTCTTTAATAGTAGCTTACATCCTGCTGTGAGCTGGTGACGGAATGTCTAAATATCCGTTCGTGTTGGTTTATCGGTGTGCAACATCCGCTAATGGAAATGTTTCTGTTTCTGTTTCACTTAATTCTGTGCATGTTTATGTTGAAGTTCTTAATAGTTTGCTATCTTCAGTTAATGATGAATTTTCACTTCCAGAATTGTATCGTTCATTTGCCTCCGTTTGCAGAGCTTCAGTAGTTTGTTGTGTTCAATCAAATTGTTTAATTTATGATTCTAAAACAGTACTGTCCATGTGTTAGGACTTATTGAAATCTCTTAGAACTACTAAAGACTTGGAAATAAAATACATAAATATTTGTCGTACCGTTTTATGAAGAAATTGTCTTTTACGATTCAAATGTTATTTTCTTGCAACCTGCCACCTTACCACTCCCTTGTCCTCGCCGGCTACAACATTTCACAATCATGCTATAGATTGTATTGTATGTATTGTATGTTAACCGGGGACCTAGAATCGACGGAGAGGCTCCGTCCCTGTCGCGGCCGCAATGGTCTACAACCCCAGGACGACTACCGCAGTCCACTTCACCCCTCCACCGCCCCACACAGAACCACTCTTTCAGGGTTATTGTGTGGTTCGGCCCCCGGTGGTTCCCCCAGGAAACGTCTCACACCAGACGAGTGTAACCCCTATGTTTGCGTGGTAGAGTAATGGTTGTGTACGCGTACGTGGAGAACTTGTGTGCGCAGCAATCGCCGACATAGTGTAACTGAGGCGGAATAAGGGGAACCAGCTCACATTCGCCTAGGCAGATGGAAAACCGCCTAAAAACCATTCACAGACTGGCGGTTCACCGGACCTCGACTCAAATCCGCCGGGCGGATTCGTGCCGGGGGCGAGGCGCTCCTTCCCGCCCGGAAAGCCGTGCGTTAGACCGCACGGCCAACCAGGTGGGATCGTACAGATTAGTGAGACACCAAAACACTTTGACCGCTGCCCACTACAATACTTAATTACGCCTGGTAGGCTTGCACGCACGTGTCGGCGGAAGGAAAGTGTATAAGCGGAGCAGAGAGTAATAGGGAGTCACTCTAACGGTGATAGGGGCCGCGCAAACAGTGAAATCCACTGAGCTAAGCGACTTTGGTACAGGCCTGATTGTTATGACCCGGCGCTCTGTTCGAGGAGCCCGGAAACGGGGAAGCCGGTCAGCCATTCACGTGCTGCTGTAACGAGTATCTGTGGAAACGTGTTTGATGTCTTTCTCGATGGCAATTTTGTCATTCAGCTGCGTAACTATCCATGTCACAAGATCAGAATCCTCCTACAATGGTTTAAGGGTCATCATACGGATCTCACTTTGATGCGTTAACACCAAATTCACCTGCTATGAACCCTATGGAACTTACCTTTGCCGGTATCAGGTGACAGCTCCTCGCCGACATACAATCGGTTCATAATTTACGGAAATTGCTCATTTGTGCGAAGACATCTGGTGCCACTTACCTGTGAAGGACTTTTGTCGAATTCATGCCACACAGAATCGCGGCTGTATTGTGTTCCAAAGGTGAGCCAACATGCTTGGGCCTATAAGCAGGTGATCATGCTGCTTATCTCTCATCAGTATATATCGAAAATTAAGTTGTGAAGGAATGCATATTTAAGCTGATTGGAACAGACAGAAGGCCCAAACGTAAAAAAGTTCATGTAGACCCTTTACGGCTAGAATATGACAGAAAACTGCGATAATATATCTTCAAAGAAACATGTATTGAGTTTTTTTATTACTTGCGTAATGGAATTTTTTATTCATCACTGCCTAAACCCTTCAAAAAGATTTGCGAAATGGAACTTTGTTATGTCTAATGCTGTTCCAGAATTGCAGGGAATCCAATATTTGTATGTAAATAGATGGTGGAGGGGAGGAAAAGAATAGGGAAGGAACTGTTGATGTCAGCTGCATCGGCACTTCCTGCGGAATGAGAACTAAGATTGAAAATGCGTGCAGGACGGGGATTCGAACCCAGGATCTCCTGCTTACTAGGCAGTTGCGTTAACCAGTGCGCCATCCCGCCACAGTGTTTGACACAGTGTTTGACACGAAAACTAGTCTACTTTGCTTGTTTTCATTCGCTTTTGTCAAATGGTATTATATTTTGGGGTATATCTTCCCATTCTAAAAGGATATTTTTGGCTCAGAAACGGGAAGTTCGGGCAATAAGTGGTGTAAGTTCACCAACCTCTTATCGACCCCTTTTCATTAGTCTGCGTATTTTGACATTGCCCTCTCAATATATATATATATGTATATTCTTTACTGTCGTTTCTTGTTAACAATATCAGCTTATTGCCAAGAATTAGCAGCTTTCACTCAGTTAATACTGCAGAAATACAAATTGCATTTGGGCCGCAGTTCCTTGACTCTTGTGCAGAAAGGTGTGCAGTATACTGCTGCATCGATTTTCAGTAAGCTACCACAAGAATTCAAAAATCTTAGCACTAAACGACGCGCTTTCAAATCGTAACTGAATTCCTCATGAGTCACTTCTTCTATTCTCTTGAAGAGTTCCTTGAAAAATTAAGCCTATTCTTATGTTATATTGTTGACTGCGTTTACATAAACTTATGGCTTGACTTTTTTCGGGTTTATAAACATTTTATTTTATCTCTCATCACTTTTATGTTGTAGTTTCATCACAATAAAGGATGGCAGCCAAAAACAGTTGCAGGATAGAATTTTTTTATTAAAATTCTTGACCAAGGTTTCGGTACATATAAATATACCTTCATCAGAGGTACATTTCCTGAATAGAAAGACACATTCATTAGAAAAGCCATATCAACGAAAGTGAGAAACAGAAGCTTAAATAACGGTGAAATTGTTAAAGTAATACAGGCACACAATCTTTAGTACTTACTAAAATTACATCATGCACTGGAGAATAATGAAACAATTATGCCAAAAGGCGTCGTCAGTAATTAAAATATCATCTCCATTTGTACAACATGTGTAATGGGTACAGGATCAAAGCGAACAGTTTAACAATGTTACTTCGCCTATGAACTGTTGAGACACGAGTGTGAAGGCACTAAGGTAGATTGTTTCGCCGAGAGTACCTTAGTGCCTTCACACTCGTGTCTCAACAGTTCATAGGCGAAGTAACATTGTTAAACTGTTCGCTTTGATCCTGTACCCATTACACATGTTGTACAAATGGAGATGATATTTTAATTACTGACGACGCCTTTTGGCATAATTGTTTCATTATTCTCCAGTGCATGATGTAATTTTAGTAAGTACTAAAGATTGTGTGCCTGTATTACTTTAACAATTTCACCGTTATTTAAGCTTCTGTTTCTCACTTTCGTTGATATGGCTTTTCTAATGAATGTGTCTTTCTATTCAGGAAATGTACTTCTGATCAAGGTATATTTATATGTACCGAAACCTTGGTCAAGAATGTTAATAAAAAAATTCTATCCTGCAACTGTTTTTGGCTGCCATCCTTTATTGTGAAGAATTTTAACAGTTGCTGCTGCAGCCATGTTTAAAATCTTGAAATGTTGTAGTTTCATGTACTGACACGTTCTATGACCTTGGAATTCTGCTCCTCAGTTTGGCGCTACGTGAAGTAGACGTGTAAATAAATAAATAAAAGTATCTGCGTAGTAAGCAGGAGACTCAGTTTCAAATCCTGCCACTAGTGCAAATTTTAATTCATTGCTTCGTTGTACATCCTTAACGTAATAACCAAATCAGTTCTGTTGTCAAATTCATTGTCTCCCCATGCCATGATCACAGGTGCTAACGAGGTACAAGTCTCAAGAATCACTGCTTCTCGTGACGTTTCACAGGTTGCCTGTAGACACTTCGACGTAGACCTGACTACCACAGCTAGAAGTGAGACGCATGGCTGAACACACGAGAATTCCATTGAATGTCCCATACGATTCCGTCTCTGCACCATGCAAGTGCCAATTATATGTGGTATGGTGTCTGCAGTAAACAACGCACGTGATCTCAACCCAGCTTCCAGTAAACTGTCCCCAATGGTTCAAGTACCACTTCCCTGTGAAACAGTGCGCCACTTTGGTGTCAGTGTAATTAGCTGCTGGGTGGGAGGGCCAGACTGCAAAAAGTAAACGGATATAATATTTGAAACACCATTCACAATAAAATAGCAAATTTCAAAACATTCATTTTAAAAGATTACTTTACACGTTACGTGTAATGGGGTTATTTAGATCTAGATTGTAAATTTTTTCCAAAAGAATGCAAAATTAAATTTAGAACAAGAATCTCTAAATATTCGCAGTCGGTCACAACCTGGCGGACCCAGTCACCATAACAAGATCTCCTAAAAGGATCCAAAGGCGTGGGTAGAAGTGCAGTTACAATGTATTGCAACAGACTAAAAACTAAGATTACATGTCGAATATAAACAGGACCTCAACAGTTTGTTTATTTATGTGGAAAGCTAAAATGCTATAAATCTTAAACTATGCCAAAGCAGAATGGATATTTAAATATTAAAAAAAATATTGGATTCTGGGAGAAGGGATCGGTTGGTAGGACATGTTCTGAGGCATCAAGGGATCACCAATTTAGTATTGGAGCGCAGCGTGGAGGGTAAAAATCGTAGAGGGAGACCAAGAGATGAATACACTAAGCAGATTCAGAAGGATGTAGGTTGCAGTAGGTACTGGGAGATGAAAAGCTTGCACAGGATAGAGTAGCATGGAGAGCTGCATCAAACCAGTCTCAGGACTGAAGACCACAACAACAACAACATTGGATTCTGAGCTTGGCTTGGCATAAACGGCCACAAATAATTTGACTTTGAAATAATAATTTGACTTCGAAATTTTTAAAATTCACTCTCTTTAAGAAAATTCCAATGTGCTTCCAGAAGCCCTCTAGTTTCAATGGCACTGATCATAATAACTGTATTACAAAGAATTATAAAAGTTAGCTGGAGAAAAAATATCTGCTTGAGCTTTAGTAACTATAAGAAATTCAAGACAGCAACAGACAGCTGTGCAGTAAAATATACACTGACTTACTTGACCGCAGTTAAATGAAAAATAGCTGAGTAAGAACCCCTAGTGGCAACTGCCGTTTGTGAATTAAATTGCTTAATGGAACAGTTATTAAACTCACACCAATATGCAGCGTAATAACTGCAAAATCTGATTCAGCAACTTTTCAACTTAAGGAACCTTTTCTATGCTACAAAGGTGTTCTCATCAGTTTATTCGATATCGGGAAGCCACATGTAAGATCCTGATAACAAGGATTGAAACAGCTTTGCTTTCGAAAATAGTGTAAGAAAATATATTTCAACTGCTATTGTTAAATCAACCAATATTACTCACAGTGAAACCTGAAAACAAACATTAAGAAAATTCGCTGAACGGTTTGGCCTCAGCTCACGTTCAAATGTTAGTTATGAAATGCCAAACACGCAGAAACTGCCACGCATATTGCTTGCGTTTTATTCACCCAATTCGCGCCAGAAGACAAACACGAGTGGAATCAGTTAGTTTTGAAATCTACAAATCAAATGTCCAAATGTGTGTGAATTCCTAAGGGACCGAACTGCTAAGGTCATCGGTCCCTAGACTGACAAACTACTTAAACTAACTTATGCTAAGAACAACACACACACCCATGCCCGAGGCAGGACTCGAACCCCCGGCGTGAGGGGCCGCGCAATCCGTAACATGGCGTCTTAGACCGTACGGCCACTCCACGTGGCTGAAATTTGTAGTATTTCCTATTATGCAATAGGACAAGCTACTACTGCAAGTTTTTCATTCAGTCTAAAACTGAGTCGCACGATAGCAGACCACATAAAAACTGTTTCCCTATGTTACACAAACAACAGAATTGCTCACCAGACCAGCTGTAGTCTCGACAAATAGACAGGTCGATCAATACATGCACATTTCCAGTACAGGCAATTGAAATCAAAGTGCATGAAATCCGGAGAAAAACCTTCCACCGGCGAGGGTCGGACGCTAAATCCCAATAACCGTGTGCAGGTGACTCGGTGGGCGACCCCAGGCGACGAACCGCCTGAAATCCGCTCTCACAGCCACGCCACGACTGACCGCCGCTCGCCACTCTTACTCTGGGTATCGTCGCTCATTTCCTGGTTCCTGGCCGAGCCGTCACTCACAACAGCCACTGTCGGTCCTCAGACTGTCTGCTTACAGCACCTTCCACTCTCTGCGCACGCGCTCTGGGTCTCCTTGACACGGGTAATGACTCTGGTAGGGAAAAGAGATCGAGAGGAGCCCGCGAAGCTCGCCTGCCTTTCAGTTGTTTTCTAAATATTCGTCAGAGCCAGTCAAACATTCGTACTATCTTCTTTCGTTGTCAAAGCACCTGCTCCTAATGAATGTCTCTGACAAGGGAACCTCCCCATCGCACCCCCCTTAGATTTAGTTATAAGTTGGCACAGTGGATAGGCCTTGAAAAACTGAACACGGATCAATCGAGAAAACAGGAAGTAGTTGTGTGGAACTATGAAAAAAATAAGCAAAATATACAAACTGAGTAGTCCATGCGCAAGATACGCAACATCACAGCAAATTGTGAGCTCATAAGCGCCGTGGTCCAGTGGATAGCGTGAGCAATTGCAGAACGAGAGGTCCTTGGTTCAAGTATTCCCTAGAGTGAAAAATTTTTCTTTCTTTATTTTCGCAAAGTTATGATCTGTCCGTTCGTTCATTGACGTCTCTGTCCACTGTAATAAGTTTAGTGTCTGTGTTTTGCGAACGCACCGCAAAACCGTGCGGTTAGTAGACGAAAGGACGTGCCTCTCCAATGGGAACCGAAAACATTTGATCGCAAGGTCATAGGTCAACCGATTCCTCCACGGGAAAACGCGTCTGATATATTGTATACGACACTGGTGACGGCGTGTGCGTCACATGACAGGAATATGTTGTCGACCCACCTAACTTGTACACTTGGCGAATGGGTAAAAAGATTCTTCTACCTTGCCCGATTTAGGTTTCCTTGTGGAAAAAAGTGATGAAAACATAAGAGTTTGTCACATAAACTGCAACAAATGAATGCAACAGTTTCACAGTCGCACAGTTTTCTCTGAGTTCTGTCAAAACATATGTTTTTAACGTTTTCAAATTTTTGCGTGCGTAGACCGTCAAATCCTGCATATGTCCAAGCAAATCTGAACATGTCCTGGAATTTTGGAGAGCGAAGTTGATTATGTGTGAGTGCCTGAACTTTGATAATTGTCTGAAAATAAAAAATTAAACTTTTCACTCGAGGGAAGACTTGAACCAAGGACCTCTCGTACCGCAGTTGCTCACCCTAACCACGGGACCACGGTGCTCCTGAGCTCAAACTGTCCTTGATGTTGCCTATCTTGCGCATGGACTACTCAGTTTGTATATTTTGCTTATTTTTTTCATAGTTCCACACAACTTCTTCCCGTTTTCTCGATTGATCTGTGTTCAGTTTTTCAAGGCCGATCCACTGTGCCAACTTATAACTAAATCTGAGGGGGGGGGGGGGGGGTGCGATGGGAAGGTTCCCTTGTCAGCACTATGGGACTTAACTTCTGAGGTCATCAATCCCCTAGAACGTAGAACTACTTAAACCTAACTAACCTAAGGACACCACACACATCCATGCCCGAGGCGGAATTCGAACCTGCGACCGTAGCGGTCGCGCGGTTCCAGACTGTAGCGCCTAGAACCGCTCGGCCACACCGGCCGGCCCTGCTCCTAATCTTGCCGCACTATTGTGAGTTAAGCTCATTGGAACTGTCATTGCAATATAGCCAACTGACTGAATAGTCTATCAATATGATGCTACCATTCCCTGATGCTAATGATACCACCTTCCTTACAAGCCGAAAGATGGCGAAAAGCTACACTTGTAGTGTAACGACGCAAGTTTTGTATAAATGATTTTCTTTTGACGTATGACCATGTGCAGACTTCGCCACCTACGTCAGTTACAACACACTTTAAAATTATTTAAATTCTTTTTAAATTGTCTCTGAATGGTTCTTGAACGAAACTGTAAAACATCATCATTTGAGTCGTATGTGCAGAATTTCGTCACTCAGTCCAGTTTGTTTTGTGCAAACTTTTTCCAATTTAGATGTCGTTTTGTTTCTTCTCAGAAATTATATTAATGCAAGTTATTTGATTTAACAAATATTAGAACCACATTGAATAAACTTTCCAGATTCAAACTCGCGATGAACGTTGTCAAAATTAATAATCAATTCATTCACATAATTCTTCATAAATAAATTCTCGGAACACGTATTTGAACTTTAGCAGTATCCACTAGTTTATTATCTTCCTACATATAGACGTGAACCTGAGCCTTGACAAGATAGGACTAAACATTTACAACATAATTAAACTTTCTATGACATCATTGTTGTAGAAACATTACAAAATTACAAAATATTATTTTTTCAGTTTTTAGAAGCACGACGCAACAACTCGGTTTCAGGATCTTCTGTTGCTCTCGGGCTGTCGACCCGCGACATATAGTGGCCAGCAATTTTCTCTCTGTTCCCGGCAGTGAAGATGCTGTCTCCGTTCGTTGCGCCGCCTTCTCCGTACATGAAACATAAAAAAAAAATTCAAAACTTTAGATAATTCACAACAATTACGAAGATTACAAAAATACATAAACAAAACACTAAATTAAATTTATATTCACCTGCAAACTGGGCTGACACTGGTGGATGGGTGACGCTTCAATTTCGCGTCCCACTAAACACTTTTACGTTCAAATGGCTCTGAGCACTATGGGACTTAACATCTATGGTCATCAGTCCCCTAGAACTTAGAACTACTTAAACCTAACTAACCTAAGGACATCACACACATCCATGCCCGAGGCAGGATTCAAACCTGCGACCGTAGTAGTCGCGCGGTTCCGGACTGAGCGCCTAGAACCGCTAGACCACCGCGGCCGGCAAACACTTTTACGTCTTCTGGGCATTCCGTCATGCGACATACACGCGAAAAGTGCAGTAAAGACAGACACAGTCAGTAGCCGCCAAACACACCATTCTTTATGTGTAGGTATGCCTGAACCGTGCTCCGGCTCTCCTTGGTGCCATTGACAGGCTGGCGTCGTGTATTGGGATTGTCACCTCTCGTTTTCTTAGTCTGTTCACCGGCGTCACTACGTTTGCTCGCTTTGTCTGTCCGTCAGTGGCAGTAGCAGCGCTTATCGATAGCAAGTACTGTGGTACTATTTCCAGGTCGTCGTGTGTCAGGCAGTTGGCTTAGGACGGAGGAGCAGCGAGGTCCGCAGAGCGCCAGTGCTCGCCGGGACAGCCGGTGATACACGCACTGCCCGGTGGAACGATGTGGTCGCGAGAGTGCACGACCACGTCAAGGTCCGGATTCAGCGATTTTAAGTAGGATGGATCGTTATATTCGAGTAGTGCAACATTCACTTGTGTTTGTGTGTCCGTCCGTGGAAGTGACCTCATCGCGATAAGCTGTCAGTCGACGATTCATACTGGCACCTTTCCCTTGCTTGATCGGGGACGACCGTTGGTTGGTCGTTCGGTCGGTCGCCTCATCGGACGACGTGTGTTGGGTCTTCTGACCGCTTCTGGGCCCTCTGTGTTTGTGTCGATTCGTGCTTGTTGTTCCACAGTGACTGGTTATAGCATTGACTTGTTGGTGGAATTGTTTTCGCTGGTCCGTGTGTATCTAGTGTGTTTGAATGAGCAGTTATTTTGACGCTGTCTGCGTACTGCATTGGTGGAGGCCCTGTCTGTGTTTTAAGAGCCGGATTCTGCAGACGCAGTGCTGTCTGTCACTTCGCCCTCGCCTGAATTATTCAAATGGCTCTAACCAGTATGGGACTTACCATCTGAAGTCATCAGTCGCCTAGAACTACTTAAACGTAACTAACCTAAGGACATCGCACACATCCATGCCCGAGGCAGTATTCGAACCTGCGACCATAGCAGCAGCGCGGTTCCGGACTGAAGCGCCTAGAACCGCTCGGCCACATCGACCGGCCTGAATTATTCCGTCGTCGTACTGGTTATCAAATGTTAGTTGCATTTGGTAAGAGGGTTGGGTTGGGTTGGCTCAAATGGCTCTGAGCACTATGGGACTTAACATCTATGGTCATCAGTCCCCTAGAACTTAGAACTAATTAAACGTAACTAACCTAAGGACATCACATAACACCCAGTCATCACGAGGCAGAGAAAATCCCTGACCCCGGCGGGAATCGAACCCGGGAACCCGGGCGCGGGAAGCGAGAACGCTGCCGCACGACCACGAGCTGCTGGGTTGGGTTGGGTTGTTTTGTGGGAAGAGACCAAACTGGGAGGTCACCGGTCTTGTCGGGTCAGGGAAGGAAGGGCAAGGAAGTCGGCCGTGCCCTTTGAAAGAAACCATCCCGGCATTTGCCTGGAGCGATTTAGGGAAATAACGGAAAACCTAAATCAGGATGGCCGGACGCGGGATTGAACCGTCGTCCTCCCGAATGCGAGTCCAGTGGTAAGAGGGTTAGTCGGCGTTTAAACTGGCCCTAGTTTGAGTTCCCATCCTGTTAAGTGAGCATAACGCTTGGCTGCCTGTCTCACCGCTTACGCAGCTGTAGGGACTTTTCTCAGGTCGATCCTTGGAGCACTGTCTGTGGATCATTCCCTTTTTTATTTGGTTTCATTGTGTCAGTTGTTTAAAAATAATATTTTGTTTAAATTATTCCTATTGCTGGTGGCCTTCAGCAAACAAATAATTTGAATTCTTCTTAATAACGCCTTCAGCCGTCAGTGTAGCTTGTGTTACAGTCAATTTTTTAAAATGATTGTTTTAAAAAATGATTTTGGTATTTTCCTCATTTGTATTTGAGGCCTTCAGCCGTTAATTGTTCTGAAGTATTGCTCGTGGCCTTCAGCCGACAAATAATTGGAATTCTTTCTTACTAAGACCTTCAGCCGGCAGTGTAGCTTGTGTTACAGCCATTTTTTTAATGATTGTTTCCTTAAAGAAAGTGTACGTGTTTACTGTGCAACCAACGGTAACTGATTAGGCCCTGTCCACACCTTATCCTGCCTTCGGTAAGTCCCACACCTCAATTCTCTTTCAAAATGAGATCACATAAGTACGAAATTTAAGTCAAGAAAGGCTCTCAGGCATGGAAATAGTGGAGTGAGAGTTTGGTTTGTCGCGTAACAGTTCCCGTTTCCGTGAGTGTAATTCTAGCGCGCATGCTGCAGTTCGAGGCTTCACGTTTCCGCCGCGACGTCTGGGCGCACTGCAGCGCGCCGCGCCGCATGTTTGTTTATTTATTTATCCTAGCGAGACGGGGAGGTGCGAGGTGTGGGCGCCTGGAACCGGCCCCCGCCCATAAAAATACGCGGTGACTGGCGCCTTTGTCTCCTAACGAGAGGCGGCAGGCGCTAATGGCCGCTGGAGCGCACACCGCCACCTGCCGACAGCGCCGCGGCACGCTTCATTAGCGGCTGACTCCCCGGCGCCCGGAAACAGTCGCCGCTTGTGCCTACGAAAACACGTCTGCCCGCTGTCCCCTCCCCGAGTACACTCGGTCTGACTGGGCATCAAGTAGTATTCCCAGAAGACGTTAGGCCTACTTCTTACATGTATGCTGTCTACCTTACGGTGTGTCGCGATGGACACTTCTGATCCCACAATCACTCCCCCGATATCCTGTACCGTTCTCGAATGGTGCGTCGGAGCTCTGATTTCTCTGCTTTTCTTGTCGTGATCATTTAGCGAGTATCCGTAGACGAGTGATCAACGTGGCTGAATGCCATGTGGGAGACTGTGGTTCGACTCCCGATACTAAAGACAGAGCTTGGACTGCTGGCGAGCGTTTTACGCCATTTATATTCGTAAAATTTATACGCATACAAAGTATTATATATCAGAACTCTGTCTTCATCTCATTTACGAGCACGTAAGTCAATGTGGGAGCTTGTTAACAGATAACACATGTATTATCCCCTATTTTGTTATAAATAAACATTCCCATCCTATCCTACTGCCCATTACAATCATAGCACTATTTAGCAAGCAGTATGATGTCGACAGATGAAAATACTATAGATATAAAGCTTATAAGTTGTATCTTTGGTGTGAACTATTTTTGCTACGTGCACAGGCAGTATCTGTAGTAAATGTATCATCGCGCCAACTGACTTAGCTCCACATGTTGTCAGTGCACCAGAACTTGTATGTGTGATAGATTACTAGAACGATGGTAACATCGACAGTTCAGTATATATTTAACAGCATAATACGATGTAACAAGTGTCGTACTCATCATATCTTGTGGGACTCTCACAGTCAAAAGGCTGCATTTTGACGACGACATGTACTCATGTCAGATAGTTTAATAGTCTGACAGAATGTAAGTAATGTACATTTATCTCCAATTTTTATAACTGAGCTACTTTCTTAATGAAATGTTTGCTTAGTTATGAATATACACCCTGTGCTTCACTTTTGTATTTTTGCGTTTAGGTAACTTTGCAGTGTTACTTGAAAATGGCCATAAGACCGAAATTGCAATAGTAACAGTAAATATTTTATACAGTCAACGGCGACTATGATGTCTTTTAAGAAATATTATATGACTGTGAATCCCAACCATGAGAAGTTAATCAGACTTTTCCTTGGCGAGAGGACCGGAACGGGGTGTATTGAGCCTCTTAGTGCCATTCGGGGAGCGGCTTGGCCGAGCAGAAGAGGCACCGGGTCTGTTAAACCTAAAGCGGCCGGGAGTGCGGTCTGCTGACTCACGTCCCTCCATACCACATCCAAACGACGCCATTAGCTAAGTGGGGATGACGCGCGGTCGGTCGGTCCATCCCGATTGTCCTGTGTGTGGCCAGAACGGCGGTGTTCATGGTTATTACTATCTTTGCGGCCGCTCCTTCGCTCGTGTAGACTGTACGGCCTTACAGAGAATTTTTTGTTTTTAATTAATCGAATTTTTACTTTGTTCACAAATTGCAACACCTTCTCAGCTTTTCACGTTAGCTAAAACCATGGTGTTTTCCGAATGTACTTGTGACCAAAACGCGATTCTGGTAGCCGGAGACCAAAGTTCTTGGTAATCATGCCTTTTGCCTTCTAGTGGAGATATTTCCATAACAACTTTCATCCCCAAACAAATATTTCTTTATATCTAACCAAGCAGTGAAATACCAGTTTTAAAAATTTAGCTTTAAAATTTTTTTAATGCAATGAAATGTTTTCTTGAAAGTTTTTATTCCATATTGCACTCCCTTAGGGCCGAATTTCCAGAAACACTGAAACACGTATTATTATTATTATTATTTTTTTTTAATTTCTAACCGAGAACTCAAATATAAATAGTCATAGACGTAGCCTTTAAAATCCATTACTAGTTCTTTACTAATTATTTATTTTTTAAAAGGCTTTCATCCAATATTTCACCTCCATAGGGTTAAATTTCCAGAAATGCTGAAACATCTATTTCACCTATTTGTTTATTTCTGACCGAGAAACCAAAAACCAGTTTTCGAGGTCTAGCTTCAAAATTGCCTTAACACAGACATTTTTCAGAGACATAAAAAGCCTTCATCCCCTATTTCACTTCCTCAGAATTGGAATTGATTGCGTAACAGATTATTGGGAGTTGAAACTTTCCTGGCTGATTAAAACTGGGTGCCAGACCGAGACTCGAGCTCCGACCTTTGCCTTTTGAGGGCAAGTGCTCTGCCATCTGAGCTACCCAAGCACGACTCACGACCCGCCCTCACAGCCTCAATTCTGCCAGTACCTCGTCTCCTACCTTTCAAACTTCACAGAAGCTTTTCTGCAAACCTTGCAGGACTAGCTAAGCCATGTCTCCGGAATATCCTTTCTTCCAGGAGTGCTAGTTCTGCAATGTTCGCGGAAGAACTTTTGTGAAGTTTCAAAGGTAGGATACGAGGTACTGGCAGAGTTGAGGCTGTGGGGACGGGTCGTGAGTCGTGCTTGCGTAGCCGAGAGCAGGCCGGTGTGGCCGAGCGGTTCTAGGCGCTTCAGTCTGGAACCGGGCGACCGCTACGGTTGCAGGTTCGAATCCTGCCTCGGACATGGATGTATGTGATATTCTTAGCTTCGTTAGGTTTAAGTAGTTCTTCAATCAGTATATTGAGCAAGCAGTAAAGGAAACAAAAGAAAAATTCGGAGTAGGTATTAAAAAACTTTGAGGTTCGCCGATGACATTGTAATTCTGTCAGAGACAGCAAAGGGCTTGGAAGAGCAGTTGAACGGAATGGACAGTGTCTTGAAGGGAGGATATAAGATGAACATCAACAGAAGCAAAACGAGGATAAAGGAATGTAGTCGAATTAAGTCGGGCGGTGCTGGGGGAATTAGATTAGGAAATGAGGCACTTAAAGTAGTAAAGGAGTTTTGCTATTTGGGGAGCAAAATAACTGATGATGGTCGAAGTAGAGAGGATATAAAATGTAGACTGGCAATAGCAAGGAAAGCGTTTCTGCAGAAGAGAAATTTGTTAACATCGAGTATAGATTTAAATGTCAGGAAGTCTTTTCTGAAAGTATTTGTATGGAGTGTAGCCATGTATGGAAGTGAAACATGACGATAAATAGTTTAGACAAAAAGAGAATAGAAGCCTTCGAAATGTGGTGTTACAGAAGAATGCTGAAGATTAGATGAGTAGATGACATAACTAATGAGGAGGTATTGAATAGAATTGGGGAGAAGAGGAGTTTGTGGCACAACTTGACTAGAAGAAGTGATCGGTTGGTAGCACATGTTCTGAGACATAAAGGGATCACCAATTTAGTATTGGAGGGCAGCGCGGAGGGTAAAAACCGTAGAGGGAGACCAAGAGATGAATACACTAAGCAGATTCAGAAGGATGTAGGTTGCAGTAGGTACTGGGAGATAAAGAAGCTTGCACAGGACAGAGTAGCATGGAGAGCTGCATCAAACCAGTCTCTGGACTGAAGACCACAACAACTACAATAAAGTATAGGGGATTGATGACCTCAGATGTGCTCAGAGCCATTTTTTTTAACACTTGCCGACGAAAGGCAAAGGTCCCGAGTTCGAGTCTCGGTCCGGCACTCAGTTATAATCTGCCAGCGCGCACTCCGCTGCAGAGTGAAAAATCTCATTCTGGAACTGGGATTTATGTTGTCAACATCTTGAGTCAATCTCCCAACACTCTTCAGGTTGAACAGGCCTTAAGTATCTGGTAAATCTTAATATGTCACGTACGTCTGGTTTACCACTGTAATCACACCTTTCTTTAGCACGTCTCCACTTGAAAATAAGGATAAGTAATCCGTGATTAATTCAGCGTCAGTCGTTTTAAAAACCACATTTTCTTAAGAAGTTTATAACTTATAGTTACTGAAAAGCCTACCGTCTTCCCTTCGCCAGTCCAGCGGAACAATATATAACACTGCAACAGCATTTACGTAGCTTGTACAATCAGACACCAAGTTTGGCTTATTATGTAGTACGCCACAACAGAACAAAGTCCTGTCACGGAAAAGCCACGTATAACACTATTGTATGCTACTGCTGTACCATAACCTTAAAGCTGGAGACAGGTTGTGAAATAATCTTATTAAAGCAATTATGGTATAAAGCAACAGAGCAGTGTTACCCTCTGAGAGGAATTTCGTTATGTTGACCGTGTTGTACCTAACGGAGGTGGCTTATCGGAAATGAAAGTCAGAATTATGTAACTATTCAAACAGTAACAAGTAATGTTTTACCAAGCTCCACCGTTTAAAGAATAAGGAAAACGGTCGCCAGCCTAATCAGGGAAGAGAAAGATTATCGTTCTTGTTTAAGAAAGTAGGTATGAGTAACTTTAACGGACAAACACAACCTATATTTTGCCACATGCGAGTCCAATGAACTCTGATACCTGCATATGTTCACGGTTAAGATTGGAAGCTAACAGAGCAGAACAAACTATTTGCGTAAATATAACAGATATCGAAACACACTATTACTCTCAGTTCTTATTCAAACTAAATGGTCTTTATAACATTACTGTTAATGTTTACTGCAGAATCATAAATTGGACATAGGTTAAGTATTATTTTTCAAACACTTTCCTAATTGACATAGAATTATAAATGTTGGTCACTGCAAAATTATGAACTGGTCACAGGTTAAGACTCTCTCAGTTAAATACTTTACTATTTAAAATGAAAATTAATTGGAATTTACTAACAGGCTACTTCTCACTGACTTTTGAATAAAGAAATTATTGTTTTCATAAATAGTGGTAAAGGATAACCTGTGGATCTTGGTTGGTTGGTTGGTTTGAGGAAGGAGACCAGACAGCGAGGTCATCGGTCTCATCGGTTTAGGGAAGGACGGGGAAGGAAGTCGGCCGTGCCCTTTGAAAGGAACCATCCCGGCATTTGCCTGGAGCGATTTAGGGAAATCACGGAAAACCTAAATCAGGATGGCCGGACGCGGGATTGAACCGTCGTCCTCCCGAATGCGAGTCCAGTGTCTAACCACTGCGCCACCCCGCTCGGTTGTGGATCTTATTACACTATTAATACGCACTTTGAGTACCCGAAAGAACAAGTGCTTAGCAAGCAAATATAACTTTCCACAACTACAATTCACGTCTTTTGCTGCAGTGAGACACAATGTTGACAAATTTACAAGAAACTGACTCACCTTTTAAAATTTACTACAGACAGCAGTGAGATCATTTACCAAGGAAAACTTTATAAGCCTCAGTCTTGAGAAGTTTTAATTTTTAAAAGAAACAGAAAATTGTCTTTATTACCACAGTCTTCTAGTTTCAAATAAATTATTAAATAGGTGACTTCGAAACTTCACAAAACTACATTTACTACCTCCCACAATTTCACTAAATCCACAGTACATCTTAATATTCCCTTCTTACCAAAGATCAAACAACATTATTTAATGTTTTGAGGCTTTCATTTTTTCCACAAACTAGGACACTCGGTAATCATAGTTCAAATGGCGAGGAACCTGAGTGGTGTTGTAATAGGGAAAAAATCATGGTAGGTACAAGAATTCAGTTATAAGTTACCTTATATTTGTGCACACTAAAACATCCAATAAGCTGATCATTCACTGTGGATTATTATAGTATTCCGTTACAGTGATTGCGCAATGTGGTGGCAACTGCTTGTTGGTAGATGGATTTGCAGGCAGAATTGCTGGACTCTGTCCCTTCTTGGTGGTGATGATGGATACCAATTCCAGAATCGTTCCAGCTATTTATCCATCCATGCGAGGCATTGGAAAGAGGCAGAAAAAGCCTCTCTCGGAACTAGCACAGTATACAACTTTTACATGGCAGTGCACAGTTTGGTAGCTCGTCCCCGACTGACTCTTGTTCCACCTTTTCTACCTAGGCCGACCACAATTTACGCGCGCTACACAGTTCCGTTCCCAAGGGGAACCACTACACCTTTTCTATATTAAAGAACAAAGAACCCTAAATGAAGGTCAGCAGTTTACATAACAGCAAACAAACATATTAAATAAAACAGAACATTTGCACATATTAGTATTTCCACAAAAAAATTATTCACCCAAATTGCAAACGTATACAGTAAGTTTTGTCTCCCTCCAACTGAGACAAAGAATTTAAATGACAGATATACTACACTGCATAGAATCAATCCATGACATCGAAAGTTTTTACAAAGAAAGGAGTATACAATTTTGTGTTATCGATTCAATCAAACAACATTTACAGAAGCTCAACGATGTAACATCAAATGAAACTATTGTGTTCATAGTTCCGCGTAGTCAGCGTGTACACAACTTTCCCACTAGAGCGCGTCCCGCTAAGCACAACAGCGCAGGCGCAGCGCTCGTCCGTCTCCGCACTACGAGATGGCGCTCCCTTAGAGACGGACCAAATTCTGCTTCCGCCGATCCGTATATTAATATGTAACGCAGCCAATGAGATTGCTGCTAATGTAGAACCTTTTCTCCTCGCGGATCACACTCGCGCAGTCGTACCTGAACGCGCGAGGTATTATAACGAGTGTACAGACCTCCGATTAGCCAGTCTGCATTAGTCTGTAGTCAAGTTTCAGTCTGCGCCTAATAAGATTACGATATTCCTGTACATAGCCATGAAGATACATGACTAGACACTTTCTCAATTATCAGAGATATGTGAGAATACGATTAACGTACCAAGACCAAAGGAACTTCAGAATGTCAATTGTAAATAGCTTCCAGAACCAAGTTAAGTCATTTTTATGCTTGTTATTATTTTAATAAATGTGTGTGAAAATTAATCAAGTTCTGTTTAAAGTTGGTCACCGTCAATCTGCTACTCTAAGCGTGCAAGTGGCATTTATATCGTCTGACCTAACGGCAGAAGATTAACACGCCACGATAAGACCACGAGACATATTGCTGACACTCACCTACTTCGCTAGAGCGACAAGTCAAATAATCTGATGGTGTGTGTACCGAAGGTCTTACAGTACGCACACCACAGAAACAAAAGCAAAATAAGCTGAGTAGAGCACTAGAGTTATGGTCCCTTCTGGAAGGGATTCAGTGTCAGGCAGCAACAGCGACAATAGGCATCAGGGGCAGGCCGCCGCTGGAGCGGCCGCTGTGACGCAGCGCCGCCTCTATCCAGCACGCAGGCCGGCCGGTTCCACAGAGCGGTCGTGGGCGCAGACCGCCCTAGCCGCAGGCGACTCAACTTCCAGTTCCAGCTCCAGCTCCAGCTACAACGTGTGGGCGGTGCTTTCTCCAGCGTGCCCTGCCGCCACCCTGGCCACTAATTAGGGACGAGCGTGGCCGATGTGGGGCAGCACGACTGCCACCGCACGCTTCCTGTTTATCGGCTCCGAGAACCTCCCCTCTGTCTAAAGGGCAGCACGTAATTGATAAGGAGTCTTGAAGAACATTCCTGCATGTCCGTAGTTTGTAAGGACAGTGGGGCCACATTGATATCATCATATTACTTTATTAAATTAAAAGGTAGGTCAGCGCTGGCCATAATATTGATGGTTTATTGATAGCAAAATCGATTTTCAATCACATAGTGATCATATTCATTGGTGAAAGTTAAAAATAGCGATCAGTGAATAAAAACAAAAAACTACAAATACACCTGAGTATAAACCAACTGGTCGAAAGAACATACCTGTGGTGTACAAATTAAACTCATAGACACTGGTATCAAGTTGTTGTTGTTGTTGTTGTGGTCTTCAGCCCTGAGACTGGTTTGATGCAGCTCTCCATGCTACTCTATCCTGTGCAAGCTTCTTTATCTCACAGTATCTACTGCAACCTACATCCTCCTGAATCTGCTTCGTGTATTCATCTCTTGGTCTCCCTCTACGATTTTTGCCCTCCACGCTGCCCTCCAATACTAAATTGGTAATCCCTCGATGTCTCAGAACATGTCCTACCAACCGGTCCCTTCTTCTTGTCAAGTTGTGCCACAAGCTCCTCTTCTCCCCAATTCTATTCAATACCTCCTCATTAGTTATGTGATCTACCCATCTAATCTTCAGCATTCTTCTGTAGCACCACATTTCGAAAGCTTCTATTTTCATCTTGTCTAAACTATTTATCGTCCACGCTTCACTTCCATCCATGGCTACACTCCGTACAAATACTTTCAGAAACGACTTCCTGACATTTAAATCTATACTCGATGTTAACAAATTTCTCTTCTTCAGAAACGCTTTCCTTGCCATTACCAGTCTACATTTTATATCCTCTCTATTTAGACCATCATCAGTTATTTTTCTCGCCAAATAGCAAAACTCCTTTACTACTTTAAGTGTCTCATTTCCTAATCTAATTCCCTCAGCATCAGCCGACTTAATTCGACTACATTCCAATATCCTCGTTTTGCTTTTGTTGATGTTCGTCTTATACCCTCCTTTCAAGACACTGTCCATTCCGTTCAACTGCTCTTCCAAGTCCTTTTCTGTCTCTGACAGAATTACAGTGCCATCGGCGAACCCAAAGTATCAAGTTATCAGTGGCAAAAACTGAGAAGCGATCACCATAACTGAAGCCGCTCTTTACATTCACCTATACAGGAGACCTCGGTGTGACAGGGTCTTGGAACGACCTCTATGTGGCGTGTGACACGAGAAGACTTAACAATTCTTTATTTGCCAAGAGATTACCACAAAATACCAAAGTGCACTTGCAAATCATTAAATGAATATTTCAATTTTAAAATTGCACATTAAAAAACGCATAGCAAATAAGACGGGGGGGATGCACATCTTGCCAACATACGCTGGCGTGTTATTCTCAAACAGCTTAAAGAATCATGTCAGAATAAAAATCAACAGGTGAAGTTATATGGTGTCAGACTACAAGACTAGAAAAGAAGAAAAATATGCAAATAACATGACATCAAATATAACAGAATTTGTTATAACACAGTAACCGCCATCTGGCGTAGGGAGTCATAGATATAAAGTTCTTAATTTACGTAAAATATTATACTGAAACCAAGCAGTGAAATACATAAATAGTGGTAATTATAGAATGTATGTCACAATATAGCAGGTCAAAATGCGATGAAACTCATTACGTATAAAAAATTTTTTAAGGGTGCAGGCTAACAATTTTTATCGTATTTAACATGATGAAACACACATCTCATTCATCCCGTTCGGACATGCGAACACGTTATATAAATTAAAGAAATCATCGTAATTATGAAAGCAGAATGTTTTAAAAGCACATTGTGGATGCAGAGATCATTTAGCGCATTCGTGAGTGAAAGCTACTGTTACAAATTGCAAAGAATAAATTATATGTTGGATAGAGACATGTGTACGAAATACGCTAGCTTAGTAGATACCTCCACTATCGCACCTATTATTTATAGAAAAATTTATCATACGATGCAAACAGAACTTGGGTATAAGGGAACAGTGTTCTCTTTGAAGTATAAAAGCTGTGTAACAAATAAATACATCGCACTCAAGTTATACCCTTTTTCACAAGCACTGAGTCAGAACCCATCATACCTTTACAGTTGATAAAACACAAATGAAAACTGTCAAGCAAACGGTTTTGGATATTCGTATAAAGGAGATAATTTTATTACATGTCTTATAGCAGCATTGGGACCCCGTATAACATAAAAGCTGATTTTGAAAATACCATATATCCAAAGTAGGCCATAACAATTAATCTAAAATGCAAGTTGTGGATAAATGGTAATATACATCGTACATCCAGAAAAAACGTCGTAAGGTTTATGTTTCCATTGCTTGAATGTCATGAAGTATGCCACTTGGTGGGAAATGGAATGGTACGGTACGGAACGAGTTGCCTGCAGAATTATCTCACATTGCAAATGGGGAAACAACAGCAGATTTTCCCGACTTTCAAGGAAATATGACAGCTGGGTTTGCGACAAGTCGATGAAAATAGTCTCGACCCTAACTACTCCGCTGTGATGAAAAAATGTGCAGACATCTTTGAATATCATATTCGCTTACTTGATTCGCCCTCAATAAATTCCAGCAGCTGCGATATTCACTCCGGATAGCACAGGTCCAGATATCCTTTCATCTACATCTACGTCTGCATGGATACTATGCAAATACACGTAAGTGTCTGGCAGACGGTTCATTGAAGCTCTTCCACAAATAATTCTCTATTATTCCAGTCTCTAACAGCGCGCGGAAAAAATACACCTATATCTTTCCGTGCGGGCTCTGATTTCCCTTATTTTATTATGATGTTCGTTTTACCCTATGTACGTCGGCGTCAACAAAATATTTTCGCATTCGGAGGAGAAGGTTGGTGAATGAAATTCAGTGAGAAAATTCCGCCCCAACGAAAAACACCTTTTTTTTTAATGATGTCCACTCCAAATCCTGTATCATCTCAGTGACACTCTCTCCCCTATTAGGCGATAATACAAAAAGTGTTGTTCTTCTCTGAACTTTCTTGAAATACTCCGTTAATGCTGTCTGTGAAGAATCCCAGACGGCGCAGCGGTACTGCAAAAGAGGACAGATAAGCGTAGTTACGTCTTATGTTCGTGTTACTGTCTCACGTGTAGTCCACTGAGCTACTGGTGATATTCTAAAGAGATGTCCCGACTGGTGATCTCAGTAAAATTGTCTTATTCAGCTACGATCATTTAATCATCACAATAGCTTCTTATGGTCACAAGAATATGAAGGCCAAACAGAACGTAAGTTAGATGTTGGAATTAGAACAGCTACATCATCCTCTTATTACTTTAAATCATTTAATTAGTTAATTATCCCATAGATCATATTCACGATAAACATATGATGTCGAATGTGTCAGCAATACATACGTACAAGAGCACAGTGTCCGCATCTCGTGGTCGTGCGGTAGCGTTCTCGCTTCCCACGCCCGGGTTCCCGGGTTCGATTCCCGGCGGGGTCAGGGATTTTCTCTGCCTCGTGATGACTGGGTGTTGTGTGATGTCCTTAGGTTAGTTAGGTTTAAGTAGTTCTAAGTTCTAGGGGACTGATGGCCATAGATGTTAAGTCCCATAGTGCTCAGAGCCATTTGAACCATTTGAACCAAGTCATATCTAAAAAGAAAAAGAATGAAAGTGGAAAAGAATGTTTCTATGGCTAGATGCTTCCAGTTTAAAGTTTTTCTTCCATAAAAATGACTATTTCTCCTCAGGAATTCCTCTCTCTTATAGATAGAGTTGAAAGGAAATATCTTTAATCTTCATTTGGAAATACTTCTGTTACCTGTCAGATTTTTTACTTCCGTGGGTAGAAGGTAAAACAGATTTATAGCTGCACATTTCAGCCCCTTCTGAGCGAATGTTAGCCTCCTTATAGGGTAATGCAGATCATTTTTCCTTCTAGTGTTGTATTTTTGAATATCTAAATTCAAAAGCTCAAACGTGTGTGAATTCCTAAGAGACCAAACTGCTGAGGTCATCGGTCCCTAGACTTACACACTACTTAAACTAACTTGCGCTACGAACAACACAAACATCCATGCCCAAGTAACCACTCGAAGCGAGACCGCTACGGTCGCAGGTTCGAATCCTGCCTCGGGCATGGATGTGTGTGATGTCCTTAGGTTAGTTAGGTTTAACTAGTTCTAAGTTCTAGGGGACTAATGACCTCAGCAGTTGAGTCCCATAGTGCTCAGAGCCATTTTAACCACTCGAACGTCCTGCGGGAGGGGCTTTGAATATCTCTATTAACCGCATATACAGATTGATGTTGATAAATTTCGTAAGTGAAAAATATACTGAGAAGTTTTGGTTAATATTCTCAGTCGCAAACATGTATGCGTGTTAACCCCACCCAGTTATAATAACTTTCTTGAGAGTAATGAATAGTTTTTGCCTAAGTGAGGAATTACCCCAGATAACCCATTAGACATCAGTGAATGAAAATATGGAAAGCAAGTTAAGTTACTGTCACGTGTATGCTTATGGGAAAAGTTGGCAAACTTAAACGTTGTAGAAAATTTACTATATGGTTTTACCAGTTTAATTTTACAACAGTATGCACCCCTACGAACTTATAATTTTCTAGGCTCTTCCTTACTTCTTGTTTATATATTACGTTAATAGAAAGCTGGATTTTTTACAGTACGAAAGTGAATTTCTTTTTTTCAAAATTTAAAGCTATCTCATTTGTACATATCCAGTCAGTAACGTTCACAAAAACATCATTTACAATTTCCTCTGCTGATACTTCTTTGCTCGGTTTCAGGACAACGCTTGTGTCATCCACAACAATGGTCTGCACCCTCTCTGCAACAGTTAGCCCCTGATGCAGTCGGATATGAGCTAGTACCCCTCCAACCACTATCATCAGCGTTAGTGTGTAACTAAAGTTTAGAATGAAAAAAGAATTTTCATTGAACCCTTTCGTTTATAAGGTGACGGAAAGTAAATGATAGTTTTTGAAGATGTTTTATTAAACCGCGAACTAATGAGCCAATGATCCAAGTGGTACTGCTTATTCCTAATATCCTTTTTTATGTAATATTGAAGCAGTTTTGAGTGCAGCACGAGTGCTACCTATAACATAATACGGTATACGCCCAGCAGTATGCCAGGCATTATATAGTTATTGTTGAGTTGCGCTGTCCTGTCAACTAGTTCTTTTATCTGTTGCGAATGAGAGGTGAATAATGAAGCTATTTCTGGATCACTGGTGCAACTATTTACATCTCAGAGAAGGGACATTCATATTGAAGCATGTGGCAGATACATGTCTTAATTATACTGTCGTAGATGCGTGGTACAGGTACAGATTATGTGTTTAGTGGGTGACCTGTGCGAGGAAGATGATAACATTCGTTCCACAAGCTGTAACCTCCACCACATTCGACATAAAAGTTTTCTGGGTGTGGTACCGCGTCATAATGTATAAAACTACTGCTGCTCGACAAAAACCAACGTTTCGGCCCCGGTTGAAGCGGCCTTCTTCTGGGTATACTGGTGACTAGTAGAACAGTCAAGGGTCTACTGGTGACTAGTAGACCCAGAAGAAGGCCGCTGCAACCGGGGCCGAAACGTTGGTTTTTGTCCAGCAGCAGTAGTTTTATACATTATGACGCGGTACAACACCCAGAAAACTTTTATGTCGACTGACTCTGGCCGCAGAAGCCTGCGCAATTACTTCACCACATTTTGTGACGTGTTAGCACTAGTATTTGAAAACAGAAGTAATTATTGATAACTTTTGTAGTCTGTATTACAGTCGTACGAATTAGCTCTGTTAGCAACGCCCTTTTAAAAGTAATTTAATTTCACGACACAAAAACAATCGTACTCTTGCTTTACCCAAGAGAAAATTTCAATTTACCTCTAGGGGGTAATTAGCCAAGTTGGGAACCAGTGATCTACAAAACAGGATTATTTCTATCTCCTATTTCAAATAAAATGGGAAAATGACAGATCATTGACATAAATCAAGAACATGAATTGCCCAATGATTGACCCATGTGGGACCCCCATTGTAAATTCTGATCTCGATGATGTTTCGGTAGCCCTCTCTACATGATTCGAACAGTGTGGGATAACTTTCTGCATTCTGCTGCTTAAATAAGGACTGAACCAAGCATGAGCTGAACTGCGTGTTCCATAAAAACGTAACTTCTTTATTAGAATATTATGATTGACGAAATCAGATGTCTTCGATAAGTCACAGAAGATTTCAACTAGTGTATTTTCTCATTTAAAGATTTTTATTAGGTGCTTAGTTAATGTATAAATAGCTGACGCTCTAGATTTGTCCTTTTGAAATCCAAACTAGTATGCCATTGCTACACAAGAGCGTGAAAATGCTGGAGTACTTTAACCTCTCAAAAATTTTAGAATATGGTACGATAAGTGGAAATGGCGCTAGTTATTGACATCTGTTAAGCCATCCTTCAGCCTGCCAACGGCATAATTCAATCCCTCTGGGAAAACACCCTGAATTATACATCACTTCGGCATCGCTTAAGTCACAAAGTTTTTTTTTTTTTCTATATTGAGATTCGATTCCCCCGAAGCGGGCGGGCTGGTAGCAGCTTAGTACACCGCACTTCAGCCTACAGAATTAAAAAAAAAGAAAGATAATAAATAATGAAAGCAGGCAATAAAATCGGTGACTTAAATGGTAAAATGGCAGAAATTTGTCGAACTTAAAACATAAAACAAAGGTTTGGCAATGCTAATAAAATACAAAGGAAGCCGTCAGGTAAAATAATAGACAGACAATTAAACAACACAGCGACAGCAGTCTGGTTTCTGTTAGCAAGAAATATAAAAATCACACCCAGCGACAGCATGATTTCTGTTCGAAACATTTTGGAAAAGACGTACAACACTGAACACTGCATGGGGGCTTAATTGTAAATATTAATGAATAAATGCAATAATTTTAGTAGCAGTGTGACCGGTTACGAAGTCTCGTAACTGGTTGGCCCTGGCTAGTATTAGCACGCAATCTGACTGCATAAAATAAAAATAAAGAATGACAAGGAATTTCCATTAACAGAATTGATTAATTAAGTCCCCTGTAACTATAAAAGCTACGAAACAACAAAGCACAAGTGCAACTGTTCTTTGTGTGGTAGTGTGATTCAACGCACATGTATCTGGCTCGGTTCTTTCCCAATATGACAAAATATTTTAAACAACATTTACAATGAACTAATTGAAAAACCAGAAATACTATAATTGCACATAGAAACCAGAATTACAAGTCTACTAAATGAACACGAACCAGATGCTTTGTTGACTGTACCTGTGAGCAAGAGGCATTGTCATTAAAGAAAACTGTAACACCTTTTAACCTCATTACATATTGATGAAAATTTTCCATGACACCAGCATCATAAATCAAAAGCCTTTCTCAAATACACTGTGACAATTGCAACTTCTTCCATCTATACATTACACCAACCGAACAGCATCTACTCTCTCGCCCAACGGAACAACAACTGCCCTCGACATCCTCTTAACTACTACTGCACCAGTGGAGGCGGCGCAATAATAATCTTTGGCGCAATCTCTGGCGCTGTGACTCAGTATAGCCACCTTCCAACACTCACTTGAACACTGCACTAAAAAGTTGTTTCAAATATGACACACCACAGCTGAGGGCACAAGGGGGAGAACCTGGACAGGTGAAGGGAAAGGAAAGGGGGAAGGAGGGGAAAAACGAAGTGGGGGGACGGGGGAAGGAGCTGACAGATGAGGACTCATAAGAGGGGGGGCAGACACGAGAGGGAGTGGGGAAATGCAGAGGAGGGGAATGCAAAAGGACTCGGGGGGGGGGGGGGAGAAGGGAGGCAGACAGAGGGTAGGTGGGGACGAAACAGGATGGAGGGGGGGAGGGAGCCTGGGGAAAGGACAGAGGAAGGGAGGGGGAGGTGAGGATCAGAGTTGATGGGAGGGATAAATGGAGGGAGAGAGGGCATCATCCGGGAGGGGGAGTTGACGGAAAACACCTTGGGAAAGGAGATGGAGGGTAGGGGGGACACAACAGTGAAGACGTGGCAGGGGGCAGGGATGGGAGAGGAGAGGAGCAACCAGCGGGTGAGGGGGATGAAGGCGGCGGAAGGTGTAGAGTATGCGGATTTGTTCGAGGAATAGGAGCAGATGGGGGAAAGGGATCACGCCGTAGAGGATCCGCGTGAAGTCACTAAGAACATTACATGTTGTTGTTGTAGTCTTCAGTCCAGAAACTGGTTTGATGCAGCTCTCCATGCTACTCTATCCTGTGCAAGCCTCTTCATCTCCCAGTACCTACTGCAGCCTACATCCTTCTGAATCTGCTTAGTGTATTCATCTTTTGGTCATATTTGGTCTGCCCTCCAGTACTAAATTGGTGATCCCTTGATGCCTCTGAACATGTCTTACCAACCGATCCCTTCTTCTAGTCAAGTTGTACCACAAACTCCTCTTCTCCCCAATCCTATTCAATATGTCCTCATTAGTTATGTGATCTAACCGTCTAATCTTCGGCATTCTTCTGTAGCACCACATTTCGAAGGCTTCTATTCTCTTCTTGTCCAAACTATTTCTCATCCATGTTTCACTACCATACATGGCTACACCCCATACAAATACTTTCAGAAACGACTTCCTGTACTTAAATCAATACTCGATTTAACAAATTTCTCTTCTTCAGTAACGCTTTCCTTGCCATTGCTAGTCTACATTTTATATCCTCTCTATTTCGACCATCATCAGTTTTTTTGCTCCCCAAATAGCAAAACTCCTTTACTACTTTAAGTGTCTCAAATGGTTCAAATGGCTCTGAGCACTATGGGACTCAACTGCTGTGGTCATCAGTCCCCTAGAACTTAGAACTACTTAAACCTAACTAACCTAAGGACATCACACACATCCATGCCCGAGGCAGGATTCGAACCTGCGACCGCAGCAGTCGCACGGTTCCGGACTGCGCGCCTAGAACCGCGAGACCACCGCGGCCGGCTTTAAGTGTCTCATTTCCTAATCTAATTCCCTCAGCATAACCTGACTTAATTCGACTACATTCCATTATTCTCGTTTTGCTTTTGGTGATGTTCATCATATAGCCTCCTTTCAAGACACTGTCCATTCCGTTCAACTGCTCTTCCAAGGCCTTTGCTGTCTCTGACAGAATTACAATGTCATCGGCGAACCTCAAAGTTTCTATTTCTTCTCCATGGATTTTAATTCCAACTACGAATTTTTCTTTTGTTTCCTTTACTGCTTGCTCAATATACAGATTGAATAGCATCGCGGAGAGGCTACAACCCTGTCTCACTCCCTTCCGAACCACTGCTTCCCTTTCATGTCCCTCGACTCTTATAACTGCCATGTGGTTTCTGTACAAATTGTAAATAGCCTTTCGCTCCGTGTATTTTACCCCTGCCACCTTCAGAATTTGAAAGAGAGTATTCCAGTCAACATTGTAAGAACATTACGTAGTATAAATAAAGTTTCACGCATCGCGTAAACCGCGAGATATTTCTCGATATTGTCCGCGTGCCGATGTTTGTTCAGAAGCAGGCTCCGTTTCTGATCGCTTCCGTTTTGTTGATGCTGTGGTGTAGTCCTTCGTCACTTGTTTTGACAGCTGACGCGCGACAGCGCGCGTGGCCGACGTGTGCAGCGGAGGTGCAGGCGGCGCCATTTGCTCTGGCTGATGCCTCGACTGCAGCAGATCGGCCTCTGCCGGCCGAGTGGTTCGCGCGCGCTGTGCTGGAAAGCGTCGCTCACAATGGGCCGAGCGGACCGGACCGGACGCCGGCCGGGCACCGTGTGCTCTAATAAATTGCTAACACGTCGCACAATGGCGGTTCGTTACTCGGACGCGCTTACGCGCTGTTGGCGGCACAATGGGGCGGCACAAAGCGTCGGAAACCGCGCTTAGGAAGGCTCAGACGTGATAGGACGCAGCGCCTCTGTACGGTAGACCTGTTATCTGGTTTAATTACCACCGGATACCTCCGTCGAAGACTGCCGTAAGAATATTACGACCGTTAAAAATTAAAAGGCCTGTTCTTTATGCGGGGAACATAATTTTAGATGTTTTATCTGATCTAATAAAAATTGTTGGTAGAAGCAAGCGATTGTAGAAACAACGAGGTTCGTTTGTTATAAAATAACAGAAACATTCGTCAATAGGCAACTTACATGTGACGTTTCTGATGTGTGACCTGCTGCATTATTCTGTTATTATAATATATAAACACGCAGTGTTGTAATTTATGGCGGATCTTTCTATATAGTTAGTATGAAATTTAGAAAAAAAGATTATCCTTACGGTTTTGTTACTCTCTTGTGTAGAAATACACACATATTAAACACAATTTACAGTGCTCATTACACCTTGAAAACAGTGAAACATACAATAACAAACAGTTATAACTATAGAATGAGATTATCTCTCTACAACGGAGAGTGCACTGATATGAAACTACCTGGCAGATTAAAACTGTGTGCCGGGCCGAGACTCGAACTCGGGCCCTTTGCCTTTCGCGGGCAAGTGCTCTACCATCTGAGCTACCCAAGCACGACTCACGCCCCGTCCTCACAGCTTTACTTCTGCCAGCACCTCGTCTCCTACCTTCCAAACTTAACAGAAGCTCTCCTGCGAACGTTGCAGAACCAGCACTCCTGAAAGAAAGGATATTGCGGAGACATGGCTTAGCCACAGCCTAGGGGATGTTTACAGAGTGAGGTTTTCACCCTGCAGCGGAGTGTGCGCTGATATGAAACTACCTGGCAGATTAAAACTGTGTGCCGGACGGAGACTCGAACTCGGGACCTTTGCCTTTCGCGGGCAAGTGATCTACCAGGCTTTACAGGTTCGCAGGAGAGCTTCTGTAAAGTTTGGAAGGTAGGAGACGATGTACTGGCAGAAGCAAAGCTGTGAGGACGGGGCGTTAGTCGTGCTTGGGTAGCTCAGTTGGTAGAACACTTGCCCGCGAAAGGCAAAGGTCCCGAGTTCGAGTCTCGGTCCGGCACACAGTTTTAATCTGCCAGGAAGTTTCAGTTACAGCTATATTTTACTTATTGTCAACAAAGGTATGATGCTACATCAGATCGTCCGCAGAATACGTATATTGTCCTTCAGTGCAGAAGGTAAACACATCTCCAGGTCCTCCAACATATCAATTTTATGACCGTTACCGATCTGTTGCTAGAACTGGAGAGGTATTTACAGCACAAACTAATATGAAGACAAAATGTTTAGTGAAAAACTGGAAAGTGACTCAGTGAATTTATTCAGAAGCTTCGGTACTATCCTTAAATAAATCAAATAGCGATTTATAAAAATAAGTAGCCTTGTAACCAATATACGAGAAAATAATGGTTGAGATTACACAAGAAAAATACGATCTGCACTAAAGAATAATATACATACCCTATGGACGATCTGTGGTATCATATCGGCGGACAGTAAGTAAAATGTCCTTGTGACTGTTTGTTGCTGTACCTTTCTCTGTTTTCAGTGTCTAGTGTGCAGTGTTAATTGTGAACACAATGTGTATCTGCAAAACAGGTCTACAAGGAAACCTAAGGTGAAAGTTTTTTTCCATTTATTATACTGGGAGTAACAATAACTGTTTACAACGAACAATGGTAGTGTAGGAGAAGTCGAGACGAATAGATTTATACAGGACACTTGCGGTTTATTTAGCCGAGAAACAACTGGAATTGACGTACACCTTAGCTACGGAAATTTTCAACATGTGCTCACGCTCTTACGTCATTGGATTAGACGGCTATTTCATTAAAGTAATTTACTTATAATTTCAAAGCCGGCCGGAGTGGCCGAGCGGTTCTAGGCGCTTCAGTCTGGAACCGCGCAACCGCTGCGGTCGCAGGTTCGAATCCTGCCTCGGGCATGGATGTGTGAGATGTCCTTAGGTTAGTTAGGTTTAAGTAGTTCTAAGTTCTAGGGGACTGATGATCTCAGCAGTTAAGTCCCATAGAGCTCAGAGCCATTTATAATTTCAAGTGTGTCTAATGAAAGAAAGAGGAATTTTGTTAACGCTATGCAAAGACTAATTACGTTCACAATTTGATCTGAAACTCTATACAAGCAAAATAGCTTCTTAGTAAGAGGGCCAGACAAACAAAACGATTACACCGTTAATTTTAACAGTGTTCTAGGTATGATTTACGTACAGGTCATTTTTACATTTTGTAACATCAAGGACACGGCGTTTCTAATATTGAAAGACCACTTTAGACAAACTTTCGTGCAACGTGCACGCGCAGTAGTGTATGTAGCTTTTGTAGATATTGGAGGTATGAATTAAACAACGGCCCTGGGGGTCCCCCGTCAGGTGTAATTTGATTTCATCTCTCGAATGAGGTTTAATGTTAGGTTATGAATTTCGTAAGTCAAACGCGGAAAATATGTGCAAAATAGTGGAAAATGAACAGTGTAAACTTACCACAAAATCCAAGGAAAGCATTTTTAACGCTTTAGCACTGGCATACATTCTTTTCTCCGTCGTTTTAGTACATGTTACTTTATTCAAGACGCACATTTGCGTATATGGTGTTGTCAAAGATGAATTTATTTGTAGGGCTAAAGATATAACTATTAATAAATTGACATATGCAAGAAATAACTTTAGAATAGGTCTTTAAAATTACTGAAATTACTGAAAAAACAACACATTTGTATAACAGCTCACGCTCAAGACTCCATCTTTTCCCTGTAGGCGAAGTTTTCGTTCTACAATTAAAACAGCATCACAAATCTAATCAAACTGCTACACTTGTAACTGATGCTCACATAACCTTGCGAGATGTGACCGCTGGAGATGCACACTATTCAGGAACTTTTCACCAGGGAAAACAGAATATCGCCGTGTTTGAGGCTTTAAATGTTGCATGCAAGCAGAATTACCCTTCGAAGGACAAAGGTCGAAACATTTTGCCGAAACTAGTGGGAAATTCTGATATTGCTTGAGAGCAACAGTGACAAATAAGGGGTTAAATAAACAGTAGCGCCGGCCGCGGTGGCCGTGCGGTTCTAGGCGCTGCAGTCCGGAACCGCGGGACTACTGCGGTCGCAGGTTCGAATCCTGCCTCGGGCATGGATGTGTGTGATGTCCTTAGTTAGGTTTAAGTAGTTCTAAGTTTTAGGGGACTGATGACCTCATATGTTAAGTCCCATAGTGCTCAGAGCCATTTTTAAACAGTAGCGGCCACTAACCTAAGCCCAATCTACTAGAGAGATCACTCATAACGTAATGTCAGTTACAGTATGGCAAGAGGTATCAATTACAAAATAGTAAAGGTTGATAACCCTCTTATACTAATCTGCACTAGCCGTAGCTTACCCTGAATTTCCAGATTGTAGCAGGGAGTAAACCTCTATCATTAAACAGACAAAAGCCATAAGCAATTGGCTTGTAAGATGCCTTCTCGCTTATTCATCTATCACGGCCAAGTTTCTCTCTAAAAAAATCTATGTTGATATGACCAATGTTTAAGCTGCACAGCTTAGACTGGGCATCTTACTCTGAAGAAAACTGCACTTGAAAACAAAATGGAAACATGTACCTACCGGTACATGCCCTATCAAAATCACCACACTTGCCATTAAAAGTCTTCACACTCAGTAAAAAATGTAAATTTCGTTTGAGTAGGGACTCCCGTCGGGTAGACCGTTCGCCTGGTGCAGGTCTTTCGATTTGACGCTACTTCGGCGAACTGCGTGTCGATGGGGATGAAATAATGATGATCAGGACAACACAACACCCAGTTCCTGAGCGGAGGAAATCTCCGACCCAGCCGGGAATCGAACCCGGGCTCTTAGGATTGACATTCTGTCGCGCTGATCACCTTATTTTTGCCTTTTTTAAATCATTTTATTCGATATTGTTCGTTGCATTTGTTCGGGGCAGACGTCCCATGACACCCATTCAAGTTCGTTGCTGATCCGTTCACTCAGTTTTTTATACTACAGAGGGCAGCTAACCTTCTGACCGAACACGCTGAGCTACCGTGCCGGCTTTTATTTCGGCTTGTCAAAGCTTCACCCTCCATTGCTGGTGCTGGTCTGGAGTTGAGCTAGCGGCCGCAGACTGTATGTACCACTTTAAAAGAACAGACACAACTACTTTATATCGGCTGAAAAAACATGTATTTAAACGTGTGTGAAATCGGTATTACCAATTTAAGATCTCTGTGACATAGTCGCACTGAAAGCTACCCGTTTAACTTTCAACTCTTCGACCACGGCTCATGCAAATTCTTTTATTATTGTAGTTCGCCACGCATTTCTTGAGAAACAAAGTGATCTAGTTGTTCCGTATCAGATTTGCAGACACTTATCTTCCCCTTATTACATGTCGTTCCCGACTATTCACATTTATTTATTTTTGTTCAGTGTAACACCAATAGCGAATATTGAAGATCACTAAGAGGAAATCATAGACTTAGTAATACTTCTCTAGCACCGTTTAAAATAAGATGAAATGTCATATTGAACTCAATAAAATGATCTTTCGTGTTCAAGACATTTACAAGTAGTAATATCGGCGTAGTGTTTCATTGAAAGTAAGTGTTTGTAGCGTAAACAGCGTACTACCATTTTTTGTTTTTATTTGTTCAGTTACGTAGGTATAAGGATAATGTAGAGGTAAGATATATCATTGGTTAATTCAGAGGACAAAACTTTATTAATTGAAAACCCATAGTTTACGTTCGTTTCTAAGGGTCATCTTATGAGTGATTTGTTTTGCGTCATTCCTTTTTCTAATTAAGCAGTTGTGCTCATTTTAATGTAACAGTACTCAAATCAAGTGATGCAAGTGTATGACAGTATACCAGTGGGCACTATGTCGGTTCAAAATGACTGCTGCTCTTGGAGATAATAACTTTAAACACTACCAGTACGTTGGGTTTCGCAATGTAGAGCCGTGCCGTTCATTATCTTCTGGGAGTGTTCTCGAGATTCCCGAGAATGGCTTTTGGTTCAAAACTGTTAGGCGTTAGAAATTCTCATCCCTACTAAACACGTCTGTGCACTTTCAAAAGGTTGAAATTGCTCAGATTAAATCAAGAAGCGGAAAAGGATAATCTTTCAACAAGCCATAAGTCTTCACATTCTCTTCCTTACTTTACAGAAGACTTGAACTGTCCAATGCGTATGTCATTTTCTTGCCTTCTTTGCTTGCACTTGCAATACCCCATGATTCGTTGCGCCTTGCAAACTACACGGCCACTCGTAAGTACCTCTGGGGTATCAGAAAGCAACTGCGCGGAAACTACAAGACATACAGCAAACTGACGCATGTCAGTGGATAAGAGCATCTCTTCAAGTTTCGCTACGTAATACGCGCTGTGACATTGTGGCAGGGGTGTCAGAACATGTTGACAAATCACCACCTCAGTACTGTAGCATCGAATTTGTTCGCGCCAGCAGAAGGCAACGCAATTAACAGATTACCAAAGCAGACTGCTGCCGCACCTTCCCTAGCAATTTGTGTCAGCGAGTTCAATGCATTGTATTGACATCGGCTGTGTCACAAACTGTGCCCACATTCAGCACCTGTAACGTGATGTGAATAAAACATGTACAGATACTCTATCATCTGATACCTTTCTTTTCAGTGTAATGGCCCAGTTAGTCGCCTACAACTTGCGCAGTAGTTCTTCAGAATACAGTTATGCTAAGACAGTAATGCTGTTTTGAATATAGATTTTCGTTCTGGTGAAGTACACTACTGGCCATGAAAATTGCTACACCAAGAAGAAATGCAGATGATACACGGGTATTCATTGGACAAATATATTATACTAGAACTGACATGTGATCCCATTCTCACGCCATTCGGGTGAATAGATCCTGAGAAATCAGTACCCAGAACAACCACCTCTGGTCGTAATAACGGCCTTGATACGCCTGGGCAGTGAGTCAAACAGAGCTTGGATGGCGTGTACAGGTACATCTGCCCGTGTAGCTTCAACACGATACCACAGTTCATCAAGAGTAATGATTGGCGTATTGTGACGAGCCAGTTGCTCGGCCACCATTGACCAGACGTTTTCAGTTGGTGAGAGATCTGGAGAATGTGCTGGCCAGGGCAGCAGTCGAACATTTTCTGTATCCAGAAAGGCCCGTACAGGACCTGCAACATGCGGTCGTGCATTATCCTGTTGAAACGTAGGGTTTCGCAGGGATCGAATGAAGGGTAGAGCCACGGGTCGTAACACATCTGAAATGTAACGTTCACTGTTCAAAGTGCCGTCAATGAGAACAAGAGGTGACCGAGACGTGTAACCAATGGCACCCCGTACCATCACGCCAGGTGATACGCCAGTATGGCGATGATGAATACACGCTTCCAATGTGCGTTCACCACGATGTCGCCAAACACGGATGCGACCATCATGATGTTGTAAACAGAACCTGGATTCATCCGAAAAATGACGTTTTGTCATTCGTGCACCCAGGTTCGTCGTTGAGTACACCATCGCAGACGCTCCTGTCTGTGATGCAGCGTCAAGGGTAACCGCAGCGACGGTCTCCGAGCTGATAGTCCATGTTGCTGCAAATGTCGTCGAACTTTTCGTGCAGATGGTTGTTGTCTTGCAAACGTCCCCTTCTGTTGACTCTGGGATCGAGACGTGGCTGCACTATCCGTTACAGCCATGCGGATAAGATGCCTGTCATCTCGACTGCTAGTGATACAAGGCCGTTGGGATCCAGCACGGCGTTCCTTATTACCCACCTGAACCCACCGATTCCATATTCTACTAACAGTCATTGGTTCTCGACCAACGCGAGCAGCAATGTCGCGATACGATAAACCGCAATTGCGATAGGCTACAATCCGACCTTTATCAAAGTCGAAAACGTGATGGTACGCATTTCCCCTCCTTACACGAGGCATCACAACAACGTTTCACCAGGCAACGCCGGTCAACTGCTGTTTGTGTATGAGAAATCGGTTGGAAACTTTCCTTATGTCAGCACGTTGTAGGTGTCGCCACCGACGCCAACCTTGTGTGAATGCTCTGAAAAGCTAATCATTTGCACATCACAGCATCTTCTTCCTGTCGGTTAAATTTAGCGTCTGTAGCACGTCATCTTCGTGGTGTTGCAATTTTAATGGCCAGTAGTGTATTCTCCCGAAAACATAATTTTTTTTTTTTCGATCAGCCAAGAACTCTATTTCTAAGAATATGTGGAGTATAAGGAAGAACGAAATATTTATGTTCCACAAGAGTCGATATCAGCTGTTCCGAATTCTTCAGTTTTAACAGGTGAACAGTTCTGCGGCAGTAGTGGTGGGGCCGTCGACACCCGCGACAGTGGAGGGAGGACAGCTCAGCTGAGGAATTTCCGCACTGCGCCGTGTGTTTCGCCCTGGGAAAGAGGGATCTCGCGCCGGTAATGACTCGGAAATTGCAGCCACCCTGGTCGACTTGTGTCTCCGACTCTGTCGGTTGGATGCTGCCGCGTGGATTTTCCTTGGGAGGGAGGGAGGGGATCCGTAAATACATGAGGGCGTCCGACAGTACAGTTAACTTCATCATTCCTCATAGCCGCCCACTGTAGCATTGGCACTAGCATGCAGTAGCAGCCGATCCTCTTGGACAAGTTGTTGCATCCTTCTATCGTGTATAGTTTAGAGTGATAAAGCTCCGTAATACTTCCTGATATGTACACTCAAAAAAAGACGTACTAAGGAATTATCCGAATGAGACACAAATCTGTAGTGTGATTCACATGTAGAGACAAACAAATAATTCCAATTTAAAAAGAAAAAGTTGGTTTATTTGAGAGGAAAGCTTCACAAACTGAGCAAGTCAATAACGCTTTGATCCACCTCTGACTCTTATGCAAGTAGTTATTCGAATTGCATTGAGTGATAGAATTGTTGGATGTCCTCCTGAGGGATATCGTGCCAGATTCTGCCCAACTGACGCATTAGATCGTCAGAATCCCCGAGCTGGTTGGAGGGCCCTACCTATAAAGCCCGAAACGTTCTCAACTGGAGGGACAGCTGGCGATCTAGCTGGCCACTGTAGGGTTTAGGGAGCAGTAGAAACTCGAGCCGTGTGCGGTCTCCACTACTTTGCTGAAGTGTGAGCCCACGATGAATCTCCACGTAGGACAACAAAACCGGGTTTAGAATATCGTCGACGTACCGCTGTGTTATAAGGGAGGCGCGGATGACAGCCAAACGGGTCCTGCTACGAGATGAAATGGCATCCCAGACCATCACTCCTGATTGTCGAGCCATATGGCGGGAAATATTCAGGTTGGTACCCCACGGCTGTCCGGATCGTCTCCAGACTCGTCTTTGGCCTGGAATCTCATTGACTGGAGTAGAATCGTCCTCAGTGATCAGTCGCGCTTCGAACAGTCAGCTTGATATCCCACTGTTGCCTGGGGCGTCTCCAGACATAACTTCGCGGGTCACAGGAGCTCGCTTCGTGGAGAGACTCATCTCTGAAGACTATCCTACTCCAGTCAGTGAGATTCCTGGCACTAATGACTGACGAAGCCTTATCTGGCCATGTTTTGGACAGCGGTGAGAATCCAACCCGACTGTCATCCGCCGTACGGCTCGATAACCAGGAGTGATGGTCTGTGATGTCATTTGTTTTCATAGCAGGACCCGTTAGGTTGTCAGCCGCGGCATCCTTACAGCACAGCGGTACGTCGACGATATTGTACGTCCCGGTTTGTTGCCCTTCATGATAAACCACCCTTCTTGTTGTTGTTGTGGTCTTCAGTCCTGAGACTGGTTTGATGCAGCTCTCCATGCTACTCTATCCTGTGCAAGCTTCATCATCTCCCAGTTCTTACTGCAACCTACGTCCTTCTGAATCTGCTTAGTGTATTCATCTCTTGGTCTCCCTCTATGATTTTTACCCTCCGCGCTGCCCTCCAATACTAAATTGGTGATCCCTTGATGCCTCAGAACATGTCCTACCAACCGGTCCCTTCTTCTTGTCAAGTTGTGCCACAAATTCCTCTTCTCCCCAATTCTATTCAATACCTCCTCATTAGTTATGTGATCTACCCATCTAATCTTCAGCATTCTTCTGTAGCACACATTTCGAAAGCTTCTATTCTCTTCTTGTCCAAACTGTTTATCGTCCATGTTTCACTTCCATACATGGCTACACTCCATACAAATACTTTCAGAAACGACTTCCTGACACTTAAATCTATACTCGATGTTAACAAATTTCTCTTCTTCAGAAACGCTTTTCTTGCCATTGCCAGTCTACATTTTATATCCTCTCTACTTCGACCATCATCAGTTAATTTGCTCCCCAAATAGCAAAACTCCTTTACTACTTTAAGTGTCTCATTTCCTAATCTAATTCCCTCAGCATCACCCGACTTAATTCGACTACATTCCATTATCCTCGTTTTGCTTTTGTTGATGTTCATCTTATATCCTCCTTTCAAGGCACTGCCCATTCCATTCAACTGCTCTTCCAAGTCCTTTGCTCTCTCTGACGGAATTACAATGTCATCTGCGAACCTCAAAGTTTTTATTTCTTCTCCATGGACTTTAATACCTACTCCGAACTTCTCTTTTGTTTCCTTTACTGCTTGCTCAATATACAGACTGAATAACATCGGTGAGAGGCTACAACCCTGTCTCACTCCATTCCCAACCGCTGCTTTCCTTTCATGTCCCTCGACTCTTATAACTGCCATCTGGTTTCTGTACAAATTGTAAATAGCCTTTCGCTCCCTGTATTTTACCCCTGCCACGTTTAGAATTTGAAAGAGAGTATTCCAGTCAACATTGTGAAAAGCTTTCTTCTAAGATAAGTCGTAAGGTCAGTATTGCCTCGCGTGTTCCAGTATTTCTACGGAATCCAAACTGATCTTCCCCAAGGTTTTTCCATTCGTCTGTAAAGAAATCGCGTTAGTATTTTGCGGCTGTGACTTATTAAACTGATTGTTCGGTAATTTTCGCATTTGTCAACACCTGCTTTCTTTGGGATTGGAATTATTATATTCTTCTTGAAGTCTGAGGGTATTTCATCTGTCTCATACATCTTGCTCACCAGATGGTAGAGTTTTGTCAGGACTGGCTCTCCCAAGGCCGTCAGTAGTTCTACTGGAATGTTGTGTACTCCCGGGGCCTTGTTTCGACTCAGGTCTTTCAGTGCTCTGTCAAACTCTTCACGCAGTATTGTATCTCCCATTTCGTCTTCATCTACATCCTCTTCCATTTCCATAATATTGTCCTCAAGTACATCGCCCTTGTATAGACCCTCTATATGCTCCTTCCACCTTTCTGCTTTCCCTTCTTTGCTTAGAACTGGGTTTCCATCTGAGCTCATGATATTCATACAAGTGGTTCTCTTTTCTCCAAAGGTCTCTTTAATTTTCCTGTAGGCAGTATCTATCTTACCCCTAGTGAGATAAGCCTCTACATCCTTACATTTGTTCTATAGCCATACCTACTTAGCCATTTTGCACTTCCTGTTGGTCTCGTTTTTGAGACGTTTGTATTCCTTTTTGCCTGCTTCATTTACTGCATTTTTATATTTTCTCCTTTCATCAATTAAATTCAATATTTCTTCTGTTACCCAAGGATTTCTACTAGCCCTCGTCTTTTTACCTACTTGATCCTCTGCTGCCTTCACTACTTCATCCCTCAGAGCTACCCATTCCTCTTCTACTGTATTTCTTTCCCCCATTTGTGACAATTGTTCCGTTATGCTGTCCCTGAAACTCTGTACAACCTCTGGTTTAATCAGTTTGTCCAGATCCCATCTCCTTAAATTCCCATCTTTTTGCAGTTTCTTCAGTTTTAATCTACAGCTCATAACCAGTAGATTGTGGTCAGAGTCCACATCTGCCGCTGGAAATGTCTTACAGTTTAATACCTGTTTCCTAAATCTCTGTCTTACCATTATGTAACCCTTAGCCCATATTTTAGCAAGATGATGTCCGTCTCCACATGGTGGGAGTTTCCACTGCTTGTTTCCGTACTTGTCAGACCCAACCGTGGCCAACAAGGTCGCTAGATCCCTCGCCACATGAGAACGTTTGGAGCAATATGGACAGGATGCCCCATCCATCCTGGGATTCTGACAATCTAACGCTTCAGGTGGACAGAATGTGGCATGATTTGCACTTAGGAGGACATCCAATAACTTTATCAATCAATGCCAAACCGTGTAACTACTTGCATAAGGGCCAGAGGTGGACGAATGCGTTGCTGATTCCTCAATTTCTGAAGCTCTTTCTCTTGAATAAATCACCCAATTTTTTCTGAAATTGTAATCTTTGTTTGTCTGTACATGTAGCTCACGTATACCGATTTCCTTCGTGGTACGTCGTTCTTTTATTTATTTATTTTTGTGCCATCTCACAACGACAGTCGATTTTATCTTTTGCTGCGAGCAATGCCAATACTATCGTATTACTCACTGAAAGAGCATGCATGCACTGATCTGCCAAAACAGGCGTCATCGTTTGAAGAGTGAGCAAGCCTCCACATTCTGAGATGAGGCATGGACTTCTAACACTCTGTCGCCTATTCTCTTGCTCGCCGTCCTTCAACCACTTCATGTACGAATGTAGCACGGGATCGGTTGAGCAGCACCGCCAGTTTCGTAATGCTCGTTCCTTGGTGCCGAGTGATAACAATCTGCCGTTTGTTACAATCACTTAAGTTAGTATATGCGTTTGATGTAGGGCTGTTGATGAATATACGGCGATATACTTTTTCCTGATACATCGATATCGGAAACTTCGTGCTGATATTTTTATTTTATATTTTTTTTTCGCGATTTTCGGTAAGTATTTGTTCTTTTGAAATTGTAGTAGAACAAAACTTTACTTCACTGTGCGAAGAAATCTTACTACTTTTTTTGAGTTTTCGTGACGCCCAGTCTTTCTCTTTGACTGTGTGAAACAGGTATAGATAGCAAAAAGAGAAAGGTTGCATTAGGGGATGGCGGTGTGAATGGAATAACAAGATTTCCTATGTGAAGAAAAGAAATAGCGCACCAGTTGCGGTACAAAGCAATTTTCAACGCAACTAGTGAGCTATTTCTTCACATCGGAAATCTTCGAAAACAGTTGCTGAAAATGATGAACAACAATCTAAATGACAAGATTGGTGTTTGCAGTGGACGGAGACGTGTCAGGGGAAATGCTGACGTAGTCGGTGCGCGGCGCTACCAACAGAAATTGCAGCGTTTAACTTCACCGCGCAGTTTTGACACTACAACTGCTTGCTCACTGGAGTTGAAAAAAAGGGAAATCGACATGAAGTGTTCCGGACAAATCTGATACGTGACGAAACCGAACGACGGACCCCTTGGACAGCTTTTATTGTGCCACTTACATCCAGTTACCATTGTTAACAAAGTGGTTATCACCAACAGTGAACGTGCATCGTTTTCCTTTCAATTCTTGCTCGAGGGAGATAGGCGGGCAGCTAGATTGTTGATATCTAATAATACATCAATACTTAAATTTACAGCTCTAAAACCGGCAATATATTTGCAATGTGGAGGCGATAATTTTATAGTTCGATATATCGGTAATATTTCCGTTACTATAACGATATACGGATACTTCTTTTGTATATATCGAGGCCCGATAATGACATTTTTTAAATACTGGTAGATCGGATTCCTAATTTTTTTTTAAAAAAAATATCAACAGTACACGTCACATGACTGCAATGTCACCAGGAGGATAGAACTTCGCTGTGGGCAGTGGTAATAATCTTTCGGCTCTGTAGTGTATAAATGAATGACATTGTCACTTTCCCGAAGAATTAACGTTTCCTCGCCAAAGAAATTTTCTGTTAACATATCTTTGAAGAGTATATTCACACGAAAACTGGAGAGCAATATGAATTACACTTTTTTCGAGAAATGGTCTTCTGCAGTCCTTGTCTGATTCCGAGTTACGATTACGTGTGTCACACTTCATGGAGGTCGGACTGGAAGAATAAATAGCGGACTTAACCCTGCTAAAGTTTTAAGGCTGTTCGCAAAATGTTATTGACTTACTAAACATCGTCTCGGACGTTTATGCAAAACTACGATTTGCTTTTCAAGTAACAACCCCTTAACAACGTAGTCCATTACCAGGTTGGCTCTGCATGTAGTTCTCGTTTACGTCGTCTACTGTGCAGATTGGTCAGAAGCAGCTGAAGAGCCTGTGTACTGCAGGGGAGGTTGTGCTGGAAAATAAGTGTTCAGAGAAAAAATTCGATACGTTGCGCCGTTTCCGAGTTACTTAATACTGAAGTTAGGCAGTCAGGTCAGGTCGTAGCCCGCGAAAGTTCAAGCAGCCTGCCAGAGACGGTGTCGCCAAACGTGATCTTCGTTTGGTTTCTTCAAATCGAACAAACGTAGTCTTTATTCACCTAGCTTAAATTTATCACTTTCGAAAAAGGCACATTTTAACTAGTAAAGAGCATTTGAACAAGTCGTAACCCACAGAGACACAGATCTCTACACATCACCGTATTTTAGCGCTCGCAAGCGTTTGAATTTATGTGCCAGCAACCAGACTGGCTAACGACCATGCTAAATAACTCAGAAACCGTGCAGCGCAGCGAATTTTTTCTTAATAGTTATTTCTCAGCGCATCATTTCCTGCAACACGCTTACAAACTTTTCAGACTGATTATGTACATAAACTGGTAATACACAAAAGAGATTACTGGAATAACAGGCAGTGACCCAACTGTTCTGCATCTCATTTGTGACGTTTCTCCAGGAGCTGCACTGAACATCCCCAGTGGTTTGGTTTGTCCTTACTTGGTAGCCATATGTGTACTGGACCCTTCTCTTATATGTCTGCCGTGGCCAGAGCTTATTCGTTGATCTGGAGAAATATGCGAAGAAAAACAAAGTCCCATACAGATCTAGTGGACCACGGATTTTCAGGCCGATATGTTAAAATGTCCCTGACGGCGGCAGTCAAAGCCTTAGCATTTGTTTCTGGCCTGTTTTAATTGTAAATCTACATTTGTACTTCGCAAACCGCTTGGGTTTCCTTCCTGTTCCATTCGTGTGAAGAGTGCGTGAAGGAAGACTAAGTAAATGCCTCTACCCACCATGTAGTTTCGTCTTAACGTGCCCTTTTAGAACGATACGGAGGAGACTTTTAGTATCTTTCCACATTCTTCACTTAATAATTCTTGCAACTTTGTACGTAGGCGTTTGCCAGTTCAATTTTCTCAAATTTTACGTGACAATGTTCTGTGAGTCAGAGAAATATGTAAACGTCCACGGTGCCTTTCCTTGTACTCGCTCAGTTTCGCTTATTAGACTTATTTATTATGGATCCCACTCACTTCATCAATTCTAGGATGTACACCAGTGTTTCATATCCAAACTCCATTGTAGGCTGCATTTTCCAAGAAATAAGGCCTGCCACCTGCTATGTTTCATTCAGTTTCATGTCCTCAGATATTGTTACACCAAACTATTTTTATGAGTTGACTGATTCCCGCTATCACTAATTGTTAATGAAGTCATATAGCTTACCTTTTCTGCATTTATGAACTGTACAGACCTATGTTACTTTTCTGATTATTTAAAGCATTTTCCATTGTTTGCACCACTTCTCAACATCTCATTCTTGTGCAGTATTTTCCAGATACTGCCGCGCAGGATAGCAGAGCGGTCTGAGGCGCCTTTTCACGTTTCCCGCGGCTGCCCCCCGTCGGAGGTTCGCGGCCTCTCTCGCGCGTGGGTGTGTGTGTGTGTGTTGTCCTTAGAGTTAAGTTCGTTTAAGTTAGATTAAGCCGTGTTTAAGCTTAGGGACCGATGACCTCAGCAGTTTGGTCCCATAAGACCTTATCAGAAATTTCCAAATTTTGCTGTTGTTACTACCAATATTTGTTACCATGTCACTTATATACGACAGGAAAAGTAAGGGCCAAAAAGCACTCTCCTTGGTGATGTCAGAATTTACTTCTACTTCTGTCGATAACTTAACGTGTCTTCACTACCAAGAAACCCTCAGTCCAGGCAAAATATTCGTTTGATACAGCCCATGGTCCTAATCTCGTCATACGAAACAGTGTAAAGAGGTTCTAATTCACATGTGTTTAGAATCTGGCGGTGATTCGTCGAATCCTGAAGCCTCTGAGCTGTTTGCCTGTTTCGCCGACTCTAGTATCTCAATCGCTCATATTTGCTCGTTACGTCTGACCATGTAATACAGTCGCGACAAGATTCAGAAAGACTGCGACGTTTGACGCATTCTGTTAGCCAGTATCATTCAGGTGATCAGTGTCGGATCTGATATCATCGCGCTCGCGTACAACACCAAACTTACCCAGTCACCAAACCGACCGGACCACTGTGTCTGTAGCACAACAGGTTTTTACACTATTAGCCATTAAAATTGTACACCAAGAAGAAATGCAGATGATAAACAGGTATTTATTGGACAAATATATTATACTAGAACTGACATGTGATTACACTTTCACGCAATTTGGGTGCATAGATCCTGAGATATCAGTACCCAGAACAACCACCTCTGGCCGTAATAACGGCCTTGATACGCCTGGGCATTGAGTCAAACAGAGCTTGGATGGCGTGTACAGGTACAGCTGACCATGCAGCTTCAACACGATACCACAGTTCATCAAGAGTAGTGACTGGCGCATTGTGACGAGCCAGTTGCTCGGCCACCATTGACCAGCCGTTTTCAATTGGTGAGAGATCTGGAGAATGTGCTGGCCAGGTCAGCAGTCGAACATTTTCTGTATCCAGAAAGGACCGTACAGGACCTGCAACATGCGGTCGTGCATTATCCTGTTGAAACGTAGGGTTTTGCAGGGATCGAATGAAGGGTAGAGCCACGGGTCGTAACACATCTGAAATATAACGTCCACTGTTCAAAGTGCCGACCATGCGAACAAAAGGTGACTGAGACGTGTAACCAGTGGCACCCCATAACATCACGCCGGGTGATAAGCCAGTATGACGATGACGAATATACGCTTCCAATGTGCGTTCACCACGATGTCGCCAAACACGGATGCGACTATCATGATGCTGTAAACAGAACCTGGATTTATCCGAAAAAATGACGTTATGCCATTCGTGCACCCAGGTTCCTCGTTGAGTACATCATCGCAGGCGCTCCTGTCTGTGATGCAGCGTCAAGGGTAGCCGCAACCGTGGTCTCCGAGCTGATAGTCCATGCTGCTGCAAACGTCGTCGAACTGTTCGTGCAGATGGTTGTTGTCTTGCAAACGTCCCCATCTGTTGACTCAGGGATCGAGACGTGGCTGCACGATCCGTTACAGCATGCGGATAAGATGCCTGTCATCTCGACTGTTAGTGGTACGAGGCCGTTGGGATCCAGCACGGCGTTCCGTATTACCCTCCTGAATCCACCGATTCCATATTCTGCTAACAGTCATTGGATTTCGACCAACGCGAGCAGCAATGTCGCGATACGATAAACCGCAGTCGCGATAGGCTACAATCCGACCTTTATCGAAGTCGGAAACGTGATGGTACGCATTTCTCCTCCTTAGTCGTGGCATCACAACAACGTTTCACCAGGCAACGCCGGTCAGCTGCTGTTTGTGTATGAGAAATCGTGTGGAAACTTTCCTCATGTCAGCACGTTGTAGGTGTCGCCACCGGCGCCAACCTTCTGTGAATGCTCTGAAAAGCTAATCATTTGCATATCACAGCATCTTCTTCCTGTCGGTTAAATCTCGCGCCTGTAGCACGTCATCTTCGCGGTGTAGCCATTTTAATGGCCAGTAGTGTATACCTCAGTCCCATGTCAGTGGGTATCCGCAAATGTCATTATTATCACGGTGTCGTAAAGGATGTCCCAAACCTTTAGCGACAAAATGATGATTTGTGGTGTGATAAAAAGAACAAGATGTTGGTAACGAACACTTTGTTTTTTAACTGACGTAAACAACTGACTGCAGCAACTTAAGATCGTAGAACAAAACAAACTGTAGAAAGTGCTGCACTGCAGTACTGCTCTGCACGACCTACTGACACAACTAAACTTCCTGTCTTATTTGTTTTGAACAGAAATGTACGTAGGCCTATAGCAGTCACTGAATACTGGCCCATGTTTTGGGTGGACCAGAATTGAAATTCTTCTTACACGTCGGTCAGGGGCCCGAAGATGGCGTAATGCAGCGCTGGAACTAGTTGCTTAAATAAAATAACAACCATAAATTCAGACTCTGGTAATTCATCAAGTGGGACTGCAGCCGGGCACGTTGTACGTTAGTTTCAAATACAGCCGCCGGTTTTGTCATCATTATTCAAGTAAATTCAGACAACTGAAGGTGTTTTGTTTCGATATTTTATTTTGAATTTAACTGTGGATCATGATCATTTGGTCTTGTTTATTGTAGGGATGTAATAATTTCATCACCAGTATTTATACACTGTATTCTTAGATTGTTCATCAGTGTCTAACTATTAATCTTCTCCCAGACGCCCCAGCATTATCTCCTTACATTATACAGTTGTTTTTTGCCCTTCACCGGACCTCTGTGGCTTGAAAGGCCCAGTTTCTTTCCAAGGCGATAAAACTATTACAGTTAGGATGGTTTCTATATGTAAAGTTGTCTCTATAAACTAATTCAGCTTTGTAAGTACAACATCCTGTCCAACGTACATTAAACGCTTATCTACAAATTGCTGCAACAAGTCATTATATATTTTCGACAACTGCCCGCGAATATTATGGAATATTTTTCATAGTAGCGTCGTTGGAGTAGGAAACTGTTTGCCGTGAAACGGATGCAGTTTACTTGAAAAAAGATACAGTCGTAGTGCACAAGACAACATGGATGCATTTTAATAACTCGTACGTCACAGGCATATCTCATTACAGAAATCTTAATTCCCGAAATATTAGTTTCTTACGATGGTTATTTTTCAGAATGAATCTTACATTCTGTAGTGGTGTATACGCTCTTCTGCAGCTTCCTAGCACGTTAAGGCTGTACGCCTTACCAGGATTTGAACACGGAATTTTGCCTTTCGCTATCCAATATAAATAAGTAGACTATCACGTCTAATTGAAGTCCTTCTAGGTTTGCTGCCGCGAACGGATATGAAACAGAAAACACTGAAACAACGGACGTTTCAGCTGTACTGCGGCGACCCTCTTCAAGGCACAGACTACACTTAGGAAGGCCGCTAAAACGCCGACAAAACATCGGCCTTCGTAGTATTTCAACATTTTAAGCATGTTTTAAGATGATGTGGCAGCCTACCCGTAATGGATTTAATGTTACTGAGTTATCCAAGCTTGGAAGGTAGGATGGAGGTATTGCCGGAGGTAAAGCTGTGAGGACGGGCTGCAAATCGTGCTTGGGTAAACCGGTCAGTTTGAACGTTACTCGAGAAACTCAAGTTTCCTCGTCCGAATAATTTACATCTACATCTTCAAACATACACCGCAACCCACCATACCATCGCTAGTCACTCCCTTTCCTGTTCCTCTCGCAAATGGAGCGAGGTAAAGATGACGTCTGTATGCCTCCGTTTCTAGGAGTATCTATCCGGTGCAACCTTAAGTGGAATGACCACATAGAAAAAAGAGTAGGAAAAGCACATGCCAGACTGAGATTAATAGGAAGAATCTTAATGAAAACTAATTCGTCCAGTAAAGAAGTGGATCACAAGGCGCTTGTTCGATCGGTTCTTGAGTCTTGTTCATCAGTCTGGGCCCTTACCAGGTAGGACTGATAGAGATCCAACGAAGACGGCGCATTTTATCGCCGGATCGCTTAGTATGCATGAGAGAGCTAAACAAACTCCAATGGCAAAGGTTATGACAGAGGCGCTATGCATCACATAGAGGTCTGCTAGTGAAACTTCGAAAAAGTATTTTCCGGGAAGAGTCGGGCAACAAATTACTTCTTCCTTTTTCCTACACAGGTCTCGGGAAACGATCAGAACGAGAAAATTCCAGAAATTTGAATTAATACAGAGGCTTACCGACAATAATTCTTTCTATGCGCCATACGCGAGTGGAACAGGGAAGGGGGGATCAGTTATTGGTATCTGAAGTACCATCCGCTACATACCCATAGGTGGCTTGTGGAAAACTGATGTTGACGTACTCCAGATTGTCATCGAACCAACCAACCATAATAGGTTTTCAGTGGTTTCCATGAAGTCACCGAGTTAATCACTAACCCTAGCCAATCTCTTAGCAACACTGACGGCGTCGAGACGTTATATCCTATCCAGATTTTGCTGATTTGCTTCATTTCTCCATAGAGAACAGAGTTTGCACAAATCAAAGGCACGTGGAGGAGGTGACTATTCCTCACATCTCACATTAAGCTGACTGTTTTTGGTTACATGAAGCGTGTCTGACGACAGAAATAAAATAAAACTACATCTGAAATAACTGTGTTCACTTCAGCTGCGGAATAAGTAGTTCCATTTCGTCTTCACTATTTTTATATAGCGCCGCATTTCACAAGCTTTTATTCTCTCCCTGTTTGGACTTCTTATCGAACATCTTTCGCTTCCGTACAAGGCAGCACTCTAGGTAAATACCTTCAGAAAAGCGTTCTTATCACTTAAATTTGTATTCGTTGGTAACAATTTTTTCTTTTCAGAAATGTATTCCCGCTATAACCAGTCTCTATATCCTCTCTAGTTTGTCCATCATCAGTTATTTTGCCATTTCTGTAAAAGAGGAATGTAGCATACAATATAAATTTGTGTCATAGGAAGTATTTTCTGAAGGTATATGTCTTGAGTGTAGCCATGTACGAAAGTGGATGAGGTGAGCATAGAAAGACGGTGCTATTGATGAATACTGAAGATTAGTCAAGGTTGAAAAATACTAACACGAATTATTTACAGACGAATGGCAAAACTGGTAGAAGCCGAGCTTGAGAAAGGTCCATTTGGATTGCGGGGAAATGTAGGATCGCGCGAAACAATACTAACCCCACAACTTCTCTTAGAAGAAAGGTTAAGGAATATAGCGTTTGTAGACTTAGAGAAAGTTATTGGTAATGTTGACTGAAATACTCTGAATTTATGAAGGTAGCAGAGTAAAATACAGGGAACGAAATGCTATTTATAAGTTGTACACAAACCAGACGGTAGTTATAAAGAGTCGATGGACACGGAAGGGATGCATGAATGGGAGGTTGAGGTGGAAGAGTGACAGGGTTGTAGCCTATCCCCGATGTTATTCAATCTGTGCTATGAGCAAGCAGTTAAGGAAACCAAAGAAAAATGTGGAGTAGGATTTAAAATCCGAGGAGAAGAAATGAAAAACTTCGAGGTTTGCCGATGGCATTGTAATTCTGTCAGAGACAGTAAAGGACCTTGGAAGGGCAGTTGAAAGGAATGGACAGTGTCTTGAAAGAAGGATATAAGATGAGCATAATCAAAAGCCAAACAAGGATAATAGAGTGTAGCCGAACTAAGCGAGATGATGGTGAGGAAATTAAACTGCGAGAGGAGACACTTAAAGTAGTAAATGAGTGTCACTATTTGGGGAGTAAAATAACTGATGATGGTCGACATAGAGAGGATATAAAAGGTAGACTAGCAATGGCAAAAAAATCATTTCTGAAGAAGAGAAATTTGTTACATGAATATAGATTTAAGTGTTAGGAAGTCTTTCCTGAAGATATTTGTCTGGAGTGTAGCTATCTACAGAAGTGAAACATGGGCGATAAACAATTTAGACAAGAAAAGAATAGAGACTTTTGATACGAGGTGCTAGAGAAAACTGTTAAAAATTAGATGCGTTGATTGGGTAACTAATGAAGAGGTACTGAATCGAATTAGCGAGAAAAGAAATTGAATTGATGGCACAACTAGACTAGAAGAAGGGATGAGTTAATCGGGCACATTCTGAGATATCAGGGAATCACCATTTAGTACTTGAGTGACGTGTCGGAGGTAAAAATCGTGGAGGGAAACAGTTAGCGGATTCTGAAGGATGTAGGTTGCAGTAGTTAGTCGGAGATTAACAGCGTGGAGAACTACCTATGGAATGGAATTGGGAAGAAAAGAAATTTATAGGAAGGGATCGGTTGATCGTACACATTCTGAGGCGTTAAGGAATCGTCGATTCGATACCGAAAGTAATCGGTTGGGAGGTGGGGGGAGTTGTACAGGGAGATCAAGGGATGAACGGAGAAGTGAGTTTAAATGAATATAGGTAGCAGTAGTTCTAATCATAACATGTAAGCTTTCACGGCCGGCGTCTTCATTAATTAAAACTTCCGGGCTGAATTCCCGTGGTCCATATACAAAACTTCTTCTCATTCCTGACGTTTCGTTGCCTACTGCGGACAACATCTTCTGAGGTGAGTCGGCGACTAGCTTCTAGGCGCTGGTGGTCCTGCTTATCATCCTAGACAGAAGAGAGGAGTCATAAAAACTTTAGTGGACAGAGCTAAAAACATCTGTGAGCCAATTTACTTACAAGATGAATTAAGCCATTTGCTAACAGCTTTCAAGAGAAATGGGTACACTGACAAGGAAATGGATCGAGCACTCCACCCTAGAAGAAAAGTGTCCGAAAATACACAACAACAACCGTCGGCTGGAAAAGTTTTTCTTCAATTTATTAATAACATCACAGACCGTATTGGTAAAGTTTTGGCCAAGTTTCGAGTGGAGGCACTCTTTCGACCTACCAAGAAAATTAATGAAAGTTTAGGATCGGTGAAAGACGCACGACACCCCTTAGCTACCCCAGGTGTGTATAAAATTCCGTGTAGCTGTGGCATGATTTATATTGGAACAACTAAAAGGAGTGTTAATACCCGCCTAACGGAACACAAAAGGAACTGTAGATTGGGACAGATTGACAATCAGCTGTAGCGGAACACTTTTCAAAGACGCTGATCACGAAATAAAATTTATTGATACAAACGTGATAGCTAGGACCTCACATTATTATACTCGTATGTATAGAGAAGCTATAGAGATCTACAAGCACGGAAATAATTTTAATAGAAAAGAAGAAGGATTAAAACTAGACAAGATATGGAGGTTGACTTTGTACCAAAGAAGTGACAATCGATTACCTGAAATCGAGAGAGATGGCACTAGCCAAAGATAGTTTTAAAGTCGAAAGCACGTGACTAGTGATGGGGCCATTTAAGCGTTCTATATAGGCGGGACCACCAGCGCCTAGCAGCCAGTCGCCGACTCACTTCAGAAGATGTTGCCCGCTGTAGGCAACGAAACGTTAAGAAGGAGAAGCAGTTTTATATATGGACCACGGCAATATAGCGCGGAAGTTTTAATGAATGAATGAGGTAGCAGTAGTTGTTCGGAGATGAAGAGGCTTGCACAGAACAGACTAGCACTGAGAGGCGTATCTAACCAGTGTTCAGGCTGGAGATCACAACAACAACAACAACAGCGAATGCCTCAACTTTTTTTTTATCTTTTGGTCATCAGTCTACTGAGTGGTTTGATGCGGCCCGCCACGAATTCCTTTCCTGTGCTAACCTCTTCATCTCAGACTAGCACTTGCAACCTACGTCCTCAATTATTTGCTTGACGTATTCCAATCTCTGTCTTCCTCTACAGTTTTTGCCCTCTACAGCTCCCTCTAGTACCATGGAAGTCATTCCCTCATGTCTTAGCAGATGTCCTATCATCCTGTCCCTTCTCCTTATCAGTGTTTTCCACATATTCCTTTCCTCTCCGATTCTGCGTAGAACCTCCTCATTCCTTACCTTATCAGTCCACCTAATTTTCAACATTCGTCTATAGCAGCACATCTCAAATGCTTCGATTCTCTTCTGTTCCGGTTTTCCCACAGTCCATGTTTCACTCTAGACGTACATCCTCAGAAATTTCTTCCTCAAATTAAGACCGGTATTTGATATTAGTAGACTTCTCTTGGCCAGAAATGCCTTTTTTGCCATAGCGAGTCTGCTTTTGATGTCCTCCTTGCTCCGTCCGTCATTGGTTATTTTGCTGCCTACGTAGCAGAATTCCTTAACTTCATTGACTTCGTGACCATCAATCCTGATGTTAAGTTTCTCGCTGTTCTCATTTCTACTACTTCTCATTACCTTCGTCTTTCTCCGATTTACTCTCAAACCATACTGTGTACTCATTAGACTGTTCATTCCGTTCAGCAGATCATTTAATTCTTCTTCACTTTCACTCAGGATAGCAATGTCATTAGCGAATCGTATCATCGATATCCTTTCACCTTGTATTTTAATTCCACTCCTGAACCTTTCTTTTATTTCCATCATTGCTTCCTCGATGCACAGATTGAAGAGTAGAGGCGAAAGGCTACAGCCTTGTCTTACACCCTTCTTAATACGAGCACTTCGTTCTTGATTGTCCACTCTTATTATTCCCTCTTGGTTGTTGTATATATTGTATATGACCCGTCTCCCCCTATAGCTTACCCCTCAACTTACGGGCCCTAATTTCTCTCGTATCGTCATCGCGGTCAAGCAGTCTTAATCTCCCAGAAAGTTTCATTGGTTCCTTATCTCAAGTAACCAGGTTAGGTTTCGGCACTGCCTGGCTGATTGTCGCCCTAATAGATCTGGACGCCCTGTGTAAAGCAGTTAGCACAGCAGTTCGGTGACGATGCAGTTTTTAACAATCGAGCGCAGCAAGTGTCATGCGGTAGGCACGGCCACCTGCGCGCCACGCCTTTTACGGTGACGGCGCCGCGAACGCAGGGTCGCCCCCGCGTCTTACCGGCCGGCGCTGACGGCCGGCAGCGCGACACCCCATTGTTGGCGGGCATCGGAATTACAAATGAGCGCCTTACATCGCTACCGGGCCCGCCGGCTGGGCGCGGCCGGGTCCTCCGGACGCCCTGATGCTGTTCCAGCAGCCAGCCGGCTCGCCGCCGCCGCCGCCGCCGCCGACGACGACGACGACTACGCCCTCTCTGCATTGCGACACGTCGAGCCAGCAGCTTGTCCGACAAGCAGAATCCTGCTGTAGCCTGTCGCTTAGCACCAAACTCCTTCGTGAACATCTTTGTACAGCTCATGCTCTTCAAAGTGGGTCGTACCCAGAGTTGCAGGACTTTGAAAAAAAAAAAAAAAAAGGAAAAAAAATATCTTATTAAGTCCTAAGTTTTCAAGGCAAACTGAACTAGGAACAGCTGTTAAGGAAAGTTATATGGATGCACAAAAACGTTTATTGAATTTATGTTGTTGTTGTGGTCTTCAGTCCTGAGACTGGTTTGATGCAGCTCTCCATGCTACTCTATCCTGTGCAAGCTTTTTCATCTCCCAGTACCTACTGCAACCTACATCCTTCTGAATCTGCTTAGTGTATTCATCTCTTGGTCTCCCTCTACGATTTTTACCCTCCACGCTGCCCTCCAATACTAAATTGGTGATCCCTCGATGCCTCAGAATTGCCCTACCAACCGATCCCTTTTTCTAGTCAAGTTGTGCCACAAACTCCTCTTCTCCTTAATCCCATTCAATACCTCCTCACTAGTTATGTGATCTACCCACCTTATCTTCAGCATTCTTCTGTAGCACCACATTTCGAAAGCTTCCATTCTCTTTTTGTCCAAACTATTTATCGTTCATGTTTCACTTCCATACATGGCTACACTCCATACAAATACTTTCAGAAACGACTTCCTGACACTTAAATCTATACTCGATGTTAACAAATTTCTCTTCCTTGCCATTGCCAGTCTACATTTTATATCCTCTCTACTTCGACCATCTTCAGTTATTTTGATCCCCAAATAGCAAAACTCATTTACAACTTTAAGTGTCTCATTTCTTAATCTAATTCCCTCAGCATCACCCGATTTAATTCGACTACATTCCAGTATCGTCGTTTTACTTTTGTTGATGTTCATCTTATACCCTCCTTTCAAGACACTATCCATTCCGTTCAACTGCTCTTCCAGGTCCTTTGCTGTCTCTGACAGAATTACAATTTCATCGGCGAACCTCGAAGTTTTTATTTCTTATCCATGGATTTTAATTCCTACTCCTAATTTTTCTTTTGTTTCCTTGCTTGCTCGATATACAGATTGAATAACGTCGGGGATAGGCTACAACATTGTCTCGCTCCCTTCCCAAACACTGCTTCACTTTCATGACCCTCGACTCTTATAACTGCCATATGTTGTCTGTACAAATTGTAAATAGCCTTTCACTCTCAATATTTTACCCCTGCCACCTTTAGCATTTGAAAGAAAGTATTCCAGTCAACATTGTCAAAAGCTTTTTCTAATGTTAGAATCGTAGCTTTGCCTTTCCTTAATCTATCTTCAAAGATAAGTCGTAGGTTCAGTATTCCTTCGCGCGTTCCAACATTTCTACGGAATCCAAACTGATCTTCCACGAGGTCGACTTCTACCAGTTTTTCCAGACAAAGAATTCGTGTTAGTATTTTGCAGCCGCGAATTATTAAATTGATAGTTCGATAATTTTCACATCTGTCAACACCTGCTTTCTTTGGGATTGGAATTACTATATTATTCTTGAAGTCTGAGGGTATTTCCCTGACTCACAAATCTTGTTCACCAGATGATAGAGTTTTTCAGGGCTGGTTTTCCTAAGGCTATCAGTAGTTCTAATGGAATGTTGTATACTCCCGGGGCCTTGTTTCGATTTAGATCTTTCAGTGCTCTGTCAAACTCTTCACGTAGTATGATAACATCCATTTCATCCTCATCTACATGCTCTTCCATTTCCATAATATTGTCCTGAAGTACATAGCCCTTGTATAGACCCTTTATATACTCCTTCCACCTTTCTGATTTCCCTTTTTTGCTTAGAACTGGGTTTCCATCTGAGCTCTTGATATTCATGCAAGTGGTTCTCTTTTCTCCAAAGGTCTCTCTAATTTTCCTGTGGGCAGTATCTATCTTACCCCTAGTGAATTTTAACAAGCGTTGCAGTCCAGAAAGTCTAGTCAGTACTGTATTTAGTTGTCTGTGTGTTACGTTGATACTCTACTACACATCAGCCCAAATGAAATGAAATTGAGCAGAAGTATTACCAAAAACCAGTTAAAAGTTAAATACATTTTGAAACTGAAGCTATTGTAAAGTAACACAAACTTTCATTATCAGGGCAGGTAAAATAGATAAGACATAAACGAAACTCAGTATTATGCGCAAAGATCAAATAAGAACTACACCGGTACTCACTTTCTTGGAGGGGTCACCTGGCGCTGTTATGCATAACATAGCCAATAGATGGCGAATAATTTCAGTTGTTGCCTGCAGTGAAAGGAAAGATCTGAAGCCATGGAATAAAACCACAGGTAGCACCTGTATCAAAATTAATTTGACACACCGAACGCTGTTACACATGTTCTCCTCATTTTCTTGAACAGAGTATATAGAATTTTATTTTCATAAAATTCTGTAAATGAAGAATTAACAACATATCCCAAACAGCTTTAATATGTTGTACAATACTTAAATATTTAGAACTTGAAATATTTAAAAATGCTGCAGAAAACGCAACCTCATACCTGGCATTTTTCCCGAGTGATTCTTGCAATTTCAGGAAAACACTTAAAATGGAATAAGGAAATATATTAAGCCTCCGTTAAAGTCTTGGCTAAAAGAGGGAAGCCTGAAAAGTGTTCCGTGCTACAGTACTCTCCCCTACTCCTCTGTGAGTCTCCACCTATAATTGATTAATTGCCCCTGGCTCATTGATTACTTCGACAGACCCTGTTCGCAGGGATAGCTAAAATAACTTAAAAAAATACGGTCGCCGATTTAATACTACTCAACGACTCCTCTAAATCGGTACAAATTCATCGAAATAGTAACGCTCTCGATCAAAGGCCATCGGCTCGATCCTACTTGCAGGGTTGGGAAGCAATATTGTGATCGTAGATCTATTGCAGGGTTGCATGGACGGTGGAACAGTGACACACAGTTATTGGGACAGGCCACGCTAAAGAAGTTACATGCACAGGAATCCTTAACCGACTTTCAATTTGTAGGCTATGATGAGAACAGAAATCCGTTGAGCGTGGGAAAAATCACAGAAATAAGTGCACCAGGTTTCATCTGGATAGCGTAACACGATTTGTTGCTGCTACAGTTACCTGTATGGCTCATGCACCTGGTAACAAATACTGTATTGAATTTTATCGCAAAAACCGTCCGTGAAACACTGCAATGTAACAAACTCAATTAATTTTCAATTACAGGTACCACAAGGTGGATGACAAAAGACATCCTTTTGGTTGAAGCTATAAGATGGGTCATGACCGATGAAGGGAGTGCAATGGGTTCTAAAAAAAATTTCAGAAAATATTTCGTTACATTAAAAAAATTTTAAAGCCAAATTTATGAAAACCGGTATTTCACTTCTCGGTTAGATACAAAGAAATATTTTTTAGGTGATCGAAGTTGCTATGGAACAAGAATAACTTGGGACTCCAGCTGCCAGAATCGCTTTTTGGTCAGAAGTACATTCGAAAAAGACGAAGCTTATATTACCTTAATTAGCGTGAAAAGCTTAGAAGGTGTTGCAATTTGTAAACGACATAAAAATTCGATTAAAAAATTAAAAATCTCTGCAAGCCGCACAGCCTACACGAGCGAAGCAGCGGCCGCTAAGATAGAAACAATAACTGAGGACTGGGTATGATACCAAAGTACACCTTCATCCTTCATAAATTAAGTACGCAACAAAATGTCGTTTCATCGTCGCTCGTAAGAACTGAAATTCCCGAAAACAAAGTGAAAACAATGATGCATTCCGTAATCCAGCGTGCTTTTCATTGGATTTTGAGAGCTTCAGTAACATACGTGTTCCTCCCTGAGCGTTTGTCACTGCCTGACAATTACTTGGTGTGCTTCATATAAGTATACGGATGTTACTCTGTGACACCCGTTCCCATTCGTCAGTGAGAGCCCAAGAGAGTTCTTGGAGAGCCTGTGGTGGAACAGAATGGCCACGAACACGTCTGTAAAGCGTGTCCCAAATACGCGCGATGTGGTTTAGGTCGGGACTCACTGCCGACTATTCCACTGCTTCAGTGTCTAGGCTTCGCAAGACATCCCTGCTGACGCATACCAAATGGACCATTTGCATTAGAAAAACTTCAGGGCCGCAACCGTATGCAGCAGCCACCGCACCGTCCAACAGGATCTGCTCGATGTGCTTCCTGACTGTAAGGCAACCATGGACAACGACCAGGTCCATATGGCTGTCAACACTGTGGCCTGCCGAAAACGTCACAGAGCCTATGAAAACTGTCGATTTCCTGGGCAACATTTCACAGGTGCTGCTCACCAAGGGGCCTCACATGGACGCAGTCATCACCTTGAGTCAGATGATATCTGGACTCGTCTGTGAATAACTCATTTCGGCAGTGACGAAGTTGCCAGTTGACATGGGAACGGCAGAATTGAAGGCGAACTGCAAAGTCATGTCATTTTAATCGGGGTATACGAACTGGATGTCTGGGTCCTTTCTCGTAACCCGTTCCTTACAGTCCGATCGGACACAGCGGGTCCAGTGGCGATTCTGAAATTATCTTGGAGTGTTCTGGCGTTATCCGTACGAAGCCGCAACATTCGTACGACACCGCAGCACAGAGATGGTCAGATGTCTTCACGTTGGGCTGTAATGCACTGCCAGCCGTGAACACTGACCCGTCTCCCTGTAACGTATCCACAGTCTATGGAAGACACATGGAGAGCCGTTGTCATCTACAGTAACACGAACGAAAGTCCATCCGTTTTGGATCAAACGGACCGCCCTTGCAAACGGCACTGCATTAAGATGTCGCATTGCATGTGCTTGGTTGAGCACAACGTCCACAAATGACAACTGTTATTTGTGTACTTCACTCAGGGACACCGGTACGCTCTTCCTTGAGAGGGGTCAAATGGATCAAATGGCTCTGAGCACTATGGGACTTAACTTCTGAGGTCATGAGTCCCCTAGAACTTAGAACTACTTAAACCTAACTAACCTAAGGACATCACACACATCCATGCCCGAGGCAGGGTTCGAACCTGCGACCGTAGCGGTCGCGCGGTTCCAGACTGTAGCGCCTAGAACCGCTTGGCCACCCCGGCCGGCCGAGAGGGGTCACCTGAAGCTGTTATGCATAAGATAGCCAGTAGACAGCGAATGATTTTAGTTGTTGCCTGCATTAAGAGTGAAGATCTGAAGCCATGGAAAAAGACCACAGGTAGAGCCTGTATCAAAATTAATTTGACATACCGGACGTTGGCCGGCCGCAGTAGCCGAGCGGTTCTAGGCTCTTCAGTCAGAAAGTGCGCTGCTGCTACGGTCGCAGGTTTGAATCCTGCCTCGGGCACGGATGAATGTGAGATGTCCTTACGTTAGTTAGGTTTAAGTACGAGGGTGAGTCAAATGAAAACCTTAAATATTTTTTTAAAGATTGTTTATTGTGCAGAAGTGGTGCAAAGCTGTATCACTTTTCAACATAGTCTCCCCCACGCTCAATTCAAGTCCTCCAGCACTTGCAAAGTGCATAAATTCCTTTAGAAAAAAATTCTTTTGGTAGTCCGCGCAACCACTCATGCACGGCGTGGCGTACTTCTTCATCAGAACGGAACTTCTTTCCTTTGAGTGGTCCAAACATATGGAAACCACTTGGTGATGAGCAATGGCGCCATTCCTTGCTCGCTCTCTTCGTTTCTGGTTGGTGGAACCGAACCCAGGTTTCGTCCCAGTATGATTCTTACAAGGAAGCCGTCAACTTCTCGTTCAAAGCACCGAAAAAGTTCTCCACAAGCATCAACACGTAGTTCTCTCATTTCAGGAGTCAGCTGCCGTAGCACCCATCTTACAGGCACTTTGTGAAACTGGAGCACATCATGCAAAATGTGGTGTGCTGACTCATGACTAATCTGTAAACATGCTGCAATGTCATTCAGTGTCACTCGGCGGTTTTCCTTCACTATGGCTTCAACTGCTGCAATGTTCTGTGGAGCCACAACTCGTTGTGTCTGATCTGGATGAGGAGCATCTTCCACTGAAGTCACAGCATTTGGGAACTTCCTACTCCATTTTGTAGACTAGCAGCTGTGACAAACATGCATCACCGTACTGAACCTTCATTAGTCGATGAATATCAATAGGTTTCACACCTTCACTACACAAAAACCGAATAACAGAAAGCTGTTCTTCCCTCGTGCAAGTCGCAAGTGGGGTGCCCGTCTTTATACTGATACTGCGACGATATGTATGCATCTGCACTATGCTGCCATCTACAGGCCATTCTGCACGCTGTTTGTAGGACGCTTACCAACTTACACGATAACGGCGCGAAATTTCGATTTGTTATCACAAATTTAAGGTTTTCATTTGACTCACCCTCGTAGTTCTAAGTCTAGGGGACTGATGACCTCAGATGTTAAGTCCCATAGTGCATAAAGCCATTTGAACCATACCGGACGTTGTTACACATGTTCTCCTCATTTTGTTGAACACAGTATATAGAATTTTACTTGCCATAAAATTCGGTAAATGAAGAATTAACAACATATCCCAAACAGCTTTAATATGTTGTACAATACTTACATATTTAGAACTTGAAATACAAGGGCTATCCACAAAGTACATTACATTTTGGAATTAAAAATAAATAAAGTATTGGAAATTTTTTTTATTATATACAGATGAAAGCCACACTAAAATACTACTTTTCTACATAGTTGCCATTTAAATTAAGGCACTTATCGAAGCGATGGACGAGCTTGGAAATTCCTTCGTCGTAAAATTGGGCCGCCTGCGCCTTCAACCGCGTGGTTACCTCTTCTTGAAGCTGTGTGTCGTCATCAAAACGCTGCATAGCCAACCACTTCTTCAAATGGCTCTGAGCACTATGGGACTTAACATCTATGGTCATCAGCCCCCTATAACTTAGAACTACTTAAACCTAACTAACCTAAGGACATCACACAACACCCAGCCATCACGAGGCAGAGAAAATCCCTGATCCCGTCGGGAATCGAACCCGGGAACCCGGGCGTGGGAAACGAGAACGCAACCGCACTACCACGAGATGCGGGCACCACTTCTTCATTGCTGGGAATAAGTGGAAGTCGCTCGGTGCCAGCTCGGGACTGTACGGCGGATGATGGTAGAGCACTTGCCCGCGAAAGGCAAAGGTCCCGAGTTCGAGTCTCGGTCCGGCACACAGTTTTAATCTGCCAGGAAGATTCATATCAGCGCACACTCTACTGGAGAGTTAAAATCTCATTCTGGATGTATCAAAATTAATTTGACATACCGGACGTTGTTACACATGTTCTCCTGATTTTCTTGAACAGAGTATATAGAATTTTACTTGCCATAAAATTCTGTAAATGAAGAATCAACAACATATGCCAAATAGCTTTAATATGTTGTACAATACTTAAATATTTAGAGCTTGAAATACTTAAAATTGCTGCAGAAAACGCAAATTCATACCTGGCAATAACAAAAACTGTAGAGTATGGCGAGAACTGCTTATGGCGGTCTCTTGTGCACATTCCGTCATGTGATTCTGAAATGAGTCTCTAGACTGAGGAACCGACCAAAAAACATCTTGCCTTCCTAGGTACGCTGTCCTGTATGTGTCCTGCAACACTTCCTCCCGTTACGACAAGCGTATTGGCCTTTGCTCGGCTAAAGCTGAGACCCCAAGTATTTAAACTCACGCATTGAACATCAGAGTCCACCTCAGCTGGACGTGGCTTATGTACTGCCACCGACTTTTCGAGTCCTTTCGATATGCACATAAATTCCAAAGTTCTCAGCAGGACGTCTGTAGAACGCCGGCACGCGCTTTTCGACGTAAAAAGCTTTTGTTCTCCCGAAAAACATCGCATTCCGAGAGCTGAGACGGAGTTCCAGGGGCGCAGATGAGTCAAAGGGTTGCGCTGGCCCCGTCAGAGATATTCCGTGCAATTGCCGGCGACACAGAGCGGCGGGAATCCGCCGTACGCGGGGAATCCGCGGAACTCCCAGAAATGAAGCGGCGGCCAGACGGCGGGCATTCCAACTCTGCGTGCTGGCCGGCTATTCCTGGAGGAATCTATAAAGCCGTCTGCTAACTGGCCGGGGCCGCTCTTTCGGTGGGACTCTGCGCCGAACGGCTTTATGCGTCGTTAGGCGCGAGTCGTCCGCAGCCGCGCGGCCCGGCTGGCCAGAGATAATTCGACCAGCGGCAAAAACATAACGAGGGGAGGCTCGCCGGCCGGTAATCTCGTGCGACTGCCAGGTCACGCGACACTGGAAGCTCTAATAACTGACATTTTCTCAAAGGAGTCTCTCTGTAAACAGCCCATTAGCCAACTTGGTCTTCACTGTGAATAAATGAATTGTTGAGCCTGTGAGGCGTTGCCATTTTTTTCTCCAATTGAGTCATTACATTAGATTAGCGAGGAATGACACACAAGTGGTTAAAGTGATGTCGCAATTAGACGACCTATTGTCTAGCAGCCCTAACAGCCCTATCTCTTTAAACTGCTGCGGAAGCAAAGGGAACTTCACAGCAAATATAAACATAGCCAAAGCCTTGCAGACAAACAAAAATTTCGCGAAGCGAAATGTAGTGTGAGGAGAGCTATGTGAGAGGCGTTCAATGAATTCGAAAGTAAAGTTCTGTGTACTGACTTGGCAGAAAATCCTAAGAAATTTTGGTCTGATGCCAAAGCGGTAGGTGGATCAAAACAAAATGTCCAGACACTCTGTGACCAAAATGGTATTGAAACAGAGGATGACAGACTAAAGGCCGAAATACTAAATGTCTTTTTCCAAAGCTGTTTCACAGAGGAAGACTGCACAGTAGTTCCTTCTCTAGATTGTCGCACAAATAACAAAACGGTAGATATCGAAACGGACGACAGAGGGATAGAGAAACAATTAAAATCGCTCAAAAGAGGAACGGCCGCTGCACCTGATGGGATAACAGTTCGATTTTACACAGAGTACGTGAAGGAACTTGCCCGCCTTGTTGCAGCGGTGTACCGTAGGTCTCTAGAAGAGCGTAGCGTTCCAAAGGATTGGAAAAGGGCACAGGTCATCCCAGTATTCAAGAAGGGACGTCGAACAGAGGTGCAGATCTATAAACTTATATCTCTAACGTCGATTTGTAGAATTTTGGAACACGTATTATGTTCGAGTATAATGACTTTTCTGGAGACTAGATATCTACTCTGTAGCAATCAGCATGAGTGTCGAAACAGACAATCGTGTGAAACCCAGCTCGCGCTATTTGTCCACGAGACTCACAGGGCCATAGACACGGGTTCCCAGGTAGATGCCGTCTATTCTTGACTTCCGTAAGACGTTCGATACAGTTCCCCACAGGCGTTTAACGGACAAAGTAAGAGCATGAAACTTCCTGGCAGATTAAAACTGTGTGCCCGACCGAGACTCGAACTCGGGACCTTTGCCTTTCGCGGGCAAGTGCTCTACCAACTGAGCTACCGAAGCACGACTCACGCCCGGTACTCACAGCTTTACTTCTGCCAGTACCTCGTCTCCTACCTTCCAAACTTTACAGAAGCTCTCCTGCGAACCTTGCAGAACTAGCACTCCTGAAAGAAAGGATATTGCGGAGACATGGCTTAGCCACAGCCTGGGGGATGTTTCCAGAATGAGATTTTCACTCTGCAGCGGAGTGTGCGCTGATATGAAACTTCCTGGCAGATTAAAACTGTGTGCCCGACCGAGACTCGAACTCGGGACCTTTGCCATTCGCGGGCAAGTGCTCTACCAACTGAGCTACCGAAGCACGACTCACGCCCGGTACTCACAGCTTTACTTCTGCCATTCTGGAAAGTAAGAGCATATCGACTATCAGACCAATTGGGTGATTGGACTGAACAGTTCCTACATAAAAGAACGCAGCATGTCATTCTCAGTGGAGAGAAGTCTTCCGAAGTAAGAGTGATTTCAGGTGTGCCGCAGGGGAGTGTCGTAGGACCGTTGCTATTCACAATATACATAAATGACCTTGTGGATGATATCGGAAGTTCACTGAGTCTTTTTGCGGATGATGCTGTGATATATCGAGAGGTTGTAACAATGCAAAATTGTACTGAAATGCAGGAGGATCTGCAGCGAATTGAGGCATGGTGCAGGGAATGGCAATTGAATCTCAATGGAGACAAGTATAATGTGCTGCGAATACAAAGAAATAAAGATCCCTTAATATTTAGCTACAAAATAGCAGGTCAGCAACTGGAAGAAGTTAATTCCATAAATTTTCTGTGAATACGCATAGTGCTCAGAGCCAGTACGCATTAGGAGTGATTTAAAATGGAATGATCATATAAAGTTGATCGTCGGTAAAGCAGATGCCAGACTGAGATTCATTGGAAGAATCGTAAGGAAATGCAATCCGAAAACAAAGGAAGTAGGTTACAGTACGCTTGTTCGCCCACTGCTTGAATACTGCTCAGCAGTGTGGGATCCGTACCAGATAGGATTGATAGAAGAGATAGAGAAGATCCAACGGAGAGCAGCGCGCTTCGTTACAGGATCATTTAGTAATCGCGAAAGCGTTACGGAGATGACAGATAAACTCCAGTGGAAGACTCTGCAGGAGAGACGCTCAGTAGCTCGGTACGGGCTTTTGTTGAAGTTTCGAGAACATACCTTCACCGAGGAGTCAAGCAGTATATTGCTCCCTCGTATGTATATCTCGCGAAGAGACCATGAGGATAAAATCAGAGAGATTAGAGCCCAAACAGAGGCATACCGACAATCCTTCTTTCCACGAACAATACGAGACTGGAATAGTAGGGAGAACCGATAGAGTTACTCAAGGTACCCTCTGCCACACACCGTCAGGTGGCTTGCGGCTTGCGGAGTATAGATGTATATGTAGATGTATTTGTAGAATAAGCAACTATGTGCCGGATACCAAAATAGGAATAGTACACTGACGGATAAAATCACAGCACCAAAAAATAATTACTGTAGAATAAAGAAATTACGGGGATACTTTTGTCTAGATGAAGGTGACATCCGCTTTGTGGCAATGTGTCTAGAACAAACACTCTGTGAAGTGCAGACAAGTGCCGGTCTATTAGAACAGTTCGAAGTTCCAACCGGCCTCAGACAGGGAGAGGTCCTCTCCCCTATATTATTCAACCTTGTACTAGAAAAAATACATCGGGAATTTATGAAACTGACCCCATTGGAATACCCCTAGACAACATGTCAATGATTCGACTGGCATACGCGGATGATATAATTCTAATCAGCGGTAGTAGAGAATAGCTCATAAGAATGACAGGCTCCTACTGCGAGATTACCAGTAGGGCAGGCCTGCAAGTCAGTGAAGATAAGACAGAATATACGAGTATGTCCTGAGCAAGTCAGCGAGAGATAGGGATCGGCTCACGGTGGACAGTCTCCGATTCAAAAGGTCGAATACTTTCAGATATGTTGGTAGTCTTTGCAGCGACCAGAACCACCTGTGAAATTGAAATAAATGCAAGAATTGTCGGAGGCAACAGAGCATACTTTAGCCTTCAGGATGTGCTTAAGAAAAGATCCCTGTCAACAAGTTTTAAGATCAGGCTGTACCGAAGTATGATTATGTTAGTGGTTATGTACGGTTGTGAAAGCCTCACATTTAGGAGAACATATGAAGAGAAACTATTTGTTTTCGAAAGAAAAATCCTCCGAAAAATATATGGTCCTGTGATAGATACGCACAGTCAGACATTATAAAAAGAATAAGAAGAAGAAGGTTGACCTGGGCTTCAAATGTAGCAGGGATGAATGAAGGGAGGATAACCCATGATGTGTTTCTGGCAGCTGTAACTGGAAGGAGGTATCGGGGACGCCCGCGGACAAGATGGAAGGACAATATTGACAAGGACGCCGAGGACATGGGACTAGGAGCGGGCGAGTGGTGGCAGGAGGCTGGCAACCGGGAACGATGGAGGATACGTGTGGAGCAGGCATATGGTCACTAAGGCCCAAGCCACGGATAAGTAAGTGATTAAAATTGCAAGACCACAGGTTAATGTAAGCGCGAGATAAGTCATAGCAAATGTGAAATGCTGGTACATTAACAGCCTGTGTAACCGCCACATTGTTGAATGCAAGCATGAAAACCGTGCGAACATGGGTTTTACAAGTGCCGGATGGCAATTTGTGTGGTGGAGTTCCATGCGTGTTTCAGTTGGCCTGACAATAAAGGGACGGTTAATGGTGTTCGTGAATGACGCTGGAACTGTCAGATGTTGTCCCATATCTGCTCGATTGGAGACAGATCCGGTGATCGAGCAGGCCAAGGCAATGCATCGACACTCCGTACAGCACGCTGGGTTACAACAGCGGTATGCAGGCGAGCGATATCCTGTTGGAAAACACCCCCTGGAATCCTGTTCATGACTACCGATTCGTCCGCTTGCCTTCGTTATAATCCTTAAACGGTGGTATCGGCGGTAGTGAAGTGAGCAAAATTACAACTGAATTATCTCATTTTCTTTACTTATAGCCGGCCGGTGTGGCCATGCGGTTCTAGGCGCTTCAGTTTGGAACCGCGTGACCGCTACGGTCGCAGGTTCGAATCCTGCCTCGGGCATGGATGTGTCTGATGTCCTTAGGTTAGTTAGGTTTAAGTAGTTCTAAGTTCTAGAGGATTTATGACCTCAGATGTTGAGTCCCATAGTGCTGAGAGCCATTTGAACCATTTACTTATACGTATCAAGCCATATTTGCAGAAAGGGGTATGTTTCTGAATACATAGATCTGTGCTGCATATACTACACTAGAAAATTAGATGACGACGTCGTCAGATTCGGTTCGACAGGGTAAGAATGTGCCAAAACAGCGCCCGTATCGTTTTCAAAGGCGTTTACCTTATGAGATTTATAGAAACATCGAGAAAGGTAAATCTGGATTAACAGCCAGATATTTAACTGGGATCATTCTGAAAGGGTGAGCGAACTTCTTTTATGTATAACCTTATTGACTAACCTTATTTCTTTTCTTCCATATTTCTCTCGACACATCTCGGTGTTTCTCTCTTCTTTGTTCTGTGTGAATGGCTCCAGCCTTCATCTTATGTTTCTCAAGGGTACCTTCGGAGTCCTGTAATTACTTTCTTAGTGCCAGCCATTCCTCAGTGCCCTGTAGAGTAGTTTGGAATTCGTCCACGTCCCTTCCAACTTCTTTGCACAATGTGAAACTGATTTTTAATTCACCAAAACAAGTGCATAACCGTTTTGTCAGTCTGCTGGGATTAATCCTTTGGATGTTGCCGTAGAAAGTTATTCTTTGTGTAAACAGTCTGTAATTTTTAAAATATGTGTATCAAGTTCACTATTACGGTGTCCTCTATACTGTGTTTGCTCTGTAACTGGTCCCAAAATTTTCCGTGGTATTTTTCTTTCCGTAAGTTCCAGTATTTCCATCATAGCTCTTTTGTTCCGAGTTAAATATGGTACGGCATAAAGTCTTCCGGGCGAATTACTGCATCCAGATTGTTGATAACATTGTGGTAAAAGTAACTCCGTTGTGAGACATGGAAGACTGCTAGAGACAGACCCACCACAGTATCATGCTTGGCGTTATGGCAGCGGGATACAGTGTGGTGGAGCATAGGGTTAGCACCCCGCTCTCGACGTGGAAACTCACTCAAGTAGCCCTCACTCTAAATTTGTTATGATGTGGGTTTGTGCGGCAATTCTAGTCCTGCCAGAAAGAAAAAATTCCTGACATTACTGAGACGTGAATACCCTGACCAGTATACTAAGGAGGAGGATGAGGAGCTGTTTCATATTTGAGCCTTGGAGTCAAAATATTTCAAGCGAGACATACTGCTGGGTGGATAGAACACAAACGAGAATTAATAACGAAGCAACGGTTTCAGAAACAATTTGCAGTAGTTAATTATGTGATATAACTATTCTACTTCAAGGACTGTCTCCAATATTGGGAAATGGTTGTTTCAAATGAAGTAACGAAAAGTAGAGGGAGCAAGTAATTTATGTTTGTGCAAGAGATTCTTAAGTATAACGACGAAATCTAGGGAATATTGCAGTGATGTATTGGCATATTTTGGAATCTTCATCTCCAGAAGAGATAAAATGTTTACAGTAGCGTGTATCTTCCGAGGCACTTTTTAAAAATTGGATAATCTTTCTTAGGCTATCCTGTTCCCTATACCTAATTTCTCTCCATTCCGTTTAAAAATAAACTGTCTGTAAATTTATCTCAAGAAGACTTCTGAAAATCTAGACAAGAAGGAACCCAGCAACTTCAAAAATAATTAACCTGCATGATAAGTTCACACATTTCGTAATGCAAGCAGGTCGTTTATTTCCATTTGCTTAACTGAATGCTTTCTCATTTCACAAATTACATTGATCGGTTGACGTGACAGGTCATGACGCCAAGGCAGGTAGAGAGATGTCGGCGTCAGCCGTGCTGTTCTATTGTACGATAGAACCAAGACCGCCCTCTCGCTTTCAAGGAAAGATGCCAGCCATAGAAAGTACAATGTCACAGTGCTCAGTTCGTTTACGGGGTACAATTTATTTCCGCGCGCAATAATCGACTGAAACAACCGGAATAAACTGGCTTCTGTCGAACAGGTGTGAACGATTTCTCTTTACACTATGAGGGTGTGAAATCGAGCGGTACGTCAATGGGCTGCATGAGCTGTACAGCTAGTGATGCTTTACAGTAAAAAATCATTAATTTCAGCACAGGAGCGGAGAAACTGCACACAGTATTTAGCAATAATGGAGGCAACTACAGAAATATGCTGAAAGCTTGTCGGAAATACACTGACGGAAAAAAAAATCGCATCACCAAAAAGTACTTATGTGACATGAACGAGAGTTGGTATGCATGTTTCTACGTCTGGTAGGTGATGTCTATTCAGATTTTGCGCCAGTCGCCTAAGAGTGGCGCTGGTAGCACCGCGATGAGGATATAAATCACGTTTGCTTTAAATACGCGCTGTGAGCGTTAGTTATCTTTGGGAATGGACGTGGTGTCAGTTATGAAAGCCTTTAAGGCGAAAAAAAAGACACCATTATCAACACGTCATTGAATTTGAACGAGGTCGTGTCATAGGACTACAAGAAGCTGCATGTTCGTTCTATGATGTTGCAGAAAGACTTGGCAGAAATGTAGCCTGTGTACATGATTGTTAGCAGTAGTGCTCACGAGAATTTACAGGGTTAAGAAGACCGAACTTCGGACAGCCACGTGGCACTACCGACAGGAAAGATCGTTGCGTTCAGCGTATGGCTCCGATGCATCGTACTGCATCTGCAGCAGCAATTTGAGCAACAGCTAGCACCAGAGAGACGTTAAGACCTGTTATAAATCGGTTACTTCAACGACAGCTCCGAGCCAGATGCCCTTTAGCGTGCACTCCATTGGCCGTAAACCACCGCCATTTGCTGCTTCAACTGCGACAAGCGAGAGCGCATAGGAGGACGAGGTGAAGGTCCGGCGTGTTTTTTGACGAAAGCTAGTTCTGCCTCGATGCCAGTGATGGTCGTTTGTTGGTTAGAAAGCCAGTTTTGCATCCATCGTGCTAGACACGCTCGACCTATATCTGGAGTTATGGGCTGTGGTGCGATTTCATATGGCAGCAGGAGCAATTTCTTGGTCATTCCACGCACCCTCACAGCAAATTTGTGCGTCATTCTCGTGATTCGACTTGTTTTATTTCCATTCATGAAATGTATTCCAGGGGGTGTTTTCCAACAGGATATCGCTCGCCCACATACCGTTGTTGTAACCTAGCATGCTCTACAGAGCCTCGACGTCTTGCCTTCGTCTGCTTGATCAACAGATTGTCTCCAATCGAGCACATGTGGGGCATCATCGGACTGTAACTCCAGCCTCATCCACAAACAGCATTAACCGTCCCTGTACTAATCGACGAAGTAAGTGCAACAGGCATGGAACTCCACCCCACAAGTTACAATCCGACACCGACACCTCTACAACATGGTGCATGCACATTTGCTTGCTTGTCGTAAAGAGTGTGGCGGTTAACCGGTTGTTAATGTACCAGCATTTCACATTTGCAACGGCTTACCTCACGCTTACATTAACTTGTGATCTTGCAACGTTAATCACTTAAAGATGTCACCTAGACGAATCTATTTCCGAAATTTCATTGCTCTACGTTAATTATTTTTTGGTGTTGCGATTTTGTTTCGTCAGTGTACATAAGTGGAAAAAGCGGATTCAAGGATACGGTATATGATAATGCTCTTTTAGACCATTGTTATTGTAGGAGATGGCCAATTTTAATCAGTTAACAGTTGAAAAGATGGCCAAGGTTTGTGCATGGAATCGATCACCAGTTATTAGAGAAAGAAAGCGTCTGAGCGAGCAGAGGCTATTGTGAAGTGAAGGTTAAATACAGAATTTCAGTATATTATACACTTTGTCTGCTTAAATCATGTCCACTTGTACGTGGAGCCCGATTTTGTAATATATTTTACGAAAAATGACATTAAAAGGTTATCACATGTAGAAGAGATTGTATCTTTGACACCACTGAACCAAAGATGTTGCTTGAGTGGCAGAATCGATTGTAAGTGCGAGCGCGCAGAGCGCAGTAGCAGTTGCCGTTGCACTCGTTAAAGGTAGGATGTAAGACTGTAAGCTAGTGGCTAGCGGACTATTGGACTATGGACGCAGTATAATACAGTTTAGTAAAGTAATGAAACTTTGTATACTTAGTTTTAAGTATGTAGCAACGCAATGTGGATTTTTCTAATTCTAACAGTACCATTCCTTGAATGTAGGAACCAAGAATCTTCCATCAGATTTAATGTATAGGTTGATTTGGTATACTCGATTTGTAATCTTTTGTTTGTTTTGTAATCCTGATACAGACAAGCTAATTTTGGAATCCAAGCATTTGTCAAACGATGTAAGACCTTTTGCCATGTAACTATCCAAGTATTGTTAACTACGTCAGTAAGTGGGAATTGTAGAACAGTTGAGAAGTTCACTGATTTTTAAGTTAACGTAAAATGTTTCACATCAGATTTTGTGAAGGAAAAACTTTATTTTGAATACAATTTTTGAACTAAAGAATTCGGCCTTAGCATATCCCCTTATCAGTACCCCATCCTCTTCCGTGTCGTGTTTGTTTAAATCCAATGAGTGTTTTTCAAAAGGAATGATTTTGCAACCAGAGTAAAAAAATGTTAATGTGCCAGAATCAGAAAAGTATTAATGTTTTTAACATTTTCAATGCGGGCAGCACTGCATAGCCTTGAGCCAATATCCAAAAATTGTCACTGGACGTTTGGAAGGTTATTGATTTATCAACTAATCTACTGACATTATTTGTATGATGCTGGTTTACGGCCGGCATTGCACTTCGCTGAACCAAGATTGGATATTTTGTATGCCTACTGTGGAGAAAACAGAATACTAAGATTACATCCGTTGCGACTTAACAGCTAAGGAAAATGTATTTCATTGTTTATTTGCATAGGGAATTTTATCAGTTTATTGCAGAGGGCCATAGAACTAGGTGCTCACGAGACTGAGTAAATTTCAGAGGGACTGATTTCATTATAGGCATTACACACTGGTTTTCAAGATTGAGTTGTTTAATTTTTCTTTGGATTACAGTAAAACTGATTAAGCACCAATTTGTTCAACAACGCAATACACAGTAAATTTCCGTCAGTCAAACATTACGCATTGTATATCCATTAACAAACACGAATAATTTAATTATAAAAGAACGTTTCACTAAGAGATATATTTTTAAAGGAACGTTACATTTTATATCCTTAAAGAAAGTTAAAAATCAGATATTTTGCACATATATGCATTAGATTATAAAAAACAAGAAATATCGAATACTCATTCAGAGCTAGTAATTGTACACATATTTCGGTAGATTAGGATACTATGGATAAGAGATGGCAAGAGTTGCCCATGAAACTCTCGCTGCAGAAGGTATTCCAACTATGGGTTAAGGCATCAGTTTTCGACACAACAGCACAAAATACGAGTAACTTTAGAGGTGCTTGTGTTGTGATTGAAAACTTTTGTAAAAAGACCTCTTGCATTCATCCGGAAGGCATCAGAAATTTGAAACCATTCTCAAAAGGGTTTGCCGGGATTGGATGACACAACAACCGTCTTGAATTTTTTAAATTTGGTGTTTAATAAATTACAAACTGGAACTCAGCACCGAAGGATCAAGGAACACTTGGATCGAGCTGACACGTCCAGAATCCTCGATTTTGTTCGAGATACTGTGGGAGAATAGCAGCCTAGAGAGAACTGTGTTGAAGTTTTAGAATTAATTTCGATCTACCACGTCGAAGCACCATGCGGCTTCTGAAGCAAAAGAACCGTGTATTCTTTCAAAACTTTAAAAAAAATCACGTAGTTGATCGTGGTATCTCTCATGTCACCTTACAAAAACCGAAAAGTCACAAATGAAACCTGTCTCCTGTCACCTTGACCTTCTTTAATCCTAATTTGTCTTCTGAATCAAAGATGAAAGTGCTTTGTCATTGAACTTGAGAACCGCCAGACGAAAATATTAGGGGATTGACCAAACCCCATTAATTATCAGTGACGGGACTGTGTAGTTCGTTTCTAATGAAGTAAGAGTATTTTAATCAGATTTGATCTGAATGAGAAGTTTTCAACACATCCTTTGCCGTGGTCTTTATTTAACCTTCATTTTCTTCATCTTCATTTAATAAATGAAGATTTAGTCAACACACCGTGCCCAGTTACAAATCTTGACCAGCTGTGGGCGGGGGGGGGGGGGGGAGGGGGGAGGGGGGGGTGTAAAGGGAATAAAAAGAAACTTTAACAGAAATTAACAAATTTTAAAAGGAAATGTGACTGTCTCTCGTCAGATTTGCCTTACAAACATTGTTGGTAGTAGCTTTGCAGACTGTATTATTAATGCGACAGTATGTTATGGTTAATCACATACTTCTGGGCAATATTCTTAAGATAATAATAAAGTTTTTACATGATTTTTTTTTCATTTGTTGGAGCCGAGGGGCAGCATTTCTCTTATTCCTAAGAAACCCATATTTCTCAGAGTTTGTATTTAAGTGCAATAGAACCAATTTGGAGAGCAGCACGAACAATAAATAAGGGTTGAAAAATAAAAGCCATTCTATTATAAATGCCTGAAAGATCGAGATGAATCCTCCATTCAGTAAAATGCTGCAGTTCTGTAAAACTTACATATGAAAAATACTGCCCTATAAGAATTACAGCTGCACTATACAAATTTCTCTCGATGAAAACCGTTCGTCGACTGAGTGAAAGACGTGGTATGTCACGTAACGGTAGTGATGTAGGTCTTCCGTGACATCTCGTTAATAGTGTATGCGACCTCTTTGCGTGGAACCATTTTAAAAGTCGAAGTATGCCAACTTTCGTATAACAGTCACTTGACTGAAGAATAAGTTTCGAGCCATAATATACTAAAAATTCCAAATTATGGACTAGAACGTCCAGGCCCAAATGTAACAAACTTTGCTAATGTCATATTCGAGCCGTTAAGTGACAGACACTTACATTCAAATGTTCTAGTTAAGTAGTTGTTACACTTCCACTTTCTCTTCGTCTGTTTTATTTATTCCTTTTGAGCCGTTTGTAATGTACGTGTCCCCCCGTGCCAGCCTGTACCTACGTTTCGATCACATTGCTAGTAAGACGAGCCACTCCTTTACTGGGCGGCTACCTAGCTGAGTTACGAGACGTGCTCGGTCTTAAACAGCCATGCGACGTGGCTGACTGGCGTGCCGGGTCAAGTTACTTACCCTTAATGAGGTCGTCCAGTCATTAAAGCGCCACGTTAATTGATTATTCACGTTTTTTCCAGATGCCAGGGACGCGATCCAAATGCGCAGCAATTTTGCTGTCTATTGCATTCTGTTTCTGCGAAAGGCTGTTATTAGCTTAATGCTAGCCGTCGAGTTAGTAATTTTTAATGAAGTTACAGCTACCACAGGCATTAAATTGCAGGACGTCACTAATGTCGGCCGAAGTTTTGCAAAACCAAAGATACCTCCGGTTATGTATAGGAAAGACTTCGTTACTTGAAAGTGGATGTGCGCGACTGGCTCATAAGTTTTAATGTTTCCGCGCTGAAAGTGGTGGCGGTAAACAAAATTTATTGTGAAGTCTCTCAATGCTTACTTTTCTGACTGTAGAATGGCATATAAGGACACGAATGGCACCTCCTAATAAGCAATTACTATCGCCATTACCGTAGAGCAGTAATCGAAAGCTGCATATTGACGTAAGACACTGGGAAACGGAAGAAAAGTAATTATCTTTGCTAAGAAATGTGACGCTCCATGCTGACAGAGCAGATGACTAAACGTGACAGAAGTTTTATGCGGAGGGTAGTCACTATATTTCATTCCAGCCGACGCTTCACGAAGCGGTCTATTTACCAGCAAAGCATTATCGACGAGATATGAAATTAGTGGTTTAATTACCAGTAAAGCATTATGGACGAGATATGAAATTAGTGTAGAAAATCTTCAGACTGCTTATCAATGCCATATTGTTGGAACCTTATGTAGTATTGTCATGAATGTATAGAAAATCCAGATGGATTTTTAGACAACCGTTGGGATTATTCTATTTGCATAAAAAAAATACGTTTGCAATATTTGAACAGAGAGGTTCATGTAGATACCTCTTCAAGAGGCCTTTCGCATTTATTTTATGTATGATTACGTCACATTGCTAGTAAGACAAGCCACGCATTTATAGGACGGCACCTGTCTTGTTTCATGACGTGATGAGAGTTCCTTGTTCCTTGGTGTGAAAGTGTCCTACAGAAGCGACAGTTACTGGAAAAATGACACTTTATTTTTAACATACTAAGGTGACGAGCTAGAACAACATAACCAGCCCTTTAAGGTGGGACGTTCATTAAAAACACACACTATTTACAAGATGCACCAAATCCACAATTTGGAATATACGGCAATGAAATTTTGTGCCATGCTTTACATGAAATTAACAGTGTTAAGTTCGTTTGACTATACATATTTAACTTTTTCATGCAATTTAAAAAATTTATTTTCAGAAAAAATAATACATCTACCTTCTTCTCAGAAACTATTCAAGAGATTTCTATAAAATTTTCTCTGTTTATCTTCTTTGGATATAATAAGCTTCTCCAATCGGTTTTTTTGAATAAATAGGAGAATTTTATATATTTATATTTACAAATGGCAAGGACCTTATCGACCACACGTCTGATCTACAAGCCTCTTCCATTTCCTTTTGTTGAGTGTACTGTTTGTCCACTCAGTGTTCATGTTCATCTTAATTGTGTCTACCCGGATGTTATCTCTCCATCTACTCTTAGGTCTTCCTCTTCCTCTCGTTCCATCTATTGTCCTTCCGAATGCTATTTTAGGTAGTGTGTTTTCTGTCGTTCTTGCTATATTGCGTGCCCAGTTCAACTTTCTCTTCTTTAGCACATCTACGATGTTATGGTGTCTGTACAGCTCTCTTCATTCTTCATTTCTTCTTATCCTCCATGCCATGTTATCTCCATCATATACTGGACCAAAAATTTTTCTTAGCATTTTTATTTCAAATATTAACGGTTTTCTTCATATTTCTTTCTACAAATTACTGTTTCACATCCCTATAATGTTACTGGTACAATGGTCGACTGATGCAAGCGGATTTTGAAGTTAGTACTAATCGATCTTTTCTGGAAGATTTTGGTAAAACTAAAGAGCGTTTTGTTCGCTGTTGTTTGACAGGCATCTGCTTCTATATCCATTTCATTATTGTTAATAAACAGACTCCCTAAGTTCTTGAAGTGGTCAACTGTTTTGAAAGTGAACCCATCTACAGTCAAAGGTGCATCACTTTGGTTTATCTTACTTATGACCAGATATTCTGCCTTTTCTCCATTAACATGTAATCCTGCTTTCTCAGAATTTTGTAATAATTTTGTATCATTTTGATTAAATCTGTCTTGTAACTACGTATTAATGCTACGTCATCTCCTACATTTAGATCCCCATTGGTTTGTTTTTGCTAAATTCTCTATCATTCTTCTCTAAGACAGGATTAAATAAAATAAGTGAAATGGTGTCTCCTTGCCTCAGTCCAGTGAACACCTTGAAATTTTCTGTTTCTCCTACAGGTGCCTTCAAACGACATAAAGTTTCATCTGTACAGATTTTAATTAATCTGATTACCTTTGATGGTATTTCAAATTCCCTCACTATATTTAAAAGTATCTGTCGGTGTGTGCTATCGTAGGCCATTCAGAAATCTACAAATAATATGTGTACATCTACATTGAATTCCCACGCATTTTCAGTTATCTGTCTTAGAGTGAAAAGATGATCTAATGTGAATCTCTGTGGAAACTGCATTGTTAGTCACCAATTAATTCTTCAGCAATTGGGATCAGTCTGTTTAATAGGCACGTCAATAGGATTTTATAAGTAACATCCAGTAAAACAATTCCTCTATAGTTGTAGCACAAAAGGGGATCATTCTTCTTAAATATGGGGCATATAATTGCAGTTTTCCAGTATACATTTATGGTTTCTGTCTTCCAAATTGTTTCTATTAAAGATTGTAGTTCTACTTCCAATTGCGGTCCTCCATTCTGTAATAACTCGGCGTATATCTGGTCTTCACCACAAACCATGTTATTCTTTAATTTCTTTGTGGCATGTTTTATTTCATTTCTGATGGGGTGGTAGCTTAAACATCGACTGTATCATGTTCTACAAATTTACAGTAAGATTGTGGATCATTGCAGTTGAGTAGTTGTGAAAAGTATTGAAATGCCTGGGCTAGCAGAACAGAGCTGATTAAGTTGTGCAAAGGGACCAAAATAAGTTGCTGTCAGTTGCACTCAACATACAAACTTTATTTATGAACACACAATGTTACAACAATGATGGCCGGCCGGAGTGGCCGAGCGGTTCTAGGCGCTTCAGTCTGGATCCGCGCGACCGCTACGGTCGCTGGTTCGAATCCTGCCTCGGGCACAGATGTGTGTGATGTCCTTAGGTTTGTTAGGTTTAAGTAGTTGTAAGTTCTAGGGTACTGATGAGCTCAGATGTTAAGTCTCCTAGTGCTCAGAGCCGTTTGAACAACAAGGATGCAAAACACTCAAAAATTAAATCGATCTCCTATGATTAACTTTACATCGGTTGAAGGCCACACTCAAAATCCAAGACACAAGGTCTAAGCAAGAAATTTAAATACAAAGTTTTCTGGATGTTTCACCCAAGAATATTTTCTAAATCTTGCCTTAGCAATTTAATTTTAATGGAACTTGGCTGGAGGCCGCATATTAAGCAATAAGAAGAGTTTCAATCAAAAGGCAGAAGGCCTTATCTTCAAACATTTCAGGCAAAATAAAAAAGCATAAAAATCCTATGCCTTAAGGGCAAGAAAAGAACATTAATTTAAGAGATATTAAAACTTGGCTGAAGGCCGTTCATCAGCAAATAATTTAACAGCCTAAGCCCTAGAAAGAAGAGTTTCAATTTTAAAAGGCAGATGGCCATATCTTAAAATATTTCATATAGAATTCGGCTGACGGCCCCTATAAAGAATAATAATCGCATGCCTTAAGAGCAAGACAAGAACATTAATTTAACAGGTATTGATACTCGCTGAAGGCCACGCATCAACCAAATAACTAAAACCCAAACAGGGAAATTACTATATAACACACAGGGAAAGGCGCTCAGAAGTTTCCAAGGGTCGGCCTTGGATTGTAGCACTAAAGCCCGTTTAGGTGAGACAGGCAGCCTGTCCAATGATCTCTTAATGTGAAGGCAACCCAACCGACAGACAGCCGACCTACCAATCAACAAAATGAATTCCGCTCCACGCAATCAGCAAAACGACCACAAGATTTCAATACGACGACACACAGAATATTGGCGCCCACAACGACCAATAACACCTCAGCTGTCTAACTACACGGCCCACTGGACAGCAACAACACGATGAAGAAAATACACTGCTGAAAATTACGTCAACGGCCACAAGGCAGAAGATACCGCTGGCCAACTTCAATAACAGGGAGTAAATTAAGTTACACTCCACAGGAAGATCGCGGGAATCATAGCAGACTTGAATACACACACGTTGTTGCTCACGGGAAATTCCCAAAAGCGACAACCAGGATCAAACGAAGAAATGTGGTTGAGGCTCGATAGTATGTTAAGTGAGGACTTAACTTTCATGTCCAAGATCGGTGGGTGGCGAAATTCGTAGCACTTGCAAGCAGCACCTCAGACTCCAACAGCGCACGCACACCACCAGCGGCTTCGGCCCGAATCCGCGCGACGGGGACTTCCTCGCTGCTCCACGTCAACTGACCGACTGCTCAGGCCCGGAAACGGTGAAAGGACCAAATATACGTCTGCCGATGAGACGACCAACCGAACGACCAACCAATGGTCGTCCCGCTCCAATCTCCCTCCGTCTGACAGTTCATGTGTGTCGCCAGCGGTCGGCGAGCGCTGGCTGTCTGCGCCTCACCGGCGCTCCGTCCCCGACTTCACTGCTGCTGTGTCCCGACTGCACTGCTGGTCCGGTCGCTCCAGGCATGGTACGACAGTGCACTTGTCGATATTAGCTGCTGATGCCACTCACAGACAAGTAAGGTAAGAAGTTAGTGATGCCAGTAAATGGAATAAGAAAACGAGGCGGCAGTACCGTAAGAGAAGATGGCAAGCAATAAATGGAAACAACACGAGCCATGCACGGCTCAGCCATGTACATAAAAAACAGTATACTGTTTGACACGACACTGAACAGATATTTGAATGCTGAGCAGGGGCAGTTAAATTTAGTAAAACGAAACTTCTAATTGTTGCTGTTTATAAGCCCTGTACCTCTGAATTCAGAGCATTTTTGCTCAAGCTAGAGGAGGTTCTCGATTCACTTTGTAGGAAGTACCAGAAATTAATCAAATATGGTGACTCCAATATAAATTCTGTATATGATGGTGCAAGAACAAGGATGTTGGTAGATCTTCTAAATTCAAACAGCAATGGAGAGTTTTTTAAACCTTGTCAAGGAACAAGAGTTGCAGGATGTTTATGGTGCCGATAACATAGATGATAAATATAATGCTTTCCTTAACACATTTCTCATGCTCTTTGAGAGCTGCTTTCCATTAGGACGTTCTAAATTGGGTACTAGCAGTAATAGGCAGCCTGGGTGGCTGACAAGTAGGATAAGGAAATTATTTAGAACAAAGTGGGAATTACATCAAAATGTTAGAAGTAGTCACAATAAAGCTACAGTAGCCCATTACAAACAGTATTGTAAGGTGCTTAAAAATGTAAGGTGCTTAAAAATGTTATTAGGAAGGCAAAGAATATGTGGTACGCAAATAGAATAGCTAATTCACAGGATAAAATTAAAGCCATGTTACTGATAAATCAGATATATATATATATATATATATATATATATATATATATATATATATATATATTAGCAGAATATTAAAGTACTATGCTGAACATGTTAGCCCTGTATTTAGCCATATTTGTAATTTTTCCTGTAGGAATGATCAGTTTCCTGAACGATTAAATTTCAAAAGGCTCTGAGCACTGTGGGACTTAACATCTGAGGTCATCAGTCCCCTAGAACTTAGAACTACTTAAACCTAACTAACCTAAGGACATCACACACATCCATGCCCGAGGCAGGATTCGGACCTGCGACCGCAGCGGTCGCGCGGTTCCAGGCTGAAGCGTCTAGAACCGCTCGGCCACTGCGGCCGGCACGATTAAAGTACTCAGTAGTAAAGTCGCTTTATAAAAAGGGAGACAGGGATAATATAGGTAATTTTAGACATGTTTCTATGCCATCAGCGTTTGCTAAAGTTATTGAAAAGGCTTTGTATGTAAGGATAATTGATCATTTATATCACACAATTTGCTATCAAATGTACAGTTCGGCTTTAGAAGTCGTTTAACAACTGAAAATGCTATATTCTTTTTTCTCCTTGAGGTACTGGATGGGTTAAACAAAATGTTTCGAACGATAGGCATATTTTTTTGATTTTAGTAAGGCGTCTGATTGTGTTGATCACAAAATATTGCTTTAGAAGTTAGACCATTACAGAGTACGGGGAGTAGCTCACAACTGGTTCACCTTTTATTTTAACAATAGACAGCCAAAGATAATTCATTAATTAAAACTTCCGGGCTGAATTGCCGTGGTCCATATATAAAACTTCTTCTCCTTCCTGACGTTTCGTTGCCGGCTGCGGGCAACATCATCTGAGGTGAGCTATGATTAGCCAAAGATCATTGTTCACAGTGTTGAAAATGGCTGTAATGTGGGGTCTGAGTGGGGTACAGTCAAGTGGGGGGAGCCCCAAGGATCAGTGTTGGGACCACTCCTGTTCCTTATTTATGTAAATGATAAGCCCTCGAGTACTACAGATAACTCTAAAATATTTCTGTTTGCTGATGACACTAGCTTGGTAGTAAGGGATGATGTGTGCATTGGCTCGGTTTCAAATAGTGCAGTTAATGACCTAAGTTAATGGCTTGTACAAAATAAACTAACTCTAAATCACAGTAAGACTCAGTTTTTACAGTTTCTAACATACAATTCAACACAACGTGACGTTTTAATTTCACAGAATGTGCATATGATTAGTGAAACTAAACAGTTCAAATTTCTAGGTGTTCAGATAGATAGTAAACTGTCGTGGAAAGCCCACGTTCAGGATCTTGTTCAAAGACTTAATGCTTCCATTTTTACTATTCGAAAGGTATCTGAAGTGAGTGATCGTTCGACACAAAATTAATCTGCTTTGTTTATTTTCATTCGCTTATGTCGCATGGTATTAAATCTTGGGGTAACTCTTCCCACTCTAAAAGGGTATTTTTGGCTCAGAAATGGGCGGTTCGGGCAATAAGAGGTGTAAGTTTACGAATCTCTTATCGACCCCTGTTCACGAGTCTGGGTATTTTGGCATTGGCCTCTCAATATATATATTCCTTACTGTCATTTCTTGTAACAAGATTAACTTATTTCCAAGAATAAGCAGCTTTCACTCAGTTAATACTCTGCAGAAATCAAACCTGCATTTGGATCGGACTTCCTTAACTCTTGTGCAGAAAGATGTGCAGTATACGGCTTGTTCCATTTTCAATGAGCTAACACTCGAATTCAAAAATCTTAGCAGTAATCCACGCGCTTTCAAATCGAAACTCAAAGAGTTTCCTCGTGGGTCACTCCTTCTGTTCTGTCGAGGAGTTCCTTGGTAAGTTAAGTTGCTTCTTGTGGTATTATTGATTAGGTTTACTTAAACGTATTGATTGACTTTTTTCGGGTTCATAAACATTTTGTTTTTATCTGTTATTACTTTTAGTTGTACTTTCATGTAATGACGCGTTCCTTGACCTTGGAGATTTGCTCCTCAATTTGATCCTACGGAACTTGACGTGTCAATAAATAAATAAAAAGGTCAGCACACACTTCATTTTATCAGCATCCACTGATAACGATGGAACTGTTGTTCGTCGAAATATTGTGCACCTTCAACGATTGTATCCGGCAATACACCCGCGTACCTTCGAATCACTTTCAGCAGTGAGTGTAGGTCTTATTTTATTTGTAATTGGGTTAAGTGTTAGGCTTACGCTACTCCATTTTATGACGCCTGTAAGTTGAGGGTACGAAAAATGATGTTCGCTATGTTGCCCCTTCTTTCCTGCCGATGGAGATCTGTTTTCTTGTACTCTCTATTAGATGTGTAATTCTTACGCGATATCCACAAGATCACTTAGCATTAAGAAAACGTAATGTAACATCGAAAACGATTGCGGATAAAATAAGATGTGTAAATACAACTGAATGTGTCATCCCTACTACATAAAGATTATCACAAAAGGTCTATTTTGGGCCTGCTGTGGTGTGGTGCTAACAGATTATATTCTTACGGGGAAAACCTTTGCAAGGGCGTATCGTGACAAGGTTACGGGAGGTTGCCAGAGAGTTTTATTTGCTCCACTACAACATCACAGCTCTCCACAAGACACATTCGCATGTCCTGCATTTTCGGCTATCAAATATTGCCTCATCTCTCGTAATCTCTTGACATGACTTCCAGAGACTTGTTCATCTCTCCTTGGAGGAATAAACCATTACGTGACAGGCATTTCCGAATGTGAACGAGATGGTTTTTGAAGTGAAACGTTTTGAGAATATCTGAAAGACAGGGCTCTACAAGACCTACACCAAATCATCCATTGTTGGGGAATAGGAGCGCTATGAAGTATGGATATCTAGAGAAGGCCTGACACTACAATATGTGATCAAAAGATTCTGTACACCTCGCTGAAAATGACTTACAAGTTCGTGGCACCCTCCATCGGTAATGCTGGAATTCAAGCCTTGATGACGGCTTCCACTCCTTCAGGTATATGTTCAATCAGGTGCTGGAAGGTTTCTTGGGGGATGGCAGCCCGTTCTTCACGGACTGTTGCACTAAGGAGAGGCATCGATGTCGGTCGGTGAGGCCTGGCACGAAGTCGGCGTTCCAAAACATCCGAAAGGTGTTCTATACGATTCAGGTCAGGACTCTGTGCAGGCCAGTCCATTACAGGGATGTTATTGTCGTGAAACTACTCCACCACAGGCCTGCCTTATGAACAGGTCCTCTAACGTGTTGAAAGATGCAATCGCCATCCCCAAATTGCTCTTCAACAGTGGGAAGCAAAAAGGTGCTTAAAACATCAGTAGCCGGCCGCTGTGACCGAACGGTTCTAGGCGATTCAGTCCGGAGGCGCGCTGCTGCTACGGTCGCAGGTTCTAATCCTGCCTCGGGCATGAATGTGTGTGATGTCCTTAGGTTAGTTAGATTTAAGTAGTTCTAAGTGTAGTGGACTGATGACCTCAGATGTTAAGTCCTATAGTGCTTAGAGCCATCTGAACCGTTTGGAAACATCAGTGTAGGCCTGTGCTGTGATAGTGCCACGCAAAACAACAAGGGATGCAAACCCCCCCTCCCACGAAAAACACGACCACACCATAACACAACCGACTCCGAATTTTACTGTTGGCACTTCACAGGCTGGCAGATGATGTTCATCTGGCCATACCCACACCCTGCCATCGAATCGTCACATTGTGTACCGCAATTCGTTACTCCACACAACGTTTTTCCACTGTTCAGTCGTGCAAAGTTCACGCTCCTTACACTAAGCGAGGTGTCATTTGGTATTTACCGGCGTGGTGTGTGGCTTATGAGCAGCCACTCGACCATGAACTCCAAGTTTTCTCCCCTCCCGTGTAACTGTCATAGTACTTGCAGTGGATCCTGATGCAATCTAGAATTCCTGTATGATGGTCTGGATAGATGTCTGCCTATTACACATTACGACCCTCTTCAACTGTCAGCGGTCTCTGTCAGTCAACAGACGAGGTCGGCCGTACGTTTCCACTTCACTATCAAATCGGAAACAGTGGACCTGGGGATGTTTAGGTGTGTGGAAATCTCTCTTATAGACGTATGACACAAGTGACACACAATCACCACGTTCGAAGTCCATGAGTTTCTCGGAGCGCCCCTTTCTGCTCTCTCACGATGTCTAATGACTACTGAGGTGGCTGATAGGGAGTACCTGGCACTAGGTTTGTTTGAAGGTCGTCATTTAATATTTTTCGAGGTGATAATTAAAACTTTACTATCCCTCGTAAGTCTACACATCTCTGAAGCCCTTTCACTTATCCTACACTCCTACCCTTCCTGGTCATCCGCCGCCCTCTCCTTTCTGTCTCTCTCTCTCTCTCTCTCTCTCTCTCTCTCTCTCTCTCTCTCTCACACACACACACACACACACACACACACACACACACACTGTCTCCCTCTCTCTCCCTCTGTCTCTCTGTTTATGTGTGTGTGTGTGTGTGTGTGTGTGTGTGTGTGTGTGCAGGTTTTGCGGTCTGGCTGATGATTATTGCTCTCGGATACAAGGCAAGCTCCTCTTGTACACATCTGGCCAGTCGTTCGGCCACTGACCTCGCACGTCTGCGAGCTGAAACGTTAACATTGTACGAGCCGCACAGATCGAGTGGTAAGAAAATGGCTTTGCATATGACTTGACGTCTTACGCGGATTTACGATACAGATCTCGCGTCGTGACTGGTCCGCACGAACGGGGCAGAATATGTATTTATCCATCGCTTCAGGAACAGTTCGTCCGCGCCTCCTTATGAACTCGCTGGGAAGCGGTCTTTCCACTCCGCAATCGATTCGTTGCGGGAATTGCAAAGAAGCGATCGACGGGCGTTGGTCGTTCTCCAGTATTTGGAGAAGTGTAGCACTTTCTTCTTGTTTCTTTCCCTTCATAAAACTACCCCACCGAGTTCGCCAACGCAGAAGTGATTCTCAGTACCATGCAGTTACACAAGCGTCGAACCGAATATCGTTATTGAAAAGTTGTTTTTCTAAGATGTTCTCTTTGGTCAGGACGATAGACAGGACGAATTCTTCCCATTAAAGATTATAGAATTTGGATTCCTTTGGGATTACAACGGTCACATTGCTTCCTATTAATTCGTATGACTCATTCATTGATTAACTTTATAAATGGTTCAAATGGCTCTGAGCACTATGGGACTTAACAACTGAAGTCATCGGTCCCCTAGGACTTAGAACTACTTAAACCCAACCAACCTAAGGACATCACACACATCCATACCCGAGGCAGGATTCGAACCTGCGACCATAGCGGTCGCGCGGTTCCAGACTGTAGCGCCTAGAACTGCTCGGCCACCGAGGCCGGCGATGAACTTTATAAATAGCTATTTCAGTAACACAAATTAATTCAAAGACTCATACACTTTGACAGCGCTTTGCACGGATGATTTAAGTTACCCCACGGTCATAGTAGCTAATTAAATGTAATCGTATTAGTGTTATGATGATTTCCTTCACAATTTATTGCACATGGTAATAGAGCTTCGATACAAGAAATGAGAAATAGAAATTAATTTTACTGAGCTTAACCTCAGAACATGAGCGGTATACAGTTCGTCTTTGCGTGATTTAATTATCGTCACCATCATCACTTCCGGAGATTAGGCCAACTCCCTGTTCCATCTTCGAAGCTTACAGTTGAGCCCAACTTATTTCGGGCCTACCAGTATTCCTTCTCCCTCTCGGCCTCTATTTCAACTGTTGTTTCGTCAGTCTTTCTTCTGGCATTCTGCTCACACGATGGGTGGGCCTCGAACTGTGCTTTGGGTCTACCCAGGCTCTGGCCACGTGTAGATGAAGATGAAGATGAAGTACAAAAATGTCCAGTGAAAGACAGGAGGACAGCAACATACATCATTTAGGAATGAAATACGCGTCGGGGAGAGACGGCGAAATGGCTGCGGAAAAATGCGAAGAATTAGAAAAGGAAATGGTCATCAAATGGACTGACTCAGCATAAGTTAGTTTAAGTTAGATTAAGTAGTGTGTAAGCTTAGGGACCGATGACCTCAGCAGTTTGGTCCCATAAAAAAAGGGACATCAAGAATGTAATGGGAATTCCAATGTTAAACGCAGAGAGATGAGCGCATAGGTAAAAAGAATACACTGGAGACCTCTATGAGGGGGAAGAATTGTCTGGTGACATTATAGAAAAACAAATTGGCGCGTATATGGAAGAAATAGGGCATCTAGTATTAGAATCAAAATTTAAAAGAGCTGTGGAAGACTTAAAATGAAATCAGGAAGCACGTATAGATAACATTCCATCTGAATTTCTAAAATCATTGGGTGAAATGGCAAGACCTACGGAAAATATCATCCATTCAGTTCCGAAGATAACAAGAGGAAGTAAGTGTGACAACTATCGCACAATCAGCTTAACAGCTGATGCATCCAAGACAAGAATAATATTCGGAATAATATACAGTAGAATGGAAAAGAAAATTACGGTTCTGTTAGATGACCATCAGTTTGGCTTTAGGAAAGGTAAAGGCACCACAGAGACAGTTCTGACGTTGCGTCTGATAATGGAAACAAGACTGAACGAAAATCAGGACACACTCATAGGAATTGCTGACCGAGGAAACGCGTTCGAAAATGTGGAAATGGTGCAAGGTGTTCGAAATGGTTCAAATGGCTCTGAGCACTATGGCACTTAACAGCTACGGTCATCAGTCCCCTAGAACTTAGAACCACTTAAACCTAACTAACCTAAGAACATCACACAACACCCAGCCATCACGAGGCAGAGAAAATCCCTGACCCCGCCGGGAATCGAACCCGGGAACCCGGGTGCGGGAAGCGAGAACGTTACCGCACGACCACGAGCTGCGGACAAGGTGTTCGAAATTCTGAGAAAATTAGGAGTCAGCTATAGGAAAAGAAGGGTACTACACAACATGTAAAAGTATCAACAGGAACAATAAGAGCTGAAGACCGCGAAAGAATTGCTTGGACTGAAAGGTGTGTAAGTCACGTACGTATTCTTTCGTCTCTGCTGTTCAACCTACACATCGATGAAGCAATGATGGAAATAAATGTATCGTTAAGGGATGGGAGTGAATGTCAGGTTTAAAAGATTCTCTGATGAGATACCTGTCCTCACTGAAAGCGAAGAGAAGTTTTGGACGTGTTGAATAGATTGAACAGTCTAATGAGTTCAAAAAATGTTCAAATTTGTGTGAAATCTTATGGGAGTTTACTGTTAAGGTCATCAGTCCCTAAGCTTACACACTACTTAACCTAAATTATCCTAAGGACAAACACACACAACCATGCCTGAGGGAGGACTCGAACCTCCACCGGGACTAGCCGCACAGTCCATGACTGCAGCGCCATAGACCACTCGGCTAATCCCGCGCGGCAGTCTAATGAGTATAGTGTATAGGTTATGGATTTTGAGTAAACGGAAGAAAGACGAAATTAATTACGAACAGTAAAAAGATACTAGCTGTAAACTTAACATCCAGATTGGCGACCACGACGTAGACGAAGTGAAGGAATTATGCTATCTTCAAATCAAAATAACACATGACGGGCGAAGATAGAAGAACGTAAAAAGCAGAATATCATAGGCACAAAGCGGCCATTAATGACCAAGAGATGTGTGATAGTATCAAATATCGGCCTTAATATGAGGAAGAAATTCCTGAGAATGTACGTTTGGTGTACAGTGCCTTACGGTAAATGTGGGAAAACCAGAAGAGAAGAGAATTGAAGTGTTTGAGATGTGGTGGTATAGAAGGATGTTGGTGGACTGATAAAGTAAGGAATGAGAAGGTTCCCCGCAGAATCGGCGAAGAACGGGAATCATGGAAAACGCTGACAAGAAGAAGGGACAGGATGATAGGAGACATATAAAGACATCAGGAAACAAACTCCATGATAGTAAAGGGAACTGTAGGCGGTAGAAACTGGAAAAGAAGACAAGAGTGTGCTATAGGAAAAAGGAAACAGTCCGGACACGTTCTGAAGACCACGTGATAGCCGACCGACTTCCGTGTCATCCTCAGCCGTTCATCATCAGATACAATATGAAAGAGCATCTCACCACACTCCCAGCCATTGGCGACGTTTCGACCTTACAGCCGCTAGCTCTCAAGCAGGTAGCTCCTCAGCTGGCTGGTGTACCGGGTCCAGTCCTCGCACCAAGGAAAAATTCCTGGCAGTACCTAGAATAGAGCCCGAATTCCATGCAGGAGCCTCTGTTTTTGTGTTAACTGCTCGGCTACGGAGCGGGCTGTGATTCGATTACATCAAGCAAATAATTGAGAACATCAGTTGAAAGTGCTACTCTGAGATGAAGAGCCCTGATTTTCGTGACCCTTAAGTGTCAACCTACATCGTTCTCCGAAAGTTAGCTGTGAAATTTGGAAATTGATATCCGTATATACAGATTGATATGCGTATATACAGATGTGAAAATTACCGAACTATCAGTTTAATAAGTCACAGCTGCAAAATACTAACGCGAATTCTTTACAGACGAATGGAAAAACTGGTAGAAGCCGACCTCGGGGAAGTTCAGTTTGGATTCCGCAGAAATGTTGGAACACGTGAGGCAATACTGACCCTACGACTTACCTTAGAAAACAGATTAAGGAAAGGCAAACCTACATTTCTAGCATTTGTGTACCTAGAGAAAGCTTTTGACATTGTTGACTTTCAAATTCTTAAGGTGGCAGGGGTAAAATACATGGAGCGAAAGGCTATTTACAATTTGTACAGAAACCAGATGGCAGTTATAAGAGTCGAGGGACATGAAAGGGAAGCAGTAGTTGGGAAGGGAGTTAGACAGGGTTGTAGCCTCTCCCCGATGTTATTCAATCTGTATATTGAGCAACCAGTAAAGGAAACAAAAGAAAAATTCGGAGTAGGTATTAAAGTCCATGGAAAAAAAAAAAACCCTTGAGGTTCGCCGATGACATTGTAATTCTGTCAGAGACAGCAAAGGACTTGGAAGAGCAGTTGAATGGAATGGACAGTGTCTTGAAAGAAGGATATAAGATGAACATCAACAAAAGCAAAACGAGGATAATGGAATGTAGTCGAATTAAGTCGGTTGGTGCTGAGGGAATTAGATTAGGAAATGAGACACTTGCAGTAGTAAAGGAGTTTTGCTATTTGGGGAGCAAAATAACTGATGATGGTCGAAGTAGAGAGGATATAAAATGTAGACTGGCAATGGCTAGGAAAGCGTTTCTCAAGAAGAGAAATTTATTAACATCGAGTATAGATTTAAGTGTCAGGAAATCGTTTCTGAAAGTATTTGTATGGAGTGTAGCCATATATGGAAGTGAAACATGGACGATAAATAGTTTAGACAAGAAGAGAATAGAAGCTTTCGAAATGTGGTGCTACAATAGAATGCCGAAGATTAGATGGGTAGATCACATAACTAATGAGGAGGTATTGAATAGAATTGTGGACAAGAGAAGTTTGTGGCACAACTTGACAAGAAGAAGGGATCACAAATTTAGCATTGGAGGGGAGCGTGAAGGGTAAAAATCGTAGAGGGAGACCAAGACGTGAATACACTAATGAGATTCAGAAGGATGTAGGTTGCAGTAAGATGAAGAAGCTTGCACAGGATAGAGTAGCATGGAGAGCTGCATCAAACCAGTCTCAGGACTGAAGACAACAACAACAACAAAATTTGAAGGCTCTTGCCGTTTTCTTTGGGGGGGGGGGGGGGCGGAGGTGATCTGCCCCTCCCCGTTTCCCTGCTTGGAGTCGCGCCAGCTGTGAGTCCCGCTCCATCCTGCACTCGACATGGCCACAAATACCCTCGTTGGGGCAAGGGCTGTACCTCGCCGTGTGTTCTGCCGGCAGCGGCTGCGAGGGAGGATGGCCACGAGCTGCTTGTTAGGTGGAGCTAGAGGCGGCGCGCAGTGTGAGCTCGGGCGAGAGGCTAACGGCCGACGCGCCGGCCGGAGCGAAATCGCGGCGGCCACTGGACCGTGCAGCGACATTTGACGGGAGGTGCAGGCAAATGGCTGCAGCCGGCCACACGCTCCTGGCTGTTGACCCGCGCCGACCGCCTCCACTGGCCGCTCCGCCCTCACTGGCGTTGTAGATGCAACAAAAAGTCACAGCGCAGTTTACAACTGTACGTTGCACACGAAGGCAGAGTCATACAAGCTCAAGGCCTTACCAGTCCTCACACCGGGTCAGGTGAACCAACACCGACTCAAAGGAAGGCATCGACGCTTGTTGGTGACGTCACGTCAGCTAGGCACGGCGAACGCCAGGTCTCTTGCGGGCATACTCATAATGGTGGTGTCTCCCTCTCTGACACAGGAAAATGTGAAACTATTGGCGGTAGTTGACCAACACACATTGTTGTGAGAGATTTCTCCAATCAATTATTTGTGCAATTCATTACACTTCTTAACAAATAGCGTACTATGAACTTAAATTTCCACCTGTTTTAAGGATTGACATACAAAAACAAGTTCGTGGTCCAGCAGCAATGGAATTCGTGCTTCTTTACCTTATTTGTAAATCTGAGGAAGTTACGTTTGTACTGGGTTGCTTTTACCAGAAACTGTGAACATATTGGTGCTCTTCTTTAAGTATCTTGCTTGACTATGGGGTGAGGAGCACTGAATGTTAATGAAATATCTTGCGATTGTACACGTTGGGGGAGGGGGTGGGGGACAGAAGAAGAGCCAAAAGAGAGATACTAGTTTTATCAAATAAAATTTGTTTATCTTATAAATTTTCTCTTTTCAGTTACAAGATGAGAATATTTATCTTTTCTAATGTGCATGTTTAAAAAAGTTTAAGCTCAGCAGTATTTTCGATGTATGAAGCTATTTTGTTTCCGGTTTAGAATTCCTTTCGTTGAAAACGACTGTACTCTAATGACTGGCAACAGTTGGACATTTACACATGTAAATTAGTTCACATTTCCAGTGACGATGTCAAACGAAAATAAATAAATAAATAAAAGAAACGAGTTAACTGTAAGGGGGTTGGGGTAAGTTTCGATAACAAAATGCATCAAGTAAATATAGTTACTTGAATGTAAAATTTCCGATGCTTGCAATGGGTCTCGCCGGCCGAGGTGGCCGAGCGGTTCAAGGCGCTACAATCTGGAACCGCGCGACTGCTACGGTCGCAGGTTCGAATCCTGCCTCGGGCATGGATGTGTGTGATGTCCTTAGTTTAGTTAGGTTTAAGTAGTTCTAAGTTCTAGGCGACTGATGACCTCAGATGTTAAGTCCCATAGTGCTCAGAGCCTTGCAATGGGACAAAGCATCTTCTCATATTGATCTAGGTTTGTTCCGACAGGATTCAGTAATACAGAACTATGATCTTCATTTGTAGCTTTACGATAGTAAGAAAATCTTTCATCTAAATACCAAGCATTTTGTCCAAAAATAAGAGATTTATAGTGATAAGCACGCCCAGGCGTTTCTGCCTGCAACAGACCTGGCGTTCGCCGTGCCTGGCTGACGTCACGTCACGAACAAGCACCGAGGGCTTCCTTTGAGTCGCTGTTGGTTGAACCGACCGATACCTAATATCGGCTTCATCCCGTGACGTACTGATGATGCGCGGTGCGACGTCATACATATAACCAGGAGTAGAACACAGCACTGAGTATTATTATTATTCTTTTTTTTTCTTCATACTGGGTTTCAAAGTAACTTGTGACAGACTGATATGTAGCGTAGCTCTAGGTATAGGTTTGGTTGATATATCACAGTTTGATTGCGAGTTGGAGAAGTGAGCAGATGTGAGTACGGAAACTTACAATGGAAAAATCTCCATCGCAGCCCCTCTCAGATTTAGTGGTGAGATGGCCCAGTGGATAGCCCGTCGAAAACTAAACACGGATCAACCATGAAAATAGGAAGACGTACTGAACCATGAAAAAAAAATAGAAACAGTGAACGCTCCAAGTTCAACAAGTGCAATATTGAGCAAAGATGAACAGCCACGGCGTCGTGTTTAAGTGCCGACACGGTAGCTCAGCGTGTTCGGTCAGTGAGCTGACTGGTCTCTGAAAAAAAAAAAATAATAACCCTCAGTGGAAGGGTTAACAAACGAACTTTAACGGATGTCATGTGACGTCCACAACGTTCAACGAACAAAGTGCGCAAAAAAAAAGTGTTCACGATGTTGCACTGTACAGGGTGATCCATTGATCATTGATAGTGGCCGGGCCAAATATCTCACGAAATAAGCATCAAACGAAGAAACTATGGCGCTGCCATAGGTCAAACGGATATCAAATGCTTTTTTAAAAATAGGAACCCCCGTGTTTTATTTCATATTTGTGTAGTACGTAAAAAAATATGAATGTTTTTGTTGGACCACTTTTTTCGCTTTGTGATAGATGGCACTGTAATAGTCACAAACGTATAAGTATGTGGTATCACGTAACATTCCGTCAGTGTGGGCGGTATTTGCTTCGTGATACATTACCCGTGTTAAAATGGACCGTTTACCAATTGCGGGTAAGGTCGACATTTCAGATAAGTAATTTTCAGTGAAGATGATGTCGCGGCTAATCCGCACATCAGTAGCTGACAAATTGCGCGGAACGGGGAATCTCATAAACTCGGTATTGAGAATGGTACATCAACATCGATTGCACCCGTACCATATTTCTATGCACCAGGAATTGTATGGCGACGAGTTTGAACGTCGTGTACAGTTCTGCCACTGGGCACAAGAGAAATTACGGGACGATGACAAATTTTTTGCACGCACTCTATTTAGCGACGAAACGTCATTCACCAACAGCGGTAACGTAAACCGACATAAAATGCACTATTGGGCAACGGAAAATCCACTATGGCTACGACAAGTGGAACATCAGCGACCTTGGCGGGTTAATGTATGGTGGGGCATTATGGGAGGAAGGATAATTGGCCCCCTTTTTATCGATCGCAATCTAAATGGTGCAGTGTATGCTCATTTCCTACGTATTGTTCCACCGATGTTACTACAAGATGTCTCACTGCATGACAGAATGGCGATGTACTTCCAAGATGATGGATGTCCGGCACATAGCTCGCGTGCGGTTGAAGTGGTATTGAATAGCATATTTCATGACAGGTGGATTGGTCGTCCAAGCACCATACCATGGCCCGCACGTTCACCGGATTTGACGTCCCCGGATTTCTTTCTGTGGGGAAAGTTGAAGGATATTTGCTATCGTGATCCACCGACAACGCCTGACAACATGCGTCAGCGCATTCTCAAGGCATGTGCGAACATTACGGAAGACGAACTACTCGCTGTTGCGAGGAATGTCGTTACACGTATTGCCAAATGCATTGAGGTTGACGGACATCATTTTGAGCATTTATTGCATTAATGTGGTATTTACAGGAAATCACGCTGTAACAGCATGCGTTCTCAGAAGTGATAAGTTCACGTAGGTACATGTATCACATTGGAACAACCGAAATAAAATGTTCAAACGAACCTACGTTGTGTATTTTAATTTAAAAAAACCTACCTGTTAGCAACTGTTCGTCTAAAATTGTGAGCCATATGTTTGTGACTATTATAGCGCCATATATCAAAAAGCGAAAAAAGTGTTCCAACTAAAACATTCATATTTCTTTACGTACTACACGAATATGTACTAAAAATGGGGGTTCCTATTTTAAAAAAACGCAGTTGATATCCATTTGACCTATGGCAGCGCCATCTAGCGGGCCAACCATAGCGCCATCTGGTTTCCTCCTTCAAGCTAGACAAGTTTCGTTCTTTATAGTTTTTTCGTTTGACGCTTATTTCGTGAGATATTTGGCCCGGTCACGATCAATGGACCACCCTGTATAGCGGACGAGACATGTTCAAAACTTCCTCGAGCTGTTTATTTTTATCTATTTTTTCATGACATTATAAACTGCCTGTCCGGTCATTGAAATATTTGCTCTCTTTCTGTAGTCTTTGCAGTTTTCATACTATACATTCATTATAGAATATGAGTCACGTGCTAAGAATACGTGACCGTCGGAAGTAAACGTAATGGATAGTGAGAGCAGACAATAAACAGATGTGAATGATGTTACAACAAAGGAGTTTCAAGAGTCAGAACTTCCAAAATGGAAAGCAGCTTCAAAAACGTTAAAAACATATGTTTTGACAGAGCACAGAGAAAATGCGTGATTGGGAAACTGTTGCGTTCATTTGTTGCAGCTTATGTGACGGACTATTAAGTTTCCATCATTTCCCTGGGAGTGATCACATTCACACTCAAACGAACACGTAAATCCGGCAAGGAGGCACATCTCACTCACTCACCAGGCGTACAAATTAGGTGCGTCGGTAAGAGATGCCTGTCATGAGAAACACGTACTGGCAGTAACGCAGTGAGTGACACACCAGACGTGTTTTCCGGTCGAGGATTCGGTTGACTAGCCGCCTTGTCATAAAAATTTTGCGCTAAAAATAAATAAATAAAAAATTGTCACGAGGGGGGTTTGAACACAGCTTGCCACCTTGGCAGTTCACCACCAAGATGTCTTTTAACCACAACGCCGTTACTCTTTCAGGCTGCTGTCTATTGCACTTCTTGTCCTTTCTATTTTGCTTCTTTTGTAACAGTTCAGTACACCTTCTTACTGTTTCCATGCTTGACATGTGTTCAGTTCTTGGCGGGCTGTCTACTGAGCTGTCTTTCGGCTAAATCTGAGGGCGAAGCGATGGGAAGTTTCCCTTGTTAGTTGTGAAGATAGATGATCTATAACGTAACACAAGCCTAGATTACCATGAAAGTTGACGTTTTGGTTCTGAGTTCGTGAAGTGATATCGAACAATTCAGTTAATGCCTTAAATCTTTAGACAGCCGCCAATAACACCCCTCTCCCCTCCCCCCCCCCCCTTCCACCGTCCCGGCCACACACACACACACACACACACACACACACACACACACACACACACACACACACAACCTATGAAGATCCATATAATCCATGTAAAGAGTGTAACACTGTACCAAATTCAGCAAAGAATAGCCCCTTTCCAGCAAGTTTAGTAGTTTCAGACATCCAAAGAAGATGTTGTTGCACATAGGCTTAACTATAATTCTTTTGGTGGTACTGACTCATATTATTAAGATGCTAAAACATTCGGTGTTCCGACCGTGTTGTAGCAGTCCCGTCCTCAGAGCATTTACCAGTTTCGATGGTGAGTGGAAGGTGCTCTATTGTGTGTCTTACGGTGCCATAAGACGATCAACGTCACGTGCGTTCACGCCGGATATTATAAAAGAAGGCGCGGCAATACACCTGTCGCCCAGTAGTGCCGATGTAACGAAGCTATAGCGACATACGTGCTTCCTGAAGCGCTCGCGACTCAAGAAAAGAGACTTATGGAGGAAATATTTCAATTACAGTTAGTTTTATTTTGTCGATTGTCTGTTGTCAGTTTACTCGTGTCCTGTGAATGTCTACTTTTGTACAAATAGGCAGAAATACAGGGTGCAGACTACATCTGACATACTGCATGGGAATCCAATTATCAAGTTATTCTTTTCAAACTAAATAAAATTTTCCTAAGTAAAGTTGTAAGTTGCTGTGGTCACCCAATTTCAGATAAGTAATTTTCAGTGAAGATGTCATAGACGTATACGATACATTTCCCAAGAGAAGCCGTTAACCGCATCTTTTATGGACTGAGGTATCCATGGTGTGTTAGTTTTCTCGCTAATAGTGCACTTAATGTCTGACGGCATTAACAGCCAGCTGGAAGGAAATGATGCAAAGGTAAATCCACGCATCTTGTCACGTAATCGCAATACCGTTGTCATTAGTTTTTACGGTCACGCCGCTTCTCGTACCTCTGCAACAGCGAAGCAGCTTCTTCCCTAGTATAAATCCGGTGCCTGTCAACGGTCGTTGCGTTGCAGTACGTTATACTGGACAGTGTAAATAACATACGCTCGGTCCACCATCGTCATTAGTGCAACAAGATAAGGCCTTCTATGAATATACTGCGGCGTTGCGTCACAGCTTACGGTGACACGCATGGTCAGTAAGCTTTGCAGATCCGACGGACTATTGCAAGTTGTGATATAAATAATTAGCCATAAAAGTAAGCCATGAAATCCTATGGAGGGGATCTAACACGTGAAATGGGCGATCACCTGAGTTCTAACTGATTTTTCGGATTCCGTATCTCAGTCAGTAAAAAGGGAACCCTTAAAGAATCACTTCGTTGTTCGTCTGCTACTCTGTCCGACGGTTAAAAAATTTATGACGCCTACTAAGACTTATGGTCCCTTGGCGGTGTACAGAAATTGAAGCTCTTTAGTCAGTGCAGTCAAAAGATACGGGCATTTATGTCACATATTTACCAAAATACTCGTTCATCAAAAGCTATAGGGTACTTCCTGTTGGGAAGAAGCAACGTTTCACAGTACAACCAAAGAAAGAAATCCAGAACTCTAAATCTGTAATTACATTACACGAAAAAAGTTAAGACCCCTTTTTCTCGGAATCGGGGAGACATAGCAAGTTGAAATTTGTGTCATATACTAAGATCTACAGCCCCCTTGACGGTATAATTAACGTTGGCTTCTAAGTCGGTGCAGTCAAAAGATACCGCCATTTATGCCACATAATCTGATACTCGCAAACTCACTCATGAAAACCTAGAGGATACTTCCCACTAGATACTTCCCACTAGCCTATAACTAGACTAGTCTGCGAATGTTTGTTTCACATACAACCTGAAACGCCGGATCTACATGCAGCAATGGCTCCTGGGAAACTGATGATGGATAAATAGCGAAACGCGATATATGAGCAATAAAGTTTGTTACGGAACAGAACAGTAAGCGGTAGAAATTAGAATTTTTTTTTTTTTTGTTAAAACTCACTCACATTGCCTCGGACAAATTCAAGTCATGCCAGAGAGAGAGGCGGAAGAAAGAGAGCCATTGTATCGCAAGTGGATCAGGTTGATGAAGCTGCCTGCTAGGTAAGGAATAAACATTCAGCAGAAAAGAGGACAGAAAACCAATGGAAGGGAGACAGACACATCCGTTAGCTGAAAAGGCTTGTTGTAAGAAACTGTATCTCTTTCAAAAGACCGACACAGCAGTTAACAGCCTGCCGAGTGAATGTAGCAGAATAGCTTCCTAGTGTATATTTTCGCTTTGCTAGAAACTCCGTCACGCCACTAAGCTTTGATTTTGTGCTAGTAGACAGCACACAGTTTTGATCATAGCATTCTAGTTTGAATATTCGTCTCGTGCAATAACTTTTCAGCAAACAGGATTTCTAATAACAAATATCTGTAAATGCATCAGTTTAAGTAGAGAAATTTATTTCTGTTTAATAGCTTGTGGTCTCAGGCCGTGCGGTTCTAGGCGCTTCAGTCTGGAACCGCGCGACAGCTACGGTCGCAGGTTCGAATCCTGCCTTGGGCATGGATGTGTGTGATGTCCTTAGGTTAGTTAGGTTTAAGTAGTTCTGAGTTCTAGGGGACTGATGACCTCAGATCAGTGCTCAGAGCCATTTGAAGTATTTTGAGCCATTTCTCAGAGTACAGCGAGAAATCTGCACGGCAACTTTCAGTGTTACTTTGTTCTCCCTTGGCATATTTTCAAACTCAGTAGCGCCGTTTGATACCTCACATCTATTTTATACACAGTACGATATCACTAGGGACTGTGCTTGTTGTGAGCGGATACAAGGAGAGTTGGCTGCTGTCTGTAAACAGCTTCAAGGTAATGCTCACAGTTGCGGTGACGTCGGGGCGCCAGTGACGAGGTCTGCGACATCTTTGGTGCTACTGGAATCCCCTGGTGACCCGGAAGTCACTGCAGCTTCTGATATGCAACATCTGACCTGGTCCGTCCTCACTTCAGAGTGGCTGGCAGACAGTGGTGGGTTCGCGCGTCACTGGGCGCAAGGCGAAACAGGGAGCAGACCCTGCGGCTGGCTTGCTATGTCTTAGCAACAGGTACGAGGCGCTACTGTAGGGAAGCAGCCTACTCACGCCGTAGTAAATTCACATCAGTCTTTGCATTGTGTGCCAGCCCAGTCCGCTGTAACTAGCTCTGACGTCATAAATGTTGCGCAATACTTTAAAAATCAAGCAAATAACCTAAAACATTTCTAGCATGTCAGGAGCAATACTAAAACAACATGTGTTGAATATCAGTTCGATAACTTTAGCCATTTTCGAAATTTTGATGTTTTCTTTAAAAATCATTGGCGCAACAGAAAAGAGCTAGAGAATTAAAAATTGATAATTAGATTCATTTTTCATAATTATTTAATAAAAACAGTCTTCTGGATCTCACAATTTAAGATTTTAGTGGAAATTCATGATTTTCTGGTTTTTGTCTTAAGACTTAAGGAAGCAAGATAGATTAAGTAGGCTAATAAATAAGGCTAGGATGTTTATATTTAAGTAGGTTGGAGATCCGCTATAACTATGAAGATGTGAGAAGTTTCATTTGAATACCTATAAATCTATAGCGATAGCGTATCTCCAAAGGGCCAGTTCAGAGCTTGTCTACTGCGTGCAGTGTAATTAAATTAATTCTCTCGCCCAAAATATTTAACTTAGTCACGTCAAAATTTTATTATCAATACTTACCTGTGTGCTGAATGCACATTTAAATTGAGAGCTTCATCGGCCATCAGCAAAAGAAGCTATAATTTATTCAATAACTTAATGTGGTGCATTACTAGCCCAGCGGCTAGTCGGGAGAGCCGATTTGATCAGGCGTTCCCTTAGCCGTCCGCACCGCGGCTTTATATATAAGAACGCTGCGCGAGGAAGAAGGGCCCCGGTTCTCTCCAGATGCTGAATAGCACGTCATCTGTGTCGGGAGTCGCGTCGCGTCGGTATCATTGCTACAAACAGCCTCGGATGCCGTATTAAGTTACTCGGAATATGCATAACCATGAAATCATTTTCGAGTGAAGTGTTAATTCTGGGATTAAGTAAACTGTAGGAGCATCCAATGAAAGGTCCCAGAATTAGTACCGCTTACTGAAGTTTATAATGCACAGATAGTATTGGGAACAGAAAGCTGATTGAAACCAGACGTCAATGACAACGAAATCCTAAGTTCAGACTGGAATATTTATCGTAAGGATAGGTTAGTAGGTAATGGTGGTGGCGTGTTATTGCAATAAAAAATTCGATAAAATCTAGCGACGTTATCACGGATTCCGAATGTGAACTAATCTGGGTGAAATTGAGTATGAAAGAACGGTAAAAAATGGTGATCGGATGCATTTATACACCACCTGGGTCACAATCTGTAGTTGTTGAGCGCTTCAGACAGAACTTGTAGAGTGTCATTAGTAATTTTCCTGATCATGCCGTTGTAATAGGGGGTGACTTCAACTTTCCGGGTATAGATTGGGAGTGTTATGCCATCAAAACTGATACCAGAGTCAAGGAATCGTGTGGCATTGTTCTGGATGTCTTCTCCGAAAATTACCTTGGGCAAATAGAGAACCAACTCGAGGGGGTCACGTCTTCTGCCAACAAACAGACCAGAACTTATCGAATCAGTTAACGTAGACGAAGGTGTCGGTGATTTTAACGCTGTGGCAACATCTATGACGACGGGCTCTACAAGGAAGTTTAAGAAGGGTTGTTGTTGTTGTGGTCTTCAGTCCTGAGACTGGTTTGATGCAGCTCTCCATGCTACTCTATCCTGTGCAAGCTTTTTCATCTCCCAGTACCTACTGCAACCTACATCCTTCTGAATCTGCTTAGTGTATTCATCTCTTGGTCTCCCTCTACGATTTTTACCCTCCACGCTGCCCTCCAATACTAAATTGGTGATCCCTTGATGCCTCAGAACATGTCCTACCAACCGATCCCTTCTTCTGGTCAAGTTGTGCCACAAACTTCTCTTCTCCCCAATCCTATTCAATACTTCCTCATTAGTTATGTGATCTACCCATCTAATCTTCAGCATTCTTCTGTAGCACCACATTTCGAAAGCTTCTATTCTCTTCTTGTCCAAACTATTTATCGTCCATGTTTCACTTCCATACATGGCTACACTCCATACGAATACTTTCAGAAATGACTTCCTGACACTTAAATCAATACTGGATGTTAACAAATTTCTCTTCTTCAGAAACGCTTTCCTTGCCATTGCCAGCCTACATTTTATATCCTCTCTACTTCGACCATCATCAGTTATTTGGCTCCCCAAATAGCAAAACTTCTTTACTACTTTAAGTGCCTCATTTCCTAATCTAATTCCCTCAGCATCACCCGACTTAATTAGACTACATTCCATTATCCTTGTTTTGCTTTTGTTGACGTTCATCTTATATCCTCCTTTCAAGACACTGTCCACTCTTCCAAGTCCGTCCGCCGCTCGTGGTCTCGCGGTAGCGTTCTCGCTTCCCGAGCACGGGGTCCCGGGTTCGATTCCCGGCGGGGTCAGGGATTTTCACCTGCCTCGAGATGACTGGGTGTTTGTGTTGTCCTCATCATTTCATCATCATCCAGGAAAGTGGCGAAATTGGACTGAGCAAAGATTGGATAATTGTACGGGCGCTGATAACCACGCAGTTGAGCGCCCCACAAACCAAACATCATCATCATCTCTTCCAAGTCCTTTGCTGTCTCTGACAGAATTACAATGTCATCGGCGAACCTCAAAGTTTTTATTTCTTCTCCATGAATTTTAATACCTACTCCGAATTTTTCTTTTGTTTCCTTTACTGCTTGCTCAATATACAGATTGAACAACATCGGAGAGAGGCTACAACCCTGTCTTACTCCCTTCCCAACCACTGCTTCCCTTTCATGTCCCTCGAGTCTTATAACTGCCATCTGGTTTCTGTACAAATTGTAAATAGACTTTCGCTCCCTGTATTTTACCCCTGCCACCTTAAGAAGGGTAGGAAGATATATTTGCTCAGCAAGGGTGACAGGATACAAATTTCAGAATATCTCAGCAGCCAGCATAAATTATTCGGTAATGAGGACGATGATGTGGAGAACAGTTGAAAAAATTCAAAGGCATCGGTCAATATGCCCTGTACAAGTATGTTCAGTGTAAGGTTTCAAGGGTGGGAAAGATCAACCAAGGTCTAATAGCTGTGTTAAATAACGGCTACGTAAGGAAAGAGTACTTCATCTCAGATTCAAGAGAAGTAAAAACCTAGCTGACAAACAAAAGCTGAACGAAGCGAAAATGAGCGCAAGGAGAGCAGTGAGAGAAGCGTTCAATGATTTGGAAAATAAGACGTTGTCAACCGTCCTGAACAAAAACCCTAAGAGATTTTGTTCGTATGTAACATTAGTAAGTGGGTCACAATCATCTATTCACTCTCTCAGCGACCACACCGGCACAGAAACGGAAGATAACAGAGAGAAGGCCGAAATACTGACTTCGGTCTTCCGAAGTTCTTTCACAGCGGAAGATCGTAACATTGTCTCTCCTTTCAATCGTCGTATGAACGTCGAAATGGCAGATATTGAGATAGCTGATTTAGGAATTGAAAAGCAGCTACAATCACTTTGTAGTGGAAAGGCTTCAGGAACAGATGAGATACCTGTGAGATTCTATAAAGATTATGCGAAAGAACTTGCTCCCCTTCTAGCAGTAATTTATCATAGATCGTTTAAACAACGAAAGGTACCTATCGACTGGAAAAAAGCGCAAGTCATTCTCGTTTTTAAGAAATGCCGTAAAACAGATCCACACAATTATAGACCTATATTCGTTGACATCAATCTGCTGTAGAATTATGGGACATATTTTATGCTAAGGAATTATGACGTTTTTGGAAAATGAACATCTCTTCTACAAAAATCAACATGGATTCCGCAGAGATCCTGACAAGGGAACCTCCCCATCGCACCCCCTTCAGATTTAGTTATAAGTTGGCACAGTGGATAGGCCTTGAAAAACTGAACACAGATCAATCGACAAAACAGGAAGAAGTTGTGGGGAACTATGAAAAAAATTAGTAAAATATACAAACTGAGTAGTCCATGCGAAGACAGGCAACACCAAGGACAGTGGGAGTCAAGGAGCGCCGTGGTCCCGTGGTTAGCGAAAGCAACTACGGAACGAGAGGTCCTAGGTTCACCTCTTCCCTCGAGTGAAAAGTTAATTTTTTATTTTCAGTTTATGTGACAAACTCTTATGTTTTCAACACTTTTTTGGGAGTAATTATCACATCCACAAGAAAACCTAAATCGGGCAAGGTAGAAGAATCTTTTTACCCATTCGCCAAGTGTACAAGTAAGGTGCGTCGACTACATATTCCTGTCATGTGACGCACATGCCGTCACCAGTGTCGTATAGAAGATATCAGACGTGTTTTCCTGTGGAGGAATCGGTTGAACTATGACCTTGCGATCAAATGTTTTCGGTTCCCATTGGAGAGGCACGTCCTTTCGTCTACTAATCGCACGGTTTTGCGGTGCGGTCGCAAAACACAGACACTAAACTTATTGCAGTGAACAGAGACGTCAATGAACGAACGGACAGGTCATAACTTTGCGAAAATAAAGAAAGTAAAATTTTCAGTCGAGAGAAGACTTGAACCAAGGACCTATTGTTCCGCAGCTACTCATGCTAACCACGGGACCACGGCGCTCCTGAGGTCACATTCTCCTTGATGTTACATATGTTGCGCTTGGACTACTCAGTTTGTATGTTTTGCTAATTTTTTTCATAGTTTCACACAACTTCTTCCTGTTTTCTCGATTGATCTGTGTTCAGTTTTTAAAGGCCTATCCACTGTGCCAACTTATAACTAAATCTAAGGGGGGTGCGATGGGGAGGTTCCCTTGTGAGAAACTCAGCTCGCTCTGTTCCTCCATGAGGTCCACAGCACAATGGACGACGGCGCTCAGGTTGATGCCGTGTTCCTTGACTTCAGTAAGGCATTTGACACCGTCCCGCATTGCCGTGTAATGAAAAAAAAAAAAGACGAGCTTGCGGAATATCGGAGCAGACCAGCTATTGGATTCAAGACTTTCTTGCAGATAGAACTGAAAACGTCGCTCTTAAAGGAACTAAATCGACAAATGTAAAGGTGATATCCGGAGTACCATAGGGAAATGTGATAGGACCGTTGCTGCCTACAATATATATAAATGTCGTAGTAGAAAGCGTCGGATGTTCTCCAAGGCTATTCGTAGATGATGCAGTTGTCTATACCAAAGTAGCAACACCAGAATATAGAAAGAATTTGCAGAACGACCTGCAGAGATGAATGGTGCAGACTCTGGCAGTTGACCCTGAATGTAAATAAATGCAACATGTTGTGCATACATAGGAAAAGAAATTCACTACCGTACAGCTACGCTATTGGTGACAAACAGCTGGAGACAGCGTCTGCCGTAAAATATCTAGGCGTAAATATCCAGAGCGACCTTAAGTGGAATGACCACATAAAACAGATCGTGGGAAATGCAGACAGCAGGCTCAGATTCATCGGAAGAACCTTAAGGAAATGTAACTCATCCACGAAAGAAGTGGCTTATAAGGCGCTTGTTCGCCCGATTCTTGAGTATTGTTCATCTATCTGGGATCCCTATCAGGTAGGACTGATAGAGAAGACCCAGTGAAGAGGGATCAGATAGTGGTACCGAAAGTACCCTCCGCCACACACACCATTAGGTGGATTGCGGAGTATGATGTAGATGTACCCTCGTATGGAAAGAATGGTTGCAGCTTTGCATCTGGTTGCGAAAGCACTTTTCTTCATCAAATGTTAGCTAAAAGTTCCCGAATTATTATATTAACAGAAGCGCGATCTGCAGTATTTGATGTTATTTGCTGCGGCATATATACTAATGAATTGCAAAACTGCAGCCTACATCACATATCACTGATTCCCTCACAGTTCGTTCAGTGCAGTTTAAACTACAAAGAAAACAAGATGGCTACCATTCAGTCACAGGAAAGAATGTGTAGCCCAATAAAACAGTAGCAGTGCTTGTATAATCTAACATTAAAAGTTAGCATTATCACAACAAACACTGTCGAGCTGTGACTATATCCTGTGTTTGACAAATTGAAATGCGTCAGGCAGACTTTAAAGTAATGTCAAACACAATTTTTAAACAGGCGGAACATGTACAACATGGAAAGCAGAGGAATAAGGTAGCAGAAGAGCAGTCGGGACAGATGATATACGAGGGGTGTATTTGCAAAGTAAGGTCCGATTGGTAGCGAAATGGAAATCACATTGAAAATAAAAAATGTATTATTTGCAGCAGTGTGCTACAGCTTCCAGCTACTTCTCCATATAGTCGCCACATTTGTCGTGGCGTTGTACCAGCTTTCCAACACCCTCGTCATGGCTGGCAGCCGCCTGTCCTTTCCGCCACTTCTCTACTCTGGCCTGCAGTTCACTGTCTGTGCCAAAATGTTCTCTTCGTGGCCAGCGGTTCGCGTGAGCGGAGATGACCATCAGAGGTAGCCAATTCCGTGCTGTATGGTTGGTGATCGAAGCCTTCACATAGAAAATGCTGCGAGAATTGTCATGAAGAAGGAAATTCGTGATCGTACGTTATGTGGGGTTGCACATGAAAGCAAGCGAAACCTCTCAGTGAGTACCCCTACTTGGCTGGAGACACTATGGTCTGGGCGCTTTTACGTGTTCCCTGTGCGCTCAAAACGGACAAGAGGGACATGATGCGATCGGCAAGCATACTACAGAAACTACGCAACACATCTGTTCCATTTCGCGACCTACAGGGCCATACTTTCTGAATAGTCCTCGGTGTTTATAAATTAATATCGGGGTTTTAACGATTTATAATATTTATTACATAAAACTTACAGCTATAAATGATATGTGAAATGAAGGAGCAACTCAAACAGTTTTACCAAGAACGTTATAAATGTTCAATATGAGCACCGGTTGTCACACAGCACACATCAAGTCTATAGCCGAGCGCTGGATAGGCCGCAAGGGGCCCAATGACAGGGCCCCCACGTTCATCCGACCTAACGCCATGCGATTTTTTTCCTTCGGGGCTTCATGCAGGACCGTGTGTACGTACCTCCGCTACCAGCAGACCTCCCTGAATTAAGAAACCGGATTGAAGCAGCTGTTGCTACAATCACTGAAGGCACATCTATCAACGTCTGGGAAGAACTCGGGTACAGACTTGAGATATCATTTATAACTGTACGTTTAATATCATACATATTATGAAGCGTTAAAACCCCGATATTCATTTATAAACACCCTGTATTTTAGTGTTAGTGATAAAGCAATAGCTGGCAAAACCACTTTTAGTACTTTTCTTTTTCATTTTGAACTGCAGCATATGTTAAGTTCCTTTATGATAAATTCAGTGTTCAAGCCATTAACAAGTCCAGAATCTTCTTCACAATTTTTCTGTCTCTTCTGCGACAATTCTAACACAGCTATTTTATGTGCTCCGTAATTTGTGTCTAAATGCAACCATCAACTGCCGCTGGACAGCGCCGTCGTCGCAGGTCACGATGAGGAGCATGTTAAAAAAATTGCTATGAGCACTATGGGACTTAACATCAGATGTCATCAGTCCCCTAGATTTTAGAACAACTTAAACCTAACTAACCTAAGGACATCACACACATCCATGCCCGAGGCAGGATTGGAACCTGCGACCGTAGCGGTCGCGCCGTTCCGGAGTTAAGCGCCTAGAACCGCTCGGCCACAACGGCCGGTAGGAGGGCCTAATTTTCTGTGCAATGAAGCAGGTCGCTTCAGGGCGTACATCAGCCACGACGAACATCTCGTCCTGCGTGCCTTGCGATGAGAAATGCACTGGGGTGACGAAAGGCATGGTGAATACCTCCAAATTTCGAGTCGGACCTCAGTTTGCCCGGCATGGTGCAGCAGCTGAACGTGACGTGGACTCAACAAGTCGTTCAAAGTCTCCTGCAGAAATATTGAATTATGATGCCTCTTTAGGCGTCCATAACTGCGGAAATGTTGCCGGTGCAGGGTTTTGTGCAGAATATGACGTTCGATCGTGGCCCATAAATGTTTGATGGAATTCATGTCAGGCGATCTGTGTGGCCAAATCATTCTCCGCGAATTGTCCAGAACGTTCTTCAAATCAACCGTGAACAACTGTGGTCCGATAATATGCACAATGTCATACATAAAAATTCCGTCGTTGTTTGTGAACGCGAAGTCCATGAATTGCTTCAAATGGTCTCCAAGTAGCCGAACAAAACTATTTACAGCCAATGATAGATTCAGTTTTACCAGAGGACTCAGTCCATCCCGTGTAATGACAGCCCACACCATTATGGAGCCACCACCAGCTTCCACAGTGCGTTATTGACAACTTCGTGTGCACCACACTTGAACCCTACCTTCAGCTCTTACTAGCTGAATTCGAGACTTATCGGACCAGGCCAGGGTTTTCCAGTTCCTCTAGGGTCCACCAATACGGTCACGAGACCAGGAGAGGCACTGAGCCCAGGAGAGGCACTGCAGCCGAATTTCAGGACGATGTTTGGTAACATGTTAGACATAATTTTTGAAAAATAAGGCGTAGGGTAATTCTCCACGCCGTTAAGGACACCAATCACATGCACGACGATGTAGAGGACAAAATACACAATGAATAAGGAGTTACACCTGTTCCCAGGACTGCTCTCGACTTCCCAACGCCGGTCGGAGTGGCCGTGCGGTTCTAGGCGCTACAGTCTGGAGCCGAGCGACCGATACGGACGCAGGTTCGAATCCGGCCTCGGGCATGGATGTCTGTGATGTCCTTAGGTTAGGTTAGGTTTAATTAGTTCTAAGTTCTAGGCGACTGATGACCTCAGAAGTTAAGTCGCATAGTGCTCAGAGCCATTTGAACTATTTGACTTCCCAGCGTGTTATTAACTTCAATTGCGTTTTCCTTAATTTATGTTGCCCGTGGATGTCTTTGTTATTCGTTTGTATCCAAATGACTTTCTGTGAAGAGATTGGACGGCTGTGAATCAATGAATCAATTGACAGAACTGCAATTATAGTTAAAACTGTCAATTTTATATATGTATATATATTGTTATGTTTTGTAACCTGAAAAATGGCACTATATTGAATTGTGTTCTTCAGTCTATTGTTCATGTTGAAACAGTTCCAGTACTTCATTACTTTGTTTTCGTGCTTATGTGCTTATATGATTGTCTAATAAAGAAAACAAAAATGATGTGCTGTTAGCAATGGCACTCGCGTCGGTCGTCTGCTGCCATAGCCTATTAGCTCCAAATTTCGCCGCACTGTTCCAACGGATACATTCGTCGTACATCCCCCATTGATTTTTGTGGTTATGTGACGCAGCGTTGATTGCCTATTAGCACTGACTACTCCACTCGTACGCCGCTGTTGTCGGTCGGTAAGTGAAGGCCGTCGGCCAGTGCGTTGGCCGTGGTCAGGGTTAATGCCTGGAATCTCGTATTCTAGGCACACTCTTGTAACTGTGGCTCTTGAAATGTTGAATTCCCCAACGATTTACGAAGTGGAATGTCCCGGGCATCTATCTCCCACTTCCCCACAGCGTTCAAAGTCTGTCAGTTCCTGTAGTTCAGCCGTAATCAAGTGGGAAATCTTTTCACATGAATCGCCTAAGTAGAAATGACAGCTGTCATTTTATACCTTGTGTACGCGTTACTACCGTCATTTGTATCTGTGCACATCGCTGTCCTATTATTTTTGTCACCTGTGTGCACGTGCCGTGTGAGGACTGCTTCAGGCGCCGGAATCATGTGAGCAGACTTTTCCCAAACCCCACAGATAGGAAAATGCAAAGATATGTACTGTCCGTGGTAGATGGTGTGTAACCTCCCCCTCACTTATCGACCTGAATGACAGTGAAAAATTGAACCGCGTGTACCTAATGGGAATTTGGGAAAAGCAATCGTCACCGAAGTTAATCTGTCGGTAAAGAGGGAGGAAAGGGTTACATCTAAATGAAAGGAAAAATGCAAATGAAACTGGCGGATATTAATTTTGAAAAGGGGTAAAGTTAATAAAGAAAGTAAGTGTTCGGTCGTTACGTTAACAATTAACCAGCGGTAATTAGATATTTGAGATTGGTTATGCAATTGAGACAATGAGCAACAAAGGTTCATGCTAAGTTGCTGTATTTTTACTGATGCTAATGAAATAGTTTGAAAAGCTCAGGTCTGCCAATACAGTTCTAAAATCACGTGCTTTCAGTCTTCCTTGTTGGTTGATTGAAGGTTTAAAGTCGTCGATCGAAGAGGTGGTGACCATCACTTATTGTCGGCCGTCGCTGTTGCAGAAGCTGGATGTTGGCGCGCCTACTTCTCGACAAAATCACCAGGCGAAACGGGCTCTTGATGTGTGCCAGCTAATGTTTCCCGTCCACGACGCCGTGCCAGAAACTATCGTAGCAGGTCGAGCGCAATTACATGCTGCAAAACCCCGAAAGCGTGGCAACTCGCGGGAGCGTCACACAACACACCTGCTCCACTCGCTACTCCAGCCACACTCCTTCCGCTCTGTCCTCGCTCCACGCGACAGAGTTAACACTATACCAAAGATCCTAAACACTTTGATTCTTCACACGACCTATCGATGTATTCGTTCGATAGCATGGTTTTCCCTAGGCAAGACCCAGCGTAAAATACAAATAATATTTACAAAACAACCAATTATACATCGACATATATATATATATATATACAAATTGTAAAACAATTACAATATATTATAACGACCCTACCACAACAAAGGTCAAAAATTAATTATGATTGTAGTGTTTGCTCACGCTGCTAAATATTGCATTTTCGGGCAACAGCGAAGTTATATTATGTGGCAGGTGTCATTAGAGCACAGTTAATAAAGTCATTTCTTGAAATAATGCGTAAACTAGGCACTCATCTTTTCGTGTTTCCCACGCTTGTCTCGTTGTGAACTCATGGCTCAATCCTCTAAAATCTAGGTAGCGATGATTCCAAGCTCGGATGCAAAGAGGCCTAGGTGTTATTCTGCGATATTCAAAATTTTTATAAATGTGTTTCATAAACCATTCTTTAAGATGAAACTTTTGGAAGTTAGGACAATGGTGAGGTAAAAAAAGTAATCAGCACTCCGAATTTAAGTTACATTTCTTTTTTATTACTTTTGTTGCAATACCACGTAACTCGTTCCAAAACATCAGTTCACAATATAAAACATACTTGAAAATATCTTCCTCACTGTTAAAGTTCACATTTTATAAACTGACTACAATTTGCGTCTTTTTAATATGACGACCAAAGCTTGACTCTCTAATAACCGCTTACGCGCCCAAAAATCAGAGTTACAAGTACGTCAATGATCATAGTGACAAAAGAAAGAATACACATAAGAATAATGTCATTGCAATACTGTATATACAGGGTGTTACAAAAAGGTACGGCCAAACTTTCAGGAAACATTCCTCACACACAAATAAAGAAAATATGTTGCGTGGACATGTGTCCGGAAACGCTTAATTTCCATGTTAGAGTTCATTTTAGGTTCGTCCACCTACGCTCAATGGAGCACGTTATCATGATTTCATACGGGATACTCTACCTGTGGTGCTAGAACATGTGCCTTTACAAGTACGACACAACATGTGGTTCATGCGCGATGGAGCTCCTGCACATTTCAGTCGAAGTGTTCGTACGCTTCTCAACAACAGATTCGATTACCGATGGATTGGTAGAGGCGGACCAGTTCCATGGCCTCCACTCTCTCCTGACCTCAACCCTCTTGACTTTCATTTATGGAGGCATTTGAAAGCTCTTGTCTACGCAACCCCGGTACCAAATGCAGAGACTCTTCGTGCTCGTATTGTGGACGGGTGTGATACAATGCGCCATTCTCCAGGGCTGCATCAGCGCATCAGGGATTCCATGCGATGGAGGGTAGATGCATGTATCCTCGCTAACGGAGGACATTTTGAACATTTCCTGTAACAAAGTGTTTGAAGTCACGCTGGTACGTTCTGTTGCCGTGTGTTTCCATTCCATGATTAATGTGATTTGAAGAGAAGTAATAAAATGAGCTCTAACATGGAAAGTAAGCGTTTCCGGACACATGTCCACATAACATATTTTCTTTCTTTGTATGTGAAGAATGTTTCCTGAAAGTTTGGCCGTACCTTTTTGTAACACCCTGTATATATCGATGTATCGAAGTACTTCTGCATTAATGAAATCAAATCTGAATGTTGTCACAGAAATATGTTAACTATTTTACAGAAACACAGTAGAATATTTCTGGTATCGAGAGGTTGAGGTGAGGTGCCGTAATAGTTGCGTAATTCAAGTACCATTACAATATAAAGTCACAGAAATGTCATACCTTCAGGTAAGAAAATAAGGAAAAAATTTATAGTACAGTAGATGGAAACGCATTTCCGGGGTTACAGGTGATAGTGAATGGCCTTTGCGCAATTTTTGCAATGACTAATTCGCGAAATACAGTGACGATTAAATTGAGAACAGGAAGTGGCTACTTAACAGGCAACTTTCAACTTTCACTGCCTAAACAGAACGTTGCGAGACCCTGAAAACTTGAGTGCCGATACGTTTTGTCGAACTGATGTGAAAGAACGCGATGTAAAAGAAAAGCTGAGATCGTTCTCGGGGCCGTTCTCCAATGGAGGAAACCGGGTTTGAGACCTGTCCGTGGCGGCTCGCGAGAGGAGAGGATTTCGAGCCGATAAGGCGGCACCGCTTCGGATCTCAGATGTGGAGGAAAAAAGGAGGATCGCCGGGGGGAGGCGCGCGTGTGTCGGGCAGCGACGTGACCGGACTGCCCGGCGCGGAATCTCCTCCGTCATCGCCGGCCGCCACCGGCTGTTTGCACGGGACGCGCCGCGTCGGCAAACAATGCGGCCGCCACGGCTGCACGTGGGCTCGGGCCGGCAGCACTGTCCGCTTCTTTCTCTTCACGCGGGGGCGCACTGGCGGCAGCGGTGTAGCTGCTCTGCGTCTACAGGTTTTTAAAGATGATATTGGTGTTAACCCTTTTTTCACATGATATCTTGCGAACCCTTTTTTCACATGATATCTTGCGAACCATGGATGAAGGGTATCAGATGGATGCCATATTTCTTGACTTCCGGAAAGCGTTTGACTCGGTGGCCCACTGCAGACTCCTAACTAAGGTACGAGCGTATGGGATTCGTTCCCAAGTATGTGAGTGGCTCGAAGACTTCTTAAGTAATAGAACCCAGTACGTTGTCTTCGATGGTGAGTCTTCATCGGAGGTGAGGGTATCATCTGGAGTGCCCCAGGTCCGCTGTTGTTTTCTGTCTACATAAATGATCTTTTCGATAGGGTGGATAGCAATGTGCTGCTGTTTTCTGATGCTGCTGTGGTGTACGGGAAGGTGTCGTCGTTGAGTGACTGTAGGAGGATACAAGATGACTTGGACAGGACTTCTGATTGGTGTAAAGAATGCCACTAACTCTAAATATAGATAAACGTAAATTAATGCAGATGAATAGGAAAAAGAATCCTGTAATGTTTGAATACTCCATTAGTAGTGTAGCGCTTGACACAGTCACGTCGATTAAATATTTGGGCGTAAAATTGCAGAGCGATATGAAGTGGGACAAGCATGTAATGGCAGTTGTGGGGAAGGCGGATAGTCGTCTTCGGTTCATTGGTAGAATTTTGGGAAGATGTGGTTCATCTGTAAAGGAGACCACTTATAAAACAGTAATACGACCTATTCTTGAGTACTGCTCGAGCGTTTGGGATCCCTTTCATGTCGGATTGAGGGAGGACATAGAAGCAATTCAGAGGCGGGCTGCTAGATTTGTTACTGGTAGGTCTGATCATCACGCGAATGTTACGGAAATGCTTCAGGAACTCGGGTGGGAGTCTCTAGAGGAAAGGAGGCGTTCTTTTCGTGAATACCTACTGAGAAAATTTACAGAACCAGCATTTGAGGCTGACTGCAGTACAATTTTACTGCCGCGGAAAGACCACAAAGATAAGAGAGATTATAGGCAGTCGTTTTTCCCTCGTTCTGTTTGGGAGTGGAACAGGGAGAGAAGATGCTAGTTCTGGTACGAGGTACCCTCCGCCACGCACTGTATAGTGGATTGCGGAGTATGTATGTAGATGTAGATAGAGATGTAGATGTAGATTACCAATTTTATTAAAAAAATTAAAGTACGCTTTTTTTAATTAGTGTCCTAGTCGGAAGTTACAATACGAAAAGAATATTTCCCGCCGTTTCATTTTTCAAGGGGGTTGGGGGTAGGACATACAGAACATTTCATAAGTCCCTGCAGGGTTTTTAGAGGATGACTGTGCAAAACCTACGAGACGTACTGAAAACAGACACGCATCAGTGGACAGAGCATCTCATCTAGTTTGTAACTCACACTACAGGCGCTCAATATGGGCTTCGTTCGTGATGCAGCAAGTGTCAATTCGTGGGTGCAAGTCATTGACGCGATGTGTCTGTGAAGGCGCGAAGGCAGCCCGCTTTGCGAATCTGTTAACTCGGTTGCCTACCTATAGGTTGGGTTGGATTGTTTGGGGGAGGAGACCAAACAGCGAGGTCATCGGTCTCATAGCAATGGTTCAAATGGCTCTGAGCACTATGGGACTTAACATCTATGGTCATCAGTCCCCTAGAACTTAGAACTACTTAAACCTAACTAACCTAAGGACATCACACAACACCCAGCCATCACGAGGCAGAGAAAATCCCTGACCCCGCCGGGAATCGAACCCGGGAACCCGGGCGTGAGGTCTCATAGCAGTAGGGAAGGATGGGGAAGAAAGTCGGCCGTGCCCTTTCAAAAGAACCATCCCGGAATTTTCCTGGAGCGATTTAGGGAAATCACGGAAAACCTAAATCAGGATGGCCGGACGCGGGATTGAACCGTCGCTCTCCCGAATGCGAGTCCAGAGTGCTAACCACTGCGCCACCTCGCTCTGCTTGTAGGTGTGAACTGAGTCCATGTGACAATGCGGAGACGAGGGTTCACAACGAAACTAGACAATAGCACAACCTACAGGTGCAGTATGTAATTATAAGAATTCTGCTAACCATTTGTAGGCTTACCAGTGCGACACTGATACATAGCAATAATATGCCACAATTCGCTCTCTGATAACGTGTCGTGGGGCACATGCGTCCCGTTGGTAGTGGAAGGGCTAAAACAATATCGAGAGGTGATAAGAAATCTAAAATGAATATTCATTCTGCAACAGAGTGCGCTCTGATATGAAACTTCTTGTCAGATTAAAACTTTGTGAGCGGCCATCACTCGAATCTGGGACCTCAGCTTTTCGGAAACAACCGCTGTACCGACTGACCATCTTGCTCAGTCCGCATTTAGCATGCACTATGTGTTCAAAAGTGCCGGCCGAAGTGGCCGTGCGGTTAAAGGCGCTGCAGTCTGGAACCGCAAGACCGCTACGGTCGCAGGTTCGAATCCTGCCTCGGGCATGGATGTTTGTGATGTCCTTAGGTTAGTTAGGTTTAACTAGTTCTAAGTTCTAGGGGACTAATGACCTCAGCAGTTGAGTCCCATAGTGCTCAGAGCCATTTGAACCATTTTTTTTGTTCAAAAGTATCCGAACGCCCCCCAAAACATGCGTTTTTCATATTAGGTGCATTGTGCTGCCACCTACAGCCAGGTACCCCGTATCAGCAACCTCAGTAGTCATTAGACATCGTGAGAGAGCAGAATGGGGCGCTCCACGGAACTCACGGACTTTGAACGTGGTCGGGTGATTGGGCGTTATTTGTGTCATATGTTTGTAGGCGAGATTTCCACGCTCCTAAACATCCCTAGTCCCACTCTTTCCGATGTGATATTGGAGTGGAAACGTGAAGGGACACGTTCCGCACAAAAGCGTACAGGCCGACCTCGTGTGTTGACTGACAGACACCGCCGGTAAATGGCAAACGACGTCTCGCTTGGTGTAAGGAGCGTAAACACTGGACGATTAAACGGTTGAAAAAGGTTGCATGGAGTGACGAGTCACGGTACACAGTATGGCGATTCGATGGCAGGGTCTGCGTATGGCGTACACCCGGTGAACATCATCTGCCAGCGTTTGTAGTGGCAACAGTAAAATTCGGAGGCGGTGGTGTTAAGGTGTGGTAGTGTTTTCATGGAGGGGGCTTACAACTCTTTCTATTTGCGTGGCACCATCACACCACAGGCCTACATTGATGCATCTTGCTTCCCACTGTTGAAGAGCAATTCGGGGAAGGCGATTGCATCTTTCAACACGATCGAACACCTGTTCATAATTCACGGCTTGTGACGGAGTGGTTACGCGATAATAACATCCCTGTAATGGACTGGCCTGCACAGAGTCCCGACGTGAATCCTAGAACACCTTTCGGATGTTTTGAAACGCCGACTTCGTCTCAGGCCTCACCGACCGTCATCGCTGCAGCAGTCCGTAAAGAATGGGCTGCCATTCCCGAAGAAACCTTCCAGCACTTGAGAGAGTGGAAGCTGTCATCAAGGTGAAGGGTGAGCCAACACCATATTGAATTCCAGCGTTACCGATGGAGGGCGTCACGAACTTGTAAGTCATTTACTGTCAGGTGTCCGGATACTTTTCATCGCATAGTGTGTGTGCTACATCCAACATTTCTTTCTCTCTAGCTCTGGAAATTAACTAAACTTTTTGTTCCTGATTGTAGCGAGTAGCGTACACCATCTACTTTCTGTGCATCTCTTGTTTTCGTTTTTTGAAAGCTTCCAGTCAAGTTTCAGCATCTGATTAAATAAAATTTCTTTATTGCAGTATTGGCAATGCTTTGAGAAATACAGGTAGTTTCTGCTTGTTTTATTAATTTTGAACTACAATTCTTTCAGAACAAGATGTAATCTTCCGCGGTTCATACCTCGAGTTCTGTTGGTGATAGAAAGGTAGGGCCAACCATTCTGAATAGCCCTTGGTGTAGCGACCATTTGTACACCCATCAGACGGATCGTCTTAGTATCACTATCCTAACTTACGGGATCAAATCCGAGCGAGGTGGTGCAGTGTTTAGCCCATAGGACTCGCATTACGGAGGACGACGGTTCAAACTCACGTCCGGACATCCTGATTTAGGTTTTCCGTGGTTTCCCTAAATCGCTTCATGCAAATGCCGGGATGGTTCCTTTGAAAGGGCACAGCCGTTCTGATTGCCCATCCTTCCCTCATACGATGGGACCGACGACCTCGCTGTTTGCTCCGCTCCCCCAAATAAATCAACCAACCAACAGAATCCAAGGATGAACGTGACATACTTCCTCCGGTAGGCCTTAAGGGGTTTGTGGAGGTACAATTAGTGCATGGGCGGTTCTCTATTAAACCTCTAAAAGAGGTTTTATTTACCATTTTACGTACCAGAACCGAATCGGGGTTTTCAAGACGAATGTATACAGCAAGTGATTAAAATTTTTTCGATATAATCCTAAGACCTTGTAATGGTTCTTTATTTACGTGACCATTACTGCGCTCCAACCACAGTTCTCGATACCAGTAATATCATACTACTTTTCTGTGAAGTAACAGGCATATTTTTGTGACAATATTAGAATTTGGTTTTGTTAATGTATAGGTACTCCGATGTATCGATATATTACAGTGATATGGTTCTTGTGTGTATTCATTTCTGTGAGGAGGTCATAATCTTTGACGTACTTGTAACCGTTTTCGGCGCGAATGCGCACAGAGCGCAGTCTTTGTTTCACTTTACATAAATTAAGTTGCTATTTCCCTTTGTAAAAGAACAGTCAAGTCTTGTGTTTGGTTAAAGTGGAAATTAAATATACGAAGATTGATACAAAACTGTTTTCTTGATGATGTGACAGTTAAGAAGAAGTATATGTGACTTTACAAGAAGTTTAATAAAAATATGGATGGTGAACACCGAGTCAAAAATTATTTCTGCCATACCATTGTTTGACTTTTTTACACTGACTTCATTATTTCCATTCTGACGATACCATCCACAGTCAATAACTTTATTGTTGCCCGATAAATCGAACATATGCTACGTGAGCAACATTATTAATCTGATTTCTAACCTACTTTGCAAGTGGTGGTATTGTAAGAACCTCGACCTCGAAGTGCCTTCACAATTTTCTTGATATATTTATCCGTTCCCGAGATACAGAGGTTCAAAGTTCTCCTGGCTCCACACTTAAAATACGCGCGTAAAATACAGTATGAGGTGAAAAGGTTGTTTATGAAGTGGGGTATCATGGAGAAACAGACTGTAAAGTGTGTCTGTTATCATCAGAAGTGTTCTCGGAAACCCAGGTTATACTGCTGAAGCAGATGCAAAATTTTTGTGCACGTAAAGGCCGGTATGAAGTGTAAAATTAGTTTTGTGTTATTTCCAGCCGACCGATGTGGCCGAGCGGTTGTAGGCCCATTAGTCTGGAACTGCGTCACAGCCACGGTCGCAGGTTCGAATCCTGCCTCGGGCATGGATGTGTATGATGTCCTTAGGTTAGTTAGGTTTTAGTAGTTCTAAGTTCTAGGGGACTGATGGCCTAAGATGTTAAGTCCCATAGTGCTCAGAACCATTTGAACCATTTGTTATTTCTATTTCACATATGTAAACAATCAAAATTGTATTGACTCATAGCTCTTTTCATATGAGTGACATGCCCCCCCCCCCCCCCTATAGAGCACAATAAAGTGCGAATATGCTTCTGTTTAAAAGAGTGACTGAAAAGTGAAATACTGGCTGCCTAATTTTACCTTCCTGAGCTTCATTAAAAAAAATTCCAGAATTTTTGCCATGCCAAGATTTTCACGCTTTTTTATGCTGAGAGAGGAGACAGTGGAATTTTGAAAGATACAGAAAAGTAATGAATACTGGATTATAGCAGGTAGTGGTTGTGGTACAGAAAGAGTGAAGGAGACATTGACATTTTGAGAGAAACAGAGACAGAGTGGCATTGAAACATGATTGACAGTGACAGGAGTGAAGGAGAAAATGGAATTGGGTGAGAGTCAATGAAAATGGAAGACTGAGTCTATTACAATGACAACGGCGAAGAGAGAGGTAGTGAGACTGGGAAGAGACAGCAGTAGTGCGAAGGAATGGGTGATACAGGAGCAGTAAGAGAGAGCAAGAGCGAGACCGTGACAATGGGAGGAGACAGTGGTAGAAGGATAGAACGTAGGAGACTGTGGCTGTGACACAGTGACAGTCGAGTTGGAGAGACACGATGTGATAATGGCAGTGAGCTGGTGTGAACAAGTGGTGGAATGGGCAAGTGGGAGTGGATGGGTATGAGCGACTTACAGCGATGGGCTAGTGCGTGTCAGCGAGTTGCAGTTCGAGGAGCTCGTGGGAGAGAGGATTGAGTTGCATGTTAAAAAGAGCGCAAATATGTCCGGAGCATATTAGCCTTTATCGTGCTCCGATAGGAGAATTTTTCCTCTGGTATGCTAATATACCCTATGCTATGAAATAAGGGATTGTTTGTCTCCTCGCAACAATGTTTCAATATATTTTTACGATGTAGGACCGGGTCTACATTCGGCAACGACCCGTAGTTTCAAAATCACAAGTGCATATGCGGAAGGAAGAAGAGAGTGAAGAAGGAGAAATATTATGACATATATGATGCACTTCCAATGAGAAAAAGCGCCGGGACATCAAAGTCTGTGCTATGAGCAAATTCAAGGACGTTTCACACCATGTATTTACCTGAGATGCTGAATAAAATCCAGAGAAGTCGTTTCAGATATGGGTTATCTGCATGTAAGGGCTTCACATTTGTCCACTGCACCAAATGCAAGTCACTTCTTTGTTTCACAAAAAAAGAAAACTTCGTTTCTGCAATCCTATAAATAGTAGCAGAAATGACCATATGGGTAAGGACTTCAGAAAGTACGTTTTTTTTATTTTATTTGCACTTGAATTTCCGTAGGACCAAATTAAATAGCAAATCTCCAAGATCATGGGATGTGTCAGTACATGAAATTACAACAGAACAGTAATAACAGATAAAAACAAAATGTTTATGAACCCAAAAAAGTCAATCTCAAGGAAATCCTCGACAGAATAGAAGTAGTGACCTATGAGGAAACTCTTCAGTTTCGATTTGAAAAGTGCGTGGATTACTGCTAAGGTTTCTGAAGTCGAGTGATAGCATATTGAAAATGGAAGCAGCAGTATACTGCACACCTTTCTGCACAAGAGTTAAGGAAGTCCAATCCAAATGAAGATTTGGGTTCTGCCGAGCATTAACTGAGCGAAAGCTGCTTATTCTTGGGGATAAGCTAATACTGTTAACTATAAATGACTATAAGAAATATATATATTGAGTGACCAATGTCAAAATACCCAGACTAGTGAACAGGGGTCGACGAGAGGTTCGTGAAGTTACACCTCTTATTGCCCGAACCGCCCGTTTCTGAACCAAAAATATCCTTTTAGAAAGGGAAGAGTTACCCCAAAATATAATACCAAACGAAATAATCGATTGAAAATAAGAAAAATAGACTAATTTTTGTGCAGAACGATCAGCCACTTGATATAGTTCGAATAGTAACAATGGCAGCATTAAGTCCTTGAACAAGATCCTGAACGCGAGCTTTCCATGACAGTGTACCATCTATCTGAACACCTAGAAATATGAACTGTTCAGTTTCACTAATCATATGCTCATCTGTGAAATTAAAACGTCAGGTTTTGTCAAATTGTGTTTTATAAACTTTAAAAACTGAGTCTTGCTGTGATTTCGTGTTTGTTTATATTCTACAAGCCATGAACTTAGGTGTTGAACAGCACTATTTGAAACCAAGCCAATGTTGCACACAACATCCCTTACTACCAAGCTACTGTCATAAGCAAACAGAAATATTTTAGAGTTGCCCGTTATACTAGAGGGCATATCACTTGACTGTATCCCACTCAGACCCCACACCACAGCCATTCTCAACATTGTGAATAATGACCTTTTGCTGTCTGTTGGTAAAGTATGAGGTGAACCAATTGTGAGCTACCTCCTGTATTCTGTAATGGTCCAACGTCTGGAGCAATATGTGATCAACACAATCAAGCGTCTTAGTTAAATAAAAAAAAATACGCTTAACGTTCGAAACATTGTTTTTAACCTATCTAGTACCTCACAGAGAAGAGAGAATATAGCACTTTCAGTTGTTGAGCGACTTCTAAAGCCGAATTGTACATTTGATATAAACTTATCAATTATCCTTACATACACAGCCTTTTCAATAATTTTAGCAACCACTGATGGCATAGAAATAGCTCTAAAATTGTCTACATTATCCCTTTCTCCCTTTTTATAAAGGCGTTTTACTGGTGAGTACTCTCATCGTTCAGGAAACTGACCATTCCTAAAGGTAAAATTACAAATATGGCTAAATACGGGGCTAACATGAGCAGCACAATATTTTAATATTCTTCTAGGCACTCCATCATATCCATGAGAGTCCTTAGTCTCCAGTTACTTAATTATTGACTCAATCTCCCCGTTGTCTTTATCGCAGAGGAGTATTTCAGACATCAATCTCGGAAAGGTATTTTCAAAGAGAGTTATATGATTACCTGTAGAAACTAAACTTTTATTTAATTCACCAGCAATGCTCAGAAAATGACTGTTCTTTACTGTACATATATCTGATTTATCAGTAACAGAAATATTTTTACTGCGAACTGACTTTATATCGTCGACCTTGTGCTGCTGACCAGACACTCCCTTCACAACTGACCATATGGTTTCAGTTTTATCCTGTGAATTAGCTGTCCTATTTGCATAACTCATACTCTCTACCTTCCTAATAACATTTTTAAGCACCTTACAATACTGTCTGTAATGGGCTACTGTAGCTTGATTGTGACAACTTCTAGCACTTCGATATAATTCCCGCTTTGTTCTACATGATATCCTTATCCCATTATTGAGCTTCCCGGCTGCCTACTACTGCTAGTACCCCATTTAGAACATTTTAATGGAAAGCAACTCTCAAAGAGCATGAGAAATGTGTTAAGGAAAGCATTATATTTATCATCTCTGTTATCGGCACTATAAACATCCTGCCACTATTGTTCCTTGACAAGGTTTAAAAAACTCTCTATTGCTGTTGGATTAACTTCCCTACATAACTTGTAACTATATGTGACGTTCGTTTGAGTATTAAAGCCTTTTAGTGTTAAAATTTGTGTGTCATTGTCTGAAAGGCCATTCACCCTTTTACTAACAGAATGCGCATCTAGTAATGAAGAATGAATAAAAATATTGTCTTTGGCTGTCTACTGTTCCCCTGCACCCTAGTTGGAAAAAAACATTGTCTGCATCAAATCATTTGCACTTAGGAAATCTATCAACATCCGTTATGCACGACGTCCCGAGTTGAGACCACTGCTTATCAAGAGTGGTGTATTGTCCGTAGAGATCATATGTTCTGGATCCTTCAGGTGCACTTTAGCTGCGGTATGCGTAACGGGTGCATCATTGTGTGGGAGTTAATGGCGCTGCAACTGGAAACGTATTGGGGATATTACGGTTCTTGTTGGTAAAACATCTAAAATGTTTTTGTATTTGTGGGATACGAAGTCTCCAGATGCTTAATAAACGTCAAATGGTCCGCAGTAGGTTGTAATGCGATATTTATATAATTGTGGGATTGGCTCATTCCGACTAAGCGTCAATGTCAAGCACCTGTAAAGCCACCATGGAAAAGCACTACATTGTCTGCGTACATCGCTATGTGTAAATGACACTTTACACACCTCGCAATAAGGTAAAACATTACTGTGCAAATTTTTTACTTACATTTGTAATATCTGCATTGTATGCCATTTTCAAATCACTCTTATTAGAAATAAAAGAAGCAGCCATATTCCGTAATTTTGCCAAGGGACCCATACTACAGTGACACTTTATAAGAACGTGTTCTGAACTTTGCTCTGTGTACAACAACACAGTAAGTGACAGCAGCTGGTAATTTGTTGATACAGATACATATTCATCCAAAGACTTTAACACTCTCGATAGCACATATCGTAGGGGCGTTACGTGTTTTGGTGGCGTGCCAGACATAGTTGATGTTATGTACAAAAACAGTCAGCGATAAAAGAATACATTAAGGACATACAAATATACATGTACTGTTCACAATGTTTTATGGACTTGTACTGTATACAATATTTTATGTCCATTTGTAATCAGCCGAGCGGTCTAAGGCGCTGCAGTCATGTACTGTGCGGTTGATCCGGGCGGAGGTTCGAGGCCTCCCTCGGGTATGGGTGTGTGTGTGTGTGTGTGTGTGTGTGTGTGTGTGTGTGTTTGTCCTTAGGATAATTTAGGTTAAGTAGTGTGTAAGCTAAGGGACTGATGACCTTTGCAGTTAAGTCCCATAAGATTTCACACACAGTTTTTTCCATTTGTATGCCCTTAATGTACTCATTGGTTGCTGACTGTTTTTATACGTGACATCAATTAAGTCTGGCACGTTCCCCAATATATGTAACGCGCCCATCTTAGGTGCTATTGAGAGTCTTAAGCTCTTTGGATGAATATGTATCTGTAGTAAAAAATTACTAACTGCTGTCAGTTACCATGTTGTTGTACATAGAACAAAGTTCAGAATACGATCATAAAAGGTGTCACTGTATTGTGGATCCTTTCGTAAAATGCCGGAATATTGGTACTTTTTACTATTAATTAAGAGTGATTTGAAAATGACATGATCTACAGATGCTTCAGTTGTAAGTTAGAAATTGGCTCAGTAATGTTTTATGTTAATGTGAGGTGTGTAAAGTGTTATTTATCCATAGTGATGTATGCAGACAATGTTATGCCTTCCATGTTGGTTTACAAGCGCTTGACAATGACGCTTAGTCGAAATTAGCTAACTGAACGACTGAATAAAGATCGCGGTACAGCCTACTACGGAACATGTTTACGCTTAATAAACGACTAAATTGCACACAGATTCATCATGAAATTCTGGCGTATACGGATCAAACGAAATGTCGCACCCAGCCGTTCTGAAATGGTGCCACAGACGTGGGGGATTCTTGTCAGCGACGTCGACCAGAGATAATGTCAAGGCAGTCGCAGATATTCCGTCGATGAAAACGTTCACTCCATGGCTCCGTGACGGAGGAGCCGATTTTATCGTCGAGGAACTCAACTACAGGTATAGTGTCTCTATATGTCCATCTTTTCAGGAATGACTGCGGGACTCGGCTGTTGGATACAGGATGTCAAATCAAACACCTTTCAGCCGGCTAGTTTCCAAACTTGTTTCACTTGGCTACCAGTTTCGGCGATTTACTACACCATCTTCATCAGAACCGAGGTGGAATCTTCCTACACGTCAGTCAAGGGGCCTGAAGATGGCGTAGTAAATTGCCGAAACTGGGAGCCAGATAAAATAAGTTTGTAAACTAGACGGCTGAAACGTATTTGGTATGACGTCCTATAGGTAAATGTTCCTCCCCGTGTTTACAGTTACTAGCTGAAACACTTTCTCAAGTGCTCTCAGATGAAAAATTATCGGATTATATTTTCATATATAATGATAAAATAACATTTCGCGGTTCTTCCATCAATATATTTATATATTTCAGTTTCAGTTTATAAATAAAGTCGATCAAAGGAATCCCTGAAAACGTGTCTTTACTAGAACAAAAAACTTCTCATCTCTGGCTGAAACGTCTAGAATTTGCAGTGTAGGAGAAACATCTGGAATATTACTAATATGAAAACTTTTCCCAGTAGGTCGCGGCAAATAAAATACTGGTTATTGTGTAACTCCTTGACGGAGGAAAGAAACTCTGAAACGCGGCAAACCTGATCAAAAATATGGATACATGAAATTAATGATTACTGTCAAAATAAGTAAATTACGTATTCACGTAATTGTCGGATTACCGCCTATACTATCAAGCCACTGAATCAACACCGATGTCACTGTTCGAAGATAACTGACCATACAACATGATTCGTACCTAAAAAATTAGACGTAAGTAATGAAAATAAATGATCGGTCAGTCGACCTCAGGTTATTTCTGGTTAGTAATATTGAATAGATAACGAGAGAACATGTAATGTTTAATCGAGCAATTCATCACCAATCGTTTCTTTATGGTCTCTGAGAAGAAAGATACAAATACTCATATGAAGTTATGGTTACTATCTTGGGATATTATTAGCACCAATACTATAATTAAATTCCATTTGCAAATTTTCAAAAAATAGTTTATATTTTATCTATAGATATGGTACACAGAGACATAACCAGACGAAAAAGGACGCAACAAGACGGCGAGAATAAATGCAACGTTATATCATTTGTTTTAAAGCAAAAGATAGGATTAGTTTCCATTTGGTCTCTTTTGTAAATGTCTCTGACCAAACCTTTTTATTATGACATTCATTGCAAGACGTATTTTTACATACTTACGAAGTTACTTCGGAGCAATGTATATTTGCATTTAATGGCTAGCATATATAGTGCTACATTGAAGTGACAAAACTCATGGCATATCGATATGCACATACAGGTAGTGGTAATATAACGTACACAGGGTGTAAAAGGACAGTGCATTGGCCGAGCTCTCATTTTTACTTAGTTGATTCGTGTGAAAAGGTTTCCAATGTGACTGACCGCTCGATGTAAATTAACGGACTTTGAATACGGAATGGCAGTTGAAGCTACACGTATGGGACATTCTGTTTCGGAAATCGTTGGGTAATTGAGTATTCGGAGATTCACAGTGTCAAGAGTGTGTCGAGAATACCACATTCCTGGCATTACCTTTCACCTCTTGGCCGATGGTTTTCACTTAACGACCGGGAGTAGTGAGCAGTGGTATTATCGTAGGGTTGTCAGTGCTGACAGACAAGCATCACTGCGTGAAATAACTGCCGAAATCAGTGTGCGGTGTACGACGAACGTCTCCGTTAGGCCAGTTTGGTGAAATTTGGCATTAATGGGCTATGGCAGCAGACGACCGACGCGAATGCCTTTACTGACGTCACGTCCCGCCTGCAGCGCCTCTCGTGGGCTCGTGTCCTTATCGGTTGGACCTTAGAGATCTGGAAAACGGTGGCCTGGTCGGATGAGAGCCGATTTCATTTCATAAGAGCTGATAGCACGGTTCGAGCGTGACGCAGAGCCACCGAAGCAAAGAACCCAAATTGTCAACAAGGCAGTGTGCGAACAGGTGTGGGCTTGCATTCACATTTAATGGACTGTGTCTTTTGGTCCAACTGAACCGATGATTGACTGGAAATGGTTATGTTCGACTACTTGGAGACAATGTGCAGCCATTCAAGGACTTCATGTTCTCAAACAACGATGGAATTTTTATGGATGTCGCCAGGCCACATTTGTTCGTGGTTCGTTTCTACATCTAGATCCCAACTCCGCAAGCCACCTGACGGTGTGTGGCGGAAGGTACTATAAGTACATCTATCAGTTCTCCCTTCTATTCCAGTCTCGTATTGTTCGTGGAAAGAAAGATTGTCGGTATGCCTCTGTGTGGCCTCTAATCTCTCTGATTTTATCCTCATGGTCTCTTCGCGAGATAGACGTAGGAGGGAGTAATTTACTGCTTGACTCCTCGGTGAAGGTATGTTCTCGAAACTTCAACAAAAGCCCGTACCAAGCTACTGACCGTCTCTCCTGCAGAGTCTTCCACTGGAGTTTATCTATCATCTCCGTAACGCTTTCGCGATTACTAAATGATCCTGTAACGAAGCGCGCTGTTCTCCGTTGGATCTTCTCTATCTCTTCTATCAACCCTATGTGGTACGGATCCCACACTGCTGAGCAGTTTTCAAGCAGTGGGTGAACAAGCGTACTGTAACCTACTCCCTTTGTTTTCGGTTTGCATTTACTTAGGATTCTTCGAATGAATCTCAGTCTAGCATTTGCTTTACTGACGATCAACTTTATGTGATCATTCCATTTTAGATCGCTCCTAATGCCTACTCCCAGATAATTTATGGAACTAACTGCTTCCATTTGCTGCCCTGCTATTTTGTAGCTAAATATTAAGGGATCTATCTTTCTACGTATTCGCAGCACATTACACTTGTCTACATTGAGATTCAATTGCCATTCCCTGCACCACGCGTCAATTCGCTGCAGATCCTCCTGCATTTCAGTACAATTTTCCATTGTTACAACCTCTCGATATACCACAGCATCATCCGCAAAAAGCCTTACTTCGGGAGACTTCTCTCCATTGAGAATGACATGCTGCGTTCTGTTATCTAGGAACTCTTCAATCCAATCACACAATTGGTCTGATAGTCCATATGCTCTTACTTTGTTCATTAAACGACTGTGGGGAACTGTATCGATCGCCTTGCGGAAGTCAAGAAATACGGCATCTACCTGGGAACCCGTGTCTATGGCCCCCTGAGTCTCGTGGACGAATAGCGCGAGCTGGGTTTCACACGATCGTCTTTTTCGAAACCCATGCTCATTTCTACAGAGTAGATTTCTAGTCTCCAGAAAAGTTTGGTAAACTTTCTGGCCAATTCGAGCGAATGATTTTGGCCACCCAGATTGCCCGACATGAATCCCATCGAACATTTATAGGACATAATGGAGTCGTCATTTCGTGCACAAAATCCTACACTGACAACACTTCCGCAATTAAGGGCGGCTGCAGAGGCAACGCGGCTCACTGTGTCTGCAGGGGACTTCCAACGACTTGTTGGGACCATGCCACGTCGGGTTGCTGCACTACATCGGCCAAAAAGAGGTCCGACATGATATTAGGAGGTATGCCACGACTTTTTTGACCTCAGTGTATGATGCAGCATACATACTACATGTTTTAATACCTTGGCAAATGACAGAATTTTAAAATATAGTGTCTTAGTCTTATTTTGTCCCAGGACTACATAATGACCAATAATACAATCCTGGAAATGGAAAAAAGAACACATTGACACCGGTGTGTCAGACCCACCATACTTGCTCCGGACACTGCGAGAGGGCTGTACAAGCAATGATCACACGCACGGCACAGCGGACACACCAGGAACCGCGGTGTTGGCCGTCGAATGGCGCTAGCTGCGCAGCATTTGTGCACCGCCGCCGTCAGTGTCAGCCAGTTTGCCGTGGCATACGGAGCTCCATCGCAGTCTTTAACACTGGTAGCATGCCGCGACAGCGTGGACGTGAACCGTATGTGCAGTTGACGGACTTTGAGCGAGGGCGTATAGTGGGGATGGGGGAGGCCGGGTGGACGTACCGCCGAATTGCTCAACACGTGGGGCGTGAGGTCTCCACAGTACATCGATGTTGTCGCCAGTGGTCGGCGGAAGGTGCACGTGCCCGTCGACCTGGGACCGGACCGCAGCGACGCACGGATGCACGCCAAGACCGTAGGATCCTACGCAGTGCCGTAGGGGACCGCACCGCCACTTCCCAGCAAATTAGGGACACTGTTGCTCCTGGGGTATCGGCGAGGACCATTCGCAACCGTCTCCATGAAGCTGGGCTACGGCCCCGCACACCGTTAGGCCGTCTTCCGCTCACGCCCCAACATCGTGCAGCCCGCCTCCAGTGGTGTCGCGACAGGCGTGAATGGAGGGACGAATGGAGACGTGTCGTCTTCAGCGATGAGAGTCGCTTCTGCCTTGGTGCCAATGATGGTCGTATGCGTGTTTGGCGCCGTGCAGGTGAGCGCCACAATCAGGACTGCATACGACCGAGGCACACAGGGCCAACACCCGGCATCATGGTGTGGGGAGCGATCTCCTACACTGGCCGTACACCACTGGTGATCGTCGAGGGGACACTGAATAGTGCACGGTACATCCAAACCGTCATCGAACCCATCGTTCTACCATTCCTAGACCGGCAAGGGAACTTGCTGTTCCAACAGGACAATGCACGTCCGCATGTATCCCGTGCCACCCAACGTGCTCTAGAAGGTGTAAGTCAACTACCCTGGCCAGCAAGATCTCCGGATCTGTCCCCCATTGAGCATGTTTGGGACTGGATGAAGCGTCGTCTCACGCGGTCTGCACGTCCAGCACGACCGCTGGTCCAACTGAGGCGCCAGGTGGAAATGGCATGGCAAGCCGTTCCACAGGGCTACATCCAGCATCTCTACGATCGTCTCCATGGGAGAATAGCAGCCTGCATTGCTGCGAAAGGTGGATATACACTGTACTAGTGCCGACATTGTGCATGGTCTGTTGCCTGTGTCTATGTGCCTGTGGTTCTGTCAGTGTGATCATGTGATGTATCTGACCCCAGGAATGTGTCAATAAAGTTTCCCCTTCCTGGGACAATGAATTCACGGTGTTCTTATTTCAATTTCCAGGAGTGTATAAACTTTTCATACAACCCGACCTCATAGCTTTCATTCCACTACCACTTTTTCTCCCACCATCCAAACGCCAGAGAAATTTGCGACTTACATGCCTTCAGTTACTACCGTAATGTTCTGGCAAGACAGTGGGTTTAAGAGTGTGACATAACAAATCTCGTACAGCTCCACGTCGCGTTAGCTACCCGTCCCATATGAGAGCGGCTGAAACGTAAACATAAAAAAAAGCACTCATCTACATCTACATGGATACTCTGCGTATCACATTTAAGTGCCTGGCAGAGGATTCGTATTCACAATTCTCTGTTATTCCAATTTCGTGTAGCGCACAAAAGATTTCCCTTATTATGGTCGGCGTCAAAAAAATATTTTCGCATTCGGAAGAGAAAGTTGGTGGTTCTAATTTAATGAGAAGATTCCGCCACAACAAGGAAACTTTTGTTTTAATGGTATCCACCCCAAATTCTGTATCGTTTCAGTGACACTCTCTCTCCTATTGCGCGATGATACAAAACGCTCTGCACTTCTTTGAAGTTTTTCGATGTACTCCGTAAATCGTGTCTGGTAAGGATCCCACACCGCACAGCAGTATTCTAAAACACGACGGACAAGCGTAGTGTAGGCAGTCTCTTTAGTAGATCTGTTACATCTTCTAAGCGTCCTCCCAATAAAACGCAGTCTTTGCTTAGCCTTCCCCACAATATTTTCCAAGTGTTCTTTCATTGAATTTACAGCCTTTAGATTCGACTAATTTGTCGTGTATCCGAGGTTTAACGGATTCCTTTTAGCACTCATGTGGATGAACTCACACTTCCCGTTATTTAGGGTCAATTACCAATTTTTGCACTACGGAGATATCTTTTCTAAATCGTTTTGCTACTTGCATTTTTCTTCTGATGACTTGACTAGTCGGGAAAGTTAGCCCGACATTGTCGTTACCAGTATAGGTATAGTGTAGTAAGTCTTTGTTTATGGTGGGAGTATTTTAACAGTTCTCATTTACAAAAACTTTATCATCTTTTTATTTGGATGGGTTATTCCACTCACTTTAAATGGATGAAACGAAACTTAAAAGTGTCTAACCCATTACAAGAAGTTCGTATACAGGCACATCATCACCTTGTGGTGGATGTCCTATAACAAATCTTCGTAGTCACAACTTATGTCTCTGATACCCATCACGGAAATAAATTATTGAATAAGTCACTGGAACCTGAGTTACTGAAAAATCGTAGATCATAAGCTGTTCATAGTTGGACATCTTTCTCTTTTAATTCCGAAAGAAAAAAAAATTTAGAAATTTGCACTTGGCCTGTCGTCTTTACTAGCTAATAGTGTCGATTTTTCTCGTGCATAGGTGCTGCTGGAATAGTGAACTGTTTCATCACACAATGATGCTTACGATAAATGCAACACTGTTAGCGAGTGTTGAGGATGTCAATACCCTCCTTACCAAAACGATTATTTTGTTTATTTCGATTTTGAAAGGAATATTTCACGAATCTCTGTTCTTTGTATGAGCTGGTGAAATGGTCTTGTGGATAGTGCACCTGATTCGTATTTGGGAGGAGATGGCTTCATATCCGTATCCGGTCCTCCTAATTTAGATTTCCCCTTGTTTCCTTAAACTAGAATGTCAAATTCTGGAATGTTTCTTTTGGAAATGAAAAGGCCTATTTCTCTAGCCTTTCCTTGCTCTTTCTTATCTCGTGCTCCGTTTCTAATGACATCATCGGCGGAGCGGTTTTAAAGCCTATCTTATGTCTCTTTTCTCTTACACTGAATGTGCGTGCAACAGATGCCATCTTAAAAGGCAAAGCGTCATAAAATATTATTAAAATCATGTATCACCGCTGACATAAGACTTCGTTTGGAATTATCAGCACAAGCTGGTAAGAATTGTCTGCAGGTAGTTTCAACCTTGATAACATCATTTTGCAGCAATTTAAAAAATTTTCATGGTGAATCCCATGTGTCTTAAAAATTTAAATCATAATGTTGTTTGCCGGCCGCGGTGGTCTCGCGGTTCTAGGCGCGCAGTCGGGAACCGCGCGACTGCTACGGTCGCAGGTTCGAATCCTGCCTCAGGCATTGATGTGTGTTCTGTCCTTAGGTTAGTTAGGTTTAAGTAGTTCTAAGTTCTAGGGGACTGATGACCACAGCTGTTAAGTACCATAGTGCTCAGAGCCATTTTTGAACCATAATGTTGTTTTATACGGTGCGTCATGCATGTTGCCCCAATATATGGGACGACTCCGTCAACATTGGAGTTGATTTCCGATGCACTTGCTGGAGTGACTGCCAGTCTGTCCGGTCTGCTCATCAGGACGAGCCCTCTCTAAAGAACTTCACTTTAGAAAGTGATTTCCAGTTCTAACGATGTCTTACCATATGCTAGGGCTACATGCACGACGGCACCGTGTAAAATAATTATGAATAAAATTTTTAAAAATCTAGACATGTGGGATTCCCAATGAACATTTTTTATAAAGTTCTGTCACATGATGGCTAGTTGCAGACCAATAAAACAATAACTTTTTTATGAAGAGTTTATTAACAAATATGCCACCATTGAAGTACATATGTTTGGTGACTAGTTTCGAACCCACTGGTTCATTCTCAATCGTCTCCTACCGATGCTGCACTGACAGTGTCTCATTTTAGTAACGTAACAATGGCGACCGATGGCTCCAGCAGTCTGGTCCCTTCGATCTCACAAACCAAGCAACCAACGTAATAATGGTCTTAATAATCCAGCATGTTTCTGACTTGCTAAGTAGGCACATGTTGCTTGTGACAGTCATCTACGATCACTCTTTGAAGCGTACATTGCCATTGTGATCTCCGTTGTTAAGAACAGGCACTTTCAGTCCAGCGTCAATAGATCGGGTATTAGAATGAACCAGGTGCTTAGAAACTAATCGCCAAACATATTTTCTTCAACTGTGACAGATATGTTAATAAATGTTTCATGAAATTAATGTATATACAGGGTGTCCCAGCTATCTTGTCCACCCAAAATATCTCTGGAACAATAACAGCTTTAGAAAACGACTTTCACCGGTATCAATGTAGGGCTGGGGCCCATGAATGTACATATTTGGAAACATTCTAAAACGAAAGAATATGTGTTTTTTAACACAAATTTATGTTTTTTTGAATGGACCTCCTACATTTTTTCTTCAGCAATCCATAGCATGACAAAGCACATACACAATGGCGTTGATTGAATCGCAATATTCCAATTACATCCCGAGATATTGTGACGCGAAGTTGACGCTTGAAACACTCGACATGCGCTGCTAGCGCACGTCCTGAGGCTCAGGCGTGATCCCCATGCTGCCCATAATCGCGCAGCAGACCGTATTATTCGTTTCGGACCTCTTGATCTCTTGATAAGTATGGAAGTGTGATTACACATGTCAATCACATCGCGATTACGGGCAGCATGGGGTTCACGCCTGAGCCTCAGGACGTGCGCTAGCAGCGCATGTCGGGTGTTTCAAGCGTCAACTTCGCGTCTCAATATCTCGGGATGTAATGGGAATATTGCGATGCAATCAACGCCATTGTGTATGTGCTTTGTCATGCTATGGATTGCTGAAGAAAAAATATAGGAGGTCCATTTAAAAAAAACATAAGTTTGTGTTAAAAAAATATGCTTTCGTTTTAGAGTGTTTTCAAATATGTACATTCATGGGCCCCAGCCCTACATTGATACCGGTGAAAGTCGTTTTCCAATAGCTGTTATTGTTCCAGAGATATTTTGGGTGGACACCCTGTATATTGCATGTCCTGTATCAACAAAATGCTGGAACCAGAAAAAATAACTATTAGCATATTGTGTTGCTTTTTTCAATGAAAAAGCTGTATATTTTTCACGAAAGAGTTTCTGATGTCGCTTACCATTTCCGACAATTAACTGAAATGCTTCACTGATGAATCGTGACGATTCACGGTTCATCTTCAATACAGTACCGAGTCCTTAGTTCTGGATTTTTTTTCCTACTATCCTACTTACTATGATACCAGTCGAGGACAAGAAAACGGGAAAAATGCTTTAAACGTACGTTGCCAGACATACATTATAGCACTAGTTTCAAGTGGTAAGCCTGAGTCACTAATGTTAGTCAACGTACATCACAGCTGACACACAATTTCAGTGCAAAATATCACCATGCGTTCTGTTTCCATACTTTCATTCGTTTTGCACTGGAATTACGTTATTCTCCTCGTTTCTGGTGCAAATTAATTTTGCTTGATTTGCAAGTCTTGCTGGTCTTTATGAATTTTCATATAATCTGTGCCGTGTAAAGTGAACTGCCAGCGATTAGCATGTAAATGCCGTGGAAATTTGCCAACCTTCATGCCAACTGCTCCCCAGACGCTATGCAACGGCCTCTGTGTTGGCGAGAAACGTTCTGCAGCCGTAATTGTTTCCTGCAATACGAAACCTGTGAATGAAGACAGAAGGTGCGTGTATTGCAAACTTGGAAAAGAAATATCGTCATCGTCTGCCAGGTACGATTACTCCCAATCTAAGGCGAGAGGCACCACACACGTTATATTCTATGCACAGTTGCTGTGTACCTAGTGAAATCAGACAGTTGTCACACACAGATTACTAAATGTCTAGAAAGTGCCTCCACCGTAGAAATCGTGAAGTTGTCTTTTGCGTTGTGGAGAAAATTTTTATTTGCGAGTGATGTAGTATTCTAAGTTATTTCCCTTTTTTGAGAGAGAGGTGAAAGTGAAGACCCGATCTAGTTTTCATTTAAGTAGGAGTATATAATCGCCTATAAACAACTTGCGACTTACTTCATATGCCAATCTGTGTAACTTACTCCGATTAGTGTACTGGAAGCTACATGATCCACATTTATGTTATGGTAGTCGTGTCAAATGATTAGAATTGTGTAGCGAATACAAAACACGTAGATTCCTTTTCGGATGCAAGAAATTAATTTTAGACTTTTTCCTCGTAGTGTCCAGTATCCAGATGAAACATAATTTCCTTGTAAGAGTATAATACCTGGTGATAACACAGTCTTTGACGAAGAGTGTTGCCTGTTCGTTGTCTGTGCTTTTCTGAAAAGTTCTGTTGTGTATTTCGCACGTATTTTTAACAGGATATCGTAGACCAATTTTGACACTGCTCCGCAATGCCTGCGCTGTACATAGAATCATGCATCGTCGTGCGTCATGACTGTTCATGTATCATGTAACTGAGCGAGAGGAAACGGCCGGTTTTATGAAGTAAAGGCCGACCTCACGTTTTATAGCGAAAATTAATTACTGCAGCGTTTTTGTAGGAACTGTTCTGTAGTCACGAAATATAATACAATCCAGGAGCCACTCGCATGGGCCATAGCAACGCATTTAGTTAAGGGAAGGAAGTACAGAAGGTAAAATGCTGAACGTGTTTAATATAAAAAGAGCGGATAAAGAACCTGAATTATGTTTTGTAAATCATGACCTATTAATATGGCTATCAATTTCAAATAGTGTGATCGCTTATCAACAATGAAGAATGACTTGTAGCGTGACTTGAATAAATACAACATGAAAGGTCTCGAATCCAACACTTTCATGTTAATTTCTTAAATCTGTTGTCATTTACGGCATACATTCCACTTCTGACTTTACTGTGGTGTTTCTGACTCCATCTGGGAGGAGACTGAGCAGTCGAACGTGTTACTTTTGCACATAAACAAGAACGATCTGTCACACAACTACACTTCAAAACACAGTATATATGTAATTCATGTCACACAGTCTCATATGGAACCGACATGCGCTTTTTTTATATAGTGTATATGATAAGATACTGTCATCCCCCTTCCTTTCTGTGTGAAAGGATGAATGAGCAAATGTATTTCTAGTTGCATGCTTGATGGTAGCAAACAAGTCTGTCTGCTAGAGAACAGTAGGACCAACGTCGGAACAGGTAGCTATGCTTTCTAAAAGCAAAGAGGTTTCTATTCTTAGTATGGTCCTGTCCATCCCTTGTCATGTTGGTATAGGAAGCTGCCTCTCTGGTCACTTCTGTTTGTATCTGTGAAGTACCCTCGGTAGGGTCCCACGCCAGTCTATCCGCGGTGACTGTCTGAAGTCGTAAGATCTCCAGCTAAGCGCGTCTCTGCTAAGTCCGTAGGACAATGGATTTCTTAAGTTCAGCCTAACTGAAAAATTTAATCACCTTTATTTCAGGTTTAGCTCTAAAATATCTAATGTTATCTTAAATTGCAACGCAGTGTAATTCGAGTGTGAAGTTCAGAATATCTTCCAGTAGTTGCTTTGTCACTACTTTGTGAGTAAAGTGGAACCACGTGTTGATGATCCTTAACTCTAACTAAGATCATCAATCTTAAATGTCAATGTGCGTGAGACCATAACATCTCGTCTTGACAATATTTTTCAATATAGCAACTTTTCTTTATGTTCAACCCACATGGTGTGTACTTTGTGAGACCAGTACCACGTGCTTATACAATTGTTTGACCCATCAGGTTAATAGTAAGACGATAGCAACCAGTTCGAGGTCTTTCTTTTGTAAATTGCGTTTCGATGTAATTTATTTTAATCATCAAAATTATTGTGGAGCTACACTCTTTGTGCAAACCAAGTTGACCACGTGAAGCATCTGGTGTAATCATCAAAGTAGCCCTCAGCTATTCTTTTTGGGAAGATTTCACACAGAGTTAGTATGAATTTAGTATACCAGTGTGTACGGACAGGATTGAACTACAAATGTAACTTCTTTGGGTAAAATTTGAATCCGTTTGTTGTGGTTAATTGCCTCTTGCATATGTTTCAACGTTCTTCGTGTGTTATTTTGTGAATGCAGTGTTGTATGCAGTCTCCCAATCTTGGCTCCATATTTGATGTGTTCCGTAAACTCACATTTTCACAATCCTAAATAAGGCACCAGTTTAGTTACGAATCAAGTTTAATATGCTGAAAATTTAACTAAACAATGATCAATGTTAAAATAAATGTCCAAATATAAACTGATTTATTTCTTTTTATTTAAATTCTCTTTTTTATATATGTATATCACCGGTTGTCGTAAGATAACTATTAAAAGATTATAATTAATGTTAGTCTGGTTGGGAATTTGGTAAGCTAGACTACATACCTGGTGAAACAGTTGCTCAGTAATGCAAGGTTAACTTCCCCAGATAGCTCACAGCTTTTAACCCGCTTTTATTGTCTTGAATAGCAGCACCGCTTTCAGAACAACTTAATGTATCAACATTACAAACATTCGCACAAACTTCAGGAAACCCATCACCCATCAAGTAACGCAAGACACGCCTTGGTGAACACTAATGTGGTCATTAAATAGCCAACCAGACGTGACTTCCAAGCAAATTAAGTTCTACCGTGTTGATAATCGAATGGCTGCTTTGCGATCGCGTATCAGTAAATCGGCTGATAAGATAATCCTAGCAACGTTGAGTGAAACAGTAAATGCTGTTTTCCACCACTTACAGAACAGACGATATAATATCGCGACTCTCTTACAAATTTTCAAATTTGAGAGTAAGAATATTTCAGTTCAAATTCATAAAATTTAATAGTGCATCCTTGAACATAATTGATTTAGGATACAATGAGAATGTTCTGCACTGTACTACATGTTACAACTTCTGCAGTTAGTCAAGAGATTGTCAAGACAGGAAAACCATATACAGGTGGTGAATGATTAAAAGGTTGTTTATAAATGCATCCCAAATGCTATTTCGCAATTTTAAGAACAAATCAGATATTGTAACAAAAAGTTACCATCGTCTGGTAAAACAATGAAAGATAAAAAAATCAAAATGTGTTTGAACGTAACCAACCAGCAAGCCGATGATACTAAACTGGTTTCACCTTTAGCAAAAGCAGTTGACGACTCTTGTGACAAATGATACAGAGCAAGTTTCACTTTTTATATGCTTTATTTCATACAGAGGTCCTTAAAAAGAACTTTTATCATTATTTCCACTCAAAGATAAAAACGTGTAGTGGATATAGCTGATATTGCAAATGCTGTGGTTGGGTGCAGTGATGAACATACTATTCCACTCGATAAAACTGTTTCAGTTTCAACAGACGGGGCGAAAGGTATGACTAACGTAAGAAAAAGGTTTGTTGCTATGGTAAAAGAAAAATTAATCAGGAGATGCTTACTTATCTTCGTATCATTAATCACGAAGCGCTTTGTTTCCAGTGCAGACATTTCCGGACGAAATTGGTGATTGACAATTCCATTATAGCTACAGCTCTCAGTCATTGTCAGTTTAAAAAAGTTTTTAGTTGAAATAGAGTGTGAATATGCAGATTTTCTGTTGCCTAACAAGGTACATTGGTTATCAAAAGGAAGCATTTTGAAACGATTCGCTTGCCTGTTCACAGAAATTAAACTACTTCTCCTCCTTGAGACGGTGTTCAGTACCGAGAACTAACGAACGAGCAGTAGATCAAAAATTTTGTTTCATAATAAACGTTTGTCTCGTCTAAATGAGTTTAATCGTATACTGCAGGGGAAAGGTAACAATTTTTTCTGTGCTGGGAGAAATTATTTCAATCGAAAACAAATTCTTTCTTTTTGCTCAAGAGTTGGAAAGAAAAAGTGAGTCTCTTTCAAAAGTGTGTTGAAACGTCACCAAGAAAATAATTCTACTTTTGACATGTGCTATTTCTAAACAAAACTTTTGAACATGAAGGAAGCTTTTCTCAAGAGGTTATAGGAATTCCCGAAATAGCAAAGCGCCGTTAGCCTTCGAAAATCACCTCCTAATCACAATTAACTTTTGTGCCTTTGATATTGGCATTGGCAACTGGCGGAATTAAAAAACAAAGAATTTTGAAGCTCGAAATCTGATATACGCAGACATAGAAATGTGTGCCTGTAGAGAAATACTGCAGAAAAGTCCGGTCCCGGTAGCTGAGTGGTCAGCGTGGCGGAATGTCAATCCTAAGGTCCCGAGTTCGATTCCCGGCTGGGTCGGAGATTTTCTCCGCTCAGGCACTGGGTGTTGTGGTGTCCTAATCATCGTCATCTCATGCCCATCGACGCGCAGGTCGCCGAAGTGGCGTCAAATCGAAAGACCTGCACCAGGCGAACGGTCTGCCCGACGGGAGGCCCTAGCCACACGACATTTCATTTCACTGTAGAAAAGAAAAATGCGAACTTAGTTAACAGTAGAAGTGGTCGACTTTGAAAGACCTGGAGAACTAAGACGTAAATTTTTAGCGCCTGGAGTAGTATTACTGACTCATAAAATCATCTGAAAAAACTGGCGTTTCTTCTTCTTTCGCTATTCGGGTCTACATATTCATGCGAGCAGACATTTTGAAGGATGAATCTTATCAGGAGCAAACTAAATTTAGGAGTCATCTTATTGATCGTGCCTATAATAAAAACAATGACATACAAACTTGAATTCCTAAGGAGATGCACATTTACGTGAGAACCGACTCTGGTCAGAGATGACGATGTCTTCAGTCATCTCTGGCATGTATCCAGTCTTTCGGTGTCAACCTTTATCGTTTAGGTCAATAACGTAACCTAATATTTTTTGTGTTTGAAATCGGTGTGTTCGTTGAGAATCTCCTTCAGGTATTCTCTGACCAACGTCTGTTCTTACGCAAAAGTAAAGCATCTGCGGTGTCAACTGTCATAAATTACGGTCAACATTTTACGATTTTACTCTGATATGTCACGCCCTGCTGTATGAAACCTAACAGCATAAAATCAACGTGACACTGAAATTTCTAGAATTTCACATGAAATCTAGCGGCAACAGTCATACTAGATATTATTTGCACTTCAGAACAACTTTCGACATAAGTTGAGAACCAAAGGTAGAACACACATACTTGAGATACCTAAAGATATAATCATCTCAGACCATAGTCTGTTATTTTGTACATATAAAACAGCAGTGGTGTGAACTGTCAAAAAATCGCAGGAAATATTTACAATATTGTATCAATATTACCCCACACTGTATAAAGCAGCACAAAATCGACATGAAGTCGATATTTGAGAATTTCATTCGAAATATGACGAGAACAGTCACCGGATACAGTCACTCCAAGTATACAGGGTGATTACAATTAAAGTTAAACTTTAAAACCGCTGTAGAAGTAACACCACTGGTCATATTGACGTCAGATTGCGACGGAGTATAATCGGAGAAGGGGAAGAAAAACTAATGGCAGAAGAAAAATAGATAGTTACAAAATGTAGCAATAGATTGCTCTGTAAGCATCATGATTTAATAGTGGTCGACTAGAAATGACAAATGAATCATACAGCAATGTACATTTGACGTTAAACAAACTTTACTACTCAGTAGGCATGGGCGTGCGGGTGTGATATTGTTAGTTACTTAAGCCCATCCACCACGGCAAGCACATCGCATGGGAAAAATCAGTTTTTAATTGCCCTGAGGCCAAAAAACGCATAAAAAGCATCACTCATATTGTTTTTTAATTGTCCTGAAGCAAAAAACCGCATAAAAGCATAAATCAAAGTCAAATAGGATTATTGATTTCCGTGTGACTGGCGCAAAACATGTTCAGTAAGCTGTCCACCGTTTTGTACAACAAGTTGAAATCGAGGAATAGCATGTTACACAACTGATCGGAGTGTTTCCGGGGTCACGTTCAGAATTTGTTGCACAATGCGTTCCTTCAGTGCAGCTAAGTTTGCACTCGGAGCACTGAACACATGTTTCAGGTAGCCCCACAGTGGATTGAGATCAGGTGATCGGGAAGGCCAGGCTGTAGGTAAATGGCGGCTGATAATTGTAGCATTTCAGAAATGGCGCTTAAGTAGCTGATCAACTGCATTTGCAATGTGCGGAGGTGCGCCATCTTGCGTAAAAATGATCCCATCCACGCTACTGGGGAGCTGAAATGACGTGGTTGCGCAAAAGACACTCGTAGACTTAGAGAAAGCTTTTCACAATGTTGACTGGAATACTCTCTTTCAAATTCTGAAGGTGGCAGGGGTAAAATACAGGGAGCGAAAGGCTATTTACAATTTGTACAGAAACCAGATGGCAGTTATAAGAGTCGAGGGGCATGAAAGCGAAGCAGCAGTTCGGAAGGGAGTTGAGACAGGGTTGTAGCCTGTCCCCGATGTTATCCAATCTGTCTATTGAGCAAGCAGTAAAGGACACAAAAGAAAAATTCGGAGTTGGTATTAAAATCCATGGAGAAGAAATAAAAACTTTGAGGTTCGCAGATGAAATTGTAATTCTGTCAGAGACAGCAAAGGACTTGGAAGAGCAGTTGAACGGAATGGACAGTGTCTTGAAAGGAGGATATAAGATGAACATCAACAAAAGCAAAACGAGGATAATGGAATGTGGTCAAATTAAGTCGGGTAATGGTGAGGGAATTAGATTAGGAAATGAGACACTTAAAGTAGTAAATGAGTTTTGCTATTTGGGGAGCAAAATAACTGATGATGGTCGAAGTAGAGAGGATATAAAATGTAGACTGGCAATGGCAAGGAAAGCGTTTCTGAAGAAGAGAAATTTGTTAACATCGAGTATAGATTTAAGTGTCAGGAAGTCGTTTCTGAAAGTATTTGTATGGAGTGTAGTCATGTATGGAAGTGAAATAGGGACGATAAATAGTTTGGACAAGAAGAGAATAGAAGCTTTCGAAATGTGGTGCTACAGAAGAATGCTGAAGATTAGATGGGTATATGACATAACAAATAAGGAGGTATTGAATAGGATTGGGGAGAAGAGGAGTTTGTGGCACAACTTGACAAGAAGAAGGGACCGGTTGGTAGGACATGTTCTGAGGCATCAAGGGATCACCAATTTAGCATTGGAGGGCAGCGTGGAGGGTAAAAATCGTAGAGGGAGACCAAGAGATGAATACACTAAGCAGATTCAGAAGGATATAGGCTGCAGTAGGTACTGGGAGATGAAGAAGCTTACACAGGATAGAGTAGCATGGAGAGCTGCATCAAACCAGTCTCAGGACTGAAGATAACAACAACAACATCGCTTACCAGTGACAGTACACGTAACAGGATCGGAAGCACCAGTCTCCTCGAAAAAATATGGCCCTATGATAAATGATTCCGTAAATCCTCACCACACAGTGAGCTTTTGAGGATGAATTGGTACTGGTTGACTTACGTGTGGATTCTGGGTTGCCCATATTCGACTATTCTGTGTATTGACATACTATCAGATGGAAGTGGGCTTCGTCTGTCCACAGAATCTTCCACGGCCAATCGTCAACTTCCTTGCAGGCACGAAATTCTATAGTAAAGGTCTCTCTTGCTGGCGGGTCAACAGGAAGCAACTCGTGCACATGGTTAATTTTGAATGGATATGAAAGAAGGATGTTTCGTAGGATTTTAAGCAACGTGCTCACGGGTATGTCCAATGTTGGGGCAATTCTCCGTGCACTACACGTTTGCACACCACCACTCGTCTCCTCCTGCATTGCTGTGGCGACTGCTTCCACTGACGTGCAATCAATACTTTTCCTCCCTCTGCCAGGTTGCACACCAAAAGAACCCGTCTTTTCGAATTTCCGAATCATTTTCTCCAGATCCACGGCAGTTATCGAACCAACGCCTTTTTTGAAACCCTTCAGTGTCCGGAACTTCTGCAGAGCGAAGTGTGCGCAGTTATAATTTTTGTGTACAGCTTTACGAGCAGAACCGATCCTGCATTGAGACAGTCATGGCGCACGTCGCAGACGCGAAAGGAGGAAAAGCCGTGTACCCGGCGTGTTTACACCAACTTCAATGGGTCGTTCCAGTGACAGGTGTTTCCTTTTACGTATTCTGACACATAAAGCTTCGTCTATTTATCAAATTGGGCACTATTTTTTTTTCTTCTAGTAAAGGTTTTCCCCATTCTCCGATAATATTCCGTTGCAATATGACGTGATTCTGACCAGTGGGGTTACTTCTACAGCGTCTTGAAAGTTTAACTTTAATTTTAATCACCCTGTATATAAGTTACGACACCGTAGACCTAAGTTTCCCTCTTTGTTACATAGTTTAGAAATATAAAAATTAATTACAGTGTAGTTATTGTGTAATTTGTGATAACGAAAATAATGACTGCAGTTTCAGTTATACCTCAGCAATTTACGAAATTCTTCATTTATGAAAATATTAAGTATGAAGTTCCTGTACAACCGTAGCACATTGTAGGTCTCAAACTTTGCATACACAAGTAATTGAAAATGGAAATCTTCCGAAACAGCTATCGTAATAACCAATAAATGTTTTAAGTTTTTTTTTTTTTAATTATTAAAAGGTGTGAGCCCCTCCACGCTCGCACAAGCATGGTGACCAACTCAAAAGGTCTACTGTCACCTCTGCATTGTTAGTATTTAGAATCGAGGAGATCGCAGGAGCGAGGAACTGCGATGTTATCCCAACGTCTGGGTAGGGTTACCCATTAATAGGGGCGCATCTGGGTGATAGAAGTGGTCGAGAAAGCTCGACAGAGTCAAGCTTGAAAGAAGAGCGGTTTTAAGGGCAGAGGGAAAAAAGTGCCAAGGCAAGTGACAAGGGAAAAAAACCTCTGCGACAGTGTCAGGTTGGGTAGTAAGGGCAGTAGCGGTTTCTTGCTATCTGCGACAGATCGTGCAAGGTAAGGTTATGTTACCGGTTGGGTATCATGCATCAGTACCGTAGTAGCAATGCCAGATTGTCATTGAATGATCAGTCCTGTCGAGGAGGTGAGGCTGCTCCTGCTGGGCCGACGATGTCTCCTGGGCCAGCTGCTGCTGCTGCTGCTCCTGTAACATAGCCATGTCGTTTTAGGTTTGTCAGTTCGATGGTCCTCAAAGGAACTGGCTGTGTGATACGTGTTGGTGGTTTGTTTGTGAGTCGTGTTTGGCTTCCCTGCGATCGCAAAAAAAATGGTTCAAATGGCTCTGAGCACTATGGGACTTAACATCTATGGTCATCAGTCCTCTAGAACTTAGAACTACTTAAACCTAACTAACCTAAGGACATCACACAACACCCAGCCATCACGAGGCAGAGAAAATCCCTGACCCCGCCGGGAATCGAACCCGGGAACCCTGGCGTGGGAAGCGAGAACGCTACCGCACGACCACGAGATGCGGGCTCCGATTGCCAGTTCTCATGGCAGAGGCTCAGCTAGTCAGTGGCTGAAGTGCGGGGGATCGCCTCATTGTGTCGTTTGCGTAGTTACGAAGTTACCATAGATGGCTAGTACCTAAGGATTGTCTTTGGGCGCTTGTGTTTCCATCTACGGTTGTGGTAAATGTTTTAAGCAGTGATACTGGAACCTTACTTACAGTGTCCTTCCAACATTTCTACATTAAGTTGAAATGTTTGGCTGTCAAAAGAAATTTCAGTCGTTTCTGTTGATATTTGGCTCTGTTCACTAATGAGCTTGCCGCCCGCTGTGCTAGAGGAGTCCCCCTTCTTTTGACTCACTGTAACGTGGCGTTGGACTGTTGAGCTTGCTTCACCAACCGTGTCGTCGTAGGCTCCCCGTCTTGTTTATTGTCTACCTCGGTGTAGACAGTAGAGGGCTAGGGAGGCTGTCCTTGGCGCGCGCCGCGCCGCACTGTGCAACACGGTCTGTTAGGGAGGCGGTCAGCCAGCTCCGGTTGCCACGGCCGCAACACCCGACACCGCGGATCAGGTGACCGGCGGCCCGCCACTTTGCCTGCCCACTGCCCCGTCCACTCTGTTTGGGAATTCTGGGATCAGCACCGAGGCGAGACCAGAGCGACGCCCGTCATGGATCGGTGATGCCTGCTTTTGGTGCATATTCGAATGTCAGCTTCATCAGACGACCATAACCTCTCTCTACCCCTTCCTCACTGTCTCACATTTGTCTCCCTTTGGGGCGCCTGCTGGCAGTAGAGTCACCAGACACGAGAGCGGCATTAGAGAGCAAAGCCGGTGGTATACTGAACACAGTAAGGCAATAGAAACAAATTAACAATCACAGCACTCAAAGCTTGTACACTGGAGTGTCAAAAGTCGTGGGATACCTCCGAATATCGTGTCGGACTTCCTGTCGCCCGGCGAAGTGCAGCAGCTCGCTGTGGTGGGAACTCATCAAGTAGTTGTAAGTTTCCGGCAGAAATATTGAGTCTTCTAATCATACAATGAAGGCTTTCACGACCGGATGGTACTGTTGTTGATAATTCTGCCGGGTTATATGGCCGTGGTCCATGGAATTCTTCTATTCCTAAAGTTTCGTCCAATACTACGTTGGACATCCTCAGAGGTATGGCTGGTCCTGCTGAGTCCTGACGACTGACGAGTCGGGCGCCGGAGAGCGGCCTAAATACCGAGGAAAGTGGGCGTGGTCTAGCTTGCACATAGTAGCAGAAAGAAAACTAGTCAAAGATAAAATGGAACTATCGATAATAGTCCGTCACTTATCGATTCTGTAACGCCACTGTCCATATCTCGCTTAATTTCAAGGCCTCTTCTTTTCTATTAAAATTATCTTCATGTTTATAAGATGACGTGGAAAAGGACCAGGTTATTTCCAATCATCGTCACCCCCAACAAAAAAGAGATGTAATCAAAAGTTTCGTGGACAGGGCAAAACGGATTTGTACGCTGGAACATCTGGATACGGAACTGAATCATCTGAAACAGGCCTTCGAAAGGAATGGGTACTCAAACGAAGAAATTAATAGAGTTTTAAGACCTAATTACAGGAGGCCAAAGGACAAGGATGGTACACAGCAATGGAAGAATACGGTGTCTTTACCTTTCATTAGTAACGTTACAGATCGAATCGGCAAAATTTTGCTGAAACATAAAGTGAAACCGGTATTTAAACCTACCAGAAAAAATAGGACGTACTTCGTTCTGTTAAAGATAAAAGGCCACCACTATCATATAGCGGTGTGTATAAAATTCCGTGTACTTGTGGCAAGGTCTATATTGGTACTACGAAAAGAAGTGTGAATACGACGGTAAAGGAGCATAACAGTCTTTGCCGACTGGGAAAAATAGATAAATCGGCAGTTGCGGAACATGCACTTCACAAAAACAGACATAATGTCTTATGGGATAACAGCAATCAGTGATTTTATAATGTTACTTAAAATCCGTCTTGATTGCAAATTTTTTATTCATATGACCGGTTTCGGTTCATTTAGAACTATCTTCAGATCTGATATTTCAGTTACAGGACGGGTTACTCCTGTAACTGAAATATCAGATCTGAAGATGGTTCTGAATGAACCGAATCCGGTCATATGAATGAAAAATTTGCGATAAAGACGAAGTAACATGCACTTCAGTCAGATGACCATGTAGTTAAGTTTTCTGAAACTACAGTTTTAAGTGCTACCACGAACTACTATCCACGACTGTATAGGGAGGCTATTGAAATTTATAAACATGAAGATAATTTTAATAGAAAAGAAGAGGCCTTGAAATTAAGCGAGATATGGACAGTGGCGTTACAGAATCGATAAGTGATTTTTTATCTGTGACGGACTATTATCGATAGTTCCATTTTGTCTTTGACTAGTTTTCTCTCTGCTACTATGTGTAAGCTAGACCACGCCCACTTTCCTCGGTATTTAGGCCGCTCTCCGACGCCCGACTCGTCAGTCGGCAGGACTCAGCAGGACCAGCCATACCTCTGAAGATGTCGAACGTAGTATTGGACGAAACGTTAGGAATAGAAGAATTCCATGGACCACGGCCATATAACCCGGAAGAATTATCAACAACAGAAATATTGAGCCTTGCTATCTCTGTAGGCGTCCATAATTGCGAAAGTGTCGCCAGTGCAGAATTGAGGCCGAACTGACCTCTAAATTGTGTCCCATAAATGTTCGATCGGAATCGTGTCGGGTGATCTGGGTGGCCAAATCATTCGCTCCAATTGTCCAGGATGGTCTTCAAATCAGTCGCGAACAAATGTGGCCCAGTGACTTGGCGCGCGGTTGTTTGGGAACATGACTACAGATAGTCTTCAAGTAGCCGGACGTAACAATCTCCAGGGTATGATCGGTTTTATTCACATTCCATGTAAACACAGTCCGCACCATTATAGAGGGACCACCAGCGAGTACAGTGCCTCGTTGACAACTTGGGTTCATGGCTTCGTAGTGTCTGCGCCACACTCGAACAAGCTGTTATCAACTGACCAGGCTACGGTTTTCCAGTCGTCTATGGTCCAACTGATGTGGTCTTGAGCCCAGGAAAGTCGCTGGAGGCGATGTCGTGCTGTTAACAAAGGCAGTCGCGTCGCTCGTCTGCTGCCCTCGCCCATCAATGCCAAATTTCGCCGCCCTGTCCTAATGGATGCGTTTGGTGTACGCCCCACAATGGTTGCTGTGGCTAATTCAGATGGCGTTTCTTGTCTGTCAGCGCTGACGACCCTACGGAAACGCCCCTACTCACTGCTCTTGGTCCCTATGCGAAGATCATCGGCCACTGCATTGTCCGTGGTTGAGAGGTAAAGGTTGAAATTTGGTATTCTCGTTTTCTGTCTTGACACTATCTATTTTCGAAATGGAATGTCCCATGCGTCTGGCTCCAATTACCATTCCAAGCTCAAAGACTCTCATTTCCCGTCGTGTGGCCACCATAGCGTCAGAAACTTTTTCACGTGGATCACCTGAGTGCAAATGACAATTCCGTGAATGCACTGCCCTTTATATACGTTTTGTGGGGGATACTTCTGCCAGCTGTATACATGCATATCGCTGTTTCATTACTGTCCGCCCCGATAGCTGAATGGTGCCGGCACGGTAACTCAGCGTGTTCGGTCAGAGGGTTAGCTGCCCTCTGTAATAATAATAAAAAAAAACTGAGTTAATGGATCAACGACGAACTGAAATGGGTGTCTTGCGACGTCCGCCCCGAGCAGATACAAAGAACGAAGACGAACAAAATGAGTTAAAAAAAAAAAAAAAAAAAAAAAAGAAAAAGGTTAGCGTGACGGACTGCCGTCCTAAGGGGCGGGGTTCGATTCCCGGCTGGGTCGGGGATTTTTTCCACTCAGGGACTGGGTGTTGTGTTGGCTTCATCATCATTTCATCCCCATCCGGCGTGCAGGTCGCCCAATTTGGTGTCGAATGTAATAAGGTGGTCGGACCTGCCCCGAAAGGGGCCTCCCGGCCAATGGCAAACGTCGAGAGCGAGAGACAGTTACGCGTTTCTTTGGAATACGTGTTGATGACAAACTTAACTCAACCATCACATAAAGCTAACTACAAATGAGACCGAAAAAATTTGCACCAATTAGCAAGATTAAACAATTCGCCATACAGATTACCAATCACGCAATAGGAGCGTAGCACTGCACTCTCTGTAACTTAATTTGGTGTCCTATTGAGGCTGTCGGCGGCATTCAGCACCACCTCAGTAGAGGCACTGCATATGGTGTTGGGTGTCTTTCGAATAGATAAAACCATGAAATATCGATCTGCATCCCACTGACTGAAGAAGGGAAGACCCGCTAAGGCCAGGGAAATTACAGGAGAAAATATCGAGCAGAGACGGCAACTAAACTTCTGGTGGGTGGACACCAGCCAACGAGAGTGGACCAAAGTGATGAGGATGTAGGCTGCACACTTTTTTCTCCAACATCAAGGAGCGATTACGATAGAAACGCTACTCCGACCCGTGGCATGGTTTACTTCGTAACTGTGCACGGCCTTCATTCACGCATTTGCAGCGCACTTCGTTTGCTGACAGTGGTGACAGCCATTGTGGATGTACGGAACATTTAGCTCCGTATTACGATCTTTACTGCCACTTACTTAGAAACACATCAGGAATTATACGTAAATTGAAGGTGGAGGGGGGGGGGGGGGGTAGAGAAAGGAAAGGAAAGTGAAGGGACTACTGATGCCAGCTGCATCGGGACATTACGCATAATCAGCGTCGACGAGTGCCAATCTGCACCCGACTGGATTCGAACACGGGATCTTCTATTTACTATGCAGGTGCGTCAATCACTGCGCCACGCTGGACACATTGTTATCGAAACTGCGCGGACTACCTCGGCACGCTTCTCGTACGATCCAAACATGCATCTAGCACCACCTATCCGTAGTCCTTGTCCATTTCCTCCATTCTCGCTACTCTGAGATTCCCGCAGGAGGTCGGACGTACTACTGAAGAAGGTGGATCCATTGCCCGTGTAGGTGAATCAGTTATATGAATGCATGGTGTCTGTTCTTTCGGATCAAATCGACGACGTGGAGTTAGACGACTGGAGACGAATTGGTTAGCTCATAGGAAGACCCCCAGCTCAACGGATTCCTCTGACATTAATATCAACGGAGAGAGATATTAACTGTAGCACGTACGTAACACATACTCAACACTGAATCATGAAATAGTAATGTACAGACAAATTAGAATAGAAACCTACAATGAAGATCCAAAGAAACTGGCACACCTTCCTAATATCGTCTAGGGTCCCCGAGAGCGTGCAGAATTACCGCAACACGATGTGGCATGGACTTGAGTAATGTCTGAAGGAGTGCTGTAGGGAACTGATACCATGAATACTGCATGGTTGTCCATAAACCCGTAACAGTACCAGGGGATGGAGATCTCTTCTGAGTAGCACGTTACAAGGCATCCCAGATATGTTCAGTAATGTTCGTGTCTGGGGAGTTTGGTGGCCAGCGGAAGTGTTGAAAATTAGAAGAGTGTTCCTGAAGCCATTCTGTAGCTATTCTGGACGTGTGGGGTATCGAATTGTCCTGCTGGAATTGCGCAAGTCCGTCAGAATGCTCAATGGACATGAATGGTTGCAGGTGATCAGACAGGATGCTTACGTACGTGTCACCTGTCAGAGTCGTATCAGGCGTCCCATATCACTCCAACTGCACACGATCCACACCATTACAGAGCCTCCACCATCTTGAACAGTCCCCTGCTGACATGTAGGGTCCATAGATTCATATGGCTGTCTCCATACCCGTACACGTCCATCCGCTCGATACAGCAGCCTATTGCGCACAGTTTGAGTCGTAACACGACGTCCTGTGGCTGCACGAAATGCATTATTCAACATGGTGGCATTACTGCCAATGTTCCTCCGAGCCATAATTCTTAGGTAGCGGTCATCCACTGCCGCAGTAGCCCTTGGGCGGCCTGAGCGAGGCATGTATTCGACACTTCCTGTCTGTATCTCTTCCATTTCCGAACAACATCACTTTGGTTCACTCCGAAACGCCTAGACACTTCCCTTGCTGAGAGCCCTTCATGGCACAGAGTAACAATACGCACGCGATCGAACCGCGGTATTGACCGTCTAGGCATGGTTGAACGACGGAAAACACGGGCCGTGTACCTCCTTCCTGGTGGAAAGACTGGGACTCCGTCTAATAGGCGCTGCCCATGTATGGTCGAGTACATATTTGGGTGGGTTTAGTGACATCTCTGAACAGTCAAAGAGACAGTGTCTGTGATACATATCCACAGTCAACCTCTATCTTCAGGAGTTCTGGGAGCCGGAGTGATGCAAAACTTTTTTTGATGTGTGTATAATACTCAATAACTGAAGTGAACAGTCAGTTTTATCTTAACCTCAACTCAGAAGATGTGCTTCATGAAAATGAAGATAACAAGGATAATGAAGAATTGGATTGGTCCTAATTGTGTGTGTGTGTTTAGTGCATTTCGTACCTACTCTTTATGCTCTGATTTTAGTTTCACATTAATTACAAGCTTCACAACTGTCAAAAAGAAACTATTAGCATTAGCCTATATTTGGAAATTTTGTGAACTAACATTAATAGTGGTAATAATTCTAAATATTAATTAAAATTTCATTACTGAAAATGGGTTCACAACTTTTTTTTTAGGAAATAAGGATACTGAGATTTGCTTGAAAAACACATCTGTCCTATGAGAATCGGGATTTTCCTACAAAATTTGATATTCACGAAGATCTATTTTCTCAAAACTTCGTGTCTGTGCTTTGGGACCTTACGTTCTCATTGACTCAGTTGACTCTTTCGAGCTCATGTCCTCAGCGGCCCAGTTGTGTTAATAAAGCTCAGTGTGGCGCTTCTTGTTTGTTTGTTTCTGTATATTATTTTCTTCTGCAGTTTAACGTCCATTTGCCTGAAACGTCATAAATTTCCCCTCTTGTAAAAGAGAGTAAAACGTACCATTTCCTGGACGTTCCTGCTTGCTCTTGCTGTGGCCGTTGTCCACAGCAGGGCCGGATTCTGAGGGAAGAAGGCTTCCTTCAGCCTAGAGTTAATGGGCCGGCCCTTCCCTAATCCTCCTAAATCGGTTTTGGTTTGGACACAAGGGTCGGGCTGAGGATCGAATGATTTCCCTGTTTCGCCGATGTTTTCCGTTACAGAGAAATTTCTGAGTCCTGACAGGACTTACGGAAACGAATCACGCTGAACAGGAAATTGCAAACGACAATACTTAAATTTTGTTCGTGATTGTGATTGACTGGAAGGCCCAAAAGTTAAATCATTTTGTGAAGCGGTTTGGAAACTTTGGAAATTTGTGTTAAGGTCTTATGGGAACAAATTGCTGAGGTCATCGGTCCCTAAGCCTACGCACTACTTAAGCTAACCTAAGCTAACTTACGCTACAGGCAACACACACACACACACACACACACACACACACACACACACACCCGTGCCCGAGGGAGGACTCGAACCTCCGGCTGCCCCGCGCGGCGAAGCGGTTTGGAGCTCATGAAGTCCAGGAGTAGGCTACAGACCGAGTGTTGTAGTCTTTCTTATACGGATTTAATAACATTTATATCATTTGAAAATATTAACATGAATGTGAACTAAAAAACATTCACATATGAATTTAAACTGGTTGAACGTGAAACACCATAATTTAATATAATGCTTCGCTGGAGGCTCTACTACGGCAGAATAAAACCTGAACAACACAATTTTTCGTAATTGTTTTACTGCCGCATTTAATTGTGGCGATTTCTGCACTCCAGCTGTATCATTGCATTAGACCAACGAGACTGTTGCATGGCGACATTGTCTGGCGGCTAATGACCGATTCAAAACATTACGCCTTTCGCTTGTAAACATAGCCCGGAGCACAAACAGCGCTGTCTGAAACATTACTTTAGGAAACACTTTATAAAAATCAAATATGATAAGGATAGAGTAGGGAGAGGCATGGAAATAATGACATGGTTAACAAACATAAATTCACCGTAATTATTCAATTAAAGTACAAAAATGAGAGTGACATTTACGAAATAAATCTGCTACCACGGCTAGAAAGGGAGAGAGTGATATCTACTTTTTACTCAACACGAGAGAAGGAAGTGCGCCCTTTTGTTCCATACAGAGCAAAAATTAATTACTTATCATTGCTTTTCAAATATGAACTTTACCATATAACTAAATCCTTCGGTTACATATAGTTTCATATTATTTTTCATATTTATTTACACAGAGAAAAAATTATTTATCTACTGAAGTTTTAGTTATTCCAGGCAAATGTTGTCGTTTAGCGAGTGAGCAGACGCCAAACAAGGTAATTTACAGTCTAATGGTCAGATCTCGGAATGTTGCTGAGAGTAGTTAGCTAACTACGGGGCTTTTACATCTACACCTACTTGTTTACTCTGCTATTCACAATTAAGTGCCTGGCAGAGGGTTCAATGAACCACCTACAACCTGTCTCTCTACCGTTCCACTCTCGAACTGCGCGCTGGAAAAACGAGCACTTAAATTTTTCTGTGCGAGCCCTGATTTCTATTTTTTTATCTTGATGATCATTTCTCCCTATGTAAGTGGGTGCCAGCAGAATGGTTTCGCAATCGGAGGAGAAAGCTGGTGATTGAAATTTTTATGAGAACATCCCGTCGCAACGAAAAACGCCTTTGTTTTAATGATTGCCACTCCAATTCACGTATCATGTCTGTGGAACTCTGCCCCCTATTTCGTGATAATACAAAACGATCCGCCCTTCTTTGAACTTTTTCGATGTCATCCGTCAGTCCCACCTGATGCGGATCCCACACCGCACAGCAGTACTCCGTAATAGGGCGGACAAGTGTGGTGTAAGCAGTCGCTTTAGTAGATCCGTTGCATCTTCTAAGTGTTCGAATCGCAGTCTCTGATTTGCTATACCCGCAACATTACCTATGTGGTCGTTACAGTATAGGTTATTTGTAATTGTAATCCGTTAGTATTTACTTGAACTTACAGCCTTCAGATTTGTGACTTATCGCGGAATCGAAATTTAGCCGATTTCTTTTAGTACTCGTGTGAATAACTTCACACTTTATTTTATTCAGGGTCAATTGCCACTTTTCGCGCCATACAGATATCTTATCCAAATTGTTTTGTAATTCGTTTTGGTCGTCTGATGAATTTACAAGATCGTAAATGACAGCATCATCTGCAAATAATCTAAGAGGGCTACTCATATTGTCTCCTAAATCGTTAATATAGATCAGGAACAATAAAGGGCCTATAACACTTCCTTGGGAAACGCCGGATATTACTTCTGTTTTAATCGAAGACTTTCCGTCCATTACTACGAACAGTGACCTTTCTGCAGGAAATCACGAATCCAGTCGCACAACTGAGGCGATATTCCATAGTCACGCAGTTTTGGTGGAGGAACGGTGTCGAAAAAAACTAAAAACTAAACTAAACTCTTCCCGCACAGGCCATAAAGGCCCAAAGGTACCGACCGGCCGCCATGTCATCTTCAGCCCACAGGCGTCACTGGATTCGGATGTGGAGGGGCTTGTGGTCAGCACAGCTCTCTCCCTGCCGTATGTCAGTTTCCCAGACCGCAGCCGCTACTTCTCAGTCAAGTAGCTCCTCAGTTTGCCCCACAAGGGCTGAGTGCACCCCGCTGGTCAACAGCGCTCGGCAGACCGGATGGTCACCCATCCAAGTGCTAGCCCAGCCCGACAGCGCTTAACTTCGGTGATCTGACGGGAACCGGTGTTAGCACTGCGGCAAGGCCGTTGGGACGGAGTCGAAAGCCTTCTGAAAATCTAAAAATATGGAATCGATTTGACGTCCCCTGTCGGTAGCACTCATTACTTCATTAGTATAAAGAGCTAGTTGTGTTTCACAAGAACGATGTTTCCTGAATCGGTGCTATGTGTCAATAGATCGTTTTCTTCGAGGTACTCCATAATGCTCGAATACAGTATATGTTCAAAAACCCTATTGCAAATCGACGTAAGTGATATGGGCCTGTAATTCAGCGGATTACCCCTACTTCCCTTTTAGGGTATTGGTGTGACCTGAGCGATTTTCCAGTCTTAGTTTAGCGAGCGATTGTGTATAATTGCTAAATATGGAGCTATTGCATCAGCATACTCTGAAAGGAACCTGAGTAGTATACAGTCTGGACCGGAAGCCTTGCCTTTATTAAGTGATTGAAGCTGCTTTGCTACACCGAGGATATCTACTTCTACGTTTCTCATCTTCGAGGTTGTTCTTTATTGGATTTCAGGAATATTTACTTCGTCTTCTTTGGTGAAGAAGTTTCGGAATATCTTGTTTAATAACTCTACTTTAGTGGCACTGTCGTCATTGACTTCACCGTTATTATCGCGGGGTGAATGTACTGATTGCATCTTGCCACGGATGTGCTGTATGTATGAACAGAATCTCTTTGGGTTTTCTGCCAGCTTCTGAGACAGAGTTTCGTTGTGGAACGTATTAAAAGAATCTCGCATTGAAGTGCGCGCTATATTTTGAACTTCTGCAAAATGTTGTCAATATAGGGGATTTTGCGTTCTCTTAAATTTGGCATGCTTTTTTCGTTGCTTCTGCGACAGCGATCTGACCCGTTTTGTGCACCGTGGGGGATCAGTACGATCACTTATTAATCTATGTGGTATATATCTCTCAACTGCTGTCGATGCTATCTCTTTGAAAGCATTCCACATCTTTTCTATGCTTACCTGGTCATATCGGAAAGAATGGGGACTGTTTCTTAGAAAGGCGTTAAGAGCCTTTTTATCAGGTTTTTTAAATAGATGTACTTTGCGTTTCTTTTTTATGTTTGTGGGTGTTATGGTATTCAGCCTAGCAGTAACAACCTTGAGGTCGCTAATTCCTGTATTCGTCATGATGTTGTTGTTGTTGTGGTCTTCAGTCCTGAGACTGGTTTGATGCAGCTCTCCATGCTACTCTATCCTGTGCAAGCTTCTTCATCTCCCAGTACCTACTGCAGCCTACATCCTTCTGAATCTGCTTAGTGTATTCATCTCTTGGTCTCCCTCTACGATTTTTACCCTCCACGCTGCCCTCCAGTACTAAATTTGTGATCGCTTGATGCCTCAGAACATGTCCTACCAACCGATCCCTTCTTCTGGTCAAGTTGTGCCACAAACTCGTCTTCTCCCCAATACTCCCTATTAATTATTGACTTTCGAGAAGTGAGACTGACAACACTCATTTACAATGATTTCATAGGTGTAAGAGTGCTGAGAATTAGCCAGGCAACGCACATAAAAGTTTCCAGGTAATGCTGCAGAGCAGTACGTCACGCAATTTGTTTCGCGCGTCGTACGTCGCCCAGGTTTGTGCGGACACAGAGCGGCCACCGCCCCTGCCACTTTAGGCGACGACAGGGCAACTCAAGAACGAACGAAAGGGACATTTGACGTGGCACGGAGAATTATCGGAAGCCATCTCGTCGTTAATGGATTACCAGTAATCAGGGGATGAGCCATCGTCAGATGTAGAGTAATACGATAAATACAAAACAGGAGATAGAAGTACGAGTAATCACATCGAAATAAAAATAACGGTGCAAATTAACCATAAGATATCTGAAGTTTTACGCCTGTGTTCAAGCGATCAACATGAAGTCCGAACTGTACATACACAAACCATAAAAAGAAAATCGCATCAGAAAATAATGTAGAGCAATGAAATTTCGGGAACACATCTGCCTAGGTAACAAATTTGGGTCACAGGTTAATGTTAAGCGCGAGATAAGTCAGGTGCCGAATGCCAGTTTGTGGGATGGAATTCCACGTATGTTGCACTTGGACGGTCAATGTAGGGACAGTTAATGCTGTTTGTGGATGATGCTGGAGTTATCGTACGATGATGTCCCATGTGTGCTCGAGTGGAGACACGCTTGGTCATTGAGCAGCCAAACGCAATGTGTCGACGCTCTGTAGAGCATGTTGGAGTACAGCAGCGGTATGTGGGCGAGCGTTATCCTATCGAAAAACACCCCCTGGAATACTATTCATGAATGGCAGCACAGCAGGTCGAATCACCAGACTGACGTACAATTTCGCAGTCAAGCTGCGTAGGATAACCACGACAGCGCTCCTGACGTCATACGAAATCGAACCAAGACCGTTAAGTCCAGGTGTACGTGTAGTGTGTCTACCACACAGACAAGTTCGTTGCAGCCCCTTTACTAGCTTCCTTCTGAAACCTTCCCGTCTCCTCTATATCCCTTTTGTTACGCAACCTTCCCTTCTACAATACCTATGAAACCTTTCCTTACGATTTCTATCTCTTGTTTAATAATAACAAATGAAATCTTCCCTTTGAAATTAATTCTCTTTCTCAATAATAATAATAAGTGCAATCTTCGCATACAAATTTAAATGCTGCTTATTAAAAGTGATTTGCCGATTATTTCGGCGAAACATAGAATGTGTCGTCGTCGTGGCCCTCAGTCGTTACCTGCAACAACCCAAAACTGTTCCTTGCCTTTTTTACTGTTACTGGATCGCCATCTGACTGCTACATCGAACTGCGACATGAATATACTTAGTCTGTTTTACTATACTCTATTAGCTGCTGGTGGGCTGTCATAATAAGTGGCTGTATTTATTACCAAAGCTGACGTTATTCTTTAATAGCAAAGCTGACGTTATTCTTAAACTAATTTGACTGAAGTTACGTAATTCACAGTTAAACTTTTTCGTGACAACAGTAAAATTTTGCAAAGTTTTACCTTGATGGTTTTTGGGATAGATTATAACCAGTAATGCAATATTGCTGGCAAAAATTAATTATATTCTGAATGAAATGATTTTACAAACGTTCAAATGGGACTTACGTTTTACAATAATCTTACAACTAGCATTGCGCAAACATACCTTCAGGAGTCTTGAGTTTCTCAAAAAATAATTCAATAATACACTCCTGGAAATTGAAATAAGAACACCGTGAATTCATTGTCCCAGGAAGGGAAAACTTTATTGACACATTCCTGGGGTCAGATACATCACATGATCACACTGACAGAACCACAGGCACATAGACACAGGCAACAGAGCATGCACAATGTCGGCACTAGTACAGTGTATATCCACCTTTCGCAGCAATGCAGGCTGCTATTCTCCCATGGAGAAGATCGTAGAGATGCTGGATGTAGTCCTGTGGAACCGCTTGCCATGCCATTTCCACCTGGCGCCTCAGTTGGACCAGCGTTCGTGCTGGACGTGCAGACCGCGTGAGACGACGCTTCATCCAGTCCCAAACATGCTCAATGGGGGACAGATCCGGAGATCTTGCTGGCCAGAGTAGTTGACTTACACCTTCTAGAGCACGTTGGGTGGCACGGGATACATGCGGACGTGCATTGTCCTGTTGGAACAGCATGTTCCTTTGCCGGTCTAGGAATGGTAGAACGATGCGTTCGATGACGGTTTGGATGTACCGTGCACTATTCAGTGTCCCCTCGACGATCACCAGTGGTGTACGGCCAGTGTAGGAGATCGCTCCCCACACCATGATGCCGGGTGTTGGCCCTATGTGCCTCGGTCGTATGCAGTCCTGATTGTGGCGCTCACCTGCACGGCGCTAAACACGCATACGACCATCATTGGCACCAAGGCAGAAGCGCCTCTCATCGCTGAAGACGACACATCTCCATTCGTCCCTCCATTCACGCCTGTCGCGACACCACTGGAGGCGGGCTGCACGATGTTGGGGCGTGAGCGGAAGACGGCCTAACGGTGTGCGGGACCGTAGCCCAGCTTCATGGAGACGGTTGCGAATGGTCCTCGCCGATACCCCAGGAGCAACAGTGTCCCTAATTTGCTGAGAAGTGGCGGTGCGGTCCCCTACGGCACTGCGTAGGATCCTACGGTCTTGGCGTGCATCCGTGCGTCGCTGCGGTCCGGTCCCAGGTCGACGGGCACGTGCACCTTCCGCCGACCACTGGCGACAACATCGATGTACTGTGGAGACCTCACGCCCCACGTGTTGAGCAATTCGGCGGTACGTCCACCCGGCCTCCCGCATGCCCACTATACGCCCTCGCTCAAAGTCCGTCAGCTGCACATACGGTTCACGTCCACGCTGACGCGGCATGCTACCAGTGTTAAAGACTGCGATGGAGCTCCGTATGCCACGGCAAACTGGCTGACACTGACGGCGGCGGTGCACAAATGCTGCGCAGCTAGCGCCATTCGACGGCCAACACCGCGGTTCCTGGTGTGTCCGCTGTGCCGTGCGTGTGATCATTGCTTGTACAGCCCTCTCGCAGTGTCCGGAGCAAGTATGGTGGGTCTGACACACCGGTGTCAATGTGTTCTTTTTTCCATTTCCAGGAGTGTATTAGTTCCTCTTATGATAATAGTTAACTGATGTCTCTGTACATCCGTTTATAATCTCTTGTAAATCTGAAACTTCCCCTTTGAACAATTATACATGACTGTGCTTAAACTGACACACAATATTTTGTTAGCGCAACGCAGTCTGACTTTCAAAATTCCCTACAAAAGAATGGCCCTGACTAACATTAAACTATACCTTTCACAAATCACTTACCTCACAAAAATCTTCGCTGCTCAAGCTACTGCAATACAGCGAGCGCCACTACTGCCAGCTAAATAAAAGATTCAAACTATGGAAGGCACTAACTACTGATAGGGATAGTTAGCAAATGAAAGATATTAATAGAGAACAAACAATTATCCAGTCAAGAACCAAGAGAACTTATTTAAACAGAAATTACGAATGCATTGTTATAATGAACAGACGACACAGTGTTGTTAATTGTACATTCTTGCTTGTTAGTTGCACGATTACGTAACGATTATCAGGCTTACATACTTAGGACACATACTGGTACTGCTAATGAGATTTTAATGCAACATTTTGGTTTACTTGAAAATACATTCTGGGTTTAATGTACTTTCTGTGAGATACCAGACGACACAGTGGTTAGTTTAAGTGACAACTACACGGTTTTATCACAACGCTTCTAATGAGTGACAATTTACAATGTTGCTTTTGTAGTGTTTCTGTTTTATTTCTGCACAGTTTTTCTGTTTTATTCTGCAAAGTAAAACATGTTTTAGTAGTAACTTTTGTGGTATAGCTACAATGAGATTGCCTTTTCCGTAGCACAACAATACGTTACAGCACAGTACTTTCTTCATCATGGCAATAAGCGTAATAACTAAGATAACTATACATAAAGCATTTCACTTTTGTTTATCAGGAGGTAAGTACATTGACTTCTGCAGAACTTAGCTTTCGGAGGACGATAAGTACGACACTTCCACAGAATTATCTTACAGCAAGACGCACATTTAGCGCTACAGGACACGCATTTGAGTGATTAATTTTGTACTTAAAACATTTATTTTTAAAGATATTTGAAGTACAATGATACAAGGGATTTCCGTGATATATTTCATTCCATTGCTGTAATCTGTAACACCTGAGGGTATAATTACATTAATCCTCAGGGGGGTACACGCTTACTTTGTGTACCATGTGTGTGGCAACCACAAGGAACCCTAGCTAATATGGTATTTACTTATACAACTTTACACATCGGTACCATATTTCCCTAACACACAGATTACACAGCTATCTGATCATGTAACTGAGAGATAAACCTTTTTTATTACATCAGTGACAGATGTTTACGCAATTACACAGTTGGATAACTTCACACTTATGAAATTGTATTTTGTCTGTACTTTGTGAAATGCTCATATTTTTTTTGGAACCATTGTGATACTATGAGAGCTTTGAATGATGTATTTGGTATGGATTCATGATTTTTAAAGTACGTTTGAGGCAGATGACACTTTTGACATGAGCAGAGAATTTTTTTTAATTATTGGAGGAAGCTACGACGATTTTGAGATTTGACTGAGGTGTTATGATGTTATTTTTACGACGACGATGTGTATTATGCTGCTGAGGTATGTTTATGATTAATAGGCTGATGCTATATGAGTTATTTGATTATGATACTTATCTGTTATGATGCAATATTGAAGAAGTGTCGACGAATAAGGTAAGGAGTAATGAATAGTGGTTAGGGACGCTGACTTGTGAAAAAGGATGTTGGAAACCGAGAATCGTACTTTAAGAGTTATGAAATGTGTGTGTAAATGCGTGACTGTATCACAATGCCGGCGAAAATTTTTTTGGACACTTATATTTATAGGATTTTCTTTCTACAGATTTGCAACGCTAATTCTTGACCTGTGAAATATTTTTATGTGAGACTGTCACTGTAGCGGAAACTGCTGTCGTAAATATTTCCGTAAGAAAGTTAAGTGACCACCTGCACGTAATGCGTCGTGGGCACCCAGCTGTGTCGGACGCCTGAAAACCTAGTCCAGGGTGCACGCCAACATGCGGTGTATGCGCCCTAAGATAGTCAGGAGGGGCCGAAGATTCGACCTCCATCGCGTCGGGGTACCCGACGGGCGAAGATGACATCTGGTCCGGAGCGGGCAAGAGTTCCATGCCGGAGGACAGCTGGTCACGGGAAGCGATCGGCGCCGCGCGACCCAGGGAGGCGCCCGGTGGTTGCAGCGACGCGTCCACTGCGGGCGGTGCCTGCAGTGGCGGCGGCGGCGGCGCGACGCCATGGGGCAAAATTGGAAGGACAACACTACTTCTTCAAGACTGCATGGAAATCCACTACTTCTATGTGCATTTTCTTTTACTGCTCAGACTTTGAGAAAAACTCTGCATTTTTACTGTGATGAACAATGGACTGTGAGAAATTTTTAGCTTTTGACCAACATTGTATCAATAAGTGTGTGCATTTGATTTCTTTGTTGTATCAATAAGTGTGTGCATTTGATTTCTTTGTTATTGTAATTATGAAAAATTTTTTCCAAATCTGTATTGGCCACTGCCCAATCCCATTTGTAAAATTTTTTGTGGGGAGCATGGGGGCTATGTAAGTAGGCTGTTTAGGTTTTTTTATTGGTAACGCCACCTCTGTATGAAAATCACTGGCTGTGCTGTGTGCAGTCTGTGGCTGCTTTGCATTGTTGTAATACTCGCCATTGTAGTGTTGGGCAGCGGCAGCTGGATGTGAACAGCGCGTAGCGTTGCGCAGTTGGAGGTGAGCCGCCAGCAGTGGTGGATGTGGAGAGAGAGATGGCGGAGTTTTGAAATTTGTCATGAACTGCTATATTTATATATGATGATATCAAGGTAAATACATTGTTTGTTCTCTATTAATATCTTTCATTTGCTAACTATCCCTATCAGTAGTTAGTGCCTTCCATAGTTTGAATCTTTTATTTAGCTGGCAGTAGTGGCGCTCGCTGTATTGCAGTAGCTTGAGCAGCGAAGATTTTTGTGAGGTAAGTGATTTGTGAAAGGTATAGTTTAATGTTAGTCAGGGCCATTCTTTTGTAGGGAATTTTGAAAGTCAGATTGCGTTGCGCTAACAAAATATTGTGTGTCAGTTTAAGCACAGTCATGTATAATTGTTCAAAGGGGAAGTTTCAAATCATAGCTGGTGGCTTGCAGGCACACCGCTCCTCTCAACCTCTCGCTTCAGACCTGCTACCGACTCGCTTCACATCTCGCTTACTACTGACTTCCTACAAACGCTGCCGGCCGAGGTGGACGAGCGGTTCTAGGCGCTACAGTCTGGAACCGCGCGACCGCTACGGTCGCAGGTCCGAATCCTGCCTCGGGCATGGATGTGTGTGATGTCCTTAGGTTAGTTAGGTTTAATTAGTCCTAAGTTCTAGGGGACTGATGACCTCAGAAGTGAAGTCCAATAGTGCTCAGAGCCATTTGAACCTACGAACGCTAAAGTGCGGTCTCTCCCGCGAACAATGTTTTATGGTGCAGACTATCCCTGCTACCATTACAAAATGTATCAATGCGCGGTCTTCCCCGCTCTTTTCTTAAAATGTATCCATACGCGGTCTGTCCCGCCCTTTTTAAAATTATCTCGATGTGCGGTCTCTCCCGCCTACAATACTTTGATGCATACATTCCCTACTACCACAATTATTTCCAAAATGACAAATATTAATTGTTCATACTTAATCCTATTAATAAAATATAAACATCTTTCATAAATTGTGGTGACAATAGAAATATACACGTCTTACACTTCTAACCAGCAAACGGCCATCACTGACACCGAGGCAGAACCAGTTTTGATCAGAAGATACAACAGACCTCCACCCTGCCCTCCAACGACTCCTCGCTTGACAGTAATGAAGTCACAGGCAGTGGTGGTTTGGGTTAATGGAGTGCAGGCTACAGGGCGTGTGACTCGGATATGCCCTTCAAGTAGCCGATTTGTAGCAATTCGTGTGTCACAGTGGTGCCAACGGCTGCTCAAATTGCTGCTGCAGCTGCTGTAGGATACGCCATTGCCGTACGCCGAACTTAATCTTCTTCCTTCTCGATAGTGCAACGTGACCGTCCGGAGCTGGTCTTCTTGAGACTGTATATTTTCGTGACCCCTTTGCTGGCAGTAATGCCCAGTGGCTACATTCCTGTCAAGTCTTTCTGCGATATCGGAGAAGGAACATCCAGCCTCTCGTACTACAGGACTTCGTTCAAACTCAATGTGTTGTTGACAATGGGGCCTTTGACGCCTTAAAGGTATTCTTGGCTAATGTCAGCTGAGAACGGCCAATCTCAAAGGCAACCAACGCTCACGAGCTTTACGGCTACAATTTAAAGCAAACCTGATCTGCATATAAAGGCGCTGCTAATGCAGTTCCATGCGACTGGTGCGGAATTAGAATAGACATCATCCTTCAGATGCAGAAACACGCCTACCAACTTTCGTTTATGTCACACAACTCCTTACTGGTGCTGCGATTCTTTTCCGTCAGTGCAAATACACTGACTGACAAAAAGGTGAAGAACTCAAGATATGGTCGCACATCAGCGTAATTTCGTGCACGTACACAACGTCGGGGGGTACGTAAATTATGAGAGCTGCAGTTCTTGTGATGCGCTGAACGCTCAGCAGAGTGCATCAGTGTTGTTCGTGCTTAGTGTTGCCAGTCTTAGTAGGGTATACATGGAGCTTGAACAGCGTCAGATGCTGAGTGGTGCCTTGTACTCGAGTAAGGCAGAGTTATAAGCACCTGATAAGAATTTTAAAGGGCCGTTATGTGAGTCTCTCTTTGCCCGGCTTGTGGAATCTTGCAGTATCGAACTTTGTGGGGCTCTCAGATGTGACAGTGGTCCGATGTTGGACTGCACGGAAACGCGAGTGCAGGGTTACTCGTCCTCAAGACTCCGGTCGATCATGTCTGATCAAAGCAAGGGCTAATTGTACACAGAGCACAACGTAACTCCTTCACGTCTGCGCCTGCCATCCTAGAACAAGTAATATGTAACGTCACAACACAAAAGCCTACGTTCGGAGTCGTGCCGTGACCGGGAGGTATGGTCTGCTGATGAAAGGCATCGCATTGTGATCAGCGATGAATCGTAGTTCTGTACTAGCCCGGACGACCGTCGTCGGCGAGTAGAGCAACGACCTGGGCAGAGGTCCCATTCTTCCCATGTTCTGGAGAGGCATAACGATGATACTCCATGGTGAGGCTGGTAGTGACTGAGCGAACTCTGATGTCACAGCAGTAAGTCACGGACATCCTGCGTTATTTCTCTTCCGAGAGTATGGTGATGCGATTTTTCAACAGGACAATGCTCGCCATGTGTCTCTATGAACTTTGTGCATGATGTTGTAGTAGTTCCGCGTCCATCAAGATCCCCAGGTCTTTCCCCGGTAAAACAGCTGTCGTATCAGCTCGGACGTAACATCTTTCCAATGCCAGTGTCCATGATACGAGGGCTGTCCAGAAAGTACAGATTGGTCGCGAAATGGAAGCCACAGTGAAAACCAGAAACGTTTTATTTGCAACAGTTAGGTACACCTTCCACCTACTTCTCTACATAGTCACCGCTCCAACTTCGAGTTTTTTCCTAGTGTTGTATCAATTTTCCAGTATCCTCGTCATAGGAAGCAGCCGCCTGTGCTTTCGGCCAGTTACCTGCACTGGTCTGCAGTTCGTTGTCGGTGATAAAAATTTTTTTTTCATAGCCAGCGGTTCTTGTGAGCAGAGATGACCCTCAGGGGGAGCCAAATACGGACTGTATTGTGGAAACGCTGCAGGAGCGTCTTCATTGCCCCTGCAGTGTGCGGCCGAGAATTGGCATGAGGAAGGAACTGAAACTTCCTGGCAGATTAAAACTGTGTGCCCGACCGAGACTCGAACTCGGAACCTTTGCCTTTCGCGGGCAAGTGGTAGAGCACTTGCCCGCGAGAGGCAAAGGTCCCGAGTTCGAGTCTCGGTCGGGCACACAGTTTTAATCTGCCAGGAAGTTTCATATCAGCGCACACTCCGCTGCAGGGTGAAAATCTCATTCTGGAGGAAGGAACTGCTCGACAGTTGTGTTATGTGGGCTGCATGAGGCAGGCGAAATCTCTAACTAGGCGCTCATACTTGGCGGAAGACGCAATTCCCTACGCATCTTCAGGTGCTCACTGTTCACTCAAAACTGAAAAGAGCGACGCGACACGATCGGCGGACATATCAGAGACACTGCCCAACACATCTGCGCGAAGCTTTACCGGATTTTCCCAGTGGTTTCCATTTCGCGGCCGATCGGAACTTACTTCGTGGACAGCCCTCATATTTCAAGCAGTTGCAATAGTTATTGGCCAGCTTGTCTCAGCAGACGATACAAAGGCCTTATGACACCCTTACAGAGGAGATGCAACATCACACCGACAAGTAAGCTCATCCTTTCAAATTCTTTTTAAATTTGACTTGGTTTTGTAATCACTGAAATAACTTAACGTACTCTTTCTTAGCAGTCTTGATGAAGGAATAGCACGGTATTTTCCTCCGGCATTGTTTTAGAAAAAACTTCGGAAAATAGGGTGGTAGTGGTGGTGGAGGGAGGAGGCGATAGAACAACCACGGGCCTCCAATTATGGTAGCAATTTTGTCCTTGAAAGTACAGGTACGATTTCACGTTTAACAATATCTGAACTTCTCAATACAGTTCTTTCCTTGCCAGTGAGGGGCCTAACATTCCAAATCGTCAGATTAAAAAGAATCTGAAATACCAGTTCACCTTGCCCGATCGAGGTGTGTCCCTAGTGCAGTCACTCATTTTAAATGGCTTTTGCCACCTGGTAGTAATGTCAATTCCGCCAGCTTCTTGAAGAGCTGACAAGTTGCAGGACTGGTACCTTTAATCCTCTGGTATTTGGCCAAGTTTCCATCAGAATCTCACCGCCCATACTCTACTGTTCTTAGCACCTTTGGCACATCCTCCTTTTCACCGCTAAAATCATTAGCCTGAATTCGCTTGTAACCTTACGCATTTGGTCTTATTGTGTATTATCTTTTTATGACATTGTAACTGTTCCCTCTCTTCTTTTCTCTATCTCTTTCGCATTGGGATCCCGGGATGAATCTGGAGATACTTATGTTTATCAGGTCTTATTAACTGTTACCGGTTATATAGTAACGTAAATACGAGTGTTAGCGACTTATTTCACTTATTTGAAAATACGAGAAATTTTTTCTTAAAATGAACCTCTAGTTGGGGCTGCCATGCAAATCATGTTCTAAATGAATCAGTTTGCTACAAAGAAGTAGAACTTTTAATAAACATAGTAACAGATGTTGTATGCAGTAATGTAGTTACAAGCACATAATAGGGCAGACGATAAAGAAAGAAGGACTTCTGGTGAAAAGAAGTAATACATTGTTTTTGTTTAAGTGTTCAAGTATTAGATGCATCGAATTTCTTCCTGGATGAAAATTTCAGCTTAAGAACCCACTATTACACCTGTGAAAAATGCAAACTATCAATGTCTCTGGGCTAGCTGTCCTCATAGAAGAAAGAAAGAGCATCTCTTGTTCATCCGCTTTACGGAATGTCGGGTCCCTGTAGCCACCAGATCTCCGTCTTTCGCTAAAGGCTGTCAACCAGCTAATTACGACTGCAGTTTAGCTGCTTATCTCAAGGAACGTACACCGTTAATGGACTAAAGAGCTTTTCACTGTGCGGTTAATGCCTCAGATTACGGTTAAAATACACAATCGTAGTCTGAGTAAGTCCTCAAGCAATACAGTCTGCGGCTAAAAAGTGTTGTCAGCGGGGTTGCTATTGACGAGAAAGAATTCGCTCGGACCATTTCAGAAATGTATAAAACTGATACCGAGCATTATTAAGGTAGTCGGTATTGGCTCAATGTACTGTAAGAGCGATTCTGCGCTTACGTAGAAAAGCTGACCTTGCATACTAGCTGTTGTCACGTAAATACACTCTTCAGTCTTATGACTTATTCTGATATACTGTTATACCGGTATCTTGTATATAGTGCACGTATATCATAATTGTAGACACGGTATCTTAAGGAATCCGTGATATCTGTAAGTACAATGTACAAACACCGTCTTGGTCATTCGCAAATCTGATTGAGAATGTTTGGTCGTATGTTAAGATGAAGCTTAAAGGAAAGCCAATATATACCTTGAAGCAGCTGTCATGTCAAATCAGGGTGATAGGAGATCATTACCAAGAGAATATGGGTGTCCACCTGTTCCACAGATCATGATGAGATCTACAGCTGACGCTTGCAACGTTGAGTTTGTTCAATAAGCCGAGGATGCAACAGTTTATTGTTCCGAAACGAAAGACGTACAGTTTTTGCAACTGTTACATATCGCCATAGTTTCATCGCAGAGGGAGACTAGACAGAAGTGTAAACTTGTCAGTTCTGCACCGAAAATTTCGAGAACTCGACACACAAGCTGCAGTAAATTCACAGTTATGTTCTTTTTGCCACGAGCATCTACTTAACTGTAGACTTCCTTGAAGGCATAACCGCGCTCTGAAGCACAGTACACACAATGAACCGCGCCAGAGATAATCCTAATTATGGACATAATTAACAATAACAAATAGATTTAAAAAATAAGTGATGTATGAGCTTCATTGTCTTAGCTGGAGGATACTTCAACATCCAGTTTTAATATATTCCTGGAAGATAATAAAATGAGTAAGTGAAATTTTTGCCCATTGGTTGTTTCAGAGGTGAGACACATCACTCTGACGGCAGTAGAAATATGACAGGAATAACATGGAGCTGCGGACTTTTTAGATTAATGATTAAAATGAACTTCGTGCTGTGTCGAATGAAAACTTATCTGAAATTCCATATTCTGTCGAAACTCAGGCGCAAGAATTACCGTCGAAGATCGGAGGAGCTTGGCGACCCAGAACCGTGAAAATATTAAATTGCATTGCAAGATATGATTTGCATGAAAATAGAAATGATAATCAAACTTCGAAGAAAGAAAAATTAGGCTGCAAGCTCGACTTGTGAAAACTTAAATGTATTCATTACTGCACGCAGATGGCGCGATGTTATCACTTCACCATACCATCCCTTTGTAAAGGTTTAATTAGCTGGAACATATAAATGTTACATTTATAGTAGGACAAAATCGTAGTGATCCTGTAAAAGAATGAAACAAAGTACATTTGTAAATATCGTATGGATTATTCAATTACATACGTGACCTGTGTCTCTGCACGTCCATTCGAGAGACCGAAGAAAGAGAAAAAGAGCAAAACAACTGATACTTGAATTTTTTTACAAATATTACCATATACGATACCGATGAACTATCAGAAAAATTATATATTTTTCTTTAAACAATGATGTTACACAATCGGCAGACCAGAACTTTTACCGCTGAATTTCGCATTTTTGACAATCTGAGACAAGCCACTGATAAACGTTAATGTGTCACCGAAGCGGACGTGTGCAAGGCAGTATATTTGTGGCCTTGGCAACGACGTAAATTCCTTTACGAGAACACTGTCAGGTCATTTAGTCGCTTAATGTGGTCGGACATTTATAGAACCTGCTTTTGATATAGTGACACTGGTTTGCTAGCGGTTTTCGCTTCCTTGATCTGGAGTAAATCTTTTTCAGACTATGAAGACAGCGTTACCAACTGAAGCAGCATCTCTTTGCAAATACAGGCATCATGGTAGATACCATTTTCCTTGACTTCCGGAAGGCGTTCGATACAGTTCCGCACTGTCGCCTGTTAAAGAAAGTAAGAGCCTACGGAATATCAGACCAGCTGTGTGGCTGGATTGAAGAGTTTTTAGCAAACAGAACACAGCATGTTGTTCTGAATGGAGAGACGTCTACAGATGTTAAAGTAACCTCTGGCGTGCCACAGGGGAGTGTTATGGGACCATTGCTTTTCACAATATATAGAAATGGCGTAGTAGATAGTGTCGGAAGTTCCATGCGGCTTTTCGCGGATGACGCTGTAGTATACAGAGAAGTTGCAGCATTAGAAAATTGCAGCGAAATGCAAGAAGATCTGCAGCGGATAGGCACTTGGTGCAGGGAGTGGCAACTGACCCTTAACATAGACAAATATAATGTATTGCGAATACATAGAAAGAAGGATCCTTCGTTGTATGATTACATGATAGCGGAACAAACACTGGTAGCAGTTACTTCTGTAAAATATGTGGGAGTATGCGTACGGAACGATTTGAAGTGGAATGATCATATAAAATTAGTTGTTGGTAAGGCGGGTGCCAGGTTGAGATTCATTGGGAGAGTCCTTAGAAAATTTAGTCCATCAACAAAGGGAGTGGCTTACAGAACACTCGTTCGACCTCTACTTGAGTATTGCTCATCAGTGTGGGATCCGTACCAGGTCGGGTTGACGGAGGAGATAGAGAAGATCCAAAGAAGAGCGGCGCGTTTCGTCACAGGATTATTTGGTAAGCGTGATAGCGTTACGGAGATGTTTAGCAAACTCAAGTGGCAGACTCCGTAGGAGAAGCGCTCTGCATCGCGGTGTAGCTTACTGTCCAGGTTTCGAGAGGGTGCGTTTTTGGATGAGGTATCGAATAAATTGCTTCCCTCTACTTATACTTCCGAGGAGATCACGAATGTAAAATTAGAGAGATTCGAGCGCGCACGGAGGCTTTCCGGCAGTCGTTCTTCCCGCAAACCATACGCGACTGGAAGAGGAAAGGGAGGAAACGACAGTGGCACGTAAAGTGCCCTCCGCCACACACCGTTGGGTGGCTGGCGGAGTATAAATGTAGATGTAGAAATACTCTGACGAACGACACGGTCTCATTCCGCGAGTAAGAAATTGTTCCTTGAGACATTCATGGACTTCAGGTTCCGAAACAATGATGGAATTTTTATGAATGGCAATGCGCCATGTTACCGGGCCAAAACATTTTGGACAATTCGAGCGAATGGTTTGAGCACCTAGATCGCCCGACACGAATTCCATCGAACAGTACGGGACATAACGAGAGTTCAGTTTGTACAAAAAATCCTGCACCGGCAACACTTTCGCAGTTATGGACGGCTATAGAGAGTGCATGGCTCTGTATTTCTGCAGGGAACTTCCAACGACTTGATGCGATACTCCCGTCAAAAGGGTATCCGACACCATAGTAGGAGGCATCTCTTGACTTTTATTACCTTAGTGGGTATAAATGTGTGTAAGAATAAAAAAATTCCAGTAATCAATAAATGTTGCATGAGTGTTTGTGGAATGAGGTGGTTTTCATTTATCTGAACTTATCCGTGTACTAACGCAAGTAAAGCACTTCAGACAGCAATGAAATAAAGTACGACTGATTTTATTTACACAATGCTTTGGTTGGTTGTTTTTGGGGAAGGAGACCAGACAGCGTGGTCATCGGTCTCATCGGATTAGGGAAGGATGGGGAAGGAAATCTGCCGTGCCCTTTCAGAGGAACCATCCCGGCATTTGCCTGGAGTGATTTAGGGAAATCACGGAAAACCTAAATCAGGATGGCCGGACGCGGGATACAATGCTTTTAACAATGAAATTGTTGTGTGGACAAAAGTTTTCGCTGTGGTAACGAAATAATTATCGCATCAGAAGAAAGGATATCATCTGTAAAATTGCAACAAGAACCCGGAAATATGTCCGATATATTACGTGCAGTGGCTTCTTGATCAAATGACAGGAAAATTGCAGAATGGGACTACTGCAAAGAGAGAGCCTGTGACTCGAATTGATGGAGAATGCAGTAATTAACTATCAACTCCGTGACTGACCGCGTTAGTCACGGGCAGGTGCACGAAGAGCGAAAGACTGCTGTCATAATAGTGGCGCTACAGCTTCCGTTCCAGAGATGAAATCGAAAGCCTGATATCAGCCGGCAGTTCATTCCTAACTAGCCATGCGTACTGAAAAAGCAATTAGAGAATTTCACGGCCGTTCACACATCAGTCGCTGATATCAACTAAATTTTCTTCATGCTTTGTGAAATGTTGCGTAAGATTCAACTTGATTTGCTCGCCATTATCATCCACTTGGAAACGAATGCGGGATAAAGACTGTTTGTCTAAATAGGCATATTCTTTCTCGTTTGTTTGAGATCGCAGGTGCTTTGTTGCAGTCAAGATTTCGTTTTGCTCTCTTTGTACCTGAAGTATAAATTGCATTCTACATGTTGTTGTTGTTGTTGTTGTGGTCTTCAGTCCAGAGACTGGTTTGCTGCAGCTCTCCATGCTACTCTATCCTGTGCAAGCTTCTTCATCTCCCAGTACTTACTGCAGCCTACATCCTTCTGAATCTGCTTAGTGTATTCATCTCTTGGTCTCCCTCTACAATTTTTACCCTCCACGCTGCTCTCCAATACTAAATTGGTGATCCCTCGATGTCTCAGAACATGTCCTACCAACCGATCCCTTCTTCTAGTCAAGTTGTGCCACAAACTCCTCTTCTCCCCAATCCTATTCAGTACCTCCTCATTAGTTACGTGATCTGCCCACCTTATCTTCAGCATTCTTCTGTAGCACCACATTTCGAAAGCTTCTATTCTCTTCTTGTCCAAACTATTTATCGTCCATGTTTCACTACCATACATGGCTACACTCCATACAAATACTTTCAGAAACGACTTCCTGACACGTAAATCTGTACTCGATGTTAACAAATTTCTCTTCTTCAGAAACGCTTTCCTTGCCATTGCCAGTCTACATTTTATATCCTCTCTACTTCGACCACCATCAGTTATTTTGCTCCCCAAATAGCAAAACTCCTTTACTACTTTAAGTGCCTCATTTCGTAATCTAATTCCCTCAGCATCAACAGACTTAGTTAAACTACATTCCATTATCCTCGTTTTGGTTTTGTTGATGTTCATCTTATATCGTCCTTTCAAGACACTGTCCATTCCGTTCAGCTGCTCTTCCAGGTCCTTTGCTGTCTCTGACAGAATTACGTCATCGGCGGAGCTCAAAGTTTTTATTTCTTCTCGATGGATTTTAATTCCTACTCCGAATTCTTTTGTTTCGTTTACTGCTTGCTCAATATACAGATTGAATAACCCTGTCTCACTCCCTTCTCAACCACAGCTTCCCTTTCATGCCCCTCGACTCTTATAAGTGCCATCTGGTTTCTGTACAAATTGTAAATAGCCTTTCGCTCCCTGTATTTGACCCCTGCCACCTTCAGAATTTAAAAGAGAGTATTCCAGTCAACACTGTCAAAAGCTTTTCTAAGTCTACAAATGCTAGAAACGTAGGTTCGCCTTTCCTTAACCTATTTTCTAAGATAAGCCGTAGGGTCAGTATTGCCTCACGTGTTCCAACATTTCTACGGAATGTACACTTTTATAAAAAAATTACCTTCCGCTTATATTTCTGGACATATAAAAAAAACGTTTACTTTATAAAAATCTGGAATCATAATAAAGTTTATGCTCACCATAAAAACCTGAAACTCTTCTACTAGTCGTAAGGAGATATTTACTTCTGCCGTGAGGAAAAACATTGTCGATGCGTAATAGCTTTACAAATGTGCTTTATTCAGAGTGGCTCACGAATATGTTTCTTACCCTTACAGTCACTTCTACCAAAAGTACAAAACTGCCGTACGTGTGTTATTCCGAATTACGATGTAATGTTCCTTTGGCCATGCATGCATGCAATTCATAGTGACACAGGCACTGCAATGTTGCATTTATCAGTCGACACCGCGCAAGCGGAATGTCTCCCCTCTACAGAAACATACATATTGGATATACGAGTACAGGTTGTAGACAGTGGTTGACGACATGTGGAAGTTTGGCTCTGGGCGTGAGTGGTGCACAGACAACCTAATGGATGCCGGCGCGGTAGCTCAGCGTGTTCGGTCAGAGAGCTGGGTGCTCTCTGTAATAAAAATACTGAGTAAAAAGTATCAACAATGAACTTCAACGGATGTCACGTGACGTCCACTACAACGAAATACAGCTAACAAAAAACTCAAAAAAAATTGAAAGGCGACCGCTCGCGATATGCGGGAAATCCGGGTTCCACTCCCTGTCATGCATAAATTTTCATTTCGTCAACCCATTATACAGCTGATGGTTCAAAATGGTTCAAATGGCTCTGAGCACTATGGGACTTAATATCTGAGGTCATCAGTCCCCTAGAACTTAGAACTACTTAAACCTAACTGACCTAAGGACATCACACACATCCATGCCCGAGGCAGGATTCGTACCTGCGACCATAGCAGTCGCGCGGTTCCGGACTGAAGCACCTAGAACCGCTCAGCCACCGCTGCCGGCAGCTGATGGTTGTCCATATTCGCAACTGCGAATACATTTCTAATATCTACCAAAAGTGGTCAAATGTCCGAAAGGTACTTTCAGTCTTTTTAACATTACCTAGGTTCACTTATGACTCGTCCCTCACTGGTACTCGACTACGACTGTTTGCTGACCATAAGCGCAGGGTGATGGTTCCGCCATTTCCGCCGGTATTCCTAGTCGTATCAGATACGCCCACTAAACCCGCTGGGCAGAACAGGTAATAGGATTCTGAAAAGGGCCAAAGTTAGAGGTCAGTTTCTCCTCCTAATTGTCATTTATTGTAATTTAATAACCTTTACAACCAAAGCGGCACATAGCCGAACCTTTACCGAATGCAACTCTTTCACAGCTGAAGGCCTCCAAACAAGAAATCTTAACAAATCAACAAGGTAAATATACAATTAAGATAGCAATAAAATGATTTACAAACATGCAAAGAGCATTACAAATGGCTGACGCCCACAATTAAATTTCAAAATTTTCGAATATATTACCATAGACTTTTAAAGACAGAAGGCCAGAATGTTTAACAACAATAAATCCTAAAAATCAACAAGATTAAAATGCAATTAAAGAGGTAAATCAAATAAATAAAAAGACGTATCACAGCTAAGTGGAAAGCCGTAAGGCTAATAAGGCAGAACACGCATATGCAAAGTGCAACACCGATGGCTGAAGACCACAATTAAGTTTAAAAATTTTAAAATGTATTACCATAATCTTTTAAAGGCAGAATCGCGCAATGTTTAAGCTTGAAAGATAAATTTAAAAACTAATTTTTCAAAATTTTTAAGAAAAATAAAAAATAACCATAAGCCTTGAATTTAAAGTAGTTGGCAACAGATAATTAAACACCGGTGGCACTCAGAAGCCTCCAGAGATGTCGGTCTGCCCTCGTTCACTTAGGCGAGACAGGTGGTGAGCCCAACTGTACTTGATCCGTCGGAACCCAACCAGGGGACAGCCACGGACCGACTGACACAACGACTTGCTTCCCGTCGATCAGTATATGAGAACTCAAACCAGAAAGGTTACAAACGTGATAATCCACAATGGAGTATGTATTCGCTGTCAAAATTACACACCATGTTGGACAGCGACAACAGGTGAGGAAAGGAAGCTTCCTGAAATAACGTTAGTGGCCAGGGCAGGTAACCGGAACACTAACGACCACTAGGCAGAAAATTCCGCTGGTACACTTGAATTCGAAACACGGTAATATAGTTAACTTCACTATAAAGAACACTGCCTGAATTTACGTCAGTGCCCAGGGCAGGTAACCAGAACAGTAACGACCACAAGACAGAAAATTCCACTGGTGCACTCAAATAGTAATCGACCAGAATAGGTAATTGCACCGCATGGCGGCTAAATTTCAGCACTATAAACACTCTGTGTTGCTCACAGGAAAACCTCCCCAACAGCAAACCACCGAAACGAACCATCACAACAAGAATGGAGTGGCTTTGGTAGTTGGTACCGCTGCTCAACTGTGACGTCCTGTGTCGCTGAACCACGAATCTCGTAGCGATCGGACAGCTCCACACACGCTCCGACACTGCGCAGGGACCGCCAGTAGACCCAGCCGTGGTCCGCAACAATCGACCGACTGCCTCCAGACCCCCTAGCCAGAAACTGTATGCACCAAACCAACGATGGTAAACGGCACAAATATCGATAAGAAGGACCACGAAATAACCGCAACAAGGTCGGGAAACCAAACACAGATAGACAGTGAAGTTCACTAAAACGCGTAGTTGGGAGTGAGAACGGCTCAGTATTCTAATTCATTTCTTAACTTTTTCGGGTTCATTTTTAATAAATGTAGTTGCAAGACTTTTTTAAAATATGTTTCAATGAGTCTAACATTAAATATTATTACCGAACGGTATTCTTCTCGGCGCCGATTCTGATTCGGGAGTTCCGCCGATCTGCCGTCACACAAGGACGAAGTATCCTCTTGTCAGAACTCTCTCACACTCCCGACCCAGGTGTCGTGGACTCGTGATGTGGACAACCTGGCTCTCTACCTCATAGAACAACGTATACTGTTCTATAGGCTGAATGAACCATAACCTATAGTATGTAATAAACGCCTCAAGATCATTCCTTAGCATGGAAGGAATGCTAAGACGACAACTAGATACCTAGAAGTCGGACGCTACTCCAGTGCAGTACTTATCAACACGAAAATCTATTAAATATCACAACAATGCATTAGACTTTGAAGGTGGCGCCTTTGCCTTCCAGCAACATTTGAACCGTTTCGCCTAGCCCATTTTGAGTAACCTGCAGATCAACCGGTAAGTGTAGTAAAAGTACAGAACTCATTATTAATTATTGTGGCATCTTTTGTAAACTCGAACAGTGATTATCCGAATAGTATGCCCTCGTGGAGCAAAAACTAGTTTTAAATTTCCTGTAACTGTCTCTTCATGGTCTCGACGCCGTTACACCTGTAGATTTCATAATACTGTCAAATTTCATAGATGTGTACAAGTTGTCTGTCGTGAAGTCGCAGGCATGGTCACACTGGTACTGGATATTGTCTCCCTTCTTCCGTTAAAGTGACGCCGTGGGTATTTTCTACACTGTAAAAATACGAGGTGTGATTGGAAAGTTTTAAGAACGGGCTTGTAATTGTACAATGGTGGTACTTACATGCTACTGTCATGCATCTCCTCCAAAATAGTCCGCTTATGACTGAACGCACCGACTTCAACGGTGCTTGCACCTTTGGAAACATTCCTGGAAATTTTTTTCCTGAAGTGTGTTAAGGACGCTCTCCGTATTTGCCTGGATTTACATCAAGTCAAGTCGCTTCCCAAGGGCCAAATCAGGGGAATCTGGCGATTGTGGAAGCACAGGAATTTTGAATTTGGTCAAAAATTCAACGCTGGAGAAGGCACGTTGAGCCGGAGCATTGCCATGGTGCAGCACCCGACTCCTGTCTTTCCACAATGCAGGCGTTCTGCTCCACACCTTTTCGCGCAAAAGCTCAAGGACACAATTTTAGTATTCCTGGTTAATAGTTTGTCGTCCAGGGGTAAACTCATGATGCATAATACCGGTAGAACGGAAAAAAATCACCAACACTGTCTTGACCTTTGACCGACTTCGCCGCGCTTTTTTCGGTCATGGTGAACCTGGAGTCTTCCATTGCGAAGACTGCACTTTGGTTTCACGATCATATCCATATACCCACAATTCGTCACTTGTAATCACCCTATTTAACAAATCTCGGTCAGTTTTCGTCCGATTAATAAGATCTTTGTGCACTTCAAGTTGGTATTGTCTCTGGTCACTTGACAACACTTTTGGAATGAATTCTGCGGACACTCGACGCATGTTCAGTTCTTCAGTTAAAATTGGCTGACCTCCATAGAAACTTAAATTAAGTTCATGAGCCATCTCAATAATTGCAAGTCTACGATCAGAGCGCACGAAGTCGTGAACTTTCACAACACTTTCATTCATTTTTGAGGTGGAAGGCCAGCCGGACCGTGATTCATCTTCAAATGATTCGCGGCCATTTTTAAATCTGTAGAACCAGACAAAAGACTTAACTGGCTCACACAGTTTTCTCCAAAAGCTGTTTTTAATAGTTCCTAAGTTTCAGAAGTTGATTTCCCGGTTTTTAAAAAAAATTCACACAAACTCGTTGCTCCGTTTTTACGTCCATTTTCACGCAGACAGAATCCGACAACGAGCCCTAACAGACCCGCACTTAGCCAGCTGTCACAACTAACTGAATAAAGGAAACGCAGTTTTCTGTCAGAGGGCGTTCAAGGACAAGCCAATGACTCAATCCTCACCCTCCGCATACCTGCCCGCCAAACCAGTAAGCAGTAGCGTATCCATTCTTAAAATTTTCCAATCACACTTCGTATGTACTGAGTATATAGTGCGGTTCTGAGTGTGCAAAACACTGTACTTTCAAACTGTATCTATCGGATTTACTGGAAGGTATACTTTGAAGGCAGAGCTCTCTCCAAAGGCGAGCAATATCTCATCTGTAGTTACACTAACATCGAGTGAGTAATGTGGTTGGGAATTATTACTGAAGGTGAAACTTCCTGGCAGATTAAAACTGTGTGCCCGACCGAGACTCGAACTCGGGATCTTTGGCTTTCGCGGGCAAGTGCTCTACCAACTGAGCTACCGAAGCACGACTCACGCCCGGTACTCACAGCTTTACTTCTGCCAGTACCTCGTCTTCTACCTTGAAGATGTCGAAATGACAACATCTGCTGCTGACAAGAAGAAGAATACCATAAAATCTGTCGCTGCACACTCTCTACTAGATGGACCCGCTGTCTTCTGTGGATGTAGACTTAACTTCAGTATTGACCTTAATGATACATTCTTCCATGGTAATGGTTGGCTAACCGTCGCAATTGTACGAGGTGGTACAGGCGTACCCAATGTATCAGGACTGGAAAGCTTCGTCGACCGTGACGTCATAGCCTACCGGACATACCATGTTTGTGAAAACGCAAATAAAGACTTTGGCAAATCATCATATATGTCACCCTCACCCTTTTCCTTGTATACTCGTAATAGACGTAAGATATCTGTAAACGAAACTGTATTTATTTGGATTAAAGGTAAAGGTACTTGTGAATATGTAAAATTTGTTGGAGACTGTACTTTGTATTTTCATAAATAAATTGATCTGTAGCGTAGCTTAAAAACGGACAAGGGTACATCTAGAATCTGTCGACATAGAGTATGCAACAGCATGTTACGTCAGCTCTCTGAGCGCGTGACCTTTGACCCCGCCGATAAGGCTAGGTTCGCAGGAGAGCTTCTGTAAAGTTTGGAAGGTAGGAGACGAGATACTGGCAGAAGTAAAGCTGTGAGACGGGGCGTGAGTCGTGCTTCGGTAGCTCAGATGGTAGAGCACTTGCCCGCAAAGGCAAAGGTCCCGAGTTCGAGTCTCGGTCGGGCACACAGTTTTAATCTGCCAGGAAGTTTCATATCAGCGCACACTCCGCTGCAGAGTGAAAATCTCATTCTGATTACTGAAGGTATCTATAACTTCTGTCATTATGCAACTTCGTTCAGTTTTCACTCCATTTCTATCTGTCTTTTGAATTATCGAGGCAAGGCATAACAGTTACAAATGTCACAAATAGCGATATTACGACTTCATGATTCGACTTCAATACAGCAGAGCAGAGAAATATGTCTAAAACACATCCAGGTCTCGCTGAGTGCATTCCTTCAGTTCTGCGGGACTTGTAGCTCAGTCTGAATGCTGCTAGTTTGTCCAAAATAGCACTGACAACGGCGTCGAATGTTATCTCGAACGACTGATTTGGATCAAATTGCTGAATACGTACTGATTCAAAAGTGGTACAAGGAAATCTGATTTTATGACTCCCAATACGAGCACGTCTTGCAGATGGTGTTTTATTCCAAGTGAACCTATTTCTTACACTAAAAATAATTCTTGGGATTATCTTTTGATACACTTCAACTTCATTTCCGTTAATCTCTTCACTTTCAGACAGTTCGGGGTTTGAGTCATGACGACTCGATATCACAAACTCTCCGTTATTGTTTGAAAACTCACTTTTTGAATTTTAGGAAGATGATTATTAGCAGGTATCGAATGTTCACCTGTTTGGTCATCATGGCTATGTAATTCGTCACTCAACTACTGCTGAACAGGTATCGAATTTTCACCAATTTCGTTCTCAAAGCTGCATAATTCATCATTCAACCATTCCTGTAATATTTCATATCGACTTCCAGAAATACTTTTAGATTTGGCAATACAATTTTAGATTTGGAATTACAAAAATCTGAAATAAAAACAGTGAAAGTATAGAAAAAGACAAACAAATAAATCGCATGTATACAGGGTGGGCCATTGATAGTGACCGGGCCAAGTATCTCTCGAAATAAGCATCAAACTAAAATACTACAAGGAACGAAACTCGTTTAGCTTGAAGGGGGAAACCAAATGGCGCTATGGTTGGCCCGCTAGATGGCGCTGCCATAGGTCAAACGGATATCAACTGCGTTTTTTTAAATAGGAACCCCCACTTTTTATTACATGTTCGTGTAGTACGTAAAGAAATATGAATGTTTTAGTTGGACAACTTTTTTCGCTTTGTGACGGATTACGCTGTAATAATCACAAACGTATAACTATGTGGTATCACGTAACATTCCGCCAGTGCGGAAGTTATTTGCTTCGTGATACATTACCCGTGTTAAAATGGACCTTTTACCAATTGCGGAAAAGGTCAATACCGCGTTGATGTATGGCTATTGTGATCAACATGCCCAACGGGCGTGTGCTATGTATGCTGCTCGGTATCCTGGACGACATCATCTAAGTGTCTGGACCGTTGGCCGGATAGTTATGTTATTTAAGGAAACCGGAAGTGTTCAGCCACATGTGAAACGTCAACCACGACCTGCAACAAATGATGATGCCCAAGTAGGTGTTTTAGCTGCTGTCGCGGCTAATCCGCACATCAGTAGCAGACAAATTACGCGAGAATCGAGAATCTCAAGAACGTCGGTGTTGAGAATGCTACATCTACCTTGATTGCACGCATACCATATTTCTATGCACCAGGAGTTGAATGGCGACGACTTTGAACGTCGTGTACAGTTCTGCCACTGGGCACAAGAGAAATTACGGGACGATGACAGATTTTTTGCACGCGTTCTATTTATCGACGAAGCGTCATTCACCAATAGCGGTACCGTAAACCGGCATAACATGCACTGTTGGGCAACGGACCATTTTAACACGGGTAATGCATCACGAAGCAAATACCTTCCGCACTGGCGGAATGTTACGTGATACCACGTACTTACACGTTTGTGACTATTGCAGTGCCATCCATCACTAAGCGAAGAAAGTGGTCCAACTAAAACATTCATATTTCTTTACGTACTACACGAATATGTAATTTAAAAAAATGGGGTTTCCTATTTAAAAAACCGCAGTTGATATCCGTTTGACCTATGGCAGCGCCTTCTAGCGGGCCAACCATAGCGCCATCTGTTTTCCCCCTTCAAGCTAGACAAGTTTCGTTCTTTGTAGTTTTTTTGTTTGATGCTTATTTCGTGAGATATTTGGCCAGGTCACGATCAGTGGACCACCCTGAATATTCGTAGTCCTGTGGACCGGAGCATACAATGAAATTGTGGTAAGTCATGGGGTCATCGGTGCCTTAGCTTTTTTTTTTTTTTTGCGGCCCGCCACGAATTCCTTTCCTGTGCTAACCTCTTCATCTCAGAGTAGCACTTGCAACCTACGTCCTCAACTATTTGCTTGACGTATTCCAATCTCTGTCTTCCTCTACAGTTTTTGCCCTCTACAGCTCCCTCTAGTACCATGGAAGTCATTCCCTCATGTCTTAGCAGATGTCCTATCATCCTGTCCCTTCTCCTTATCAGTGTTTTTCACATATTCGTTTCCTCTCCGATTCTGCATAGAACCTCCTCATTCCTTACCTTATCAGTCCATCTAATTTTCAACATTCGTCTATAGCACCACATGTCAAATGCTTCGATTCTCTTCTGTTCCGGTTTTCCCACAGTCCATGTTTCACTACCATACAACGCTGTACTCCAGACGTACATCCTCAGAAATGTCTTCCTCAAATTAAGGCCGGTATTTGATATTAGTAGACTTCTCTTGGCCAGAAATGCCTTTTTTTCCATAGCGAGTCTGCTTTTGATGTCCTCCTTGCTCCGTCCGTCATTGGTTATTTTACTGCCTAGGTAGCAGAATTCCTTAACTTCATTGACTTCGTGACCATCAATCCTGATGTTAAGTTTCTCGCTGTTCTCATTTCTACTACTTCTCATAACCTTCGTCTTTCTCCGATTTACTCTCAAACCATACTGTGTACTCATTAGACTGTTCATTCCGTTCAGCAGATCATTTAATTCTTCTTCACTTTCACTCAGGATAGCAATGTCATCAGCGAATCGTATCATTGATATCCTTTCACCTTGTATTTTAATTCCGCTCCTGAACCTTTCTTTGATTTCCATCATTGCTTCCTCGATGTACAGGTTGAAGAGTAGGGGCGAAAGGCTACAGCCTTGTCTTACACCCTTCTTAATACGAGCACTTCGTTCTTGATCGTCCACTCTTATTATTCCCTCTTGGTTGTTGTACATATAGTATATGACCCGTCTCTCCCTGTAGCTTACCCCTACTTTTTTCAGAATCTCGAACAGTTTGCACCATTTTATATTGTCGAACACTTTTTCCAGGTCGACAAATCCTATGAAAGTGTCTTCATTTTCCTTTAGCCTTGCTTCCATTATTAGCTGTAACGTCGGAATTGCCTCTCTCGTCCCTTTACTTTTCCTAAAGCCAAACTGATCGTCACCTAGCGCATTCTCAATTTTCTTTTCCATTCTTCTGTATATTATTCTTGTAAGCAGCTTCGATGCATGAGCTGTTAAGCTGATTGTCCGATAATTCTCGCACTTGTCAGCTCTTGCCGTCTTCGGAATTGTGTGGATGATGCTTTTCCGAAAGTCAGATGGTATATCGCCAGACTCATATATTCTACACACCAACGTGAATAGTCGTTTTGTTGCCACTTCCCCCCATGATTTTAGAAATTCTGATGGAATGTTATCTATCCCTTCTGCCTTATTTGACCGTAAGTCCTCCAAAGCTCTTTTAAATTCCGATTCTAATACTGGATCCCCTATCTCTTCTAAATCGACTCCTGTTTCTTCTTCTATCACATCAGACAAATCTTCACCCTCACAGAGGCTTTCAATGTATTCTTTCCACCTATCTGCTCTCTCCTCTGAATTTCACTGTAGACTTCCCGTTGCACTCTTAATGTTACCACCGTTGCTTTTAATGTCACCAAAGGTTGTTTTGACTTTCCTGTATGCTGAGTCTGTCCTTCCGACAATCATATCTTTTTCGGTGTCTTCACATTTTTCCTGCAACCATTTCATCTTAGCTTCCCTGTACTTCCTATTTATTTCATTCCTCAGCGACTTGTATTTCTGTATTCCTGGTTTTCCCGGAACATGTTTGTACTTCCTCCTTTCATCAATCAACTGAAGTATTTCTTCTGTTACCCATGGTTTCTTCGTAGCTACCTTCTTTGTACCTATGTTTTCCTTCCCAACTTCTGTGATGCCCTTTTTAGAGATGTCCATTCCTCTTCAACTGTACTGCCTACTGCGCTATTCCTTATTGCTGTATCTATAGCGTTAGAGAACTTCAAACGTATCTCGTCATTCCTTAATTCTTCCGTATCCAACTTCTTTGCGTACTGATTCTTCCTGACTAATGTCTTGAACTTCAGCCTACTCTTCATCACTACTATATTGTGATCTGAGTCTATATCTGCTCCTGGGTACGCCTTACAATCCAGTATCTGATTTCGGAATCTCTGTCTGACCATGATGTAATCTAATTGAAATCTTCCCGTATCTCCCGGCCTTTTCCAAGTATACCTCCTCCTCTTGTGATTCTTGAACAGCATATTCGCTATTACTAGCTGAAACGTGTTACAGAACTCAATTAGTCTTTCTCCTGTTTCATTCCTTGCCCCAAGCCTATATTCTCCTGTAACCTTTTCTTCTACTCCTTCCCCTACAACTGCATTCCAATCGCCCATGACTATTAGATTTTGTTCCCCCTTTACATACTGCATTACCCTTTCAATAGCCTCATATACTTTCTCTATCTGTTCATCTTCAGCTTGCGACGTCGGCATGTATACCTGAACTATCGTTGTCGGTGTTGGTCTGCTGTCGATTCTGATTAGAACAACCCGGTCACTGAACTGTTCACAGTAACACACCCTCTGCCCTACCTTCCTATCCATAACGAATCCTACACCTGTTATACCATTTTCTGCTGCTGTTGATATTACCCGATACTCATCTGACCAGAAGTCCTTGTCTTCCTTCCACTTCACTTCACTGACCCCTACTATATCTAGATTGAGCCTTTGCATTTCCCTTTTCAGATTTTCTAGTTTTCCCATCACGTTCAAGCTTCTGACATTCCACGCCCAGACTCGTAGAACGTTATCCTTTCGTTGATTATTCAATCTTTTTCTCATGGTAACCTCCCCCTTGGCAGTCCCCTCCCGGAGATCCGAATGGGGGACTATTCCGGAATCTTTTGCCAATGGAGAGATCATCATGACACTTCTTCAAATACAGGCCACATGTCCTGTGGATACACGTGTCTTTAATGCAGTGGTTTCCATTGCCTTCTGCATCCTCATGTCGTTAATCATTGCTGATTCTTCCGCCTTTAGGGGCAATTTCCCATCCCTAGGACAAGAGAGTGCCCTTAATCTCTATCCGCTCCTCCGCCCTCTTTGACAAGGCCGTTGGCAGAATAAGGCTGACTTCTTATGCCGGAAGTCTTCGGCCGCCAATGCTGATTATTTATCAAAATTTAGGCAGTGGCGGGGATCGAACCCGGGACCGAAGACGTTTTGATTATGAATCAAAGACGCTACCCCTAGACCCTTAGCTTACACACTAGTTAATCTAACTTAAACTAACTTACGATAAGGACGACACACACGCCCATTCCCGAGGGAGGACTCGAACCTCCGACGGGGGGAGCCTACACTGATACTGACCTCAGGAACAGCGAGCAAAACACGTCCGTAACACAACGTGTAGTTAGAAGTGGGAGCACTTACGGCTGCCGCTAAAATTTTCAAACACGTTAAAATATTGAACATGGATCCACTGGAGCCACCAATTGTAACACCATGGCTCTACTGCTCTACTGATTTATTTAATGTTATATCGTTGAGTTTCTGTAAATGTTGTTGGATTGAATCCATACCATGAGAGTGTTTATTCTTTTCTCTGTTATAAACTTTGATGTCTTTTAGAATGTGGGAAGTTTGACCTATGTAATATGTACGATATGAGCAAGTGATATGTTTGTCTTTCTCAGTCAATGTCTCTGGTTATCTTTGAGATAGAATAATTTTGTTTGAATAATTTTTTATAGAAATACCAATATGTGCAAATGTTCTGTTTTAATTAATATCTTTGGTTGTTGTTATGTAATTGCTGATCCTCACTTAGGATTCTTAGTTATTTTGTACGTAAAAGGCGTTGTGGTTCCCGAGGGGAACGAGACTGTGACCATGTAACGCCGGAAATGCATATCCTCCTATTTCCATCTATTGCACTATAAATTTTTTCCTTATTTTGTCACCTGAAGATGTGACATTTCTGTCTCTTTATATACTGTAATTGTTTTACTGTTTGTATATATATATATTTATGCATTTATGGCGATGTATAATTGGTTTGTTTTGTAAACATTATTTGTGTTTTTACGCTGGGTCTTGCCTAGGGAAAACTATGCTATCGAACGAATACATCGATAGGTCGTGTGGAGAACCAAAATGTTTAAGATCTTTGGTAGTGTTAACTCTGCCGCGTGGAGCGCGGGCAGAGGGGAGTCTGGCTGGGGTAGTGCAGTGGAGCAGGTGTGTTGTGTGACGCTCCCGCGAGTTGCCGCGCTTTCGGGGTTTGGCAGCATGTAATTGCGCTCGACTTGCTATGATAGCTTCGGAAATGGTGCCTTTACCGACAGATTAACTTCGGTGACGATTGCTTTTCCCAAATTTCCATTAGGTACACGCGGTTTAATTTTTCACTGTCATTAAGGTCGATAAGTGAGGGGGAGGTTACAACCAAACGGTCAATTGCTCATTTAAAAACTGCATATTGTGCTGGTGCCGAGAGAGGTCTTCCGTGACGCTTTCCAATGCCTCTGATGGATGGATAAAGAACTGGAATTAATCTGAAATTGGTATCTATCGTCGCCACCAATAAATGACAGAGTCCAGCAATTCTACCTGCAAATCCACGTACCAACATGCAATCGCCACCACATTGCGCAGTCACTGTAATGGAACACTGTAGTAATGTACAGTGAGGGATCTGCTCATTGGATATTAAGTGTACTCAAATACAAGGTAAATTTTAACTGAACTTTTGTACCTACCGTGATTTATCCTCAGTCACATATCCACTTAGGGTCTCTCCCACGCTAAAGTGCTTACCGAGTGTCCTTTATTGAAAGAAAGTTAAAGTTAATGTGGCAAGAGAGTGAGCTAAAGTACATGACGCTTGCTGAAAATAATTTTTCTATTAAAACTGCCTTTTAATATGTTGTTGCCAACTTCAAAATTAAAAGTTCTTAAGACTGAGGCTTATACAGTTTTGCTTAGTAAATGATCACATTGCTGCCTGTTGCGAATCGCAAAAGGTAAGTCAGTATCTTACAAATATGTTAATTTTGTGTCTCACTGTAGTATAAGTGGAAAACTGCAGTAGTGGAAAGTTATATACTCTTGCTTGCTAAGCGCTTGTTTCTTTTGGGTATTGAAAGTGCATATTAATAGTGTAATAGGATCCACAGGTTATCCTTTATGCTCATGATAAATTACAATTAATAGAAAGACGACTATTTATCAAAACAATACTTTCTTTATTCAAAAGACAGTGAGAAGTAACCTGTTAGTGAATTCCAATTAACTTTCATTCTAAATAGAATAGTATTTAGTTGAGAGAGACTTAACCTGGGATCAGTTCATAATTTTGCAGTGAACTACATTTACAATTTTATGTCAGCTAGGAAAAGGTGTGAAACGTAATACTGAACTTACGTCCAATTTATGATTCTACAGTGAATATTAATAGTAATGTTACAAAGACCATTCAGTTTGAATAAGCCCTGAAAGTAATAGTGTGTATTGTTATCTGTTATATTTATGCCAGTTGTTTGTTCTGATCTGTTAACTCCTACCTTAACCTGAACACGCTGTATTCAGGTGCCAGAGTTCATTGCACTCGCGTGTGGCAAAGTATAGGCTATGTTTGACCGTTAAAGTTATTCATACCTATTTTTTTTTTAACAAGAATGTCAATCATTCTCTTGCCTAATTAGGCTGACGACCGCTTTCTTTATCCTTTGAACAGTGTGGATAGGTAAAATACTGTTTGTTACTGTTTAAATATTTACGTAATTCTGACTTTCACTTCCGATAAGCCACCTCCGTTAGGTACAACACGGTCGACATAACATAATTCCTCTCAGAGCGTAACACTGCTCTGTTGCTTTATACCATAATTACTTTAACAAGATAGTTTTATTTCACGACCTGCCTCCAACTTTAAGGTTATGGCATAGCAGTAACAGTCAGTAGCGTTATAGGTGGCTTTTCCGTGACAGGACTGCTTTGCTCTGTAGGGGCATAGTGCGTAATAAGCCAAACTGGGTATTTGATTGTATAAGCTACGTAAATGCAAGTGCAGTGTTATACACTACACTTACGGGTTAAAGCTACAGTAGAAACACTGCCGGTAACGTGAGTCAGATGCGCTAATGAGGCTGTATACACAAATAAATTTTTCGTCATCCTCTTTCCCAACCGGAAGTGACTACGTACGTTGTCAGTCGTTAATTACGGACATACAGGTCGGCGCAACTCGATTTTTGGTTCCTCCTGCAGCGGACGCAAACCAGTTCGCCACCGCAGGCGGTCTGGTATATTTATGAGGATGTGACGCCGTGTGGGAGTGCAGGCAGCCAATTAAAAGACCTCGGCAGCGAGTGGTAGCGGCATCCTCGTGCAAACGCGGCGACGCGACGCAGCCGCAGCAGTCCTTTGGCGTTGCCTCCGCGCTCCGGTCCCACCGACGGGGCGCTATAAATCTCCCGAATGGAAAAGCGGCGGAGCGCGCCCGCCCGCATCAATCATCATTTCGCCTGATTACGCAGAGAGCCGTTTTTGGTGTGCATTTCGTCACGCCGGCGCAATGACGATTTCCAGCGTTTTTCCCTCTGCTCTGCTCTCGCGGCCCGACGGGTTTGCAGCACGGCCGCGCGATGTTTTGCCTTGCTGGCTGCACGCCTCGTAACGACCCGGTGCGCAGTGATTCATATTCTTGTCTCCGCGCGGAGCAACTCGCTGCAATTTGGGCTCCTCGCGGCCGCTTAACACGCATTTCCCATTGTGAGGCCGTGTTCTATCTTGAGCGCCGAGTCGTGACCACGGCCGTCAACTTGGGAAGCGTTATTTTGTAGCCCCCCCCCCCCTCTCTCTCTCTCTCTCTCTCTCTCTCTCTCTCTCCCTCCCTCCCTCCCTCCCTCTCATCCCGTCAATTTTACATCGATCGCATTCTATACTCGTCTCCGTACTCCTCTGATTAGTATAGGGCTATTCGGACGGAAAGTAAGGTCTGATCGGTCGCGAAATGGATACTATTTGTAATATTTCTGGCTTAGTCAGTCATCATATTAGGCTCCAAGAAGCTGTTGCCAGAGCAGTGGAGATGCAAGAAGTATACAGGGTGTTACAAAGAGGTACGACCAAACATTCAGGAAACATTCCTCACACACAAAGAAAGAAAATATGTTATGTGCACATGTGTACGGAAACGCTTACTTTCCATGTTAGAGCTCATTTTATTACTTCTCTTAAATCACATTAATCATGGAATGGAAACACACAGCAACAGAACGTACCAGCGTGACTTCAAACACTTTGTTACAGGAAATGTTCAAAATGTCCTCCGTTAGCGAGGATACATGCATCCACCCTCCGTCGCATGGAATCCCTGATGCGCTGATGCAGCCCTGGACAATGGCGTATTGTATCACAGCCGTCCACAATACGAGCACGAAGAGTCTCTACATTTGGTACCGGGGTTGCGTAGACAAGAGCTTTCAAATGCCCCCATAAATGAAAGTCAAGAGGGTTGAGGTCAGGAGAGCGTGGAGGCCATGGAATTGGTCCGCCTCTACCAATCCATCGGTCACCGAATCTGTTGTTGAGAAGCGCACGATCACTTCGACTGAAATGTGCAGGAGCTCCATCGTGCATGAACCACATGTTGTGTCGTACTTGTAAAGGCACATGTTCTAGCAGCACAGGCAGAGTATCCCGTATGAAATCATGATAACGTGCTCCATTGAGCGTAGGTGGAAGAACATGGGGCCCAATCAACACATCACCAACAATGCCTGCCCAAACGTTCGCAGAAAATCTGTGTTGATGACGTGATTGCACAATTGCGTGCGGATTCTCGTCAGCCTACACATGTTGATTGTGAAAATTTACAATTTGATCACGTTGGAATGAAGCCTCATCCGTAAAGAGAACATTTGCACTGAAATGAGGATTGACACATTGTTGGATGAACCATGCGCAGAAGTGTACCCGTGGAGGTCAATCAGCTGCTGATAGTGCCTGCACCCGCAGTACATGGTACGGAAACAACTGGTTCTCCCGTAGCACTCTCCATACAGTGACGTGGTCAACGTTACCTTGTACAGCAGCAACTTCTCTGACGCTGACATTAGGGTTATCGTCAACTGCACGAAGAATTGCCTCGTCCATTGCAGGTGTCCTCGTCGTTCTAGGTCTTCCCCAGTCGCGAGTCATAGGCTGGGATGATCCGTGCTCCATAAGACGCCGATCAATTGCTTCGAACGTCTTCCTGTCGGGACACCTTCGTTCTGGAAATCTGTCTCGATACAAACGTACCGCGCCACGGCTATTGTCCCGTGCTAATCCATACATCAAATGGGCATCTGCCAACACCGCATTTGTAAACATTGCACTGACTGCAAACCACGTTCGTGATGAACACTAACCTGTTGATGCTACGTACTGATGTGCTTGATGCTAGTACTGTAGAGCAATGAGTCGCATGTCAACACAAGCACCGAAGTCAACATTACCTTCCTTCAATTGGGCCAACTGGCGGTGAATCGAGGAAGTACAGTACATACTGACGAAACTAAAATGAGCTCTAACATGGAAATTAAGCGTTTCCGGACACATGTCCACATAACATCTTTTCTTTATTTGTGTGTGAGTAATGTTTCCTGAAAGTTTGGCCGTACCTTTTTGTAACACCCTGTATAGATGACGAAGTGTGGTGTGGGGTACCTGTGACGGATGTTAGATTCGGTACCATTCCCGTGAGAAAGACCGCCTGCATAATGCTACTGCTCTGTGATTGGCTGCTGTGTTTGGTTATGTACTTTGCTGTATCAGAAGGTGTTGTATTAAGATCATGTAGTCTTCTCGTGTGGCTATTTTAAAATACGCGAGTGCATCCCAAAGAAGTGATACATTATTTCAGAATAGAACCTCGCTAAAAGTCAGTTTTAGTCTCAAGATACAGAACCTACGACCTGCGTGCTGTTTTCTGCGCTGGGGACATCAACTTGAAGACAGCAGGTTAGTGAACAATAACAGAACCTTCGTATTCCACACTGTGCGTTGGAAACAACTAGGCGTCTCACGTGTACTGCATGCACAGAACAGATGTGCTCAGTGACACGTCATCAGCAGTAATGCAGAGGAGGTAAAGGAGGACGATCGTTATTAACTCCAACAATCAATTCATTCTACCTTTCTTGCCGTACACTGTGAAAATCAAAAGTTTTATATTTTCACCGGTTTGCTAGGCCTTGTAGCTACTTCTCTAAACAGTCGCCGCTCGACTTAGTTGTTTGTCGTAGCACCGTACAAACTTACCAAGACCCTCGTCATAGTAGGCAGCCGCATGTGCTTTCCGCCAATTCCCTACGGTGGTCTACAGCTCGTTGTCTGTGCCAAAACGATGACATCCAAGCTAGCGAGCAGATATGATGAAACTCGGGGGGGGGGATTACGGGCTGTATTGTGGGTGATGAAACACTTCCCATCGAAAACGCTGTAGGAACATTGACTCTGCAGAGTGGGGCCGAGAATTGTCGAGAAGAAGGATAGGCTGTACAGTTATGCTAGGTGGGCTGCATGACATCAGGCGCAATCTCCCACAGGCCCTAAAACGTAGCGGGAAAATCTATTTTCCAGGCATTTTTATGTGCTCACTGTGCGCCCAGAACGACATAACGCTATCTACGGGCATACAAGAGATACTGAGCAACACATCTGTGCAAAGCTTCATCGGATTTACAATGTGGGCTGGCCGAAGTGGCCGCGCGGTTCTGGCGGTGCAGTCTGGAACCGCGAGACCGCTACTGTCGCAGGTTCGAATCCTGCCTCGGGCATGGATGTGTGTGATGTCCTTAGGTTAGTTAGGTTTAACTAGTTCTAAGTTCTAGGGGACTAATGACCTCAGCAGTTGAGTCCCATAGTGCTCAGAGCCATTTACAATGTGGTTTCTGTTTCGCACTAGATCGGAGTTTACTTCCCGAAGAGCCCTCATAGGAAATCAGAGTTCATTTGCCTTCTCTTGATCGATGCCAGCAAATATTTTTTCCTCCTTTTGGAGAAATGGTAAACTATGAGTCAAGTCACACGCAACAAATTTGAATATTCTTCAATGGTTAGCGCCTATGGTGTCATAAAATACCACAAAAAAGGAGAAGCAAATAGTCTTACATATGCAAATGAAAAGATAGTCGTTACGTACTCCACGATCATCACAATCAATTCTCGTTCCTGGTAAGGAGCTGAAAAACACCTGGTTCGTTCTACTTTTTTCAAATGTTGGAGCTGTCCTACAAAAGACTCCCTGGAAATCACAGAACTGATTTTTGTGCGATTTTTCGTAGCCAAACGAAGAGTGAGAAATGGAGAAATGCGGCATCATATTGTCAATATAAGCTCTAGTTCTGCAAATAATAAAAAATTGAAAAAATACTGTGAAATATTTTGTAAAAGTGAGAAATAAAGTAGATTAGAGAAACATTTAACACGCCTTTGAATGATGCTCGAAATCGCGTACAGCAAATGAGGTGCCGATTGAGAAGTTGAAGACATACGCCGAAAAACGGGGTAAGCCTCAAATGTAAAAACTTAGAGATAAGTGTTGCCATCTGTTACCGGTTACGGAAGCTATCAAAATTGACATTGGTCCCACCACAAAATATCACAGATGGCAACACTTATCTGTAAGTAAACGTTTCAGGAGCTTTTTCTGTGTGAGCGCGGAGAGATCGGACGTAAGAGGAATATATTTCCTGTTTGCTGGCAATATTGCCCTTTTGATTACACTTAGTCGAGCGTAATTATTTAAGAGCCATTTACCTGCCTAATTTCCTTTGTCATGAATGTAATTTTCGTTGTATTTTTATGATTTGAAGCAACCGACGGCTTGAAGTTAGAAGCTAATTGTTCGAAGATGAAACCACCGAGTTCTATTCGTGTTCTATCAGTACCTTTTCGTTAAGGGGGGTAGGACGTCAAACGGGCCGACTTGGAGCAGGAGAGGCACCACAGGACATTTTATTTTCTACTGACTATACTTTTACAAATAAATTCATAAACTTTTGTCAGAATGACCAGGAAGGATTCAGGACTCACACTCATAGCAGTGGAAGTGCGAAAACATAGCAAAACAATTTTTTTTTAGATATGAAATTTCATCATTTTTTTCACTTACTGTTGGCTGCATTTGTTGCTACAGGTACATTTTTGTTGCCAGATAGGCAACGGACGATCAGAATGGTTTGAAACAAAGAGAAGTGTTCAACAGGGAAGTGCCCTATCACCACTCCTGTCTGTAATAGCAATGGACAAGATCATAAAATCTATCAAGAAAATAGGCAGCGCACCAAATGTCCTGATTTTTGCTGGTGGTTTCATAATGTCGTGAGAGTTTTAATGAACGGAACAACACATTAAAAAATTTTGGACTGAAAATAAGTCAAACAAAGACAGTAGAAATGACCATCAACAGGCAAGGAACAATCTCAAATATATTTCTAGAAGGAGTCAAAGGAGAATCTTTTTCATATTTCAAGTATCTAGGAAGCATGATCTCGAAAGACAACACCTTTAAGCAGGAAGTACTCAGCAGGACACAGAAAGCATCTAATTTTTACAGTCAAATCAGAAATGTTCTCTGGGGTGATAAAATTCCACGAAAAGCAAAAAGCGACCATATACCACACTTTTTTTTTACCAGTCCTAACATATGGGATAGAAACATGTAGCCTATTCAACAAAGACCTCAGCAGTATTCAGGCAACAGAAATGAGATTCATTAGAACTATGAATCAAACAACTAGAAAGGACCAAATCAGGAATGAGGTGAACAGAAAAATAGCTTGTATTGAGGTCCCCGTTACCAGTGTCATAAAGAAATGCAGGCTTTGAACAGCGAAAGACCTAACAAAAAGTATTTGAACCTGAACCTCGCAGAAAGAAGACCACGGGGAGGACCAAGAAAACGTTGGATAGAGACTGTAAAATCAGACAGGACACAAAAGTGGAGCTGTCCTGGAACAGGAGATCTATAAAGACAGAACGAGATGGCGAGCGCTTGTACACCACACCCGGAAAAATGGAGTTGGAAAACGATGATGATGATGATGATGATGATGATGATGATGGTGATGAGCGATTTCAACTGTACTGCGTACTTTGAACTAAAAAGCTAAATACGTAGAAGAATCTAAGTCACTGAATAAGTTACACCGTAACAGAGAGAATAAAAACTTTGCAAAAGCAGAAGTATTAGCAATCAGACAATTATAGTGATAAAGCCAATTTATCCTCGATGGAAAAATCTATTTAATGTCGTGGGCAACACTAATCAAAACCTAAGCATAGATAACTGATTTATTCCCGCATGAATGTTGTGTTCTGCAGTGGAAGTGTCAAAAAAAAATGGTTCAAATGGCTCTGAGCACTATGGGACTAAACATCTTAGGTCATCAGTCCCCTAGAACTTAGAACTACTTAAACCTAACTAACCTAAGGACATCACACACATCCATGCCCGAGGCAGGATTCGAACCTGCTACCGTAACAGTCGCTCGGTTCCGGACTGAAGCGCCTAGAACCGCACGGCCACCGCGGCCGGCCAGTGGAAGTGTCCATTCCAGTCAAAGTTGGATACAAATTAAAACGATTTGCTAATCTAAGAGTTGCTCTCTGGTCTTTCCTCGCACGACTCACGACTTGCTTTAGCTGCACCGAGACGAATTGAGGCTGGTCCCTGAAATACAGTCTGCCAGTAACTCTCACCTACTTTTCTGAACTCAACACACCATTTTCTGCGTATTTTGCTAGTTTTGAACCCAATCATACGCACAACTTGGTAGAAAGTTTTGTCACACAGTGCGCTTTGATGTCGAGTGAATGATCATTCGGGACGCAACCTCTAGGCTGTGATTGCGGCTCTCCGATTTGTCTTTTTTGCCAGGAAATCTATTCCAGCAAGGTATGTGAAAGACATTCTGTGGTATTTAGAAGACTAAATTGAGCTTTGAGCTTGTCTATCAGGTATGCATAGCTCCCGAAATACTGCCATAGCTAGAGCCCCGGTTAGCCACTCTGCTATGTTCTCTGGTGGCAGTTCAAGGCATATGTCGTAAGAGTTCTAGAGTTCTGTTTGTAAGCTACTGTGTGGTGCAAAAGGTTAATCGATATGATTCTGCAAACGTCTGGTAGAAATAATTGCATTATAAGCCATTTTGGATTCATTTAGCTTATTGATAAATTATGGAATCGAGCGAAAAAAAAGATTCACACAGAAAAACATCACAACTTCGCGATTTCTACTTTGTGACTTATTTGTGGTTCTTGTTGAACGATTTAAAAAATGTTTCTGATCTCTCATGCGATCATAAATATACTACCGAAAGCTGCTTCAATAAACAATATTAGAGGAGGCTAACAATTTCTTTTAATAGGCAGCTTGAAAGCCCGGATGGCATGTTTTGCTTCAAAAATTAGTGTTTAGCTATTACAAAAATTCTACAGTCGTTTCTAATCGGACTGTCACAGAAAATAATATTTATTTAACCGCTTAGTCAGTTGATTTCATTTCTGTCATCTCCCAAGACCACACAGGAAGCACCTCAATGACTATTCAAAAGAATTTTGGTTTTGCAGCCGGTCGTTGTTCACTACAATCCACGGTATTTCGATTGGACACCTGCCACTGAATCGTCAGGTGAACTGTCGAAAACTGTCTTCAATGGGCCACCTGACGATGACTGGCTGGTGCCCAGTCGAAATATAGTGGACTGTAGTTAACGACGACCTGTAGCAAGCCCGACATTTCTTTTAATATTCAGTTCATCGGGAAAATTTTAAAAATTACATCTGAATGGTTGCAAAGTATTTGGTACACCTGGCCGTTAGCAAATCAGATGAAACGTCTTGTGTGTCGTACCAGAACTCGAGCCGAAACCCTATTTTTTGGGATAAATGCGCTTACTAGCTGAGCCATCCAAATACGAATCAGCGAAATTCAAGCTCCTGTGAGGTTTGGGAGGTAGGAGGGAGGGGGGTACTGGCATAAATGAAGCAGTGAGGGTGGAGGGGGGTCGCAATGGGGGCGGGAGTCGAGCCTGGATATGTCAGTCGGTATTTCTCCCTGAAGGTAAGGTTCCGGATTCGTGTTCTGGTCCGGGAAACAGTTTCGAAACAGCACTCTCTCCACTGCAGCGTGAAAGATTCATTCTACTCACGTGACAGTCGCAGGAGCTTTCCGCCGCATTTTGTTTCCTCGAATTTTCTTTTTGCACGTCTCGGCATTCAGTTACTGTGTGATATGACGCAGTGTCCAGTACATTCCCGGTATCGCTGAAACTAAATGCTGGAATGGTGCCTTTTTAAACGACATGTCCGATTTCCATCCACATCCTTCAGCATTTCGAGCCTGGACTCCGTCTGCCGGCCGCTGTGACCGAGCGGTTCTAGGCGCTTCAGTCCGGAACCACGTGACTGCTACGGTCGCAGGTTCGAATCCTGCCTCGGGCATGGATGTGTGTGATGTCCTTAGGTTAGTTAGGTTTAAGTAGTACTAAGTTCTAGGGACCTGATGACCTCAGAAGTTAAGTCCCATAGTGCTCAGAGCCATTTGAGCGATTTTTTGGACTCCTTCACTAATTAAGTCGTCGTTGAAAAGACATTAATCCACAACATTCATTCATTCCTTCCTCCATTCTTCCAGAGGTATGCTGTCTTTCGTAGGGTGATCAATAGTATTCGTAGCAGTTTCTTGTCTGTTTTAGGACGTGAAGGTAGGTAGGAGGTATCCTTGCTGCGATGTAGAAAGATGTTAAGCTGTGCTACGGCATGTGTTCACGGTAGCTGAACGTCGGCGAATTAGTTGCTTAATAATTTCAGGTAATGCAGAGAATATTGCACTGCCATATTAAATCATAAACATTTTCTGTTCAAATGGTTCAAATGGCTCTGAGCACTATGGGACTTAACTGCTGAGGTCATTAGTCCCCTAGAACTTAGAACTAGTTAAACCTAACTAACCTAAGGACATCACAAACATCCATGCCCGAGGCAGGATTCGAACCTGCGACCGTAGCGGTCCTGCGGTTCCAGACTGCAGCACCTTTAACCGCACGGCCACTTCGGCCGGCAACATTTTCTGTGTCACTCTTTTTATGTGTACGTATTTTTAAAACGTGAAGTTGGTACTTTTCGGTTCTATGACTTGAAAATGGATGTATAGCAGATGAAAATTGGTTTCAGCCTGATGACTGTTGCTTTCTCGACGAAAAAGGACTTAAAAATGAATAACACCGCAAGTATTTTCACCGATACCTCCCAGAAAACACTTTCCTCTCCTCCGATTCACTCCCCATAATTCATAGTTCTTAAGAATAACTTACATCTGCATTTATGATCTTATAAATTAAGACTACTATTTTCTGCTTTCTTAAGTATTCTGTGATAATTTCACTATATTGCACGTAGAGAGAACTTACACCAACATACATGAACACCCCTGAACATAAATGAACTTACTCATTTAGTAAACAATGAGAGTTTTTAGATTTTTGATGCATCCTAATGTATTGTACATATGAAATACGGTACAGATATAGCTATGATGGTTTCTCTTATTAACACAACAGGAAGTTGAGCAGTTCACTGAAGAGAGACTTTTTTTACCTGTTTGGCGATAATTCGTTTCATTTTACGACAAAAATAAGTTAATCTTCTGTTGTAAGTTCTGGACAAAATATTTCACGTTCAACTGATTCTAGTGCTGCTATTATCTGCCTAATAGCCGCTAAGTAGTTCCCATTTATCTCAGAAGCCGCACTTTAAAGTCTGCAGCCCTCAGTATTTATCTGTGGCAGCCGACCCGAGGACCGAGCTTAGCCATGTTTTCACATTGTACTGAGCTGATACGGAGATGCTCCGTTCGTAAGTGGCAGTTTCTGTCGTAATGATACACAGCCTGATAGCCGCCTCAGATACTCGTGTGTGGGAGCTGGTCGGTAAAATATGAGAGAACAGCGATCGCAGCAAACTCAGACAGGTAATTTGTGCCTTGTAAGTAAGAGATAAGTCAGAAGATGAGGGCGCCCCTGTCGTTAATGGAGACACTTGTTGGCTCGTCTCTAGATGCTTTTCCGATCAGCTGTAACGAAAGCGATATATTAAGAATAATAACAGATATCAGAAACATTTCGGGAAAGATATTCAGACATAAATACGTACGTTTTGTCGTGATCGAAACAGTAGTAAACGATTTACGCATACTGTATGACATAAAGAAGTGACGGAAGAAATGAATTTAGCACAGGGACGATAGTGGTTTGAGTTCTATTGAAAGAACAGAGCCTACTGACTCACCACATGAGGCTAACAGCAAAAGAAAAACTATTTTATTTGGCAGTTGTACTGCTCGTAGGACTGGATGTGTTTACTCCTTGCCAAACTCGATGGGCAGGTTGGAAAAAGGCGCCTAATCATCAGACGTCACGGATGCCCCTCTGCTTGTTTTACTGAAGGCACAAACTTTGTGAACGCCGGCATCTTTCGAGAGACTGGAGGCTGATTCCAGCATGACATTCAGTATTGTTAATTTTCACTACGGCGACGAACCGAAATTGTGGGAAGGATACAGAGCCACACATTCGCAGACAAAGTAGGTGAGAAAGTAGTACATATCTCTCACAGCTGCAGATGGATGGAGGAATCGACTAACTGTCGATATGACGACGAATCGCGGCGAGCGGCCGTTCTTCCGCGGCGGAGGCTGGTTTGCTGAGGATTACCGTTTCTAGGCTGGGAAGGTCACTCTTCACAGGTAGCGGCTCCCACGAGTGGATCTGATAAAGGCACTGACTGTGTTCGCTTCCAGTAGCACTTACTACATTTAAGGGTGTAATACATTAAACAGTTAAAACAGACAGTAGTGAAAGTGTGCAATAGTGTGAGCAAAAACGTTTCAGTGATCTGAGTAGCAAAAGAGCCGTTTGCGAGATAGCTGAGAATGTGTGGTTACGAGCCATCATTCACTACGAAATGTTCCCAAGATAGTAAAAATATATTTAAGACACTAAGGAGTAACAGAATAATGTGGATAATAGGTAAGGTGCACTACATGTGTGGTTTGTGGGTAAGTTGAGAATTTGGGTCTGACAGGAGGCGTGCTAAGGCAGTCCGCGGGGTTGCAATGACCACTGAGTCCGGACGGTACAGTGGTCAGAGCATCTGCCCAGTAAGCAGATGACCCGGGTTCGAATACCAGTCTGGTACCAATTTTCAACTATCCCTTAGGATTTCAGTCAAGTCCGCTCACAGCTAACGTTTGTAATTAGTTTGTGACTTAATTCATAAAGGATACTGGATTATAAACGGTGTCTGTTCTTTCAGCCATGTCCAAAAGAACAGGCACGACATACATATATAAAAATATGTTTGAAATGTAGACTTTAAGCCCTCAGGTAAGAAATTGCAAAGCTCCGCCGTTCTGGCCTCAAAGAGGCCAATCGGGACCGATGGACCGCCACGTCACCCTAAGCCAATGACGTCGTTTGGATGCGATATGAAGGGGCGCGGAACCAGTATACCGCTCTCCCGGGCATTGCAGAGCTTCGAGCTCCTACTTCTCTCTCAAGTAGCTCCTCCATTGGCACGACGAGCTTGAATGAACGCAGGTCCAGTCATCCCACTAAGGAAAAATCCCTGGCAGTACCGAAAATTGAACCCCGGTCCTCCCATGACAGTCAATGACGCTGACCACTCAACTGCAGAGGCTGACAAGTACCCGTGTAATTGGACTCTAGTCCACTCTTGGCGCATCATTGTAAAATGTGGCGAGTGCATGATGGTGCACTAGCAATTTTGCTGTTGGAAAAACGTGACACATAAAGCGCCAATAGGCACCAACGTGGATAAGTTGAGCTAGGCCTGTACCTCGGCCTTCAACATGACTGGACCTCAATCCTCTAGATCTTTCTGTCTGAAGTCGTCCAAAAGTAAACAGAGTTGCTGTTGATAAGGTTGAAGAACTGGAGTAGTCAATTGTAGTGTCTTGTCAAGGTTTATGAGATGATCCAGGAGTGCTTGAATAAATTCGTAAGTTGACGTAGAGATAAGTCCAGTATTTAAAGGAAAGAAAAGGACGGCATATGGGACACCGATTTCAGGAGGTATGAGAGTACAGTAAATTTTAATATGTAACGGGTTCAAATAGCATTGTATCTAGAACTAGATCTTCACTCTACCGCGGAGTGTGCGCTGATATGAAACTTCCTGGCAGACTATAACTGTGTACCGGACCGAGACTCGAACTCGGGACCTTTGCCTTCCTCGGGCAAGTGCTCTGGCGCCGAGTTCGAGTCTCGGTCCGGCACACAGTTTTAATCTGCCAGGAAGTTTCAAGTTTCAGTGCTGTATCTTTTAGGAACGTAAGTCAAGGAAAAAATTTGAGCCCAATTAATGAGCGATTTAACGGCAAAGTTAGCACCTGAAATACTTTTGTTCAAACTGCGACATTATTTCGTGCCAACGCCAGTGGCGTGACCAAATATTCGCAACTATTTCGCAAACGGCTCGTCGGCGGATCCATGATTACTGGAACGTTCCTGCTTCTATTATCTGCTTATTTCAATCGTGTCGTTTTTCGCTGTTAATTATGGTGCACCCTGTACATACATTTCGTGAAATATTATGATAATGTATTATTGCTAGCAAAAGGACACATTTCGCTAGGTTTTTTCGTTCCACTTGCTTTTTTAAATTTGAATTACTTGTATAGAATACACTTACACAGAGGAACTATATAAATAAAAATTAAACCCTGTTAGGTGGTAATAGCAGCAATTGAGAACGGATGAATCTATTTGGCTGACTTATTTCAAATGTTCGTAATAGCGTGAATAAGGTTTTTACTTTAAGAAAATTTGGAAAAGTTGTCAGGAAAATTGTAAAATTTGGGAAAACCTGAAAGAGCATTTTGCTACAGGATTTTTATATGAACTCAATGATGTATGTGCGTGATTTTCTATTGTTACTCGCGGTCCTGCAAAAGTTATTAGGGACATTTACAAAGCAAGGTCTGAAAATTTAATCACAACTGACATCAGGAACGACATATTTGGTTGATTCTTTTTGCTTTCGCTCGTTATGCTTCCGGGATCGAAATACCACAACTGAATGGTTTCAGCTGAAAAAAACAACCCAGAAGATGGAAACATCTGGGAAAAAGCATTCCAGCCTAAATTTACATTTGTTTTTACTTTTGTGTTGTCTCGCCATATGTCCAACATATGTAGCTATTTTATTTATATTCCAAGTACTATATATTTAGCTGCTACCTCTGCAAATGTCGTTTGACAGCTGGTTCTCAAAGTATGAATCAATACAATCGGTTACATAGTGATGAAAAATTTATGCATTGCAATACTGCCAGTAAGACGGAATAATTTAGGTAGCAGAACTCGGAGTGCTACAACCGAAACGAATTTTCCACCTAATCGAAATGCAGAGCAAACTAATAATTTACAGAACAGTTGCTGTATGGTGTTTGACAACGTTCTGCAAATTGTCTGCTGAGGTAATAAGAACACCCGAAAATTGACTGACACGCAAGTAAGTCTCAAGACCGAGGAAAGCTTATAAGTTATGCTCTATCTGCACACAGTTTTGATTATCTACCAGTAAACTACTTGGAGATTCTTAACTCTGACTCCAAGAAAGACAAAACAAGTACTACACAGACATGTTATGTTAAAGCAGGGGAAACTTAATTTTCTTAGTTTAGAACGTTGTTCTGCACAATACCGTCAGATATAGATATCGCCGAATTAGAGCTGGTACTCACAAACAATGTTACCTCACAAGCCTTAAGGGAAAGAACCAATGTGAAAGAACCAATGTGTTGCATAGACTTGAGCCATTCTTCATTAAAGAAATTACGCATTTAAGTGCAGTGAATTTGATGTGTGTACGAAAAAGAAAACTGGAAATGGAAGAGATCGAAGCCAAAAAAAGAAAACTGGAGTATATGGCGGATACAACTGCCCTAAAGGAAGAATATAAACTGCAATTGGAAAAGAAAGAAGCTATTGCAAATGGTAGGCAATGCTTACATTCGGCTTTAAACACAATGTGTGGCGAAATCTGGCCACCAACGGGGAATGTAAAATATCTGCAGTTACTATTAATAGCAATAGTAAGTGGCCTTATGTTGGATTCCTGGCCGAAAAAGATGGATTTGAACACGTGTACTACATTAAAGGACACAGAAAAGCCTTTTTACAAAGCTCAATTTCCACCTGGATCTGCTTAAAGAGGATAGTTACCTTGTGTATAAGTTTGCTGGACTGGATGTTGTTCATTTAGCAACAGAACAACAGAGCTTAAAACCGACTGCATAATGATGTTTAATGACCACTCATTATCAAAAGTTGTTAAGTTCTATATGGAAATCCCATAAAAATGTGCGGCAGAAGAACTGGTAGCGTACACGCAGGAAGATGTGGAGTGTTATAAAACTGTATTATGGAAGAAATAAGAGGCAAGATTAAAAGCACCGAATTCTGTCGTCTAGAAGAACTGACGGAGGGAAGAGGGCTAATAGTTAAAGCCATAAAAGGCATAGTTTATAGGAAGAAAATGAGATACGTCCTGGAATTCTAGAACATTCCTTCTTTGTGCTTATCAAATTACTGGTTGGAGAAAGAATTAGAAAAGTCCGGTGTATATTTAAATTATAAAAATTACGATGGATGTTATTAAAACACCAAGCAAAAATAAAGAAAGAGTTATCTTCCGTGTATAAATGGCGGGTAATCACGTGCGACCTGATGTAAACACACGACCTCATCTTAGTGTGGTGGTGGGGGTAATTAATTGATGAATTTAATTAATTTGCATATCAATTTGGTATCAAAATTGGGGTGGTGCCTCGATTACCCTACTACAGACCACAGTCTATCTTCGAAAAACAGCTCCATACTGTGAACTACTTACTCTGCCCTACACATGAGTGGAGATGTTCTCCAGGCATTCGTCAAGCCCGAACCCTTCCATCGGACTACCAAATGATCCGTCACTTCAAACCACCTGTTTCAAGTAATCCACTGTCCAGCGGCGTCGCTATTTACACCGCCTCAAGCGTCAGTTAGCACTGACTGCAGAAATGTGTAGCTCAAGTGGAGCTGATCCACCGTTGTGCCCCATCCTTTTTAATTCGCTACGCACTGTCACTGTGCTAGCTGCACTGCTGGCAGCACTTCGGAATTCGGGAGTGACACCTCCCTATCATATCATGCGATTTCTTACAACCACTGACCGCAGTGCTCGAAGGTTCCTGGCCGCCAGCTCATGACGCCTACCTGGTCGTCGTTTGTCTGTGGTTGCTTTCTCGTTTTTGCCCTTTACAGCCACATTACCTACTGTAAACTTTGTCAGCTGTAGAACAGTCTAATGAGCACAGAATATGGACTGCTGGTTAACCGAAGTAAGACGAATGTAATGAGGTGTAGCAAGAAATGAGAGTAAGTGAAGTAAGTGCCACTCTGAGAAGGAAGAACTTGACGCGGGATATAAATTCTTAGCGGGCCGAATGAAACACGTCACAAAAGAAATGACCCGAAGAAGTAAGTGTGTCTGACGAATAACGAACCGAGAATTGTTGGTTGCTGGAACATTTATTTCTTTGGTGTCTTCTGAAATATATCAAGAATTATGAATATACGCGCATGAACGAAATAATTATAACAGCAACGCTAAAAAAGCAAAGAGAAAATCTAACTCTGATTGCAGTTTGTAGACCAGAGGAAGTAAGTTACCTTTTATGACACCTTCAAAGAATTATGGACGACTATAATAAAAAACATCAAGTTGTTCTGTTTGATGAACTGAATGCAAGGGGAGGAAAGAATTCAAGACCTGGTATTGTTGGAATGCACGAAGAAGCAACTTCTAGTCACTGTTGGCAATCAATTAGAGAGTCTTCCGTTTTTAATTATTCAAAAATAACTTAATCCTCGTTTAGAAAAAAACACAAAAGATACCATTTAATACACAGAAGGAAGAAAGTATATTTACTCTAGGATGAGATAGTTTAACGGATGTATAGCAGGACAAATTAAGAAAATAATTACAAAAATTTGTTACCTGTGACACCACTGAAAAAAATGGACAAATACTGAAAAAGCAATCAAGAAAGCTGCAAATGACGCATCAGCAAATCGAAAGAAATATCGTCGAAGGCATGGATTAAAATTTGGCCAACAGAAATTGAAGAAGCAACACAAGAAAAACAAACAGGATATTTAAACATAAAAGTAATTATTCAAAGGGAACAGAGAAGAGAGTCAAACTGCAAGCCTGAGACAGATTCATTAGTATACACAGAGATAAGTTGTGGGTGAAAAAGCAGAGATTCGGAATGATGCTCATGCCCATTAGCAGATAGCATATTCAGCATTGCAAACATTAAATAAAACAGAATAAGAGAAGGATTTAATTTGCTTGAATAAGATAGTCACAGAAGAGTATTACATACCATAAAAAGATATGTCATGATGTTAACGTGGGAAGGAAGAAAGATGAATATCGACAAATAGAAGTAAAAGTCTAGATGACATAACAGTAAAAAAACTCACAGCTGCTTTGAAAACTGCAAAAAACGAAAATCAACAGGTTTAGATGCAGAGTTAATTAAATATTGAGGATTATCACTTCATCTTAAATTGTTACATTTCTTTAACATGCGCTGGAGGTAAAAAGATTTGCCACGACATTAGCGCAAAGCGAAAGTAATTTCGATGTAAAAGAAAAGAGGAAAAATGTATATGAAAATCACAGAGAGCTTAGCATGTTTGTTGCAATATATAAACTTTATGTAAGAAATTTAAATAGAAGGCTGAAAACAACAGCAGAGTGTTTACTAGTGGAAGAATACGTGGGACTCAGAAAGGGTCGATCAACGAGCGATGCAGTTTTTATTTTATGGCAGCTTATTGAAAAGCAGGGAGTTCAACATAGAGAGAGATTTCTAATACAGGTTTGCGAAGATTGTCGATAGTGCGATTGGAAATAAGTCATGGAGAATAATTCAGCACAGGTGTTATCCTTTATAAGTTATATCACCTATCAAAAGCCTGTATAAAGCAGTATTAGTAGTTTTAGATAGAGACGACATTTATACAGAACAGATGTAAGCAAATAAAGGAGCAAGAGGAGACTGTAGTTTATACCCTATGCTACTCTGACGATACAGTTTGCAGATAGAGTTCTAAATAAACAGGGGTGGGGGGGGGGGGGGGGTACAACTAAACAGTTCGGTAAAATTAAAACCACTGCTATATGTTGATGATCTTAAATTGATTTTTACAAGAGAATGTGATTTACAGTAAGGAATTTATGAACTAAATAAAATATGTACGTAATATGAAAATATCGTGTAGTAAATCTAAGTTATTGGCATTTTGCAGAAAACATTCAGTGTGAACTGCGACGGTAGTTGATGAAAACACAATTGGAGATGTAAATATTTTAACTATCTTAGATGTAAAATATTGCTTAACTACGAATAGTGTATGCAGATAAATCTGAATAGACGTTGAAGTATCTGTGGAACATTAGTACAAGCTTGAAGAATAAAACACGGAATGAAACAGATCTGAAATTTTATAAAACGGTCGCAGTGCGAACCCTATTATATGGAAGTGAGCTGTGGGTGTTGAATAAAAGACAAGAAAAACGAACACAAGGAACAGGACTGAAATTTCTTAGACCGGTGAAGACATGCAAATGTGTAGAGAAAATACGAAATGAAGATATTGGAAAGGAATTGGGAGTTTGAAGTGCAAAAGAAAATCTGGGTGAAAAGAAAAAGAAATGTAGTGAACATCTACAAGGAATGGATCCGGAGAGACAACCACTTCAGATGAATAACTTTAAGCTAAAAAAGAATAGATATCGTGGCACACAAAAAAAAATATGGTAACCATAACAGACCACAATTGACCTAATTCGGAAAGTGCAGAAGAAGAAGAAGAAGAAGAAGAAGAGGAAGAGTATTCTGAAATGCTAATGAAAAGGGCTCATTAACTGTCGAAAGTAGCCATGGTACCAGCGAATGATTTCGTCCTCTCATCGTAAGCCGAGGTAGAACGCTCAGTTCAGTTAACTTCCTGTAAGATTCCTCATGTGATTCTTCCCACACAAGACATCTCAGCGACATCTGACTTCTAGACATACTAACTTCAGGAATAAATAGCAACACAACGGTCCAGCTTCATCCTGGGAACAGCTATCAATCATTCAGCACCTGCTCGCGTTCGCAAGCGCCATAGATTTCAATGGAATAGGCGGAGCCGGAGCAAAAACATACCCTCCGATCTGCCTGTCGGCTACGACAAAGAGGAAACACATTCAGCAACGTCAGCACGTGGCTTCCAAACAAGGTACAGACGTATTTCACGACGTTAGTGTGACGCATCTAGTGTGCTTACGGATAGCTAGCTGTCGACACGGTAGCTGCCCACCGTGTGACCCCGGTCAGCCCTGACTCCGCCGACTTCTCACGCTCCACCCTGCCTGCTTGCGCTCTCACGGCGTGCCAGTGCAGCGGAACTGACGCACTTCACTAGGAGATCGTTTGCATATTTTCTGTAGTTTCACACTGCACTAGAAAATGAGTCAGCAGTTCCGTACCGACAGAGCATTTTGTGACAGGCATGTCCTCCAAGAAGTGACAGCGGGCCTCCGTCAGATATAAGCTGACGAGGCAGAACAATACGACGCCTACTCACCGTGACACTGAGCGCTTGGTGACGTTGCGGGCGGATTATTATGACCTGGCGCCTGGGAACGACATCTCGAAAACAGCGAAGCAGGTCCACTGTTCCCCGTCTTACTGTCGTCAGCGTCTAGGGAAAGTGGTTAAATGACAATGAAACTAGGCTGTGGCAGATATGAATAGAGTACAACGCTGGTGGAGGCACAAGTGTTTTGGAGCGCATCGTAAAGCGCACGTTTTTCAACAAGGGGCTCCCCTGAAGACCCCAGTGTTTTCCCACGTTGACCCCAACAGATAGTCATTGCAAGCGGGATCAGCGAGCTTGGACCGTGGATCAACGGAAACATGTCACCCTGTCGGATGAATCGCGTCTCTTGTTACAAAAAAATGTCGGGGATCGGCTCCAGATAAGCCATCAATCCAGGCGAGCAGCTGCTCGAAACATTCACCACACCACGGACGTAGGCTGGAGGAAGTGGGCAGTATTAAGGTGTGACATGCGTGGACGTGTGTCGGTAATCGAAGGCACCCTGACAGATGTGGACTACGTGAGCCTTATGGCGCACTACCTGCATCCCTCCATAGTTCATTTTTCCTCAGTACGATGGTATTGTTGAGCAGGAGAACTGTTGGTGTCACAAGACCAGACTCGTGCTAGAGAGGTTTGAGGAGCATAATACTGATGTTGTGGCCAACAAATTCGCCTGGTGTGTATCTGATGGCCGGCTGGAGTGGCCGAGCGGTTCTAGGCGCTTCAGTCTGGAACAGCGCTGCTGCTACGGTCGCAGGTTAGAATCTTGCCTCGGGCATGGATGTGTGTGATGTCCTTAGGTTAGTTATGTTTAAGTAGTTATAAGTCTAGGGTACTGATGACCTCAGATAGTGCTCAGAGCCATTTGAAGCATTTTTTTGTACCTGATGTTTCACAGTGGGATGATTTCGGGCGCCAGCTGCGAGTCCAATAGCCATGGGCTTGTAATAAAAGAGAATTACATGACCTGTACCTAGACATCTAGTGCCGTATAATTCCGAAGACCTAAAAAAGTCTTTTGAATCCATCCGACGCAGAATGGAGCATTATTGCGTCCCAACACGGTTTTAATCTGATGTAATGGTGGTTTGGTCCATCGGTCTGTCTCACTGTAACAAAAGAAGGTTGCAAGATGAGGTATGCAGTAGCAGCCCAGTCCGAAAATTAGTTATGGAAAGACGTTATTACATAGGACGACCGACGTCATACACTTGCCGAATGTCCTCGGTAGATTGATATTCGTCAAGAAAACCATAAGAAATTTAAAATCATACGTTGCGATGAAATTCTGTGATTTTTAGTGCTTTCAGAAAACATACAAGAGATCCCTGAGACTATTCTGTGCGACTGCCTGCACATGTAGAAAGCGTCGAATTTTCGCTGTCGATCATTTTTTTTCGTCTTTGTGAGACTAATCGAGACGTTAGTATCTGGTTCGTCTTTTGCTGCAGCGTGTGGGTACATAACGGTGTTTGTTGATGACTGCTACGTACCATTGCCTAATGATTCTGCTATTGTAAATGAAGCCTGCTGGATCTTATGACTATTCGGTATCCAGTACTTTCAGTGAGTTCTCCTCTTCCGAATGACTACACTTATTGATCCTAACTGAAATTCAGTTATCATTAATGCTGTGAGCACTATGGGACTTAACTGCTGAGGTCATAAATCCCCTAGAACTTAGAACTACTTAAACCTAACTAACCTAAGGACATCACACACATCCATGCCCGAGGCAGGATTCGAACCTGCGACCGTAGCGGTCACGCGGTTCCAGACTATAGCGCCAGAACCGCTCGGTCACTCCGGCCGGCTATCATTAAGGCATGTCAGACTGTTCTCGACAGACCTAATGCCCTCGAGAGATCAGACACATCAGGCATTCTAAATACTTTGCGTTTAATATGGACTACGACATTTTGCAATAGCGGTAACATCAAAGGTGGAAAGCAGATGAAGCTGTTGTAGAAAAAAACAGACTTTAAATTCGTTCTTGATAAGTAGAACATTACAGACGGATTACAATTAGCTGGATTTAACTGAGGACACTGGCCCAGACGAGAAAGAAGGGATGGGAAGAGGAAGAGATAGTGGAACGTGACAGAACACATTTAATGACAAAAAGGAATGTCTAAATGGGGTCCCTGGGAAACAAAAAGAGACGAATAACTGTGGGAAGATGGAGGCATGTGATTTATTGTTTGATATACAGGGTATTTCCGAAATTTCTTTTACAGACTTTAGGGACAGGTTTCCTACACTAAAACAAATAAAAACGTTCATGTAAAAATATTCCGGAAAGTCGTTTGTTTTCGAGTTATTGAAGAAGGATGATGTTCAACAGCTTTCCTCGTACAACCCAACAGCTTCACTTATGCATGCACCCATTTGACCCATGTTAACCTAGATGGTGCAGTGTTGCCAGGAAGACTTGTTTAGGTCCGTCATTCTTCTCTCTTCAACTTGTCCATTGTATTGAGTTAACTAAAAGTGATCCATTCAAACTCGGCAGGATATTCATTTCGTATGCAAGCAGAGATGGTTTTTATGTACGGCCGCTCGAGTGGCAATGGACACGAGGCTGTACGTCTGTATCAGACGCCGTTTCCAGACCGAAGAAAGCCGAGTCATGCAGCCTTTGGGGCTGTGTATCATGGCGTTGCCAAGACAGCATCCATACTACCACAGCCTATTGACGAGGAAGACCACGTGTTGTTCATACACCTTATCACGTTGGGCACGTTCTACAGGCTGCTGAAGAAGATCCAGGTATCAGCGTAAGACACTTCACTAACAACTCTTGTATCCACATCATCTTCTACGTGTTGTAGGGCCTTACACTCCGCCAGTCACCCACAACTCAAGAACTCTTGCCGATGGTTCGTTGCGCAAACTGCCAATCCGTTGTTTGTCTCTTCAAATTTCTTGCAGACGAAGTGATTGAATAGCAAATTTCCACAACCAATCCATACGGGACAATCGCAATCCTCGTGCTACAGCGCGGGCTGCACATCAGCATGAGTTTAAGATTAATGTGTGCGCTGGAACTGTATGTGACTGTCTGGCAGGGTCATACGTTCTCCCAGCATGTCTTAAAGGTGATGTCTGCAGGGAGTTTGCTTAGAACATTCTCCAAATAAGAAGAAACCCTACAAATAAGAAGCACTGCAAGTAAGAAGAAACATGTGGTTTATGAATGATGGAGTTCTAGAACATCGCAGTCTCAGTATTCGAGATGCACTGACTGCTATCCAACGTGATAGGTAGATAGGTAAAGGAGGGCCAGTTCCATGGGCCGCATGTTCCCAAGACCACAGTCCTTTGAATTCGTATCTCTGGGGGTGCTTTAAACAATTCGTCTGTGCAGCAGACCACCAGGATCCATAAACTCTTCATAGACATGTCATGGATGCCTGCGAAACCACTTGAAACCGTCTTGGAGTATTTGAAAGGGAGCAACAGTCTATGATTCGACGAGTGCATGCATGTTTAGAAGTAAGAGGAGGACGTTTCGAGCATTTATTATGACTTTATGTCTAGATGAACCTACGTAAAATAAATTGTAAATTTTCGTTAATAAGTCGAAAACAAAGGATTTTCGGAGATATTATATATATTTCTTTTCTTGTTTGGGTCTATGGAACGTGCTCCCAACATATTTGAACACCCTGTACAGAAAATCGGCCATATGTCTTGTTGTTGTTGTGGTCTTCAGTCCTGAGACTGGTTTGATGCAGCTCTCCATGCTACTCTATCCTGTGCAAGCTTTTTCATCTCCCAGTACCTACTGCAACCTACATCCTTCTGAATCTGCTTAGTGTATTCATCTCTTGGTCTCCCTCTACGATTTTTACCCTCCACGCTGCCCTCCAATACTAAATTGGTGATCCCTTGATGCCTCAGAACATGTCCTACCAACCGATCCCTTCATCTGGTCAAGTTGTGCCACAAACTTCTCTTCTCCCCAATTCTATTCAATACCTCCTCATTAGTTATGTGATCTACCCATCTAATCTTCAGCATTCTTCTGTAGCACCACATTTCGAAAGCTTCTATTCTCTTCTTGTCCAAACTATTTATCGTCCATGTATCACTTCCATACATGGCTACACTCCATACGAATACTTTCAGAAATGACTTCCTGACACTTAAATCAATACTGGATGTTAACAAATTTCTCTTCTTCAGAAACGCTTTCCTTGCCATTGCCAGCCTACATTTTATATCCTCTCTACTTCGACCATCATCAGTTATTTTGCTCCCCAAATAGCAAAACTCCTTTACTACTTTAAGTGCCTCATTTCCTAATCTAATTCCCTCAGCATCACCCGACTTAATTAGCCTACATTCCATTATCCTTGTTTTGCTTTTGTTGATGTTCATCTTATATCCTCCTTTCAAGACACTGTCCATTCCATTCAACTGCTCTTCCAAGTCCTTTGCTGTCTCTGACAGAATTACAATGTCATCGGCGAACCTCAAAGTTTTTATTTCTTCTCCATGAATTTTAATACCTACTCCTAATTTTTCTTTTGTTTCCTTTACTGCTTGCTCAATATACAGATTGAACAACATCGGGGAGAGGCTACCACCCTGTCTTACTCCCTTCCCAACCACTGCTTCCCTTTCATGTCCCTCGACTCTTATAACTGCCATCTGGTTTCTGTACAAATTGTAAATAGCCTTTCGCTCCCTGTATTTTACCCCTGCCACCTTTAGAATTTGAAAGAGAGTATTCCAGTCAACATTGTCAAAAGCTTTCTCTAAGTCTACAAATGCTAGAAACGTAGGTTTGCCTTTCCTTAATCTTTCTTCTAAGATAAGTCGTAAGGTCAGTATTGCCTCACGTGTTCCAACATTTCTACGGAATCGAAACTGATCTTCCCCGAGGTTGGCTTCTACTAGTTTTTCCATTCGTCTGTAAACAATTCGGGTTAGTATTTTGCAGCTGTGACTTATTAAGCTGATAGTTCGGTAATTTTCACATCTGTCAACACCTGCTTTCTTTGGGATTGGAATTATTATATTCTTCTTGAAGTCTGAGGGTATTTCACCTGTTTCATACATCTTGCTCACCAGATGGTAGTGATTTGTCAGGACTGGCTCTCCCACGGCCGTCAGTAGTTCCAATGGAATATTGTCTACTCCGGGGGCCTTGTTTCGACTCAGGTCTTTCAGTGCTCTGTCAAACTCTTCACGCAGTATCATATCTCCCATTTCATCTTCATCTACATCCTCTTCCATTTCCATAATATTGTCCTCAAGTACATCGCCCTTGTATAGACCCTCTATATACTCCTTCCACCTTTCTGCTTTCCCTTCTTTGCTTAGAAGTGGGTTTCCATCTGAGCTCTTGATATTCATACAAGTCGTTCTCTTATCTCCAAAGGTCTCTTTAATTTTCCTGTAGGCGGTATCTATCTTACTCCTAGTGAGATAGGCCTCTACATCCTTACATTTGTCCTCTAGCCATCCCTGCTTAGCCATTTTGCACTTCCTGTCGATCTCATTTTTGAGACGTTTGTATTCCTTTTTGCCTGTTTCACTTATATTTTCTCCTTTCATCAATTAAATTCAGTATTTCTTCTGTTACCCAAGGATTTCTACTAGCCCTCGTCTTTTTACCTACTAGATCCTCTGCTGCCTTCACTACTTCATCCCTCAAAGCTACCCATTCTTCTTCTACTGTATTTATTTCCCCCATTCCTGTCAATTGCTCCCTTATGCTCTCCCTGAATCTCTGTACAACCTCTGGTTCTTTTAGTTTATCCAGGTCCCATCTCCTTAAATTCCCACCTTTTTGCAGTTTCTTCAGTTTTAATCTACAGGTCATAACCAATAGATTGTGGTCAGAGTCCACATCTGCCCCTGGAAATGTCTTACAATTTAAAACCTGGTTCCTAAATCTCTGTCTTACCATTATATAATCTATCTGATACCTTTTAGTATCTCCAGGGTTCCTCCATGTATACAACCTTCTTTCATGATTCTTAAACCAAGTGTTAGTTATGATTATGTTGTGCTCTGTGCAAAATTCTACAAGGCGGCTTCCTCTTTCATTTCTGTCCCCCAATCCATATTCACCTTCGTCTCCCTTCACAATCTGAATAATTTCTTTTATTTCATCATACATTTCTTCAATTTCTTCGTCATCTGCAGAGCTAGCTGGCATATAAACTTGTACTACTGTAGTAGGTGTGGGCTTCGTATCTATCTTGGCCACAATAATGCGTTCACTATGCTGTTTGTAGTAGCTTACCCGCATTCCTATTTTCCTATTCATTATTAAACCTACTCCTGCATTACCCCTATTTGATTTTGTGTTTATAACCCTGTAGTCACCTGACCAGAAGTCTTGTTCCTCCTGCCACCGAACTTCACTAATCCCCACTATATCTAACTTCAACCTATCCATTTCCCTTTTTAAATTTTCTAACCTACCTGCCCGATTAAGGGATCTGACATTCCACGCTCCGATCCGTAGAACGCCAGTTTTCTTTCTCCTGATAACGACATCCTCTTGAGTAGTCCCCGCCCGGAGATCCGAATGGGGGACTATTTTACCTCCGGAATATTTTACCCAAGAGGACGCCATCATCATGTAATCATACAGTAAAGCTGCATGCCCTCGGGAAAAATTACGGCTGTAGTTTCCCCTTGCTTTCAGCCGTTCGCAGTACCAGCACAGCAAGGCCGTTTTGGTTATTGTTACAAGGCCAGATCAGTCAATCATCCAGACTGTTGCCCTTGCAACTACTGAAAAGGCTGCTGCCCCTCTTCAGGAACCACACGTTTGTCTGGCCTCTCAACAGATACCCCTCCGTTGTGGTTGCACCTACGGTACGGCTATCTGTATCGCTGAGGCACGCAGGCCTCCCCACCAACGGCAAGGCCCATGGTTCATGGGGGGGGGGGGGGGGGGGGGAGGCCATATGTCTTAATTTTTAGAATTGCTTATTTTGTATTGTGCTGAATAATACAGTAGTAAATCCCTTTTATCAAGTTTTTCTTGCAATACTTTTAACATTTCTTGTGCGAAATACGAATATTTTTCCAGAGTCGACTAGTGTCTGAAATGGCTAACAGGACAAGAACACAAGTTCCACAAAGGTTTTTTTTCTGAAAAGGTGAGTAAATTTCTCAAACCCACTATAATGTCAACTAAAATGCTGTAGACTTCATCTATCTCTACTGCAGTTCTATAAAAAGCAGGGTAAGAAGGACGATAATTAATCACTTACTCTATTACTTTAAGAACATTACAAAGTATATCGTCGAGAAATAATTCCAGATAGTGCAGGATCTAGTTTCTGATACGTGAATAGACAGGCAACTATTGAGAGTCTAGGTCGCAGATGTATGTTGTCTGTGCACTGCAATATGTCCGATAAGATGAATGTTTCTCGTCAACTACAAGGGCGTCGTTTCATACAACTACAGAATTGTAGTGGAGGTGACTGTTAGCACGACGTATTATTTTTTTTTCCTATTTTGCACCAGTTTCTATAGCCAGATATTCCTCCCAGAAGTCAATGAGTCACCTCTATCCGATCTGTCAGCGAACTTCGTAAACGCCGGTTTATGGGGTTTCTTATATTATTGTTCAGTGCAAATTTGAAGGAAGGAAAGGGGAGCGGTGGGGCTGGAATTAATCAAGCCACCATTCTCATAAATCAAGGGGCAAACAGACTAAAAATCATTTGTACTGGCCGGAGTACTAGGCCAACGCTCGTAAATAAAGCGTTTGTATTTAACGACGCAGATTACGTTAACTTTCCGTACTTATAAAGTAATGCTCTGGGAAGGAGGAAAGGTTAGGATATTATGTCCAGTGGACGGCGATGTCGTAAGAGACGAGGCACCAGCTTGATAAGTTATGCTCTATGTGTTACAGAACATAATCGTAGAAAGGTACAGAGTCGGAATATAAACTAAATGTCGAAGTGAGCGACAGGCGACAACAGAATGTGGTCTCAGGTATGGAACACAAAATCCAGAAAGTGTAGTGGTAAAGCCAATCCAGGTGTAGCGGTAACGCCAGTCCAGCTTCTCCGTTCCAGAAATACGTAGCAGTACTGCAGACGGCCTCTGCTGAGTATAAATTTAAGAGCTTACTGTGAACAATCACTTTGACACTGTGCACTGACTCACAAGTAAGCAATATTTCTGGAGAAATGGGCATTAAATCATGGTGTACCATTCGTTATTTTGAGTCACCATGTGTTCTACGAATCACTACTTGTGATGAAGAGGGTACATGCTTCTGGAACATCGTACTCGAGTCCGTCTTTTTTTATTTTTTTTCCACCCGAGAGAGTACTGCCGCTCTAATAACGCTTAGATCGAGGAAATACGAGATTCTAGCCTTCTTTCCCTGTCTGCTTGAGGAAGACTGAAACTAAGTAGGAATGTTTTCAAGGACACAAATAAAGCAGCTCCGAATGGCACAACGCATAAATGTTCCTGTCGCATTGTACTACAGTGGTGTCAAGTGGTTTAGGTTCAAACAGCTACGCAGTTCTATTAATCGGAAATTTTACTGTCATTACTTTCCGTAAATGTCGTAAATCCTATATATTGTTCGTAACTGTGTCGTGGCATTGCAGTGGTATACGTAACTGAATTCTTCATATTTATTCCCATCCACCCTCTCCTCGTTAAGACACTGGACTCGCATTCTTTAGGGACGGTCTCTCTAGCTTTTCTATGGTTTCCCTAAACTAATTCCGACTAATGGCATGTACTTCGTTTGAAAAGAAAACAGCTGATTTTCTGTTACCATATTTGTCAAATCCGAGATTGTTCTCAGTTTCTAACGACAGGGTCATCAACGAGAGGCTAAACCCTAAGCTTCCTTTCTTTTCACTTTTCTCTCGTTTAAGTGAATAACCGTGTTTGGGACATTTGCCTTTGCGTTTAAACACACGCTAGAAATAAATCGAGAAATTGTAGTGATTTACGAAAGTTGTATAACAACGTCGGCCAAGATTTAGTTTAAGGGAGGTTTACTATCTTTGGCCCGAAAAAAGCACGTTGTTTGAGAATGTTTCTTTCTGGATGTGTTATAGATATCAGTGTCAAACTTGGTCAAAATGTTTATTGATATTTCCTCTACGAACTGGAAATTTTTCGACCGGAAATGTCGAAGAACAAAGGCGGAAGTGCCGTCGGAACGAAACAAAATTTCGATGTAGACCTCCACGCTTGGTATGTCATAGGTCAACCGGCTCGTCTGAAATCAAAATTAAGCTGTCGTTAACGAAGTATATAAGATTCTTTAGGAGTTGTATCTCGCTTATTTGTACCATAGGAAACAAAATGGCGGCCATTTGAGAAAAATAGTTTTTTTCATCGATCTTTCGACTTCGTCGCCAAGTAAAAATATTTATAGTTGGTGGATCGGAATAAAGTGGTACAACTCCTAGACAATTTAGTTAGCTTCGTGACAAACAAAGAATCATGCCAATCGGTTCAGTAGATTTGAAGTTATCATACCGCGCGATAAAAAAAGTGATTTCTAGAGAAACGCGTTTGAAGTTTTGACTACATATAAATGCAATATTATGCAACTTACGTTCAGTCTGCTGTTCCAGGTCCATAAAATAGTCCTTCCTCTTCGTCATAGAGGGCGTTCTGCCCGATCTGGGCCATCCTGCGCTGCTCCAGAGCCGTTCGTACGGCCGGTGACAAGCGGTTTTCGGCCGCTTGAATCCGGTGGTCGTCCGAACGCTTGGGGAACCGCGTCATTGAGTCCCAGGGTGACGTCCATCTTTGTCATGGTCTTCAGAATTGCTGAATACCCTTCGTTGAAGCTGCTCACTGCCAGGAAAGTCGCGGTCTCCACAGTCTTCGCACCAGAACGCAAATGCTTGGGAGCTGACTTCCAAAAACACACGCGTTCAAACTTTCATTTGAATGTTGTGTGTTTCCTCTAAGGACCGGTACAATAACTCATCCTCCGAAAGAAAAAAAAAACTGGTGCGCAAAAAAGGCCGATTTCAGGTAGGTGCATTTATTTGTTCAACCGCGAATAACAAACATTTCCGATCCGTATTCGGAAAAATCGTTTCAGGGGTGCATTCTAAACACGTTTTTGGATCCAAAAATGCAATTTAAAAAAGTCGATTTTTTTGTATCAAAGGATAGTAAACCTCCCCTTAATAACAAAAAAACCACTATTTTCAAGTATATAAAAAGAAACGGAAAGGAAATATCTGGAATAATATCAGTTTTCTGTTGCTTAAACGATTAAGTGACAGAACAGTTAAACCTGATAACGAAGTGCATGATGTTACTTTAGTGCACTGCCATACAAGTTATTCGTCGCATAACCAGAACGAGTCATGGAAAGCTTTAAACGGATGGAAGAGAAGGCAAGAATAACAACAGCAGAATGTTTTATTTATAACGTTTGTTTTAGCCCATTCACTACTCAAGTGTCGTCATTTTGTAAATACAAGGCATAAAAACTTTGTTTGGTGGTTAAAATTATCCATATACGGACTGCAAGAGAACCTTGGTTCGTGACGGTCACGTAACAGAGTAGCAAATCTCCAATTACAAATTTATTTCGCTTTAATAAGTCATAAATTAGCAGCTACGACACTAGAAACTAATGCCGTACTGCAGTGCTTGTATACATCCCAGCTGTGTGGAATACAAAAATTATCTTCCAGCTAGCTGCGATAGCGAGTACGATTGAGAGTCTCTCTGTTGCTGTTAGGCCGCAGCCCTGCGAGACCGCGCGGCCGATAAAAGAAATGTCGTAAATCATATCGGTGTTTCCGATAGAGAAATTTCGGGACGGTGGGCCCTTCCGCGGCAGCCGGACGCTGACTGACGACTTATTACGGATAATTACACGGGAGGGGCCCCACAATCTCTGGACAACATCTGGCGGCCGTAATGTGCGTAAAAACAATGAGAGCAGGCGAACGCGTCCCACCCCACCCCACCACTGCGCAGCGGCTCTCTGTTGTTGCAGCCGCCTGTTCCAGGCGTGGGGACGCGCTCCGAGGCCGACGAAGCGAATTCTCAGAGTTTACGGAAAGATGTGGGCGGGCGATACCGGACTGGTTCTGAAATACGATCCGGGATGGGCTGATCCCGATCAGCAGCTTCTTTCTCTAGGTCGTAATGGCCGGTTTCTTGCCTTCTCTCGGGCGCCTGTCAAGAGATCGGATGTAATTATTTCCCGTGCCACAAAAGATAGCCATAGTGTGTTAAGTTATAATGTCAATTATTCTCCGATACTCTTAATAAGCTCTTATCTGTGTGAGAGTCTTTGTGAAACTGTAAGCACTTTACGTGTGAATTATTTTGGAATTTTCGTTCCCGTGCGTCTGTCCTATTTTACGTATCCCTTAGTTATCATCTTTCAAGTATCGTGTGATTTTGCCTGGAAATGGTAACAAACCTATCTGATCTGTCGTCTGAAATTCGTCAGTGAACTAATTCAGTTGTCTGCTGTTGCGAGCTGCTATTATGAAGGATTATTCACTTTCTCTCAGGTTTCCTTCACAACATCTTGCAATATCTCTTTATATTCGATGAATTATTCTGATACAATTCTACCCTTGAATGATGTTTACTAATTTTCTATCTTCATACTCGCAGGATCCATGCGCAAAGTAGTTTCATACAATAGCTATGCCATGAGCGCATAATTATTCTTTGTAGTACTCTCTCTGGTGGTTGTTAGAAAAAAGCTTCCGAGATTGTCTTCGTGCCGATTAGCCTGAGCATTGTTTCAAGAATTGTAATCTGAATATTGAGATTTATGACAAAAGATAACTGATACGAAGTTGTACGATTAAAAGGGATATATATATATATATATATATATATATATATATATATATATATATATATATATATATATGCAAAAGGTGTGTAACAATTTACATTATTTGACATTTGAGAATTAATGATATTCATCGATATATTTCGTAGTTGTCCGAAAGACTGGACACGAACCTGCATTTAATAATCCAAGAGCTCCATTACTTCTTCGGATGGTTAAACTTCATCGAAGCCAAATATCCGCTTGATCTGAGGTTTCCCGACTGATTATACAACGCTCCTAAAAATACGAGGCATTTTATTTGTTCAGATTAGCAGACTGCCGCAAAGCACGAGCCTGTAGAGAAGAAGAATCATCGCCTGATTTCATTCTAACAAGTAAAATTTCTGAATCATTTTGAGTGACTGAGCTATGACTGTGTTTCCTATTATGAATGATTGACTGCTCTAACGAATTGAGAACTACATAACTGCGTAATTACATAGATAGGAGGAAAAATTACAATCTTTCGCTCGACAGTGGAAGGAAGAATTGAGAAGCAGAGGGATGCCTGCAAGACGAAATTTTGATACGTCAGATTGCGAGAAATGTTTCCAGGTATAAGATGAATATATGCAAGGTGACCAGAGACAGCCTAAAAAGCTTCTAGTGGTGCTGGAGGGAAGGTTAAGCTGAGAAATAATTGTTAAGAAAAAATTCTATGCATAGCGCCGCTTCCGTGTTATGTTGAATTGAAGTTAGCGCAAATTCAAGCACTTGCACGCTCTAAAATGCGGTAATGCACAGACATTTGTAGGTCCTTGAGTTGCCACATGTTGAAATGCTCATTACCAGTCAAAAATGTGCCTTTTTGGGTAGTGATAAGTTTAAGCTAGCTGAACAATAGGAGACCAACGAAGAACACGTTTGGTGACACCGTCTCTCGGAGGCTGCGTGAATTCGTGCACGCCACGACCTGATTGGCTGACGTCAACGCTAAATAACTTGGAAACGGCGCAACATACCGAATTTTTTTCATAACAACTGTTTCTCAGCACAGCCTCCTCTGCAACGAGCTCACAATCTTTTCAGACTGTTTCTAACCACCCCGTATAAAGTGTAGAGAGACAGTATTTACGGAAACCATGTACGCTAAATAAATGTATAAACTGTGAAGAAATACTAAACGTGGAAAACTATTTTAGAAAGACGTAATCCGAGAATTTTATCATATCACGTTTGAGACACAGTGACGAAAGTTGTTCAAGGCCAGGAGTAAGAATGAAAGTTGAAAGGCGACTGTTGTCTTTCAAAAATTGGTTCAAATGGCTCTGAGCACTATGGGACTTAACATCTGAGGTTATCAGTCCCCTAGAACTTAGAACTACTTAAACCTAACTAACCTAAGGACATCACACACATCCATGCCCGAGGCAGGATTCGAACCTGCGACCGTAGCAGTCGCGCGGTTCCGGACTGAAGCGCCTAGAACCGCTGGGCCACCGCGGCCTGCTGTTGTCTTTCATTCAGTTTAAATTACTAATGTTTACAATTTACTTCAAGACATTTTCCCAGAAAGAACAATTAATTTTTCGTCTGAATATAACTATGTGGCGAGAACAATGAACCATCGAAATGTGAGGGCACTGGATGAGTTATCAAGCATCAAGAAAATACATTACTTGTAAAGATAGTTATTTAGCTCTGAAAATTATTTATAGAACGTACAATTAAGAATTTTTAATATAATGGAGTTTTACCCATAGGAAATCGTCCGTGCGATGCACAAATGTGTGCAGTTGGTACAATTTCTAACAAATCTAAGCATTTATTAACCAAATAGTAATCTCTGCTGCAGTTACTACCAGTTTCCCATTTCCACGACTTAATTGGAAATGCTGAAAATCCCATAATACAAAGGGCGTTCAAAAAGTTTTGCACATTCGTCTCTAATTTTTTAATTTTTCGCAGGAAGAGAATGAAGTCTTTTCTGAACATTGTTGAAACATTTAGCTGTAAGTTGATATATAAAAGTATTTTCTGTTATTTAAAGGTGAGACATAATGGACCGTAGAGTCGATGTCAGGTTGCGACAACGGTCGGTGATGGAGTTCCTCTTCAAGACCGGCGATGACTCTGCCACATCGATTCACAGGAAGTTGCTCCCTGTTTATTGGAAGGACACAGTAGATCACAGCAGTATCCAGCGGTGGTTGCAGAGGTTGGTGATTTCTCTGTACTGGACAATCTACGATGCGGTAGACAATCAACGGCAGTTAGTGATGTAAATAAGGAGACCATTGATCAAATCATTCAAAATGACAGATGTATGACGACACGACAGCTTGCTGAAATGACTCATTTGTCAGCGGGTAGTGTGATATCACTGGTACAGTCAGTACACTACAGAAAAGTCTGTGCTCGTTGGATGCGTAGATTATCGACAAGAGAAATGAAAACGATGAGGAAGAATATGTGCGAGGGTCTCATGAGGACCTCTACTGTTTGTTCTCTATCAAAATCTTTCATTTGCTAACTGTGCCTATCAGTAGTTAGTGCCTTCAGTTGTTAGAATCTTTTATTCAGCTGGCAGTATTGGCGCACACTGTATTACAGTAGTTTGAGTAACGAAGATTTTTATAAGTGATTCATGAAAGGTATAGGTTATTGTTAGTCAGGGCCATTATTTTGTAGGGATTATTGAAAAGTCAGATTGCATTGCGCTAAAAAAATATTGTGTGTCAGTTTAGTGATGATCAGAATAAGTAAAGAGAGAAATGTCTGAGTAGGTTCAGATTTGCTCAGCTGTTTGAAAATCAAATAACGTAAGAGGTTTATGAGCCCAGTAACCCATTAATTTTTCTAAGGGGACGTTTCAGCGTGTCAGGGTCTCATGAAGACCTCTACCGAAGAGTGGAAACAGTGTTTTGACTGCGTCATTACTCAGGATGAAACATGGTTGTTTTTGACATCTCGTGGAAATCGGGTTTCTGCCGGATATCAGTGTCTTCCAAACACGATATTTCGACGTCATTACTTGACGTCTTCATCAGGTGTTCCCTGAGACTGGCTGCTTGCTGGACCGGGTCGCATATTTATGCCTGCCCGGTGCCTGGTGTTCTGTTTGCCGTTCCCTAGTCGGTCCGCGCCCGCGAGTCGCGCTATCCTGCCGCTCTAGGTGTTCCCTATTCCGTCCGCGCCCACTCTGGCCGCCTCCAACTGCGGTCGTGGCCTCCTGGTGTTGTCTTCTCGGTCTGCGCCACTGAGTGGCGCTCCCCTGCCTCTCTGGACGTTCCCTATTCCGTCCGCGCCCGCTCTGGCCGCCTCCATCTGCGGTGGTGGCCTCCTGGTGTTCCCTTTTCGGTCCGCGCCAGCGAGTGGCGCTCCCCTGCCGCTCTGGACGTTCCCTACCAGAGAAGAGGTCTGTGTACCGACGGGAGCCCCGCCAGGCATGTCCAAACAAGAGGACACTGCCCTGCCGGAGGCGGCCCTGAAGGGAGCAGTGCCACCAGGCTTGGTTTCGCAAGCAACCAATGTCCTGCTGGCCGCCCCTCCGGTCCAGACTAGTCAAGAGGCTGTTGACCTGCCGTCTGCAGCACAAGAGGGCACAACGATTCCAGAAGCGAACCTGGAACAGCTTCTTCTGCATGAAGAAGCAATGGACGTCGCGCTGCCATCTCGCAAGAGGCCAGCGACGACGGGCGAGGACGAGCCACCCGCAAGCGCGCCTTCTTCTGTTCACAGGCTGCCCCAGAAGAAGAAACAACATGCGCCAGAGGGTGCCACAGATGAGGAGGCCGCCCAAGAAGAAGAGGGGGAGTTTGTTGTCCCCAAGCGGAGGCATACGGCTCGGGCAAAGACGCTCAAAACCGTGGCGCCGCTGCAGACGACTAACTCCTTTGCAGCCGTCCAAGACGACAACGAGGCCATGGAGACGGGGCAGGCGCCCATAAAATGTGCGCCTGCACCGCCTCCGATCACTATCCAGTGGAAGGAGGACTACAATTCCTTCTTACAGTTGTTTAAAGACATTCCCTCCCTAGCAGTAAAGACTCAGGGACATGATCTGTTGAAAACAACTGTCCGCTCGATGGACGATTACAGTCGAGCCATGAAACTTGTCGAGCAGGAGAAGCTCAAAAGCTTTACCCACAACGCCGAGCCCCAGAAACAACTAAAGGTGGTCCTTCGCCACCTGCCAATGAAGATGGCTACAGATCACCTCAAGGAAGAACTGGTAGCCATGGGCTATCCAGTCAGCTCGGTGACTCTTATGAAGTCACCACGGACAAAGCGTGACATGCCACTGTTCCTGGCTATCCTCCCTGACGACCTGGATAATAAGATAGAGATAAGGTAGAGAGGGTAGCGCGGGTGAAGGTGGCGGTCGAGCCACTACGCGCAAAACGTAGAAGGGCCCAGTGCTACTCATGCCAGGCGTGGATCATGTTGCATATTATTGCAGCATGCCATCCCACTGCGTTAAATGCGCAGGAGAACATCAAAGCCGGGACTGCACAAAAAAGAGGGAAGAATCTCCGCAGTGCTGCAACTGTGGCGAGCCACATATGGTGAGCTACAGGGGCTGCACTATATTTAAGCGCACAAGCATACCCCAAGGCCAAAATCCCCCCTCGCCCAAAGTACAGCCAGGCACTAACTATGCTGCCACTGCCAAGGGGACCACTGTCACCCCATTGCGCCAGCAAACACAGAAGTCTCTGCCCCTACACCAAAATGCGGAGACCAATCTCACAGCCCCAGAGGACTCAGGAATGCCGGACATGCCCTTGTCCAACAACTCAGTCCGTAGACACCCCGAGGTGCCCCCCACCACCAGCAACCTACTGCAAAGCGCGGAACGCCCCATGCGACGACCGGTAGCGGCGTCGCAGCCGCAAACCGTAGCCACCGCCTCGGCGCCCATCCGCGCAGCCGCCACTTCTTCAGGTACGGATGCAACCAGCTTGGGTGAGCTACTACGCTCACTCAACACTCTACTGATCCAACTGCCAGTGCTCGTCATGGCAGTTATGGGGGCCCTCCAGGCCGTCACCGTTCCCTTAGCAGCTCACCATGGATAGACAGCAGATCCATGGTCTATCGGTATGCGTATTTAATGCAAACGGACTGGTTAAACAACAAGGTGAGTTTCGCCAATTTATACAGGACGAGGCAGTCGACCTGTGCCTAGTGTGTGGACTCACCTGAAACCAGATGTAAAGGTAGCCAACTATGCCTACCACAGCCACGATAGACCAACCGCCAGAGGAGGAACTGCCATCTATATCAGGTCCTCGCTACGACACCACCAGATACATCTCCCAGCCCTGGCAACCCTTGAAGCCACAGGGGTCAATGTCTCCTTCGTGGTGGGACAGATCACCTTTGTGGCCGCCTACAGGCCGCCACGCGGTAATCTCCTGGAGGCAGACTTTTAAACACTACTGACGATTGGGGGACGGGTTTTCCTGGCTGGCGACTTTAACGCTAAGCACTCGGAGTGGAACTCCCGTCTTACCAACGTCAGTGGTCGTCGACTCCTGCGTGCTACCCTCCGCAACGGCGCCATCACGCTCGGACCCCAGGACCACACCATCTATCCACACCGAGGGCAGTCAGATGTTCTCGATATCGCCCTTATTAAGGGCATTGGGAACCACATGACCGCACCACCCAGTGTGCACTGTCGTCAGACCACCTACCAGTGGTCTACGACATCGACGTAAGGGGGGCCACCCTCCCACCCCTCCGTAGGAACTACCACCGAATGGACAGCGAGAGGTTTCAGGAGAACATCCTGGAACTTCTTTTGGATGCACCAGACCCCACGGAAGTGGGGGCAGACAGTGTACTACGGTACTTCAACCGCCAGCTGCTACTTGCAGCTGAGAAGCATCACCTCCTCCCCCACGCCAGCCGAAGGATTTCGCCCATAGCCTCCCGTTGCACATACAAGAGACTATACGGGCGAAGAACAGTGTGTTCTGCGAGTGGCAACTCATGCGACAACCTGCCACCAAACGCCTCCTAAACAGGATGAGGAGGGAGATCAAGGCGGCGGTTGAGGAACATAGAAACTGCGACTGGGCTGACCTAGTCGCCACCCTCAACCCACAGGACGGCAATGCTTGGCGAGTCGTCAAGTCTTTCCTGCGCCGGCGGCAGCAAGTCCCACAGCTGCAGGCTGGGCAGATGGTCGTCTGCAGTCCAGACGGGAAAGCAGGATTGTTGGCCGACCACTTCGAGTCGTCGTTCACCTCAGTGGATGACAATCTCGATGTGGCCCACATTGTGGAGGAAGAGCTCCCCATCTTCCTAGCAGCGGTAGAAGAAGGGGACAGAATTGACCCCATCTCAGAGGAGGAAGTGGCAGAACAGATACAGACGCTCAACACCAAAAGGGCGGGAGGCGCCGACGGCGTCAACAATCACCTGCTGAAGAACCTGCCGGAAGGGGCCTACCAGCTCCTTACAGGCATCTTCAACCAGGTCCTCCGCTCTGGGATCTACCCCTCTGAGTGGAAACACGCGAAAGTGATAGCCATACCCAAAGTGAATAAGGTCGCCCGGCAGGCTGAAAACTACAGGCCAATCAGCCTTCTCCTGTCCCTCTCCAAGGTGTTCGAGCGTCTGTACGCCAAGAGGCTCCTCCGACATGTGACGGTCGAGGGCATAATCCCGGACGAACAGTTCGGATTCAGGAGCAGTCATTCCACCACCCACCAGCTTCTGCAGCTGGTGGAAGAAGCCATGCGCGCCCTGGAGACCAGGGAATACCTTGGGGCGGTGTTCCTTGACGTCTCCAGGGCCTTCGACTCCGTGTGGCACGACGGCCTCGTGTACAAACTCTTTGTGCACGGGGTATCGCCATCACACGGAGTCCTCATCCGCTCCTACCTGGCCGACCGGACCTTCCACGTCCGACTAGATGATGGCACCTCGACCCACAGGCCGAAACGAACAGTAGTGCCGCAGGGGTCCGTCCTTGGCCCCCTGCTGTACTCCATTTTCACTGCAGATGCCCCACGAGTGGCGCCGGTGAAGTTAGCACTCTACGCTGACGACGCCGCGCTATTCGTGTGGAGCATGAACGTGAGGGAAATGCGACGCCTCCTCCAGATTGGCTGCGACACCCTGGGCGCGTGGTCAACCAAGTGGCGGCTCAAGCAGAACGCCGCAAAGAGCCAGGCAGTAGTATTCACTAGAAGACTGCTGCCTCCCGATTTGCCACCGGTTACTATCACGGGAAGCCCTGTGATGTGGAGTAAAACCGGCAAATACCTCGGGGTCATACTCGAGCAGAGGCTTACCTGGAGACCACACGTCCAGGACGTTAGGAGTAGGGCTATAGGGCGACTTCACACCTTGTACCCCCTCCTTAACCCCACGTCGACGCTGGCCCCACAAAACGGCATCACCCTGTACCTAGCACTGGTCAGACTGAAACGTCCCCTTTTTGAAGAATTATACATGACTGTGCTTATCCTGACACACAATATTTTTAGCGCAACGCAATCTGACTTTCAAAAAATCCCTACAAAAGAATGGCCCTGACTAACATTAACCTATACGTTTCACAAATCACTTACCTCACAAAAATCTTGGTTACTCGAGCTACTACAATAAAGCGAGGGCCAGTACTGCCAGCTAAATAAAAGATTCAAACTACAGAAGGCACTAACTACTGATAGGCATAGTTAGCAAATGAAAGATTTTAATAGAGAACAAACAATGTATTTACCTTAAAAGTCATAATATATATAGCAGTTCATGACAGTCTTACAAATTTCAAAACTCCGCCATCTCTCTCCCCACATCCACCACTGCTGGCGGCTGACCTCCAACTGCGCAACGCTACGCGCTGTTAACATCCAGCTGCCGCTGCCCAACACTACAATGGCAGACAACAATGCAAACTAGCCACAGACTGCACACAGCACAGCCAGTGATTTTCATACAGAGCGCTACGTAACGTTTCCAATAAGAAAACATAAACAGCCTACTTACATAGCCCCCATGCTCCCCACAAAAAATTTTACAAATTGTTTTGGGCAGTGGCCAATAATGATTTGATCAAATTTTTCATAATTACAATAACAAATAAATCAAATGCGCACACTTATTGATACAATGTTGGCCAAAGCTAAAATTTTCTCACAGTCCATAAAGACATTCCTGATCGTTCATGCCAGTAAAATAGCAGTGTTTTTCTCAAAGTCTGAGCAATGACAAGAAAATGCACACGGAAGTAGTGGATTTCCATGCAGTCTTGAAGAAGTAGTGTTGTCCTTCCAATGGAAAGACAGTGCTGACTCTTGACATGCAGACAGGTAATGGTCCACAACAGAGCAAACCCACAGCAGAGTCAGTCGAAGTTTTGAAGAATATTGGTAGGTAGGTCATCACAGAGCAGAGCCACTGCTGTCCTGGTAGAGATTGTGGTATTGGTGGGCCACCAAAGATGCAGACCCACTGTAGTCCATGTAGAGACGGCCAGCAGCCATCTGCTGCGACTGTGCAGGTGCACAATCACCATCGAAGAGTCTTGTGGACAATATAGCAAGTCCATAAACCACCACTTGTGTACTCACAAAACTTTTTGGAATGTCCTTAGAACCAGCAATGCTGTTATCCAGTCCCTTGCTGAATTATCAACACACGTGCAAACACTAACAGTCCCTACTTCTCACATATTGTCCATATACTATGACCAACAGAAACGTGTGCAGTGAAATGTAACTTACAAGTTACTTAATTTGATGAACTGGTGTCAATTACAATTTTATAACGTAAGAATACAATAACAAAGGTACAAAATACATCATTAAAGAACATAACAATACAGATAACATTTGTGGTAATGCAGGCTTTACATAAGAATAGAAATAAACATATACATCAGTGTTACAAGAATTATGACATAAGTACATACATAAAAGATCAGAATAACTTTCGAAACATCAACTTCACATATGAGCAACAGAACAGAACAGATAAATGATGTCTAAACATCTTTACAAAGTAAATAACATATTATTAGAAAAATTCTACAACATAACTCTTATTAGCTAAACACATAAAGACAGGAAAAACGCAAATATACAAGAGTACACAAACACATAGTGGGATAACACAAAAGGAAAGGACAGGGTTTGTTTTCAGTGTAACATTTGGTACTGCAGTCCAACCCAAAACTTCATTCCATAGATCGTCCCTCTTATTTCAACATTTGCTCCAGCCAAAAAAAAAAAAGTCCTATCCAAGCATGCTTTCTGTATTCTGTTCACATCCTCTTTCAAAAATAGTTTTTCTCCACTCGACACTACTTTTTTGGCCAAACCATTTTCTTATAGCTTCTCAATGCATTTCTTCCCATTCGTCATAGTTAGTTTCTTATATAGTCTACCCCATCTTAAGCTAACTTAAATCTACTGAGCTCAGATATACGAGGGCGGTTCAGAAAGTAACCTCCGATTGGTCACAGTGCGGGTTGTGGGGGGAGTAGCGACGCCATCTGTGCGTTCACGCACTCAACGGTCAGTCGGCATCAAGCCGTGGTCGAGTGAACGTCGTACCTGCGCTAGTTTAGTTTTTGTGGCAGTTTGAAATGTGTGCTGCAATAGAAAACCTCGCCAAATGTGAAGTGTGTGCTGTCATAAGGTTTTTTACAGCCAAAGGATATTCTGCAGCAGCTATTCATCGTGAGCTTTGTGCCGTGTACGGACCAAGAGTTATGAGTGAAGGAGTTGTCCATGAATGGGTACGTTTATTTAAAAGTGGACGAGAAAACGTTCATGATGAAGAGAGGAGTGGTAGACCATCATTGGTGACTGACGAACTCGTTCAGACAGTTGATGCAAAAGTTCGTGAAAATCGACGTTTCTCAATGTCGGAGTTGTCTACTGGTTTTCCACAGATTTCTAAGACTCACTTGTATGAGATAGTGACAGCAAGATTGGGTTACCGTAAGTTCTGTGCATGATGGGTGCCCAAAATTCTTACCGACCACCACAAAACTCAAAGAATGGCCTCTGCATTAGACTTTCTGTCACGTTATGAGGACGAAGGAGAACCATTGTTAAACAGAATCGTGACCGGTGACGAAACCTGGATTAAGTACGTGAACCCTGAGACAAAAGAACAATCAAAGATGTGGGCACATTCAAATTCGCCTACCAAACCAAGAAAAACCTCGCAAGATTTTTCTGCCAGAAAACTGATGGCAACGGTGTTTTGGGATGCCAAAGGGGTGTTGTTGGTTGAATTCATGGAACGTGGTACGACCATTAATCAAGACGTGTACTGTGAAACAATAAAAAAGTTACGACGGGCTATACAGAACAAACGCCGTGGTATGCTGACTTCCGGTATCGTTTTTTTTGCACGATAACGCCCGTCCTCACTCTGCTCGCAGAACAACGGCCCTTCTTGAGTCCTTCAAGTGGGACGTTATCAACCATCCACCTTACAGCCCAGACCTGGTGCCAAGTGATTATCACCTCTTCATGCATTTGAAGAAATGGCTCGGGTCACAGCGGTTTGATGACGACGAAGAGCTCAAAGATGCGGTCACAGGCTGGCTCCAGGCACAAGCGGGTGATTATTATGCAGAAGGAATTTCAAAGCTTGTGAAGAGATACGATAAGTGCCTCAATCGCTATGGAGACTATGTAGAAAAATAGTGCAAAGATGTAGTTGTAAGATGTATATATTAAAATATTTTTATTTAACTTGGTGTATTTTTTTAAATCAACTGGTTACTTTCTGAACGGCCCTCGTATATACCAAGGTACGAGGCAAATTAACACAAACAGCAATGATAAAAAATACAAATGCCAAAGCAAGCAGCATAAATTAGCAGAGCAATTGCAATATTACAACTAACATAAGGCAATGTGCAGCAAACAATAAAAATAAATCAGTAGTAAAAAACACTATGCCTGGCAAACAGCAGCAGCAAATGCTATAACTAATACCTAAGCATGGCAAAGTTCAAGCAGAAAAAATATTACACTAAAGACAACAATGCAGAAAGGGACATTTCTATTCACATCTTAATATCTATGTCATTAAAGTGATGCACCACAATTTATGCTACAAAATAAATTACCAAGTACTTGAAAAGAAAATTATATATGCAAGTCCTGTGACGGGAAATGTCTTTTTGTGCTCCTTCGGTTTTTTTTAAGTAGATCATAAATTTTATTATTTACTGGATCTGTAGGCATAAAATATTTATATTAGTACATCAATAAAATTTTGTTTTAACCAATGCTGCAGTGCAGCTAGAAACTAGATATTAAACAAAATGAGCAAATATGTACACAGGAAGGCATGATACATCATTCATTAGCCATATGGCATTTCATAATGCAGTAAACAGTCTTTCAACTAGCAAGGCTATAGATGTGAAATGTTTCTCATCATTTCATTAGGCATTTTAGTAAACATCATAAATTACGAGCTCCACAGTGTAATCATATGTTTTCAAGCTTGAGCGTGTCGTATTTGCGATGCTTTCTACAAAGGAATGTCAATAGCGAGGATAATCGCCTCCTTTTTTTTTTTTCTCCACCTAATGGCTTTCTTTTGTCAGGCGACAACCTCTTAGCTGGGCGCCCAAAACGCATTACGTCAAGGTCACTTACCTTTCTTACTGAAATATTTACGACAGCAGTTTCCGCTACAGTGACAGTCTCATATAAAAATAATTTCACAGGTCAAGAATTTGCATTACAAATCTGTAGAAACAAAATCCAATTGATATAACAGTGTCCAAAAAAATTTTTGGTGGCATTGTAATACATTCACGCATTTACATACATTGCATAACTCTTAAAGTACGATTCTTGGTTTCCAACAACCTTTTTCACAAACCAGAGTCCCTAACCACTACTCATTATTCCTTACCTTATTCGTCGACACTTCTTCAATATTTCATCATAACAGATACGTAGCATAATCAAATAACTCATATACGGTAGCATCATCTTATTGATCATAAACATACCTCAATAGCATAATACACATCGTTGTCGTAATAATAACATCATAACACCTCAGTCAAATCTTGAAATCGTCGTAGCTTCCTCCAGTATTTTCAAAACCTAAAAAAAATCTCTGCCACTTCAATAGTGTCATCTACCTCAAACGTACTTTAAAAATCAAGATCCCATACCAAATACATCATTCAAAGCTCTCATAGTATCACAATGGTTCCGAAAAAATATGAACAGTTCACAAAGTACAGACAAAGTACAATTTCGTAAGTGTGAAGTTATCCAACGGTCTAATTAGGTAAACATCTGTCACTGCCGTAGTAAAGAAGTTTGTCTCTCTCAGTTAAATGATCAGGTAGCAGTGTAATTATGTGTTAGAGAAATATGGTACCGATGTGTAAAGTTGTGTAAGCATATACCATATTAGCTAGGGCTCCTTGTGCTTGCCAAACACATGATACACAAAGTAAGCGTGTACCCCCCTGAGGATTAATGTAATTCTAGCCTCAGGTGTTACAGATTACAGCAATGGAATGAAATGTATCACGGAAAACTTTCTTTGTAATTCAAAAATCTTTAGAAGTAAATGTTTTAAGTACAAAATTAATCACTCAAATACGTGTACTGTAGCGCTAAACTGTGCATCTTGTTGTAAGATAATCTCTGTGGAAGTGTCGTAGTTATCGTCCTCCGAAAGCTAAGTTCTGCAGAAGTCAATGTACTTACCTCACGATAAACAAAAGTGAAATGCTTTGCGTATAGATATCTTAGTTATTATGCTTATTTCCGTGATGAAGAAAGTACTGTGCTGTAACGTATTGTTGTGCTACGGAAAAGGCTGTCACATTGTAGCTATACCACAAAAGTTACTACTAAAACGTGTTTTACTTTCCAGAATAATTCAGAAAAACCGTGCAGATTTAAAACAGATACAGCGCAAAAGCAATAATATAAATTGTGTCACTCATTAATAGCATCGTGATATAATCGTGTAGCTGTCAAATAAATTAACCACTATGTCATCTGATATCTCTCAGAAAGTACTTTAAATCCAGAATGTATTTTCAAGTAAACCAAAATGTTGCATTAAAATCTCATTAGCAGTACCGGTATATGTTCTAAGTATGTGAGCCTTATAGTCGTTACGTAATCGTGCAACTACCAAGCAAGAATGTACACACACAATAACACTGTGTCATCTGTTCACAATAACAATGCATTCGTAATTTCTGTTTAAATAAGTTCTCTTGGTTCTTGACTGGATATTTAACTTCAAACAGTGTTGCATGTTAACAGTTTCTTAAGTCTGACAAAGCATACTAGAAATGTGACGTGAAAAATTTTATGGCAAAGACTAAGTTAAAAAGCAGATTATCTTTCAATAAACGGTTTTACATGTGAAATGTGGTGCAATCCTTTGCTCTTCCTAGTACGCAGAGTTTCAACTTCAACGCAATTATCATGTGGTATACGTCGGATTCTGTAAGGTCCATTGTAAACTAGAAAGAATTTGTGACTCAAGTGTTTCTTCTTATGTGACAATGAATGAGCTTTAATGAGGACTTTCTGACCAATATATAATTTCTTTGCATTTCCTTTACCGTGTAGTTTTCTCCTTTTGTCTGCTGCAGATTTTGTATTTTTAATAGCCAAATCAATTATGGCTTTGTGTCAAAGTTTACGTGTATTCGGGAAAGGTACAAGCTCTCTGATTCTGTTCGATGGTTCTTCATTCTTCAGTACAAGAATAGGTGGTAAAGCAGTGGAGTCATGAGGCATTTCATTCAGCACGTTTTGAAATAAGTGTAAATATCTGTCCCAATGCTGATGCTTTCTGTGACAATAAAGTCTGCAAAGCTTATTGATTTCTTTCATAATCCGTTCGGAGGGGTTACAATGTGGTGAGTACAATGAAATAAAAACAGGTTTGATTTTATGATTCCGAAGCATATGTGACCAAACAGCAGATCTGAATTGAGGTCCGTTATCTGAAATGACTTTACTAACGTGTCCAACTTCACGTAAAAATTTTTTAACAAAGGCGTTGGATACAGACCGTCCAGTGGCTTTACGTAACGGTGTGAAAGAAACAAATTTTGAAGTAAGTTCAACAGCGACTAGAACGTACGAAAATCCATTAGATGTTCTGGCAAGCGGTCCCAAGAGATCAACAGCAGCAAATTCTTTTAATTTAGAAGGAATGATAGGAAACAGCGGAGCACGATGGGAGATAGTACATGGTTTCGCCTTTTGACAAAGTTTACAAATAGACAAGACTCTTCGAATTCTCTTTTCCATATTGTTAAAATAACAAGTCGTTCGAAGAATATGATAACATTTTCGTGGGCCAAAATGTGCATAGCTGAAATGAATGTACCAAATGAAAAAAAAATGGCTCTGAGCACTATGGGACTTAACATCTATGGTCATCAGTCCCCGAGAACTTAGAACTACTTAAACCTAACTAACCTAAGGACAGCACACAACACCCAGCCATCACGAGGCAGAGAAAATCCCTGACCCCGCCGGGAATCGAGCCCGGGAACCCGGGCGTGGGAAGCGAGAACGCTGCCGCACGACCACGAGATGCGGGCTGTACCAAATGAGCTTATTAACAAAATCGTCAGGAATGCACAGTACCCATAGCTTGTCATCAACAGTGCAGCGTTTGAACAGTATGTTGTTTCTAACCAGATAATAATGCCGAATCTGTGTGTGTGTCTTTTCATGCCATTTGCTCTTGATGTCTTTCCAAATCGGATCTTTGTCTTGTTCATGAGCAATGTCCTTTAAAGATGTGGTGATGAAGTTTTCAAAGGCGACTTTCTGAATGTAAAGAATACTGAAATTTTTCTCGAGGTTGCCTTCTGTGTTACTTTTCTCAAGCCCAGCCGGTGCGCGTGACAGTGCGTCCGCAACAATGTTCTCCTTGCCGGGAATGTAGACTATTGTGAAGTGGAATTCTTGCAGAAATAATGCCCAACGTTTTATCCTGTCATGATTTAATTTTGAAGACATAAGAAATTGTAATGCACGATGATCACTGTATACTTTTACGTGCTTACCAGAAAGAAAGAAACGGAATTTGTTAAATGCCCAAACGATAGCTAAAGCTTCTAATTCAGTAACGGAATAATTTTTTTTTTTTTCAGATTTTGTTAGCACTCGGCTAGCAAAGGCAATGGTTTTCTGAACGGTAGTGTCATTTTCTATGGCTTCTTGAAATAAATGGGCACCAAGACCGACTTTAGAAGAATCCGTGCTAAGGCAGAAATCTTGTGACGGATCTGGATGAGCTAGTATTGGCGCGTTAAGTAGAGATTCTTTCAAAGAATTGAATTCCAACTGTGCTTGTTCGTCCCAGTTGCAAATAGTATTTTTTCCAGTGAGAGAACAAAGTTTTGGTGTAACAAGAATTTGCATATTCAGAAAACGATGGTAAAAATTTACGAGACCTAGAAAACTGCGGACTTGTTTTTTTGTGGATGGAACTGGAATGGCTCTGATTGCTTCTAACTTTTCAGGATCCGGCTGAATGCCTTCAGAAGAAATAATATGTCCCAAAAACCTCACCTTTGACCTACCGAATTCAGACTTTTCTAAGTTAACAGTAATTCCAGATTCTGCAAAAATACGTAACAAACTGATAAGGATGCGATTATGTTGTTCCCATGAGGCTTCTGCTATCAGAATATCGTCCACATATAAGGTGATGTGACGTTTTAAGAACTCAGGTAATATGGAATTTAGCCCGCGATTTTTGTATTACTTGTGCCAACTGATCTTGTACTTCCCGGATTTCTCTTTTGTACTGTATATTGATTTGATTTTGATTGAATTTCCTAATTTGTTCGCACTCTTCTGTGTCATTAAAGACTACCGATTTTGTGTCATTCAGATTATCATCTACCTTCGTAGATAAATTAGTGAACTGATCCGAAAGTTCGGCTACTTTCTCCGATAGTGTACTTATTTCCTCAGTGTGTTTTTCTGAACCAAGTTTCAGAGTATCTACTGTGTCCTTTAAGTTTTCCTGAGTTTTTGCAAGTTGCGTAACCGAATCGGTAGATGCAACTGAGTCAAATTTAGCTTGCAAGGTCTCATGATTTTCATGAACAATAGTTTGCAGTTCTTTTATGGCTGCTTCGTGATTCTGTAATGCATTTTCATGCCGCGAAAAAATAGGTTGAAAATGCTCACAAATTTGAGTTTTTACGTCATTACAGACTTTTTGACGTTTCGATTCAATGTTATGTAACTCAGTAGTTAAATCTTCACGTGTTTGTTCAAGAGTTTGTTCCAATGAGTCTAACTTTTGAGGCTGTTGCTGTGTTTGTCTCTGATTTTGTTCCATTGTGTCTAACTTTTGAAGCTTTTGCTGTGTTTGTCTCTGATTTTGTTCCATTGTGTCCAACTTTTGAAGCTTTTGCTGTGTTTGTCTCTGATTTTGTTCCATTGTGTCTAACTGTTGCTGTGTTTGTCTCTGATTTTGTTCCATTGTGTCTAACTTTTGAAGATTTTGTTCCATTGTGTCTAACTTTTGAAGCTTTTGTCCCATTTGTTGCATTAATTGTAATAACAATGCACTGGTGTCTGAAACATGTTCCTCAGTGCTTTTCGGCAGTGAATTTGCACCGGCAACATTCACATTTTGACAAGCGGAAAATGTGTCTTGACTCATTTGAGAAAACGGTGAGAACCCAAAACCTGAGTCTACAGTATTTGCAATATTGTTTTCTGTCATTTCCGATTCCTGAGGCGAGCTGTTGCCGACCGATCGATCGATTACGCTTCCCTGTTCACTACCTGTTTCACTGTCTACACCATTATTTGACGCCCGCTCCATTTCCCTATGCACAGTTACCAAATTACTACTTTGAACATTAGTTAATTCATTACTCGGTGGCGCTAACACACTGCTTTCGTCTTCACTGTCATTTCTCAGTTTCCTTTGGAGCCTAGTATTACGTTTTTCACACGCCATTATTGTCACAATATTTCACACGATAACACAGAAAAGCACAATTTGAAGATCAAAAATAAGAGAACACATTAACATAACACTGAAAATAATATCTAGTTAATTGCAGCTGCGAAATACTTGGTGCAAATCTACATGCATGCCACAACTGTTTTACTGTACAACAATGAAAGACTGCAACTACAAAGGAGATTTTCTCTACAATTACGCGCTAGCAATAAACAAAAGCTACACTAATTACACAAACTACAAGAAAAAATCAGAAGATTCCAGTGAGATATCCTCGGCTAAGGGTCGATATATGAAACGTCCCCTTTTTGAAGAATTATACATGACTGTGCTTGTCCTGACACACAATATTTTTAGCGCAACGCAATCTGACTTTCAAAAAATCCCTACAAAAGAATGGCCCTGACTAACATTAACCTATACGTTTCACAAATCACTTACCTCACAAAAATCTTGGTTACTCGAGCTACTGCAATAAAACGAGGGCCAGTACTGCCAGCTAAATAAAAGATTCAAACTACAGAAGGCACTAACTACTGATAGGCATAGTTAGCAAATGAAAGATTTTAATAGAGAACAAACAATGTATTTACCTTAAAAGTCATAATATATATAGCAGTTCATGACAGTCTTACAAATTTCAAAACTCCGCCATCTCTCCCCCCACATACACCACTGCTGGCGGCTGACCTCCAACTGCGCAACGCTACGCGCTGTTAACATCCAGCTGCCGCTGCCCAACACTACAATGGCAGACAACAATGCAAACTAGCCACAGACTGCACACAGCACAGCCAGTGATTTTCATACAGAGCGCTACGTAACGTTTCCAATAAGAAAACATAAACAACCTGTAACAATAACTGTACATATAATAATTTTTTCTTCTGATTTTCGATAAATTACTGTAAGCAATGTTTTGATTTCATTTCTTTTTCTTTTCGTGTCATTATGTTAAAGAAACTGTAAGCAACTTTCGATGTGAATATTAATATTTATGTCAAATTTCAAGCAATGCTATAACAGAATTGAAGAGTAACCCATGTTGAATCTATTGTAACATTTTTAAAATTGTAATTGTGCGCCTGGTCCATACGTAGGCAATGTATTAGGATATGTGGAGTGCAAAACCTTTGGTGAATACCCTGTCTGTAGGGGAGCGGTAAAAGGTGGAGGCAGGCGAGCCCGGGAAAATGCACACGGGAGCTGCACGGCATAACGGGCTCAGCAGAGTTAGTCGGAGTTGGGCTTTGATCTGAGCAACACGTTCTGGATCGAGGGCTCTCCTGGAAAACGTGATTTCATTGAGCCTCGGATGTGCCGTTTCCGACGACTATACAGCATGGCTATATTCCATAGGCACTAAATGGAAAAGTATTGCGACGCTAAGAGGAAGCAAAGGGCCGATACATCAAGAGCCATAGCTGTGATTGTATGTGTGCTTTGCGCCTCGCCATCTCGCCGCCCGCCAACCGCCGCATCGACACGAACGGGTTGAAACATTTAATACTGTATTCGTGTGGACCAGTGTTACTTTTGTTCTTGACTGTTCAATAACAACTTAACTTTTACCAGAATTGTACTATCATTTAATTATCCTCATCACTAACCTAGACAGGGTCCTTTCCACATGTTGTGCAATCCGAGTGTCCCGAAATGAAGATTTAAAGTTTATGTTAATAAGAATTACTTGCAGACCTATCTATGCTAGAATGATGTTTAAGGAACTTTATTGTTAATGAATATGGAAGTAAAGAACATAGGTCTGACAAAGTTGGAAGATAATGTTGAAATTGGTTTAGTAATGAAGTATAATTAATTTGAGACAAAAATAATGGTAGTTAAATAAGCAAGAAATAAGACAAAAAGAGTAGTAATTCATATATTGGAATCCTTGAGTGCTTAATGAGTTCAACAGTCAAAGAATTTCAATACAGTGACAATTACAGTTTTAGGGTCCCCCCCCCCCAACCCCCTTTTTCTTTTCTATTCATTTAAATTCTGAAGTGTACTGAACTGATTTGACCAGCAAAGTTAAAATCAATATAAAACCTAAATTTATCAGTGTTTTACCCTTCTTAAAATTGACATTGTATGTGTGTTTCAAAAGTGCTATTTCTAGGGTAACCTATGCCCGATTTCAGTCGGATCAATAGACAAAACGCAGTTTGTAGTAATCATTATAGTGTAATGTTGTGTATTTATAGCTTGTCCAAATTAGTACAGAAAGGGAAAATATTAGTTCAGTAGATTTTTCTGGTTCTAAAATTTACCATATAATGCAGTATTACTATGGGTTGTTATGCTTGTACGTACATCCACTTGTACAAGGAAAAAACTCACTTAATGCCTAATTAGGCTGGCGACCGTATTATTAACAATTGGTAGCATCTGCTGTGTATGTTTCTTGCCCGTCCTAACGTGTAGTTGCACTTTAGACTTGCTTGACGTATCATTGTTGTTACTGAGTGGGTGTAAGTCTGATTTTGCCTCCATTCAGGTACACGCGGTCAACATATTTACTAAAATCCTTTCTTATAAGGTGAAGCCCGTCAACTTACCATAGTACAGGCTTTAAAGAGTTAACGTACGCCCGAGCGTAGCGTTACAAACCTACTTACAAGACCAGTGCTAGAGTACGCAGCCGGGGTGTGGGGTTATGTCAGCTGACACTCATATAGGCACACTGCAGAGGATGGAGAACAGAGCCCTGAAGCTCGCCCTGCACCTTCCAAGAAGATATTCCTCCACTCTACTACATGAACAGACCGGCATCCTGCAACTGTTCTATAGCAAGGCCGAGAGTTCAGAAAACCGGCTCATACACGATCTGGGCCAAAACATACACCACAGGCCAACCACACGTTGGCCTGACCTACTGAGGGATTAACAGCCCTCAGCAGGCAGGATGCAATTGCATCCCTATAGGCCGAGCCAATAAGTAAGGCACCATAACCACACGCATAGCAGGAAAAACAAAACATTGTGTACCCTGCACCTACGCGAGCAAAGGACAGCTCGTAAGGTACAAGCGAAGCGAAGGACGTTCCCTATTCCGTTCGCGCCCGCTCTGGCCGCCGCCAACTGCGGTCGTGGCCTCCTGGTGTTCCCTTCTAGGTCCGCACCCGCGAGTGGCCCTCTCCTGCCGCTCTGGACGTTCCCTCACACGAGTAAGCGATGCAGTGCAAGCAGGACCATGCTACTCAAGTTAAGGGTGTGGCGGATCGCCGCCAGGTGGGACGGGCTCGGGCGACCGAGTCCGCCCCGTCTGCGGCCCCATCCGCCCCCCCCCCACGTACGACGACGCAGCAAACGACAATGGACCACGAGACGGCAAATTCTAGGGAAACAGGCCCGCTTACAGCGGCGCAATTGTACGTCGTCCTGCACCGAATGTCACGGGATACTGATTACCGGGAACGAGCAGCCGACGAACGAGCTCTCCACTTGTTCCACCAGTACCTCAGGTCACTCGGTTGCGTGGTGAATGAAGCGGAACGAGTACCGTCGGTAGCCCTGACAGGCGTGTTGAATACAGACGACACTGTTCTGTCAGCGGCGGCCCCGATGAGTGTTGCGCCACCAGTCCCAGTTCCAGAAGAAACTGGTGCACTGCTGGCTGCCACTCCGGTCTGTTCCAGTGAAGAGGCCACAGATCTACTGGAAACTGTACCGCCAGGCGTGACGAGAGAAGGCGTCCCCATCCTACCACGTGACGACACTATCGTAGAGGCCAACCCTGGCGACCTGCTCGAGGCGGAAGCCATGGCAACAACGCAGCCCTCTAGGAAGAGGCCAGCAGCAATAGAGGAGGACGACTCCTCCACATTCTCTCAGTCTGCTTGCAGGAGAAGCCAGAAGCAGAAGATGGCAGACGACCCTGCCCCCTCTGAGGCAGACCAGACACCCGACGACGGGTTCACCGTCCCGAAGCGGCGGCACACTTCTCGGGCCAAACGGCTCCAAACAGTGCAGCCGCTCCCGACGACCTACTCATTCATCGATGTCGACGAGTCAGGGGCCATGGAGGCCACTGAGCCACCCAAGAGGCGGGCACCCGCCCCACCACCGATAACTGTCTCATGGACGGGCACTTACAAGTCCTTCCTTGATAAATTTGAGACAGTTGCGTCCGCTGCCAAGGTCAAATGTGTCGGGCGAGACCTATACCGGGTTTTGACCGCCACCATGGATGACTACCGTGCAGCCATGAAGATCATTGAGACTGACAAGCTACACTGCTTTACACATAATGCGGAGCCCGTGAAGCAGCTGAAGGTGGTTTTCTGCCGCCTCCCGCTGAGAATGGAGCCCTCGCACCTCAAAGAAGAGCTGGCGGGGCTGGGCTCCATGGCCAGCTCCGTGACCATAATGAAATCGCTCAGGACGAGGCGAGACATGCCTCTTTTCCTTGTTGTCCTCCCAGACAACTTCGAAAACCGAAAAATCTTCCAGCTGCTGATGGTGGCCCCGCATTGGGGTGGAAGTGGAGCCGCTCAAGGCCAAGGGGAGGCGCGCCCAGTGCTTCTCCTGCCAGGGCCTTGACCACGTGGCTCGCTACTGCTCCATGCCGGCCCGCTGTGTCAAGTGCGCCGACTCCCACCAGAGTCGGGACTGTACGAAGAAGCGAGAGGAGGCGCCAACGTGCTGCAACTGTAGCGAGCCACATGTGGCGAGCTACAGAGGCTGCGCTGCATTCCGCCGCCGCCCACGGCAGAACGGACGATCAGCACCTGCCAGGAAGGTGCAACCTGGCACTAGCTACGCCTCCGCCGCCAAGGGGGAGTCCGCTGACGCCACCACGAGACGACAAGAGGCCTTCCCGCCACTTCCGCCACGGGACTCGAACGAGACCGCACCATCCACCGCGCCTGGCTCGTCAGCCCCACAGGCTGCCTCCCAGGCTGACCACCACCAGGGTGGACGACGCACTGCCCGTCCACTCAACACTCCAGCGCCGCAGGCTGCTGGGCGCGGGGTCCAGCGAACGGACGCGACGGCGACGCCTCGCCCGGCCTCCCCCGCGCCCGCCGCTGCGGCTGTACCTGCACCATCAACAGGACCAGGAGCCGCAGACCTCAGAGCCCTTCTGGGCTCTCTCTCTGCCCTGCTCCAACAACTGCCCATGCTAGTCACGGCAGTCACGGAGGCCCTCCAGGCTGCTACCGTCACCATGAAGCCACACCATGGATAATACACTCATCCATGGACTGAACGTTTGCGGCTTCAACGCAAACAGCCTGTTCCCCCAACAAGGTGAGCTTCGCCAGTTGATGCAGGATGAGGCCATTGACCTCTGCCTGGTTGGCGAAACTCACCTTAAACCTTGGGTCCACTATGTTTGCTACCGCAATGACAGGCCAACAACTGGCGGTGGCACTACCATCTATGTACGTGCATCACTCAGGCACCACCAGGTGCAACTTCCGGACCTGGCAACCCTGGAAGCCACTGGGGTGACGGTCACCACGACAGCCGGGCAGATCACGTTCATGGCAGTATACAGGCCACCACGTGGACACCTCCAGGAAGCGCACATCGACGCGCTGCTGACAGTTGGGGGCAGGGTGTTCATTGCGGGTGACTTCAAAGCGAAGCACCCGGAATGGAACTCCCACCTCACGAATGTCAGTGGCCGCCGACTTTCCCGCGCTGCCGCAAGGAACGACGCCCTGATCCTGGGCCCACAGGAGCCCACAATCTACCCAGCCAGGGGACAGCCGGACGTGCTCGATGTCACAGTCATAAAAGGCATCGGGCACCACACGACCGCCTCCACATGGTGTGCACTGTCGTCAGACCACCTGCCGGTGGTCTTCGACATAGATGTCGCCGGAGCCACACTGCCACCACGCCGACAGACGTACCGGCGCATGGACTGCGAGCGCTTCCAGGAGATGGTCTTGGAATCGATCGTGAACACACCCGATCCAGACTGCGTGTCCTCTCCCGCCACCTACTGCACGCAGCCGACGCAGCCCCCCCACCCCCCTCACCCCAGCCACAGGGCTCAGGGACTTCTCCCGCAACCTACCGCCTCCGATATGGAAAGCAATCAGGGAGAAGAACAGGCTGTTCCGGGAGTGGCAGCTCACCCGCCAACCTGCGACGGAGCGACGCCTCAATCGCATGCGGAGAGACATCAAAGCAGTGGCTGAGGTTCACAGGAACAGCGTGTGGTCGGCCTTCGTCGCCTCCCTCAACCCAGAGGACGGCAGCATCTGGCACACGGTGAAGTCGTTCCTGCGCCGACGACAGCGCATACCACCAATACTGTTTGGGCAAGACGTCGTCTGCAGCCCAGACGGAAAAGCAGGTGTCCTGGCGGACCAATTCCAATTGTCATTCACCCCGGTGGACGACAATCTGGATGAAGACCACATCCAACGGGTAGCCGAGCAACTCCCAGTGTTCCTGGAGGCAAGGGACGACTGGGACGTCATTGAAGCCATCTCCAAGGCGGAGGTGGCCGCACAGCTGAAGGCGCTCAATACTAGGAAGGTCAGAGGTGCTGATGGGGTCACCAACCACCTGCTGAGGAACCTTCCAGCAAACCCCTCAGGCCAATTCGTACCGTGAGGAAGCCACTTCACAGATACAGGATTATGCAGGAATAGCAGTGTATGCTTAGCCTGCTCCCAACACTGGTGCCTTTGATTTCAGTTGTTTGATAACTTTCTCAGGCCAGCCAGTTTCCTTCAGCAGAGACTTGGTTTTTCTGTCCACCCTGTCAGTTGGATCCTGCTCTAGTGGTTTGTAAGCCGGTCCTCCAGAAGTCGCCGGATCTTCAGGTCATAGTCACCTTTCTGCAGTATGACTGTGGAGTTCCGTTTGTCTGCTGGTAATACCACTATGTTGTCATCTTCTCGTAATCTCCTGAGGGCCATCCTCTCATCTCTTGAGATGTTAGACTTAGGCGCCTGGCTCTGGTAAGGGCTCTGCATGTCGAATCTCTTCAGCTGTACATGAGGGTAGTGTGTTGACGACTAGTTCCACAGAGCTGATGAAATTGGCTACCAGTAGATCTCTAGGAGTGACAGCGAAATTTAGGCCCCTGCCAAGAACCTTCAAGGTAGCTTCATCCAGTGTTCTTTCACTCAAATTTACAACCTTGCGAGTGTCATAATTTTGTTCCACTCTCCCGTTCAGGCGTTCAAATTTTGCCAGTTGCCAACAAAACTAACGTGGTTCCATTTAAAAAAACGTAGGTTTGTGTTAAAAAAACATACTGCCGTGCATTTTTATATGGTTTGTATTAAACAATTACACTAGCCCCTCTCCTCACGTTCTGTCTGTGGAATCGGTTCGTCAGTATTTGATGTGGTTTACGAAATATATCCAGCGGTAACGTTAGGTGACTCACCCTGTGTATATATATAATATCAATCTGGTGACTCGACCGCTTGTGTTGCCATTCCAGGCAGTGTTTTCCAACAGTATAACGCTCGCACACATACAACTGTTGTAACCCAACAAGCTCTATGGGCTATCGGCATGTTGCCTTGACCTGGTCGATCACCATATCTGTCTCCAATAGGGAATATACAGAACATCATCGGACGACAACTCTACCGTTATACACAAGCAGCAGTAACCTACCTTGTATTAACCGACAAAGTGCAACAGGCGCGAAATTCCATCCCACAAACTTACATCCGGCACTTGTTCAACACAATGCATGTACGTTTGCATGGTTGCATTCAAAGTTCTGGAAGTTACACCCGTTATTATTGTACCAGCATTTCTCATTTGCAATGGCTTGTCTTGCGGTTACATTAATAACCTGTGATCTTGCAGTGTCCATCACTTACATATGTTACCTAGACAAATATGTTCCCGAAATTTCATTATTCTACATTTATTATTTTTTGATGTTGTGACTTTTTTCCTTCAATGTAGATTGAAGCACGACACAAAAGTAAAATAAAAAATGTAAATGTCGTGTGACTAGGGCCTCCCGTCGGGTAGACCGTTCGCCGGGGTGCGAGTCTTTTCGAGTTGACGCCAAGTCGGCGTCTTGCTCGTCGATTGGGGTGAAATGATGATGATCAGGACAACACAACACCCAGCCCCTGAGCGGAGAAAATCTCCGAGCCAGCAGGGGAATCGATCCCGGTCCCTTAGGATTGACATTCTGTCGCGCTGACCACGTTTTTTTTTGTTTTTTTTTTTTTTGCATTTTCTTCGTTGTTGATCGTTGTGTTTGGTCGTTGCGGACGTCACATGACATCCATTCAAGTTAGTTTGTTGATTCTCCCACTCAGTTTTTTATTACAGAGCCCAACCTGCTCTCTGACCGAACACGCTGAGCTGCCGTGCAGCCACTCAGTTACCGGGGAACGGGCAAAGGTTAAAAATATTGTACAGAATATCGAAGATATTGAGCCTGGTAGGTACGTAAAACGATGAAATTATTTGAAGTAGAATCCATCGAAAGACTGGTCACTTAAAGAAATAAATAGTGTACAATCGGTAATGCTGCCGCAGTGGTTAAGATCATGGACTCGCATTCAAAAGGAGCAGATTCAAAGCTGACTCCAGATAGGTCTTCTTTAATTTCCCTAAATCGCTTTAGATGAACTCAAGCACTTTTTGTTTTTGAGCGAAACGTGTGCTCCATCTCTACAGACTACGTTGCCGCAAAGGTGATAACCTGTAACTTTCGTTCGTACATTTGATGGAGTAGATCACGGACGTTCATTAAACTTACGGGAACTGAAGGTTTAGAAGCTCACCTTCAGACGCTTGAAACGTAGAAAACATTTGAATGGATCGAATTTTTTTTTTCATTTTATTTGCTTATCAAGGTTTTGTGGAAGCTACTTGGCTACGGAACGAATCAGTACATAGTTTACCGAACACTCAATAGAAAATTTACGAAAAAAAGTTAATGAAGAATTAATAGCAGGCGGGAAAACTGATGAGAGAGTATAAGAATGAAAAAAAAAACTGAAATTTTTTCAGTTAGTGTGAGGAACTCCAGTAGTGGACAATGTTGCATTTATAGGACAGTGTAACTATGCACACATGATGTTTTTTGGTCTGTTCTTCAGTCTAGTGACCGATTTAAAACCACACGAAGGAATGCGCAATAGGGGCAGCCATTAGTAGTTTCTGGTATTTGCTACTGTTTTTGTTGTTGTTAGACATGAGGTTGAGTTTTGAGCAACATTTCTAAATATACCTTTATGTGTTATACAGTGTATTACAGCTGAAATATTGTTAATTCTTCAGTCACAAACTGTTTGGCAAATAAAATTCTGTGTACTTTTAAAACTAGTTACATAACGTGTAAGCAGTTGAAGCAGACCATCCTTTACCTTAAAACAGGTCTTTTAGCCTGAAACATGTGATATTTGCAAATTGATACCTTTTTTAATGTCTTAACAATTTTACTTGCCCTGAGAATGAAACTTGTTACTTTCCAATAGCTTCAATTTCAAAATGTATTTAACTTGTAACTGGTTTTTGTTTCATTTCACTTTCTAATTAATTATTCATTTGCAGTAGGGTAATAATGTAACAGATACATGACTAAACACAGTACTGAAAAGATTTTTCTCGACTGCAAGGCTTTTAAATTTCTGGAGAATACTTTCGTTCCTAAATACACGACCATGTTAAGCGATGAACATGTTTTTACATTTGGAAAAGCATTAATTTTCGAGTGTAATTTTTGGAATTTCAGAAAACGACTGCAACAAACAAAAAGAGAATGTCATTATTTAAAAACTGAATACGATAGCGTATTAAACTAGAGGTGGAAGTCTGAAAAGTGTTCCGAGGTACAACTCTCTCCTCTACAGAATAGAAGGAGTGCGCCACACAAAAATCTTTCAGCTTCATTTAGAAGACAAAAGAAATAGAACAAGAACTTTTTTAAATGTTTTATGCCATTATTTAGAATATCATGACCAGATAATGGTTAGTTGGCAGGAGCCGAACAGTATTTCGGTGGCGGTGTAACACAGATGGTCGGTGTTTGATGTACTTTATTTTAGACATCCCTTAATGTAGTGGCTAGAATGCGTGCACTTGATCACGTGACATTTTGGTATATGATTCCCATCAGGTGGTCTTTTCAAATACGTTGTTTACGTAATGTCCGATACATGGTTTTTAAGTAATTAAGATGCCTGCATCTATCCCATAGACAATAATCATATTCATATAAGTGAAATGGAGCCTCAGGTGACAAGATCTTTTGGGATTTAATTCCCTTTACATTTATTTGTAGTTGCAATCCAGAGACGACTTCATCCTTGTCCATTTATGGCATGCACATGGGCATATTAGTAGCTATCTTTTATTTCTTTTTAATTCTTCCCTGTGAAGAACATGCCGTTTTCCCATACCAAGTGTCCATAAAATTTTCCTATGTGTCTTTTGGGTTAAGCACGTTTTATCATATCTATTTAACAATAGCTTTTAATACAAGAGGCGATAATTCTCTTTTGTAGCGCATAGTGAAATTGACCTCTGTCGGTCGATAGAGTATAAGGGCGATGAAAGGGCGTTGCACGTCCGTTCACGCAATTACTATATTTTTTTACACGTAAAACATGATTTGACCTATGCTGGTCATTTGCTATTACATGGCGATGAAGTGGCGTTGTTCCTTCAATCACGCATTGTTTTTAGTAATAAGATAAAAAAAAATTAAACTTGATAATATTCGTCACTCAGTGCGTGTCAGCAATAAGAAGTATATCTACATCAACTGATAAAAACACTTACTCGACCATCGGTGTACAGGTTAACCGAGATTGTTGCATTATGGTGTTTACATACTACAGTTTCGCTGTTTTATGTCGTGTGTCATCTTTCATTAATAACGATGGGTGCGTTATGCAGCATTCGTTTCGAAAGGGCCGATATATTCTAATAGTGTAAGTCGGGGTAATGTGTTCGAACTTATATAGATCCATGCATAGTTTGTTCTTACATTTTAGTCATAACCTGGTGCAGAGGCTTTATGTTTAAGATTTTCAACCTTTCTAGAAGTTATTTGTTTTAAAATATAACTGTGTTGGTCTTTTATCTTTGACATTCATGGTCTCAGTTAGACATGCGAAATGTTCCCCGCCACGTTGATTTGCAGCGGGTTATCTAGTCCTGCTTAGTTTCACGTGAGCTCCCGAGGTCCACCGCACGGCGTCCATGGAGACTTGGCGCATGCCAGAGCTTAAGTCTCGGTGGTGACTTACTACTTACGTAGCGCATTTTTAAAATATGACTACGCCTATTCAGGCTGTTTCAGTTTTATTTCTAGACCATGCCCTCTTAGACAAATGATATATATATTTTTTCCTTTATTGTTATTTAAACACCTTTACATAAGGTGAGCTGGCAGCAGCATTCTACGCTGCTCTTCAGCCACAAGTTTGACAACGAAAATACAAAGAAGACACATAAGATACTGAACAAAATGGCGGGCAAAAAACAGTAGACACAGAAACAAACAACACCAAGCCGTTCACACTCGACGAAAAACACACTAAACAACTGGCGGCACTGCGCACAAACACTGACGACGTAAACGGTACAGGTGAACGAAGGAGTGTGACGGCGAAGAACACTAAACCACAAGCAGGATGATACACACACGAGAAACTGATGGCGATCATCTCCGGCGCGCGAATGTCCACTTAACGTGTGCGAGTCCGGGGACCTGCCGAGAGGGGTAGAAGGGGGGGGGGAAGGGGAGAACAAAGATGCCAATGGCAGAGGAGACGGTAGGAGGAATGGAGGTATGGGGGTAGGGGAAGCCTGGTGGAGGAGTGGGGAGAAAGGGAGGAGGCAGGGAAGGGGGATAGAGGGAGAGAGGGTGCCCATAGGAACAAACACAGGAAGAGGGAGGGAGGATCAAAGTTGGTAGGAGGGGTAGGTGGAGGGGAGGAGGGCATCATCAGGGAGGGGGAGCTGGCGGAAGCCACCTTGAGAGAGGGTAAGGAGGGTGGAGAGATGGAGAGCAGGTGGGATGTGGAAATACAGGCGTGGCAGCGGACAGGGGTGGGAGAGGATGTGAGAGACAAGCGGCTGAGGGGGATCTAGTTTACTGGAGGTGTATAGGATCCGTATCTGTTCGAGGAAATGTAGGAGGTGGGGGAATGGAATAAGATCGTACAGGATCCACGTGGGGGAGGGGAGACGGATACGATAGGCGAGGCGGAGAGCATGGTGTTCAAGGATTTGAAGGGACTTGTAAATGGTAGGAGGGGCGGAGATCGAGGCAGGGTGGGCGTAGCAGAGGATAGGGCGGATGAGGGATTATAGGTGTGGAGGATGGTGGAGGGGTCCAGACCCAACGTACGGCCAGAAAAGAGCTCGAGAAGATGGAGCCGGGAGCGTGCCTTGGCTTGGATCGTCCAGAGGTGGGGGTCCAGGAGAGGCGACGGTCGAGGGTGACGCCCAGGTTTTTAAGGGTGGGGGTGAGAGCGATAGGACGGCCATAGATGGTGATGTAAAAATCGAGGAGGCGGAAGGAAGGGGTGGTTTTGCCGACAATGATCGGCTGGGTTTTGGAAGGACTGACCTTAAGCAACCACTGGTTGCACCAAGCGGTGAGCAGGTCAAGATGGGATTGGAGAAGGTGTTGGGAGCGCTGCAGGGTGGGGGCGAGGGCAAGGAAGGCGGTGTCATCGGCGTACTGGAGGAGGTGGATGAGGGGTGAAGGCGGCGGCATGTCCGCCGTTTACAAAAGGTACAGCAGAGGGAGAGGACGGAACCTTAGGGAACACTGGCGGAGGGGAAAAAGGTGTAGGAATCCGTGTTGTGGATGGTGACGTAGGAAGGACGTTGGGAAAGAAAGGAGCCGATCAGATGGACGTAGTTAATAGGAAGGGCGAAGGTCATAGGCTCGTTCAAGGTCAAGGGAGAGGAAGATGGCGGAGCGATGGGAATTAAGCTGTTCGGAGAGGAGATGAGTGAGGTGAAGGAGAAGGTCATCAGAAGAGAAGGACGGCCGAAAGCCACACTGGGTAACGGGAAGGAGGCGGTGCTGGCGGAGATGCTGGTGGATGCATCGGGTGAGGATGGATTCCAGGACCTTGCTGAAGACCGAGGTAAGGCTGGTGGGACGGTAGGAGGAGACGGCGGACGGCGGTTTACCAGGTTTAAGGAACATCAGGATACGGGAGGTTTTCCACAGGTCGGGGTAGTAGTCGGTGGACAGGGCTCCATTATACAGCCTGGCCAGGGTGAAGAGGAAAGAGGCAGGAGCTTCACGAAGGTGGCGATAGGTGACACGATCGTGACTAGGAGCGGTGTTGCGTTTCGTGCAGAGTGTAGCGATGAGATCCTGTGTAGTGATAGGGGACAAATTATAGATTCAGGTATATTTCTGAAGAAGGCTCAATTATTTTGGCTGAAGCCTAGATAAAGGTTGGTTTCATTACCGCAATCGAGGCTGATAGTTTCTTATTTATTTGTTTAGAAGACGTGGGGTTTATCTCTCGCTAACTTTTTCACCACTGTGCCGACTCAAAAAGTCGCCATTGTCGCGACGCATTCCCACTGCCGCGCACGCCTCCGCCTCTGTCGGTGCAGTGCGGAGATGCGGACAGCGCGGCCGCGACTGTGGCATCCTCCTAAACAAAGGGGCCGGTGCCGGCTGGAAACAGCAGCGACCGTGTGCTCCCAGCCGTGCACCTGTAAGGGGCAGCGACTGAGCCTGCTCGCCGCAGGTCACCGTTTCCACGCCCTGGCGTTCTTGTCTCCTTGGTCCGCATCATTAACAGCAGCCGATACCGTCGAGCGATCTACACTGAGACGACAGAAGTCATGGATACCTCCTGATACTGTGTCGGACGTCCTTTTGCCGGCGTAGCGCAGCATTTCGACGTGGCATGGACTCGAGAAATCGTTGGAAGTTGTAACAACAACCACTCTGTACTATTGTACATATAAGTAATTCTTTTCTACATCTACATTTATACTCCGCAAGCCACCCAAAAGTGTGTGGCGGAGGGCATTTTACGTGCCACTGTCATTACCTCCCTTTCCTGTTCCAGTCGCGTATGGTTCGCGGGAAGAACGACTGTCTGAAAGCCTCCGTGCGCGCTCTAATCTCTCTAATTTTACATTCGTGATCTCCTCGGGAGGTATAAGTAGGGGGAAGCAATATATTCGATACCTCATCCAGAAACGCACCCTCTCGAAACCTGGCGAGCAATCTACACCGCGATGCAGAGCGCCTCTCTTGCAGAGTCTGCCACTTGAGTTTATTAAACATCTCCGTAACGCTATCACGGTTACCAAATAACCCTGTGACGAAACGCGCCGCTCTTCTTTGGATCTTCTCTATCTCCTCCGTCAAACCGATCTGGTACGGATCCCACACTGATGAGCAATACTCAAGTGTAGGTCGAACGAGAGTTTTGTAAGCCACCTCCTTTGTTGATGGACTACATTTTCTAAGCACTCTCCCAATGAATCTCAACCTGGTACCCGCCTTACCAACAATTAATTTTATATGATCATTCCACTTCAAATCGTTCCGCACGCATACTCCCAGATATTTTACAGAAGTAACTGCTACCAGTGTTTGTTCCGCTATCATATAATCATACAATAAAGGATCCTTCTTTCTATGTATTCGCAATACATTACATTTGTCTATGTTAAGGGACAGTTGCCACTCCCTGCACCAAGTGCCTATCCGCTGCAGATCTTCCTCCACTTCGCTACAATTTTCTAATGCTGCAACTTCTCTGTATACTACAGCATCATCCGCGAAAAGCCACATGGAACTTCCGACACTATCTACTAAGTCTTTCATCTGATTTTACGATAAACTTGTGTAACTGATGTTCTGATTTCATTTCCTTTTGTTTCATGCCATTATTTTAAGAAAACTGTAAATAAGTTTGAATGTGAATATTAATGTTTATGTCAAATGTCAAATAATATTGTAGTAGAATTGAAATGTAACAAATGTTGAAACTGTTGTAAATTGTTTAAAATTGTAACTGTGCGTCTGGTCCATACGTAGGCAATGTGTTAGGATATGTAGAATGCAAAACCTCGGGTGAATACCCGGTCTGTCAGGGAGCGGTAAAAGGTGGATGGCAGGCGAGTGCGGGAAAATGCACGTGGGCACTGCACGGCACAACGGGCTCAGTAGTAATTGGAGTTTGGCACTGGTTTGAGCAACACCTTCTGGAGCGAGGAGGCTCTCCTGGAAGACATAGCTTCACTGAGCCTCGGGTATGCCGTTCCAACGCCCACACCGCATGGCAAAATTCCATAGGCACTAAATGGAAAAGTGTTGCGACGCTAAGAAGAATTAAAGTGCCGATACGTCAAGAGCCATAGCTGTGGTTGTATGTGTGCTCTGTGCCTCGTCATCTCGCCGCCCGCCAACCGCCGCATCGATAGTAGCAGGTTGAAACTTTTAGTACGGTATTCGTATGGATCAGAGAGTGAACTGTCCAATAATAACCTAAATTTTACCAGAACTTTCCCTGCATTTAATTATCCTCACAACTAACCTAGCCAGGGTCCTTTCCAAACGTTGTGCAATCCGAGTGTCCCGAAATGAAAATTAAAAATTGTGTTTATAATAATTATTTGCAGAACTAGCTATATTAGAATGGTGTTTAAAGAAATGATTTGTTAATGAACTAGTAAATGAATAACGAAGGTCTAACGAAGTCGAAAGATAACTTTAGTGTTGATACAGTGATGAAGATTATTATTTAGAGACAGATTTAAAGGCATTTAAATGAGCAGTAAATAGGATGAAAAGAGTGTAAGTAGGCTGTTTATGTTTTTTTATTGGTAACGCCACCTCTGTATGAAAAATCACTGGCTATGCTGTGTGCAGTCTGTGGCTAGCTTGCATTGTTGTCTGCCATTGTAGTGTTGGGCAGTGGCAGCTGGATGTGAACAGCGCGTAGCGTTGCGCAGTTGGAGGTGAGCCGCCAGCAGTGGTGGATGTGGGGAGAGAGATGGCGGAGTTTTGAAATTTGTCATGAACTGCTATATTTATATATGATGATATCAAGGTAAATACATTGTTTGTTCTCTATTAATATCTTTCATTTGCTAACTATCCCTATCAGTAGTTAGTGCCTTCCATAGTTTGAATCTTTTATTTAGCTGGCAGTAGTGGCGCTCGCTGTATTGCAGTAGCTTGAGCAGCGAAGATTTTTGTGAGGTAAGTGATTTGTGAAAGGTATAGTTTAATGTTAGTCAGGGACATTCTTTTGTAGGGAATTTTGAAAGTCAGATTGCGTTGCGCTAACAAAATATTGTGTGTCAGTTTAAGCACAGTCTTGTATAATTGTTCAGAGGGGACGTTTCAAGAGTAGTAACTTATATACTGGAAATCTTGAATGAATAATAAACTCAGCAATCTTTTTTTTTTAAAATACAGCGGTCATAACAGTTTCAGGGTCCCGCCCCCCCTCATTCATTTGAATTCTGAAGTGTTCTAAATTGGTTTGACCAGCAAAAGTTAAAGTCAATATTAAAGTCAAAATTTATCAGTGTTTTATCTTTAGCAAAATTGACATTTTGTGTGTGTGGAATGAAAGTACAATTTCTAGAGTAATCTATGTCCGATTTTAATCAGATTAACAGACAGTATAAAGTTTTGTAGTAAACATTATGGTGTGGTGTTATGTATTCATGATTTTCTATATCAGTACAGAACCTGAAACTATCAGTTCAATAGATTTTCTGGTTCTAAAATTCTTCTATATTATGCAGTGTTACAACTTGTTGTTTTGCATGAATATATACCAACTTGTACAGGGAAGAAACTCAGTTAACGCCTAATTTGGCTGGCGACCGTATTATTGTCACATTGGTAGCATCTTCTGGTTTGCTTTTGATCCATCCTGACGTGTGATTGCATTTCGAACTTACTTGACGGATCATTGTTCTTACAGAGTGGATGTAAGTTGGATTTTCCACCATTCAGGTACACGCAGTCGATATCTATGCGAAAATCCTTTCTCATAAGGTGAATCCCGCTCACTTACCATAGCACAGGCTTTAACGAGTACTGTGTCAGGGATTAAAAAGTTCCTTGCAGAACTATTATGCCATGCTACCTCTATAGCAGCGAAAGTGTTGCCGGTGCAGGATTTTGTGCAGCAACTGACCTCTCGATTACGTCCCATAAATGTTCGATGGGATTCGTGTTCGGCGAACTGGGTGGTCAAATTATTCTCTCGAATTGTCCAACATGTTCTTCAATCACGAACAACTGTGACTCGCTCACATGGCCCATTGTCATCCACAAAAATTCCATGGTTGTTTGGAAATATGAAGTCCGTGAATCGCTGCAAATGGTCTCCATGCAGCCGAACAGAACGATTTCCAGTCAATGATCGAATCAGTTGTATCAGCGGCCGCAGTCCATTGCAAGAAAACACAGCCCACTCTATTATGGAGCCATCGCCAGCTTGCACAGTACCTTGTTGACAACACGGATTCGGGAGGACGACGGGGCAATCCCGCGTCCGGCCATCCTGATTAAGGTTTTCCGTGATTTCCATAAATCGCTCCAGGCAAATGCCGGGATGGTTCCTTTGAAAGGGCACGGCCGACTTCCTTCCCCATCCTTCCCGAATCCGATAACACCGGTGACCTCGCTGTCTGGTCTCCTTCCCCAAACAACCCAACAACACGGATCCGTGGCTTTGTGGGGTCTGCAACCCACTCGAACCCTACCATCTGCTCTCACCAACCGAAATAGGGATTCACGCGACCAGGCCACGGTTTTTCAGTCATCTGGGGCCCAACCGATAAGACCACGATCTCTGGAGAGGCGCAGCAGGCGGCGTCGTTCTGTCAGCAAAGGCACTCGCGTCGGTCGTCTGCTGCCATAGCCCACTAACGCCAGATTTCACTGCACTGTCCTAATGGATGCTTTCGTCGCACGTCCCACATCGATACCTGTGGTTATTTCACGCACTGTTGTTTGTTAGCACTGGAAACTTTACGGAGACACCACTGCTCTCTGTAGTTAAGTGAAGGCCGTGGCCACTGCTTTGTCCGTGGTGATAGGTAACGCCTGAAATGTGGTGTTCTTGACACTGTTGGTCTCCAAGTGGAATGTCCCACGCATCTAACTTCAACTACCAATCCGTGTTCAAAGTCAGTTAACTTCCGTCGTGCGCCCACAGACACGTCGGAAATCTTTGACAGGAAACACCTCAGTACAAATGAGGGCTCCGCCAATGCACTGCCCTTCCATACTTTTTGTACGCGGTACTATCGCCATCTGTGTATGTGCCTACTGCTGTCCCATGAGTTTTGTCACCAGTGTAATGTGCTAAGATTGTTACATTCAACTTTTGTCGCCTGGCTCCCTTAAGGTCTCCGACGGTTCTCTGTCCGAAGTTGTGGGACCCCGGTGTACCTCACTATCTGTGCAGAAATTCTGGGTGGCTTTGGTTATTATTCACAATCCAGCTGGTGCCGTTAGCTTTAGCAAGGTTGATTTTCTCAAGAGTTTATGAGCACGGTCGCTCCAGTGTCGTTGGTTTGCTGTGCGTAACTGGCGATTAGTTAGATCACAGTTCATGAACAGTATTGTGTAGCTATTATTTGTCTTTGAAATTTTGTATTTGTGGGCATCCACAGCCTCCAGATATTTAGTAAACATAAACATGGTCCGTAGTGGACCGCAAAGTCATTTTTATTTAATCGTGCGATTAGCTAATTTTGACTACTTGTCATTGTCAAAAGTGGTTCACATGCCTCTAAGCACTATGGGACTTAACATCTGAGGTCATCAATCCCCTACACTTAGAACTACTTAAACCTAACTAACCTAAGGACATCACACACATCCATGCCGGTAGCAGGATTCGAACCTGCGACCGTAGCAGCAGGGCGCTTCCGGACAGAAGCGCCTAGAACCGCTCGGCCACAACGGACGGGTTGTCATTGTCTAGTACTTGTAAAACCAACATGGAAAGGCATAACATTGTCTGTATACATCGCCATGTATAAATAACACTCTACTCATCTCGCATTAAGACAAATCATTACTGCACAAATTTCTTACAACCACAAGATAACTGACAGCAGCTGGTAATTTGTTGTCACAGATTCATATTCACTCAAAGACTTTATGACTCTGGATAGCACGTAGCATAGGCATGTAGCATATATTGCTGGCGAGCCAGACTCACTTTATGTCATGTATAGAAACGGTCAGCGACCAAAACATATATTACAGATATACAAATGGATATAAAATATTATATATAGTACGTGGGTTATCACCGAGAAAAATACATTATTTTAAGCGTCATGCTGTAAGTCATGAAGTACTTGACGTTCCCAATAATGAATGATACATTTCATAACGCAGGTGGCATTTGGTAACCAGCCTTTCGCCCATTGCATATTGGCTGTTACTTAAAATTCCGTGGCTTATCTTTCCGCACAAATAGCGAGGTCTGGCTTCTGTGTGTCTAGAAACAGATTTCAGATAGTTTTGACTTACGATATAAGGCAATCATTATACCTGGCACGCTGGCAGTTGATGCAGTATCCTATTTCTATTGTTTGTGGAATTTTGCGCATACCTCATGTATATTTTTGCTAATATGATTTTTAAAATAATTTCGTTTGGCCGGTGATATGCCATGTGCTGTGTATGCCCTTAATGTATTTTTCGTCTCTATCCGTTTTTATACATGTCACAAACTAAGTCTGGCACGTCAGCAGTATATGTAACGTGCCTATGGCATGTGCTGCTGAGAGTCTTAAAATCTTTGGAATAATATGAATCTGTGACAACAAATTACCAGCTGCTGTCATTTACCATGTGGTTGGTTGTAAGAAATTTGTGCAGTAATGTTTCATCTTATTGTGAGGTCGTAGTGTTATTTATACATGGTGATGTATGCAGACAATGTAGTGCTTTTCCATGTTGGTTTTACATCTTCTTGAGAATGACAAGTAGTCGAAATTAGCTAATCGAACGGTTAAATAAAAATCACAGTACAGTCTATTACGGATCATGTTTACGTTGTGAGATTTAAAACTTTCCCGGCGTACATAATGTTCCATAGAATTTCGGAAGAATTGCCGGATGTTTGCAACTTCCTGCCACAATATTTCGGCGTAGAGTCTTCTAGCCATCTGCAGGCGATACTGGCGAAAACGCACTGAGCTCTGGTATTTAAGGCCTCTCCGGCACATGAGTGGTGGATTCACTTGGCGTTGCGCGTGCGCTGCTTGAGGGCGCTCGATTCTGCTGCGCCGCGCGAGCACCGTGGTGAAAACTTGCCGCATCGGTATCAATTCGATTGTCTTCCCGCGGTTCCATCACAGAACTATGCCGGATACGGAGGACACGAAGTTTATCAATGATTGGATTCCATGCCGAATACAATTGAAAACTTCCGTCTCGATTAATAAGGGACTCACTGTCGAACACTCGCATTTCCACGGATTCATTAATTATAGAACTACAAAAGTTAGACGTATGGGCCATAATTTTTGTCTCAATGTAATTCATGACATGACCAGTGGATGGCAGACTTACAAGGCTGAAGAAAGCGAGTATGCAGCTGATGTTCTACAATGCGTTCCTGCACAGCACGCGTCGTTTGCCCTATATAGTATTTGCCGCATTCATGCGGAATCCTGTAAACACCTGCCTTGCGCAGCTCTAGGTCGTCTTTGACAGATCCCAACAGTGACTCAATTTTCGCAGGAGGGCGAAAGATTGCTTACACTTCGTATTTTCTTAGTTTTCTGCCTATTCGCGCTGAAATATTACCAATATATGATAAATAGGCAGTCGTTTTAAAGGCCTCTTCCTCTTCTTTGCTCCGACGTTTACAGGTCTGCAGCGCTCTTTCAACTTGCTGGGACGAACACCCATCCTTCAGAAATACAGTCTGCAGGTGCTCCAGTTCCGCTTGCAAACTATCGGTGTCAGAGATGACGTGGGCTCGGTGAATCACCATCTTCAAAACACCTATCGTTTGTGCGGGATGGTGGCAACTAGCGGTTTGCAAGTAAATTTCTGTGTGAGTGGGCTTTCTATATACTGAATGAGCAAGTGTGCTATCGCTCTTACGTCGCACCAAGACGTCTAAAAACGGCAGGCAACCCTCCTTTTCCAGTTCCATAGTAAATTTTATGTTTTTGTGTATGGAGTTCAGATGTTATAGGAACTCTCGTAAGCGATCCAAACCATGAGGCCAAACTATAAAAGTATCATCAACATATCGCCAAAATACTGTTGGCTTAAAGGTGGCTGGGGCAAGAGCTCGCTCCTCAAAATCTTCCATAAAAAGATTGGCCACCAGGGGAGACATAGGACTCCCCATGGCGACACCGTCTGATTGCTCATAAAATTCGTTGTTAAACAGAAAATATGTAGAGGATGTGCTAAATACCAGAGCTCAGTGCGTCTTCGCCAGTAGCATCTGAAGATGGCCAGAAGACTCTGCGCCGAAATATTGTGGCAGGAAGTTACAAACATCCGGCAGTTGCCCGAAATTTTGTGGAACTTGTTTACGTATATTATTATTTACCTTTAGATTTTGTTAAGGAATAACTGTGTTGATTAGTGTTGATGTTTGTCTGCGTACTTAAAATTTTGGCGGAGTTTAATGCCACTCATTCCTCTGGCAGTATTTTCCATACATGGATACTCGTGGATTTATGGATTATGCGTTCTACGCTGGCAGTTATGTTAAAGAGGTTATTATTGTAGTTAAGGTGCTCTTTGCTACGACTATTTTAGCTTACGTTCTTGTATCTCCAGAACAAATTGTCAAGGTGTATGTATGCAGTTGTTCAAAATTTTATTTGGTGTTTCATTGTAACATCGTCGTGATTAAACGAGGCATTTCAGTTTATGAATATTACTGCGTTTTTGTGACAGTACGTTGTGTTAGCAAACTGTTTCTCATGAAATAGAGTTTGGAAGAAATGAATCAGACGCACTTCGAACAAGCCCAGGGGCAGTCTTATACATACATCTACACATTGATCTTGCCAAAAGCCGAGAAGCGATTTTTCTTAGTGTTTTAGCCCACTGGGGCACTCTGGGATGCTCTCTGGGTCACTCTGGGATACTCTCTGGGAACTCTGGGAATCTCTCTGTTCTAGATTATGAATGTCATATTGCTATTGTGTTTGGGTTTATTGTTTATTTTTAATTTATTGATCAGTTTATAGTTGCGAAGCATCCTTATTTATCTCGTGAGATTTTTTTTTTAAAAAGTGTACTTACTATTTTATTTACATTTCTTATCTTTTACATCTATTAATTATTTGTTTTCTATTATTTATTATCAATCTATGGGTTGCAGGGGTACTGACCCCTGGGGAGGTGGGTGGGTGTTTATGCATGGCTGTGTTGATTTAGCCGCTGCAGCTGTATAAGGCGGGTGACCTTAGGGTAGTTAGGTTTAAATAGTTCTAAGTGTAGGGGATTGATGACCTCAGACGCACCTCGAACAAGCCCAGGGGCAGTCAACTTTTTTTTTTACCTACCGCGCACTTTTGTATCTTTGTTCGTAATAAAATTTTCGAATCTCCCACAAGTTCCTCAGTAATGTTTGTTTATAACGTAGGGAAGGTACTTCACTTTACGAAATTTATAAACCGTCTGAGGTGTGGGGTTGATCTGTTAATCTGTTATTCTGCGCAACAGATTAATCTGAGATGTACCCTTTACCCTGTGGCTCCTGCAAGATGCAATTTCCACGCCCACACTACTACAGAAGTCAGAGAGACGATCCTAACGATCTAAAGAGAAATGCCTGAAAAACTTTCAGCAATAAATATCTTCTGGAGTCGTCCGCTGTAAGGAAGTGACACAAAAATTCACCAAATTTCTTACGTAACTAGTGGAGTACTTGGGTACTGGAGTAGTGCTAGTTATTGTAAGGAAAACATGAAACTAACGAAAGTTATTATTTATTTTGCAAAAATTCTGAAAAATCATAATGGCACTTTTAGTTATGAATTGAACAAGTTATATCCTGTTTTTTTTTTTTTCGGAATGTGAAGTTACCTCTCAAGGATAGGATTCGCTAATGAAATTTCTATATAAAGTTGAAGATGGTTGTTGACTTGGCAGAATGGCTGAAAGGCACACCTACTCAACTTGAATAATTATCTTTTAGAATGTTGATAGGTACGGTCAATGCTGTCGCATGTGAAATGCAGTGAAGTGTACTGTTGTGGAGGAAATGTGGGGCTCGCAATAGCTGTAGTGCACAATACCGGAAGCTGCGATGACTGCTGTCTGCGCTGCTCGCTGGTGACAAATAAGATAACTCTCGTTCTATCTGGATTGACCTTCGCCAATCAAACTCTCCCTACACCTTGATGAAGTCAAGGATTCCTATTCGCTCCTAGTCTAACTATTGGCGTGGTACACCGGTCAGATAACCAGTCCACTGTGATGCCACTCAAAATTCGCTCACAGGCGTTTAACTATAACCCTATCCATTCACTCGGCACAAGAGTGTCGGCGAACACAGTGAACAACGCTTAATCGCAAAAACTCAGTATAGAGTAGCACTTCGATTCGCTCTCGACAGAGGTGCTCTCCCAGTGAAGTACTGAGGAGAGACTTGTTCCTCGTTCCAAGAGCGACAACAGAACAGCGCCTCTCCATGCCAGACGTGAAGGGGTATATCTTTCGGTCTCTTCCATTATTCCTTCAGCTCAAGGCGTCAGATATATCGTCTGCCAATCAGCATTGCTCTTCTAAAACGGGAGAATGACGTTTCATTTAAGGCGACCAATCCGGAAACCTGTAGCATTGGCGTTTGGCGTTTGCTGTCTCCCTGTGAAAATCTCTGAAACTGCGTGCTATGTGTAAAGAATGCGTAGGCTGGCCACTCCCACACAGTGTAGCGGAATTTGCTTTTAAGTTGAACATGGGGTTGTTCCCCCCTTTCACTTGGGCCCACGCTGTCCGCTACATGGGCGGTCACCGGCCGACATAGGCTGGGTCGCCCTCTGAAGGGACCGGCATCCTGTCGTGCGGTTTCTCTCCCAAACTAAAAGCTTCTGTGACCGTCGTGTCTGGAATGTATGTTTGTACGCCAGCCTCGAGTATTTCAACCCTGGTGCACTTACTTGTTAATTGCATATCGTTTACATGAATTCATAAAACATTGGCTTTATCTTACCGAGTTTGGGTTCAAATGAAGTGTCTTGATGTGCGGAATGTGATTGTGAGGGCGGAATATGTAAGCAATGAATGTCAGGAGACCACGATGTCTTACAACTGGAGTTTCAGCAAGTTCAAGCATCTAATGATGATTTTATGACTTTTCGTCAAAATTTTACGAAAAAGCCAATGAAAACTTTTTAAACGCCTGCAGCCTATCGCCTGTCATGAGAGCAAGAACGCCCAGTAGTCGGCTATAGGGCACAGGTTGACTACAGCTGACCTGCCACTCATTTAAGTTGTATCGCCAGTGGGAACCTATTGAAAATTAAACGTGCTGAATTGCTCATGTAGTGTTTGTTTCCTTTAATGAGTCAATAAGAAATCGCATGATGCATTCTGTGCCTACAAGCATGGCAGATTTATAGCTCCGAGACACCTGACAAACGGCACACACGTTGACGAACTGACTCCTAAGATCATATCTTCTCCCAGTCTTGAAGCTAAATGAAACGGGAAGAAAGTAATGATGAACGTCGAAAGGAGGACGAGACAGTTGTCGGAGTCCTCCAGTTCTCATTTTCGAGCACTTGTTGGCGGCGTGGCAGAGAGCAGGCGCATCCATCACGTCTGAGACGGTGCGCTGTTTTTCTGAGGTCAGGCGGATTCGCCTGGTTGCTCGCCCGCCCCTGCGGTAGCCACCGCCAGCTGCCGCGTCTGGGAAAGCGGCCAGCGGGCACTGTTGCTGCAGCAGGGCCAGCCGCGGCCGCAGCCGCCGGCGGGACAAAGGCCCGCCGCGCCACCGCATTGTGCTGCGATCAATTAGCAGCCAATTGGCGGGCCTTTTGTCCCGGCGCCGGCTAACGACCAGCTGCTGGTCGCCCAACCGTCTGGCGAAGCACCGACGCCTCGGCAGCCAGGGAGCCACCTAGATTCCCAACAAGCACCAGCAGATGATTCTCATCCACAGAGCACATCCGTCATATGCTAAAACCCGCCTCACACGGAGCAAGGTTCGCCGCAAGTTTGCGAGATGGCGTGCATGCCTGCCGGCTTTTAGGGAAAGGAGCCGGCTATCTTCCATGCCGTAGCTCTCCCACGGTGCAAGATCGGCAGCTACTTGTGTTGTGATCAGCTGCATGTTGTATCGAACGAAGATGGCTGCTTCAGGTACAGATGTTCAGAGCAAACTGGCGTTATTAGCTGTTTTGGTGCTAAACGATGCAGAAATGCATGCTAATGGCAGAAGATGATGGGAAGAATTGACGAAAAACTGGATTAAGAGGGGAAACGCTGGAAAAGGTGTGCTGTCCATGCTTCATAAAGAGTTGAGGTTAGTTCGCATAACACCTACTTTTGTTTGAAAAGTATCACCATTTCATTACTGTTTGACTTTATAAATATACGAATAATGGCTGTTATATACGACTTTATTTTATAGGATAGAAGATCGTACATCCTTAGCAAATTTTATACGAATGGATGTATTGGTATTTGAAGAACTGATTTGTATGGTTTCGCCTACTGATTCAGAAGAAAGGTACATCGTAATCCATTACCATTCAAGATTATGAGCTTTCAAAAATCGGGTGAATATTCAGTGTGATATTTCTTGGAAATAGTCTTAACTGTGACCGATTTTCGCAAGTAGTAGGTTTCCACATTCAACACAAAATTGATAGTTTTGTACTTACGTCGCTCATCCCAGTGCCACTGCTTTTCTGTGATTTTACTTTGGCGTGCTCCACTTTAAACTGAGCACGTAAATTATGCATTTTGCTGTAGCACTCCTTGCTCGTCGTATATGGTGGAACAAGACACACGGCACTTGCAACACTTTCGAGTGCGTCTGCACGCAAGTGTTTATTATAATAGTTTGCGCTTTTCACGACGTACAGACACTGTTCTTCCCTATAAGTACATATCAATGCTTCAACCGCTTCCTTGGACCACTGCGGTGCCATTATTTAATAATTATAAGAAGTTCCTACCGCACCTCACAACAGCAGAAAAGCGACTAATCACCAAAGGCTTCCCGCCCAAGCTTTCCGCGCCTGACGTCACAAATGAAACGTTTCATGATTGGCCAACGCAGGTAGCACGCAGGGAACCTTACAAGAAAAATAGCGCCGGACCTATCCTGGAAATCTTACAAGGTCCCCAGCAAGGTAGCCCGCTAGCAGACGACACGGCCCGCAAGGTAGCCGTCGCGCGAGCCACCAAGGAAACTTACAGCGAATCTTGCTCCGTGTGAGACGGCCTTAAGGCTGGGAGCCGCTGTAAGCTACCAAGATGAAAGCTGTATAGGTGAGGTGACAAATGTGACTGGATACTCCTAATATCGTGTCGGGACTTCTTTTGCCCAATGTAGTGCAGCGTGAACTTCCCCTACACAAATATTGAGCCATTCTGCCTCTATAGCCGTCCACAATCGCGAAAGTTTTGCCGGTACAGGATTTACACTATTGACCATTAAAATTGTTACACCAAGAAGAAATGCAAATGATAAACAGGTATTCATTGGACAAATATATTATACTAGAACTGACATGTTATTACATTTTCACGCAATTTGGGTGCATAGATCCCGAGAATTCAGTACCCAGAACAACCACCTCTGGCCGTAATAACTTCCTTGATACGCCTGGGCATTGAGTCAAACAGAGCTTGCACGGTGTGTAAAGGTACAGCTGCCCATGCAGCTTCAATGCGATACCACTGTTCATCAAGAGTAGTGACTGGCTTATTGTGACGAGCCAGTTGCTCGGTCACCATTGACCAGACGTTTTCATGTGGTGAGAGATCTGGAGAATGTGCTGGCCAGGGCAGCAGTCGAACATTTTTGTATCCAGAAAGGCCCGTACAGGACCTGCAACATGCGGTCGTGCATTATCCTGCTGAAATGTAGGGTTTCGCAGTGATGGAATGAAGCGTAGAGCCACGGGTCGTAACACATCTGAAATGTAACGTCCACTGTTCAAAGTGCCGTCAATGCGAACGTGACCGAGACGTGTAACCAGTGGCACCCCGTACCATCACGCCGGGTGATACGCCAATATAGCAATGACGAATACACGCTCCAATGTGCGTTCACCGCGATGTCGCCAAACACGGATGCGACCATCATGATGCTGTAAACAGAACCTGGATTCATCCGAAAAAATGACGTTTTGACATTCGTGCACCCAGATTCATCGTTGAGTACACCACCTACATCTACATCTACATCTACATGACTACTCTGCAATTCACATTCAAGTGCTTGGCAGAGGGTTCGTCGAACCACAATCATACTATCTCTCTACCATTCCACTCCCGAACAGCGCGCGGGAAAAACGAACACCTAAACCTTTCTGTTCGAGCTCTGATTTCTCTTATTTTATTTTGATTATCATTCCTAATTATGTAGGTTGAGCTCAACAAAATATTTTCGCATTCGGAAGAGAAAGTTGGTGACTGAAATTTTGTAAATAGATCTCGCCGCGACGAGAAACGTCTTTGCTGTAAAGACTTCCATCCCAATTCGCGTATCATATCTGCCACACTCTCTCCCCTACTACGTGATAATACATAACGAGCTGCCCTTTTTTGCACCCTTTCGATGTCCTCCGTCAATCCCACCTGGTAAGGATCCCACACCGCGCAGCAATATTCTAACAGAGGACGAACAGTGTAGTGTAAGCTGTCTCTTTAGTGGACTAGTTGCATCTTCTAAGTGTCCTGCCAGTGAAACGCAACCTTTGGCTCGCCTTCCCCACAATATTATCTATGTGGTCTTTCCAACTGAAGTTGTTCGTAATTTTAACACCCGGGTACTTAGTTGAATTGACAGCCTTGAGAATTGTACTATTTATCGAGTAATCGAATTCCAACGGATCTCTTTTGGAACTCATGTGGATCACCTCACACTTTTCGTTATTTAGCGTCAACTGCCACCTGTCACACCATACAGCAATCTTTTCTAAATCGCTTTGCAACATACTGGTCGACTTTACTAGACGGTAAATTACAGCATCATCTGCGAACAACCTAAGAGAACTGCTCAGATTGTCACCCAGGTCGTTTATATAGATCAGGAACAGCAGAGGTCCCAGGACGCTTCCCTGGGGAACACCTGATATCACTTCAGTCTTACTCGATGATTTACCGTCTATTACTACGACCTGCGACCTTCCTGACAGGAAATCACGAATCCAGTCGCACAACTGAGACGATACCCCATAGGCCCGCAGCTTGATTAGAAGTCGCTTGTGAGGAACGGTGTCAAAAGCTTTCCGGAAATCTAGAAATACGGAATCAACTTGAGATCCCCTGTCGATAGCGGCCATTACTTCGTGCGAATAAAGAGCTAGCTGCGTTGCACAAGAACGATGTTTTCTGAAACCATGCTGATTACGTATCAATAGATCGTTCCCTTCGAGGTGATTCATAATGTTTGAATACAATATATGGTCCAAAACCCTACTGCAAACCGACGTCAATGATATAGGTCTGTAGTTAGATGGATTACTCCTACTACCCTTCTTAAACACTGGTGCGACCTGCGCAATTTTCCAGTCTGTAGGTACAGACCTATCGATGAGCGAGCGGTTGTATATGATTGCTAAGTAGGGAGCTATTGTATCAGCGTAATCTGAAAGGAACCTAATCGGTATAGAATCTGGACCTGAAGACTTGCCCGTATCAAGCGATTTGAGTTGCTTCGCAACCCCTAAAGTATCTTCTTCTAAGAAACTCATGCTAGCAGCTGTTCGTGTTTCAAATTCTGGAATATTCCATTCATCTTCCCTGGTGAAGGAATTTCGGAAAACTGCGTTCAATAACTCCGCTTTAGCGGCACAGTCGTCGGTAACAGTACCATCGGCACTGCGCAGCGAAGGTATTGACTGCGTCTTGCCGCTTGTGTACTTTACATACGACCAGAATTTCTTCGGATTTTCTACCAAATTTCGAGACAATGTTTCGTTGTGGAACCTATTAAAGGCATCTCGCATTGAAGCCCGCGCCAAATTTCGCGCGTCTGTAAATTTTAGCCAATCTTCGGGATTTCGCGTTCTTCTGAACTTCGCATGCTTTTTCCGTTGCCTCTGCAACAGAGTTCGGACCTGTTTTGTGTACCACGGGGGATCAGTTCCATCTCTTACCAATTTATGAGGTATGAATCAATTGCTGTTGCTACTATATCTTTGAATTTGAGCCACATCTCGTCTACATTTGCATAGTCAGTTCGGAAGGAATGGAGATTGTCTCTTAGGAAGGCTTCTAGTGACACTTTACCCGTTTTTTTAAATAAAATTATTTTGCGTTTGTTTCTGGTGGATTTGGAAGAAACGGTATTGAGCCTAGCTATAACGACCTTGTGATCACTAATCCCTGTATCAGTCATGATGCTCTCTATCAGCTCTGGATTGTTTGTGGCTAAGAGGTCACCCACAAAAATCCGATCGTTGTTTGGGAACACGAGGTCCACGAATGGCTTCAAATGGTCTCCCAGTAGCCGAACATAACAATTTCCAGTCAATGATCGGTTCAGATGGACCAGAGGACCCAGCCCATTCCATGTAAACACGGTGTAAGGGGTTCACCACCCTGCTGAAGCAAATGTAATCTCGATGTATTGCTCACTTTCTAGAACGACAATTCACAGACGCTGCCTAAGACATAAGATATCTTTGCTCCTGTTGAAAGAGAGCTGCAATAGAGTTGCAGGTGAGAGCAGTCTCTGTTGCAGTTGCAGTCGCTCGTTGCTACAGTGTAGTTGTAGCCTGTCGTTGGTACAGCGCAGTTTACAGTTAGGAGTTGTTAAAGTCACAGTGCAAAACAAATGGTAAAATTTTATTATACGGAACTGAATAATAATTGTGATCAGCCGCAGAGGTAAATTATACCATGGAATTAGATGATGATGAACAAATGAATAATTGTTAATATAATGAAAAATCAAAAGCGTAATTAAGTCAACCATCTATTGTAAGGTAAATTTTATTATTTTTATTGGCATGCGCGTAGTTAAGTCATTTGTCTGAGATGTTAATATGAACTTGTTTCAATCTTTAGAGAATGAGATTTTCACTCTGCAGCGGAGTGTGCGCTGATATGACACTTCCTGACAGATTAAAACTGTGTGCCGGACCGAGACTCGAACTCGGGACCTTTGCCTTTCGCGGGCAAGAGCTCAACCATCTGAGCTACTCAAGCATGACTCACGCCCCGTCCTGACTCATTGTTTCAATCTTTTCTTTTGTGATTCGCCAGCACCAGTTGACCCAGATTTTTAATATATTCAATTTTCCCGTGTAATGGAGTGTAGATGTTTATCAATAACGTAAGAAATTTTCAGAATATAATTGTTTTTACCAGTCAACTATAAAAGTATATTTCCCCATAAGTCATTGCCAGTCCCGATCCAGTCATTTATCTAAATTAAAATAATCCAAAATTTTTGTCAGATCGTACTCACGTGCTCTTTAGTTATCAGACGACCAGCTGTGCAGCTGTGTCACTAAGTAAAGTCAGTTTTTCCCGTAATTCAAATCTCAGACAAATGTTGTCCACTATTAGTAGATAGGCCAGCATTGCACTAAGCTGTGCCATTTACGAGTAGATATATAGACAGCGTTATCCGGCGACACAATCACGAGGTAAGAATTTTTTCAGTTTATTTCTCACGGGCAGATTCAGATTGATTGCACAGGGCCATAGCGTAGCGCTACTTGCGTCAAAATTTATCAGTTTTTCGTGAGTTAAGATTTATCAGTTCTCATACGTCAGAATTTAGTTATCCAAATTTAATTATTTTTATTTTCTGTTCGGGAAGGTTACACATCATTATTTTTATATTTTTTTTATTTATACGGGAAGGTTACAACGCCCCACACCATTGTGGAACAACCACCAGCTTGCATAGTGCATTGTTAACAACTTGAATCTGTGGCTTCGTTAGGTCTGCGCGACACTCAAACTGTACCATCAGCTCTTACCCTCTGAGTTCGTGAGTCACCTGACCAGGCCACAGTTTTCCAGTAGTCCAGGGTCCAACCAACACGGTCACAAGCCCGGGAGAGGCGCTGAAGGCGATATCCTGCTGTTAGGAAAGGCATTCGCGCTTATCCTGTGCTGCCATAGTCCATTAAGGGGCTCCGGAAAGGCTCAAAATCATGAAAAGTTCAATTTTTACTTTTTTGCGTTTTCTGAATCTGCAGACTATTACCTTTTAATAGATATATAATTTATTCAATTCCGAAGACTACAACTATTTTTAAATTTTTTTTGAAATGTGTTCTACATGGGCGTGACCCACTGTGGCGCTGTTAAACTGCTGTCAAATGGTGTTATTATTAACGTCCGTGTTCATCAGGTACATTTTAGTGATGTGAGATAAAGTATGTGTTGTGGCTAACCTGTGATGGTGTGATTGTCGATTGTTTCATGTTTATTTACTCTGTCGTTATCTCGAAAATATTCGTAATTAATTCTGTTTCTTGAGTCTCTGTTTTGTTGAAGTATAATAATGAGTAAAAGTAAAGTTATTAGAAATACTCTGAAGGCTTTTAAGAAAAGGAGAAATGTTGGAAAGCCAAAGGTATGTGTTATTACTGTAAACAATAAAGACGATAACCAAGTGAGTGAACCTAACCTCTCAAGTACACCTGCCCATAGCAGTCAAAGTGGGAAAGAAAAATACTTCACAGAAGAAGCTTGATTCAATGAGTGAAAACTATGAATGTTTTATGGGCGAATCGGATGTGAATGAAATATTTGATATGTCGGTTCTCAAAGGAATTTTTTCAAACTGTGTAAGATGTATTCATTGTAGTGAAGTTGGTCTGGAACTCTCCATAATAAAGCACGTAGGACTTGCTAGTGAAACACAACTGAAATGTGATAAGTGTTCATACATGACCACCTTTTGGAACAGTGTTACAGTAACTGCAACTGAAGAAAATGGTAGCAAAATCTACGAACACAACAACGAGCGATGCTTGCTTTAGACAAGGAACGCCTTCGGGCTGCAGACAGGGCTGTAAAGAGTCTAGAAATACAAGCAAGAGTAAACAGGAGGAGGAACAAGAGGAAGCTGGAGGAGGAGTTTGCAGAGGATGAAGATAATCCATCCTATGGACCTGGAATGCACTAAAAAGTTAATCCAATCTTTGTCGCTCGATTCCCAAAACTTTTATTTTCTCATACTAATTACATGTTTTCTAAGGATCTTCCAAACATATTTGTTTCAAACTTTCAGTAAATGTTACACAGCACCTTCTGCATAATTTAACACAGCCTTTTTCGAAAAAACTGTATATTTTTGAATATATAAATAAAAAATTGCAAAAAAATGTTGTGAATTTTCATTACAATTGAAAAAAAATCATCTTTAATAACTGAACTAAAATTTTGTAAAATCCCTGTGATAAGTTGTAGCCCATATTCCAATAAATAATCTGTAAAAAGTTCAACTTCCTACCTCAAATACTTTGTGAGGAAAGATGTAATTTATAAGCGTTATTTTAACATTGCAAGTATAGGGCGTTCCGGAGCCCCTTAACGCCAGATTTCGCAGCACGTTGTGACGGATACGTTCGTCTTACGTCCGACATTGATTTCGGCAGTAATTTCACGCAGTGTCGTTTGCCTGCTAACACTGACAATTCTATGCAAACGGCGCTGCTCTGGGTCGTTAAGTGGAGGCTGTCGTCCACAGCATTGTCTGTGGCGAGAAGCAATGCTTGAAGTTTGGTATTCTCGGCGCACCCTTGACAGTTTCGACCTCAGCATACTGAATTGCCTAACGATTTTCGAAATGGAATGTCGCATGGAATGTCTAGCTTCAACTACCATTCCGCGTTCAAAGTCTATTAACTCCCGTCGCGTTGCGATAACCCCGTCGGAAACTTTTTCACACGAGTCATTTGAGTACGAGTGACAGTTCAACCAATTAACTGCCCTTTTATACGTCGTGTACGCAACACTACGGCCCTCTATGTATGAGAATACCTCTGTCCAATTACTTTTGCACCCCAATGTGTGTCAAATCAATACCAGGCACGGGCTAACTCCCATGGCCCTCGGTACCTGATTATCAAACTTAAACTCGTGACGCGATAGCTGCGTTCCTAGCTCATAAAGTCAAAATTATCCGTGACATTAACGTTCATGGGCCAACGCGCTGACATGGATGGCACCCGTTTCCCAAAACGCTGCGCAGGAGACCGGGCCTGTAAACACGCGTATTTAGTACATTCATTTTATGTTCAACGCTTCTTCAGATGTTTACATTTTTTTACGCTCGTGAACATTGTTTCTTTACTTATTTCCACAACAGCTATCTTAAACTTTTGTTGGGAGAATTTAGCCAGCCGCTAATAAAGAAACAATATTCACGACACACAAATAAATGTAAACACCTGAAGATGGGATGCTAGGCACCTTCAAATATCATCATGGGAAATGAACACCTAAAGAAGCGACTGGTTGCAGCTAATTCATTATACATTACCATCGATTTCAATTTTAATTTCAATTGTCCTGTAATCTGCTGTTAGCAAGGTGATTCGCAGAAGCCGACAGCTGTGGCCGAACGGTTCTAGGCGCTTCAGTCTGGAACCGCGCGGCTGCTACGGGCGCAGGTTCGAATACTGCCTCGGGCATGGATGTGTGTGATGTCCTTAGGTTAGTTAGGTGTAAGTAGTTCTACCTCTAGGGGACTGATGACCTCAGGTGTTAAGTCCCTTAGTGCGTAGAGCCATTTTTTGATTCGTAGAAAACTGGCTTTCCATATTATATTCCTTAACAACAGACAGTGAGTGACTACACAACAAGGAAACACAATCATCTTTGTACATGGTTAAGAAACAGTCAACTACTCATATCTCCTTGAATTGATCATACTCAGCATGTGCCTTTCTCTTCTTAATGCCAGTCATATTGCAAATAAACCAAGTAAAAATGCATGGAAATACATCCACGGAATTAACAATCAACTAACACAGAACTTTACTCGCGAACTGACAACCGACGTCTGGTTTCTTCAGTAAGCATGGCTTATGCTGTCTTTGTTCAAATCGGAAAATTTCACAAGTAGTCGCTAATTTTCGTGCCATTCTAGCCTACTACCAACGACTGCGATCTATCAGTGTGTAACACAGATGCAAGCAGTAAGCTATAAACAACGTGTGCGTTTGTTGTCACCACTAATCCAGAAGCGAAATACTTCTCAGAATGGTTCAAATGGCCCTAAGCACTATGGGACTTAACATATGACGTCATGAGTCCCTTAGACCTAGAACTACTTAAACCTAACCAACCTAAGAACATCACACACATCCATGCCCGATGCAGGATTCAAACCTGCGACCGAAGCAGCAGCGCGGTTCCGGACTGAAGCACCTAGAACCGCTTGGTCACAACGGCCGGCGAAAATACTACTCCCCGCTTCCCTTCAAGGTTTCCCCCACTCTCCGCAAACACATGAGCACGTAGGTCATAATTTCGTGCCCAGTATATAAATCTGTTTCTCTTTGTTGCTCAGATCGAGTGGCGTTGAAATGGCATGAGCATGCGCGGAATAAACAAAATTGTCCCTGTTAAAAAATATATCGGCTCAACCATTTGTTTATAGCGTAAAACACTAAGATTGACGCGTTTCGGAAGTCACGCTTCCATCATCAGAATAATAAAAAGTTAAAAAACCCTGTTAAAACTCGCTAAAATGGAACGTGCACCAGGCAATTGATGATAAAATTAAAACATCGTGGCTACTTCCCTTGTTGTAGCCGTGTCTTCCAAGGTGCATCTCCACATAGTCGTCAAAATATAAAAAAACTCTAAAATGGTGTCGCCTATGGTGTTCAGCATCTAACCACATTTAAACTAAGAAATAATTTACAGCAGGAAAGCGATAAATATGAGAGAGCTGGGGTATATAAAATTCAGTGTAACACGTGCAAGGCAAGCTATGTAGGCCAGACTGGTAGGTCCTTTAAAGTACGTTGCAAAGAACATAGTGATGCTTTCCGGCTTAATAATTTCGAAAAGTCAGCTGTTGCCACGCATATTTGGTAAACGGGACACCCCATGTTGGGAATAGATCAGGATCTCGTTATTTTACATAGACAGGACAAAGGCAAAAAGCTGGATCTACTAGAACAGCTGGAAATTACGATACATAGCGTGGATAATTAGAACACACAGAATTAACAGCTAAGTGGTGATACAAATAACTTTTTCACACTTCACTGGTTTCATTTAGTAACTACATTTTTAGCAATTGGCAGGATACCATCATTTTATGAGGTCCTAGGAACATGTATACGTTATCTGTTTGTATAGACATCTCTGTGACTTCCTTGTTTACTTGTGCGTGAGCTCACTCGCGTTTCAGCGTCGTGTTTGGCTACGTGGTGTGTGCTATCAGCGAAGACGCACGGTGCGGTTTACGACGATAGAAGAGAGAGCCATGTGGTTAGATGTTGAACACCATAGGCGACACCATTTTAGAGTTTTTTATATTTTGACGACTATGTGGAGATGCACCTTGGAAGACACGGCTGCAACAAGGGAAGTAGTCACGATGTTTTAATTTTATTATCAATTGCCTGGTGCACGTTCCATTTTAGCGAGTTTTAACATGGTCTTTTACTTTTTATTATTCTGATGTTGGAAGCTTGACTTCCGAAACGCGTCAATCTTAGTGTTTTACGCTATAAACAAGTGGTTGAGCCGATATATTTTTTAACATTGACGTTCACAACCACGACCTCTCATCCAGTACGGATAAAATTAAAAAAAAGTGTCACTCTCTTGCGTGAAAAGCTGGAAACCCGAGGCGACCCCAGCTACGGCGGAAATTCCGAAAATGCGTCTCCCTCACCAATTTCTTCCGCGGGTCGGATTGATACCAATCGCGGGTCGGATCCGTCTGCGGGCCGTCGGTTGCTCACCCTTGGTTTATGGTATGGTAATAATTTTTTTATGCGTTTCATTCTACGTTATGTTTTAGTTCCGGCCCGTTTTGAGTCGTATAGCTCTCTTTGGCCTGTTACCATGAGGCGAAGAGGTTCCCCTTTGGATATAAATGGCAGGGGTATTACCTGTTCTAGCATTTATCCTACAACCAGAAACCTTAATTGGAACTGGGGGTTTGGGGCTATGGTAATTTATTACTGAGAAATTGTTCTCCTTTGCCCAACATAAAAATTAAAATTTTGTGTTACGCATTGTAATCTGTATGTTGTGTGCATGCATGTGTGTAACTATGCGAAGTGATTTCTGGTATGAATATACACTGCCTGCAAAACTTAAGAACAAAAATGGTAAACTAACACAGTGTTTTAACTAATAGGTAGAAATGAATGAAATTAAAGTGGTCCCTCAGGTCTGCCTAATAATGCTGTTCATGAAATGATCCCTATTCTTTGATCATTTTCGTAGCAAACTGATCTTGAGATGAAAATATCTCACCTCGTAATGTAATTGCTTGGAAACACGGTCCTTGCTGCTCTCGGTGCTACAGTTGCTGAGAGGTTAGAGTAATGCTCCAGAAAACAAGTATACTATTTTATACACATCATTGAGTGAGACACTCCTTTAAATGAAAATGACTTCGATGAAGAATGTGCACAGCGCTCTGAGGTGAAGTATTCGTTTATCAAACGGTTTTAAACTATCTGATGTATTATTAATTGTATGAAATTCATGTTACAACACTCATTAAGATTGACAAATGGCAACATTAATATCAAACTCTTACTCTCAGAAAATTCAGACAAATAATTGATAAACATAAAAAATACCTTACACTGAAAATTATACGATGTTAAATGAAAATTCTGAAGTTCCCTGACATGGGTGTCTCATTCAACAATCAACCTTCATTACTCGCTACTGTAGTGCCAATAAATAATATTACCTTCATACTCTTTTCTTTCTAAATCACTAACCAAATCCTTCTCGTCTTTTTCACAGTATTCAAATACAAATCATTTTACTTAAACACAGATGCACTAAACTTTACGTCTACTGTACCGTGAGTTATCGATCTCACTACTACTCTTAACGATAGAACTTGTGCGTTCCTCGCTGCCCAGCAGCGATTACAAAGACAAGCACATCATCCAGCGACACAGCTAATGTGATAAAGACTGTGCGCGAGTAATATGCTATTCAAAATTGTCGCTTTGCGTTTTAGACATCCAAAGTATGTACAAATACCAGAAATGCAAATAACAAACTCCCAGTTTCTTCCATTTTATCTTAAAATACATCCACGGCCTGTTATGCATATTATTTATCATTATTACCTAGGTTATCAGCAAATTTAAACAAAATTGTATGTATAACATTTGTACTTTTCCATATTTTTCTGTTTTATATTTTTTGTTTTATCTTTTTGCAAAACTCTCAAGGAAATGAACTAGTGATGCAACTGAATTTGTTTGACATAACATGTAAAATCACAAATTTACTTAAGAAATAAATAAATAAATGAAGTTACGATGCACTGTCGTGGGGTTATTCACTACAGCATGGCCCAGAGACAGCGTTTGGATGACGTCGTAGAGGGAAGAATCGTGGGGAAACTGGAAGGAGGACCGAGTTTCAGGATTGTAGCCGCAGGCGTTTAATATTGCTCAGAGAATTGTTTCAAGTGCATATGGAGTGTTACGAACCACAGCGTTTACTGTAGCCAACCTTTACTGTAGCCAGCCTCCTTCGCTACCTTCTGATTTTATCAACCTGATGGAAATTCAAGGACAATCACTCGGACTCGGGTCTGAAAACTGCTAACATTTGATCACGATTTCTATACAGCTTAAATCACTATAAAGAGTTGTGTGAGCCCGTCGTTATTTTATTGTTCTGAGTTGACAGTGATCCTCTTCCGTAGCTGATGACGCTGAAGCACAATAATACGAGTGGGGCTCGACCAGAATCTGTGAGAATTCCAACCACGGAAGAAATCACTATCATGGTATCTCATTGTTAATAAAGTGTACAGATTAAATATTACGATTTGCTTGTCTTTTGTCAATGTATATCTTGACTATATCCATATCTCTGATGTTTTTCTTTGTTAATGGGGTTTATGGTACAACATTAATGATTGAAAGAACGAATGAATGAATATTTCAAAAAGTTACGATGTATACCCTAAGGGACAGTAACGCTTTACATCGCATTTAGTAGTATATAATAGGACGATGCATGGGGGCTTAATTATTTACAATTGAAAATATTTTTTAAATTTTTCGTAGCTGTATGTCCGATTACGCAGTGTCTCGTAATCGGTTGGCCCTGACAATTATTATTACGCAATCTGACTGCTTAGAACAACAACAAAGAATGAAATCAAAATTTTCATTAACACAATTAATTAAGTCCCCAGCAACTATGAAACCTACTAAACCAAAGCACAAGTATAACTGTTCTGTATGTGGGAGTGTGACTCAACGTACACATCTGGCACGGTTCTTCTTCAACAAGACAAGAATTTTTAAATACCAATTATACTAACGTGATAAAAGAAAATTACAAATACTACAATTGCGTAAGGAAAGCAGAATTAAACTCTAATACAAGAACACACGCCAGATGCTTTGTTGACTGAACCTGTAATGACTCATTATTTAAAACATGGAATTAATGAAAAAACACGCAATATTTTACCTTCATATATATTGACGAAAAGCACTCTGATCGATACAGTATTTCCATTAGAATAACATCTGCTATCTCTCCCATCAAATAACTGCATAAAACATGGAACAACACTCTCCACTATCACATCTCACTCCGACTTCACGACAAGCAGTGCCCACTAGCACATCTCGGCACGAACTGACTACAACGAGCTCTCGACAAGCACTGACTTCTACGAGTTCTCTCCAAGCACTGTCCTCTACGAGTTCTTAACAGGCACTGACTTCCACGAGCTCTCTCTAAGCACTGACTTTTACGAGCTCTCAACAAGCACTGTGGAGGCGGCTTAATAGTACTCTTTGGCGCAATCTCTGGCGCAGTGGCTCAGTGTAGCCACCTTTCAACGACTACGTAAAGTTACTGTCACAAAGCCTACGTTAACGCACTTAGTGACGGCTATTTCCAATTTTAGCAGTCACTTACCATCTGCCTGCATTTCACGGAGAGCATCAATAGACTAACGCATGTGATGGCTTCTTGTTCCTCCTCCATTGGCACCACATCCCGGGGTGGTACTTGGCCTCCTCAATAATGTTCTGCCATTCCTCTCTGGACTTCGCAGTGGACCTCCAGTTACCTCCGGCAACCTACCCAGGCAGCGTCCTCTCGAACCTCGTCGCTCCATCTCAGCCCAGGTCCTCCTCTTGCTCTTCTTTCTCCAGGTTCACTGCAGCAGGCTTTCCTTGCGGGATCTGTCTCATCAAGTCGCTTTACATGTCCAGCCCATCTCAGTGTACACAGCTTTATGAACTTGACCACATCATCCTCCTTATAGCAGTCATAAAGTTCGTCATTCCTTCGCCATCTCCGGGTCCCATTTTCATATACAGGTCCAAAAATCCTCCTCAATATACTTCGTTCATGTGATCTAAGTTTCTTTTCACTCTGCTTTGTAATTGTCCATGTTTCTGAGCCATAAGTAAGTACTGGGCGTATCAGCGTTTGTAAAGTCGGCCCACAGACCCTCGTGATAGAAGCTTGGATTTAAAACGTCGCACGTTCCAAAGTAGCGAGCCATAATTTCAGTAAGGGTGCTGTCATTTGCTTCTATCTTTGAGCCCAGATATGTGGAACATTCCACTCGCTGAAATGTCATTCCATCAAGGGTTATTGTGGGCTGTAAGGGTTGGTTAGTGGCATTATACGTTTACTTCTTCTCTCCTTCATTAATTCTAAGGCCCATCTTCTCTGCACTCAGTTTTAGAGCTGAAAATGCACTTTGTAGATATCTAAGTGTTCTGCCCATTAAATCCAAGTCAACTACATATCCCAGCAAATGTATAGACTTATTGTGGACGACAGCAATTGTCTGAATACCCGATTGACGTACCATTTTTTCAAGTGCCATGGTAAAAAGTAGGCGGGAAAGCACATCTGCTTGTCTTTGCCCAGTTCGAGTGCGAAACTGACGTGATACCATGGACTGCACTAGCACGGTACACTGAGGGTACTTTAAGGTGACCTCTATTAAAAGCACCAATTTTCCAGGCACTCGAAATTCCCGCATTGCCTCATAGAGTTTGGCTCGGTTTATTGTGTCATATGCAATGAAAAGATGTTGCACACCAACATTGAATTCACTGGTTTTTTCTACTATTTGTCGGAGAGGAAACATCTCGTTTACTGTTAACTTTCCTGATCTGAACCCACACTGATAGCTTCTTATAATGTCTTCTGCTATAGGTGAAAGTCTACTAAACAGTATATTTGAGGAAATTTCCTGACAGATTGAAATTGTGTGCCGGACCGAGACCCGAACTCGGGACCTTTGCCTTTAGCGGGCAAGTGCTCTACCATCTGAACTTCCCAAGCACGACTCACGTCCCATCTCCACATCTTCAATTCTGCCAGTATCTCGTCTCCTACCTTTCAAACTTCACAGAAGCTTCCAGAATGAGATTTTCACTCTGCAGCGGAGTGTGCGCTGATATGAAACTTCCTGGCAGATTAAAACTGTGTGTCTGACCGAGGCTCGAACTCGGGACCTTTGCCTTTCGCGGGCAAGTGCTCTACCATCTGAGCTACCGAAGCACGACTCACGCCCGGTCCTCACAGCTTTACTTCTGCCAGTATCTCGTCTCCTACCTTCCAAACTTTACAGAAGTTCTCCTGCGAAACTTGCAAAACTAGCACTCCTGAAAGAAAGGATACTGCGGAGACATGGCTTAGCCACAGCCTGGGGGATGTTTCCAGAATGAGATTTTCACTCTGCAGCGGAGTGTGCGTTGATATGAAACTTCCTGGCAGATTAAAACTGTGTGCCCGACCGAGACTCGGACTCGGGACCTTTGCCTTTCGCGGGCAAGTGCTCTACCGAGTTCGAGTCTCGGTCGGGCACACAGTTTTAATCTTCCAGGAAGTTTCATTTCACAGAAGCTCTTTTGCGTACCTTCCAGAACTAGGCACTCCTGCAAGAAAGGCTTAGCCATGTTAATTTTTATTCTGCCAGGAAGTGACATATCTTCGCACGCTCAGCCGCAGAGTGAAAATCTCATTCTGGAAACATTCCCCACGCCATGTCTAAGCCATGTCTCCGAAACATCGTTTCTTCCAGGAATGCTAGTTCTGCAAGGTTCGCAGAAGAGCTTCTGTAAAGTCTGAAATGTAGGACACGAGATACTGACAGAATTGATGCTGTGGGGATAGGGCGTGAGTTGTGCTTGGGTAGCTCAGATGGGTAGCACCATTCTTCTGGCAACTCTTCCTTTTCACAGAAGAGGCACACAATCTTGTCGATCCTAGGATTTAGTTCTGTTCCTCCAGCTTTCATTAGTTCAGACGTTATATTGTCAGTCACTGGCGCTTTATTGTTCCTTAATCGGGGAATTGCTTTGTTGCATTCTTCTTGGAAAGGGGGAGGTACTATAACATCATCTTCTGGAGGGACTGGGATATCTTCAATAGGGGACTCCGAAGCATCCAAAAGTTCATTGAAATACTCTATCCAACGCACCAGTACTGCTTGATCACCGGCTAGTAATGTCCTATTTTCACTTTCACACAGGTTGATGCGCTGCTGAAATGCTCTTCTTTCACTATTAATTTTCTGATAAAATTTTCTAACATCATTTGTTTTTCCTATTGTCTCCAGTTCTTCAGTCTGCTTTCTTTCCCATTCCCTTTCCTTTCTTCGATGCAGTTTCTTCTCTTCCTTCCTTTTATGTTGATAATTTCTTACCGCTAGACGAGTATATGATTTCTCAAGCATTTTCGTATATGCCAGATTTTTCTCCTAACTTATTCTCTTACATTCTTCAAAAAACGAGGAATTCCTCCATTGTTTTCCTTCTTTTTCTAGCACTTCTTCTGCTGCCTTAATGACTGCAACCCTGCAAGCGTTCCATTTCTGATCCAGATTATCACTTACACTAGGGGTGTATAATGCGAGATTCTCCGCAACCTTCTCAGACTACGTATTAGAGATATCTTCATTTTTTAGCTTCAATATCATATACTTACTTTGAGGTGTTCCTTTGACTTTTCTTGCATTGCATATTCGAGCTCTTAGCTTCGCAATTACAAGGTAGTGGTCTGAATCTACATTAACTCCTCTAATATGTTTGAAGAATGCCTGCCATTAATAATTAATTACATGATAAATTTGGTTGAAGGTGTGCTAATCAGGGGTACATCATGTTGCTTTGTGAATCCTTTCGTGTGGGAACATATTGGTACCTGCAGCCATGTTATGGGACAGAGCAAACTGAACGATCGGTGGCCATTGTCAGTTGTGCATTCATGGAGGCTGTGCTTTCCTATTGCTGGGAGGTAATGGTCTTCTTTATCGGTCTTTGCACTGAGGCTCCAATAATTATTTTAGTGTCATACACAGGGCATCTGTCATAAGTTCTCTCGAGGTTCTGAAAGGTACCGTAATGGACAGTAACGCTTTACATCGCATTTAATAGTATATAAATAGGACGACTATGTAAAGTTACTCTCACAAAAGCTACGTTAACGTACGTAGTGTCGGCTATTTCCAATTTTACAGCCACTTACCATCTGTCAGATTTCACGGAGAGCATCAATAGACTAATGCACGTGACGGCTAGCTGTAAATTATGTTTGCTTTCCCACACGTGTTTAGGTCCATAAGCTAGTAGTTTACAAGCTAAAGAAATTACCCGGTGCATCACTTTGAATGCAGTTGTATTATTCGGACACAACTTACAGAAAAGCTGATATTTTCAGCTTGCTGGGTTCGTGTAGACTGCTAAGCTCTGATCTAATGAAATGTGTGGATGATGGTGTGGTGTCACCGCCAGACACCACACTTGCTAGGTGGTAGCCTTTAAATCGGCCGCGGTCCGGTAGTATACGTCGGACCCGCGTGTCGCCACTATCAGTGATTGCAGACCGAGCGCCGCCGCACGGCAGGTCTAGAGAGACTTCCTAGCACTCGCCCCAGTTGTACAGCCGACTTTGCTAGGGATGGTTCACTGACAAAATACGTTCTCATTTGCCGAGATGATAGCTAGCATAGCCTTCAGCTACGTCATTTGCTACGACCTAGCAAGGCGCCATTATCAGTTGCTATTGATATTGTAAAGAATGTACAGACAAGAGCTACGTTCAACATTAATGGATTAAAGTTAAGTATTCCACCAGTTACCTCCTTTTTTTCTAAGTTCTAATATCCTTGTCCTGTTCCAGACCTCACGCCAGCCTGCGTGAGCTAAACGCGTGCCTTTCGGCTTCCTCCAAACTCCGTGGGTTGGCTCCTGCCAATCCACAACAGATGGCATCACTATCTTTCTCTTATTTCAGTATACGAGAGAAAGAGAGAACGAGATAAAAGCAATTACGTAAAAAGCGTCATTAATATACGGGGAAGCAATCTGCTATGAAACAAATCTGATATAACGCAATTTCAGCGGGGATAACATCGGTGTTTCATATTTCGCCCACTTCCACAACGAACACAACACGTTATTATCGTGCACATCACAAACAGAGAGCGTTAGGATTAACAATTCGTTAATTCCATATCCGATACGGTATCTTCCAGCAAGACTAAACACAATTTTCGGGAAAGCCTATGGAGACTGGCAGTCAACTGTTGATAAAATTCTTTAACTGGACGAAAAGATTTTTGTTTTAGCGTTTTAGTAGAGAAATGACTTCTCATCGCTTGTGATGTCTGTCACAGTACTGTGTATGTGTTGGTGTAAATGTCAGAGAGCGTTTGCTTGCTCGCAGGCACCTGTTGCTGTGTTCGGAGCTCCGTCCGCTAACTGATGCACAGTAAATTCTGTACGAATTTATTGTTTCGTAGCAGCAGCCGTATCGAGCGCATTAATCACGGAGCAGCGCTGCTGGTGCCCGTCCCTAGTGGCTCACAGAACGCGATCCTCCATTACTGCTGCCGACATTGAACGCTTATCGTGTCATCGCTTTAATGCGCTACTTCATCGGATGAATTACGAGACCTGTCCGACTTAGCGTTAAGCCTTTGGTATTCATGGTTCAGTATTGTCTACAGTTTTCGATTTGGACGCAGTACAGTGTCAGAAGAGTTAACTGAAAGATAATGAAATCAGGACAACCACTTGAAAGGAATGTGAATAGTCCAAGCGAAGGACGAGACAGGAGCCCGCGTATGAGTGACAAGAAAGACCTACGCTGTCTTTGGTGTTCAGTAAATATGAAGAGTAATCGTATTGGCAACGTAAGTGAAGCGACTTGCAGACAAATATCGCTTCGCTAAACTAGAGCTGGTGTAACTCAAAGGACCTAGGTTTCGAAAAATGCAGTTGTAGAAGATGCAAACAATTCATCAAGTTTGACGTGTAAATTATCAGTTTTTAGTAATGTTACACTACTGGCCATTAAAATTGCTACACCACATAGATGATGTGCCACAGACGCGAAATTTAACCAGCAGGAAGAAGATGCTGTGATAGGCAAATGATTAGCTTTTCAGAGCATTCACACAAGGTTGGCGCCGGTCGCGATACCTGCAACGTGCTGACATGAGGAAAGTTTCCAACCGATTTCTCATACACAAACGGCAGTTCACCGGCGTTGCCTGGTGAAACGTTGTTGTGATGCCTCGTGTAAGGAGGAGAAATGGGTACCATCACGTTTCCGACTTTGATAAAGGTCGGATTGTAGCCTATCGCGATTGCGGTTTATTGTATCGCAAAACTGATGCTCGCGATGCTCGAGATCCAATGACTGTTAACAGAATATGGAATCGGTGGGTTCAGGAGGGTAATACGGAACGCCGTGCTGGATCCCAACGGCCTCGTATCACTAGCAGTAGAGATGACAGGCATCTTATCAGCATGGCTGTAACGGATCGTGCAGCCACGTCTCGATCCCTGAGTCAACGTATGGGCACGTTCGCAAGACGACAACCATCTGCACGAAAGTTCGACGACGTTTGCAGCAGCATGGACTATCAGCTCGGAGACCATGGCTGCGGTTACCCTTGACGCTGCATCACCGACAGGAGCGCCTGCGATAGTGTACTCAACGACGAACCTGAGTGCACGAATGGCAAAACGTCATTTTTTCGGATGAATCCAGGTTCCGTTTACAGCATCACGATGGTCGCATCCGTGTTTGGCGACATCGCGGTGAACGCACATTGGAAGCGTGTATTCGTCATCGCCATACTGGCGCATCACACGGTGTGATGGTATGGGGTGCCTTTGGTTACACGTCTCGGTCATCTGTTCTTCGTATTGACGGCACTTTTAACAGTGGACGTTACATTTCAGATGTGTTACGACCCGTGGCTCTACCCTTCATTCGATCCCTGCGAAACCCTACATTTCAGCAGGATAATGCACGAGCGCATGTTGCAGGTCCTGTACGGGCCTTTCTGGATACAGAAAATGTTCGACTGCACATTCTCCCGATCTCTCGCCAATTCAAAACGTCTGGTCAATGGTGACCGAGCAACTGGCACGTCAGAATACGCCAGTCACTACTCTTGATGAACAGTGGTATGGTGTTGAAGCTGCATGGGCAGCTGTACCTGTACACGCCATCCAAGCTCTGTTTGACTCAATGCCTAGGCGTATCAAGGCCGTTATTACGGCCAGAGGTGATTGTTCTGGGTACTTATTTCTCACGACCTATGCACCCAAATTGCGTGAAAATGTAATCACATGTCATTTCTAGTATAATACATTTTTCCAACGAATACTCGTTTATCATCTGCATTTCTTCTTGGTGTAGCAATTTTAATGGCCAGTAGTGTATAAAGAGTAATCATATTGGCAACGTAAGAGAATCGACTTGCAGACAAATATCGCTCCTCTAAGCTAGAACTGGTGTGACTCAAAGGACTTACGTTTTCAAAGCTTCAGGTGTAGAAGAGGCAAACAATCATGTTTGCATACTATTATTGACGTGTAAATAAATTAGTTTTTAGTAATGTTATATTCGTGATTTTGAGGTTATGTTTCTCGGCAAGTAATTAAATGAAATACACATTCGGTAACAGGCGTTTCAGCTCTGTTTATTCGAAATTTCTTCAACGGTCCGCGCACTTTCAGTTATCTGATGCTTTTTTTAATTTACATATTGTGGCATTGTGCTTAAGAGAGGCGTTAAATAATTAATGCATCACTTTTTTCTGAAAGTAGGTTGGTTTTGTTCAGGATTCCAATACAGTAACGTACTCCGCAATCTTTTGGGATACAAATCCCTATTTTTCAACACAGTCCCCATTAAATGCGACTGTCTTACGCCCTTTACAGTGAGGACGTGTACGCCCACATGGTACCGCTCTGTTTGTCAATGTGAGAGCCAACGTCTTGCAGCATGAATAACCTCCCTATCATCAACGTACTATGGAGTGCATCCTTCAGTGGACCAAACAGATCTGGGCTGTAGGGTGAATGAGGAAGAACAGACCAGTGAAGTTGCAGAAGGTGGCGAAAGAGATGTTCGTTTGCATCACCTCGAATGAGAGTGTCCACACGTTCCAGCGCTGCAGGAGTCACAGCTTGGCTGCGTTCCCACTGCCGGCCGGGCCGGGCCGGGCTGACGCGTACTGGCTCGGCTCGTGCCTAGCCAGCTCAGGCCGACGAGTAGTGCATTCACATTGCGCGCCGCGCCGAGCCGGGACGGTGAAATGGGGGAAAATCCACTTCTCCGATTTTCATGTTTTAAAAATTCTTAGCGGTATATAAGACTTCGCCACATCGTTTTATGAACTTATTTTTTCCTTAAAAGCGTTACTTACGTCGTGAAAAAAGAAAAAGTCTACTTTTCGTTTCGCGTGATTTCTTAGTTGCATAACGCTTCCCAACCGATTTTGAAGAAAGTATGCGGCTAAAGAATCTGATTTTTGTACACGTGGTAGTGCAACATCTTAGCTTCGTATTGAATCATTTATCTTTCCATATTTCTTAACAGTCATTGTGAAATGATGCTATTTGTCAACGTTGTGCACTTGATTTACAAATTTTGTAGTGAAAAAGTTATGTAGCGAGTAGCTTACTGTTAGATCAGTTTTAGACCATACGTTGTTTGAAATGTAGCTAAAAGTACCAAAAAGTTTTTGAAATGATAATGATACTGGTATCTGTCTCTGGTCTCAAGTAATGCGAGCTATTCAGTGGCGTCAGTGTCGCGTCCGCAAGCCACGGAGTTCGCGCGGTTACAGCTTGGTTTAGTGTAGTCATATTATGCAGGACAGAAAAAAATTAATTACTAGTGATCAGTGGTGTAAAACTAATCACAAAAACAAACTGGAGATTTGTGATACGTTTACTGCAGAAACTGAAGCGCAAATCTGTAGTCTCGTTGTCTACTTTAACAGAAAAAATAATGGAGAGTTAATGAAACTACTGTACATCGACACAGATGTGCGTTTCATTGTTCTTCATTGTTGTTTTTTTTCTTCCTTGGCGGGCTGCGCTGCACTGTCAAGGTAATCCCCACTCTTTGGCTAAATGGATGTCAGCTGCCGGAGGCCAAATAAATAAATTTTAAAAAATCCCCACCCTTCGACAGCTGACAAGCAAGTCAGTAGAAAACGCAGCTGCAGCCAACAGCTGCTCGCCTTTAGCTAGTCTGTGCTGTCGTGTAGAACAATGTCTTCACTCTTTTATTCGTATTGTTTTGAATCTGCTGTAACTCGTCGAGTTTTGAAGTACAGAAGAACTAGGAGGTTATGGATTCATCCCATAAATAGCGACAGACATTTAGGAGAGTTTTTTTTTCTTTATATGAAGAACTTAAAAACTATCCTGAAAAATTTTATTCTAATTACAGAATGAATCATAATACATTTCAGTATGTGCTGCAGAACATTCAAGACAAAATTTCTAAACAGAACACAAATTTTCGCAGAAGTATAACAGCAGAAGAAAAATTGTGTATAACGATAAGGTAAGATTCGTTAGTACAAAATTTTTGGTTTGCAGTAGAACTTTGTACAGCATTCTCTACCTCCAGTTAATTGTAGTCATGCTTTTGTATTTTAAATTTCACAAACGCTAACCTCTGAGGGGAAGAGAGTTTATGGGACTCCTGAGAATCATTAGGAAGTAATTAGCTTCGTCATTTTGGGTAATGTCTTGCTGTGCCTTCAACGAAGAATCGCAGAAATACTCCTTCAGAATTTTCCAACTTGTTTCTTCTTTTTTCTTCATGATGCAGCGCTTGGCAGTGGTGATGGTTCATCATGTGGATCCACTGATGACCTCACAGAATTGCCGGCCGAAGTGGCCGTGCGGTTAAAGGCGCTGCAGTCTGGAACCGCAAGACCGCTACGGTCGCAGGTTCGAATCCTGCCTCGGGCATGGATGTTTGTGATGTCCTTAGGTTAGTTAGGTTTAACTAGTTCTAAGTTCTATGGGACTAATGACCTCAGCAGTTGAGTCCCATAGTGCTCAGAGCCATTTTTGAACTTCACAGAATTCTTTTCATTACCTTGTAAGATAGACAGATTGATAGGCGAAGAGTTTTGAGATAATGCCCTTTGACTCAGTGGTTCTATTTCCACTGATAAGGAACTGCCACAGCATGACTTTACAATGCATTATCATCTGGTAGGAACACATTTCCGTCCCTCAGTGACACTCATATCTGTCTCCGTTTACAAGTAACTGCGAACTATTCAGTGGCGGCAATGCCGCGATCGCTGGCAAGCTATTGTTGTAAATGCATGTAAATACGGTAGATTAAATAAATGAAATGAAAGTAATTTCGCATGTATCATTATAGTTAACGTAGTTTTTCCTCACTGATTGTGAAATGTGAGGTAACATCTTAAAATAAAAGACGTGTGCAGTCACACTTGTGATGAAAGCAGAAGGGAGACGAGTGATGCGTGTACTGCAGAAGCTGTAGTGCTGCTCCACAGGCTCGCGCCTGCGGTCGGCTCGCGCCGGCAATATTTAACACTCGGAATGTCGTCGGCTCGGCTCCGGGAGGTTCACGTCGTGTCGGCGCGGCCCGGCCGCCAGTGTGAACACCGCAATTCAAAACCATGTGTTTGATATCGAAGCGGGCGGCGGCCCGGCCAGGCTCGGCTCGGCCCGGCCGGCAGTGTGAACGCAGCCTAAGGCGCTGCAGTCATGGACTGTGCGGCTGGTCCCGGCGGAGGTTCGAGTCCTCCCTCGGGCATGGGTGTGTGTGTTTGTCCTTAGGTTAAGTAGTATGTAAGATTAGGGGCTGATGACCTTAGCAGTTAAGACCCATAAGATTTCACACACATTTGAACATTTGAACCGTGCTTTTCGTCACTGTCATGTCTCCGCAGACATTCTGCAACAACCTGTGAATATCTGCGATGCACTGGTTTTCTGTCTAAAGAAACTCAGTGATAGCTTCCCTACTTGGAAAGCATCTCCGTTACGGACGTCATTTTGAACGCTACGTATTGCGCCGCCACCTATCGGAACTTCATGAAACTATAGCAGCTGAAGTCGGAATATTTCAACATGTCCCACAACAAAGTCGGCCTTTGACCGAAGTTGGCAGGGAAAAAATGTGTTGCGTTACTTACTGAACGCTTCTCGTATTTCCGGGGCTGACATTTGCTTCCTCAATGTATGTTCTATTACTTACAATAGATGTTGATGTGGGACTCAATTTGTGCTCTCCTATATGCTCATAACTCCTTTTATTCTGCCTCCACAACTGTAGACACTCGTCAGCACAGGGCATAAACATCGTATACACACTTTTCCATCACGCTATTGTGTTTCGGTTTCTGTTATATTCCCAATTATAGGATATATTTATCTGACCTCTGTGCCGGCCGGTGTGGCCGAGTGGTTATAGGCGCTTCAGTCTGGAACCGCGCGACCGCTACGGTCGCAGGTTCGAATCCTGCCTCGGGCATGGATGTGTGTGATGTCCTTAGGCTAGTTAGGTTTACGTAGTTCTAAGCTCTAGGGGACTGATGACCTCAGATGTTAAGTCCCATAGTGCTCAGAGCCCTATTATCTGACCTCTGTAGCCAATGTTTGGATGTGTGTGTGTGTGTGTGTGTGTGTGTGTGTGTGTGTCTGTGTGTGTGCGTGCTACATCTATGTTATGTATTTGATCAGATTCCACTACGGGTAGTTGTTAATATGTATTCAGTCATTTATTCGTTACTTGCTCTCTTCCATGGGTTTCTGAATTGATAGTTTTCTTTAGTCGGAATGAGATAACTGCTGTGATTTTTTATTCTAATCATTTACCTGTCTTGCACTGTATTAGGAAGGTGATAAATATACTGTTTTAAATGTTTTACACATGTAAAGTTCATAAATTAAACGTCTGGAATAGTCTTCGTACCGTATTCTGCAATTTATGGTAGTCATTCCTACGTAAATGGTATCCAGCTTTGGCATTAAGCTGCCTGCAGCTTGGAATGTGTTTGTGTTGAATGGTGAGTTGTTCAAATCGTCTTGGTTCAAATTGCTCAAATGGCTCTGAGCACTATGGGACTTAACATCTGAGGTCATCAGTGCCCTAGAACTTAGAACTACTTAAACCTAACTAACCTAAGGACATCACACACATCCACGCCCGAGGCAGGATTCGAACCTGCGACCGTAGCAGTCGCGCGTTTCCGGACTGAAGCGCCTAGAACCGCTCGGCCACACCGGCCGGCAAATCTTCTTGAAGAGTGTTCATTTGTATTCGCTATTCGGACATATATTCTTTCAAAAAGTTTAGAAGTTCATGGTTTTCTTTCCATTAGCGTATGTTATTGTGAACCACGCCCTATTCTGTTCTGTAGTGTGGTCAGTATTATGCTTGTGCTGTCTTTACATGTAGTCTATTAATTTGTGTTTAATTGTGTTCTGTATTTTACTTTCAGTTTTGTAAGAGAGCCTGTCTGTTGCCCGTGTGTGTCCTAATTGTTCATAACTATTTGATTGTTAGTATGTCCTCATAATTTGTCTTATCGAGTGGCATCCTATTTAGTCTCTATAATGTGTGTCTCATTGCAGCTTGCTTTTGATTGTGCAGATGATTGCATGTCTAATGCAGTATTGTGTCTGTGGGTTTTCTGAATACATTGAAATTCATTTACCATTTTGATTTGTTATTATCGCGTCAAGAAAGTTTGTGTTTCCTTGTATGATTAAAATTATGTTTTCCTGTGTTCTTTGTTTAGTTCTGTACAAGATTTATCTGTTTTCTTACGGTTCTTTATACAGAGAAATTATGTCATCAACATGTCTGTGCCAATACGTAATTTTGTATTTTGCTCGTCTACTGTTGCAGTTGTGATGTTATGAAATATTTGTGAAAACACAGGCTAGTGCTCCTGTTACTGGGAAAGAAGAAACGAAGTTTAGAATTTAACAGTCCGTCGACGCTGATGTCGCTACAGACTGAGCACAAGCTCTGACTGGGAAAGGATTTGGACGAAACTCGACCGTGTCTATTTCAAAGGAACGATCCTAGCATTTGCCTTAATCGGTTTAGGGGAACCTAAATCAGGACGGTGGAGAAAAGAGCAGCAGTCGATGACGAAATCCGTCGTTTTATTACAGCAGATGTAAGTTTCAACTATTACATAGTCATCTTCAGTGCATATAACAACAGGTGACATAAGTCCAAAGTGTCACGTAGGAAACAATATTGGTTGATGTGCAACATAAAGAGGTCAAACATGAACTGAGTTCATCTTAGATTCCAGCTGAAATTTATAACTGCTTTAATAAAACGACAGATTTCGCGATCGATTGCTGTTCTTTTCTCCATTGTCTACATTCGGCGATGGCTGCGCACAATAGGATCATATGGGTTCCAGTGTAACTAAATATGGATGGCTGTACATGGATTTGAACAATTCTTCAACCGAATATGTGCCTAACTCTTTCCACTGCGCAACATCTCTTGATTTCCATGCGCAGACCTCACTTTGCAGATAACATTCCTTACTGATGAATTCTTCCCGGGTTATCAGCCGAGTGGTGGCGTCCTCTTCTCGCAACGTTTCAATGAGTTTCGTACCCACCATCTTCTGGCGAAGTCAGCCGAATGGTGGCGCCGTCTTGTCGCAACGTTTCAATCAGTTTCTTACTTATCATCTTCTGGCGAAGTCAGAAGATGATCGGTACGAAACTAATTGAAACGTTGCGACAAGAAGACGCCACCACTCTGGTGATAACCCGAGAAGAATTTATCAGTGGAATACGCCGAGAAAGACTGCAATCGCAAACATTCCATACTTTCTCGATCAAAATTTTGCTTCGTCTCAGATTTGTGTAACTGAAATAATTAAATAATGAACGTTCACTGACGACGACGACGGCTACGAGCACAAGACACATTTACAGCCTCATTTTGTTGTGATATCAGTGAAATGACTAATAGCTTCTTGTAATATAAGAGAAAAAAAATGGCTCTGAGCACTATGGGACTTAACATCTTAGGTCATCAGTCCCCTAGAACTTAGAACTACTTAAACCTAACTAACCTAAGGACATCACACACATCCATGCCTGAGGCAGGACTCGAACCTGCGACCGTAGCAGTCCCGCGGTTCCGGACTGTAGCGCCTAGAACCGCAAGGCCACCGCGGCCGGCTTATAAGAGAAACAATTTCCATATTTTCACTATATGAACACGTGAAGTGTAATCGTTGTTAGTTGGTAAATAAGTATGTCCTTCCACCTTGACTTCATTCTTGTCAGTTTGTTGTGAGACGTCACACCTGATCATTTTGGTGGGCTCGTTGTTGGCTATTGTGGACACTATTCTGATGTCCGATGGAAAGGGGGGGGGGGGGTGCACTGTTCAGCCTGAATATGTTATGTAGCGCTTACTACTTCCTTCTAAACTGGTTGTGGTCAAGGACTACCATGCTGTCTTAAGGTTCAGTGAATTTATCATGACGGCACTGTTTTTTCAGCACCTGCTGGAAAGAACCTTTTGAGAAGAACCTGCAGATAGAAGTACTTACCTGAGAAGCGTCATTAATGACAGCGAAAAATGACGGATGTAGAACACTTGCCCGCGAAAGGCAAAGGTCCCGAGTTCGAGTCTCGGTCCGGCACACAGTTTTAATCTGCCAGGAAGTTTCATATCAGCGCACACTCCGCTGCAGAGTGAAAATCTCATTCTGGCTAATGACGGATGTAGTCTGTGAGCCGTGCTGGCCCCGGCTTATGCGTTGGTTTAAACCTTCACTGCTACTCTGCGTTTGGTTTCCCACGGTTATCGCGGTTATGCCGTGGTTCTCCCTCTTTCTACGTGTGGCAGCAGCAATGTGTATCGATATTCGAACCTTGTACTGTCTTTGGTCTGGTGCTTATAGTTTCCGGATAGCCGGCGTGCGGCAGTCGGTCGGTCTGTGTGGATCAGCCAGGAAATCTCCGAGAGGCGCAGTGGGCCGGGCCCGCTGGCGGTCTCTACGCGGTGTCGGGGTGTGTGGGAGCTGTTCCGATTGCTACGGGGTTCGTGGCTCACCGACCCAGGACATCAAAGTTGAGTGGTGATTTAATTACCGAAACCAGACTGGTCACATTGGGCCGTTGGTTTTCATGGCTGGCTGTTGGGGGCATTCCCGTGAGGAACAGCGTGTGTTCGAGTTGCCGAAAGTTTGGCCACCATCTGGTGGAGTTTAACTGTATTTTGGTTATTTTAAGTCCAAGTGCACCAGCGGAATTTTCTGCCTTGTGGCCGTTAGCGTTCCGATTACCTGCCATGGCCGATGACGTAAAATGCAGGCAGTGTCCTTACCTCACTGTGTTGTCACTGTCTGTCACGTGTGTGTAGTTTTGACAGCGTATGCACACTTGGTTGTGGGTTGCTACGCCTTTGCGTTTTGACCTTGGAGTTCCTTGTGCACTGGTCGGGCGGAAAGGAAGTCGTCTTGTCGGTGGATCCTTTGACTGTCTCTTGGTTGGGTTGCTGGCGGATCGGATACATCTACATCTACATCTACATTGATACTCCGCAAGCCACCCAACGGTGTGTGGCGGAGGGCACTTTACGTGCCACTGTCATTACCTCCCTTTCCTGTTCCAGTCGCGTATGGTTCGCGGGAAGAACGACTGTCTGAAAGCCTCCGTGCGCGCTCTAATCTCTCTAATTTTACATTCGTTATCTCCTCGGGAGGTATAAGTAGGGGGAAGCAATATATTCGATACCTCATCCAGAAACGCACCCTCTCGAAACCTGGCGAGCAAGCTACACCGCGATGCAGAGCGCCTCTCTTGCAGAGTCTGCCACTTGAGTTTGTTAAACATCTCCGTAACGCTATCACGGTTACCAAATAACCCTGTGACGAAACGCGCCGCTCTTCTTTGGATCTTCTCTATCTCCTCCGTCAGACCGATCTGGTACGGATCCCACACTGATGAGCAATACTCAAGTATAGGTCGAACGAGTGTTTTGTAAGCCACCTCCTTTGTTGATGGACTACATTTTCTAAGCACTCTCCCAATGAATCTCAACCTGGTACCCGCCTTACCAACAATTAATTTTATATGATCATTCCACTTCAAATCGTTCCGCACGCATACTCCCAGATATTTTACAGAAGTAACTGCTACCAGTGTTTGTTCCGCTATCATATACTCATACAATAAAGGATCCTTCTTTCTATGTATTCGCAATACATTACATTTGTCTATGTTAAGGGTCAGTTGCCACTCCCTGCACCAAGTGCCTATCCGCTGCAGATCTTCCTGCATTTCGCTACAATTTTCTAATGCTGCAACTTCTCTATATACTACAGCATCATCCGCGAAAAGCCGCATGGAACTTCCGACACTATCTACTAAGTCATTTATATATATTGCGAAAAGCAATGGTCCCATAACACTCCCCTGTGGCACGCCAGAGGTTACTTTAACGTCTGTAGACGTCTCTCCATTGATAACAACATGCTGTGTTCTGTTTGCTAAAAACTCTTCAATCCAGCCACACGGCTGGTCTGATATTCCGTAGGCCCTTACTTTGTTTATCAGGCGACAGTGCGGAACTGTATCGAACGCCTTCCGGAAGTCAAGAAAAATAGCATCTACCTGGGAGCCTGTATCTAATATTTTCTGGGTCTCATGAACAAATAAAGCGAGTTGGGTCTCACACGATCGCTGTTTCCGGAATCCATGTTGATTCCTACATAGTAGATTCTGGGTTTCCGGAAATGACATGATACGCGAGCAAAAAACATGTTCTAAAATTCTACAAGAGATCGACGTAAGAGATATAGGTCTATAGTTTTGCGCATCTGCTCGACGACCCTTCTTGAAGACTGGGACTACCTGTGCTCTTTTCCAATCATTTGGAACCCTCCGTTCCTCTAGAGACTTGCGGTACACGGCTGTTAGAAGGGGGGCAAGTTCTTTCGCGTACTCTGTGTAGAATCGAATTGGTATCACATCAGGTCCAGTGGACTTTCCTCTATTGAGTGATTCCAGTTGGGCCGATTACCTGTCTCCCCTAAGCGAACGGAAGTGCAGACCGACCCTCGAAAACTTCTGAGTGCCGCTGCTGTACTGCCTTTTCTTATTGGTGTTTGTGTATTTTAATGGCTTATAGCCGATGGTTTGAATTTGTATGCTTTTAGTCGGGTTTTAAATAATGGGCCTTCAGCCGCTTTAAAATTGAAAGTTCCCTACTTGTCAATTCTTGCATTGTTTGGGCCTTCAGCCTCATTTAAAATATTACTTTTGGATAAAGCTTTGGGCCTTCTGTCTTTTGAAAATTTACTGTAGTTGTGTTTTTCAACAATGGGCCTTCAGCTGCTTTAAGATTTAAATCCTTATTTGTTATACTTAGATTGTTTGGGCCTTCAGCCTGTGTAAAATTGTTTAAGGATAAAAGTTTGGGCCTTCTGCCTACTAAAAATTATTTTAGTTGTTTTAAGTAATCGGCCATGTAGCCGTTTTAAAATTAAGGTTCTTGTCTTTCAAGTATCAGACTGTGTGGGGCTTTCAGCCTGATTGAAGATAAGGCCTTCTGCCTTGTGTGTGTGTTTTTTTTTAATTAATTTTACCTGCAGTTTAAATTAAACTTTAAATGAAACTTGTCTTTAAATTAAACTTATTTGCTTTTCAAGTGTTATATTTCTTGGGCCCTCAGCCAAGTTTTAGAACTTACTTACGTGAGGCCTTCTGCCTTCTAAATATTCTACTTTGAATCTGAATTTAAGTTAATGGCTTTAAGCCTTTTTTAAATTTAAGTGGTTGTGCCCTTAAGGCACTAGATAGTGTGGCCTATTCAGCTGATAACTAAGTTCAAAAATTTTTACTCTATTGTTTGGACAACTAAATAAAGTTATGTGTTTGAGTGTAACTGACAGCCCCCTTTTGGCCCCTTTCCACAATGCCAACTACCTGTTCTGTCGTGCTGACTTAAGCGGGCGTTTCAGTCTGCTCTTGAATATGGCTGGCACAAAAGCCTGGTTGTCCTCCTCAAGCTCTCTCATAAAGGCGTTAAATGTATTCTTTCCACGTATCCGTTCTCTCCTCCACAATAGTGGAATTCCCATTGCACTCTTAATGATACCATCCTTGCTTTTAATTTCAGCGAAGGTTGTTTTGACTTTCCTGTACGCTGAATCAGTCCTTACAACGACCATTTATTTTTCGTTTTCTTCACGTTGTTCTTGCATCCGAAAGCCTTGGCTTCCCTGCACATCATGAGCTCATAACGATACCTAAATGAGTGTTATTCGTAAAAGACCAATAACTGTGTGTATGAATGAGAAAAACAGACATTAACTCACAATGCTTCATGAGCTTTTCCGTCCGCAGCGAGTTGCGTACACCTCTCCAGATCTGTGCACTGAGGATTTCCCAGTGACTATAAGCGGCGTAGTAACGTCGGAACGCCGACGCACAATGTCTACCTGCTGCTGCTGCTTTACCAAAGCGGGCCGCCGTCGCCAGGGAGCTTCACTCTGTACCGGTCACGATGGCCAGGCAGCATTCCCCGCATTCCTGCCTCCCGGACTACGTCTGCCGCTGCGTGGCCACACGCACAGAGAGATGCGTGCATCACAATGGGGCGGCTTCGTGCCGCAGGTTGAAGTCTACCTGTTCATCCCAGTTAACCCTGTAAACAACGAACGCCGTCAGCTAACATCTACTACATTAGACAGGCTTGGCATGTGGTAACAGTTTCTCTGTTCGGCTGTTAAGTGGACCCAAAATACAGCTCTACATCTTCAACTTATCTTTGCTCTGCAGACCACTGTGCAGTGCGGGGCAGAGGGTGCTTTCCAGTATCACCTATTAGTGCTGAATGCCTCTGCGAGCACTGTAATTAATGTTGCCTTCGCAGTCCCTGCGGGACCGATAGAAGGGAGGTGTAGTATATTCCTAGATTCCTCATTTAATACTGGTTCTTTAGACCATGTTAGCAGGATTTCCGTGAAATACTTTCTGTCTATCTTCAGATGCCTGCTAATTCAGGTTAAACAGCATTTCCGTGACCCTCGCTCTTGAGTCAGATATACGTGTGGCCATTCGTGCAGCCCTTCTTTGCATATTGATAATACTGTCTGGCGTGGGTCCCAAACAGCTGAGAAATATTCCAACATGCATCGCTCGAGTGTTTTGTAAGCATTTCTCTTCTAGACTATATTTTCTTAGTATTCGACCAATGAAAAGAACACCGCCACTTGCCTTAACAACTACTGAGTCATGTTGTTGTTGTTGTGGTCTTCAGTCCTGAGACTGGTTTGATGCAGCTCTCCATGCTACTCTATCCTGTGCAGGCTTCTTCATCTCCCAGTACCTACTGCAAACTACATCCTTCTGAATCTGCTTAGTGTATTCATCTCTTGGTCTCCCTATTTTTACCCTCCACGCTGCCCTCCAATGCTAAATTTGTGATCCTTTGATACCTCAAAACATGTCCTACCAACCGATCCCTTCTTCTAGTCAAGTTGTGCCACAAACGTCTCTTCTCCCCAATCCTATTCAATACCTCCTCATTAGTTACGTGATCTACCCACCTTATCTTCAGCATTCTTCTGTATAATGAGTCATATCATTGCATTATACGGTACCCCTGATCGTTACAAATGGCTCTAAGCACTATGGGACTTAACATCTGAGGTCATCAGTCACCTAGACGTAGAAACTACTTAAACCTAACTAACCTAAGGACATCACACACATCCATGCCCGAGGCAGGATTCGAACCTGCGACCGTAGCAGCAGCGCGGTTCCGGACAGAAGCGCCTGAACCGCTCGGCCACAACGGCCGGCCTGATCGTTACACCTATGCATGTGCAAGAGTAGACTGTTTCCAAATGCGAGTCATTGATGTTGAAGCCATAAGATACTACGCTTTTTATGAAATGCGTTTATTTCCATTTCGGAACACTCACAGCATGTTGCCAATTCTCGCACCATTTTGAAATCTTCTCAAGATGTAACTGAATATGTGTGCAACTTTTGTCATACACAAATTCGTTATAGGCAACAGGATTACCTGCAAAAAGTCTGACATAACTATTAATATTGTCTGTAGGTCACTAGATCTAAGATCAGCAGCAAAAGCCCTGACACATTTCTCTGCGGCAGTCCCGCCGTTACTCCTACAGTTGTCGATGGCTCTCCATACATACCTCGTGTGTCCTATCAAGGAATTGTACTTTCATTAACAAGCGAATGTGTGTGCCATCAAGTCAGATGATTTTCGAAAGTCAAAAAGTACAGCATCCACCTGACTGCATTGTAAATGCCTTTCAGGATGTGATGGGGGAACGCCGCCAATTGGGTTTCGCATGTGCGATGTTTTTGCTACCCCTACTGGTTGGCATGGAGCAGGTCATTCCGTTCGATATCTCACTATGTTTCAGCGCAGAATACATTTTAATATTCAACATTAAATGGATGTAAAAATATTGGGCGGTACCTCCATGTATCACTTCTGCTGGACTCCAGTTTTATGCATCACGCCGTGCCCTTTCGTAGACGGTCTACTTGAACTTTCTTCCAGCTATAATCAGTCTCAATGTCAAAAACTTGAGTCGATACTAACAAATCCTTCCAGAATTCATTTCCTACTAATTGGCATGGAGAAGGTCATTCCGTTCGATATCTCACTATGTTTCAGCGCAGAATACATTTTAATATTCAACATTAAATGGATGTAAAAATATTGGGCGGTACCTCCATGTATCACTTCTGCTGGACTCCAGTTTTATGCATCACGCCGTGCCCTTTCGTAGACGGTCTACTTGAACTTTCTTCCAGCTATAATCAGTCTCAATGTCAAAAACTTGAGTCGATACTAACAAATCCTTCCAGAATTCATTTCCTACTAATTGGCATGGAGAAGGTCATTCCGTTCGATATCTCACTATGTTTCAGGGCAGAATACATTTTAATATTCAACATTAAATGGATGTAAAAATATTGGGCGGTACCTCCTTGTATCACTTCTGCTGGACTCCAGTTTTATGCATCACGCCGTGCCCTTTCGTAGACGGTCTACTTGAACTTTCTTCCAGCTATAATCAGTCTCAATGTCAAAAACTTGAGTCGATACCAACAAATCCTTCCAGAATTCATTTCCTACTAATCTCAATTTGATGCGTGAAGTTTATGGGTACCAACTTAACGCGAAGTAAAATCAGTGCCAGTAGCAAATATTTATTCCTCCGTCCGTTACCAGTTTCAGCGTCCTATAGCATAAAACCAAAGTCAATAATACCATCCTGGCAAAGATAGCAGTTTTACTGTACTTCGCTGTAATTACATGTTTTCCGAACGACAATGAAAAAGAAATGTTTCTCGTAGATGAAATATTTCGCATTCCAAAATCGAGTTGGGGAGAAAAGCAATTTAGGGCACATGTTGACGAAAAGAAGGGATCGGTTGATACAACACGCCGTGAAACATCAAGAAATTATAAATTTGGTGATGGAAGGAAGGGTGGGGTGTAAAGTTTGCAGAAGGAGATTCAGGTTTGACTGCAGGATGCAGGCTGCAGTAGTAAAGCAGAGATGAAGAGACGTATGCGGGATAGAGCGGCGTGGATGCCTTCATCAAAACAGTATCCGCACTGAAAATCATACGAGTAACAACAGAAATATGTACAGTTACAATACGAAAAAAGAGGAGAATGTTTCTGACGTAAAACAAAATTTACGTTGGTCTTATACCATAAAAATATGCGCTTTTATGTTAACTTGCTACAAGAAGACTTTTTATCGGTTTTATGTTGGTAACGCCACGTAGCGCTCTGTATGAAAATCACTGACTGTGCTGTGTGCAGTCTGTGGCTGGTTGGCATTGTTGGAATATTCGCTATTGTAGTGTTGGCCAGTTTGATGTGAACAGCGCGTAGCGATGGGCAGTTGGAGGTGAGCCGCCAGCAGTGGTGAATGTGGAGAGAGAGAGATGGCAAAGTTTTGAGAGGTTGCTATAAGCGGACGATCTGGACGTGCGTCCGCCAGAAAAAGAATATTTGTAAAGACGGATGTCATGAATATATATATATATATATATATGATGACTTTTCAACATTATATTAAGGTAAATACATTGTTTGTTCTCTATCAAAATCTTTCATTTGCTAACTATACCTATCAGTAGTTAGTGCCTTCAGTAGTTAGAATCTTTTAATTCAGCTGGCAGTATTGGCGCTCGCTGTATTGCAGTAGTTCGAGTAACGAAGATTTTTGTGAGGTAAGTGATTCATGAAAGGTATAGGTTATTGTTAGTCAGGGCCATTCTTTTGTAGGAATTATTGAAAGTCAGATTGCGTTGCGCTAAAAATATTGTGTGTCAGTTTAGTGATGATCAGAATAAGTAAAGAGAAAACTGAGTACGTTGAGTTTTGCTCAGCTGTTTGAAAATCAAATAACGTAGAAGTTTACCAGCACAGTCATTCTTTTTAATTTTCAAAGGGGATGATACGTATTTTATAATACCACCAACCCAGATTGAATTCGGTCACTGTATAGGTCTTTTGCTGTCTCTTGTAAAACAGCAAAGAATTTCCTTGGTCTGTTTTTCACTGCATTCCCACAAGATTCTAAGATCATAAACTGACCCCTGTCTAAGTGTTCTATAAAGTCAATCTCGGTTAATGTAAAGACGATAAACTTTCTAAGTTTCCGCTCACGTAACCTTTCTTCGTTCACAATCTTCTGGAATGGCTTAGGAAGGAAAGCTGTTAATCAGAACGAAATTTTCACTCTGCAGCGGAGTGTGCGCTGATATGAAACTTCGTGGAAGATTAAAAGTGTGTGCCGGACCGAGACTCGAACTCCAGACGTTTGCCTTTTGCGGTCGAGTGCTCTTCCATATGAGCTATCCAAGCACGATTCGCCTCACAGCTGAGGACGAGGTACTGGCGGAAGTAAAGCTGTGATGACGGGGCGTGAGTCATGCTTGGATAGCTCAGATGGTAGAGAACTTTCCCACGAAAGGCAAAGGTCCCGAGTTCGAGTATCCGTCCGGTACACAGTTTTAATCTGCCACGAAGTTTCAGGGCTGTTAATAGTAGTATTAGCTGACTAGGAATGTAGGTGCAGACAAGGATGTAAAACATACTGATAACTACAAGGTTTAACATTAATCAGAATTAATTCATTTTCAGATAAATAGTTTCAGACACGGATGTCAACAACGCGCGATCTTAGATATTCTACGTGTTGTAAAGTAGCTTGTAGCCTTGGCGAGGACAATTCATTTAGTGAGATAGTCTGGTTGGTAGTTTTGTGACCTGTGGAGCCCTTTTTATTTCAGCTCAGTATGAAAAAAATGACTGAAAATTGTGTTTACCATTGTAACTGATATTTATAAGGGTGGACGAAAACTAGTCTCCAGTACTGCACATCACACAATCAGTTTTATACACAACGTGTGATTTTAATATTTGATCAAAATGTCTGTCGTGTCATACCGAAATATGCAGCGAGTGACTAGTGTAGCTGATTATATTGGAGTTGTTAAAAACCCTGATGCTTGTTTAAAACTCTTTACAATGATAGAGCATTTACGTTCTTTCGCTGCTCGACATGTATGATCTACGAGCTTAAAGTTCCGATATTGCAAAATCACTATCGATGGTTCCGTATCTAAATAGATAACAGCTGATCCAAGCCGTAGGACCGTTGCAACTGGGCAGTGTCGTTGCTCACATAGCAGCAGTAGTGTCGAATGGAGTCAATTACGTTAAGATACATGTAGCGTGTAGAGTGATGTCTCAATGTTTGCCAATATAAAAGGAAGATTTTTTAAAAATATTTTTTGACTTAGAGGAAAAGTTCGTCAGGAGTTACAGCTACAGTTTACTAAATACTAGGAAATTTGAAGTATAAGTGATCCTTCACTCAGCTGCCAAAAAGAAGATCCATCGTGATGATATAGAACAAGTCCTCGAGGTGTAGAATAACTGCAAAAATCCGAGTGACATGCATATGTATAGCAGTACATATTACAGGTCCTTTTCCGCACGTGTCTTCCTTCTTTACCGCTGCTTTTCTTAAGGAGGGCAACACGTTTTCTGTTGACTCTGAATGAACGGGGAGGCTACACGAACTGGCCATAAGCCGTTTGCTTACGGTCCTCCAGTCACTGAGGATCTGTACACACTGCATGAAGGACAGTTGACAGACATTCCAAAGAACCGTTTAGCATGGTTCTCACTTGGTACTTCATGACGTAGCTACGCTTGTTTTCTCTCTGTCAGACTTCAAAACGACCACTCCTGTCCTCAGGTTTCATGTTTTACTTCTTTTACGACATGGCAATTAATCTATTTTCGAAATACACAGTCACTATAGTGGTATGTTATTATCAGTCATTTTTCATTCTCATTTGAACGCATAAGGGTTCCTTATACCTTAGTTTTCTGTATTCGCCAGAATAATGTAACTACACAAGGTGGCACGATGGTTGAACTACGGATTTCTTGTTGTCACCAGGAATTGTAAACTGTATGAAGTGTTCAAATTTACTGAAAGTTTGTTAGTCAAATGTCAGGACTTAGTGCGCCACAGTAAATAAAGAAATATGGGACGAAGTTCAGTCATTGACCCGAGCAACATTGTCGTACCAAGGAGGTGCTTACTCTGCAGTATCAGTGACTGTAGGCATATTCCTCTGTTAAATGCTGTTACCATGAAAATCGTGATGAAGTTTAACTGCTCCGATACATTTACAAATTACTTCTGCCGTGACTATCTTCTATGTGACAATCGCCAGTCTTCAGAACCAATTCTTTGTTAAATATTTCTTAAGTTCATTAACAGATTCGTTAAACAAAGCTTTAATCTATGCCGCACTAGTCTCCTAGAATTATATTTCTTCTATTTTTTTCTAGGTACAGTGGGCTTTTAGATTTGTGTAATTACCAATTGTACATTCAGGGACTTTTCAGGCAAATGCTAGTCACACAGAGGTCAGGTTGGGAACATTTGGTAGGTAGTTTCACTTCCAGCATATGCTGTAGAATGATGGGATAGAATCTTGGGTCAGGATCTTGGGACAGGATCTACTTCTAATTTGGGACATTATGTCTCAGATAAAAAGTATAATGTCTGTTACATGCGAAAGTTTATTTGTTCATAAGAATAGAGGATCAAGTAGATAACTTGACAGCTCTTTTTCTCGTTTTTTCTCTGTTCGTTCTCCACTCCATGGAACAGAGCGGTTTGTATCAGACTCCACGCTTTGCAGGCTCGCGATTCTTTTCAGACAATTGCCAGTTGAGCTGTATAATGGGACAAAGGAATTCCCAATTGGGAATAAATTCCCGTGAGTTTAAAAATCAGTTACTTGTTTCTGTGTTTGAATATCTCATAAATCACAGCGGAATTTAAAATTATTCGCTGTCAAAAAGGAGTTTAGTTTTTAATAATAAAAAGTTCAGTTAGGATTACTCTTCAAACTTTTCCGCCGAATATCAGACGAATGCCCTAACTGAAAATCCTCTATCGAATCGCGATTCCCTGTGCTCCACTCTCAGCCTGCTGGGGTCCTTCGCTGCACAGAACGAAGTTCTAAAACATTCTGCTCTCAAAAGTTCTTTCTTCAATTTGTAGGCTTTCCACTACACCAGTAACGTTCCATGGTACTATAATATGTGCTCGGTAACACAAACTAACAGTCATTCCTACTCATTAAATCGGACGCTGTATCAATGTTTTCCCAAGGATGCCGCTACACCACAGAGTCACTCTGACCCGAAAACCTGACACTAGACCCCTGGGGCACGCCCTGTGAAATTATAACTGAGAAAATAAGATTCCCTGCTGTGCTATCCGCAGTCCAGGCTGGACGATAATGAACTAGAAGGTGTCAATGAAAGCTTGATCCCTGGGCTGGAAAACGACAGAAGCAGTGCTTATAAATAAAAAAGGGGTAAGACAAAGGTTCCATACTCCCCAAATCAAGCCAGCGTATCTGCGTAAAAATGTACTGGGTAAGATCTTGGAAAAGATAATCAACAGATAAAACTGCCAAAGCATAGTAATGGGATTAAACACTGCTCAGTATGGATTTAGGAAGGGTAAATGCACAGAGGACGCAAGTCTTGAGGTGAAAAAATATATAAAATGCAGACACAAATTATGTAACAAGTAAATGGCGCTGTCAAGTCCCACATCCACAGTTCCCACACTTACTACGAAAGGATGCCCTCAGGGATCTGTTTGCGGCCCCGAATTTTGGAATGTTAACTTAGACCACTTCTGGATAGATTACAAACAAGTCAGGAACTGTTGGGAGTTGTTGCATAAGCTAACGACTTCTTACTTTTAGTGCACTCCAACGTTCCAGATTCACTATAAAATATTGCTTGCAATCATTCATCAACGGTGCTCGCTGTTGCGACTGAAGGTAGCATCACAAAAATCGACGTATATCTTACTAACAAGAAGACTTGTTGGAGACTCCTCGATTAAAATAAATCAGGCTGTAATTCGAAGGCATACCGTTAGAAGATATGTCGGTCGTACTTAGTCGAACGCTGGACATTCACTGCCCACACAGAAGATGTAACAGGAAAGGTAGTTGTATGATGAATAAAATTGATAATATGGGACAAAGGAGTTTTCGTTTGCCCCTGAGTGTAATTTTACTGTAACATGAGTCTGCATGAACTGCATTTGTGGACTAAGGTGCCAGTGTTTCAACGCACAAGTTACGGCTGCAGTAAGAAAAGTACAGCGAGGTATTCCGTTACGATGCTGTGAGCCTTCAGTACCGCTTCTAAAACAATACCAACTATATAAACGTATTTATGTCCCCTAGACGTAAATAAGAAACAGTCGGTCATCTGTTGGCTGAAGAAAAAACATTACGAAACATTACACGAAGTTCTTGGGGTACCTGCAACAAATCTGTTAGTAATAAGGTATTTAATATTTTTAAAATAGCAGCAGCGATGGAATTTCTCCGACAAAGGAAGGAGAACGTTTCAGTTTCTTCCAATACGTTTCCGGACACGGGCATATCTTTCATATCTGAATGGAACTGGTAAGAGGGCAACACCCAGTTCTGACTGTCGCTAATTCGGTTCGCCCCTGATTATCTCTATTCCGAGTGCCCCCAGCTGCAGATACAGCAACGACTTTAAAGAGGTAAAACTGTTTACAACATAATGAAAGTAAAACAGTGATACCCCAAATTTTCTAACTGATGATGCTGTCTTAGAACAAACAAGGGGTAACAATAACCAACAGTTGAAAACTGTGTACGACTGCAAGGAACGAGACCGAAGTCGAACAGTTCTACAATAGTTTGGCCCAGCATAGGGAGAACAAAAGGAGTTGGCCCTGCCTAAAATGACTATAAGAATCAGTGCGAGATTATTCTGATCCGTCGCCCTGCCATCTGGAGGCAGTAATATATTGATGGACACGGCAGCGTGACCGATCTAGTACGGGACGTACAGGGAAACTAGATACATTCCGATACTTGTAAAGTGCGTGTGTGTGTTTCCATCTAAGAGTTCAGGGAAGAGAAACGCTCAAGTTACACAAGACATTATACTACCTGTTTTTCGAGGGTCAGTGACAATTATCAAAAATAATCGTAATAGAAGTATTAGTGTTAGGAATATAAGTTTCGATAGTAGTGGTAGCGGAAAAATCAATATGGTAGCAGTGATAATAGGGCCATTTCATAGTTGTAATAGTTGTTTGTTATTGTAGAAGTAGTACATCATGCTGTTGTAACAGTACTAATAGCATTAGGCGATAAATATAACTAAAAGTAGTCAATATAAATAGACATAAAAAAAAACCTTCGGATCTTTTTTTATCTTTAACGGAGTACCCGACTGAGTGTGCAAAAAGGTGCAAAAGGGAAACTACATGTAGAGTAGCATAAAGGTAGTCATCTACAATGTTAAAAAATATATCGGCTCAACCACTTCCTTATAGCGTAAAACACTAAGATTGACGCCTTTCGGAAGTCAAGCTTCAATCATCAGAATAATAAAAAGTAAAAGAAGCTGTTAAAACTCGCTAAAATGGAACATGCACTAGGCACAATAAAACTGATAATAAAATTAAAACATTATCAATTTTATTATAAATTTTATTGTGCCTGGTGCATGTTCCATTTTAGCGAGTTTAACAGGTTCTTTTACTTTTTATTATTCTGATGATGGAAGCTGACTTCCGAAACGCGTCAATCTTAGTGTTTTACACCATAAGGAAGTGGTTGAGCCGATATATTTTTTAACACTGACATTCACAACCACGACCTCTCATCCAGTATGGATAAAATCATAGTCATCTACATGTTAGAGCGATACAGGCAGAACAAATATAGGGAAAGACAATATAACAGAATTTTTTAGATCATTGTTCCAGGAAAAAACGGTGATCTTTATTATATTACAACTGGTTTCCATACACACACTCGTAGTCGAATTTAAGTTGTTTATTTTTATTTTTAGATGACCGGTTTCGATCTTCTAAGAGATCGTCTTCAGATCCTAACATGCTGTGAAGAGGAGCAAAACATAATGCTTCAGTTACAATCGACTCGGACACTAAAATAAAACCGGCCGGAGTGGCCGAGCGGTTCTGGGCGCTACAGTCTGGAACCGTGCGACCGCTACGGTCGCAGGTTCGAATCCTGCCTCGGGGATGGATGTGTGTGATGTCCTTAGATTAGTTAGGTTTAAGTAGTTCTAAGTTCTAGGGGACTGATGACCTCAGCAATTAAATCCCATAGTGCTCAGAGCCATTTGAACCTTTTTTTTAACTAAAATAAAATAATGTTGTCAAATAGCACAGCTGATATACCTTGATGACCGCAGGAATGCTAGCGTGAAGCAGGTCCATCTGCGCAGGCGTGGAGAACACTGCTTCATATGGTTCGTCTGCCAGTAGTTAAGTAGCGAAAGCACCGCCCACTGTCTCTGGCATAATGTCACTGGTATCCAATGGCCGTGAGAGATGATCACGTTGTGCGAAGATCATTAGGAATTATGTCCTTGAGAAAATAACGAAGAATATTTTGATGTTACAAAGAAGAACACACGTTACAAAAAGCGACGAAGTAGAGAAACAGTCACTACACGATGACAGGACTCATTTAAATGTGGGCTACCCTCTGCAGGAACTTCTGGTAAATGAAAAGGCAGAGGTCCCGAGTTCGAGTCTCGGTCGGGCACACAGTTTTAATCTGCCAGGAAGTTTCATATCAGCGCACACTCCGCTGCAGAGTGAAAATCTCATTCTATGTACTGATTTGTAATCTTTCTGAAGTACGAGTTACGAGCTGAATTACACAGTGAAATGGTGTATAACAGCAGTAATTCGATGTGCAAGTGCTAACGTACATCTTTCCCACTAATTTTTCTCCAAGTGGGTATACAGATTAAGCTGTAGCAGTATTTGTACTAGTAACTTCAACTGAATGGTAATCGTTTATTTTGCTGTATGAGATTGAGATGGTCTCAACGTCAGGTGTCTTATATTAATAATGTATCTGGATAATGACTTTTATCCCTTATTCTCAGGTTTTTGTAGTAACAGCTTAAGAAGATGCTTCATGCTGTTATGTTTTTAATACAGGGTGTTACAAAAAGGTACGGCCAAACTTTCAGGAAACATTCCTCACACACAAGTAAAGAAAAGATGTTATGTGGACATGTGTCCGGAAACGCTTAATTTCCATGTTAGCGCTCATTTTAGTTTCGTCAGTATGTACTGTACTCCCTCGATTCACCGCCAGTTGGCTCAATTGAAGGAAGGTAATGTTGACTTCGGTGCTTGTGTTGACATGCGACTCATTGCTCAGTACTAGGATCAAGCACATCAGTACGTAGCATCAACAGGTTAGTGTTCATCACGAACATGGAATTGCAGTCAGTGCAATGTTTACAAATGCGGAGTTGGCAGATGCCCATTTGATGTATGGATTAGTACGGGGCAATAGCCGTGGCGCGGTACGTTTGCATCGAGACAGATTTACAGAACGAAGGTGTCCCGACAGGAAGACGTTCGAAGCAATTGATCGGCGTCTTAGGGAGCACGGAACATTCCACCCTATGACTCGCGACTGGGGAAGACCTAGAACGACGAGGATACCTGCAATGGACTAGGCAATTCTTCGTGCAATTGACGATAACCCTAATGTCAGCGTCAGAGAAGTTGCTGCTGTACAAGGTAACGTTGACCACGTCACTGTATGGAGAGTGCTACGGGAGAACCAGTTGTTTCCGTACCATGTACAGTGTGTGCAGGCACTATCAGCAGCTGATTCACCTCCACGGGTACACTTCTGCGAATGGTTCATCCAACAATGTGTCAATCCTCATTTCAGTGCAAATGTTCTCTTTACGGATGAGGCTTCATTCCAACGTGATCAAATTGTAAATTTTCACAATCAACATGTGTGGGCTGACGAGAATCCGCACGCAGTTGTGCAATCACGTAATCAACACAGATTTTCTGTGAACGTTTGGGCAGGCATTGTTGGTGATGTCTTGATTGGCCCCATGTTCTTCCACCTACGCTCAATGGAGCACGTTATCATGATTTTATACGGGATACTCTATCTGTGCTGCTAGAACATGTCCCTTTACAAGTACGACACAACATGTGGTTGAACATTTCCTGTAACAAAGTGTTTGAAGTCACGCTGGTACGTTCTGTTGCAGTGTGTTTCCATTCCATGATTAATGTGATTTGAAGAGAAGTAATAAAATGAGCTCTAACATGGAAAGTAAGCGTTTCCGGACACTTGTCCACACAACATATTTTCTTTCTTTGTGTGTGAGGAATGTTTCCTGAAAGTTTGGCCGTACCTTTTTGTAACACCCTGTATAAAGGCACTCGATGGAATCTACTCTCGAATCATCTAGAATCTCAAATTAAATAGCAATTTGAAAGATAGTATACATTTACTGTTAAATCGACATGGAAACATGCGATTTTTGCACCTTTCGAGTCAGATGATTTTGTGGTAAGATCGCTCCAAAAACTTGCTGAATATGGGGAGTAAATATCACTCAAGAGTAGCAATGAAACATAATGGTAATTTTGTTAGTTTGTTGGATATTTAGATACAACGAAGTTGCTCATTTTTAGTTATAAATTGATTTCTAACCAGTAACGTCAAAATGTTCACTTCATTACTAAAATAATACGAGAAGCATCTAAAAATTTCAGTAAACGAAGAAAAGTGAAGATTCAAACAGAATCCATTCTTATCCTACAAGCCTCCCAAAGACGGCAGTTGAAGGGGTTAGCGGAAGAAAGAGCTAATCCTCAGTTTATTATAGTAACGTTTAGTCTGACCACATAAACTGCCTTGAATTACTGTATTTATGTTCCTGTTTTAGAATTTAATCAAACTTAATATAAGGAATAACTCAAAATACACTTTTTTGGGTTAGCACTTTCTTCTGCCGACCGCTTCAATTTTATTGTATTTAGCCCTGATTGTGTATTTTCCAAACGACGAAGAAATTCGTTTGTCAATTCCACATACGGGTGAATTAATTCGAAATACCCAGCTGAGAAGAAAAGATTTCTATGGAACAAGTTAACTAAATTAATGAATCGGTTGATTGGGTTGATCTTGAAGCACCAAGGAATAAGTTTGTTAATGAAGTGAAGTGTGTGGGTAAAAACTGAGAGTGAGAACAAAGTAGAAGCAGTAAGCAGCTTAAAATCCATGTAGGCTGCAGAAGTTATGCGAGATGAAGTACTACTATGTACAAGTAGACGTTGCCAGTTTTGTACCTGCCTATTTTTAAAGCTTTTTAGAAAGGCGTTGTGTTAATGTTTTTCACATTTTGTTTACATTTATTTATTTTGATTTCTTTCAGGTAATGTGCTGTCCAATATGCAGACACTATAAGGAACTGCACAAGTAGAATGAAGGAAGACGAAACATTGAAAAACTCATAGGGAGACAGAATATGTAAGTAACTCATTAATATAGCAGTTGAAGCGAGATATTTTCTTTGAAGTTGGGAACACAAAACAATATTTTACTAATGGACAATTTTGGACGGATTATATAATTTTTCTTATCGTTTGGTAGTATAACAGCTACTGATTGCTAAAAATAAATCAACAAAGAATTCTTAACAACAGTTAAAGTGAAAAAATGAGAGTTATATAGGGGGGTTCTTGCAGCCTTGTTGGTATTTTTTGTACGTGCATTAGGCCGTGGTCTGCAGCATGTGTCTGAGCCTCTGTAGCCTCTGATGATGTCTCCAGCATGATGGGACGAGAATCAGGAACAGACGCATATCTTGGACCGCAAATACTGACTGTGAAATCCTGCTTTGTATGTTCAATCGTCCGATAGTTTTCACATTTATCTACACATTTCTTCGGTAACTCAACGATAACATTTTTTTGAAAATATGATGGTAAGTCACCCATTTCATAGGATTTCGACAAAACTCAAATAACTACCTACTTGCTACACCTCTAACAGGTTTCAGTAAATCTGAAGGTATATCTTCGACTACTGCTGACTTGTTTGATCATTTCACTCAGTGTTCGCCATTTTCTTTGGACAATAGGATCGGAAGACCTGATCTTCAGTTAAGTATGTGTGTGACATGATGGGACAACGGCTGGTTCAAAATGGCATTAAGAATAATCAGTAGTTCTGCATCCAGTCTAACCGGTTCGCATTGGTAAAAGTCAAACATCAGGCAAGGAATGACTTTATTGCTCGCAGTCTGCGAATGTTCGTTTCCTATACAACTTTAAACATCTTATCTAAGTGCAGCAATCGCTCCTGGATATCCGATGAACGATAAATTCCGAAAAGCATCATATGAGCAATGAAGACATTCCTTGCCTATTGTTTGACTTTTACCCCGGTAGCCTGAATTTAGAACTACTTTTACCCCGGTAGCCTGAATTTAGAACTACTATAACAATGGTTGTCTGCCTCCTGCGAGACTTATGTCACATTTATATTACAGCAATAAGAAGTATCACATTATTTGACTGATTAAGACAGCAAAGTTACGTGGAACACCATCTCCCAAGATGAAGTCCTGCAACAACGAACCTAGGATTTTGTCCAAAAAGAGGGGGTCCGATTTGTTAAATAATATATGATGAGGGGAAAACGACGCACTAGGTGGTCCGCATGCGATTCCTCATTCCAGTTCCAGACAAACGTGTATATAGCAAAACCTAGTCGCGCCAATAAGTTTGTTAGTAACGCGATTTAGGGAACGAGCCTCTGACAACGCTGTAACTGCGTACAGTGTGACTAAGGACAGGTACCATGAACTCTGCTCTGTGGCGGAGCTGTCCCATTAGCTCACTTAGTTCCGTTTCAGCCGCGCTAGCGAGTGGACTTCGTTTTCTGCTGCGCTGCGCTTCCGTGTATACATCGCTGTACTTGTGCTTCGCCGAGTGCTGTCCGTCAGTTAATCTCCGTGTTCGCTGATATTCCTTGTGAGTTGATCCCTCCTTCTGGTCGTGCTGCTGATAATTGGAATTTTGGTTGTTTAACCTAAATTTCGTCGCTGGATTTACCGTGGCTACAAACCTCAGGAAAAATACTCTGGTATTTGCTTTTGACAATGACTGCCGTCCTGTTGAGCCGACATCCCTGGAAATAGATGACTGGATTACACAGGTAACTGGTCTCAATTCTGAAACCGTCCATACCTGACAACTGGATCAGGAAAAATACTGTGTTTTTGTCAAGTTATTCAGTGCTGCGACTGTTGATAAAGTGTTACGAAAGGGGACTATGAAGTAGATTTTGTGCATAGAAATGGTTATAAAAGTAATTTCCATCTATAGAGCTGACATTGATTACAAAACCGTTCGTATCTTGAATCTTCCCACTGAACTTGAAAATGATTACATTAAGGAAGCTCTTTCAAACTACGGGGACGTTAAATCAATTGCGAATGAAAGACGGTCGCCTCACTTTAAACTACAGTGTTTCAACGGGGACCGCTGTGTAAGGCAAATATTCCGTCCCACGTAACTGTTTTTGGGCATAAGGCACCAATTGTTATTACAGGTCAGGAAGCTGTATGCCATATATGTAACGAAACTGGCCACTTCAGACAGGAATGTCCGCGGCGAACTGTTCTTAAAAGTAATTTGATAGAGCGTCAGAAGTTTACCTTAAATGATCTTTTACCAAAGAATAACCCGGATCAACTGGTTGAGGATGTTAACGCAGTGGGCCAAGCTGATGTCCCCCTTAACGATAACAGTCAATTTTCCCCGTTAACAACAAAGAGAAACCCTGTTACCACTAATCGTGAAACTGAAATGCAACCGAAAAAACGACCTCTAGAGACAACTGATAGTCGTTCAGAGGACGAGCTGTCCTTTACAACTTCCTCAATTCGCAAACCAGAAAAACAGTGCGATGAGGAGGCAGAGGAACCGGAAGGCATAATGCGAATGGAAACTGATGAATAGAAAGATAATAAACATTCGGTACCAGAAAATGAAGGGGGTGTAGTCAATATTAATTTGCAAGGAACAGCAGGTGAAGCAGATGATTGCAAACATCAGCAGCTATCTGTTAGTAAACAAATTCAGGGAGAGATTGCAAAACTGCCGTCTCCATTTGCTTTCCTCGATCAGGAAGTAAGTGATATTAATAAAGAACAAGGAAGTGGTGGCCAAAATGAAATCACGGTCAACACTGCAGCGCAGGCGCCAGCAACAGAATTGCGAAAGCGTCTGCTGTTGCCCCAGATGAGCCGCGAAGTAAAATAAAAACGCAAGCAAATGTGAATGTAGCTGGTCACCAAGGGAAGAGAAAATCTGGAAAGGGCGACCCAAGCCCAAAGAAGGTTCGGTACGGAACGGTCCTACGCGAATCACTGGAGGAAACATCAGGAAGTTTAAAACGAAATTACTGTTAGCGGTATAAGAGAAAACCTCAAAAGTAGTAAAAAATCGGACAGTAACTAATAAACTGATTGTAGTGTTGTTCCATGTTCAGCCTTCCGAGAAAACTGTTAATAATTTAACTGAACGCTGAACCACAGGAAACTCAATTATTTCATCAAAACAACTACACAGTGACAGCGCAATGACGCAATCTTATTCTGTCACCACTATAAACATAAATAAATTTACGTCCGGTTTGAAATTATCGGCACTTACGGAAATTTTGTACGAATCCGTGACTGATATTGCCCTGTTACAAGAAGTTCTAATGTCGGATTTAGTAATTCCCTGTTATGTCAGTTACACAAAACTGTCTCACGAAACAAGTGTTGGAACAGCTGTTTTGGTGAGGGAAGGGATTCCAGTAAGTTAGGTGGAACGACTGGAATCCGGAAGGGGAATACGACTAAATACCTATGTTGTGACTATCATCAACTTGTATGCCCCTTCAGAAAGTTCTCGCCGAGCTGACAGGGCACGTTTCTTCAAAGATGAACTGATATACTTGTTAAGGAAAAATCCGAGACAGTTATTATGTGGAGGTGATTTTAATTGTGTTTTAAATCGAAAAGATCAGTTACCTAATTTTAATTTCTCAAGTGAACCAAAACAACTGGTTACTGGTTTAGAATTAAAGGATGTATGGGGACTCAAATACTCCTCCATTGTTGAGTTCACTTATGCCACGACAACATCTCGTAGCAGGAATGGTAGATTATATATTTCTAAAAATTTTGAAACTTCCGTGACAAAATTAGAAACCATTCCTATGTACTTTTCAGACCATTCAAGTGTCTTAGCTTGCATAAATCTAACAAGAGAGCCAGTTCGCTGATTCAAGAATCAGTGGAATTTGAACGTTTCCTTGTTAGTAAATCATTACTGAGAAGACCTGGCTAAAGAAGCATGAGCAATATACCTACGTGCTCGTAGTAGATATGCCACTGCTATCGACTGGTGGGTTAAAATGGCGAAGCCAAAGTTGAGGAAGGCTCTTATTCAATACAGTGCCCAGAGCGCAAGAGAAAAGAAATGCACTGTAGAATATTACTATTCCGTTTTGAGAGATCTATATGATCAGTTCTCAGCAGGTTCCTCAGTTCGGATAGCAGACATCAAAAAAGTCAAAGCCAATTTACTTAATATCAAGAGAAATCAAATGCAAGCGTTGAAAATAAAATCGAAGGCAAAGTCGGTGTCAGAAGACGAAACTACTTCCCTATACCATTTAGTGAAGCATACGAAAAACCTAAGGAGGACTTTTATTGATGAAATTCGATATTGTGTGATCTACCCATTTAATCTTCAGCATTCTTCTGCAGCACCACATTTCGAAAGTTTCCATTCTCTTCTTTTTCACAGTATTTTATCGTCTCTGTTTCACTTCCATACATGGCTACTCTCCATATAATACTTTTAGAAAAGACTTCCTGGCTCTTAAATCTATATTCGATGTTAACAAACTTCTCTTCTGGAACGCTTTCCTTACCACAGACAGTCTACATTTTATATCCTTTCTACTTCGACCATCATCAGTTGTTTTGCTCCAAAAATAGCAAAACTCATCTACTACTTTAAGTGCCTCATTTCCTAACCTAATTCCCTCAGCATCACCTGATTTAATTCCACTACACTCCATTATCCTCGTTTTGCTTTTGTTAATTTTCATCTTATATCCTCCTTTCAAGAGACTTTCCATTCCGATCAACTGCTCTTCCAGTTCGTAGTATTACAAGGGCGTAAATAAATACTGAACGAAAGGAGGCGGGGATACAGGGCACAGACGAATCGGAAGAATTCAAGTAGCCTGCTAAAAAAATCTTTTAGAAAAGTATGAAGTACAGAATGTGTTCTCATATCCATACCGGTCTCATACACACCTCTCCATCGTTCCATACCGGGACTGGTTTTCGTATTTGATTACCACTGGGGCGCGCAGATAGGGTAATATTTAGTCATTTAGGCTACTAATGATAGAATTGTGAGCAATTATTTTAAAGAAATGCAATCATCACAATTTTGGGCGATATTTTAGTTGATCAGAGTGATTTTTGGGCCACATTGGCAGATCTAAGTGCATTTTTACGCACCAATTTTAATTTAATGTTACTTTTAATGATATTTACCGCTTCGCTGCCTTGTGAAATACTGAAATATTGCAACCCCAAAGCTCTACCAGTCTCCAGACAACGAATCTTTAACTTGCTAATGAACAAATCAAAATCGTTTTCCCTCTGTTTTATTGTAACAAAAGGAGGTCAACAATATACAGCAGTTGCTCTTAGGTGAAGTATGGACGGACGATAGACAACAGTGCTATCGATACATGGATAGTTTAAATGTATCGATGACCTAGTTGACTACCAATAGTTTGTATCCCTCTTTTTCGTCGTGTGGCTGGAAATCGAAATATCTTTCAAGTTCACTACGCGGAAACCAGGTTGTGTGCGTAATATTTCATTTAGGAGATGTAGAGCGCGGAGGGGGGTGTGCCCGGGCGCCATGTACACCCCATCCCACCCTCCCCTCGTTTTGGCTACGTTCTTAAGTCCTGTCGTCTACGATCGTCTCTAAGCATTATCATAGGATTACAATGTAGGAAGGTATTGTACAAAGCCAATTATTCATAGGTCTACTAGTGTTTGACTATGATCGTGTCCAATGTACAACTCGTACAATATGTGAATAAAATTTCATTTATATGCAACCAGATCGCCAATACATTCATTTTTCATTTTCCAGTGATGCATATAGTAGGGGACACTGTTGTTCAAAAATGGTTCAAATGGCTCTGAGCACTATGGGACTCAACATCTGAGGTCATCAGTCCCCCAGAACTTAGAACTACTTAACCTAACTAACCTAAGGACATTACACACATCCATGCCCGAGGCAGGATTCGACCCTGCGACAGTAGCGGTAACGCGGTTCCAGACTGAAGCGCCTAGAACCGCTCGGCGACAACGGCCGGCCACTGTTGTTGCTAGAGAACAATGTATCTAGGAACACACGACGTGTTTTGGTCGGTACTTCAGTCTGGTGCCTGATTTTAAAATTACATGGAGAAACGCGCAATAGACACGGCCATAGGCAGCTTCCACCTTGTTTGTTGTTGGTCTTGAGGTTGTGTTTTGTGCAGTATTTATACATATTTCGCCTTCTATACATTAAATTGCTACTTAATATATTAAGCCAATTTGGATATACCGGTAGTGTCTTCAGTTACAGAATTTCATGGTGGGGAAAGCGCTATATATTTTTAGGAGGAGGAGGAGGAGGAGGAGATTAATGTTTAATGTCCCGTCGACAACGGGGTGATTAGAGAGGGAGCACACGCTAGGATTAGGGAAGGATGGCGAAGGAAAGCGACAGTGCCCTTTCGAAGGAACCATCCTGGCTTGTCCCTTAAGCGATTTCCGGAAATCACGGAAAACCTAAATCAGGATGGCCGGACGCGGGTTTGAAGCATCGTCCTCCCCAATGCGAGTCCAGTATGCTAACCAGCGTGCTATCCCGCTTTGCATATGTATTTTTACTACTAGTGGTTCCCGGGTTCGATTCCCGGCGGGGTCAGGGATTTTCTCTGCCTCATGATGACTGGGTGTTGTGTGATGTCCTTAGGTTAGTTAGGTTTAAGTAGTTCTAAGTTCTAGGGGACTGATGACCATAGATGTTAAGTCCCATAGTGTTCAGAGCCATTTGAACCATTTTTTTTACTACTAGTTATATAACATGTGGACAGCTAAGCCATAGTTTGTCGGTAGTGAACCTTCTTGCACCTTAAAAGATAAGGTCTTTGACCATGGAACGTGTGATAGTTGCAGTTTAACTGAGTTTCCTTAACGACTAAGCAATTTTACCTGTCTTGAAAATGGAAATTTGTGTTAGTTGCCATTAGCTTCTGTTTCAAAATGTCTTTGGCCAGTAACCAGATTTTGATTATAATATTGGCAATCGTATCCCTATTGTCTCTCGACTGCAGAGCGCCGCGCGGGATTAGCCGAGCGGTCTTGGGCGCTGCAGTCATGGACTGTGCGGCTGGTCCCGGCGGAGGTTCGTCCTCCCTCGGGCATGGGTGGGTGTGTTTGTCCTTAGGATAATTTAGGTGACGTAGCGTGTAAGCTTAGGGACTGATTAACTTAGCAGTTATGTCCCATAAGATTTCACACACATTTGAACATTGACTGCAGAGCTTTTAAACGTCAATAGAATATTTGTTCCGGATAAATGTCCATGTTGTACCTTTGAACATGTTTTCACATTCGGAAAACCCCTAATCCTCCGGAACAATTGTTGTTATTTCAGAAAAAGAATTGCAGCACGTAAAAAGTGTATACCATCATTTAAAAATGGAGTAAGAAAAGTTTCAAACTTCTATTACAGATCTCTCCTAAGTTCTTTTATGAGAGGTAGTCTGAGAGATTCTCTGTAAATGAATAATTGCAAATTAAACTGGCTTTTACTGATTTACTGAAATAGTGGCTTTCACCGAGGAATGTGTCAAGGCGGACTGTCCTCTGAACGGTATCATGACGGTGTCACCGTGATGGAAAATTGTATTTGCTCTATTTCTTGAGCGCGAATAGGCACGTCTCAGACACGCGAAGCAATTTGAACCTGGCTGGTATACGTTATTGCCACATGTAGATATGTTGGCCATTACTCGTGTGTCGGAGTCCAATTACTGAGATTACTCAATCTCTAGCCATTCCGTTCGGCCGCTCGGCCGCGAGCTGCCTAAACTTACAGCTCGCCGCAAAAGCTTCCCTTTAGCGCGCTCCGGGGGAAAATAAAGGATTGTTTCTCTGATTAATCGCGACCCCCGCTCGCGGGGAATTGCTCGCGGAGCGGCCGTGTGAGCCATTTCTCTAGCGCCGCCTCCTTTGAGGCTCTAAAAACGCTACCGGGGGGACGCCGGGGAACCGGCAACTGGTTCCGGAGCACGCTCCTCGCGCGGGTTTAATTTCGGACGGCGCAGTCCTGCAGGAGGCCGCTTTGATCTCGGCGCGCCCGGCCGCCGGGCCGCGTAAATAAAAAGCGCAATGAGCGAGGGCCGGGCATTGTTAGCGTCCGGCGGCGCCTTTGTTGTGCTAGCGGGTCCTCCTGGTGCAGCCGCGGTCGCCCCACTGATCCCGTTTCCACGCACTCCGTCCGCTCTCCTCGACTAGCTGCGTGAGAAAGCCTCTCTCCTCCTGCTCTACTTTGTCCTGACGCCTGTGGCATTTTCTAGCTGTCCCACGACTGGCGTGGCCAGTGACACATAGACCGCCTGAAAGAATAAATAAACCAATAAACCCACAGAGTAACAGACGTGTTCTTTCACTAAGAAGAAACCGAGAGTAGTCTTTTGTACTGGTAACTTCGACATGAAATGCGACGTAACGAAAGAATATATTCCACTGAGATGGGACTCCAGTAGGAAGTTTGTACACCACGACCACCACCAGCATTGGTCGTATAAAAATGAAACGTTTTATCTTAAATTATTATTGCGTATCGAACTCAACCACAGAGTGACCATCTTCAGTGCAAAAATAAAAATAAAAACACACAAAGTCATACCTAAACCATCAATGTACAAACGTATGTCATTTTACATCAGAGAACACAACGAAAATCCAAAGACGATAAGAATTGGAAGTGCAAAAGATGATATTAGCTTAAACTGCTTGGGATTCGCTGATGATCTTGCTCTCCTAGCCAACACCGTTCAAGAAGCCAGGCAACAAGTGAAATCACTACAAGAAATAGCAGAGAAAGTAGGCCTTAGAATATCATTTGAAAGAACGGAGATTATGCTAACTGATCCACCACTTCCAAACAAAATTACAATAGGAGAACAGGAAATCAAAATTGTTGATAAATTTAAATAACTAAATGAGAAGCCATCATGGCAGAATAGAATATAAAAACTGAACTGGGCAAATTACATTTCCAAAACTACATACAACAAAAAAGCCTATCTATAGATGCAAAAGTAAAATACTATAAAACTGTTCAAACACATTTCGGGCTTGCAGCCGGTCGTCGTTCAATACTTCGCACGATATTTCAACTGGGCGCCTACCAGTCATCTTCAGGTGAGCCGTCGCAGACTGGCGAAAACGTCCTCCGTTCCGCAATATATAGCGTACTGTAAGTATTCTGCGCATGCGTCGAAAACTTGATAGCTGAACCACACTGCCCGCCGGCATCGCCCTCGCTGGTGGAATAGCGGAACTCAGTCGCCCTCTGCGTTGCTGTTTGCCACGGCCGTCGACGCACTCTGTCGTCTTCGATTTGGGCAAATCGTGGAGATGATGGGATTCCATGCACTGTCCAGCTGGTAGCCGCTGTCACGGTTTAACAGATTTTCCGCCAGTCGTATTTCTACGGAGTCTTTAATAATGGAGTCCCAGAAAGACATTGCTGTGGACACAATCATTGTTTTCTCATACTCCATTGAATGTCCAGTAGAAATACAATGTTCAGCAATAGCGGACTTGCTTGGCTGCAGAATGCGGGTGTAACGTTGATGTTCAGTGCAGCGTTCTTTCACGGTGCGAGTGGTTTGACCTATGTAAGCCATACCACATTGGCACGGTATCTTGTAAATTCTGGCCTTTCGTAGTAACAGATTGTCCTTAACTGGTCCCACAAGGTCCGCAATCTTCGATGGTGGGCGGAAAACCACTTTTACCTGAAATTTTCGGAGGATTCTTGCTATTTTAAACGAAGTGGCTCGCCATCACAATTTTTTATCTGTAACTATGTTATAGATCATTCTTTGATTTAAATTCTGAGGAAGACACTCCTAGCAGTGTGGAAACCAGGTTAATTCGTTAAAAATAGTGACCGATGGCAGTTTTCTTTTCAGTTGTAACTATTCACGGTCTCTGAATGTGCAGCCATGAACAAAATTTTTTGAAATATGAATGTTTTTGTTGGACCACTTTTTTCGCTTTGTGATACATGGCGCTGTAATAGTCACAAACATATGGCTCACAATTTTAGACGAACAGTTGATAACAGGTAGGTTTTTTAAATTAAAATACAGAACGTAGGTACGGTTGAACATTTTATTTCGATTGTTCCAATGTGATACGTGTACCTTTGTGAACTTATCTTTTCTGAGAACGCATGCTGTTACAGCGTGATTACCTGTAAATAGCACATTAATGCAATAAATGCTCAAAATGATGTCCGCCAACCTAAATGCATTTGGCAATACGTGTAACGACATTCCTCTCAACAGCGAGTAGTTCGCCTTCCGTAATGTTTGCACATGCATTGACAATGCACTGACGCATGTTGTGGGTGGATCACGATAGCAAATATCTTTCAATTTTCCCCACATAAAGAAATCCGGGGACGTAAGATCCGGTAAACGTGTTTCGACGACCAATCCACCTTTCATTAAATATGCTATTCAATACCGCTTTTACCGCACCCGAGGTATGTGACGGACATCCATCATGTTGGAAGTACATCGCCATTCTGTCATGCAATGAAGCAGCTTGTAGTAACATCGGTAGAACATTACGTAGGAAATCAGCATACATTGCACCATTTAGATTACCATCGATAAAATGGGAGCCAAATATCCTTCCTCCAATAATGCCGTCCATACATTAACCCGCCAAGGTCGCTGATGTTCCATTTGTCACAGCCATCGTGGATTTTCCGTTGCCCAGTAGTTCATATTATGCCCGTTGACGTTACCGCTGTTGGTGAATGACGCTTCGTCGCTAAATAGAACGCGTGCAAAAAATCTGTCATCATCCCATAATTTCTCTTGTGCCCAGTGGCAGAACTGTACACGACGCTCAAAGACGTCACCGTGCAATTCCTGGTGCATAGAAATATGGTACGGGAGCAATCGATGTTGATGTAGCATTCTCAACACTGACGTTTTTGAGATTCCCAATTCTCGCGCAATTTGTCTGCTACTGATTTGCGGATTAGCCGCGACAGCAGCTAAACTGTGGTGTCACCGCCAGACACCACACTTGCTAGGTGGTAGCCTTTAAATCGGCCGCGGTCCGTTAGTATACGTCGGACCCGCGTGTCGCCACTATCAGTAATTGCAGACCGAGCGCCGCCACACGGGAGGTCTAGTCTAGAGCTTCGACCATAGATACTAGTAGACCGGCCTTGCTGTGCAGAAGCTATAGGGCTGGTGTGGCTCCAACATAAACCACGTGACTGTTGGCAAAACGTGGCGGGATTTCAAATCAGCGGTCTGCCATCCTATGTTTGTATCGTATTTTACCCACATTTCTCAGTTGACTGCCAAACGCTTCCAACAAAAATTACTTTTTTATTTGCGAAAAATTACGTCAGAACTACATTTGACCTTGATTTGTTCACAGTACCATTTATAAAATCTAACAAATACATCGAACGCCCCTCTGGTGGGCAGCGGGACGAAATTACTATAAACTATCAATTAAAGTAAAATGTCGTTAAAATTCTTTTAAACAGTAAGAGTGGGCTCGTGTCAAAACTTTAAATATTGGATTCGTCGCGTTTTGAGCTCTAGTAACTAATTCGAAAATGGGATATGGGAATTATGTCAACTATAGGTGCCAAAATTGTCGACTTTAGGAGCAGGTCCATTTTAGGGTATCAATTTTAGGTGCACTTCAAAGGTTCAGTTCCTACTATTTTTACAAAAGTTTAAACTAACAGTTTTAAAAAAAAATTATATTTTAGATGAAAGGTGAGACTTTGAAGTTTCAGAAAATAATTTTGGAGCCTACATTTATTTAATAGTATTAGAAGGTAGAAAAAAATTCTCTTCATGTGTCGACTATAGGTGCTCTTACCTTATTATAATCTCACTTGTATATACAAAAAGGCGCGTATGTGCAGAGGGCTTAAATTTTTCCCGTTTCAGGGCCTGTATCCAAAGCTGCCTTCGGTATCCATCCTTAGTGAACCTATGCGTAGGATCGAGAAACAGTTATACTTACTTCTGTAACCGAATTATCACAGATACTTTCCAAAATGTAATATGAGTCTGACTTTACAGGCATCACTTTCAACACTTTAATTTACGTGATACTCTATTTCAAGTGTAAAAAACATATAAAAGTCACTTCAGCAGATTTCAATAAACGCATCTGCACTATCACAGAAACACACGTGAAATGTAATGCCATTTCCCCCGACAAAACGCTGAGTACAGCCATAAGCGCAAGACGAAACAACCATGTTTTGCCAACATTCACGTCACTTTAGCCCAGAGATGTTGGAGCCACGAAAATGACGTCAGGTCTAGAGAGACTCCCTAGCACTCGCACCAGTTGTACAGCCGACTTTGCTAGCGATGCTTCACTGCCTGCATACGCTCTCATTTGCCGAGGCGACAGTTTAGCAAAGCCTTCAGCTACGTCATTTGCTACGACCTAGCAAGGCGCTTTATTCAGTTCCTATAATTACTCCAAGAATGTATTCTGAACAGATAATATTGTGAATCATGTACCGTCAAGAGCGGCGTTCTTCATTAATGGATTAAAGTTAAGTATCAAACTAATTATGTCCGCTTTCTGAATTCTCATTCCTTGTCATGTTCCAGACCTCACGTCAGTATAGTTTTTCCCTCTTCAAGCCAACCTGCGTGAGCTAAAACGCGTGCATTTCGGCCTCCACTCGTAACACGGTGTTGGCTCTTCTGCTAATACAAAAAAAAAAACACCTACTTGTTGCAGGTCGTGGTTGACGTTTCACATGTGGCTGAACACTTCCTGTTTCCTTAAATAACGTAACTATACGGTGAACGGTCCAGACACTTGGATGATGTCGTCCAGGATAACGAGCACCATACATAGGACGCGCACGTTGGGCATTTTGATCACAATAGCCATACATCAACACGATATCGACCTTTTCCGCAATTGGTAAAAGGTCCTTCTTAACACGGGTAATGTATCACGAAGCAAATACCGTCCGCACTGGCGGAATGTTACGTGATACCACGTACTCATTCGTTTGTGGCTATTACAGCGCCATCTATCACAAAGCAAAAAAAGTGGTCCAACTAAAACATTCATATTTGTTTACGTACTACACGAATATGTAATAAAAAATGGGGATTCCTATTTAAAACTACGCAGTTGATATCCGTTTGACCTATGGCAGCGCCATATAGCGGGCTAACCGTAGCGCCATCTGGTTTCCCCCTTCAAGCTAGACGAGTTTCGTTCTTTGTAGTTTTTTCGTTTGATGCTTATTTCGTGAGATATTTGGCCCGGTTACTATCAATAAACCACTCTGTATAAAGACAAAGCTCTAATCGCTGACTCAGTTGGTGGCTTCTTGTCTAGTGACGTATACAGCAAATGTGCAGTACTCCTATTGATTTGCTGTGTGAAGGAATACTTCCTGCGTGACACGCAGTTCCTGTGGTCGATGACAGCGAAGCCCACGAAAAGAATGGCTAGCCATAAACAAAATCCAGGGAGAAGCGAAAGTTGTCGTAAGCATGCGGAAAAAAGTGCAGGGAGCGATCGTAAACAGAGGTGAAGTTAATCATTGTACTGTCAGTGGAACTGAGGGACAAGTGATGGGTTGTAGCACCTAATGGAACTCTTGCGTCAGTGGACGGACCGGGGTGATACCGCCCGCAAGGGCAGCGCCCTCAGAGCAACCGAACTGTGACTTGGCTACGAAACCTGAGTAGCTGTGACATTTCCTCCAAATCGATACTGCGGCTGGACAGGGAATCCGACTCACTGTCGGATACCAACCAAGTCGCATTTTCTATTCCTGTTTCGTTCCTAATATCTTCGTTTCATGCTCTCATTCCTCTCATTTTCTATAACATACTCCTCAGGAATTTCATTTCACTGGCTTGGATTCTGCTCTCCTCTCTTCTTGTCATTGTCCAGGTCTCCGATACATATGTCCACATAGCTGTAGAGTACGTCTTATACAGCACTTTCTTGTTTTCCACTGGCACCTCCCTTCCCAAGCTAAGCCCCTCAAACACCGGTGAAATACGTTGCTCTGTTGTACTTTTTTGCTAAATTCTGGCTTTATTATTGCATTCCCCATTACCGTGCTTCCCAGATACTTGAAGTTATCCACAAATTTAATATTCTGTCCTTTAATAACATTAGAGTCTTTATTTTCTCCAAATTCAGTATCCTGTGCTTTAATAACACCACGATCTTGCTTTTCTCCCCAGTGAATTTCATTCCACGTTTACCGATTTTTTTTTACATTTAAGGTGTATATTTGTCCTTGTACATCCTTACTGTTGGTGTCCTACAGCACAATATCATAAGCAAATAGCAGTAACTTCGTCTTCCTTCTTATAAGATTTTATTTTGTCTATTTCACAATTCCATCAATCATCAATGTAAACAATAATGGCGACACCACACTTTTGTGTCCCAACTCCGTAACACTCCTAAACCAATAAGCTAAACATCCATTTCCAAAAGTTGGGTGTAGGCCAGGAAACATGTACCTGCTGAATTTACTGTTGTGGAACGTGTAGGGGTGATGGCAACAAGCAGGGGATAGCTGCTGAGGGCGCAGTATGGTGGGGCCTTCGTGGGCTCAGAGGCAGCTACGGTAGCCGTGAAGGCCTCAGCAGAACCCTGAAATGTCGTCTCTCACACGCTGGTCAGGTGACACCGCAAGTAATTACGAACAAAATGCCAAAGTACTCAGAAAGGAATTAAAATTAGAACTAAGGACTTGAAGAATTTAGGCGGACTGTAGAGGTTCTGTAATCAGAAATCGATAGGTCGCACATTCGAATCAGGCCCGAAGGAAACATTTTTATAGCTGTAGCTCGGGAGGACAATTGACACGCAAGCTGACGGCTGTTCTTCGCGCGGCACGGCAACCCTCCTTCACTGGACTGAATCTTCACCTGACCGACGGTCACTATCGCAAGGAGCAGCCCGAAGCCTTCACGTGCCGTGAGACGACTATGATTATTCATAGAGACAAAATGAGTAATATATATGAATGATTGACTATTAATAATGTCATCAGTTACATTCTGGCCACGATATAGTTTATATGTGTGTTTTGACTACTGAAAGTTTTGTAATATGTGGCCATTATTTGTACTCTGTGATGACAAATTAACCAACTTGACATGTTAAAAAAAGAAAAAGAAGAAAAGAAATCAATCAGTTCTTAGAACTTGGGTCCTGACACAGATGAAACTTTTGTCATACATTGCATGAAGGATTTCAGCTGCGTGTTTTCCAAGTCCCTTTCTCTCCAAGGTTTCCCATTTATTTTCTCTGGGGACACTGTTATAAGCCTTGAGTAAGTCAACAAATATCATCACTAGAATTGAAGATAAAGGAATACCAAAAGAATCGACTGGGACAAAACAGTTATAGAAGAAGGGTGGTGGAAAGGCAGGGGAAGTGGAGACGTACCGCAAATGTCTCAACCCGACTTGGTGACAGATAAAGGGGAAACAAAGACGACGGCAGCTTCCCTTTAGTGCCATCGAAGTTATTCCTTGATGTCTTACACATGTCTTCCCATCCTGTCCCTTCTTCTTCTCAGAGTTTTCCGTATGTTCCTTTCTACGCCGATTCTACTGAGACCCACTTCGTTCCTTATCTTATCAGTCCATCCATTAAAAAAAAATGGCTCTGAGCACCTTGCGACGTAACTTCTGAGGTCATCAGTCGCCTAGAACTTAGAACTAATTAAACCTAACTAACCTAAGGACATCACACACATCCATGCCCGAGGCAGGATTCGAACCTGCGACCGTAGCGGTCGCTCGGTTCCAGACTGTAGCGCCTGGAATCACACGGCCACTCCTGCCGGCCATTTTTTTCAACATCCTTCTAAAGCACTACAGCTCAGACGCTTCGATTCTCCTCTTTTCAGGTTTTCTCACAGTCTGTGATTCACTACAATACAATGCTGTGCTGCAGACGTACTCTCAGAAATTTCTTGCTTAAATTAAGGGCTATGGTTTATGCTAGCAATTTTCTTTTGGCCAATCTGTCCTGTTTGCTTTTCACGTCCTCCTCGATTCGCACGTGACCGCTTCCGCAATCGAGTGATTAGCGTCGCCATTTCCGCCGCGGAAGAACCCGGGTTCGGCTCTCGGTACCTCCTTGGATATTTCTGAGGCAGGGAGGTGTGGAGCGGAGTGCACTGAAGTCAAGCGTTGTCGGGCTTGGCTAGCACTTGGATGGGTGACCATCTGAGTCTGCCAAGCGCTATTGGCAAGCTGAGTGCTCTCAGCCCTTGTGAGGCCAATCGAGGAACTACTTGACTGAGAAGTAGCGGCTCCGGTCACGAACACTAACAACGCCCGGGAGAGTGGTGTGCTGATCACATGCTCCTGCATATCCGCATCCAGTGAGGCCTATCGGCTTGAGGATGACACGGCTGTCGGTCGGTATTGTTCGGCATTCCGCATACCAAGATCTGTTCGGACGGGGAGACACACACACACACACACACACACACACACACACACACACACACACACACACACAAACACACAAACACAGAGAGAGAGAGAGAGAGAGAGAGAGAGAGAGAATTCATTCACTTCGTCTTTCTTCGGTGTATCTTCAATCCATATTCTGTATTCATCTGACTGTACGTACTATTGAAGACGTCTTGTCATTCTTCTTCGCTTTCTCTCGGATAGCTACTGCATCATCGAATCTTACTATTGATATCCATTCGTCCTGAATTTTAATCCCGCTCTGTACCCATTGCATTATTTTAATCATTGCTTGTTCCATGTACAGATTGAACAATAGGGGCGAAGTACTGCAACCCTGTCTTACACCCTTTTAATCCACGCATTTCATTCTTGGTCTTACTTCTCCCGCTTCATTCTTGCATATAGTATATATAGCCCGTCTTTTACTATAGCTTACACCTTTTTTTCAAAATTGCGAATATCTTCCAGCATGTTACATTGTCGACTTTTATTCTATGCTGATACAATAGCTCCATATTTAGCAATTACATACAACCGATCGCTCACAGTAACATCCGCACCTAAAGACTGGAAAATAGCTCAAATCACACCAATACCCAAAAAGGGAATTAGGAGTAATCCTTTACATTACAGGCCCATATCAATAACGTCGATTTGCAGTAGGGTTTTGGAACATACACTGTATTCGAACATTATGAAGTACCTCGAAGAAAACGATTTATTGACACGTAGTCAGCACGGTTTCAGAAAATACCGTTCTTGCGAAACACGACTAGCTCTTTATACACATGAAGTAATGAGTGCTATCGACAGGGGTGTCAAATTGGTTCCATATTTTTAGATTTCCAGAAGGCTTTCGACACCGTTACTCACAAGCGTCTTCTAACCAAACTGCGTGCCTATGGAATATCGCGTCAGTTATGCGACTGGATTCGTGATTTCCTGTCAAAAAGGTCACAGTTCGTAGTAATAGACGGAAAGTCATCGGGTAAAACAGAAGTAATATCCGGCGTTCCCCAAGAAAGTGTTATAGGCCCTCTATTGTTCCTGATCTGTATTAACGACATAGGAGACAATCTGAGTAGCCGTTTTAGATTGTTTGCAGATGATGCCGTCATTTACCGTCTTGTAAAGTCATCAGATGACCAAAACGAACTGCAAAATGATTGACCCTGAATAAAGAAAAGTGTGAAGTTATTCACATGAGTACTAAAAGAAATCCGCTAAATTTCGATTACGCGATAAGTCACACAAATCTGAAGGCTGTAAATTTAACTAAATACTTAGGAATTACAATTACAGATACCCTAAATTGGAACGATCACATAGATGATAATGTGGGTAGAGCCAACCAAAGACTGAGATTCATTGGCAGAACACTTGGTGCAACGGGTCTATTAAAGAAACTGCCAACACCACGCTTGTCCGCCCTATTCTGGAGTACTGCTGTGAGGCATGGGATCCTCAAATGGGACAGACGGATGACATCGAAAAAGTACAAAGAAGGGTAGCTCGTTTTGTATTATCGCGAAGTAGGAGAGATAGTGCCACAGACATGATACGTGAATTGGAGTGGCAGTCATTAAAACAAAGGCGTTTTTCGTTGCGACGGGATATTCTCATGAAATTTCAATCACCAGTTTTCTTCTCCGATTGCGAAAACATTCTGTTGGCACCCACCTACATAGGGAGAAATGATCATCACGATCATATAAGAGAAATCAGGGCTGCCACAGAAAAATTTAAGTGCTCGTTTTTCCCGCGCTCCGTTCGAGAGTGGAACGGTAGAGAGTCAGCTTGAAGGTGGTTCATTGAACCCTCTGCCAGGCACTTTGTTGCGAATAGCAGAGTAATCACGTAGATGTAGATGCATGTCGACTGATATGATGTCTTTTTTACATAATCAAGTGCAGCATCATATATGCCTCTCTGGTGCGGCGGGTGTCAAATTAATTGTCGTCTAACATCCTCAATTTTGTTTTCCATTCTTCTGTATATTATTCTTGTCAGCAACTTGGATGAATGGGCAGTTATTCTGATTGTGCGATATTTCTCGCATTTATTTGCCCTTATTTGCAGTATCTAATCAAAATGCTGAAGCTGTTCGGAAGCGGTTATCTGAAGCAGGACTGCGTTATATCAACCTTTCATATATAGGATAAAGTACCTACAGAATGGTTGAGTGATAGCTGCACAATAGCGATGCAAAATAAACTAGACCTATCGACAGTTCTTCTAAATGTTTTTCTTTATGATGTGACAGAAACATGAAAAGCGGATAATTTGGAAGCTCCATGAGGCTGTTAGTTGATTATGTTACTGTGTACAGAAAGGTTGCGACGCCAGAAAATTGGAGCGATATGGAGGAGTACAGGATGTGCCTTTCCGCCTATTTTCTAGTTCTTTATATATGAAAATGCTCCTCACCCTTTCAACCCAGATGATGCTTTCCACCGTACTTCCTGCACACATAGAAAATCTTAAAATGCGCGTGTGCATATATATATATATATATATATATATATATATATATATATATATATATATATATATATATATATGTGTGTGTGTGTGTGTGTGCAAATTAATGTTTCTCATCTGCCAGGAGCTGTTTGGGCTTCAATGGCACAAGACAAATGGGACGACGGTGAAATAAACAATATTTTGGTAATTTACGAAGCTGCGTACATGGAAATAAATTCAGCAAAGTCAGAGAAGCTACAAAACGTGAAAACGATGCAAATGGTAATGCAAAAACGTGAATAAACGTGGACCAAAGAGGAGAAAGGGGAAGAAGATGGAGACGACGAACGAGGAAAGGACCTTTCGCAGTAGCTGCTTGATGGGATATCTTCCGTAAATGGCCGTTATTTACGTCAGGCACCTGCACAAACTGGTTTTGTAAAATTAGCCGAGACGAGAAATAGCTCCTACACGTCTGCGAGGGTCTGAGAAAAAGAAGAAGAAAAGGACACAAGCAGGAGAAGGACGACTGTCCAGAAATCCCAAGAAAACCGTTATCAGTGCCTTAGGCGGTAGAGAAACCGGTTCGAGTCTGTGAAATAACCTAAAACGTGGTATCGCTTCTACGCGCTTTAGAGGAAGACTGCGGAGACCTGTGTGAACAACTGTGGTGGGGGGTGGGGGAGGGCTATTATTTACGTCCCTTTTTCTCTCACTAGCATGTCACAATTAGATGTTGATGTGTTCGTTGCTCAGCGTGTAATTTCCAAGTACCTTTCATCGCCATTACGAATTTAAGCAGCACTTTGTCAGTAACTGCTCTTGCGTTCGTTTGAAGTTAGGACGACACGTGTTCTCTGGGACGCGTCATTGTGCTCGCCAAGACTAATCGTGTCATTTGTTGGGACCCGCTCTTTGATTACAAGCAATAAATTGAACGCTGTATTTTGCGGCACTCGACAATGACGCAGCTATATAAAGGCGATATGAAGCTTTTCTTCTCTTGGGCAACTGTTTCCGTCAGTTCCGTCGCCTCTACGCTCCGTACTAATGTTTAAGACACGGCAGATAAACAGAAGAGAGATTCTTCGTTCTGACGTTTTACGCTATCTTTGCGTCAGTGACGGCCATCACGCAACTGGGTCACATCAGCGCTGGGAAGTTGCGTGCTAACGAGTAAAGGCCAATTCACACACTGGACGTCAACGCAGCGGAACGCAACGGCACTGTCAAATCTTGGGGTATTCACTCCAGACGTCACATCAAGACAGCGTCATTTCGCTTGGACCAGTACCGAACGGAGAAAGTGAGACAGAGAATGCCATCCGTGGTACAAAATGTCCGAATGTAGGAATTGTCAATGATGGTACATGACTACAAGCACATAACAAGAATGAATCTGTCAAACATAAATAAAGAGCTTGTCACATCTATATCAGCTTGTACAACGCAAATTTACACACCACTATATCCAAGGCGTTGAAACGTCCCCTTAGAAAATTTAGTGAATTACTGTGTTGGTAAACCCCTTACGTTATTTGATTTTCAAACAACTGAGCAGAACTGAACGTACTCAGACATTTCTCTCTTTACTTATTCTGATCATCACTAAACTGACACACAATATTTTTAGCGCAACGCAATCTGACTTTTAATAATCCCTACAAAAGAATGGCCCTGACTAACAATAACCTATACCTTTCATGAATCACTTACCTCACAAAAATCTTCGTTACTCGAACTACTGCAATACAGCGAGCGCCAATACTGTCAGCTAAATAAAAGATTATTACTACTGAAGTCACAAACTACTGATAGACATAGTTAGCAAATGAAAGATTTTGATAAAGAACAAACAATGTATTTACCTTAATAGTGTTCAATAGTCATATATATATATATATATATATATATATATATATATATATATATATATATATATATATATATCAGTTCATGACATCCAGTCTTACAAATTTACTGTCTCTGATGGACACACGTCCATATCATCCGCTCTCAAAACTCCGCCATCTCTCTCCCCACATCCACTACTGCTGGCGGCTTACTTCCAACTGCGCAACGCTACGTGCTGTTAACAGCCAACTGCCCAACACTACAATAGCGACTATTTCAACAATGCCCACCAGAAACAGACTGCACACAACACAGCCAGTGATTTTCATACAGAGCGCTAGGTGACGTTACCAACATAAAAACCTAAACAGCCTACTTACAGCATGACATAGGCTACAATGCGACCTTTATCAAAGTCGGAAACGTGATGGTACGCATTGGCAGCAGATAATTCAGAGGGTGTGGAGTTAAAGGGAAATATTAAGATATTAGAGTGCGGATGATCTAAACATCATTAGCGATAGGAAAGAATCTGTAACAGCAAATGCGAATGCGTTAATCAAGGCTAGTGAAGGTGTAGGTATAAGGATAAGTGAAGACAAAACTAAATACCTAGTTACTACTATAATGCCAACAGCAGTAGATCAGGAAATGTTAAGAGTTGGAGACATGCAGTTTGAAAAAGTGAACACATTTAAGTATCTAGACGTGGACATCACTTCGAGAAATGAGATTGAATCCGAACTGAAGAAGAGATTACTTTAGGTTTGTTTATAAATAAATAAATCTTCTGCTACCAGTCACGATTTTCTTTATTTTACTATTTGCACGACGCGTTTCGAGAAATAATTCCCATTTTCAAGTGCGTTTTTATGATGTGTGTTAAGCCATTTCTTTTGATGTTGTCAGTGTGTGTGAGTCTGCTTCGTTTTGTTGACTTTTACTGTAATACATAAGAAACGCGTTTCTTATGTATTACAGTAAAAGTCAACAAAACGAAGCAGACTCACACACACTGACAACATCAAAAGAAATGGCTTAACACACATCATAAAAACGCACTTGAAAATGGGAATTATTTCTCGAAACGCGTCGTGCAAATAGTAAAATAAAGAAAATCGTGACTGGTAGCAGAAGATTTATTTATTTATAAACAAACCTATTGTATATACAGTCGCAGGCTTTCAAAAACCATTTATAATGGATCAAATCAGAAGAGATTACTTTCATCACGGATATTGTCTGGGAATTTAAAGATTAGAATATACAAAACTATTATTCTACCAGTTATGCTGTATGGGTGTGAGACTTGGACTCTCACTGTGCTAAATGAAAAGCCGTTTCGAGTATTTGAAAACAAAATTTTGAGGAAAATTTTCGGAGCAAAAAGGGATGACATTAGCGGAGAGTGGCGAAAACTGCATAACGAAGAGGTTCACGAACTCTATTCAAACCCTAACATAATCAGTATTATTAAACCACGTAGGCTGCGATGGGCGGGTCACGTAGCTCGAATGGATGAGGGCAGGGCAGCGCGCAGAGTACTGGTAGGGCACGTAGAGGGAAAACGTCCTGTGGGGAGACCGAGGCGTAGATGGGAGGACAATGTGAAGGCTGATTTGAGGAGCCTAGGTATTGAGGGTGAATGGAAGGAAATAGCCCAAGACAGGGACAGATGGCGAAAATACGTTGCTGCGGTAATGACCAGTGAGTAAGTAAGTAAGTTGGTTTCGCGTTAATAATAATAATAATAATAATAATAATAATAATAATAATAATACAGACGCGCTTACTGTCAGTCTCTACTGGGAAAACATCTTGGTTCATGAGCTATGAATTTTATTCTCACGCAGTGAGCAATTCCGCAGCACTATATAGGACCGTGCTTACATGGTGTTTGTGTCCCTCTTTAGATATATGAAACCACCCTTTGCTGAGTAATAAGGTGGTTCTCGAAAAGCTCTCAAAACTGGGAGCCTCTCATGGCCAGTGTTCATCAAGCGCTGTTGCAGGGGAGATCTCCATTCTTCAAGGAGATCCAAAAATGTGCCCTTATTCCCTCTATGCAGCTGAAACTATGCGCAGCTGTGGCCACGAAACTCGCTGACAAAACCAAATGTTCAAATGTGTGTGAATTTATAAGGTACCAAACTGCTGAGGTCATCGCTTCCTAGACTTACACACTACTTAAACTAACTTATGCTAAGAACAACACACACACCCATGCCCGAGGGAGGACTCGGACCTCCGGCGGGAGGGGCTGCGCAGTCCGTGACATGTCGCCTCTAACCACGCGGCCACTCCGCGGGGCGACAAAACCAAAGAAATCGTTTAGTATAGTTTCATATGTTCGCCACTAGACTGCAACAACCTCTAAGATAATAAAACGAAGTGACCACTTTACCCTCCATGGCCACTGTAGCCGTCCTTGACATATCCAGAAATTCAACGACAAAGTTTCATAGTTGGTAGAATGGACGGGAGTCCAACTACAAGCTTTCATAGGCGGTAACATGCCCCGGACGTCACCAACGAACTTTCAGTACGTGTTATCATCGACCAAAAAGTCCGCCCCTGGTAGCTGAGTGGTCAGCGCGACGGAATGTCGTACATAACGGCCCGGGTTCGATTCCCGGCTGGGTCGGAGATTTTCTCCGCTGAGGGACTGGGGGTTGTGTTGTCCTTATCATCACCATTTCATCCCAATCGACACGCAAGTCGCCGTAGTGGTGTCACCTCGAAAGACTTGCTCCAGGCGAGACGGCATTTCCATTTATCGACCAAAAAGAAAAAATGGCGTCTATCAAACATTGGCTCTATAATGCATACCTGAAGAACGGTGAGAACGTGTTCAGTAGAAGAGATGTGTTTCAGAGCAGCGAAGGTGAACAGGTTCTATAGCTCTTAATTTACGCTCTGTGGAGTCCATGCTTACTAGACTTGTTTTCTTGCTGTGTTTCACATTACCTCCCCGGAAAGTTTGTCGGTGTAGTTTTGATTCACCCTCTATGTCTATATTTACATCTACATCTACATGAATGTTCTGCATTTCACACTTAAGTTCCAGGCAGAGGGTTCTTCGAACCACATTCAGACTAATTCTCTGCCGTTCCACTCTCTCTAACAGCGCGTGGGAAAAATGAACACTTGAATCTTCGTGTACGAGCTTTGATTTGTCCTGTTTTATTATGGCAATTTCTCACAGTGTAGGCGGGTGAGAATAAAATATTTCCACATTCAGAGGAGAAATGTGATGATTGAAATTTCTTGCAAAGATCTTAAAGCAACAAGAAACACTTTTGCTGTCGTAAGTGGCATCCCAACTCGTTTATCATATCTCCCCTATTTCGTGATAATACGAGACGAGCTGCTCTTCTCTGAAAGTTTTGGATATGCTCCGTCTATCCTATCTGGTGAGGACCCCATACGACAAAGCAGTACTCTAGCAGAGCTCGCACCGAAAGATATAGGTGTCCGTTTTTTTCCGTGCGCTGTACGAGATCGGAATAATAGGAAATTATCGATAAGGTGGTTCGATGAACCCTCTGCCTGGCACTTAAATGTGATTTACAGAGTATCCATGTAGATGTAGATATAGAGGACGGACAAGCGTAGTGTAAGTGGTCCCCTTAGTAAACCTGTTGCATCTTATAAGCGTTCTGCCAACAAATCCTAGTCATTGGTTTGTCTGCTCCAAAACATTATCTACATGATCGTACAAATTTAAGTTGTTCGTTATTGTAGTTCCTAGGTACTTAGTCGAACTGACAGCCTTTTTTGATTCATTGTGTAAGCGAAATGTAACGGATTTCATTTTGAACTTATGCGCATGTTTTCACACATTTCCTTAATGAAAGACAATTGCCAATTTTCGCACCCCACAGGTATTGTCATTTCGCAGTTGGTTTCGATCTTATGATCTTACTAGACGACAAGTGACAGCATCATCTGCAAACAATCTAAAAGATGCATAGATTGTCTCCTAACTCATTCATTTAGATTAGGAACAGCAGAGGGCCTGTAACACTTTCTTGGGGAACGCCGGATATAACTTCTGTTTTAGGCGATGGTTTTTCGTCGGTTATTAATTACTATGAGCTTTCTTACGTCAGTACGGTAATCGAATTCTTGCCACACCCGTTCCAGCATAGCATCGTCCACTGTGGCAGTCGCTTCCCGTATTCTCTCCCGGAGCTCTGCTGCATCACATGGTAGAGGCGGTACATACATCAGATCTTTGGAAATGAGCGTACAGCATTGTGAACCGGGAGCCCCCCATTCGGAGAAGTTCGGCCGCCGAGGGCAAGTACTTATTGCATTCGACGCCACATTGGGCGACTTGCCCGTCGAAGATGGGGATGAAATGATGATGAGGACATCGCAACACCCAGTCCCTGAGGGGAGAAAATCTCCTGCACCGGAATCGAACCCGGGCCCCTTGGCGTGGCATTCCGCCGCGCTGACCACTCAGCTAACGGGGGCGGACACCGGATCTTTGATGTGTCCCCACAGAAAAAAGTCATACGGAGTGAGATCTGGTGATCGAGGAGACCATTTCATGAAACGCTTGTCCCCTTCTGTAGCACGGCACCTGCACTCGCCATGTTTGCGACTAGCGCTGACTAGCGGCAACTTACCAAACTACGCTGTGGCGATATACTCGTACATGAAAAAAAAAACTTTCAGGATTGCTCTTCAAAATGACATATGTATGATATTCATACAATGTTTGGTTCTTGCGCATTAAATAATTGAATGTGACCATATATATATATATATATATATATATATAAATTGTGTTAGTAGTATAGGATGCCATCCCCCCGCCCCTTCGGTTCTCTCTCTCTCTCTCTCTCTCTCTCTCTCTCTCTCTGTGTGTGTGTGTGTGTGTGTGTGTGTGTGTGTGTGTGTGTGTGTGTGTGTGTAGGTATTGTGGTCGTTGGTGCCATAACATGTATCCACTTCAGTGTGAGTCTTCCCACAAACACACCACACAATTTACTACCTGATGTTTTCCGCATGCTCGTGCCTGCGTCATGAAGTGGACTACGAACGTCAGTCTAGACTATCTTTTTTGCGTCCACGCATCCACATTTCAATACGAGAACTGCTGCCCAGGGCACAATAAAGAATGTAATGACCGAACCACGAAACGTTGGCACTTTGTGCACTAAGAGGGCTTGCAAAAGTTTGCCTGTACCTTCCTCTGGATTATGGTAATGGTTTCCATCGTGCATTTCTCTACATATACCTATATGTGTCACATTGTGACGAGTTTTTGACCCTAATAGTTTGATAGAACAATAGAATATTGCACCTCCATGGTTTGCGGTTTGTACTGTCATACATTACTGTGTGTACCCGCATCTTAATCAAGTTATAGGCCGGGGTGGCCTCTTGTTCTGGTAATTGGTTCTAAGCCTCATCTATATTTACCGCTTACCGAAGTTATGAACTAGTGTCTGTGGCCTTCTGCGTGTTTCTTGCTAACACGTGAAGAAGTAATATAAAGCAGATCAATAAGCCAGCCCAGAATTTTAATTGCTCTGTCATTACTATATCTCTCCTTAGCTTAACACCAGTCTCCATCTACAGAGACCTGAAAAATCTGAGCTTTTCACGTCTCTGTTTCAACCCTGCACATAGCAGCTCGCTTACCAAGAAGCGGATGTCCAAAAATCCTGCGTCACCTCTGATCTGAGCGTGAGCTTCTAAAGTATGTCGCTGCCCACGACAGGTTATAACATTAATGGTTTGCTTGTACCATGCGCACTTGGAGATACTAACAAGCCTAAACATATACTACTGGTAACAGCCATAATTATTAGTCTACAAATGAAGTAAACTGTGACGTAATGCTGTTCACTACACTGTCCTCAGTTATCAATAGAAACATCCAACTTATACCACTCCAGAATGCTATAAACCATCCCTAACAACTGCTTAGCATCAGATGATGGTAATTATAAAATAAAAATTTCTATCATCACAAAAGACGATTGGTTGCAGTCATTTCCAAAATCCGGACAAACTGTTACACTCAGGTATTTGCATTATTTGACTGATTTCAGTGGTGATTCGTTGATGTTGTAGCTTAGGATACTACTTTCCTGCCTTCTGTAAAGTGCACATATTTACGTTTCTGAACATTTAAAACACGCTGCGAGTCCTGGCACCACTTTCAAATCTTATGAAGATCTGACAGGATATTTGTGCACTTTTTTTCCTTACATTGTACTTAGTTCCACATTGTTCCTTGGATCGTAACATACACCTGACAAATGAACATTTACTAGATGTTGTTGGTTGATGCTGCCGAAGGGGTGAATCTAGATACTTGTGAATGAAATAAAAGCTATGTGTAAAATAAAAATACAGCGGGATGGAGGAGAAAGATTTCGTACAAGAAATGTTAGTAAATACAAAGTGGTTGCCTGCCCACAAATGTGCTTTCGTAAAACTAGATATCACTCCTTAGAATCCACTGTAGTGAGCATGCACGTTTCCAATATCAAACTAGCTCGCAGCTGTGGAACCGGGCGTAACAAAGTCGGCCCTAATCAGACCCGATTTGTCAATGTCAGCATTATCAAACTACACCACGCACGCCGCGCTGCTACCGATTCGCTTGCTATCATCCGTCCGAATCGATTTCCATGTTCTTTGGAATCGCTCGATCATTCCCTTGACTCGTCCTCCATGTCGTAAAGTGGAGATCAAGTTACAACTATCCAGTTCCATATTAAGAAGCAAAATGAAGCAAAATGTCATTGAATTGCGAAAGTATCTGCTTCACGAAATGTAAGAGGAATTCACTGTTTCTTGATAGTTATATTTTGAAATGTGTTAATTGGGCCGGCCAGTGTGGCCGAGCGGTTCTGGGCGCTACAGTCTGGAACCGAGTGACCGCTACGGTCGCAGGTTCGAATCCCGCCTCGGGCATGGATGTGTGTGATGTCCTTAGGTTAGTTAGGTTTAAGTAGTTCTAAGTTCTAGGGGACTGATGACCTCAGATGTTGAGTCCCATAGTGCTCAGCCATTTTTTTTTTATTAATTGGAATTTTTCTACTGGGTTGCCTGTACTGGTGAAACTAGTAAGCTTTCTTCAATGGGAATGTCGTTACATGTACTTACGAACACGAAATATAAAGAGAAACCTTGATTTACGCTCTTGCTATCTGTGAACTATTCTGTGACATTATTAATCACGAATAAAAGCGATTTATCAATCAGCAGAACTATAAGATTGCTAGCCGACAATACGCTTGTGGAAAGAAAAGTGTGTCGTTGTACCATCATAAGAAATTGCAGACACCTCGACAATGGATATTCAAAAAAACATGGTTCAAATGGCTCTGAGCACTATGGGACTCAACTCCCCTAGAACTTAGAACTACTTAAACCTAACTAACCTAAGGACAACACACACATCCATGCCCGAGGCAGGATTCGAACCTGCGACCGTAGCGGTCGCGCGGTGCCAGACTGTAGCGCCAGAACCGCTCGGCCACCAGCGGCCGGCAATGGATATTCACCGAGTGGCAGTGTCCATGTGGTGCGATGTTTCAGTAATCTGACTGGTTGCCATCCTCCGGAGATCTTGGTGTCTGTCTTCTACTGCGTCTTGTCTGTCGGCAACAACTCAGCCTGCCAGAATGTCGCACCATTCCAAAACCGCCAGGAGACTGTTAGAAATTTTCGTACGGTTGGGAGATCTAGCATTACCTAGTGCCGCATTTTCTGAGAGCCAAGTGACGGAATGTATACAAAAACTCCTCGACCCTTTTGGCTTTCTGTGCCTTAAACGACATTTCACTTGTTTGAGACATACAGGGTGACAATTATTGAACTATATGAAATAAAATCGTCATAACTTCTGAACGGTTTGCGTTAGGACGTTCAAACTGCAGGGTTGGCCGCGGGGCATGATGGGAATTAGTATGCACATTTATGACTTGGTTTAGCGACGAAGCCCACTTTCATTTGGATGGTTTCGTCAATAAGCAAAACTGGCGCATTTGGGGGACTGAGAATCCGCGTTTGGCGACGAAAAGTCTCTTCACTCTCAACGGGTGACTGTGTGGTGTGGAATGTCCAGTTACGGAATAATCGGTGCGATATTCCTTGATGTCACGGTGACTACCGAACAGCACGTGAGGTTTTGGAAGATGATTTTATTCCCATTATCCAAAGTGACCCCGATTTCGACAAGATGTGGTTCACGCAAGACGGAGCACGGCCCCATCGAAGCAGGAGAGTGTTTGATGTCCTGGAGGAGCACTTTGGGGACCCAGAGGCCTCGATTGGCCTCGATAGGCCGCCATATTCTCTGGATCTGAACATATCTAACTTCTTTTTGTGGGCCTATATTAAAGACAAGGTGTACAGAAATAACAGCAAAATCATTGCTGAGCCGAAAGCAGCCATTCAGGAGGTCATCGACAGCATCGATTCCGACACTTAAGAGGTTCACGCAAAATTTCTCTGTTTGTCTACGCCACATCATCGCCAATGATGGCAGGCATATCAAACATATCATAACCAAAATCCGAATATGTGTAGTGACGTTTACATGTCGAATAAAATATGTGCACGCCATAGTTTGTATTTAATTTACGTTTTTTCATATAGTTCAATAACTGTCACCCTGTATTTGATCGTTGAACTGCCGCCCTTCGAATCAACCGGAGCAGCTACTGCAAATAGCTCCGAATGCTACAGAAGAATGAATAGTTTCCGTTACAACCCATTCACCAAGGAACAATACTTGTCAATGTCGGGGATCGAATACAGCTCCTCTGTGTGGAAGTCAGGCACGCTGACGCTCAGTTAATGTAACAGATGTGCCTCTATCTCTAATAGATGGTGACCACTTTTGATGGAGACCTAGGCAATTTACTATGTATTGATTCCACTAGAGAATGTGTGTTAAATACAATTCACAGCAGCTCGTAGTAATTCTACGGAATTTCAGCAGCTACATTGCTACGTTGGGTTTAGTGTAAGCCTATGTGTTGCGGTCAGCTGCTAAATCTGATGTTTGCGTGCCGTTAACTGGTAACTGAAATGGAACGCTAAGGTTTTGAGTACCTTGGTGAGATACCAGTCTGCTAACACAATGTAATCTTCAGTAAATCTATCGGTTATCCTGAGTCCTAAGGCTCTCAGTAAATGTTTGTCTAGGTCAGAGCCCTCCAAACTTTCCTTCATTGCGGTATTCTTCTAATGCGTACAATCACGAGACGCCCTTTCACTAATATTAGTAAAAGACATTCCATTGTAACAAAGGTTATTTTAAAGGAATATTAATCTTTACGTTTAATACACTGTTACATATAACCCGTCTTGATTGCTTTTTTTTTTTTATTCACACGACCGGTTTCGGTTCCTCTAGAACCATCTTCAGATCTGCAATTTCGGTTATACGAGTAACCCGTCCACACTCAGCAAGCTTCACATGCTGCGTCACATGAATTTGAAAGTTGCTGAGTGTGGACGGGTTACTCCTGTAATCAACATTGCAGATCTGAAGATGGTTCTAGAGGAACCGAAACCGGTCGTGTGAATAAAAAAAAAATTTGCGATCAAGACGGATTATAAGTAATAGTGTATAAAAAGTGATTGCGGTATCCCTGCAGACATTGTCTGTTTTTGCAAACTTTACATTTAATGTCTAAATACAGTATAATTATACATTAAACACCTTTTCAACATACAAATGTTTTCAGTGCACATCTCATCAAACAATTTTTTGTTTGCTTTACATTTTCAGTTTACTAGTTCACGACACTCTTTATGCTACTATTGGGTGTCGTGACACCAAATTAGAAAACACTGGTCCAGATAAACAATATGTACTAACACGCGTCCGAATTATTGTATATTCGTTCTATGTAATAAGTGTTTTTAATTATTTACCTGCAGATAGTAAATTATAACTGCATTCAGTTTCAATGTAAACATAATATCGCATTAATCACAAACAATTATAACATTTATTTTCTGATGCTCTATTCTTGTAGGACTACTCCTTCTGTGTGACATAGACGGGATTGTGCTAATAGCTGTCCAGTCCCTCGACAGATCTGCGGACTAATAATTCTTTGTACGTCCAAACCCTCGAAACATATTCTTCACTAGCAGACTAGCATTCGTCGCTTTGCAGACTAATTATTCTTTGCTGTTCATTGCTGGCACACTTCGTTTTGGTGTTACGATAAAATTATAAAGTATAATGTTCGTGCAGTTAGAAACATGTAAATGTATTGTTAACCTGGGAGAGTGTGCAAGAGCAATAGCGCTGGGCTTTCGCTACTTTTTCGGCAGTTGATGTATCCCAGAGGCGACGTGTTACATACACGTGAGTGCGCAGGTTGCGCGCTGCGGCCATCTTCCGCGCTGCGTCCCAGTTACTGAATGTGTTATGCAAATCTAAGCACCTGTTGTCTCCGCAAGTCATTCAGTGCAGCATGTTTTATTCATGCGACCACAGAAGCGACACTTCGTGTGGCCTCTTCTGTCTCCTCGTTCAGATACCGCACCGAACTTATCTGTGCGATGTGCAACGTCTCAGTGCTGTATTTCAAAATAAAATCTTAAAACGGCCTGTGCTGAAAGTTGTAGCTCGTTTAGACTGTAAATTCTCGAAGTGAAACTAATGCACTCCTCTTCTCGATTTACTGAGTGATAGAGCTCGTGTAAGCTAAAATTCCTTTTTACTTTTTGTGCTACTGTGCAGGCACATAGAGTTTGAGATGTTAAAAGAGCTAGAAGCACTTCGCATGGTCTCAAGTCTTCTAAATATGCTTTACAGGTGCCAGCCGCTTCCATCATGAAGGTGTTGTAATGGTTCTTTATTTACGTGACCATTCAAATGGCTCTGAGCACTATGGGACTTAACATCTGAGGTCATCAGTCCCCTAGAACTTAGAACTACTTAAACCTAACTAACCTAAGGACATCACACACATCAATTCCCGACGCAGGATTCGAACCTGCGACCGTAGCGGTCGCGCAGTTCCAGACTGTAGCGCCTAGAACCGCTCGGCCACCCCGGCCGGCACGTGACCATTATGGCACTCCAGCCCCAGTTCTCGATACCAGTAATATCGTACTACTTTTCTGCGAAGTAACAGACATATTTTTTGTGACAATATTCTCATTTGGTTTTATTAATGTATAGGTACTCCGATGTATCGATGTATTATAGTGATACGGTTCTTGTGTGTATTCATTTCCGTGAGACTGTCATAATCTTTGACTTACTTGTAACCGTTTTGGCGCGAATGCGCACAGAGCAGTCTTTGTTTCACTTTGCAGAAGTTGTTATTTCGCTTTGTAAAAGAACAGTCAAGTCTTGTGTTTGGTTAAAGTGGAAATTAAATATATGAAGATTGATACTAACTGTTTTCTTGATGATGTGACAAGAAGAAGTATATGTGAATTTACAAGAAGTTTAATAAAAATGTGGATCGTGAACACCAAGTCAAAAATTATTTCTACCATACCATTGTTCTAATCTAGGATTGTTTGATCATTAAGAATTTCCTGAAAAACGCATTTGTTAGGTCTTCAAATATTGCTAAAATACAGATCTGTACTTCAGTCAAACTGGAATCACCCTAGAATCAACAAGATGAACCATAACAACTTCGACGAAATCTACATGGGAATCCATTCAAACTAAGTGCCAAAATTAATGACTTTTTTACAGTCACTTCATTATTTCCATTCTCGCGATACCATCCACAGTCAATAACTTTGTTGTTGCCCGATAAAGCGAACATATGCTGCGTGAGCAACATTATTAATCTGATTCCTAACCTACTTTGCAAGTGGTTCAAAAAAATGGTTCAAATGGCTCTGAGCACTATGGGACTTAACATCGGAGGTCATCAGTCCCCTAGACTTAGAACTACCTAAACCTAACTAACCTAAGGACATCACACACATCCATGCCCGAGGCAGGATTCGAACCTGTGACCGTAGCAGCCGCGCGGTTCCGGATTGAAGCGCCTAGAACCGCTCGGCCACCGCGGCCGGCTTGGCAAGTGGTGGTATTGTTAGAGTGTTCAGTAATAATAATGCATGTGTGTGACTTCCTAAGGGACCAAACTGCTGAGGTCATTGCTCCCTAGACTTACACACTGCTTAAACTAACTTACGCTAAGGACAACACTCACACCCATTCCCGAGGGAGGACTCGAACACTCTGGCGGGAGGGGCCGCGCGATCCGTGACATGGCGCCTCAAACAGCGCGGCCACCGCGCGCGGTTGACAATAATGGCAGACAATGTATTACCGAAAGGATACAATCAGGACATAAACCATATTAAAATTTACAGTTATTTAAGAATTTCTGACTGCAAGATCAACAAAATTGTGCGACTGGTTGTTATGTATAGGTTAGAAATGTGTACGATGAAGAAACATATGTATACAATGTAAGGGCACTTCAAGAAAAATACTGCGAAAATTTGTGAATTTGTCAGAGAGGCAGAGGGTTGTAGAGTGCGGTTCAACTATGGAAAACGGCAGCTGTTATAAGGGGAAGAGACAGTAAAATTTACTAAATCTCATAGAGTACTCTGGTTAGGACATATGAAAAGGATGGCGGGATGCCAGGACGAATAATGAAAAGCAGATTGTATTCAACTAGAAGGAAGTACCGACCAGGAGCCAAATGGGTGGACAGTCGGTTGGATGACCCTACCAAGTGGGAAGGAAGGAAGATTAGGATTTAGTGCCCGTAGACAACGAGGCAAGCTCGGTTTGTTTCGAGGATCGGTAAGGATATAGGCCACGCTCTTCTCAAAGAACCAACCCGGCACTTGCCAGGAGTACTTTTGGGATGACCGCACGCGGATTGGAACCGTCATCCCCCAGTGCGCTAACCACTGCGCCGCGCGGGATTAGCCGAGCGGTCTAGCGCGCTGTGCGGCTGATCCCGCCGGAGGTTCGAGTGTGTAAGCTTAGGGACTGATGACCTTAGCAGTTACGTCCCATAAGATTTCACACACATTTAACCACTGCTCTACCTCGCTCAGTTCCAAGATCGACATCCGAGGATGGAAGAGAAAAGCAGAAATTTATAGAATAGACTGTTGAGGGGACCAGGACACATCAAGGACTGCAGGGCCAGAGTGAAGGAAAAAAAGAACAACAAGAACAAGAAAGTAAGTAAGTCTGCTTTGATTCTTAATTAATTTGGCACACTGTAAACAACGTTTTACGATTTTGAGGCACTTAGCTTTCTAACAGCTTGGGTGCTGTTTCTAAGTCTCCTTTTACAAATATGAAAGTCCTGTGTTTGCCATGCATCCTTTTAGACTGACGCTCTTTCTGAAGTTTCCAGAGACCCTCTAACCTAAAAAAAACAACGGGCAATTACCCACCACACACCCCCGCTACCCGTGTAGTCGCTACCTGTTTGTAGTGGCCCCCTGACCTATTAAGCGGACTCCGAAAACCCACCACCCTACAGCTCAAGTTGAAGAATCTGCAGTCCACACGGTTACAGAACTCTGTGAGGCTCTCACTCGGCTTTGTACCAAAGATTCACAGTTTGTTCCGTTGACGCTGCCACAGATGGTGAGCTCCGCCTTCATCTCGCAAACAGGACTAGCAGTTCTCACCCCTTCGGCTAGCCGCCGAAAACCAAAGAGAATCTCTTCCAATCCAAAGCCATGCGTCGTCAGTACCTACGTGAATCACCACCTGGTCTTGGCTGCATCTGGAAGCACTTGTTCCTCACCTGGAATGACTCCTCCCGATCTGCACACACTGGAAGCCTTCCCCTCCTTGATAGCAATATTCTGAAGAGGCCTCATTATGCGTCTAACGTTTGATCTCCCAATTAGCAGTAATCCCACCCTTAGCGACTGCCCTGATCTTGCAGGCCGAGAGGCTTTTCCTGAAAGAGGTCAAGCTGCTGCATATGGCTTAGCATGTTTATCAGACACATTCAGCACCTGACACTGCTGGCTAGGCCATCCTATCGCACCCCTTCCCCCTCCCGCCGCCCCATGCAAGTCTTTCATCGCTGCCTGCCATACCATAGAACGACCTCCAACTCGACCAAGGGTGAGGGGTCAACTTCAGTGCGATCAGTACCTGGGGCGGCCACAGTATTGTACCGATGTAGGGACACCTGGGATGCACTGGACGCGCTGGCCATCCCTCAGATCCCCCCCCCCCCACATCTACCGCCCCTCCCCCCCGCTCCCCATAGTGACGCCCATTGGCAACAGCCTCAAGCCGCATAACTGAAGCCAACATCGCCTGGAGGTGCGAGCGAATAGCCATCACTTCAGATTTTATCCGAGTACAGCAAACACAATTCTTTTCCACACTAAAGTCAACCGAAATATACTCTAGGCACTTATTAACACAAGGAACTTTGCCTGATAAACACAGAAACACGCACGAAATTTAAGAGTTTGAAGTAAAGAGCAGAGAGGAGATTCAGAAGAAGTTGCTTCGTACGAGAAGCTGTGTCAACTCACAAATGGAACGATGTACTTTGACAGGCTGATTCAGTTACGAAAGCTGCCACTCGACTGAGTGTAAGTGTATGCCTTCTCACAGAAGATTCACATTCCATGCTGATGCAACTGCACAGTGTATGCTGTAGCACTATCGGAAAGAAAATGAAACATTTGAATGCACAGTCTCCATACATTCATTGCCGCAGCAAGTGTCTCGAAGTTCACTGTGACTTCCAACCACCTTATTTGTCTGAAAATCGTACATAAAATGGTAACATAAAATAATACGACTACATCAGGTAAATTAGTTCTGCTGAGACAATTCATGTTAAATAGATTGCTCTCGTACACGGACTACGTATGAACAATGGATAAATGAGCACATGTGCAAACGAGCATGAAAGATCGTAGGTTGTAAACTGACTTAGGCAGAAAAATAATTCATGAGGGATTTGATTTTAAATTCAATTATTGTTCAGAAAAGACAAACTCCTGAATAACACATACGTATGTCTTCTAACGGACCATGTGGCTATGCAGTATCACACTGTAACTGGAAAATAGCCTCATATGACTTCTAATCTCCGTAGTACTATTGAGAGAGAGAGAGACAAGTTTTTCACTACTCAACCAAATATAAGGTTAATTTAGCAGACGAAAACTTGAACTATAAAGTTTTTGAGTCATACGTATGCTTTGAAACTTTTCTACTGGCCCATAGCAAGGAAGCAGTTTCGGCCGACGGCTTTCAAAGTGGTGCAAGGAAGGGAGAAACCCTGACACATCGTTTTCTCATCTTCATGTGAGCTTGAAGAAGACTGTTTAGCTTCATCAACAGTATCACTTGCCTTCACTCCACGAGACACTGTGGAGAGGTTTTGGATTAAAGTCAGCACATGAGTCGTGTGAGTAGTAACCAAGTTTTGTTCCCTTGTACGTCAGTTATTGGCGGTGAAAAATTCTTCATCCCTCAGAAACCGAACCGGTTACCTGTGGACGAGTGCCATCGTACAAGCTTACATTATTGGGTTGATCAACTCCAGAAGGCGATCCCTCTATGACGTGGTTCAACGATGTTGCTGTGGTCTTCAGTCCTGATACTGGTTTGATGCAGCTCATTTAACCATACAGTAAAGCTGCATGCCCTCTGGAAAAATTACGGCCGTAGTTTCCCCTTGCTTGCAGCCGTTCGCAGTACCAGCACAGCAAGGCCGTTTTGGTTAGTGTTACAAGGCCAGATCAGTCAATCATCCAGACTGTTGCCCCTGCAACTACTGAAAAGGCTGCTGCTCCTCTTCAGGAACCACGCGTTCAACGATACGATCTCAGAATTATTGCTTTCTCTGGTGGAAGTAGTAAGTGGAAGTTGTACTTGTGGACAGTTTCAGCTTTTACTCGTAAGACAGAATGTGAATAAAATGCATACAAACCTTCCTTGCCATAGATATCTTAACATTCAGCTTCACAATAGTGAAAGGATTTTGAAAGATGTGGAAACGTGACAAAGCAAAAATGGATTGTCGTCAGCAGAAAAAAAATCGTTTTATATTGCAGTACATGAACGAATAATCGATAGGGACTCTGATTACTGATCTAAGTGTTGCATAAATTAAAATCCTGAGCTTGCGTTTGGTAATTGTGAGGTTGGAACACGAAATCAGTCTCTCTGATTAACTTTCCTAAATCATGCCGGACAGTTTCTTTACGTACCCTTTTACGCTTTGTGCTCGGTGCTTGCCGTTACAGTCCCGTGTAATGTTCCTTCTGACTCCTTCTTTGCACAAAATTCGATCGCAGTCGACCGCCGTCGGCCTGTGTTCTCAAGCTTTCGCCTCACTCTCAGTAAACGAGCCATTCCAAACCGCTTTCAGCAGCAACCCTTACCGCAATCACTCCTGTCGTGAACGGACATAAAATGCGGTCGATACGCTGATACTCACATATGGCGATGAAGGTAAATTATATTAAACTGTAGGTGATTTTTCCTACTGGAGTGCGTAACACGCAAACACACTCCTAAGTTGGCGAAAGATCTCGTTCCCTTCTTTGATGATCCAAGATGGCTGATTTATATGACCAATGACCTCACGTCCTTGCTGCCTACAGTAAGATTCGAGTAACTTAGTTCATAACTACGAAGCTAATCTGATGCAGTATTTGACGATTAATTAAGGAAGCTTATATTGAGATTTGTTCCACATTTTTTTCCAAGGTTCGTCACATGAACATATACGCGAAAGTGCTGACGGCCGCGGGCGCTTTTAGTATTAATCAGCTTCTTCACTGTGGGAACGACGACGTATTTCACAAAATGTCAGCTACTTAAGTTTAACACGACAGTGCCAGTTACAATTGATATATTTGTTGACAAACCGCGATCGGTTTTGGCCTCAAGGGAAGCCGTTATCAAGTGGAATAATTTCGGTAAATGAATGTACAACGTCTGTGTGAGGTCTAACACTGATTGGCTCTGCGTGTCTGGTATACATGGGAAGACTTTTACACATAAACGTGCTCTGCCGAGGTCACACTGACCAAAGCTCCAAATTACGTCACGGATGACTGCCGGAAAAGCACTACTGGACGCCAAAGTAAGAACAAATGAAATAAAATAAAGCTAAACCTTTTTTGAGATATCCTCTAGATTAAATATGATATTGCTGCCAACGACATGAGAATGCGACTAAATGTAACAGTTCTACCGTTGAGGTAGGTTGTCGCAAGTGAACATACGTTTGTCACAGTAGGGAGTGCGTAGTTGCCAGATTGTTAATCATTCACCTTTGATCCCACAATGATCGCTCCAAAGTAACAGGTTAAATCGCGGATGACGAGTTTTTAAACTAACGATTTAGGATGGCAAGGTCTTTATTTATTGAGCGGTACAAAGGACCAAACTTCTGTTAAAATGAACACACACACACACACACACACACACACACACACACACTGGTCATATCGGACTCGAGAGTCTATTACCGCAGCAACAAAATGAATAAAACTATTCACAATCATCGTGACGACTTATTTCACGCGAGTAATTGACAGGTGTATAGAAAATTACACAGTACTGTTACACAAAATATGAATGCTGTTGTGTTCACTAATCTGTGTTATTCGCAGATGCGCTGCCGAGTCTAACGCATTTGCGTACTGTGACCGTGCTTTACGTTGCATCAGATTAGCAAAGGCCTCTCCTTTCTTATTCAGTCAATGCCCGAAACCACGAAAAAATGACACGTGCATATATAGCAATGCGATGGGTCTATTGCTGTGGCTTCAACATATTTTTGTCTACAGTGGGAGGTAAGAATCGCATCGTTAACTTATAATGTCATGCAACTCACCGCACTGAAAGCAAGTAACTGTAAGCACAAGACGGTGCCCAGACTATCGCATCTTAAAGAAGCCTACCCCTGAAACAGTTTGGCTGTTATATTTAACCTGTAGGGATAATTAAGGCAGAAACATTACACAATTTCGGGACATGTCACACCCTTTCTAATGCGAGCTACCGCGCCCTGTATTGTGATGTCGACGTAGAGGTGACGTAACAACGAAACTCACTGGTATAACCATTAATTATGTCCTTAAAAGGGCAGAAGGGACCTGTACGTGACAGTCAGTTCTATGGAATCAGCGCAATCAGATGGAGACGCAATAGAATGGCAGAAAGAAGCTGGTATGTTTGGATATACACATGACCACACCATGAATGATTATGACAGGTTTCCTGGCGTACCAACACAAACTGCCCATCGTGTTTACAAGGAATCGTGGGACACTCACAGCTGTGTGACTCGGCGCAAGAACAGTGGTCTTAGAAAGATTCTAACCGACACAGAACTGAGACGAATGTCACACACTGACAATGGCAGTGAGTTTTACACTCAGGTAACGAAAGACATGGGATACCTCCTAATATTGTATCGGACCTCATTTTGCCCGACACAGTGCAGCAACTCCAACAAATCGTTGGAAGTCTCCTGCAGAAATGCTGAGCCATGCTGTATCTACAGCCGTCCATAATTGCGATTGTGTTGCCGGTGCAGGATTTTGTGCAGCACGAAGTGACTTTTCGGTTATGTGTCATAAATGTTCAATGGGATTCGTGTTGGGAGTTCTGGAGGGGCCCGGGGCTCCGTGACAGGGCGCATTGTCATCCACAAAAATTCCCTGCATGAATGGCTGCAAATGGTCTCAAAGCAGCCGTACATAATTATTTCCCAGTGAACACACAGTGCGTAGTGGGGCGATCTATCTGTTGCAGAAATAATTCAAAAGCCAAGATCGCTAGATACTGTTTACTGGATAACCGGTTTCAACACACTAAAGGTGTAAGTAGCCTGTTTAGGTTCTTTTTTATTGGTAACGCCACGTAGCGCTCTGTATGAAAATCACTGGCTGTGCTGTGTGCAGTCTGTGGCTAGTTTGCATTGTTGACTGCCATTGTAGTTTTGGGCAGCGGCAGCTGGATGTGAACTGCGCGTAGCGTTGCGCAGTTGGAGGTGAGCCGCCAGCAGTGTTGGATGTAGGGAGTGAGATGACGGAGTTTTGAGAGCGGATGATCTGGACAGAGACAGTAAATTTGTAAGGCTGGATATCATGAACTGCTATATATATTATGACTTTTGAACACTATTAAGGTAAATACATTGTTTGTTCTCTATCAAAATCTTTCATTTGATAACTATGCCTATCAGTAGTTAGTGCCTTCAGTAGTTAGAATCTTTTATTTAGCTGGCAGTATTGGCGCTCGAAGTATTGCAGTAGCTTGAGTAACGAAGATTTTTGTGAGGTAAGTGATTTGTGAAAGGTATAGTTTAATTTTAGTCAGGGCCATTCTTTTGTAGGGATTATTGAAAGTCAGCTTGCGTTGCGCTAAAAAATAGTGTGTCAGTTTAAGCACAGTCATGTATAATTTTTCTAAGGGGACGTTGCAAAGGTGCCAACAGCGGAACTGAATGCAGATTAACATTTACAAACCATTTGGATATAACGATACATGAGACAGACCAGCTGATATAAAATCATTGTCACAAAAAATAAAAAGACAACTGCTCTCATGGCCATTCTTTTCCATACGATACGTGTGATGCCGACGGTTGTTAGTCGAGCAGCGGTCATGTAGCAAATAGTTTTATTCTGTGACTTCGGTTGTACGTATCGTATGGAAAATAACGACCATGAGAGCAGTTTTTCAGTTTTTATGACAATGATTTTGTATCAGCTGGTCTGCCTCATGTACCATTATATCCAAATGGTTTATAAAAGTTTATCTACATTCAGATCCGATGACGGCACATTTAGCGTGTTGAAACCGGTTATCCAGTAAACAGTATCCAAGCGATCTTGGCTTTTGAATTATTTCTATAATCATTTCCAGCCAATGATCGGTTCAGTTGGACCAGAAGACCCAGTCCATTCCATGTAAACACAGAACACACCATTACGGAACCAGTACCATCTTGCACATTGCCTTGTCGGCAGCTTGGCTCCATGGCTCCGTGGTGTCTGCACCACATTCGAACCCTACCATAAACTATTACAAACTGAAATAGGGACTATTCTCACCGGACCACGGTTTTTCAGTCGTCTGTGGTCCAAACGATAAGGTCACAAGCCCTGGAGAGGCGCTTCAGCCGATGCCGTGCTGTTAGCAAAGGCAACCGCGTCGGTCGTCTGCTGCCGCAGCCCATTAACATCAAACTTCGCCGCACAGTCCTGACGGATACGCTCGTTGTACGTCCCACATTGATTTCTGCTGTTATTTCACACAGTGCTACTTGTCTGTTAGCTGTGACAACTTTAGACGAACACCGCTGTTCTCTGTCGGTATGTAAAGGCCTTCGATCACTGTGTTGTCCGTGGTGAGATATGTTGCTGTTGTGATCTTCAGTCCTGAGACTGGTTTGATGCAGCTCTCCATGCTACCCTATCCTGTGCAAGCTTCTTCATCTCCCAGTACCTACTGCAACCTACGTCCTTCTGAATCCGCTTAGTGTATTCATCTCTTGGTCTCCCTCTACGATTTTTACCCTCCACGCTGCCCTCCAATGCTAAATTTGTGATCCCTTGATGCCTCAGAACATGTCCTACCAACCGATCCCTTCTTCTAGTCCAGTTGTGCCACAAACTTCTATTCTCCCCGATCCCATTCAATACCTCCTCATTAGTTACGTGATCTACCCACCTTATCTTCAGCATTCTTCTGTGGCACCACATTTCAAAAGCTTCTATTCTCTTCTTGTCCAAACTAGTTATCGTCCATGTTTCACTTCCATACATGGCTACACTCCATACAAATACTCTCAGAAACGACTTCCTGACACTTAAATCTATACTCGATGTTAACAAATTTCTCCTCTTCAGAAACGATTTCCTTGCCATTGCCAGTCTACATTTCATATCCTCTCTACTTCGACCATCATCAGTTATTTTACTCCCTAAATAGCAAAACTCCGTTACTACTTTAAGTGTCTCATTTCCTAATCTAATTCCCTCAGCATCACCCGATTTAATTTGACTACATTCCATTATCCTCGTTTTGCTTTTGTTGATGTTCATCTTATATCCTCCTTTCAAGACACTTTCCATTCCGTTAAACTGCTCTTCCAAGTCCTTTGCTGTCTCTGACAGAGTTACAATGTCATCGGCGAACCTCAAAGTTTTTACTTCTTCTCCATGAATTTTAATACCTACTCCGAATTTTTCTTTTGTTTCCTTTACTACTTGCTCAATATACAGATTGAATAACATCGGGGAGAGGCTACAACCCTGTGTCACTCCTTTCCCAACCACTGCTTCCCTTTCATGCCCCTCGACTCTTATAACTGCCATCTGGTTTCTGTACAAATTGTAAATAGCCTGTATTTTACCCCTGCCACCTTCAGAATTTGAAAGAGAGTATTCCAGTTAACGTTGTCAAAAGCTTTCTCTAAGTCTACAAATGCTAGAAACGTAGTTTTGCCTTTTCTTAATCTTTCTTCTAAGATAAGTCGTAAGGTTAGTATTGCCTCACGTGTTCCAACATTTCTACGGAATCCAAACTGATCTTTCCCGAGATCCGCTTCTACCAGTTTTTCCATTCGTCTGTAAAGAATTCGCGTTAGTATTTTGCAGCTGTGACTTATTAAACTGATAGTTCGGTAATTTTCACATCTGTCAACACCTGCTTTCTTTGGGATTGGAATTACTATATTCTTCTTGAAGTCTGAGGGTATTTCGCCTGTCTCATACATCTTGCTCACCAGATGGTAGAGTTTTGTCAGGACTGGCTCTCCCAAGGCCATCAGTAGTTCTAATGGAATGTTGTCTACTCCCGGGGCCTTGTTTCGACTCAGGTCTTTCAGTGCTCTGTCAAACTCTTCACGCAGTATCTTATATCCCATTTCGTCTTCATCTACATCCTCTTCCATTTCCATAATATTGTCCTCAAGTACATCGCCCTTGTATAAACGCTTTATATACTCCTTCCACCTTTCTGCCTTCCCTTCTTTGCTTAGAACTGTGTTGCCATCTGAGCTCTTGATATTCATACAAGTGGTTCTCTTCTCTCCAAAGGTCTCTTTATTTTTCCTGTAGACAGTATCTATCTTACCCCTAGTGAGACAAGCCTCTACATCCTTACATTTGTCCTCTAGCCACCCCTACTTAGCCATTTTGCACTTCCTGTCGATCTCATTTTTGAGACGTTTGTATTCCTTTTTGCCTGCTTCATTCGCTGCATTTTTATATTTTCTCCTTTCATCAATCAAATTCAATATTCCTTCTGTTACCCAAGGACTTCTATCAGCCCTCGTCTTTTTACCTACTTGATCGTCTGCTGCCTTCACTACTTCATATAATATAATATAATATAATATATAATGCTTCAAATTTGGACTTTCGGCTGAGTCTTGGCACTGTTAATCTCGGAATATTGAGTTTCCTCACGATTTCCGAAATGGAGTATCTCATGCATCTAGCTCAACTACCATTCTGCGTTCAGAACCTGTTAGTCCCCATCGTGCGGTCGTAATATTATCGGAAATCTTTTCACGTGAATCACCCGAGTATAAATGACAGCTCTGGAAATGCACTGCCCTTTTACACCTGGTGCACACGATACTACTGCCATCTGTGTATGTGCATATCGCTATCCCATCGCTTTTGTCACCTCAACGTAAACTTCACAGTAACTGGTGCTGTTAGTCAATGGATGTTCATCCAGTTTTCGAAACGTCATTGAAACGTCGGACTTAGGGAAAGCAGGAAAAGGTGTGGACGGGGCCTAATCAGTTACCGATGGTTTCTGAACACGAAATATGGAAAAATAAAAAGAGTTTCTTAGTTTTAATACTTGGGGGAAATCGTACAAGAAAACGGTCTGGAAAAGCTGCAAACGAAGTTCGCTGTCGAAAAGTGGCAACTGCATTCAGAGTAACACAGAATATTAATAGTAAAAATCACTTTCTAACTTCAGTACATTTAGACATTACAGCGCTGAACGTCCTTACGGGGCAGAAACTTCAATTTTAAGTAGAAAGACGGGTATTGAAGAAATTGAAAAGGAAGCAGGAAAGATTATTAATAAAATATTAAGCCCCAAGAGTTACTGATGGAGAAACTTATAGGCTGAGAAGTAATAAGGAAATAAAAGAATGTACAGACATACATGGTGGCATGAGCAAACGAAGACTTGAATTTTATGGACACATTAAAGGAATGGCAAAGAGTAGAATTCTACGAAAACAGAAGTAAGGCCAAAAATAAGCTGGATTGCTGCGATTAAGAGAATGTTAAAGTAGGCGGTTCAACTCAGGCAAACATTACAGACAGGAAAACATTCAGAGAATAGATACTTGATTGGAAAGTTGATAAGAGGGCAATTAGAAAACGGGCTGGAAGACCGTGGTCTGATGAAAGGAAGAGACTTATGAAACGATGAAACAAATTTGGACACAAAGGAAGGCCAACCATCAAAATCGACTTTCATTGACTGCACGTCGCGTGGTCCTGTTGGGCCCATACGTGAATTAAACGAAAAAGAAAGAAATCACAAGCCGAATGTATGGGAGGTGACTTAAGAACAGCTCGAACGATTTGGCCGATTTTTTATCGTGTTCGTAATTTTCAAGACAAGGTTTGTATTAGAGAAAATTTCTGCAAAATCCAGCAGAAAAGGCGGAGATTTGGATAGTATTTTTGCGTGAAACTTTCGATCAAAATTGTGACGGTCGGTTTGACAGTTGTGCTGTTTCATGGTTTCATGATTAAAAAAAGTGACGTTCAGTTTGACAGTTCTGGGGCCGCAGCTTTTCGTAACAAAGAAAAATTGCGGCGGGAATAAGGACGTAAACGATTTGAACATAGTAATGCAAAGTCTAATATCTGGCCGACGCATTCGTTTAATTTGATAGATTCCATTGCTGATGCAGATAAAGTCGTTAATTATAGAGTTGAATTCCTGAATTCATTGCACTTGTCAGGAATGCCGCAGCACAATATGCAAAAAAAAAAAAAAAAAAAAAAAAAAGCGTGTGAAATCCTATGGGACTTAACTGCTAAGGTCATCAGTCCCTAAGCTTACACACTACTTAACCTAAATTATCCTAAGGACAAACACACACACACACACACACACACACACACACACACACACACACACACACACACACCCATGCCCGAGGAGGACTCGAGCCTCCGGCGGGACCAGCGGCACAGTCTATGACTGCAGCGCCCCAGACCGCTCGGCTAATCCCGCGCGGCCACAATTTGCAGCTCAAGTCGGCTCGGTGATAATGTTACGCAATCTGAACCAACGGAAACTATGCAGTGGAGCAAGTCTCGCTGTTAAGAAACCGATGAACAACGTAACTGAAGTAATGATAATCGTAGGAAAGTTGAAAGGTGAGGAAGTTCTGATTTCAAGAACACCAGTGCTTCCAACCGACTTCGTTTCAATTTAATCGTGTCCAGTTTACGACTGACCTTGCATTCGTAATGAAGATTAATAAATCGTAAGACCAGTCGTTGGAAGTGTGTGGTATAAATATCGAGATGCCGTGTTTTTCCCATGGGTGTGCTCGAGAGTCGGTAAAACATTGGCGCTAGTCATTTTCTCTCCGGATGGAAAGACAAAAGATATGGTTCATCACCAAGCGTTGTGATGAACACGATAAAAGCACTAACAAATTATTGTCAAAACAATGAACACTGATTTATTTTATATTAAAAAACTGAAAGTCCGCCTCGATTGCGAAAAAGCACCTAGTGTTAAATGTTAACCCAGGTTTCGGCGTAGATAACTACACCATCTTCAGAACAACAATAAAACCCACAAGTGGATAAAAAGACCTTAGGCCTAAGATCTTTTTAGCCACTTGTGGGTTTTATTGTTGTTCTGAAGAAGGTGTTGTTATCTACGCCGAAACCTGGGTTAACATTTAACACTAGGTGCTGTTTTCGGAATCGAGGCGGATTTTTAGTTTTTTAATATATTAACCAACGATTGCTGACGCGCTGCGATGTTGAAGGTTCTTTGATTTCCAGAATGAGATTTTCACTCTGCAGCGGAGTGTGCGCTGATATGAAACTTGCTGGCAGATCAAAACTGTGTGCCCGACCGAGACTCGAACTCGGGACCTTTACCTTTCGCGGGCAAGTGCTCCACTGACTGAGCTACCCAAGCACGACTCACGGCCGGTCCGCACAGCTTTACTTCTGCCAGTATCTCGTCTCCTACCTTCCAAACCTCACAGAAGCTCTCCTGCGAACCTTGCAGAACTTCCTTTCTTCCAAGGAGGGCTAGTTCTGCAAGATTCGCAGGAGAGCTTCTGTGAAGTTCGGAAAGTAGGAGACGAGATACTGGCAGAAGTAAAGCTGTGAGGACGGAGTGTGAGTCGTGCTTGGGTAGCTCAGTAGAGGCCGGCACGGCAGCTTAGCGTGTTCGGTCAGAGGGTTACGTGCCCTCTGTAACAAAAAAACTGAGTCAATCGATCATCAACGAACTTAAACGGATGTCTTACGACGTCCGCCCCGAGCAGACGCAACGAACAAAAGCGAACAGGATGAGATTAAAAAAGAAGTCTTTGGAGCACTTGCCAGTGAAAGCCAAGGTCCCGAGTTCGAGTCTCGGTTGGGCACACAGTTTTGATCTTCCAGGAAGTTTCGTTCTTTGATTTATTTTAGTTCAATAAAATCATGGTATAACTGAAATAGTTTTATTTGAATTCGCACAAATTCAAGGAAAGATTCATTTGGATGAATCCATTCTCGACCACCTGATCCACTGGCTGACGGACAACGCACAGTAACAATCATTATAAAAGAACTGAAACAGGAAGTCGTGTACTAAAAGTGACAGCGTACGAGTAAGCGACACAATTGGCATCTCGTGTCAGTGGGGACATACCCGCAGCAAACGGAAAGAGAAAAAGCGTGACCACCTCCCTAAAGGAGACAAAAGCCATTAGGGATGGACGCCAGTTGCCGTTTTCGGTGTGCTCACCAGCGAGCGTTCGAATTTGCATTGCGAATGAGCGATGCGCATGCAGATACCGCCGTGTCGCGGGGTCGCAGAGGCGATGCGTTGTCGGTGTACCGGGTGTAGTAGAGCGTTCCTCGCGCACGACACGCCCGTGTACCGTTAGCGGGCGCCGGGACACGCGCCTCGGATGTGCCGGGTCACACGGATCGCCGGCAATTGGCGACCACTTGTGCAGGGTCGGCGCGCCGCCCGCGCGCTTCATACTGGAAGGCACGGCTGGCAAAGAGGACGAGGACGAGGACGAAGACGGGACAGGACGCGAGTAATGCGGGGACAGCGGCGGCGGCGGTCGTAACTCGCGCAGCTTTACGGCGCGCCGCGGCCCTGGGCTTGAGGACGCGAGAGTACATCAGCCCCGTAATGGAGGTCGCAGCCGGGCACCACTGCCGCTGAGCAGCGACACCTGCGAGCACGACGCTCACACTCCAGTCCGCTCGTGAGCCATTCGTATCGTTTTACTGTAACACGAACTGTGACATGTAGCTGTCAGGAGAATTAAGGCGACCTGTAAGGGCATCATATCGACTGGACATTCTTTGAGCATTGTCCTGTCGACGAGTTTGCCGAGCGCGCGTGCTCATCCATGTAGACATGCCTAGCTATACATGACCAACCAGATTATTCAGATCTAAGAAAAGAAGGGAAAGCAGAAAGGTGGAAGGAGTGTATAGAGGGTCTATACATGGGCGATGTTCTTGAGGACAGTATTATGGAAATGGAAGAGGAGGTAGATGAAGATGAAATGGGAGATATGATACTGCGTGAAGAGTTTGACAGTACACTGAAAGACCTAAGTCGAAACAAGGCCCCGGTAGTAGACAACATTCCATTAGAACTACTGACGGCCTTGGGAGAGCCAGCCCTGAAAAAACTCTACCATCTGGTGAGCAAGATGTATGAGACAGGCGAAATTCCCTCAGACTTCAAGAAGAATCTAATAATTCCAATCCCAAAGAAAGCAGGTGTTGACAGATGTGAAAATTACCGAACTATTAGTTTAATAAGTCACAGCTGCAAAATACTAACGCGAATTCTTTACAGACGAATGGAAAAACTGGTAGAAGCCGACCTCGGGAAAGATCAGTTTGGATTCCGTAGAAATGTTGAACACTTGAGGCAATACTGACACTACGACTTAGCTTAGAAGATAGATTAAGGAAAGGCAAACCTACTTTTCTATCATTTGTACACTTAGATAAATCTTTTGACAGTGTTGGCTAGAATACTCTCTTCCAAATTCTGAAGGTGGCAGGGGTAAAATGCAGAAAGCGAACAGCTATTTACAATTTGTACAGAAACCAGATAGCAGTTATAAGAGTCGAGGGGCATGAATGGGAAGCAGTGGTTGGGAAGGGAGTGAGACAGGGTTGTAGCCTCTCCCAGTTGCTATTCAATATGTATATCGAGCAAGCACTAAAGGAAACGAAAGAAAAGTTCGGAGTAGGTATTAAAGTCCATGGAGAAGAAATAAAAACTTTGAGATTCGCCGATGACACAGTAATTCTGTCAGAGACAGCAAAGGACTTGGAAGAGCAGCTGAACGGAGTGGACAGTGTCTTGAAAGGAGGGTATAAGATGAACATCAACAAAAGCAAAACGAGGATAATGGAATGTAGTGGAATTAAGTCAGGTGATGTTGAGGGTATTAGATTAGGAAATGAGACACTTAAAGTAGTAAAGCAGTTTTGCTATTTGGGGAGCAAAATAACTGATGATGGTCGAAGTAGAGAGGATATAAAATGTAGACTGGCAATGGCAAGGAAAGCTTTTCTGAAGAAGAGAAATTTGTTAACATCGAGTATTGATTTAAGTGTCAGGAAGTCGTTTCTGAAAGTATTTGTACGGAGTGTAGCCATGTATGGAAGTGAAACGTGGACGATAAATAGACAAGAAGAGAATAGAAGCTTTCGAAATGTGGTGCTACAGAAGAATGCTGAAGATTAGATGGGTAGATCACATAACTAATGAGGAGGTATTGAATCGGATTGGGGAGAAGAGAAGTTTGTGGCACAGCTTGACGAGAAGAAAGGATCGGTTGGTAGGACATGTTCTGAGGCATCGAGGGATCACCAATTTAGTACTGGAGGGCATCGTGGAGGGTGAAAATCGTAGAGGGAGACCAAGAGATGAATACACTTAACAGGTTCAGAAGGATGTAGGCTGCAGTAGGTACTGGGAGATGAAGAGGCTTGCACAGGATAGAGCAGCATGGAGAGCTGCATCAAACCAGTATCAGGACTGAAGACCACAACAACAACAACAACACCAAATTATTATGATCTCCTACCTAATAGGCGGTATGTCCACTTTCAGCCCTGATAATAGGTAGCGACGCGCCGTGGCATGGAAGCAATGAGGCCTAGGTAGGTCGCTGGAGGGAGTTGGCACCACCTCGGCGCACTCAAACCACCTAACTCCCCTAAAATTCCTGGGAGGGAGGCCATGAGCTCCGCCTTCACTCCAGTCACATCCCAATTGCGTACGACTGGGCTCAGATATCTGGCGAGCTGGGGGGGGGGGGGGGGCGGGGGGACACATCAATTTGAGCTCGTAACTGTCTTTCTCCAACTACTTTATCACAGTCTTCGCCTTGATGGCCATTATCTTGTCGAAAAATGCCACTGCCGTGGAGAAACCTGATTATAACGAACGGGTGTACGTGATCTTCAACCAGCGTACGATACTCATTGGCTGTCATGGAGTCTTGCACGAGCTATGGAACTCTGGAGATATGGATGCCCACGTGAATGTTCCCCAAAAAGTAATGGAACCGCAGCCAGCTTGTCTCCGTCCCGCAGTACACGTGTCAAGGTGCTGTTCCCCTGGAAGACGGTGGATTCGCGCTCTCCCATCGGCGTGATAAAGAAGGTATTGCGATTCATGAGACCATGAAGTGTGCCGGCCGCGGTGGCCGTGCGGTTCTAGGCGCTCAGTTCGGAACCGCGCGACCGGTGCGGTCGCAGGTTCGAATCCTGCCTCGGCCATGGATGTGTGTGATGTCCTTAGGTTAGTGTAAGTAGTTCTAAGTTCTAGAGGACTGATGACCACAGCTGTCAAGCCCCATAGTGCTCATAGCCATTTGAACCATGAAGTGTCACGAGCCAACGTCCAGCGGCGATCGCCAGGTGCCCATTACGGTCGTAGTTGCCGATGTTGTGGTGTTAACATTGGCACATGTCGGCCGCGGTAGCCCATCGTTTGGAGCATTTGGTACACTGTGTTGTCAGACACACTTTTACTCTGCCACCATTAAGGTCTGAAGTTAGTTCCGCCGCAATTTGCCTCTTGTTCTGTTGTATCAGTCCGTCCAGCCTACGACCTCCGACATCTGTAATGAGGAGTGGCCGGACAACCCTACGACGTCTGGACGCGGTTTCACCTTGGTCTCGCCAAGGTTGAAGAAACTCACCACTGCACTGCTTGAACACCCGACTGTTCGACTGTTTGCGAAATGCTCGCGCCGAGTCTGCGGGATAACACAGTCTGCCCTGGGCAAAACTCAAACAGATCGCGCCTTCCCCATTCTACACACAGACAGCACGCTCACTGATGCTACATGCGTTGTTCGTGTGTCTGACGAGCAGTCATTCCTCGCCAGGTGACGCTGTTATCGCCTGGAGAGGTTAATATCGATAGTTGGTCAGTGGTTACAATGTTCTGGCTGATAAGTGTATAAGGACTCGCACTTTCTAGGCCAATTGACTTCTACTAGAAAAGGAAATACACGGTAGATACACGCTCCTACTACACTCTCCAGACAGTAATATGACGTGTGTCCACCTTTGGCTTTCATGACGCCTTCAACTCTGCTGGGGACACTTTCAAGTAGGTATATGAATGTATTTCGATCTGTGGAGGAATGACAGCCCATCCTCCCTCAAGAACTGCATTTACAGAAGGTAACAGAATAGATTTCTTTATTTCCGTCTGAGGTCACAACTTGGTATGTCCTCAGGCTACCGGTTTCGGTCAGCAGTGGCCCTCTTCAGATCTGTTTTAAAAACACATCATAATATAATAGAGCCATAGTGGCATCGTCAAAAGAAAAACAAAAACAGCACAGCATTTTATATATTTGCGACGATTCTGAGCTGATTTTGTGTTTCTCTTTTGTCGATGCCACTATGGCTCTATCATACACTCCTGGAAATGGAAAAAAGAACACATTGACACCGGTGTGTCAGACCCACCATACTTGCTCCGGACACTGCGAGAGGGCTGTACAAGCAATGATCACACGCACGGCACAGCGGACACACCAGGAACCGCGGTGTTGGCCGTCGAATGGCGCTAGCTGCGCAGCATTTGTGCACCGCCGCCGTCAGTGTCAGCCAGTTTGCCGTGGCATACGGAGCTCCATCGCAGTCTTTAACACTGGTAGCATGCCGCGACAGCGTGGACGTGAACCGTATGTGCAGTTGACGGACTTTGAGCGAGGGCGTATAGTGGGCATGCGGGAGGCCGGGTGGACGTACCGCCGAATTGCTCAACACGTGGGGCGTGAGGTCTCCACAGTACATCGATGTTGTCGCCAGTGGTCGGCGGAAGGTGCACGTGCCCGTCGACCTAGGACCGGACCGCAGCGACGCACGGATGCACGCCAAGACCGTAGGATCCTACGCAGTGCCGTAGGGGACCGCACCGCCACTTCCCAGCAAATTAGGGACACTGTTGCTCCTGGGGTATCGGCGAGGACCATTCGCAACCGTCTCCATGAAGCTGGGCTACGGTCCCGCACACCGTTAGGCCGTCTTCCGCTCACGCCCCAACATCGTGCAGCCCGCCTCCAGTGGTGTCGCGACAGGCATGAATGGAGGGACGAATGGAGACGTGTCGTCTTCAGCGATGAGAGTCGCTTCTGCCTTGGTGCCAATGATGGTCGTATGCGTGTTTGGCGCCGTGCAGGTGAGCGCCACAATCAGGACTGCATACGACCGAGGCACACAGGGCCAACACCCGGCATCATGGTGTGGGGAGCGATCTCCTTCAATGGCCGTACACCACTGGTGATCGTCGAGGGGACACTGAATAGTGCACGGTACATCCAAACCGTCATCGAACCCATCGTTCTACCATTCCTAGACCGGCAAGGGAACTTGCTGTTCCAACAGGACAATGCACGTCCGCATGTATCCCATGCCACCCAACGTGCTCTAGAAGGTGTAAGTCAACTACCCTGGCCAGCAAGATCTCCGGATCTGTCCCCCATTGAGCATGTTTGGGACTGGATGAAGCGTCGTCTCACGCGGTCTGCACGTCCAGCACGAACGCTGTTCCAACTGAGGCGCCAGGTGGAAATGGCATGGCAAGCCGTTCCACAGGACTACATCCAGCATCTCTACGATCGTCTCCATGGGAGAATAGCAGCCTGCATTGCTGCGAAAGGTGGATATACACTGTACTAGTGCCTGTGTCTATGTGCCTGTGGTTCTGTCAGTGTGATCATGTGATGTATCTGACCCCAGGAATGTGTCAATAAAGTTTCTCCTTCCTGGGACAATGAATTCACGGTGTTCTTATTTCAATTTCCAGGAGTGTATTAGGACATATTTTAAAACAGATCTGAAGATGGTCATTGCTGACCGAAACCGGTTGTCTGAGGACCTAACAAGGTTTCGTCATATACGGAAATAACGATATTTATCCAGCACTTTCTGGATAACTTTTACATTCGCGAACATGTAGCAGCTTGTGAGAGAAGATAGTGATATTGGAGGCTGATGTCTGGAACGAAGTCGACGTTGTATAGACTGTTACGTAAGAGCGTGGTCGGCATTACATAGATAGATACCCCCTTAGTTTTTTCCCAACCCAACAGAGATAACTTTTGTCCTTCAGGCAGTGTCCATAAAGCATTAGTTTAATTTGAACTGTTGACTGAGATACATAAGGAGAGACACGAGTGCAGCTTACACGTCGCATTTATCGAAGAAGTTTGACGCTGACTACCAAACGTTGGTTCATCGACAAAATTGGAGATTCGATACTGAAGGAGGACAATGACCGAAGCACCGCAGCAGTTTCAAATGTTTCAAATGGCTCTAAGCACTATGGGACTTAACATCTGAGGTCATCAGTCCCCTAGACTTAGATCCACTTAAACCTAACTAATCTAAGGATATCACACACATCTATGACCGAGGCAGGATTCGAACCTGCGACCGTAGCAGCAGCACGGTTCCGGACTGAAGCGCCTAGAACCGCTCGGCTACAGCGGCCGGCATCGCAGCAGGCTTTGCAACGACTGGAAAAGGGAGAAAGGTGTACAGGATTCGCCCTCATAGTCGCCTGACGCTAAACCTATTGAAAAGTGTGGTCTTACATAAAAAGAAATTTGCAATAAAAAAAGATACTCATTTTGAAACAGCTGTAAACACAAATTCGGCTCATTTCGAGATCTTTGCCACACGAATACGCGGAAAATTTGGTTTCGAGGATGCCTCGGAGAAGCCCAACAATTATCGGGCTGCGGGTGACTGGAAATGTTTTTAACTGTAACTGCACTTTTCTTTTGTTCATATTTGATGTATATGTCTTAGTTTGTCAAATACCTTCGTCTACCGGTTAATCCGACTACGATCTTACTTACCAGACTGTAACCAATTACAAAGGTGTTCCATTGGGTTCAGGTCAGAACTATGGGCAAGCCAGTCCATTATTGCCTCACCAATGCTGCTTCTTGGCAGAGTGCACTGTCATTATGAAGTAATCATCATCTCTGAACTGATCCCCTACTGTACCCAGTACGCAGTGCTTTAAAATGTCTTCATATCCTTCCACATTTATCGCTTTCTTAAGTGAAATAAGAGGATCACCACACCCTAACCACAAGAAACACCCCGTGCTGTAACACCATCTCCTCTTTACTTCACTGTTCATTACATGTGATGGCAGATGCTTCACTACATGCGATGGCAGGTAACGTTCTGCAAGCATTCGCCAAACCAAAACTTTTTTGTCAGGTCGCAAAGGGTCTAGCGCAATTTATCACTCCAAATGACTCTTTCCCACTTATCCATTGTCCAGTGGCTCTGCACCACTTCAGTCGTCGGTTATCATAAACTATAGAAATGTGTGGCTTATGAGGAGCAATTCCATTCTTTTTAACTCTGTATGCACAGTCATTGTGCTAGGTGGACTACTGGTAGCAGTTTGGAACTCACGAGAGATTCCTTCCAGTTATTTCGTGCGATTATTTGCATCCACATCGTGCAATGCTCGATGTTCGTCTCTGTCATTGAATACGGTCTGCCTGGTCTCGATTTGGCTGTGGTTGTACCTTCGTGTTTTCACTTCACAGCCACGTCACCAACAGCCGACTTGAGCAGCTTTAGATGAATTTATTAATCAGGTGACATGCGGTGACTAGTCCATGTTCGAATTCTCTTAGCTCTCCTGACAGACCAATTCTGCCGTTCTCGCCTCTCTATTGGCAAAACGATTTTTTGTACTGTGTGAGGTAATGGGCGAGTTGTTGAGCCCTGGAAATATTCTAAGTTCGGAGTTGGCGGAGACACGCGGAGGCCCCTCGCCGGGCTGCGACCTGACAGCAACCACTTGGTGCCGAATGTTAGCTGAGCACGGGGGGTAGCCCCAGCGCATGGTCCAGCCGCGTGACTGGGAATTCCATTGTGACGCTGTGTTGATGGAGGAGACACGCCGGGAGTGCCAAAGACGGCGGACTTTGTGAAACCTTAATGGCAGACATTACACAGTTTGTATAGAAATTAATAGTAGCCACATGAATCATGATACCTCAAAAAGAAACATGTACATTACCATTATTTGCACGACGATTCTGATGCTGTAATCAGATTTTCAATATCTTTATTAGTTTAAAGTTTAGTATCTGACTAAATTATACAACTAACATCCAATATCTAAACGGTTCGTCCGATTTTGTCGATCGTCGTGTCTTTAGAAAGCTATTAGTGTAAACCTAAATTTGTATAAATTAACAGCATGTAGCTTAAATAGTACATGAGTTATTGAAGGTCAAAGTGGCCGATTACTATCGATCGCGTCAGGCCATAACTACCCCACAGTTACACGCAAAAACGGTAGCAGCATGCTTATAATATATTTATTCATCTATGTCTTTGTTTATATCCGATATATACTATTCATGAAGAAATTGGTTAAATATTTACTGTGTTTTAGAAAGCACAGAGACATTAGGCTACTGGCCTACTTTTGCTTCCTATTCTTTTGGTATATGTTTATTTGATTTGTTTATGTATTTAATGATGTGTGTTAGGGTGCGTCTATGGTCTAGCCGTAGGAATATTTATTTAATTTCAAGTTATTTAAATGTAAGTCCAGTATTTCGAATGTGTTTCAATATTTTCTGAGCGTGTGTTGGCTTGGAGACATGGAGGGAGTACTCTAGCCAACCACAGCACTCGTTACTATGGTAGGCAACTACCGAAGTGAACACAGCAGGCAGTGGTGAACAGTGCGGCGCGAGGGACAGTCGCACAGGACACGGCAAGTGCTGGACGTGAAGGCGCAACATACAGTTAGGCAGAGACTTGGAGAGTGTGGAGCGGTTTCCGCGTGGTCGCGGCAGATAGAAGAACTTTGAACTGCCGACCTGTGCACTTTGGAGATTTCCATGGCTTCTACAGTGAAGATGTAGTGTGCGTTTAGAAGTGAATATCTGGTGAGCAATTTTGTAGTTCACAACTAATTACGTGCAGTAGGAATCTATTGTTTCCCTGTTATTCAACTTACACTGATGCTCATAAATTAAGGATAATGCTGATATATGGTGAAACAACGCTCTGGTGGGCGGTTTGCGGGTTTAAATCACCTCGGGGTACGACCATGCGGTGCATTCTACCTGCGGTCGTCAAACATTGACGCTGGCAGCAGTCCACATACGCAGAGGTGTGTTGGTGCATGTCAGAGTATGGTGCAGCGAGTAAGTGTGCAGACGTTTTCAGATGTGCTAATGGTGACTGTGTGTGGAAAATGGCTTAAATGACGTTATGAGGGGTAGATGGCTATGACGACTGGAGGCTGGTCGAACACAGTAGGCCATAGCAGGGGCCCTCCTTGTGCCACAAAGCGTGATCTCAAGATTATGGCAACTATTCCAGCAGACAGGAAACGTGTCCAGGCGCTACAGTATGGAACATCCACAGTGTACAACACCACAAGAAGACCGATAACACACCATCAGTGCCCGCAGGCGTCCATGGAGTACTGCAGGTAGCCTTGCTCGGGACCTTACCGCAGCCACTGGAACAGTTTTGTCCAGGCACACAGTCTACGGACGACTGAACTGATATGGTTTATTCGCCCAGAGACCTGCATGGTGCATTCCACTGACCCATGGTCACAGGAGAGCCCGTAAAGCCTGGTGTCAAGAACACAGTACGTGGTCAGTGGAACAGTGGTCCCAGGTTACGTTCATGGACGAGTCCAGGTATAGTCTGAACAGTGATTCTCGCCGGGTTTTCATCTGTCATGAACCAGGAACCAGATACCAACCCCTTAATGTCCTTGAAAGGGACCTGTATGGAGGTCGTGGTTTGATGGTGTGGGGTGGGATTATGATTGGTGCACGTACACCCCTGAATGTCTTTGACAGAGTTACTGTGACAGGCAGGTGTATCGGGACGTCATTTTGCACCAGTATGTCTGCCTTTTCAGGGGTGCAGTGGGTCCCACCTTCCTCCTGATGGATGACAATGCACGGCCCCACCGAGCTGCCATCGCGGAGGAGTACCTTGAAACAGAAGTTATCAGACGAATGGAGTGACCTGCAGTTCTCCAGACCTAAACCCCATCGAGCACGTCTGGGATACTCTCGGTCGACGTATCGCTGCACGTCTACAAACCCCTAGGACACTTCAGGAGCACCGACAGGCACTGATGCAAGAATGGGAGGCTATACCCCAGCAGCTGCTCGACCACCTGATCCAGAGTATGCCTAACCGTTGTGAGGCCTGTGTATGTGTGCATGGTGATCATATCCCATATTTATGTCGGGGTATATGCGCAGGAAACAGTGGCGTTTTGTAGCACATGTGCTTCGGGGCGGTTTTCTCAACTTATCACAAATTCCGTGAATTTACAGGTCTGTGTTGTGTGTGTTCTGTATATGCCTATGCTATTTGCACCAGTTTTGTGTAGTGCCACGTTGTGTGGCACCATATTCTACAATTATCCTTAATTTATGAGCATGAGTGTATATTTCATTTAATTGCTGGACCATTGGCACCAATAAGTGTTTTGCGGAAAAATACCGCATTCTCAAAAGTACTTCCACTATTGTACTCATCATTTAAAGTCGTTAAGATAGTACCTGCAGATTTTATTTAATTGCAGTTTTTCATTTATAAATTTATACGTTACATTCGCAATTGCCGGGTGATAGGAACCTTCGACCATTCGATTCATGTGTATATTCATATTGTATACTCAGCAGTATTTTGCTCGTAACGTGGCAACTACGTATCCCAGCCCCTAGACAACGAAACCAGCCACAACTTTTAATATTTCAACACTGAGTCTGAGGGTGTGTAGTTGAGGGCAACACCACCATTTTATTCTTGAAAGCCCACAACTGGATGCTTCGTTTCTCGCGACATCTAGTGGTTTATTCCGCATGACATAGGGGTGTCCGAATACTTTTGATCAGATATTGTAGATAACGACGCAGCCATTGACTAATACGTTACGTGTTACCACATTTAATTTGTGTCATTTAGTTAAGTGTTTATTTGTTAGTGCACTGTTGACGTGCGTGTTTTTTACATTCTTTCCTTTTTCAAAGAATTTCGAGGGATTTCGAGGTACGTACATTCGTACAGAGTGTTTCGCAATTGGTAGCCAAAATTGACACAGATGAAGGTGTACGAGGGAAAAGGAGGGAGGGCGAGGGCACCAAATGATAAGTCGCTGGTGTGGAAAAAAAATGTCTCGAACCGGCTCTGTAAACTACGTATGTGGTCACTGATCAATAACTTTTGCAGTCACATTTATTGTGCCCACTCATGCTCTATGCCAACAACACGCAAACGTGAACATGCGTGGCATAATCTCGGGAGAAGCTGTGTGTAGGAAGCCAAGCACATCGAATGCTTTAGAGACTGAACGACAATGGGAGAGCGTGAGCTCTGTTCATCTCGCTTTAATTAATTTAATTTATATTACAGATTTCAGTAAAGTTCCTTCAGGTGTGTGACCATTCATGTGTCATGTATGTACCAAAGTTTCGGTCATTATTGCAGGACCTCTTCATCATGTTGACACTTGTACCAGTGGCTACTGCTTTTATTTATAATTATATTTATCATTTGAAAATGGTTGGGAATTCTGACATACTATGTTTACATTGGGTGACAGGATCAAGGCGGAAGAACATGAAATGCTATTCTTGAGAATATTTGCTATTAATTTAATCCAATGGAAGCTGGCATCGTGACGTATTTGCAGTTTAGGCATTGGCCTAAGAAAGGAAAGGAAAGCTAAAAACAAGCAGTTAAAGGAATCAGTGTACATCGATAATTATGAACAGACAAAATGCGAGTTGGTCTTATCACGCTACTGAATGTCCGCAGCTCGTGGTGTAGTGGCTAGCGTTGCTGCCTCTGGATCACGGGGTCCTGGGTTGGCGCGTTGGCGACTTTCTCTGCCTGGGGACTGGGTATTTGTGTTGTCCTCATCAGTTCATCATCATCATCATCATCATTTCTGACTGTGGCTAGATTGGACTGTGCAAATAAAACTTTGTACGGGCGCTGATGACCGAGCAGCTGAGAGCCCCACAAACCAGCCATCATCAACATCAACATCACGCTACAGAATGACATCACCCCACAATTCGCGATTACTTGTTGGTAAGCCATTCTTCAGCAGGTAAAGCTAATAATGTAAGAAACAGTATATAACAAAGAATAACACAGTCCAGTCCCTAGAGAGTTATATTAAGTGTAACTAGAACTACTGAGAGTAACTAACAAGAGACATCAAATGGTTCAAATGGCTCTAAGCACTATGGGACTTAACATCTCAGTCCCCAGACTTATAACTACTTAAACCTAACTAACCTAAGGACATCACACACATCCCGAGGCAGGATTTGAACCTGCGACCATAGCAGCAGCGCGGTTCCGTGCTAAAGTGCCTAGAGTCGGCCGCGGTGACCGAGCGGTTTTTGGCGCGAAGTCCGGAACCGCGCGACTGCTGAGTCGCGGGTTCGAATCCTGCCTCGGGCATGGATGTGTGTGCTGTCCTTACGTTAGCTAGGTTTAAGTAGTTCTAAGTTCTCGGGGACTGATGACTTCAGCTGTTAAGTCCCATAGTGCTCAGAGCCATTTGAACCGTTTGAAATCGCCTAGAACCGCTCGGTCACAGCGGCCGGCCAAGAGAGATCGAGGCTGGTCGTGAGAAGTACAGGATCCGGACACAAAGGGAAGCAAGCGTGACAGTGCTTACCACGTCAGCGTCCGTGAATGCGTGATACCGGCAGCTCTCTACGCTACCTAGCTGCTGATGCTGGTCTGAATTTATACAAGACTGGTTCGAAGGCAATGGAAGCGAGCTCATGTCAAATATGTCAAACATGTCAAATAAAGTATGTGGCAACTTTCTTTGTACGATACGTAACGTAACGTAACGGTACAGTATCAGGTCCGCAGCGGAATCGAGGATAGAGAGCATCTCCGCGTGGTCTCATTGACTCGCGGAGTGCCTACTCACAGAGAATGTAGTCCCCCGTAGCTAGCTATAGAACGGTGGCACCGAAGAGGGCTCCTACGGCATTTAGCTGACGCTGTGTCCGTACCTTCTGGCGTTACGGTTGGATAACCCGTCGCGGCGCCAGCAGACTAGCCGAGCAAGAGAATCGTCTGCATCACTAAACTGCCGGTGCAGCCTGTTGTGGACAGTATGGTGCTGACGTCGCACGGTACGGCAGCTCCGCTTATGCGTTCGGCCCATTGTATGCTGACCAAGCCGTATGTATCGCTCGTGCTTCGTGCTCCGCAGTACTTGTGTTGATGGCATGTCCTGTCCCACCCATATGAACCAGTCTAGAATCGTAGCTAAGCTCGTATACTCTTGACTTGTAGATCTTGTCCATTGAGTCCTTACTGCAACCTGGAAAATGTCACATTCTGTTGTTGTTGTGTACAGGTTTGATTCGATCTCAGTGTATTGTAGGCGGACGACTTCCTGAGTGCTCTTGCACGTATATCATACTTCCACAGCATTCTTTATGGGACTCTCTACAGCAGCTTGCCCTGAAAATGCTTCGTTGCTAGCGATGTTCATCCTCCAGGCTGTCGGTATCGCTGATTCGGAGTGCTGTCGTTGTTAATCTCAGAGTTCCTGTGTAAGGATGTAGCCGGCTGCGGTCGCAGGTTCGAATCCTGTTTCCAAAATATTCTTAGAATAATATTAATCAGGACAGTGCTACAACCAATGCGCTCCAGAAGACGACGCCTCCTTTTCAGGAACAGCAGTACCCTCACACAGACGTCAATATAGTGTCGAGCTATCAAGAACCCTGCCCTTATCTGAAGGAGTCAGGTTCTTGATATAGGATCAATGTGACGGTTAAAGTTTCTGATGGACTTGCTCATTTAAATGTGGAACATTGTACTGGAGAGATCATTTTGTTAATGTGTGCAGCAAGTGAAACTTTAACAGTCAATTACAGTTGTTACTTATCAAGCAAGCCGGCCGAAGTGGCCGTGCGGTTCTAGGCGCTTCAGTCCGGAACCGCGCTGCTGCTGCGGTCGCAGGTTCGAATCCTGCCGTGGGCATGGTTGTGTGTGTTGTCCTTAGGTTAGTTAGGTTTAAGTAGTTCTAAGTACTAGGGGACTGATGGCCTCAGATGTTACGTCCTATAGTGCTTAGAGCCATTTGAACCATTTGTAAGGATGTGTTCTGTGATAAACATGACTCTAATCCCCTATGGCAACTACTAAAAACAGTAGGTGACATGTGGTACTCTTACCTTTGTGCGCTAGGAACTAATAAAAAACTTGTGCTGAAAACATCAAACAAATAATCGTCGTTACTATGAAGGTGTGGACTTTACATTCCTCTTTTTTTTTCATATAATATGTTGTCAGTTTCACCGAAGTAAACAGTTTCTTAGATGCTAACAGCACGGTCTACATCTACATATACGTGGATACTCTGAAAATCACATTTAAGTGCCTGGTAGAGTGTTCATCGAACCACCTTTACAATTCTCTGTTACTAAAATCTCGTATAGCGCGCCGGAAAAACGGATATCTATATCTTTCCGTGCCACTTCTGATTTCCCTTATTTTATTATGGTGATGGTTTCTCCCTATGTAGGGCGGCGTCAACAAAATATTCTAGTATTCGGAGGAGAAAGTTGGTGATTGAAATTTCGCAACTAGATTCCGCCGCAACGCATAACGCCTTTGTTTTAATAATGTCCACCTAAAATCCTGTATCATTTCAGTGACACTGTCCCCCCTATTTCACGATAATACAAAAACTGCTGCCTTTCTTTGAACTTTTTCGATGTACTCCGTTAACACTACCTGGTAAGGATCCCACACCGCTCAGCAGTATTCCAAAAGACGACGGACAAGCGTAGTGTAGGCAGTCTCTTTAGTAGATCTGTTACATCTTTTAGGTGTCCTCCCAATAAAACACAGTCTTTGCTTAGCCTTCCCCACAACATTTTCTGTGTGTTCTTTCCAGTTTAAGTTGATGGTAATTGTAATTCCGAGGTATTTACATGAATTCACTGCCTTTATATTTGACTGATTTATCGTGTAACCGAAGTTTAACGGATTCATTAGAGCATTCATGTGAATGACCTCACACTATTCGTTATTTAGGGTCAATTGCCAGTTTTCGCACCATACAGATATCTTTTCTAAATCGTTTTGTAATTTGTTTTGATCTTCTGATGACTTTACTTGTCGATAAAGAACAGCGTCCTCCCATGAACCATGGACCTTGCCGTTGGTGGGGAGGCTTGCGTGCCTCAGCGATACAGATGGCCGTACCGTAGGTGCAACCACAACGGAGAGGTATCTGTTGAGAGGCCAGACAAACATGTGGTTCCTGAAGAGGGGCAGCAGCTTTTTCAGTAGTTGCAGGGGCAACAGTCTGGATGATTGACTGATCTGGCCTTGTAACATTAACCAAAACGGCCTTGCTGAGCTGGTACTGCGAACGGCTGAAAGCAAGGGGAAACTACAGCCGTAATTTTTCCCGAGGACATGCAGCTTTACTGTATGATTAAATGATGATGGCGTCCTCTTGGGTAAAATATTCCGGAGGTAAAATAGTCCCCCATTCGGATCTCCGGGCGGGGACTACTCAAGAGGACGTCGTTATCAGGAGAAAGAGTAGCATGGAGAGCTGCATCAAACCAGTCTCAGGACTGAAGACCACAACAACAACAACAAAGAACAGCGTCATCTGCAGACATCCTAAGACGATCCCTGCTAAATCAGACAGGACATCTAGATCGTGCATTCTATTATTAAGATCAATTTGAAGAGGCTCAAGCTAGTTTTATCGCCCATGTACTAGGGAAAAGTGATATTTTGAAGCCGTAAGAAGACATATTGTATCTTTATAAATGACTATTTTGGTAGCTAACGGCTTTTTTGAGGTTACAGAATTCTGACCGCACATTTGCTGAGCATGTGCTGAGTGAAGGCTATATGTACCAGCCACAGTCCGATCTCCTCCACTTAGTAAATGAAGGCCAAAAATCTGAAGTCCTGGAAATCAATAAAAATCGGACCACAATCCTGATTTAACATTAAATGACCAAACACAACTCAAAACTGTCCCTCTTCTAAGCCTCACTTAAGGTCATATTTCTCCAGTTCTTCCCACACTGTCTGTTCCATTCTATTTGTTCACTTTTTCGTGTATTTATTTATTGCATCGTGATTATGTATTCAATATATTCTAAAACATGTCGGGATAAAAATCGTACGTTAAGATCGCAAGTTTCCTTTATTGATGAAAACATGCTTTATATCAACAGAGCGCGTTCTCTACATTGACAATGTCAAGGAATAACAGCCATGCACTCTTTTGTTTTGTAATATGTACGTACAATTCCCCTACAGTAAGATAAATTCTTCATACCACTGATACGTCATTTAGCTTATGTATTTCCTGTCACAATTGTCAGTTCTATCTCTTAGTTCGTTTCTCCATCACCTTCCATATTTAGTATCGCTACAAGCTTTTCTTCAGTATTTTTGTTTTTTATTAACTTTGTTTTTGTTATTGTTTAATTGAAATTGTTATATAGGTTATTAGGTTGTTGTTTTAACATATGTACATCCTCTCTTCTGTTGACTGTATTCCTATGCTAACATGATACTTCCTCCCCTCCATCTCTTTTACGTACAAGTGCATGTCTGAACACATACACACTGCTTTTTGGACGTTATCGTTACTCCCCCCCCCCCCTTTTTGCAGTTCCAGTCACGAATTTTTCACGGGAAGCAAGATTGCTGGTAAGCTTGCGTGTGAGCTCGAATCGTGGTATTTCCGCGAGTTGTAGGTTCAAAATGGTTCAATTGGCTCTGAGCACTATGGGACTTAACATATCAGGTCATCAGTCCCCTAGAACTTAGAACTACTTAAACCTAACTAACCTAATGACATCACACACATCCATGCCCGAGGCAGGATTCGAACCTGCGACCGGAGCGGTCGCGCGGTTCCAGAGTGAAGCGCCTAGAACCGCTCGGCCACACCAGCCGGCGAGCTGTTGGTAGGAGGAAGCAACATACTGGTTGACTCTTCTAGGAAAGTACGCTCTCGGAAATTCAACATTTTAGCACACGGTGTGGCAGAATGCCTCTCTTGCAACGTCGGCCACTGTAGTTGATCGAGCATCTCTGTGACGCCTTCGCACTTACTAAATGAACCTATAAGGAAACGCGCTGCTCTATTTTAGGTTGTCTGTATTTCCTCCATCAATCATGTCTGGTACGGATCTCAGACTGACGAGCAATGTTAAAATATTGATCGAATGAGAGTTTTGCAAGCTACCGCTTTTGTGGTCGATAGCCTTTCCTGAGGATTCTTTCAAGAGGTCTGACATCTGCCTTCTTTGGGTCGTTCTACTTTAAACTCCGTTGGATCTTCTCTAGCTCTTCTATCAACCCCGATCAACTTTATATGATCATTCCATTTTAAATCACTCCTAATGCGTACTCCCAGATAATTTATGGAATTAATTGCTTCCAGTTGCTGACCTGCTATATTGTAGCTAAATGATAAGGGATGTTTCTTTGTATGTATTTGCAGCACATTACACTTGTCTACATTGAGATTCAATTGCCATTCCCTGCACCATGCGTCAATTCGCTGCAGATCCTCCTGCATTTCAGTACAATTTTCCATTGTTACAACCTCTCGATACACCACAGCATCATCCGCAAAAAGCATCAGTGACCTTCCGATGTCACCCACAAGGTCATTTATGTATATTGTGAATAGCAACGGTCCTACGACACTCCCCTGCGGCACACCTGAAATCACACTTACTTCGGAAGACTTCTCTCCATTGAGAATGACATGCTGCGTTCTGTTATCTAGGAACTGTTCAGTCCAATCACCCCATTGGTCTGATAGTCCATATGCTCTTACTTTGTCCATTAAACGCCTGTGGGGAACTGTATCGAACGCCTTGCGGAAGTCAAGAAACACGGTATCTACCTGGGAGCCCGTGTCTATGGCCTTCTGAATCTCGTGGACGAATAGCGCGAGCTGGGTTTCACACGACCGTCTTTTTCGAAGCCCATGCTGATTCCTACAGAGTAGATTTCTAGTCTCCAGAAAAGTCATTATACTCGAACACAATACGTGTTCCAAAATTCTACAGATCGACGTTAGAGATATAAGTCTATAGTTCTGCACCTCTGTTCGACGTCCCTTCTTGAAAATGGGGATGACCTGTGCCCTTTTCCAATCCTTTGGAACGCTACGCTCTTCTAGAGACCTACTGTATACCGCTACAAGAATGGGAGCAAGTTCCTTCGCGTACTCTGTGTAAAATCGATGCGGTATCCCATCAGGTGCAGCGGCTTTTCCTCTTTTGAGCGATTTAATTTATCTGCAATATGTTACATTTGCTCATGTGGAGAGTCAACTGCCAATCCCTGCAACAAGGTAGTTCCTCTTCCGGTCTAACTGCTTTGTGCTACAATTGACATGGCATTTTTTTAATACGGGGATGTATTAAAATTACAGTCATTTGCCACTTTCCTTACTGAGAGCACTCAAGCTGTCTCGGGCAGAGCTGATCCGGAAAAATATGGAAATGAAATGTATAATGCAGTTCACAACTATTTATGCCAATCGTCGAGAAGGGTAGAGTGCTGTGAAAGACGCGAACGCCTCGCGAAGGCTCCAGTTACAGTAGCGCGCGTCGATGGAGATCTCTCCGGTGACTCGCAGCTTCCGGAGAGCTGACCTGGAGAAAGAAGGGCGCTTAGGCGGCCGGAGAAAGCGTGCCCCGCGGCGCAGGCGGGGGCGGCGGCGGGGGCGGCGGCTCCGTGGCCGCGCAGAGCCGCGCGGTACAGCACGCGACCGCTGCCTATGCTGCTGCTGCTGCTGCTGCTGCTGCTGACTAATGCCCGGCTGGTCGCCCGTCAGCCGCGCAAATTGCTTCGCGGCGACCTCTCACGGAGACCAGTCACGACGGTCCGATTCGTTAACGGGCCACCGCCGCCGAAAGCCGCGAACGGTGGCTCGTGCCAGAGCTGCGGCTATTGGCCCTAATGGATTCTGGGGGCGGCGGTCGACTGACACATACAGCCAGTACCGGTGTCAATAGTTATGACAAGTTGCGGAACCACCACACGTGTTGTTTGCAAAAACATCTGGTCTTGTGAAACAGTCCAAACACTGCGTCTGGTTACTGCCTAGACACCGCCATCTGTCCTTGTAATTGCAGCTGCTGATGGCGGCTTCGAAATGAGACTACTCTGGGACGAAATTGTGCTTGTAGTAACAGAGGCCTGCTCGCTTTTGACATTGTTACACTGAAACGCCAAAGAAACTGGTATAAGCATGCGTATTCAAATACAGAGATATGTAAACATGTAGAATACGGCGCTGCGGTCGGCAACGCCTACAGGATGAAAAGTATTTAAACCGATAAACTCTGGGAGGTTGTAGGTGACATGAAAACAGATATTTTTCCCTAATGTCATTTTTTCCTATGAGGATTATTTAAACCGGTGGAGGCCATATTACGCTCTTCAGTTGTTAGAGGCCGTATTACGATCTTCAATTGTTAGAAGGCGTATTACGCTCTTCAGTTGTAGGCACCAGTGTAGTAGTGCATTGTCTCTGTTTACTAATGGAGCGATACACCTGGATTGAGTACACTGATATGGTTGGTGTATACTACGTAGCGCACCACAACGGACGAGCTGCACAACGGGTTTATCAACAACAATATCCTAATCGCCGTATCCCGCATCATACGACCTTTGCTGCTGTGTACCAACGCCTGCGTGAGACCGGGTCATTTAGCAGATTACCTGGACAGGGTCGCCGTCGCACGGTAAGCACGCTGCAATTCGAGGAAGCTGTCTCGCAGGATGTGAAGCGGGATCCTTCAATCAGAACTCGTGCAATTGCACTTAACATGGGCACGAATCAGACGAATGTACGAACAGTCCTTCGAGAGCAATTTTTACGTCCATTTCACTTACAGCGTGTCCACAACCTGGAACGAGTTGATTATCCACCCAGAGCACAGTTTTCGCGGTGGTACCTGGAACAGTGTGAAATGCATCCTACATTTCCATCCTCTGTGTTGTTTACCGATGAAGCAACGTTCTGGCGTGATGGAGTCTTCAACATGCTCAATTCGCATGTTCGGAGTGAGCATAACCCAAATGCCACAGTTACTAGCGCTCATCAATGCGGTTTTTCGTTAATGTGCGGGTCGGTTTTGTTGAGGACGGTTTAATTGGGCCGTATCTGCTACCTAAGCCATGAAATGGCATGCACTATTACAATTTTCTCGCCAGAGCATTGCCAGAATTGGTGGAAGACGTCCCGCTCCCTACAAGACAACGCATGTGGTTCCAAAATGACGGGGCGCCGGCACATTTCAGTCGTCGTGTGCGTCGATTCCTGGACCAACGGTTCCCAGAAACGTGGATTGGCAGAGGTGGTCCTGTACCATGGCCTGCTCGATCCCCAGATATTTCCTCTCTGGACTTTTTCCTGTGGGAAAAGATGCACAACCTTGTTTATGCAACTCCTGTTGAATCAGAAGAGGATCAGGTTGCCCGGATAGTAGCAGCACCAGGAACAATACACGATAATCCTGGGATTTTTGGCCGTGTCAAACGGAAGATGATCCGACGGTTTAACCTTCGTTTACTTGTCAATGAAGGCATTTTTGAAAATCTACTGTAATTGAAATTGGGTTGTGTTAATATGTTGCCTCTTGTTCGTTGGTTTAGTTAATTTGCCACCAGAGAAATCTTCCTCTACCGGTTTAAATATTCCACATAGTAAAAAATGACACTGGGGAAAAGTATTTGTTTTGATGTCCCCTACAACCTCCCAGAGTTTGTCGGTTTAAATACTTTTCACCCTGTATATAAGTCAACAAGTGTCTGGTGCAGAAGTTAGACCGGCTACTGCTGCTACAATGGCACGTTATCAAGATTTAAATGAGTTTTAACGTCAGAGCTCGAACGATGGGACACAGCATCTCCGAGGCAGCTATGAAGTGGGAATTTTCCCGTATGATCATATCACGAGGTTACCGTCAATATCACGAATCGGGTAAAACATCAGATCTCCGACATCGCTGCGGCCGGAAAAAGATCCTGCAAGAACGGCAACAACGACGACTAAAGAGAATTGTCCAACGTCACTGAAGCGCAACCGTGCCGCAAATTGCTGCAGATTTCAATGCTGGACCATCAACAAGTGTCAGCGTGCGAACCATTGAACGAAACATCATCCATATGGGCGTTCTGAGCCGAAGGCTCACTCCAGTACCCTTGATGAGTGTACGACACAAAGCTTTACTCCTCGCTTGGGCCTGTCAACATCGACACTGGACTGTTGATGACTGGAAACATGTTGCCTGGTCGGACGAGTCTCGTTTCAAATTGTATCGAGCGGATGGACGTGAACGGGTATGGGGACAACCTCATCAATCCATGGAGCTTGCATGTCAGCAGGGATGTTTAAGATGGTGGAGGCCCTGTAATGGTGTGTTCCGTGTGCAGTTGGAGTGATATGGGACTCCTGACACGTCTAGATACGACTCTCACAGGTGACACGTACGTAAGCATCCTGTCTGATCATCTGCAGCCATCGATGTCCATTGTGAATCCTGACGGACTTGGGCAATTCCAGCAGGACAATGAGACACCCCACACGTCCAGAATTGTTACAGAGTGGCTCCAGGAACACTCTTCTAAGTTTAAACTATTCCGCTGGCCACCCAACTCTCCAGACATGACCGAGCGAGGTGGCGCAGTGGTTAGCACACTGGACTCGCATTCGGGAGGACGACGGTTCAATCCCGTCTCCGGCCATCCTGATTTAGGTTTTCCGTGATTTCCCTAAATCGCTTCAGGCAAATGCCGGGATGGTTCCTTTGAAAGGGCACGGCCGACTTCCTTCCCCATCCTTCCCTAACACGAGCTTGCGCTCCGTCTCTAATGACCTCGTTATCGACGGGACGTTAAACACTAATATCCTCCTCCTCCTCAGACATGAACATTATTGAGCATGTCCGGGAGGCCTTGCAACGTGCTGTTCAGAGAAGATTTCCATCCCCCCGTACTCTTACGGATTTCTGAACACCCCTGCACTGTATCGGTTCCCTCTAGCATTACTTCAGACATTAGTCGAGTCCATGCCACGTCGTGTTGCGGCACTTCTGCGTGCCCGCTAGGGACCTAAATCACATTAGGCAGGTGTACCATTTTTTTTTTTTTTTTGGCTCTTCAGTGTATGTGGTAACTGTTACTGACTGAATGAAATGTTAACAATAAAAATTCAAATTTAAAACCTACTCCTATTAAATCGGGTGAGGAGAGGATTTCGAAATCCCTAAAAAGCCATAGCTTTCAATCTAAGAGAGGCTGCGTATGTTCCTGTGGAATCTACCTCTACTCGGTTTACATCCTCCTCACTCATTCTGCAGCATGTATGCTACATCCAAATGATATTTTTTTCTACCACAGGGAGTAAATCAAACGCGCTGTGCCTGACTGCAGCACATGCGTCAGGCCATGCGATTTCAGAGCAATACTTGTTTTCGTTTCTGCTTGTTTCCAGCAGATGGCAGTATCTGCTTAAATAAAACTGTTTATTGCAGTGTCAGCATGTTTTCGAGAAATAAAAGTCATTTATGTTTGATTTTAGTAATTTTGGACATTGATTTGTTTAGAACATGTTGGAATATGCAAATATACGCTACACTACTGAAAAAGTGATTTGAGAATTTCATCACAACAATACACATACAGTCGCTACCAACTTGTGCTTTCAGATTCAAGAGGCATTCAACCTATAATTTTTCAGGATATTTTCTTAGTATAGCACATGTTTGTTATTTTGTAACATGTATAGTATTGAATTTGAAGATGTTCTAATATTTTAGTGAATCACACCAGTTTTTACCACCAGTAACAACTTTTCATTCATAAATTTTACGCTCAAGACTTGAGGAGGATATGCAAGTCTACAAAGTATCATTAGCAGTTATTAGAGGGATGTGATGAACAAGTAGCGACCAGGCATAACCCACATATATTCACTGTGTGGAGCGTGACGCGACCGCCCATGGCAGGGAAGAAGCGGTGCTTCTCGTTCTCTGGAACAGATCTGAACTTTCTTCCAGCACTGTCTTGATGATTTTCTGAAAGATTGGCAACACCGCTAGCTCTAAAACATCTGTTTATATTCTCCTGATTTGTTCTGTTTTCCATCTTTCCTTAGCTGCTTGGAATGAAAATACCTCCACGAATCTGTTTATATTGCCCTCAATATTTTACTCAGTGGTCGTTTTCTGCTGTCCCGCACAACAAGACAGGCTGCCAGATTGCGATTACCGTGACAGAGCATGGCATAGAGGGAATGGACAAAAGTATGGAAACACCTCGATAAGTACATGCTTGCACATATATGCAAATCCTAGCTAAGCCTGCAGGTTGCGAAGTTGTGTTTGACCACTACCAGCATCTGTGCGATGTCCTCAATACGTTTCAAATGTCAGTTGTGGTCAGATCTATGTTCTGCATTGTGTCGGAACTAAGTGAATTCGAACACGGGCAAATTGCTGGTGCTCGTGTGGTGGGTTCTTCGGTAACGAAGGTAGCCAAAGTATTTGGTTTTTCAAGGGACACCGTACGGAATATCTGCACGGCTTACAGGGAAAGCGGGAAAACATCATCCGATAAGAAACTTCCTGGCAGATTGAAACTGTGTGCCGGACCGAGACTCGAACTCGGGACCGTTGCCTTTTGCGGGCAAGTGACATACCATTTGAGCTACCCAAGCACGACTCATGCTCCGTCCTCACAGTTCTACTTCCGCCAGTACCTCGCCTCATACCTTCCAAATTTTACAGAAGCTCTCCTGCAAACCTTGCAGAACTAGCACTCCTGAAAGAAAGGATATTGCGGAGACATGGCTTAGCCACAGCCTGGGGGATGCTTATTCTGGAAACATTCCCCAGGCTGTGGCCAAGCCATGTCTCCGCAATATCCCTTCTTTCAGGAGTGCTAGTTCTGCAAGGTTCGCAGGAGAGCTTCTGTAAAGTTTGGAAGGTAGGAGGCGAGATACTGGCAGAAGTAAAGATGTGAGGAGGGGGCGTGAGCCGTGCTTGGGTAGCTCAGATGGTAGAGCACTTGCCCGCGAAAGACAAACGTCCCGAGTTCGAGTCTCGGCCCGGCACACAGTCTTAAACTGCCAGGATGTTTCATATCAGCACACACTCCGCTGCTGAGTGAAAATCTCATTCTGGATCATCCGATAAGTCACAAAGAGCAGCAAAACTTATTGCAGAACTGAATGTCACACTCGCAAACCCTGTCAGCATCAAAATAACAGGAAGGGAGCATCGTAAGTAGGAAATTTCAGGGCGAGCTGGAATTCCACCGCCGGCCAGGGTGGCCGAGCGGTTCTAGGCGCTACAGTTTGGAACTGCGCGACCGCTAGGGTCGCAGGTTCGAATCCTGCCTCTTGCATGGATGTGTGTGATGTCCTTAGGTTAGTTACGTTTAAATAGTTCTAAGTCTATGGGACTGATGACCTCAGATGTTAAGTCCGATAGTGCTTAGAGCTATTTGAACCATTTTAAACAGGGTTGTGCATGGCCTAAGTACCTAAAGTATGAGTAACGACAGGTAAAGACGGAACTGGTTTGCTTGTATGGGATGGTGTTCAGAAGAGCATACCACTAGGATTAACCGTTAGGTACCGTCACAAGCTAAGGTACATTTTACATCCCTGTTTCGTTTTATGGGGTTTCCTTCTGGCAGTGCATAATCCATCTCGATTTGCTTTTGTTGATCCTTTATTTATGGGATTGTTTCTTTTTTAGTACTCAAGTGAGAAATTGTAGACTGACGCCTGAATCTGTGCAATTATTGGTATTTGACATAATCTGTTAATATGATCATATGTAGGCTCCCTAGCTATAGCTTACAAGTTATGCGAGGCACACGGTTCTGCGTAGGCTTCAGCTGCCACACTCCGTATCCCGTGCTGCGCAGTGGTTGTTCACAATGGAGCCCCCACCACTACCGTCACTCCCTCCTCCACTGCACCGCCTGCACAGCTAGAGGCCAATTTATTTCGTGCGCCCTTTACAGGTTGCAGCGGGGCCCGCCACAAGACGCTACAGATTACCACACGCGTATTACGGTTTGGGATCAGTGCTTTCTAGACAACTGGGGGGAACACAATAGGATGTATGCAACTGATCCGGGCCACAGCAACGAGCGTCCAGCCATAAACCAAATACAGGTCCACAGCCGATCCATCGATTAAGCACCTAGTCAGCACTGTGGACGGTCCCCCTCTGTAACTAAGTGGTCAGCACGTCTGACTACTGTGCAGGGGGTCGAAGATTTTCTCCATTCGGGGACTGGATGCTGTGTTGTCCTCACCATCAATTCATCATCATCGACACGCAAGTCGACCACTGTGGCGTCACCAGAAAAGACTTGCAACTCGAAGGCCGAACTACCACAGGCGGGGCTTCCCGGCCACCAACGCTGTACGATCATTTCCTTCCCTTTTTCGCTGTGGACGAAACTGGTCGGTCCGTCAAACCAAGCAGACAAGATAATTGTGTGTACAGTTATCCCACCCTAATCAGCACTTCAACATTTCAGTAGCATGACAGCTCTAGTGATCTGAAGTGAGCCAGTGTCGCCGGAACAACGAGGGTCTCTCCAAAAGAAATGCACACTGTTTTTGTAAAAATACAATTTTCATTCGGCATGTGTGAACGTTTTACAGTGTGTAGATACATCCTTCCCGCTTTTTTTCAAACTTAGTTCAACCTGTTCCCGTGAGTGGCGCCGTTACAGCATGTGTTAAAGATGGCTGCTACACTTGACGTTCGTCAAGATTTCCTGTGCTGTGAAAATGAGACAGTGGGAAACATCCACAAGAGGTTGAAAAAGGTTTATGGAGATGCTGCTGTCTTTCGCAGTACAGTTAGTCGGTGGGAAAGCAGGTTACGTGATGAAAGCGGGCACGGCAATATTTGAGGATTGTCCTCGGAGCGGCAGGCCTCGTACTGCACACACTCCAGACTAAGTGCAGAGAGTTAACGAATTGGTGACTGCTGACAGAGGCATCACAGTGAACGAATTGTCACGCTACGTTGGGATAGGGGAAGGAAGTGTTTGCAGAATACTGAAAGTTTTCGCGTTAAGAAAGGTTTGTGCCAGGTGGGTTCCCAGGATGTTGACAATGGCTCACAAAGATACAAGAAAAACGGTATGCAGCGACCTTTTGGAACAGTACGAGAATGGTGGAGATGAATTTCTTGGAAGAATTGTGATAGGTGATGAAACATTGCTCCATCATTCTTCACCAGAGACGAAGAGGCAATCAATGGAGTGGCATCATGCAAATTTACGCAAGAAAAAATAATTCAAAACTACACATTCTGCTGGAAAAGTTGTGGCTACACTGTTTTTCGATTCCGAAGGACTCTTGCTTGTGGACATCATGCCAAGTGGAACCACCATAAATTCTGATGCATATGTGACGACACTGAAGAAACTTCAAGCTCGATTGAGTCGTGTTCGACTACATCGGCAAAAGCTGGATGTTTTGCTGTTGCACTAAAATGTACGGTCACATGTCAGTCAAAAAACCATGGAAGCGATCACAAAACTCGAATGGACAACACTGAAACACCCGCCTTACAGTCCTGACCTGGCTCCATGTGACTAACATCTCTTTGGGAAATTGAAAGACTCTCTTCGTGGAACCAGGTTTGAAGATGATGACTCCCTTGTGCATGCTGCCAAACAGTGGCTCCTACAAGTTGGTCCAGAATTTTACCGTGCGGGTATACGGGCGCTGGTTCCAAGATGGCGAAAGGCAGTTGAGAGGGATGGAAATTACGTGGAGAAATGAAAATATTGTTTCTAAAGGATGTACCTACACACTGTAAAACTTTCAAACATGTCGTATAAAAGATGGACGTTAGAGATATAAGTCTATAATTCTGCACCTCTGTTCGACGTCCCTTCTTGAAAATGGGGATGACCTGTGCCCTTTTCCAATCCTTTGGAACGCTACGCTCTTCTAGAGACCTACTGTATACCGCTACAAGAATGGGAGCAAGTTCCTTCGCGTACTCTGTGTAAAATCGATGCGGTATCCCATCAGGTGCAGCGGCCTTTCCTCTTTTGAGCGATTTAATTTATCTGCAATATGTTACATTTGCTCATGTGGAGAGTCAACTGCCAATCCCTGCAACAAGGTAGTTCCTCTTCCGGTCTAACTGCTTTGTGCTACAATTGACATGGCATTTTTTTAATACGGGGATGTATTAAAATTACAGTCATTTGCCACTTTCCTTACTGAGAGCACTCAAGCTGTCTCGGGCAGAGCTGATCCGGAAAAATATGGAAATGAAATGTATAATGCAGTTCACAACTATTTATGCCAATCGTCGAGAAGGGTAGAGTGCTGTGAAAGACGCGAACGCCTCGCGAAGGCTCCAGTTACAGTAGCGCGCGTCGATGGAGATCTCTCCGGTGACTCGCAGCTTCCGGAGAGCTGACCTGGAGAAAGAAGGGCGCTTAGCGGCCGGAGAAAGCGTGCCCCGCGGCGCAGGCGGGGGCGGCGGCGGGGGCGGCGGCTCCGTGGCCGCGCAGAGCCGCGCGGTACAGCACGCGATCGCTGCCTATGCTGCTGCTGACTAATGCCCGGCTGGTCGCCCGTCAGCCGCGCAAATTGCTTCGCGGCGACCTCTCACGGAGACCAGTCACGACGGTCCGATTCGTTAACGGGCCACCGCCGCCTGTAGCCGGGGACGGTGGCTCGTGCCAGAGCTGCGGCTATTGGCCCTAATGGATTCTGGGGCCGGCGGTCGACTGAGACATACAGCCAGTACCGGTGTCAATAGTTACGACAAGTTGCGGAACAACCCCACGTGTTGTTTGCAAAAACATCTGGTCTTGTGAAACAGTCCACACACTGCGTCTGGTTACTGCCTAGACACCGCCATCTGTCCTTGTAATTGCAGCTGCTGATGGCGGCTTCGAAATGAGACTACTCTGGGACGAAATTGTGCTTGTACTAACAGAGGCCTGCTCGCTTTTGACATTGTTACACTGAAGCGCCAAAGAAACTGGTATAAGCATGCGTATTCAAATACAGAGATATATGTAAACATGTAGAATACGGCGCTGCGGTCGGCAACGCCTACAGGATGAAAAGTATTTAAACCGATAAACTCTGGGAGGTTGTAGGTGACATGAAAACAGATATTTTTTCCTATGAGGATTATTTAAACCGGTGGAGGCCATATTACGCTCTTCAGTTGTTAGAGGCCGTATTACGATCTTCAATTGTTAGAAGGCGCATTACGCTCTTCAGTTGTAGGCACCAGTGTAGTAGTGCATTGTCTCTGTTTACTAATGGAGCGGTACACCTGGATTGAGTACACTGATATGGTTGGTGCGTACTACATAGCGCACCACAACTGACGAGCTGCACAACGGGTTTATCAACAACAATATCCTAATCGCCGTATCTCGCATCATACGACCTTTGCTGCTGTGTACCAACATCTGCGTGAGACCGGGTCATTTAGCAGATTACCTGGACAGGGACGCCGTCGCACGGTAAGAACGCTGCACTTTGAGGAAGCTGTCTTGCGGCATGTGCAGCGGGATCCTTCAATCAGAACTCGTGCAATTGCACTTAACATGGGCACGAATCAGACGAATGTACGAACAGTCCTTCGAGAGCAATTTTTACGTCCATTTCATTTACAGCGTGTCCACAACCTGGAACGAGTTGATTATCCACCCAGAGCACGATTTTCGCGGTAGTACCTGGAACAGTGTGAAATGCATCCTACATTTCCATCCTCTGTGCTATTTACCGATGAAGCAATGTTCGGGGGTGATGGAGTCTCCAACATGCACAATTCGCATGTTTGGAGTGAGCGTAACCCAAATGCCACAGTTACTAGCGCTCATCAAGTGCGATTCTTCGTTAATGTGCGGGTCGGTTTTGTTGAGGACGGTTTAATTGGGCCGTATCTGCTACCTAGGCCATGAAATGGCATGCACTATTACAATTTTCTCGCCAGAGCATTGCCAGAATTGGTGGAAGACGTCCCGCTCCCTACAAGACAACGCATGAGGTTCCAAAATGACGGGGCGGCGGCACATTTCAGTCGTCGTGTGCGTCGATTCCTGGACCAACGGTTCCCAGAAACGTGGATTGGCAGAGGTGGTCCTGTACCATGGCCTGCTCGATCCCCAGATATTTCCTCTCTGGACTTTTTTCTGTGGGAAGAGATGCACAACCTTGTTTATGCAACTCCTGTTGCATCAGAAGAGGATTTGGTTGCCCGGATAGTAGCAGCAGCAGGAACAATACACGACAATCCTGGGGTTTTTGCCCGTGTCAGACAGAAGATGATCCGACGGTTTAACCTTCGTTTAGTTGTCAATGAAGGCATTTTTGAAAATCTACTGTAATTGAAATTGGGTTGTGTTAATATGTTGCCTCTTGTTCGTTGGTTTAGTTAATTTGCCACCAGAGGAATCTTCCTCTACCGGTTTAAATATTCCTCATACTAAAAAATGACACTGGGGAAAAGTACTTGTTTTGATGTCCCCTACAACCTCCCAGAGTTTGTCGGTTTAAATACTTTTCACCCTGTATATAAGTCAACAAGTGTCTGGTGCAGAAGTTAGACCGGCTACTGCTGCTACAATGGCACGTTATCAAGATTTAAATGAGTTTTAACGTCAGAGCTCGAACGACGGGACACAGCATCTCCGAGGCAGCTGTGAAGTGGGAATTTTCCCGTATGATCATATCACGAGGTTACCGTCAATATCAGGAATCGGGTAAAACATCAGATCTCCGACATCGCTGCGGCCGGAAAAAGATCCTGCAAGAACGGCAACAACGACGACTAAAGAGAATTGTCCAACGCCACTGAAGCGCAACCGTGCCGCAAATTGCTGCAGATTTCAATGCTGGACCATCAACAAGTGTCAGCGTGCGAACCATTGAACGAAACATCATCCATATGGGCTTTTTGAGCCGAAGGCTCACTACAGTACCCTTGATGAGTGTACGACATCAAGCTTTACTCCTCGCTTGGGCCTGTCAACATCGACACTGAACTGTTGATGACTGGAAACATGTTGCCTGGTCGGATGAGTCTCGTTTCAAATTCTATCGAGCTGATGCACGTGCACGGGTATTGAGACAACCACATCAATCCATGGAGCTTGCATGTCAGCAGGGATGTTTAAGATGGTGGAGGCTCTGTAATGGCGTGGGGCGTGTGCAGTTGGAGTGACATGGGACTCCTGACACGTCTAGATACGACTCTGACAGGTGACACGTACGTAAGCATCCTGTCTGATCATCTGCAGCCATTCATGTCCATTGTGAATTCTGACGGACTTGGGCAATTCCAGCAGGACAATGAGACACCCCACACGTCCAGAATCGTTACAGAGTGGCTCCAGGAACACTCTTCTAAGTTTAAACTATTCCGCTGGCCACCCAACTCCCCAGACATGAACACTATTGAGCATATCCGGGAGGCCTTGCAACGTGCTGTTCAGAGGTGGTCTCCATCCCCTCGTACTCTTACGGATTTGTGGACAGCCGTGCACTGTTTCGGTTCCCTGTAGCATTACTTCAGACATTAGTCGAGTCCATCCCACGTCGTGTTGCGGCACTTCTGCGTGGTCGCTGGGGCCCTATATCATAATAGGCAGGTGTACCACTTTTTTTTTTTTTTTTTTGCTCTTCAGTGTATGTGGTAACTGTTACTGACTGAATGAAATGTTAACAATAAATATTCAAATTTAAAACCTACCCCTATTAAATCGGGTGAGGAGAGGATTTCGAAATCCCTAAAAAGCCATAGCTTTCAATCTAAGAGAGGCTGCGTATGTTCCTGTGGAATCTACCTCTACTCGGTTTACATCCTCCTCACTCATTCTGTAGCATGTATTCTACATCCAAATGATATTTTTTTCTACCACAGGAAGTAAATCAAACGCGCTGTGCCTGACTGCAGTACATGCGTCAGGCCATGCGATTTCGGAGCAATACTTGTTTTCGTTTCTGCTTGTTTTCAGCAGATGGCAGTATCTGCTTAAGTAAAACTGTTTATTGCAGTGTCAGCATGTTTTCGAGAAATAAAAGTAATTTATGTTTGATTTCAGTAATTTTGGACATTGATTTGTTTAGAACATGTTGGAATATGCAAATATACGCTACACTACTGAAAAAGTGATTTGAGAATTTCATCAAAACAATACACATACAGTCGCTACCAACTTGTGCTTTCAGATTCAAGAGGCATTCTCCCTATAATCTTTCAGGATATTTTCTTAGTATAGCACATCTTTGTTATTTTGTAACATGTATAGTATTGATTTTGAAGATGTTCTAATATTTTAGTGAATCACGCCAGTTTTTACCACCAGTAAGAACTTTTCATTCATAAATTTTACGCTCAAGACTTGAGGAGGATATGCAAGTCTACAAAGTATCATTAGCACTTATTAGAGGGCTGTGATGAACAAGTAGCGACCAGGCATAACCCACATATATTCACTGTGTGGAGCGTGACGCGACCGTCCATGCCAGGGAAGAAGCGGTGCTTCTCGTTCTCTGAAACAGATCTGAACATTCTTCCAGCACGGTCTTGATGATTTTTCTGAAAGATTGGCAACACCGCTAGATCTAAAACATCTGTTTATATTCTCCTGATTTGTTCTGTTTTCCATCTTTCTTTAGCTGCTTGGAATGAAAATACCTCCACGAATCTGTTTATATTGTCCTCAATATTTTACTCAGTGGTCGTTTTCTGCTGTCCCGCACAACAAGACAGGCTGCCAGATTGCGATTACCGTGACAGAGCATGGCATAGAGGGAATGGACAAAAATATGGAAACACCTCGATAAGTACATGCTTGCACATATATGCAAATCCCAGCTAAGCCTGCAGGTTGCGAAGTTGTGTTTGACCACTACCAGCATCTGTGCGATGTCCTCAATACGTTTCAAATGTCAGTTGTGGTCAGATCTATGTTCTGCATTGTGTCGGAACTAAGTGAATTCGAACACGGGCAAATTGCTGGTGCTCGTGTGGTGGATTCTTCGGTAACGAAGGTAGCCAAAGTACACTCCTGGAAATGGAAAAAAGAACACATTGACACCGGTGTGTCAGACCCACCATACTTGCTCCGGACACTGCGAGAGGGCTGTACAAGCAATGATCACACGCACGGCACAGCGGACACACCAGTAACCGCGGTGTTGGCCGTCGAATGACGCTAGCTGCGCAGCATTTGTGCACCGCCGCCGTCAGTGTCAGCCAGTTTGCCGTGGCATACGGAGCTCCATCGCAGTCTTTAACACTGGTAGCATGCCGCGACAGCGTGGACGTGAACCGTATGTGCAGTTGACGGACTTTGAGCGAGGGCGTATAGTGGGCATGCGGGAGGCCGGGTGGACGTACCGCCGAATTGCTCAACACGTGGGGCGTGAGGTCTCCACAGTACATCGATGTTGTCGCCAGTGGTCGGCGGAAGGTGCACGTGCCCGTCGACCTGGGACCGGACCGCAGCGACGCACGGATGCACGCCAAGACCGTAGGATCCTACGCAGTGCCGTAGGGGACCGCACCGCCACTTCCCAGCAAATTAGGGACACTGTTGCTCCTGGGGTATCGGCGAGGACCATTCGCAACCGTCTCCATGAAGCTGGGCTCTCCTGCAAACCTTGCAGAGCTAGCACTCCTGAAAGAAAGGATATTGCGGAGACATGGCTTAGCCACAGCCTGGGGGATGCTTATTCTGGAAACATTCCCTAGGCTGTGGCCAAGCCATGTCTCCGCAATATCCTTTCTTTCAGGAGTGCTAGTTCTGCAAGGTTCGCTGGAGAGCTTCTGTAAAGTTTGGAAGGTAGGAGGCGAGATACTGGCAGAAGTAAAGCTGTGAGGAGGGGGCGTGAGCCGTGCTTGGGTAGCTCAGATGATAGAGCACTTGCCCGCGAAAGGCAAACGTCCCGAGTTCGAGTCTCGGTCCGGCACACAGTCTTAAACTGCCAGGATGTTTCATATCAGCACACACTCCGCTGCTGAGTGAAAATCTCATTCTGGATCATCCGATAAGTCGCAAAGAGCAGCAAAACTTATTGCAGAACTGAATGTCACACTCGCAAACCCTGTCAGCATCAAAATAACAGGAAGGGAGCATCGTAAGTAGGAAATTTCAGGGCGAGCTGGAATTCCACCGCCGGCCAGTGTGGCCGAGCGGTTCTAGGCGCTACAGTTTGGAACTGCGCGACCGCTAGGGTCGCAGGTTCGAATCCTGCCTCGGGCATGGACGTGTGATGTCCTTAGGTTAGTTACGTTTAAATAGTTCTAAGTCTAGGGGACTGATGACCTCAGATGTTAAGTCCCCTAGTGCTTAGAGCTATTTGAACCATTTTAAGCAGGGTTGTGCATGGCCTAAGTACCTAAAGTATGAGTAACGACAGGTAAAGACGGAACTGGTTTGCTCGTATGGGATGGTGTTCAGAAGAGCCTACCACTAGCATTAACCGTTAGGTACCGTCACAAGCTAAGGTACATTTTACATCCTTGTTTCGTTTTATGGGGCTTCCTTCTGGCAGTGCATGATCCATCTCGATTTGCTTTTGTTGATCCTTTATTTATGGGATTGTTTCTTTTTTAGTACTCAAGTGAGAAATTGTAGACTGACGCCTGAATCTGTGCAATTATTGGTATTTGACATACTCTGTTAATATGATCATATGCAGGCTCCCTAGCTGTAGCTTACAAGTTATACGAGACACACAGTTCTGCGTAGGCTTCAGCTGCCACACTCCGTATCCCCTGCCGCGTAGTGGTTGTTCACAATGGAGCCCCCACCACTACCGTCACCCCCTCCTCCACTGCATCGCCTGCACAGATAGAGGCCAATTTATTTCGTGCGCCCTTTACAGGTTGCAGCGGGGCCCGCCACAAGACGCTACAGATTGCCACACGCGCATTACGGTTTGGGATCAGTGCTTTCTAGACAACTGGGGGGAACACAATAAGATGTATGCAACTGATCCGGGCCACAGCAACGAGCGTCCAGCCATAAACAAATACAGGTCCACAGCCGATCCATCGATCAAGCACCTAGTCAGCACTGTGGACGGTCCACCTCTGTAGCTGAGTGGTCAGCACGTCTGACTGCTGTGCAGGGGGCGCTGGTTCGATTTCGATGGGGTCAAAGATTTTCTCCATTCGGTGTCTGGGTATTGTGTTGTCCTCATCATGAATTTATCATCATCGACACGCAAATGGACCACTGTGGCGTCACCAGGAAAGAGTTGCAACTCGGAGGCCGAACTACCCCAGGCGCGGCCTTCCGGCCACCAACGCCGTACAATCATTTCATTCCCTTTTTCGCTGTGGACGAAGCTGTTCGGTCCGTCAAACCAAGCAGACAAGATAATTGTGTGTACAGTTATCCCACCCTAATCAGCACTTCAACATTTCAGTAGCGTGACAGCTCTAGTCATCTGAAGTGAGCCAGTGTCGCCGGAACAACGAGGGTCTCTCCAAAAGAAATGCACACTGTTTTTGTAAAAATACAGTTTTCATTCTGCATGTGTGAACGTTTTACAGTGTGTAGATACATCCTTCCCGCTTTTTTTCAAACTTAGTTCAACCTCTTCCCGTGAGTGGCGCCGTTACAGCATGTCTTCAAGATGGCTGCTGCACTTGATGTTCGTCAAAAGCAACATGCTGTCATAGAATTCCTGTGCTGTGAAAATGAGACAGTAGGAAACATCCATTAGAGGTTGAAAAAGGTTTATGGAGATGCTGCTGTCGATCGCAGTGCAGTTAGTCGGTGGGAAAGCAGGTTACGTGATCAAAGCGGGCACGGCAATATTGAGGATTGTCCTCGGAGCGGCAGGCCTCGTACTGCACACACTCCAGACAATGTGCAGAGAGTTAACGAATTGGTGACTGCCGACGGACGCATCGCAGTGAACGAATTGTCACGCTACGTTGGGATAGGGGAAGGAAGTGTTCGCAGAATACTGAAAGTTTTCGCGTTAAGAAAGGTTTGTGCCAGGTGGGTTCCCAGGATGTTGACAATGGCTCACAAAGATACAAGAAAAACGGTATGCAGCGACCTTTTGGAACAGTACGAGAATGGTGGAGATGAATTTCTTGGAAGAATTGTGATAGGTGATGAAACATTGCTCCATCATTTTTCACCAGAGACGAAGAGGCAATCAATGGAGTGGCATCATGCAAATTTACGCAAGGAAAAATAATTCAAAACTACACATTCTGCTGGAAAAGTTATGGCTACACTGTTTTTCAATTCCGAAGGACTCTTGCTTGTGGACATCATGCCAAGTGGAACCACCATAAATTCTGATGCATATGTGACGACACTGAAGAAACTTCAAGCTCGACTGAGTCGTGTTCGACTACATCGGCAAAAGCAGGATGTTTTGCTGTTGCACTAAAATGTACGGTCACATGTCAGTCAAAAAACCAAGGAAGCGATCACAAAACTCGAATGGACAACACTGAAACACCCGCCTTACAGTCCTGACCTGGCTCCATGTGACTAACATCTCTTTGGGAAACTGAAAGACTCTCTTCGTGGAACCAGGTTTGAAGATGATGACTCCCTTGTGCATGCTGCCAAACAGTGGCTCCTACAAGTTGGTCCAGAATTTTACCGTGCGAGTATACGGGCGCTGGTTCCAAGATGGCGAAAGGCAGTTGAGAGGGATGGAAATTACGTGGAGAAATGAAAATATTGTTTCTAAAGGATGTACCTACACACTCTAAAACTTTCAAACATGTCGTATAAAAGATGGATTTAAAAAGGAAATAGTGCGCATTTCCTTTGGAGTTATCCTCTTAGGATTTACCGCTAGCACAGACTGGAGTGAGACAAAAGCCGCCTTCATAGCGAGACAGTGACTTTTCAGAAAGCACACCGCGTAGTGTGGAAGGTCGTAATGCTTCCACTAATGTTATAAACTTTATTGCAATGTGGTCATAAACATTATGAAGAATCGGGCGGATATTTCTATGTGTGTGTTGAATCCATTAGTAAGTGAAGGGCGCTGTCACGTGGAGTGCTTATGCACACAAGACAACCAATTATTGTTGCTACATTTGTGATCGTAACTCTGAGCATCTTCAGTGACGGTGCGGCGGGGAGGGGGGGGGGGGGGGTTCGCGGTCTCTGCATTCTCTCTGTCACTTGTCGAAAGTCCACCTACCTAGATCTGCTTCTTTCCGACGCCCCTTCACTCTGTTGTAGCAGATACGTGCTACGCAGTGTAAAGCAGTGTTGATGAAAACACTACCTAATACCTACCACACAGAGGCCCCGTAATTCGTGTTGAAAGTCAGTTCCTGAAAGTTCATTTTTAAAAAATCAGGCGTTCGGAAGATGCAGTCTACTTACAGAAAGGATTTAAAATTAGATTGAATCTGCTTTTCATTGTGTATTCAGGGGATTCTTTGATGACACTGATCATTATTTAATCTGCAGTGAAATTGGGATTGTGAGGCCGAAAGTGCAGGAGGTCAGGTCCATATGTAGGAGGATAAGAGTGGAGAAACTTCAGGATAAGGAAATCAGGCACAAGTACATAACAACGATCTCAGAAAGGTACCAGTTAGTTGAATGTAGTCAATTACAGTCATTGGAAAAGGAATGTACAAGGTACAGGGACACAGTACTAGAAGTGGCTAAAGAATGTCTTGGAACAGTAGTGTGTAAAAGTAGGATGAAGCAAACAGCTTGGTGGAATGACACAGTCAAGGCAGCCTGTAAAAGGAAAAATAAGGCGTATCAAAAATGGCTACATACTAGAACTCAGGTAGACAGAGAAAGGTATGTTGAAGAAAGAAACAAAGCCAAACAGATAATTGCAGCATCCAAGAAGAAATCTTGGGAAGACTTTGGAAACAGGTTGGAGACTATGGGTCAAGCTGCTGGAAAACCATTCTGGAGTGTAATTAGCAGTCTTCGAAAGGGAGGTAAGAAGGAAATGACAAGTATTTTGGACAGGTCAGGAAAACTGCTGGTGAATTCTGTGGATGCCTTGGGCAGATGGAGGGAATATTTTGAAGAGTTGCTCAATGTAGGTGAAAATACGATCAGCAATGTTTCAGATTTCGAGGTAGAATGGGATAGGAATGATGATGGAAATAGGACCACATTTGAGGAAGTGGAGAACATGGTCAATAGATTGCAGTGCAATAAAGCAGCTGGAGTGGATGAAATTATGTTGGAACTCATCAAATACAGTGGAATGTCAGGTCTTAAACGGCTACACAGGATAATTGAAATGGCGTGGGAGTCGGGACAGGTTTCATCAGACTGGACGAAAGCAGTAATCACACCACTCTTTAAATATGGAAACAGAAAAGATCGTAACAACTACAGAGGTATCTCTCTAATCAGCGTTGTGGGTAAAATCTTCTCAGGTATTGTTGAAAGGAAAGTGCGAGTATTAGTTGAGGACAAATTGGATTAAAATAAGTGTGGGTTTAGGCCTCTTAGAGGTTTTCAGGACCAGATCTTTAACTTACGGAAAATAACGGAGAAGTGTTAAGAGTGGAACAGGGAATTGTATCTCTGCTTTATAGATCTAGAAAAGGCATATGACCGGGTTCCAAGGAGGAAGTTACTGTCTGTTCTACGAGATATGGAATAGGAGGCAAACTTTTGCAAGCAATTAAAGGTCTATACATAGATAGTCAGGCAGCAGTTAGAGTTGACGGTAAATTGAGTTCATGGTTCAGAGTAGTTTCAGGGTTAAGACAAGGCTGCAACCTGTCTCCACTGTTGTTCATATTATTTATGGATCATATATTGAAAACAATAGACTGGCTGGGTGAGATTAAGATATGTGAACACCAAATAAGCAGTCTCGCATATGCGGATGACTTAGTTGTGGTGGCAGATTCGATTGAAAGTTTGCAAGGTAATATTTCACAGCTAGATCAGAAATGTAAGGACTATGGTATGAAGATTAGCATCTCCAAAACGAAAGGAATGTCAGGGGGAAAGAAATATAAACGGATTGAGTGCCAAATAGGAGGAACAAAGTTAGAACAGGTGGACGGTTTCAAGTACTTTGGATGCATATTCTCACAGGATGGCAACATAGAGAAAGAACTGGAAGTGAGGTGTAGCAAAACTAATGCAGTGAGCGCTCAGCTACGATCTACTCTCTTCTGCAAAAAGGAAGTCAGTGCCAAGATTAAGTTATCTGTGCACCGTTCAATCTTTCGACCAACTTCTTGTATGGGAGCGAAAGCTGGGTGGATTCAGGTTACCTTATCAACAAGGTTGAGGTTACGGATATGAAAGTAGCTAGGATGATTGCAAGTACTAGTAGATGGAGACAGTGGCAGGAGGGTGTTCACAATGAGGAAATCAAAGAAAAACTGGGAATGAACTCTATAGATGTAGCAGTCAGGACGAACAGGCTTAGATGGTGGGGTCATGTTACACGAATGGGAGAAGCAAGGTTACCCAAGAGACTCATGGGTTCAGCAGCAGAGAGTAGGAGGAGTCGGGACAGATCAAGGAGAAGGTACGTGGATTCGGTTAAGAATGATTTTGAAGTAATAGGTTTAACATCAGAAGAGGCACCAATGTTAGCACTGAATAGGGGATCATGGAGTAATTTTATAAGGGGGCTATGCTCCAGACTGAACGCTGAAAGGCATAATCAGTCTTAAATGATGATGATGCTTTTCATTCATATGGAAACACATGAAATGGCTATCAAGTCCGTATTTAACATGGTAATGCTCTATCATTCAAAGTTCACTGTCTGTACAACATAGTTTCACCCAAAAAGCAGTCAGAATTTTTGCAAGTCTGTTCCGACTAATTTTCACGTGCTGACAGTCACAGTCCCACAAGTATTCGCGAGTTAAACGTTCGGTCGTTTCAGTGGTCTTCTTAGTAAGAAGTTGACGTCCCCTTAGAAAAATTATGAATTACAGTGCTGGAAAACCTCTTCTACGTTATTTGATTTTCAAACAGCTGAGCAAAAGTGAACGTACTCAGTTCTCTCTTTGCTTATTCTGATCATCATTAAAATGTAAGTAGGCTGTTACGGTTTTTATGTTAGTAACGCTCGTATCACTCTGTATGAAAATCACTGACTGTGCTGTGTGCAGTCTGTGGCTGGTTGGCATTGTTGTAATATTCGCTATTGTAGTGTTGGGCAGTTGGATGTGAACAGCGCGTAGCGTTGCGCAGTTGGAGGTGACCCGCCAGCAGTGGTGGATGTGGGGAGAGAGATGGCGGAGTTTTGAGAGCGGACGATCTGGACGTGTGTCCATCAGAGACAGTAAATTTGTAAGACTGGACGTCATGAACATATATATATATATATATATATATATATATATATATATATATATATAATGACTTTTGAACACTATTAAGGTAAATCCGTTGTTTGTTCTCTATCAAAATCTTTCATTTGCGAACTATGCCTATCAGTAGTTAGTGCCTTCAATAGTTAGAATCTTTTATTTAGCTGGCGCTCGCTGTATTGCAGTAGTTAGAGTAACGAAGATTTTTGTGAGGTATGTGATTCATGAAAGGGATAGGTTATTGTTAGTCAGGGCCATTCTTTTGTGGGGATTATTGAAAGTCAGATTCCGTTGCGCTAAAAATACTGTGTGTCAGTTTAGTGATGATGAGAATAAGTAAAGAGAGAACTGTCTGAGTACGTTCAGTTTTGCTCAGCTGTTTGAAAATCAAATAACGTAGTAGTTTTCCAGCACTGTAGTTCATAATTTTTCTAAGGGGACGATTCAAAGTGCTCGCCAAAGTATTGCGTACAGAGCACGAAGTATACCACGCGGAATGTTACTACGACCAGAAAGTTCAGACACTCATAATTTTCAAACTATTTAATTTGGAAGCACCAAACTCCCATTAAAATGTTCGTAACTCCAGTCGCTTCAGTCACGAGGTATTCGAGCCGCATTTAACTCACTATTTCTTCATTTTTCAGAGTATTTTTACGGAGCTATATAACATGGTGTTATCCGTAGGCCGGCTAGCAAGAGACTATCTCGAATTATTCTACTCACTGCCCACCCGACTATATTCTCACGGGAACTACTTAATTCTGATTGACGGTTGATCTAAACGACCAATCAGAGTCTGCCTTCCATATCACTCTCGCGGCAAAACTTGCGTTATGCAATGAATAATCTGATAGTAATTAATAAAACTGCAAATACTAGTATATTGTTTAATCAAAATAAACGAAGTACGAATTATTCTCCAAATTGATAAATAAACTTATTCCGCCTCTAACTTTCATTTTGGCTGCTCTTATACAAAAGCAGGCTCACACCGATATACATCATCTGAATCATGGTTGAACCATGACGTTCCCACGCTCTATTTGTACAAGGTTTCATGAAAACTGATATATTAAGTTTCAACGTATGTCGCACATACACTCTCTAACATTCTCACGCACCCGCACAAGAAAATATAATCAAATAATAATTTTGACCCATTTTTGTATTACGTAATACACAGTGACTTAAGTGTTAAAAAAGAAAATTCTAATTAATTCGTTTTTATGCTCTGGTAACTTTTTAATGGCTTCAAATGATAATGCTAGTCAATCTGTATTTGTTCCTAACATAGTTTTAAAAAAGAAGCGTAGGTTTTAGGAGTTTTAGGTAATTTTCTTTATCTCCAAAACTATAGTAAATAAAAATATGAAATTTTGACAGCATCATTCCATTAATAACAAATGGCCGTGTACCAAAATTGAACAAAATCGGATAATAACTAATGTGGATTGTTTAGATTAGTAGAGGGTATGAATCTTCTTTTTGTGTGACTGTTACGCTATGCAGTTCTCACGGCAGGCAGCATCAGCTGCTGCTGTGAACAAAGCGACAAAAAATATTTCCATCCTGCAGCCACCGTACCAAACGGCTGCTTACCTTTCTGCAATGAATGTCATCTCGTAATAACTTGCTACGTTACAACAGCAGCAGACTGAATTGTGCCTGTTGTACAGAAACTAACTAACCGACAGTATGACGCCAGTATTTTTTAAGATGTATTGCAATACCAAGTAGCCAATTATTTTGAACTTACTCATGCAATAATGAGTGATCAAGAATTTAATTTGGCCACACACTTGATTAACTGTTTTCAAATCTACGATCCAATTGGTTATTTCAATGAATGTTTTCAAAATATACGGGAACAAATTTCTTAGCTTGCAGAGTGCCTAGACACTTTTTAGACACTTCCTGCCAGATTAAAACTGTGTGTAGGACCGCGACTCGAACACAGGACCTTTGCTCTTCGAGAGCAAGTCCTCTACCAACTTAATTACCGAACACTACTCACGACCACTGCTCTCCAGAGAAACTTGCTGCACTAGCACGCCTGTAACAAAGGATATTGCGGAGGTATGGCTTAGCCACAGCCTGGTGGATGTTTCCAGAATGAATTTTTCGCTCTGCAACGCAGAATGAAATGCTGTTCGAAACTCGCCTAGCCGCCTGCGAAGTTAACGCTTTCAGGTACGACCTGTTGCAGTATAAGCAGTGAATAAATGCAGCCTATTTGCCGTCAGAAGGTGAAGGATTGCTATAAACTGTACCGTGCTGTGGTTAGACTTGAACGAGCATACGCCAGCAGCACGCACATTTAGTTTGCTAAAGCGCCACGTGCGCGTACGGTTAAGATGAAGAATACCGTTAGAAAACGAAAGGCACCTGCATGACGTTCACTTCACATTGTGTTCACAGTGAGTCGTATAGTGCTCGCTCGTCAGTGCTTGTCCATCCACACAGGCGTGCGTGACACAAGGACATCCATTGGGGACCGGACATTCTCTCTTCTTCAAACTCACCCGGCTTGTCAGTTTCACACCTTCCAACTGACCCACACGCTGATGTTCCGCCGTCTGACGCCGATGAGAACTGTTACTACCAGCTTCCATAACAATTAAACTAACTGACAATGTTGTGACTGATAATTAGACCGAGTGAGGTGGCGCAGTGGTTAGCACACTGGACTCGCATTCGGGAGGACGACGGTTCACTCCCGCGTCCGGCCATACTGATTTAGGTTTTCCGTGATTTCCCTAAATCGCTCCAGGCGAATGCCGGGATGGTTCCTTTGAAAGGGGACGGCCGATTTCCTTCCCCGTCCTTCCCCAATCCGATGAGACCAATGACCTCCCTGTCTGGCCTCATCCCTCACAACAATCCAACCGAAAATCCACAAGTTCCAAATACTTTTATCACTCATTTTCTAAATGTAGCAGCAAACAGAGAATTAAGTGGTTCAGTTGAAGGAGCAAGAGGACACATTAAAAACCTCATTCTACAAAACTTTAAGTGATTAGAAGTAGTAGCTGAAGTTAATACACTTCTGAAAATTCTAAAAGCAAGAGCTCTTGTGAGGTGGATAATATTTCAGACAGAATTCTGAAAAATTGTTCCAACTTAATAAGGCATGTCCTTAATGGTACATGCAGTGCATCACAGATACCGGGAATTTCTCCAGACAGGTTAAAATATGCAATTGTTAGACCACTTCATAAGAAAAGTGACAAGACAGACTTAAAGAATTATCCTAACATATTTTTTTCCAAACTATTCGCAGAAGTAATGTACTCAAGAGTAGTCGCACATTTAAATGGAAGAAATTAACTTAGGATATCACAGTTTTGATTCCAGAGATGTTGCCCAACTGGGAATGCTATTTATACATTCACTCATTAAATAGTACGAGTAAAAGCCTTAAATAATAATATATCACATGTTGGTATCTTTTGTGATCTCTCTAAGGCCTTCGATTATACAGACCACAATACTCCCTTCGGAAATATCAAGTTTTACGGAACTTACGGCTTCACACACAGTTAGTTTTAGTCATACTTGAAAAACAGAATAATTCAGACAAGGTGGAAAATTTTAGTGGCTGGGGTAAAATTACAAAGATAGTCGCACAGGGTTCAATTTTGGGTCCACTTCTGTGTCTTATACAAAATTGTGACTGACCCTACTCTTAACATTCAACAAGCGAAATTGGTACTTTTGGCAGACTATACTAGTGTTATAATAAATAAATACCACTGCAGAGAAAGCAACAGAACAGTTAGTAAATGATATTTTCCAAAGAATTATTAAGTGGTTCTCTGAAAATGGACTCTCCCTAAATTTTGAAAAAAACCGCTCTAAATTTAGATCTGTTCAGCAAATAGAGTCGTGCCAGAAAATGATGTAGCACATGAGGCGAAGTCAGAAAGTAGGGTATATTGCTCCACACTTTTGGACGTACATGTTGATGAAAACTTCAACTAGAAGAAGTATAGTACTGAGCTTCTCAAACAGTTAAGTTCCTACTTTCGATCTTCGTATAACTGCTAATTTTGGAAACAAAGGTATCAACCTCCTGACATATTTTGCGTATTTCCACTCAATAATGTCAAAAGGAGCAATTTTGAAAACATACGAGAATAGTGATTTGTTGTACACACTAGAAATTGTTGGGAAAAGAAGAGCTGTTTGACTTAGCTACTCGAGAAGTTCAATAAAATGATTCTTCAGTTTGTGATTTCACCATTGTGTACACAAAGAATCTTGTAATATTGTACCTTATTTACTGACTCATGCTCATGTACTAGGCCTACATTAATAGTCGGGGTTATTTTGTTTGTTTTACAGAAATAAATGAGCGGTTTTCCATTGATTATTTACTATTACCGTTTACGTTAGCGTTTGTAATTCTTGAAGCAACAAACTGCAATTTAAAGAAAGGAGCTAAATTTTGCTGTACAAAATCTCGGAACTCCTCTTAGAGTCTTTCACGAAGTACCGGTCTGGCTACTGTCGTTTAGATTTTTAAAATTATTTTCAAAGTGAGGTGGTGATAATTTTTCGAGGGAAGTTGTATCTGTCTCATGGTCTATGTCAACGCAGAAGAGCTTCATTTGCAGTCAGTGGCATTTTACGACTGTTTTATTATCCACTAGTGTATTGGAGCGTTTCAGCACCTATACGCATAGATTCCATGAATGTAAACAAATGTATCAGTATATATAGAGGTAATGTTCCTGGAAACTTTAACGCAGTCTTATAAAAGTGCCACATAAAACCAATAAATTAACAAACAATTGGTTCTCTTTTTTCCATCTTTGAAACAGACAAACAAACAGGGAATTAGTATAATTTTGGCAGTCAACGAGATAAAGCAATGTTTCACACCAAAACTGTGATATACGTGTATGATATGGTAACGATATTAGACGTGTATCGAATAGATAAAATACATCCAACTGCCGTACTGTTCGTAAGTCACAGCGACACTGAAACAGCAATATGTTGCACTTAATACTGAGAAGCCAATCGAAAGACAACTGTTCTTTCGGAGTTTCAGTTTTTGCTCACAATGTTTTTACTTTTCCTGGAGATATGTACCGTCTGCGCAACTAATTGTAGGCAGTTTGTTTACTGACATACGCGTTTTGCTTCTTTTATTTGGGAAGCATTATCATTGGCGATTTCCAGCGCTGTTAACTCATTTGTCTGGTCCTGGAGATGTATTCGTTAGTTTCCATATCCCAGCTAGCCGATTTCTGGCGCTCTTTCACCCACATTTGTCACATTGCATATATCACTTGCACTTTATATTTTGTGATCAACATGTGTTGGTCACAAAATGAAAATCGTCACAGATGATGCTTCCCAAATATAAGAAGCGAAACGCGTATGGCAATAAGCAAACTGCCTACAATTAGTTGCGTAGGTGGTACATACCTTCACGAATTTAAAGCAACCAAGGGAAAGACGGAAAATATAAGAAATACGATTTTTACTTTTCTTCAACCGCGAATTGCCTTTGCAATTCTCCATGTGTTGCTGCTATAGTCAGCTTAAGCAGTTTCTTGTGCCTCCACTGACACATTTATCTTTGGAGCTCTCTTTAGGCCATTAGCCAATGAGAAACGTTCGAAAGACTTTTCGAATCACGAGGTGCCATTGTTCGAATTGAGTCACCATTCTAGTATATGTGTTGTTCCGTTCCGTTGCTAATTCTCGTTGAGCTCTGTTTCATTTAGGGGGGCAGCCTCTCTTTGTCTTGTGTCGTTTTAGATTCCTACATGGATGACGCAATAGAGTGACATCTTTTCAGTCATTTGATGTGGCGAATATTGTGGAATATATAGGTTATTTTAGAAGTGCTTTCTAAATATCGACGCTGTTAACTTGCGATCACTCCTCGTTCACAAGTGCGATGCTATTCTGCGTGGTGAAATGGAACCTTATTAATTGCTCACTTTTCGTTAAACGGAAACTGAGCGTAAGGTCGAAGATTATCATTTTAATTCACCGTGCTGTAGGTTCGAAGTTATCCTATTCTACATTATAAAAGAGTTATCATCTTACCTGAAGTTGTGTATTGAAATTGTGTGGTTTGGTTACTCTGTGTGAAAATATTATTTGTATCTGCTGTTTTGAGGACCCATGTGGATTCTGTAACACTGTTGCATTGCTTTGAGAACAATGTATATATTTATAGCATTTTCTCTAAATTATTTCGTCCAAACCATTCATTGTCTTTGCTCAAAACAATTACGTCCTGCAGTGCCACTACACTGTTCATACTTGTTACAGACAACGTTTTCACGAAAATGCTCTGAGGAGGCACGAACAATTAACTAACTTAACTACCTCCTGTAATTTCAAACCATTAGAAAAAAAAATGCTGTTTCTTTGAAAGAAGTTAGGTTTCAGATGTGGAAAGTTATGTCGTCGCCTGCTCTTCGGAAAATTGCTGAGTTTTGAATACGATGTGTGAAAGTCGAATATATGGTAGCGAGGGCCTTTCTGTTTGCAATAATGGGAGGAATTTTTGTTGTGTTCTGATCTTGGTGGTTCAAGAAACCATTATTTCATGTTTACATTCAGTGAGTACAAACATTAGGTAGCATCTTCATTTGCACTGTTTGGGGCTATAAGCCAAAAGCAAACACACTTACCAATTATTCGTCTGTTTCTTGGAGAGAAATTACTTATTGTTTCATGTTTGAACAGTTGTAAACGCAAATTTCATTTCCGTTTTGCATATATTAATTAAGCGTTTGTCTGTATTCCAATAAATATTCCCTGTCAGACAGTGTCTCCAATTTGATTTCTGGAACAAACAGGTTCACATGTTACAGCACAGGTTAATAATTCAGTACTTTATTTAATTGATCGATCCAGTTTATTAGAAACACACACCTTACACAGTGAAGACCCAAGAATCAGATTAGAAATATTCGCTGTCAGTAAGGGTGCAGAAATGCTGTCCTAAAGTCTGCTGGATTGAGCTGTCTCACGCTTCGGCAGCCCATCAGATTTTAGAAACAAGAAAACTAAAAAAAGAGGGGGCAATTATTTAAAAGAGCTCTAAATTACACAGTACTGCAGACTGGCGTACGTAATTACGCTCTTAGCAGGACGAATACAATCATTTAGACACATTAGGGAGCCGTAAGCATTACTAATAACCGCTGCAAACGGTTCGCTAAAATTGTTCGTGAGACATTAAAGAATATGGCGGGCTTCACACTGCTGGAATGACCTCACGGCTCTGGAGAGGTATGCTACCCATGCTCGTCGAGGAATAGGAAGACGGATTTTCAGTTCAGAAATACCAAGGAATCATTTGATAATTTTAATCAGTTACTCAGATACTCTGTGTTCCAGTAAGAATAATAACTTATTACATGCTTATAGCCATCAGTCTATTGACTCCGTTGATGTTATCCTCTGTCTTTATCTCTTTGTGCCACTCTGTCTGTACACAATCTAAGCGCAACGTCAGTGATAATCTGCCACAAGTTTTTACTATTACTTTTCCTACATGCTTATAGCCATCAGTCTTTTGATTCCACTGATGTTATTATCCATCTTCTACTGTTTGTGGCACTCTGTCTGTAGACGATCTTTGTGCAACGTCACTGATAATCTGCCTCAAAGGTTTTGGTATTACTTTACCATCATCCTGCCAACCAGTGTGTATTACGCCGTTAGCTGATAGGGCTGTTAAGCTATAGTCTTCTAGATGTTTGTTCTCTTGACGCTTCGCTTTATTAATCTCAACTACTCTCTCATCAGACTTTTTTGTCACTCAATATTGAATCTTTGGATTTCGATTCAAAGTTGTTCGCACCCATATATTTTTTTGTTAGCACATGTTAAACAATGTGGCCGCAGTACACTATGCGTGAATCTTCTATAGCCATATATACACACTAGCGAGCAAAATTTAAGCATACAACTAGCTTTCACATGATGTGTCACTGCCAAGTAACATAGCTCGATGAAACTTGGACCTTACATAGAAAGAACTGCCGCAGTGTAGTATGGAAGATAACAAAGAAATATGCCACAAGACTTACGATGCTCTTGGACATTACAAAAGGCGGAGCATGGTTCTCAATAGTGTGTATGATCACGGGCGGCTATGCGTGCTGTGAAACTTGCTTCCACGCACCACAACGCCGGCAAGGGGTCCTTACGGAGGGACATTCTATTCCTGCACCGGCGTGGGTGACAACAGTAGGATGATCGGTCGTTCGTGCAAGCGGGCGTGATGCAACGCCTCTCCACAACGCGTCACAAACATGTTCGATGGAATTTGAGTCGGTGGAACGATAGCCTAGTCCACTCGCCGAATGTGCTCTCGTTCCAAGATGCTACTCTAGGCGGGTGTAAAATGAATGTGCGCAACGGAAAATATTGAACACGAAAATGAAGATTTGTCCTCTCTGACTACTCCCTGAAGCTGATCTTAGGATCTCTTAACGCTGATATCTCCTCCTTCTTGCTCTTTAACATATAAATTACAACATCAACATAAATGAATATTTAAGGGAACTGGTAACTGCAAATGATAAATGCTCTTTCTGCTTATACATGTATTGTGGATTAAAGCCCCTTTATATATTACGAATGTTTAAATATCAATGTCCAATGGACACAAAGATATACAAATGGATTTCCTAACTAATATGTTTGATCAATGTCCAAACCTGCCCCTTCTTAGGGCTACGCGACCTAATATAAGTAAGGCGAGCTCACTGACATCACCTACGTACCAAACATGAGAACACACTAATTTCAAAGATGATCTACAGAGGTGTGTAACTTCAGTGGAAGTAAAATTTACGTGCTCACAGCTGTTTAGCTTTATAGCCCTAATAAGCTGAAGCAATTAGGAATGTCACCGTATGTACTGCGTCCATTGCGTCGGAGTGATGGTTCTCGTACACGTCTGCATCGACGGACGGAAGAACTCCAGTCACACACACACACACACACATATATATATATATATATATATATATATATATATATATATACTCCTGGAAATGGAAAAAAGAATACATTGACACCGGTGTGTCAGACCCACCACACTTCCTCCGGACACTGCGAGAGGGCTGTACAAGCAATGATCACACGCACGGCACAGCGGACACACCAGGAACCGCGGTGTTGGCCGTCGAATGGCGCTAGCTGCGCAGCATTTGTGCACCGCCGCCGTCAGTGTCAGCCAGTTTGCCGTGGCATACGGAGCTCCATCGCAGTCTTTAACACTGGTAGCATGCCGCGACAGCGTGGACGTGAACCGTATGTGCAGTTGACGGACTTTGAGCGAGGGCGTATAGTGGGCATGCGGGAGGCCGGGTGGACGTACCGCCGAATTGCTCAACACGTGGGGCGTGGGGTCTCCACAGTACATCGATGTTGTCGCCAGTGGTCGGCGGAAGGTGCACGTGCCCGTCGACCTGGGACCGGACCGCAGCGACGCACGGATGCACGCCAAGACCGTAGGATCCTACGCAGTGCCGTAGGGGACCGCACCGCCACTTCCCAGCAAATTAGGGACACTGTTGCTCCTGGGGTATCGGCGAGGACCATTCGCAACCGTCTCCATGAAGCTGGGCTACGGTCCCGCACACCGTTAGGCCGTCTTCCGCTCACGCCCCAACATCGTGCAGCCCGCCTCCAGTGGTGTCGCGACAGGCGTGAATGGAGGGACGAATGGAGACGTGTCGTCTTCAGCGATGAGAGTCGCTTCTGCCTTGGTGCCAATGATGGTCGTATGCGTGTTTGGCGCCGTGCAGGTGAGCGCCACAATCAGGACTGCATACGACCGAGGCACACAGGGCCAACACCCGGCATCATGGTGTGGGGAGCGATCTCCTACACTGGCCGTACACCACTGGTGATCGTCGAGGGGACACTGAATAGTGCACGGTACATCCAAACCGTCATCGAACCCATCGTTCTACCATTCCTAGACCGGCAAGGGAACTTGCTGTTCCAACAGGACAATGCACGTCCGCATGTATCCCGTGCCACCCAACGTGCTCTAGAAGGTGTAAGTCAACTACCCTGGCCAGCAAGATCTCCGGATCTGTCCCCCATTGAGCATGTTTGGGACTGGATGAAGCGTCGTCTCACGCGGTCTGCACGTCCAGCACGAACGCTGGTCCAACTGAGGCGCCAGGTGGAAATGGCATGGCAAGCCGTTCCACAGGACTACATCCAGCATCTCTACGATCGTCTCCATGGGAGAATAGCAGCCTGCATTGCTGCGATAGGTGGATATACACTGTACTAGTGCCGACATTGTGCATGCTCTGTTGGCTGTGTCTATGTGCCTGTGGTTCTGTCAGTGTGATCATGTGATGTATCTGACCCCAGGAATGTGTCAATAAAGTTTCCGCTTCCTGGGACAATGAATTCACAGTGTTCTTATTTCAATTTCCAGGAATATATATATATATATATATATATATATATATATATATATATATATATATATATATATATATACGGGGCGTCCAGAAAAAGGACTCCCCGATTTCAAAATTAAATATGTCGAAAACAAAGATCGATAGAGGAATGCAGTAAACGGTATGTTTATTGTGAAAGCTGTAAGAAGTTTATACAGCAGTTTGAAATAATAGTTACAAAAGCTTCTAACAGATGGCGCTGTAATCGCCATACGTAATGCCTAGCATAAATAGTGATCCGAAGCACAGAGCGATCAGTTCCACTATTGAAACGTGAAAGGAGGTTAGCGTACTGAAGGAAGAGATTAAAACCATGTACTCCATTGAACAATGCGTTTTTCTGGTGCTAGAGTACCACAGCTTAGAAGAGAGTCCTACGGCAACAAGGCGAAGTTTTCAAACACGATTTAATGTTCCAAAAGGACCCAATGCGAAAACCATTCGTACGCTCTTCGCAAAATTTCAACGAACAGGCAGCGTAACTGATGATCTAGTGGGGCATGTTGGCCGCAAGCAAACTGCAGTTACGCCTGAAAATATCGTCACAGTTTCTGGAATTATTCAGCGAAATCCAATGTCATCCGTCCGTAGAGTTGCATCTGAGACTGGTTTGAAGCGTTCCAGCACGCAGAAAATACTGAGAAAGAGCCTACACATGTTTCCATTCAAAATTCAAACGCACCAGGCCATAACCGTACGAGCTGTGCAACAAAGGGTTGCCTTTGCTAATCAGATGCTCACAATGATTGATAGTGAAGGATTTGATGTTGGCTGCATCTGGTTTACAGATGAAGCACACTTCCACCTGAATGGATACGCGAATAAGCAGAACTGGCGATTTTGGGGTTCCGAAAAGCCATATTGGTGTGAAGTGAAACCCCTGTATTCTCCTAAAGTTACTGTGTGGGCTGCAGTATGCAGCAGAGGCATTATTGGCCTTTTTTTCATTTGAGAAACGGTCACTGGTGCACGTTACGTTGCAATTTTGGAACAATTTGTCGCCACACAGCAAGCGTTAGAGGATCGACCAGGTACTGAATGGTTTATGCAATATGGAGCCCGACCACATCGGACCGAACAAGTGTTTCGCTTTCTTGAGGAATACTTCGGGAATCGAGTCATTACTTTAGAATATCCCAAATTTACTGGTGCAGGCATGGATTGGCCTCCATATTCGCCGGATTTGACTCCCTGTGACTTTTGGCATGGATTGGCCTCCATATTCGCCGGATTTGACTCCCTGTGACTTTTTTTTTTTGTGGTTCACAGTGAAAGACATGGTCTACCCGAAGCATCACGCCACGCTGGACGAGCTTGAATCGGCGATCTCTGTGGCATGTGAATTCATTTCGGTTGAGACACTACGAAATGTGATGGCAAATTTCATTCTTCGTTTGCGCCACCTCTATAGTACCAATGGTGAACGTTTAGAAAACATTGTGATGTGATTGTTTGCAAAGATTGTTTTCATACGATTATTTCACTTATGTATGCTGATATGAGCTGTACAGCGTACAGAACCATCTGTTAGCAGCTTTTGTAACTATTATTTCAAACTGCTGCATAAACTTCTTACAGCTTTCACAATAAACATACCGTTTACTGCATTCCTCTATCGATCTTTGTTTTCAAGATATTTAATTTTGAAATCAGGGAGCCCTTTTCTGGACACCCTATATATATATATATATATATATATATATATATAAACTCATTCAAACACTAGGACAGCATAAGACGGTCCTCGACTAGTATCATCTAATACTGTCTTCTCCTTTCTGTGTTCTACAGACGAGAAACGCGAACTCCCAGCCGCAAGGACAGGGTTCAGATAAGGTCTCAACGTGAGTATAGGCAGAAGAAGTGCTCTCAGTCACTGAACACTGCAAACTCAACGACGACTCCCAATCTGGAGGCGAAATGCAGAATCGAATAAACTCGCAACAGTGCAGTGTCTAACCGTTCTAACTATAAAATCTTCTGAGAGCAAAGACAGCAATTCGGTCTGTACCAACAAAGCTGATACTGAGCGACTATAAGACATGGGCGCTCAAAACGGAAGACCTCTTTCTCTCCACAGCTGGCTTCCCAGCTAAGCTCGGCTCCCCTCCCTCGTAACTGCAGAAAGCGAATCGTATTCTTGAAACCACGGAATATTATCCCTCTCTACAGATCCTTCCGAACGCCGACCAACCATATTTTAGTCTTTTGTCGTCCAACGCGGAAAGTTTGCGAGGAAATCCTTCCCCCCATTCTAAATTCATACAATGGCTCGCATCTCAGAGTAAAAATCCTCGGAAATATCACAGCCTGCGTGATTTCCGAAGTAACGCTTCCTTGTTCCTCTCTGGTGCGTCCAAGAATTTCAGAGTTTCCGGTTACCCTTGCGGCCTAGCTACAAAACCAGCCAGCCGCCACTCTATTGTGCTTCAGCGCTCAGGTGCCCCGACTATTCGGTTAGTGCTACTTCCTGTGTTAAGCAGGACCAACACACCTTTGCGGGCTTTTCCACTCAGCGTCTGAGTTACGCCTGCCGTTTCATTTCCACTGAAGTTCCAACCTCTACTAGTATAGGCAGTCATTCATTACACCGTTTTGATAACAAAGACACTCCGTCACCTTTCATGCAATAAGCGTTAACAACTATTTACAAGGCATAAGTGACGATATCAGTCTTCTTTAAATATTCATATACAGGGTGAGTCACCTAACGTTACCGCTGGATATATTTCGTAAACCACATCAAATACTGACGAACCGATTCCACAGACCGAACGTGAGGAGAGGGGCTAGTGTAATTGTTTAATACAAACCATACAAAAATGCACGGCAGTATGTTTTTTAACACAAACCTACGTTTTTTAAAATGGAACCACGGTAGTTTTGTTAGCACATCTGAACATATAAACAAATACGTAATCAGTGCCGTTTGTTGCATTGTAAAATGTTAATTACATCCGGAGATATTGTAACCTAAAGTTGACGCTTGAAACCTCCGACGTTCAGTTGCGTGTTGTAACAAACACGGGCCACGGTCGGCGAGCAGCATCTGCAGGGACATGTTTACGATGACGACCGTGTTTACGAGTGTGGCTGTAGTGCACTGTTGTGGTTTGGTCTAGCTGTCGCAGTGTCCGCATGTAGCGCTTACTGCTATTGTTATTCTGCATTCGTATCCGCACGCAGACCAACTGTAGTACACCGTGTTACCAGACGTCTTTGATAGTGTGGTGTTGTAGGAACTGTGACCATGGTGTATTCGAACTCTGAAAAGGCGGAGATGATACTCATCTATGGCGAGTGTCGACGAAATGCAACCGCGCGACTGCTACGGTCGCAGGTTCGAATCCTGCCTCGGGCATGGATGTGTGTGATGTCCTTAGGTTAGTTAGGTTTAAGTAGTTCTAAGTTCTAGGGGACTGATGACCACAGATGTTAAGTCCCATAGTGCTCAGAGCCATTTGAACCATTTTTTGAGAAATGCAGCTGAAGCCTGCAGGGTGTATGCAGAACGATACCCGGACAGAGAGCATCCAACGTGCCGCACATTGCAAAACATCTACCACCAACTGCATGCAACAGGTATGGTCGTAGCACGCAAACGGGTCCGTAACAGGCCCGTCACAGGAGAAGCGGGTGTAGTTGGTGTGTTTAAGCTGCTGTTGCCATGAACCCACACATGAGTACACGGGACATTGCGAGAGCCGGTGGAATGAGTCAAAGTAGTGTCATGCGCATACTGCATCGTCACCGCTTTCACCCGTTTAATGTGTCGCTACATCAGCAATTACATGGTGATGACTTTAATCATCGAGTGCAATTCTGTCAAGGGGCATTAACAGAGAATGCGTTGCAGCTCTACCTGTTTACCGATGAAGCGGGTTTCACAAACCACGGGGCAGTGAATCTACGGAACATGCATTACTGGTCCGTGGACAATCCTCGCTGGCTCAGACAGGTAGAGCGACAGCGACCGTGGACTGTAAATGTATGGTGCGGAATCATTGGCGACCACCTCATTGGTCCTCACTTCATTGCATGGGCCCAAACAGCTGCAACATACATCGCGTTTCTACAGAATGATCTGCCAATGTTGCTCGAAAATGACCCACTGGAAACGCGTCGACGTATGTGGTATCAGCATGATGGTGCACCTGCACATTCCGCAATTAACACTAGGCTGACCCTGGACAGGATGTTCGACGGGCGTTTCATAGGAGGTGGAGGACGCATAAATTGGCCAGCCCGTTCTCCTGATCTTACACCTCTGGACTTCTTTCTGTGGGGTACGTTAAAGGAGAATGTGTACCGTGATGTGCCTACAACCCCAGAAGATATGAAACAACGTATTGTGGCAGCCTGCAGCGACATTACACGATGTACTGCGGCGTGTACGACATTCATTACGCCAGAGATTGCAATTGTGTGCAGCAAATGATGGCCACCACATTGAACATCTATTGGCCTGACATGTCGGGACACACTCTATTCCACTCCGTAATTGAAAACGGAAACCACGTGTGTACGTGTACCTCACCCCTCATGGTAATGTACATGTGCGTCAGTGAAAAAGACCAATAAAAAGGTGCTAGCATGTGGACGTAATGTGCTGTTCTAGTCTCTTCTGTACCTAAGGTCCATCAGCGTTACCTTTGGATCCCTACATAATTCGGTGCTCTCCGATACACACGATCGAACAGCGAAGGAGTGGTACTCAAGCGTCAACTTTAGGTTACAATATCTACGGATGTAATTAACATTTTACAATGCAACAAACGGCACTGATTACGTATTTGTTTATATGTTCAGATGTGCTAACATAACTAATGGGGTTCCATTTAAAAGAACGTAGGTTTATGTTAAAAAACATACTTCCGTGCATTTTTTTATGGTTTGTATTAACCAGTTACACTAGCCCCTCTCCTCACGTTCGGTCTGTGGAATCGGTTCGTCAGTATTTGATGTGGTTTACGAAATATATCCAGCGGTAATGTTAGGTGACTCACCCTGTATATGATGTACAACCTATCAAGTGATACCTAATTCCGGTTGTAAATCACGGCAAAGTATGTAGATGAGCGCTTGTAAGTTGCGAAATTACAGCCACCTTACATCGTTCCGAGAGCTCCTTCACCTGCCCTGATCGATGTGGTCGTGCATTTGTCATCCTTAAAAATGCCCTTGGAAAGACGCACATGGCCAGTGAGTACAGCGTCACAATAATGCTGAGGAATGAGTGTAGCGTGTTCAAAGTCACTTCGCCCGAAAAACGTTATGCCTCCCGCATCATTATATGTGTAAGTAGGCTGTTTAGGTTTTTTTATTGGTAACGCCACCTTTGTATAAAAATCACTGGCTGTGCTGTGTGCAGTCTGTGGCTAGTTTGCATTGTTGTCTGCCATTGTAGTGTTGGGCAGCAGCAGCTGAATGTGAACAGCGCGTAGCGTTGCGCAGTTGGAGGTGAGCCGCCAGCAGTAGTGGATGTGGGGAGAGAGATGGCGGAGTTTTGATATTTGTAAAAATGGGTGTTATGTACTCCTATATATATTATGACTATTAAGGTAAATACATTGTTTGTTCTCTATTAAAATCTTTCATTTGCTAACTATCCCTATCAGTAGTTAGTGCCTTCCGTAGTTTGAATCTTTTATTTAGCTGGCAGTAGTGGCGCTCGCTGTATTGCAGTAGTTCGAGTAACCAACATTTTTGTGAGGTAAGCGATTTGTGAAACGTATAGGTTAATGCTAGTCAGGGCCATTCTTTTGTAGGGATTTTTGAAAGTCAGATTGCGTTGCGCTAAAAAAATATTGTGTATCAGTTTAAGCATAGTTCAAAGGGGACGTTTCATATGTGGACCACCAAATGACTACGTTCGACAATGTTCTTGGGTAGATTACGAGTTCTCACCCCTTCACAGGTGGGGTACGTTGAGAATCACTACTCAGACTGAATCTGCTCTCATTCGAGAATAGCCTGCGACATCGTTTCTCGTTAGTCCAGTCCTTTTTCTCTTGGCATCATCGCAAATTGTGCCGACGATGTGGGGGTGTGAGCGGAACACAACGTACTGGTCATCCAGCAAAGAGAGCACCCCCATGCAGTCTCCGTGCCATTGAGGAACGTGAGATTGCGTGCCTTGCACTCCTGCTGAATGTGGTTGCAATTTCGCTCGCTGTTTGACGTGGGTCACGTGTTGCCTGTTGTTCAATGTAGCGGTCATATGCTACTGTAGTTGACCATCTCATCTCTTTCGGAATGCAGTGCCCGAGGTTCGGAACGCTCCCCATGCACGTGAAACAATACTGTAAGCAATATTTATGTATGTAACTCCTTGGCTGGGCTAGGCTGTTTTGAGGGAATAGACCAAACTGCGAGGTCATCGGTCTTAGCGGTTTAGGGAAGGACGGGGAAGGAAGTCGGCCGTGCCCTTTCAAAGCAACCATCCCGGCATTTGCCTGGAGCGATTTAGGGAAATCACGGAAAACCTAAATCAGGATGGCCGGACGCGGGATTGAACCGTCGTCCTCCCGAATGCGAGTCCAGTGTGCTAACCACTGCGCCACCTCGCTCGGTAATTCCTTGGCCACACTCGTCTCACTTAGTCCTTTTTTCAGTTTCCCTATAATCCCCCCCCCCCTTCCCTCCCCGTGAAGTCTTTCAAATTTTGTCTGCGGGCCAAGTTGTACTGAAGAACACAGCCACAGTGCACGGTAACTACTCGCTGATTGATACAGTCTCTCTTTTCTCTGTTCCTTCAACTGCCTCGTGTTGCGGAACCAGTTCCGTTTGGCGGAATATGGCTCTGAGCACTATGGGACTTAACTTCTGAGGTCATCAGTCCCCTAGAACTTAGGACTACTTAAACCTAACTAATCTAAGGACATCACAAACATCCATGCCCGAGGCAGGATTCGAACCTGCGACAGTAGCGGTCGCGCGGTTCCAGACTGTAGCGCCTAGAACCGCTCGGCCACTTCGGCCGGCCTTGGCGGAATAGTTACGCTGATCTCACGCTGACATCCACGTCTCTGTGCGTGGCTAGCAGTCCTCAGGCAACATCACCCACAAACTCTTTCATTGATTTCCGCCGAGTGGTTACATTATCTGTCCATCCTTAATTTTTGCAGAGCAGAGTAGTTCCAGAAAATTCGTGTGGGATTCAGATCAAGTGATTTAGCGGGCGATTCGAGGAACGAAAGGATGCCTGAATATTTGTCGAACCACGGACGTATGCGTGCCACCTGATGAAAACGACTGTTGTCATTTGGACGACTGGAGTGTACAAGACATACTCCTCGCGAAGATGTAGAAGAAAGCACTCATTGGGTCACCGAAAATCCTTGTAATCTGAATGAGTGAACTGAAGTCAGGGTACGAAACACCGCCAACACAGGATCACCTTTTGTCTGTCCGCTGTTAGCTGAGTGGTCAGCGTGACGGATTGCTGTCCTACTGGCCCGAGTTCGATTCCCGGCTGGGTCGGAGATTTTCTGCGCTCAAGAACTGGGTGTTGTGTTGTCTTCATCATCATTTCATCCCCATCCGGCGCGCAGGTCGCCCACTGTGGCGTCGAATGTAATAAGACCTGCACCAAGGCGGCCGGACCTACACAGTAAGGGGTCTCCCGGCCAATGACGCCAAACGCTCATTTCCATTTACCTTCAGCCTGAGTTATTCCCACCGCACATAGTAGATTAAACGCCTCTCGTGGCTTTGCCTCATTTGAAAAGAAGTGAAATTGCGAGTCGTTGGACTACTGTGCAGTGCTCCCATCAGCTACTGTAAAGTTTCTGTTTTGTTTGGACCACTGGCGCCATGTAACTTTGTAATTTTACTCGCCTCTCTGGGCCGTGACATTTAAAAGGCACCCGACTCCAAATATCCATTGGATGCAGTTCCATCCGCAATGTCTGTACTTGCATTCGTTGTCGGCGGCAAGATCTGTTTCGTGTGAAACTGATTATAATTGAGGAGGCAAGACATTTGTCTCCAGTCCCCGTCAGATAGAATATTTTTACGGCTTGTATTCTTACAGCGTGTTACGTAGCTGCGGTTATTACACCATTCTTTCTAGGTTATGTTCGAGTATAATTACTTTTCTGGAGACTAGGAATCTACTCTGTAGGAATCAGCATGGGTTTCGAAAAAGATCGTGTGACACCCAGCTCGCGCTATTCGTCCACGAGACTCAGAGGGCCATAGACACGGGTTCCCAGATAGATGCCGTGTTTCTTGACTTTCGCAACGCGTTCGATACAGTTCCCCACAGTCGTTTAATGAACAAAGTAAGAGCATATGGACTATCAGACCAACTGTGTGATTGGATTGAAGAGTTCCTAGATAACAGAACGCAGCATGTCATTCTCAATGGAGAGAAGTCTTCCGAAGTAAGTGTGATTTCAGGTGTGCCGCAGGGGAGTGTCGTAGGACCGTTGCTATTCACAATATACATAAATGACCTTGTGGATGACATCGGAAGTTCACTGAGGCTTTTTGCGGGTGACGCTGTGGTGTATCGAGAGGCTGTAACAATGGAAAATTGTACTGAAATGCAGGAGGATCTGCTGCGAATTGACGCATAGTGCAGGGAATGGCAATTGAATCACAATGTAGACAAGTGTAATGTGCTGCGAATACATAGAAAGAAAGATCCCATATTATTTAGCTACAATATAGCAGGTCAGCAACTGGAAGCTGTTAATTCCATAAATTATCTGGGAGTGCGCATTAGGAGTGATTTAAAATGGAATGATCATATAAAGTTGATCGTCGGTAAAGCAGATGCCAGACTGAGATTCATTGGAAGAATCCTAAGGAAATGCAATCCGAAAACAAAGGCAGTGGGTTACAGTACGCCTATTCGCCCACTGCTTGAATACTGCTCAGCAGTGTGGGATTCGTACCAGATAGGGTTGATAGAAGAGATAGAGAAGATCCAACGGAGAGCAGCGCGCTTCGTTACAGGATCATTTAGTAACTGCGAAAGCGTTACGGAGATGATAGATAAACTCCAGTGGAAGACTCTGTAGGAGAGACGCTCAGTATCTCGGTACGGGCTTTTGTTGAAGTTTCGAGAACGCACCTTCACCGAGGAGTCAAGCAGTATATTGCTCCCTCCTACGTATATCTCGCGAAGAGACCACGAGGATAAAATCAGAGAGATTAGAGCCCACACAGAGGCATACCGACAATCCTTCTTTCCACGAACAATACGAGACTGGAATAGCAGGGAGAACCGATAGAGGTACTCAGAGTACCCTCCGCCACACACCGTCAGGTGGCTTGCGGAGTATGGATGTGGATGTAGATGTAGATGTAGGTACATTGCACAGTCCGCGTAGGCACGCCGCCAAAATGACCAGCTGCATTCACTGTCTGGTCATGGCCACGTCCGAACACGACACCTCGTTTCTATGCTGGTTTCAAAGAGCGTCCTTCCTCATACGTTCAATAGAGTTTCCAGACTAGATTAATAAAAAAAGAAATAGAGAAACATTATGATTGTGGTTTTAGTGCATCAGGTGTTCTACATTCTCTTCCCCCGCTTAAGTACAATACACAAAACATTCATACGACATGTGAAGTGTCGGAAAAGTCCTTCTATGAATGTTGTTCAACTCGCACGACACATTGACTTGAATGACTGTTACATCGTCTAAATGTTTACCTTTCATGTAACCTTCTGCATTTTGTCGTTTTGTTGTAAGTTCGTACTGGTAGCACCCTGTCTTGTCATCGATGATTATTCTTTCCAGAAAAGACGTGTCCGCATTTTGTGTGACATCATACGGAGATCGCGTTACCACATCAGAGTTGTATAACATTCTTAGGAGTTGTTTTACTCATGGTATCTGGCAATCTGTCGCAGCATAAAAAATGTATATATAAAAAGTTATTTTTTAAATAATTTAGGCCGGCCGGTGTCGCCGAGCGGTTCTAGGCGCTTCAGTCTGGAACCGCGTGACCGCTCCGGTCGCAGGTTCGAATCCTGCCTCGGGCATGGATGTGAGTGATGTCCTTAGGTTAGTTAGGTTTAAGTAGTTCTAAGTTCTAGGGGACTGATGACCTCAGATGTTAAGTCCCATAGTACTCAGAGCCATTTGAACCATTTTTTAAAATAATTAATCCTGTTCGTTGTTTCCACTGAAAATTTGTTATAATCTCAAATTAATTAAAAGAATCTTGACAAATGTGAAACAAGTTGTAATATACTTACAATAATGAAATAGATCATGCACAACAAGCTACTTGCTTTCTGTCTAAAATCCAAAACCAAGCTGACAGACTCTGCCAACATGTCAGTCACTATTTATAATTTCTTACCAATCACCAAATTGTTTAAAATCATTTTTTTGATTAATTAACAATTAAAATTTACATATAAAAACTGAATATATATATATATAAACGTATGTCTGCTCAGGACAATAAGTACACTATGATACTAGTACATGTCTGTTATTTCATTAGAGATTAAACTCTCAAATAAGAAATTACAATAATACATTTATATTTTTTATTAATTACTAGAGACTCCCTTCGTGGGAATTATCCCCTTCATTTACAGAGATTCTACACTTTGAACTGAAATAGATTAAACAGTTATTTTTTCAGATATAAATTTTGCTAGGCGAGTTACATATTTTGTTTACATGTGCGATCCTGAAGTATACTGGGAAATGTTCGTTTTAAATCGGTCTTAATGGGCTGTTACTTTTCAGTTGGCATCGCGAATAGATACCACAGCCATTGGCGTGGGCTCATTGGAAATCCGCAACGATGCTCGTGAAGCGCTCCAGAAGACGACGCCTCCTTTTCAGGAACAACAGCGCCCTCACACAGACGTCAGTATAGTGTCGAGCTAACAAGAACCCTGACCTCATCTGAAGTAGTCAGCTTCTTGATGTAGGATCAATGTGACGGTTAAAGTTTCTGATGGACTGGTTCATTTAAATGTGGAACATTCTACTGCAGAGAACATTTTGTTATCTGTGCAGCAAGTGATGCTTTAATAGTCAATTACAGTTGTAACTTATCAAGCAACCCTGTGACAACCATCTGTGTCAAAGTTAAGTAACCGAGCGAGGTGGCAGGGTGGTTTGCACACTGGACTCACATTCGGGAGGACGACAGTTCAAACCCACACCCGGCCCACGTCCCGTGATTCCCCTAAATAGCTTCGGGCAAATGCCGGGTTGGCTCCTTTGAAAGGGCATGGCCGACTTCCTCGCCCATACTTCCGTAATCTGATGGGACCGATGACCTCGCTGTTTGGTCCCCTCCCCCAAATCAACCAACCAACCAAAGTTATGTAAATCTTTTATTGATTTATTTAATAACAACTAATGGTTCATGTGTTTTAGTATGATGAGCCTTCTTTCAGGGCAATCAGAGAACCCGCAGTTGTGGCTGGACGACTGTAGTTCCATCTCGTCACAGCACTCGACAGCGACCAGTACACTCTGTTACGAAGATGACTAATATTTTATCCGCTGAGCTTATTTCTCTGGTGAACACGGCTTCCATCGACGTCTTTGGGAGTGAGTCAGCCAGTCGACTTGCCGACCCGCAGCGCACACTGGATGAAATCGCTTCGCCTGACAGCCTTGGGCGTGGCAGAGCTGACGGCGGGCGAGGACCGGCCCCCACTTAAGGCGGCCGTCCGCAGATCGGAAGGAAATGTTGTGGAAACTGCAGGGGTGGGGGCCGGTCACGCGGGAACCTGCCTCGCTTCCGACGAAGTCTGGAACCGTGCTAACCTCGCGGCCGGGCTGTACCAAAGCCTTCTAGTCCGGGTAGTGTTGGCTGTACGCGATGTTACGTTGTCCTCGTTTCTCTGATGCATGCATCAGCGCTTCAGAGTTGTATTGTCTTGACTGCTCGCTACAGTTACGTCTACAGATTTGGAGACACTGATGTAGTAGTTGTGTAAAAAGCCATTTGTTATAATTGGAAAGTGGAATGATCGTGGCTTTCAGCAATTGTTTTATTCCAGTTGCCAAGAACTATCAACTTCAATTTCGTTACAAGATAAACTACTTCTAAAAGCAACAAACATGCCACCGCCAACTCTACTTAGCTTGTCTTTCTGAACACCGTTAGGTTCTTAGCAAAAGTCCTCCGGCTATAGCCAGCCTTCAGTGCGTATAACGACTTGAGAATCAGTGCTTTCTATTAACGCTTGGAGCTCTGGTGCTTTCTCAACACAGCTGCAACAATTTACAAAAGTTTTACCGATAGTTCCTAGATCTACGTCCAACCCGTGTTCTAGCTGCACTCTTTGAAGTCCTTATTGTGTTTTCCTGAGACCCTCTCACCTAAAAAACCGCCGAGTCCACGCCACACAGCACCAATTTCCACGTCGCTTCCTACTGCGCGTAATGGAATCCTTGCCTTTTTAGTGGTATCCGAAACCCCACTACCTTATAGCCCAAGTCGAAATTTCTGCAGCCTACACCGTCTGAGCCTCTGAATCAATCCCTTTACTAAGCTCTGTAGCAAGAGGTCTGCAATCGGCCGTGTCGACTGTGCTGCAAATAGTGAGCTCTGCTTCCATCTCGCAAGCGAGACTGGCAGTCTTTATTATTTCGGATGGCCGCTCGAAACCAGAGAGAATCTCTTCCAAGCCAAGGCGATACACACCGACATGAGCCACCACCTGCAGTAGGCTACACCCTGTGCTCTTCATGGCATCCGGAAGGACCCGTTCCACGCCTGGAATGACTCCATCAGGGAGTACACACTGGGTTACTTCCCCTGCGTGGCAGCCATGTCCTTAAGTGACCCCATAACGCGCCTAACGTTGGAGCTCCCAGCTACCATTAGTCCCACCCTCTGTGATTGCCTGGATCTTCCAGGCTGAGAGGTTTCCTCTGGAACAGGACAGGCGATGGCATCTGGCTGAGGGACACTGCTAAGAACCGGCAGCACCTAGAACCTGATTGTCAGACTAACCGGGGAGGCCATAGGTTCGGACTCACGTGAAGTCTTTTCACAGTCTACCACGCTCTGACATGACCTCCCACTCGACCACAGGTGAGGGGTCAACGTCAGTGCGAACAGCAACTGGGCTGGCCACCGGTGCGGACTCGTGAGTCGTGCTACCCGTCCGTTGGATCCCCACGGCCGGTCCACAACAGTGGTGCCCATCCACTGCAGTCTCAAGCTGCGTAACCAAAGCCAACACAGCCTGGAGCTGAGAGCGAAGTGTCGCCAACTCAGCTCGCGTCCGCACACAGCGCTCGCAGTCCCTATTCGTACTAATGACCCTGGAAGAGTACACTACACAGACAAACAAACGACAATCGACACGTGTTAAGAAACTGACGAAAAGGCAAGAACTGTGTCTAATGAATCAGATTAAAACACAGAGATTCAAAAACTAAACTAACAAAGCATGCAGGTGAAACTTAATAATACGTTCCTGGTTGGGAACTTGTAAAGATGTCACAAAAACGATTACTATCCGATATAAACTAAAACACGTATTTATTAAATTTTAAATCAACACTCAGAGATTCAAAAACGGAACTACTAAAGCACAGAGATAAAACAATGTAACTTGCTACTAATTAGGAACTGGTAAAATGTTGCAAAATCGGTTGCTTTCCTGTTCCCGCTGTGTCTCGGCTGGCGGGTGCTGTCTGACTGACCACTGCCCACGAGCGACCGCTAGCTTTCGAAACAAACAAACAAACGACTATCGACACGCGCAACGGAAATCTACTGTAGACACAGGCGAAACGGCAAGAAATGTTGCAGTGTAATAAATATGTAATGTACTGAATCGACTGTGAGAAAGCTAAGTGGCAAAGACGTTATCTGAGAGACTCTATGAATATTATATCGTGGACTCGGAATATTACTCTCTCTGTGGTTTACTCGTAACTAAGGGTAACTAGAGTTTTCTGTTCGCTTCTTTTGATGTTATGTGGAGAATTGTACAAGAGACACAATAAACCGTTATTATTTCATGAGAACGAAGGTGAGCGTCGCGACCTTTGTTAGTATTTTTGGAAGTATTGAAATAACAGAATTGTTTCAGATTGAATGCGACGTGTACGGGAAGAGACGTGGACAACAGCACTCGAACCTGCAATCTCATGTATGAATAGTTGCTAAAAATATCCAGCCGTCTCTCCCAAGACTCTTCATACGCGCAATACACAGTAATTCTTTTAACAGCACTATCAGAGAAAATTTTATCGCGTTGTTACTACCTTTTACTGCGGGCATAATACATCGACAACAGACAAACAAAAAAAAAGAGATACACATAAAAGAATCTACCACAAACAGCACTGCCAATGGACTGCCCTTTTGCACCTCGTGTCTCGTGTACGCGATACCACCCCTAACTGTATACGTGCATATCGCCACCCAGTGACTCTTGACACCTCACTGTAGAAGCTTAACACAACCCCAGGAGTGTACACTTTACCGCTGCAGCTTGTGTCACGGGCCTTGTTTTCCCAGTGGATACAGAGGGCTTGTCTGTCCCACGAGAGTGGGTTCCGCTGTTGCTGGGGTGGAACAGTAGAGGACAGGCCCAGAGTGGGGAGTGGGGGGGGGGGGGGGCGCCGCTGCCACTGCAGACGCCGACGCCAACGCCGGCTCCAGCGGCGGCGCCAGACCCCCAGCAGCGTCCCGACGCCGACGCCGCGGCGTCCGGCGTCCAGGCGCCGGCAGTCGTAAACCGACGGCAGTCGCGATCAATGCTGCAGCTTCTGATCTCCCCTCGTATTTTCTCTGTCTGAGCTACACCGTCTTTCTTCATATACGCCACTATGAAAAAAAAAAATTGCGCGTTTGATATTCTCCTGGGTTACAATAAAATTCAAATGCGTCCTGTTGACTAAGAGTAATTAACATGTGATGATTCCTGTTCCAAAGGAGGCATGTGCTAACAGGTGTGAATACTATCGAACCGTCAGCTTAATTCTCTGTAAGCCCATCTTTATCCTGGATGTTTGGGATACCTAGAGCTCGGCTGTTCAGTATAAAATGTCAATTCAAAAACACCTTAAGCGGTCTACAGTTACAATTATATTTTATTTTGTCGCCAGTTTCAGTGTTACATTACACCGTGTTCAGGGCCCCTGATCGACGTGTAGGAAGAATGCCACCGCTTGTAAAATCCAATGAGTAGTCTGCAAGCGATGATCGAAGGGATTGCGTTGTTATAAAGAAATCTACGGATATGGGCTGTCCCCTCTTTGAATTGTACAAGAGGTGTGTTCCTCCTACACGTCGGTCAGGGGCCTGGAGATGGTGTTATGTAACGCCGAGAATGGTAGCAAAATAAAATGTAATTGGAAATAAAGATGGCGAAGGTGTTTTTGATTTGACATTTAGTTTCATAAGTCGTGATTTCAAAAGACTGACACGAATTACTTACAGAGGAAGGGAAAAATTTGGGGTACTGCAGATCTGGGAAATATTGGCACATTAAGAGATTTTTCCTTTCGTTATGGAATCTGTCACTTTCATGGAAAAATTCATGACACCCTCTGTGCCCCAGATTGTTAGACTATTGCAGTACCAGGAAAATCGAAAAATGTTGAACATCTTTGAAATTATATAAACACTTCCCAAATCTGCAACCTGTCGGTGTTTCCCTAAGTACCAGGGTAATTCTGAGACTTTTACAAGGCAACGGTATGAAGTACAGTGAATAAAATTCCTGTTCTAAGTCAGTAATCCGTGTCTTCAGGCCACCAGTGGCCTACCGAGTGGCCATCCGACCGCCGTGTCATCCTCGGTGGAGGATGCGGATAGGAGGTGCGTGGGGTCAGCACATCGCTCTCCCGGTCGTAAGATGGTATTCTTGACCGAAGTCGCTACTATTCGGTCGAGTAGCTCCTCAATTGGCATCACGAGGCTGAGTGCATCCCGAAAAATGGCAACAACGCATGGCGGCCTGGATGGTCACCCATCCAAGTGCCGACCACGCCCGACAGCGCTTAACTTCGGTGATCTCACGGGAACCGGTGTAACCACTGCGGCAAGGCTGTTGCCGGCGCTCTAAGAAAGTGACACATTTTATTAGCTCAACATGTGTCAAATCACATGTACGCCAAGTTTTCGAAAATGGTGTTCAAGCTGCAAAAAATTAAACCAGCTTCATTGAAACTAGAACTCTGTTGATACTTGTTCGTTCGTTTCCTTAAGCTTATTTTAGGGGTTTCCTTTTTAAAACAATAAATGTAGTCTTTTCCAGCCGTTTTGATAATTTTATTGAAACTGTGCCTAAGGTCAAGTTTTCGGGCAAGGTCATAGGCAATTTTTCGCAACTCAGCTACGGAAATTACACAGAGTAATTGTGCCGATGTAGTCACATGGCTGATATCCTTGACTTCACTAAACCTAATAATTTAATGCGATTTTCAGGAATTTTTTCAGTCCATTTAGCACTCTCTGATTGACTGTTTCTTCTCCTCGACATCTGAAATTAGATATAAAGTCTTACTTGAGTCTAAACACCTTTTTTCCTGAACTTTACACCATGCGAAAATAATGACTCACTGTTGACATTCTCCTATATTCGTCTGTCAATATTACTCCACGCGGACGTCATAGCGGAGACCAGACTTTAGTGTCTTAGCTAACTCTCGAAAAGTTACAAAACGCATGGTAAAAGACGCACCAGAAAATGTACTTAGACTATAGTTATTTTTAGCGTAAACAAAAACAATATCAAAATTCAATAAAAATTAATTTTTGTCGCCGCAATAAAACTATGGATTACAAAACCTCATCGCGTCTGCTCCCTGTTTCTGGCACCACTCGCTGTGGTTCACCGCACCTCCCACTGATCACGGCTCTACTCAGCTGAAGAAACGACGGAGTCGGTATTGGCTTGTCAGCGAAGATCAGTTCCGTAGAAATGTATGAACTCGCGAGGTCACATTGCAAATATCACATAACCTAGAAGGCAGCATAAAGAAAAGCACACCTACATTTATAACATTTGTGAGTTTAGATAAATCTTTTGACAGTGTTAAATAGAATACACTTTTTGAGAGTTTGAAAGTAGTAGGGGTGAAACAGAAAGAGCAAAAAGGTATCTGCAGGTTATGCGGAAATCAGACTGTAGTTATAAGATTCGGACATGAAACTGAACCACTTCGGGAAGGAAGGGAGGGAGGGCTACAGCCTCTTTCCCCTATTATTCGGTCTCTATAGTGTCGGAAGTTCCATGCGGCTTTTCGCGGATGATGCTGTAGTATACAGAGAAGTTGCAACATTAGAAAATTGTAGCGAAATGCAGGAAGATCTGCAGCGGATAGGCACTTGGTGCAGGGAGTGGCAACTGACCCTTAACGTAGACAAATGTAATGTATTGCGAATACATAGAAAGAAGGATCCTTTATTGTATGATTATATTATAGCGGAACAAACACTGGTAGCAGTTACTTCTGTAAAATATCTGTGAGTATGCGTGTGGAACGATTTGAAGTGGAATGATCATAGAAAATTAATTGTTGGTAAGGCGGGTACCAGGTTGACATTCATTGGGAGAGTCCTTAGAAAATGTAGTCCATCAACAAAGGAGGTGGCTTACAAAACACTCGTTCGACCTATACTTGAGTATTGCTCATCAGTGTGGGATCCGTACCAGATCGGGTTGACGAAGGAGATAGGGAAGATCCAAAGAAGAGCGGCGCGTTTCGTCACAGGGTTATTTGGTAACCGTGATAGCATTACGGAGATGTTTAACAAACTCAAGTGGCAGACTCTGCAAGAGAGGCGCTCTGCATCGCGGTGTAGCTTGCTCGCCAGGTTTCGAGAGGGTGCGTTTCTGGATGAGGTATAGAATATATTGCTGCCCCCTACTGATACCTCCCGAGGAGATCACGAATGTAAAATTAGAGAGATTAGAGCGCGCACGGAGGCTTTCAGACAGTCGTTCTTCCCGCGAACCATACGCGAATGGAACAGAAAAGAGAGGTAATGACAGTGGCACGTAAAGTGCCCTCCGCCACACACCGTTGGGTGGCTTGCGGAGTATAAATGTAGATGTAGATGTACTGAGCAAGCAGTGAAGGGAACCAACAGAAATTTTGAAAGGAATTAAAGTTCAGGGAGAAGAAATAAAAACTTTGATGTGGTCCGATGACGTGGAAGAGCAGTTGAACGGAATGATTAGTGTCTTGAGAAGAGGGTATACGATAAATAACGACAAAAGCAAAAAACTTGTAAGGGCATATAGTCGAATTAGATCGGATGACACTGATTAATTAGGAAATGAAGTATTGAAACTAGTCGATGAATTTTTGTATTTCAGCAATTAAGTAACTACCGAAGACCGAAGCAGAGGGGACATAAAATGCATGCTAGCAATAGCAAGAAAAGCGTTTCTGAAAAAGAGAAGTTCATCAACGACAAATACACATTTAAGTATTACGAAATGAGTATCAGAGTGCAACAGACATTATGTTTGTTGTGAAAGCCGTAAGAGTTTTATGCAGAAGTTTCGAAATAGTTTGAAAACCTGCTAACATATGGTGCTGTAATCACAATCCATAGTGTCTATAAATAGTGCACCGGAGCTTAGAGCGATTAGTTCCACAGCGGGAATGTGAAAGAAGATTAGCACATCGAATGAAGAGGTTGTTATCATGTACTCCTTCGAACAATGTGTTTTTCGTGAAGAAACAGAATTGATTCTGGGGTTCCGAAAGTCCCCATTTGTGTGAAGCGATACCACTGCATTCTCCTGAATTTACTCTTTGGGCTGCGGTATGCACCAGAGGCATTATTGGCCCTTTTTTCATTAGAGGAACGATCACTAGTGAACGTTACGTTGCAGTTTTGGAACAGTTTGTTGCCACACAGCTAGTGTTGGTAATTCGACCAGGCTCCGAGTGGTTCTTACAAGATGGGGCAGACCACATCACACCGAAAAGGGGTTTAGTTTTCTTGATGAATACTTCGGGAATCGTTGCTGCTGAAAATGTCGTCACTCTTTGTAGAATTATTCAGCAAAATGCAAGGAAATCCGTCCAAAGAACTGCAGTTGAGACTGGTTTGAAGCGTTCCAGCACTCAGAAAGTACTGAGACCGAGGCTACGTATGTGTCCATTCGAAATTGCGTTGGATTATTGCAGACACAGGGATGTATTGGCCTCCATGTTCTTCAGATAACGCTCCTCGTGTCTACTTTTTGGGGGCACACTGAAAGACGCTACCTACTGAACCACCCACCACGCTGGACGAGCTTGGATCGGCGATCTGTGCGTCATATGAATGCATTTCCGTTGAGACATTACAAGATGTGACGGCAAATTTCATTGTTCGTTTGCACCACCTCCGTACGGCTAGTGTTGGACTCTTCGAAAAGATGGTGATCAAATGGTTCAAATGGCTCTGAGCACTATGGGACTTAACATCTGAGGTCATCAGTCCCCTAGAACTTAGAACTACTTGAACCTAACTAACCTAAGAATATCACACACATCCATGCCCGAGGCAGGATTCGAACCTGCGACCGTAGCGGCCACGCGGTTCCAGACTGAAGCGCCTAGAACCCCGCGGCCACACCGGCCGGCAAAGATTGCGATGTGATCGTAAAGATCACAGATGATGAGTTCAATTATGTACTCTGACACTTTACGAGCTGCACAGCTTACAGCGCCATCTGTTAGTAACTTTTCGAACTATTTCGAACCTCTGGATAACTTCTGTGTAGAATTCTTAAAGTTTTCACAATAAACATACCTTTTATAGCATTCGTTTAATGATCTTAGTGTTCCAGATATTTATTTTTGAAATCAGGGACTCCTTCGCTGGACAACCCGGACCAGCATAATGGAAGCCTATCGTTCCACAACCGGAAAGGCAGACGTGATGTTCCCCTGTGGTCTGGCTAATGGAAGCGACCGTCGACTTCGCGTACTGTATACTGAAAAATACCCAGAAAGCAGGATTCCATCTGCACAATTATTCATCTGTCTTTTCCAGTCTTTCTATGATTGGACACAATATACACGGTGGTCCATTATTCGTGACCAGGCCAAATATCTCACGAAATAAACATTTTAACAGGGGTAATGTATCACGAAGCAAATACCGTCCGCACTGGCGGAATGTTACCCGATACCACGTACTTATACGTTTGTTACAGCGCCATCTGTCACAAAGCGAAAAAAGTGGTCCAACTAAAACATTCATATTTCTTTTCGTACTACACGAATATGTAATAAAAAAGGAGGGGGGGGGGGGGGGGTTCCTATTTAAAAAACACAGTTGATATCCGTTTGACGTATGGCAGCACCATCTAGCGGGCCAACCATAGCTCCATCTGGTTTCCCCCTTCAAGATAGACAAGTTTCGTTCTTTGTAGTTTTTTCGTTTGACGCTTTTTGTGAGATATTTGGCCCGGTCACGATCAGTGGACCACCGTGTATAGCATCTTGTTTAGCTATTGCTCACAAGTGCTGATCCTATGTAACAGGAAGCAGATTACATTAGAAGCTCTCCTATTTCTATTACTTCATTGTGTAGGTCACTGATAATAGCAAAGTGCTGATGTGTTTTACAGTAGCGAAGATGCACAAGTGCTCATAGTTCTCAAGATTTGCACTTTACAGCCCTTTTTTACTGGATATTATTTCTTGTTTTAGTCCAAACTACCGCCTCTCAAATTATGGAACGCTTTTTTTAATACCCTGAGCAAGTATTACATCCTGAAACGTGTTTGGATTGCATCCTGAGGTGCAATTAAAGAAGTTCTATGTGTAATTAATTAAAAAATAAATGACAGCGACAGCCATTGAACAATTTTGCGCAACGGAATGAAGGTATCATTTGCAAATGAAATGCCATACATTGGAAGTGTTTCAAAAAGTGGCTCTGAGCACTATGGGACTTAACATCAGTGGTCATCAGACCCCTAGAACTTAGAACTACTTAAACCTAACTAACCTAAGGACATCACACACATCCATGCCCGAGGCAGGATTCGAACCTGCGACCGTAGCAGTCGCGCAGCTCCGGACTGATCGCCTAGAACCGCGAGACCACCGCGGCCGGAGGAAGTGTTTCAACAAAAGCAGCAAAGCAGTTAGTAACCTTGGACAGCGTTCTTATGGTGTTGCCCGCAAAACGTCACATCGACACAAAATTGTTTCACAATTGTACGTGAATATTAAGATATCACTAGCTGCTATGTATAAGGTCTAAGAACGCACATTTCTCTCTCTCTCTACCGGCACAATTTTGGGATAAAAATCAAGTTATGACAGTAAAAAGTTGCGCAACGAATACAACGAAATTTAGCAGTAATAGCGATCCACAGCTACGATGTAATGATCACATTTAGCGCGAATACACAAATAAACCTGAGCATGTACGACTAGGAATTGAGACATACGAAGACATAAAAGATCCGGCGACAGCTCGTAAAAAACTAAGCTGTACTTTATGCAACAAGAAGGCGATAAAGACATGAATTTAGAAAGCTGCACCAAGGAAAAAAAAAGAAGAAGTGACTTGTATCTTACAATAATGCGCTTCTGCTGAGGACATTTATGTTCTTCTTTCGCATGACATTTTGTCGGCGACTTATCCTTGCCACAGAGCTATTAAAACGTTTATTTTTCATTACGTAACAACATAACCAATTTTCTTACGGTGCATGTGTACTGGCTGTTTATTCTATGTAGTTTCTTCCCCTCATCTTAAATAGCATAATGGTTATTACTAACACATTTGAAATCACGTTAAAATATTATGCGCTATATTTATGCTAATTAATGTACAACATTCGGACTGTTCTTTCATATAGATAACAGACTAAAAGAAAATAGCAAATAAATAAATAAATAAATAATGCACTGCCTTTAGAAACAATAATCTTTGTTCGATATGAAAATTTCTTTTTTGCACTAATCGCGGGATGGCAAAAGTTAGGCAGGAGTTACTTGCATACCTGTTTGAGAAGAAACTTGTGAAAAGAACCGTGCAAAACAAAGGTAATTTCAATTGGTATTATAACGTTTTTTGGGCAGTGCCCGAAAGCCAGCCTTTTCGTGGTATGCTGTGGTCAACGGTTGTCATTCCTTACAAATAACGAACACAGAACTTTATGCTGAGTTTCCTGTGCGGATTTAGGCGGCATTTGTTAATACGCTACAGAAAGAATGGGTTTTGCGCATTTTATCAAAATTCTGAATACATTTTTCGTATATGCGGACGTAACTTTGTCATTTCCATACATGTTTAACATCAAATAAACAGTGACAAAAAAGAATGTTCGCTTTTTAATTTTTTTGATACGGATTATTTCTAATTTTTCCCCACGATTTGAAATCACAACGACAACTACGTCAATGGAAACGAGGCATTAGATCACTTTAGAAACGGAGGCAGGGATTTGAATGCGTATTAGGACTAAAGATATATGCTTATAAATAAACGAAACTTAATTACGTTATTTTTTCGAGGTGTTGTTTGAACCTGTGGCTATCTCTCGTAAAATCGAAAAATTGAACGCGAGAGGCTGTACGACAAGAAAAAGAAAAACGCAAAATAAAATTATCACCTTATACAATTTTATAAAACTTCATAGAAAGAAGCCTTTATGTTTGTAATTAAGATGTGACTGCTAACAAAATCAAAAGTATCATGTATCCGTGGTTCTGTAGTGTTTTCTGTGACACACCGCGTAACATGCACACCAAGATCAGGATAAAAGAATAATTGGTTGACTGTTCCATCGGTTCTTGCTAGAATGTTTTCTACATTATGAATGAGAACACACATGACACTGGTATAGAACGTTACACCAGTGTCATACATGTTTTCATTTATAATGCGTGAAACAACATCGAAATCAAAGCAAAATTAGAAATATTTGCAATAAATGGAAATTGCCAATCGCCCACCCGAAACCAGAATGAATAATGACAGAACACAAGACGGAAGAACTTCTGAATGGCTTTGTATGTAACAGAAATGATTTCCTACGAGCCTGAAGGTGATAGTGGTGTTTCCAACGTAAGACTTACGTCAATTTCTTGCCAATGGTGTATGTGGCGAACGAATACATCTTCTCGCAGCCCTGACTTCTTGGTATAAGTTGTGCATGACAGTCTGCAAGAACAGTTCGCCACAGATCGTCCTAATGTTACGGTTTAATGAATAAACGACGATTTAAAATCGTGTATTAAAAAAGATGATACGAATCCAGAAATTATCAATAAATATTTTGGTCAGTCCATCCAACGTACCTCGCAGTGTTGGTGTTTAAGTAACACAATGAAATCGTTCAACGACTTTCCCTTTTCCTTTTATGATAGCTGGAATCCACATGTTTGCATAACAGGAAACATACTATTAAAGTTAAAATTTCTAAACTATCATAACAATTATCATTCTTCTCTATTTTGGGAAGAATGATTTAGTCCGATTTAAATACTGTCTCTATGCAGGTACACCATCGAACACTTGTGCACTCATATTGTCTGTGAAGCTACATTAAGTTCTCCTCCTGATGTTGGGTTCAGTTGTTTTGCGTCCGTTACCAAAGCTGATTTTAATTAAATACGCCAAAGCAGTAATAATGCCAGCGGATAAACGCTCCTATCGGTGCACAAAAAAGCTAATATGCTACTGTTTAAAAGCTTTTGTCTGAAAAGTGGGGTACCGGCAGCCTCATTGCTCCTTCCTCTACACTTTTAAAATTTTTCCCAAAAATTTTATCATGCGAACATATTGGCGCAATCTTTAGACTCTGTCTCTCATCATCACTGGCTCTCTACCGCATCCACCTTCTTCGTCTCTTTATTCCTCTCCCAGTGACACTGTCTCCTTCACTCTTTTCTTAGCACTGTTCCAGTGCCACTGCATCCCTCTCTTTCTGTTATACTGCCATTGTCTCTTACGTTCTTTCTACATCACAACTACTGTCTACTATATTGAAGTATTTATTATTTTTCCCTCTCTTTCCCACCGTCATCGCTTCTTTCTCTCTTAGCATAAAAAGCCAAAAGTTCTGGGAAAAATTTTAAGGCTGCATAGGACGGTAGAGGCATGTGGTAACCCACTTTTCAGTCAATCTTTTAAACAGAAGCTTAACCTTTTTGTGCTTCGCTAGGATATTCCCTTATTTTTCCCGCTAAAACAGAGCACGTTACTCATACTAAAAGAACTTGATGGGACAGTAAATGTAGTTCACGTTTGTCATACTGAAATAAGGCACAACTAATTTTGCACCTCAGATTGGATTTTATGACCAAAAAAATTTTTGAATGTATTTTAGTACTACAACTTGGGGTTCCCAGAAGCCTTGAGATGATAACGGAGGCACTTTGCAACATATTTATACGTGCTGTGGCGCTTTGTGAACTAAATTTCGTTTCACACCGGATTTTACGTGTGCAAGTGGGCTAACTTTGACATTCTGTATCTCTGAACGGTTAAAGATATCAATAAAATTTTCGAGATTGTTCGAGATCGGGGCCTTAGGAATATATCGCAAAAATTACAGCCATTTGGTGTGCATAGCATCTTGGAATCAACGGCTCTGTTTTGATGCCTAAAAGCCAAGTTCTTGCGGTGCTTTTCGATAACGGGCAAAGATTTTTTAAAAAGTGAGAACGGCACTTTAGGTAAATGCCTAGAGAATATGCAGTTAAAATTTGAGCAATTTTCTGCGGTTATTTATTATTTAGATTTCACCTCATACCGGATTTTATGTGGACATTTTACGTATAGAAGTAGGATAACCTGGAGCCTCTGTATCTCGGAAAGGATAAAGATGTCAAGAAAATTTTCAGGTTTGTTCGAGATTGGGATCTTAGGAATAGCATCGTCCACAAGGCTGACAGAGAACATTTGGTACAAAGCCATGCGGAGGGTCTGTATCAGAGGTTCAGACGGTTTTGCGACCGTGCAGGCTGCAGATTCATCTACTTCTGCAACAGGGTGTTGGTGTTTCCTGTCCTAATCAATAGGTCTGGGTCCATTACATACAGGGGGCGACAACGTGGTGGCGGGGGCTGTGTGGGATGGACTGGGCTGTGTTTTAGGTTTAAGGGTATCGGGAAAATACGGAAGGAGGTCCAGTCTCAAAGGTTGTAGTTCAAACAGGGGACGAGGGGAGCCCCAGCAATAACCAGTATTGTAGTTGTAAATTGTCGTGTTGCAAAAGAACCAGAACTCCAAGCGCCAATAGAAAACACTGAAGCTAAAATGGTTATAGGTACTGAAAGGCGGCTAAAGGCCACCGTTCAACCGAATTCTTTACAAAGGACCTCAAGGTGTTTGGTAAGGATAGGGTAAATACAGTTGGTGGTAACGTGTATGTCGCTGTTAGTAGGTCATCTTCTAGAGACATTTAAGTAGAAAGTGTCTGAGATAATTTGGTAAAGGTTATAAGTGACAACCTTATAAAATTGGTTCCTTTTACCGACCCCTGCCTCACTTAAAAAAAAAATAAGAAAAAGCGCTTGAGTCTTACTGTCTCATTTCAAATAGGTATTACACTCATATAATTACATTTGGTAGTTAGGCCTACTTCAGTCCGTATGTTGGCGAAAATACATGATATGTTTGAAGTCGGTAGTGGGCATAAAACGTCATCCGAAATCGTTCTGAATACTTCATCAGAAAATTATTTTGAACATTTAGTTCAGGAGCCCACCCAAAGCGTAAATGGTTGCAGAAACATATCTGACCACTTTGCAAGAAATAATCCTCAGCAGATAGAGAACATCGTGACGGATACAGGGATTAGTGACCACAAAATTGTTATAGCGAGACTAAATACTGTAACATCAAAACCCACCAAATATGGCCTCGAAATGCGTCTGTTTAAAAAGGCAGATAAAAATTCGTGGACGCCTTCCTAAGAGACAGTCTTCATGCCTTCCAATTTGACTACGTTAGCGTTGAGCAGATGAGGTTTAAATTCAAAGAAATGGCACCAACGTCAGTTGAGAGAGGTACATTGAATAAACTAATTAGAGATGACACTGATTCCCCTATGGCACACAAAACAGGCCAGAGCGTTCTTGCAGAAGCAACGAAAAAAGCAGGCCCAATTTCAAACACCTCAAAAACCTCCAAGATTGGCGAAGTTTTGCACAACCTGAAAGTTAGTCCGAACGTGAATGCGAGATGCTTTTCATAGTTTTCACAACGAAACTCTGTCTCCAAATCTCGCTGACAATCCAAAGATATTCGGGTCATGTATATAAAGTACGAGTACAGCAGCACTGCGGGACAGTAATGGTAATGTTACCGATGACATTGTTACTAAAGCGGAATTATTAAATACTGTTTTCAGAAATTCCTTCACCGAAGAAGACGAGCTAAATGTTCGAGAATTCGGACCAACAACAGCTGCTAAGAAGAGTAACTGAGAAGGAGGTATCCTAGGTGTAGTGAAGCAGCTTAAATCACTTGATAATGGCAAGTCTTCCGGTGCAGATTGTATAGCAGTTAGATTACTTTCAGAGTCTGCTGATAATAGGTCTGAAGTTAACAACCGTACAAAGTCTGACCCAGTTCCGTTAGGACTGCTTGCGTGAAATTTCAAAATGCGATGCTATCTCGAGGCGAGTGTGGCGTTGCGATCCTCGAGTTTCAAAACCAGCTGTGCAGAAAACCATAGTGCTGGCGCTGCTGCAGCTCCAGCCGGCATGCTGGCCGCGAATGTAACAGTGCGTGTTTAACACTGTTGGAAAATGGCAGTGGAGAAGTGAGGCAACATCAAGTTTTTTGAGTCCTCCAGAGTTGTGGGCAAGAATTTGTCGATTCGACCCGAGTAACGAGAGACAGGTTCCTTGTCGCTCCTCTATGGCGACACACCAGCCCACAAAGTGAAGACCGTGCTCGAGTTTGTGGCCAGCAAATGGATCACAGTGCTGGATTCGACAGATTTGGCCACAGCCAACTACTGGTTGTTCCGCAAATTGAAGTTGGCAATGAAAGGACATCGTTATGACGCACTACTAAATGCATCTCCGTAAAAAATTTTTGAAACTATTTCAGATGTGCTTTGGTTCAGGGGTAGGCTTTTTTTAATAAATATAACGATTTTGTGAACATAATCGATGTCTATTATTTTTCACAACCACAGTCCTAACGGTACAGGGACACATTGTGTATATAACCGCTCGCTCGACGAAAGTTCCTACCTAACGACTGGAAAGTTGCATAGGTCACACCAGTACTTAAGAAGAGTAATAGTAATCCGCTGAACAGCAGACCCATATCACTGCTGTCGATTTGCAATAGGATTTTGGAATGTATGTTGTGTTCCAACATTGTGAATTACCTCGAACAAAATGATCTATTGACAAATAGTAGGGATTCAGAAAATATCGTTGTTGTAGAATACAACTAGCTCTTTATTCACACTATGTAATCAATGCTATCGAGAGGGGATCTCAAATTGTTTTGCATATTTTTAAATTTCCAGAAGGCTTTTGATACTGTTCCTCAGAAGCGACTTCTAATCAAATTACGAACCTACCGAATATCGCCCCAGTTGTGCGACTGGATTCGTGATTTCGTGTCAGAAAGGTCACAGTTCAATGTAATCGATGGAAAGTCGTCGAGCGAAACAGAAGTGATATGTCGGGTTCCCCAAGGAACCACTATTGGTCCTCTGCTGTTCCTAATCTACGCTGTAACAGCATGCGTTCTCAGAAATTATAAGTTCATAAAGGTACATCTATCATATTGGAACAACCGAAATAAAATGTTCAAACGTACCTACGTTCTGTATTTTAACTTAAAAAACCTACCTGTTACCAACTGTTCGTCTAAAATTGTGAGCCATATGTTTGTGACTATTACAGCACCACTATCACAAAGCGAAAAAGTGGTCCAACTAAAACATTCATATTTCTTTACGTACTACAAGAATATGTAATAAAAAATGGAGGTTCCTATTTAAAAAAACGCATTTGATATCCGTTTGACGTATGGCAGCGCCATCTAGCGGGCCAACCATAGCACCATCTGGTTTCCCCCTTCAAGCTAGACGAGTTTCGTTCTTTGTAGTTTTTTCGTTTGGTGCTTATTTCGTGAGATATTTGGCCCGGTCACTATCAATGGCGCACCCTGTATATAAACGATTTAGGAGACAACCTGATCAGCCCTCTTAGGTCGTTTGCAGATAATCCTGCTATTTACCACATAATAAAGTCATTAGAAGATCGAAACCAATTGTAAAATAATTTAAGCAAGGTATCTAGGTATTACAGTTACGAACATTTCAATTGGAACATCACTTAGATAATGTTGTGGATAAAGCAAACCAAAGAGTCGCAGAACACTTAGAAGATGCAACAGACTTACTAAAGAGACTGTCTACACTACGCTTGTTCGCCCTTTCAGGAATATTGCAGCGCGGAATGGGGACCATAGGAGACAGTATTTACGGAGGACGCAGAAAAAGTTCAAAGAAAGAGCAACCCGTTTTGTATTGGGCGAAAAAGGGCAGAGAGTGTCAGAAATATGATATGATATTGAGAGTGGTAATTATTAGGACAAAGGCATCTTATTTTACAGCGAGATCATTTCACGAAGTTTCGCTATCTTCCTCTTCTGAATGCCAAAATATTTCATTGGAGCCAACGTACGTAGGTAGTAACGATCGTCGTAACAAAAAACGGAGATCCAAGATCGCATGGACGGATTTAAACGTTAGTCTTTTTCGCTCGATTTTCGAGAGTTGCGTTAGAGGAATAGGGGAGAGAAACAGTCCGAAAGTGGTTCGATGAACCCTCTGCGAGACAAATAAGTGTGAAGTGCAAATTAGACATGTAAATGTAGGTAGAGATACGTCAAACGATTGACTCATTACACTGATATGCTCTGTTAAAGTACAGAATAATTACAAGACCTATTGAATGGAGGAAGTCTGCTGAACGCAGATTACGGATTGCGAGTAAACCGAAGGGAGATGAAGTAATGAGAAGTAGCTGAAATGAGAGCAGCGTTAAACGTAACATCAAAATTGGGGACCAAGTGATAGACGTAGTGACGGAATTCTGCAACCTTGAAAGTAAAGTAACGCAATACGGACGAGGTAAGGACGACTTGAGGAGACGACTAGAACAAGTAAAGTGGTCCCTCGTCGCTAAGAAAATTTCACTTGCATCAAAGATGGAGTTTAATTTGGGCAAGAATGTACATGTTGGGCACAGTCGTTCGTAAGTAATGGACAGCGGGAAAACCATTAGCAGCTCGTGGTCATGTGCTTTGCTTTGCTGACTCTCGATCGCGGGGCCCCGTTTTCGATACCCGGCCGGCGTACAGACTGTTTAGGACAGTGGATAAAATGTAGATAACATCCTCAAAATTTGGTAAATTTACAAGATCTAATCATCAATTAGTGGCTTCACCTCGATATGGCATATCTGATGAAACTTACGGACATTCATCGTCGCCATTTTGGGTTTTTATCGAGACTAGAGGTGGCATTACACGGTATTTCTCCTGGGACTGACTAATTTTGTGTCCTATGCTATTTCCTGGAAAGTGGGCATGGAAACCTAAGAAAAAGCACGTTGTTTAAGGAGCTGTAAATGTTCAGTTGAGTTATGTGAAGTACTACAAAAAGTTGATACTTTCCTGGTAGTAAGCTGTGACTTTCTGTTTTTGATACTTAATTGATTCGCCTGTTGTTCGACTTCGGAGAACGCTTAGGGCTTGGAACGACCGAGTCTGCAGTCCACACACAGCGCTCTTTTCTTCGAAGCAGTCCAAGTGTAGACTGGTGTCCCCACTCATTCAGAGACCACGTCAGTGGACTGCGAGTAGCGGTCCGCTGGTCAGACCTGTTCCTCGCCGGGCGATCGCTCGCGCGTGATAAGTCCAATGGAATTAAATATATCGCTTACGACATGCAGATACTGGTTAGTAATGATAATAGCTAAATAAGTAGGTGCATTTAGAAATGTCTAATTTTTTTCTGTACTAGAAATTTCTAAACCCATTACGTTCGTGAGGAAAACAAAATAAACAAGAACAGGTGTCTGAGGAGAATATTTGCATTCCAAGAGAAACGCCGATATGTATCGAATATTATCATTTACTTTTACAAATGGAAGTTTCTTTTACATATTCGTAGATCCTATCAGATAAGTGCTCCGCCTAACCCTTTAAAGGAGAAATAAGTTATCACACAGTTCTTCGTACTAACATAAAAGGTCATTAGGAAGAGCTTCTGATACTAAATGCACAAAATAAATGGAATGTAGAAAGGATGTGAGAGTCTGGGAGAAAGGGGAAAAAAATGCCCTGTAGTATAAATTATAACTTACACACTTGACGTGTGAGAGTTTATTTGTTTAATACCGCGCACAAGGAGAACTGATCAAGACTTTTCGGTGCATCTAACAAGGTAAAAGGAACAGTAACTTGCGTTACCACGTGATAAGTGTTTTAACAAACAAACACTTCGTCCAGCGTCTGTGTGGCGAAAAGTTATCTCGATAAATAGCGCAGAAATAATTGATGCAAAATTTAGTCTGAGTCACTGGTAGCCTAATTTGGTGTGAGAGACGCTGTGTTTCGAAAGCAATTCTTACGTGTACGCTGTTAATGTAGAAATAACATCAAATTTACAGATTGTCAACCCACGTCCTGAAACGAGACGGCCACACTTCAGATGTTTTATATTAGTTACAGATATATAATGAAACACTGGGACCTAATCTGTAAATCTTTTTCTTCCTTTCTGACTGACTCAGGCACACACACACACACACACACACACACACACACACACACACACACACACGGAGAGAGAGAGAGAGAGAGAGAGAGAGAGGAGAGAGAGAGGGGGGGGGAATCACAGTATCACATTACAGCAGCATCAGGACGCAATAAATAATGTACCAGCTAAAAGAAAGCAGCTGCTCAGACAAAGAAAAGAAACAAATTGATGATTCACACTTTCATGTTATGTGCTTGTTTGTCTTAAAGGATAGAAAGCTTCTTGGGTGCTCTTCGGGGTACATAATAGGTCCAGCCCCAAAGAAATGAAGTGCCACTGTGCTGTCGACAGATGAATCACATTCACGTGGACGTGATGTACCCCACAACCTTAGCAGAGTCTTGGGTGCCCCCATGTGTCGGTATGCTATTTGTAAAAGACCAATATTCTGCTCGGCAAGGAAACAAGACGGCCTTGTACCATCTCGCCGGGCGATAAGGAATAAGTATCAACTGACCAACTCGTACGTGCTTGAAATGGCGAAAGAGGAAGTATATCAAGTGTTTATCACCCACAAACAAGGTTATTTCATTCTTTGCTGTGACTACTCAAAATTAACGGTTGGATGTACCTTACGTATTATTTGGCACGTTATCTATTACTATCAAGACGACGTATCTCCTTCACTGCAGTGGCGCTGTATACCCTTGTTGGGTAGTGATGCCCATGGCTCGTAAGTATCTGAGAAAGTCATTCAAAACCGTGAAGAACTGCTGATACTTACTACCGGTTTCAAATCTCCTGATAAATCGTCAGGTAATGGGGTCAACCTCCCTAACTTCGTGATATTAAGGATCGTAAGTCAATACGTTACTCTGCTAATCCACGACAAAGAACATTTGACAAATGAAAAACTTAGTAAACAAAGGGAGCATGCTGTTTAACTTCGTTATAGCATATCTAACTCTGTGACACTATATACTTAACTTCGTGATTTTATGTTTACCTCTGATATAATTTTATTTTGCCGTGTTAAAATTCACTTGACGCATTTTTCATTCATTTTCTGCATCGCTGTCATCGATGTCACTTTCACTAACATTTGCACAAATATTATGCATAAATACCGTAGTATCAGGTGAATCGATGGATACAACTTTCATGGAAACAGCGCAGATAAAACTAACAGTGAATCCAAACTGTAGCTCTCTTTTCAATGGAGCAGATGTCATTATTTCTTTTGTTCTTTCACTTCTGTTTTCCCTGAGACTCTGATTTCACTGTGCCAGAATGGTAAGTGGATTATCCAGCGGTGCATCGACCACTCCTCTTTCAAAAACTTCTGAAGCACTGTCTTGTGTTCCTCCCATAACCCGTTATTGGCTTGTGCTTCTTCGCACATTTGCTTTGGAGATAAAGCCATTGTTCCTGAAATGTACACAAAACTTAAAAGTTGTCGTTTCCGTAAGCGAAAGCATGTAAATGTAGATATGATGACTAAGATAAGTACGTCCACTGGTAATGCAACTGCATGTAAGTGTGTGACTAATTGCTTAAACAACATACGTTAATGAACTCGTACTACAGGATGAACGCAGCAAACGATATATTTCCCTCCACAAAACAAATAGTAAATAAACTACCTGTTCCGCACACAGCGTTTATTCCCGAAATAAGTGTCCAAGGAATAGAAAACCAACTGGAATCACTCAACAGAAGATACCAATTCGATTCTACATAGAGTACGCGAAAGAACTTGCCCCCCTTCTAACAGCCGTGTACCGCAAGTCTCTAGAGGAACGGAAGGTTCCAAATGATTCGAAAAGAGCACAGGTAGTCCCAGTCTTCAAGAAGGATCGTCGAGCAGATGTGCAAAACTATAGACCTATACCTCTGACGTCGATCTGTTGTAGAATTTTAGAACATGTTTTTTGCTCGAGTATCATGTCGTTTTTGGAAACCCAGAATCTACTATGTAGGAATCAACATGGATTCCGGAAACAGCGATCGTGTGAGACCCAACTCGCTTTATTTGTTCATGAGACCCAGAAAATATTAGATACAGGCTCCCAGGTAGATGCTATTTTTCTTGACTTCTGGAAGGCATTCGATACAGTTCCGCACTGTCGCCTGATAAACAAAGTAAGAGCCTACGGAATATGAGACCAGCTGTGTGGCTGGATTGACGAGTTTTTAGCAAAAACAACACATCATGTTTTTATCAATGGAGAGACGTCTACAGACGTTAAAGTAACCTCTGGCGTGCCACAGGGGAGTGTTATGGGACCATTGCTTTTCACAAAATATAAAAATGATCTAGTAGATAGTGTCGGAAGTTCCATGCGGCTTTTCGCGGATGATGCTGTAGTATACAGAGAAGTTGCAGCATTAGAAAATTGTAGCGAAATGCAGGAAGATCTGCAGCGAATAGGCACTTGGTGCAGGGAGTGGCAACTGACCCTTAACATAGACAAATGTAATGTATTGCAAATACATAGAAAGAAGGATCCTTTATTGTATGATTATATGCTAGCGGAACAAACACTGGTAGCAGTTACTTCTGTAAAATATCTGGGAGTATGCGTGCGGAACGATTTGAAGGGGAATGATCATATAAAGTTAATTGTTGGTAAGGCGGGTACCAGGTTGACATTCATTGGGAGAGTCCTTAGAAAATGTAGTCCATCAACAAAGGAGGTGGCTTACAAAAACTCGCCCGACCTATACTTGAGTATTGTTCATCAGTGTGGGATCCGAACCAGGTCGGGTTGACGGTAGAGATAGAGAAGATCCAAAGAAGAGCGGCGCGTTTCGTCACAGGGTTATTTGGTAACCGTGATAGCGTTACGGAGATGTTTAACAAACTCAAGTGGCAGACTCTGCAAGAGAGGCGCTCTGCATCGCGGTGTAGCTTGCTCGCCAGGTTTCGAGAGGGTGCGTTTCTGGATGAGGTATCGAATATATTGCTTCCCCCTACTTATACCTCCCGAGGAGATCACGAATGTAAAATCAGAGAGATGAGAGCGCCCACGAAGGCTTTCAGACAGTCGTTCTTCCCGCGAACCATACGCGACTGGAACACGAAAGGGAGGTAATGACAGTGGCACGTAAAGTGCCCTCCGCCACACACCGTTGGGTGGCTTGCGGAGTATAAATGTAGATGTAGAATGCCATTTCCGTGCGAAGACATTGCTGCCATTTGATGAGGACGGTTGCAACTGTGAGCAGAAAGCCTTAAGTAATTAAGGGCAAAGAATGTGTCTGGTATCACGAAATAAGCCATGTCAAGGAGTTGAGGTTTACCCTATAAAAATTATTTGCAACAACGTGTTGGGCAACTTTGTTACTATGCCGTGAAATGAAATAAAATTACTGGGTGATTTTTTTTCCCACCGTGTACAAACTCTAGGGAGCAGTACAGAACAAAAAAGGCCTAATAAACTTAGGTCTGAAAATCCATAGTTTCCATTTCAGAGACCATTTATTCAGTCATACATTGTTACAGAGGCTGTGGTCTGTTACGCGCTGTATCATGCAGGCACAGTTACAGTATGCAAGATTTCCTCCTAGAGGGTGGTACCGTTACTCGTACGTCATGATCTAGCGCCCTCTTCTGCCATAGTAATTGGTAGGGCCGGGATAGCTGGCGACCGTATTTTGGGTCCACCCTCCCTTCCACGTCGCCTAACAGGCCGGAACTATCGGTGTTTCTTGCGGGTGACCTTGCCTCCCCTACTGGAAGACGCGTCATTAGTAATTCGAAGGGTTATGTGGCTGCTACGTGATGGTTCTCCAGCTCACTTCGCCATTAATCTTCGGACGCATCTCTTCCCTGGTCGATGGACCGTACGAGGGCGTCAAGTTGCATGGCGTGCTCATTCACTGGACCTCACCCCGAGCGATTTCTGGTTATGGGGCCATCTCGAAAGTACCGTGTATGCAGAGCCCATTCCAGATGTGGAGGCACTGGAGCAACGAATTCATGCTGCCTTTGACGCTGTTCCGATGCAGCGTGGCCGATGTGAACGTGTGAGAAAGAACACACTGCGGCTCGTACACGCATGCATTGTGTTACATGGAAACCGCCTTCAACACATATTGTAAGTGGCTGCACATTACAGCGCTATTAGACCGCAGAATGAATGATTGACTAAGTGGTCTCTAACATGGAAACCATGCATTTTCTGACGTTAGGTCATTAGAACTTTCTTGTTCCGTATGCTCTCATTGATCACTCCCTTGAGTTTGTACGCGGTGGAGAGTATCACCATGTATACTGACGTAATCAGATTCCAGCTTTTCGTGTGGAAGCAATCTAATACTACAGAGGATGGTTCCTACAATATGACAATCCACAAGCCAGAAGTTTTTTTTTTATGGCCTGTGTCCAACCGCGACCTCCTAGGAACGTACATCAAGGAAAAAATTAGAACGGTGGGGAGTATGGGACTAGGGAGTTCGGGGAGGCGTAAAAATTGTTTAGGAGTTTAGGAAACCCAAGACGTGACTGCGGTAAGCAGTTTCAAGGGTATGTAGGCTGCAGGAGTTGTGCAGACTTGGAGAGGCCTACACAGGCTAGACGAGCATGCAGATTTGCATGAAACCAATCTTCTACATCCACTCCTTGCAAGCCAAACTTCTGGATGCGGCAGAGGGTTTCTCTGGTACTACTATCGTTTTCGCGCTTCTCTGCTCGGATTTTCTCGTCATCGTTAATCCGCTAGACGTTTGTGGCAGGAAGTTGTATGTGGCCTGACTATTCTCCATAAGTGCGCTCTTGGCATTTCAACACAAACTCTCTCCTTTATGCACAACTCATTTCCTGTAACGGCTGCCACTGGAGTTTGTTGGGCAACTGCGTGACTCTCTACCGCAATATACGCTACTGGCCATTAAAACTGCTACACCAAGAAAAATGCAGATGATAAACGGGTATTCATTGGACAAACATATTATACTAGAACTGACATGTGATTACATTTTCACGCAATCTGGGTGCATAGATCCTGAGAAATCAGTACCCAGAACAACCACCTCTGGCCGTAATAACGGCCTTGATACGCCTGGGCATTGAGTCAAAAAGAGATTGGATGGCGTGTACAGGTACAGCTGCCCATGCAGCTTCAACACTATCCACAGTTCATCAAGAGTAGTGACTGGCGTATTGTGACGAGCCAGTTGCTCGGCCAGCATTGATCAGACGTTTTCAATTGGTGAGAGGTCTGGAGAATGTGCTGGCCAGGGCACAGTCGAACATTTTCTGTATCCAGAAAGGCCCGTACAGGACCTCCAACATGCGGTTGTGCATTATCCTGCTGAAATGTAGGGTTTCGCAGGGATCGAATGTAGGGTAGAGCCACGGGTCGTAACACATCTGAAATGTAACGTCCACTGTTCAAAGTGCCGTCAATGCGAACAAGAGGTGACCGAGACGTGTAACCAATGGCACCCCATACCATCACGCCGGGGATACGCCAGTATGGAGATGACGAATACACGCTTCCAATGTGCGTGCACCGCGATGTCGCCAAACTCGGATGCGACCATCATGATGCTGTAAACAGAACTTGGATTCATCCGAAAAAATGACGCTTTGCCATTCGTGCACCCAGGTTCGTCGTTGAGTACACCATCGCAGGCGCTCCGGTCTGTGATGCAGCGTCAAGGGTAACCGCAGCCATGCTCTCCGAGCTGATAGTCCATGCTCCTGCAAACGTCGTCGAACTGTTAATGCAGGAGGTTGTTGTCTTGCAAACGTCCCCATCTGTTAACTCAGGGATCGAGACGTGCGTGCACGATCCGTTCCAGCCATGCGGATAAGATGCCTGTCATCTCGACTGCTAGTGACACGAGGCCGTTGGGATCCAGCACGGCGTTCCGTATTACCCTCCTGAACCCACCGATTCCATATTCTACTAACAGTCATTGGATCTCGACCAAGGCGTGGTGCAATGTCGCGATACGATAAACCGCAGTCGCGATACGATAAACCGCAGTCGCGATACGATAAACCGCAGTCGCGATAGGCTACAATCCGACCTTTATCAAATTCGGAAACGTGATGGTACGCATTTCTTCTCCTTACACGAGGCATCACAAGAACGTTTCACCAGGCAACGCCGGTCAACTGCCGTTTGTGTATGAGAAATCGGTTGGAAACTTTCCTCATGTCAGCACGTTGTAGGTGTCGCCACCGGCGCGAACCTTGTGTGAATGCTCTGAAAAGCTAATCATTTGCATATCACAGCATCTTCTACCTGTCGGTTAAATTTCGCGTCTGTAGCACGTCATCTTCGTGGTGTAGCAATTTTATTGGCCAATATTGTAGTTCCCAACTTGTGGGTAATACCCCCGTCAGGGATAAAATGAAATTTGCTGAGCGGTAAAAACTAAACGATTCGGTTGTTTCAGTCACGAAAGTAAATTATATTCATAAGATCATTACTATTATCACAATTATGGAACACTATACTATTCATTATATAAGTTATCAATAATTAATTTTGCTCATTTAGTAGCATTAATGCGGTGAAGTTTACTGGTTCCTCACATAGTCCACCCACTACACACAATGTTTTGCTTTGTCCGTACATGGCTGACGATGAAAGTGAGACGTATACTAGGGTTGGAACTAAATAGTGGCGACTATTTATTCACAACCGATAGAAAAGAGTTACATGTTTGCATCTGTTACTGTCCTTCAAAGTAGTCACCAGCGTTGTGTAGAACTCGTTGCAAGCGATGTGGAAGGCGTAGTATACCGTTAGCAGAGCCTGTTCTGTTGATAGTGCGAATGGAGAGGTCTACTGCCTGTCGAATCTCTGGAACAGTTCTGAAGCGAATGCCACGAAGTGGTTCCTTCATCTTCGGAATGAAATCAAAGTCACAAGGTCTTGAGTCCGGGGCGTATGGTGGATGGTACAGTACTTCTCAGTCCCATCTATCGAAAAGAGCAGCCACTGGTTGCGCTGTATGCGCCCGCGCATTGTCGTGCAGAATGATGGGTGGGTTGTGCAGAAAGTGTCGCCGCTTCTTTCGCAAAGCTGGTCGCTGGTGATGCTCCTAAAACGAACAGTAATACTGTGTACTGACGGTCTGTCGTGGAGGAATGTAATGTGTTAGGATAACACCATCACAATCGTACACGAGAATCACCATAACTTTAGACCGCTCCATTCGCACCATCAACAGAACAGGCTCTGCTAACGGTATACTACGCCTTCCACATCGCTGGCAAAGGGTTCTACACAACTCTGGTGACTACTTCGAAGGACAGTAACAGGTGCAAACATGTAACCCTTTTGTGTCGGTTGTGAATAAATAGTTGCCTCTATTTAAGTTCCAATCCTCGTGCGTAACCAATGCTAAATATCTCAAGAAAATGTCCTCTCCAAGTTGCAGATAGCACTTGCAGTAGTCCAGGAATTGGTTCATTACTTGTTTCGAAACAGATAAATGAATTAATTGAGACCACGACACAGCAATAACTCCGTAAGGGTTACTATGCTTCTGTAACAGTGTTATTATTATTATTATTAGAGTGATTAGATGCAAGGCATTAACAATCTGTAGGCGTCTAATGTCTGCCAGTCCAGAAGTAAAGAGTGCAGCAAACAAGTGACTGACGAACAGTAAGTATAGCGCGCAAGTTTTAACTTGGTTGATTTTCTTAAAAATATTCAATCTACAGTTTAATTAGACGATAATAATTAGTTGGTGATAATGTGGAGAGGAGGAGACTGGGGTAGGGGGAGAGCGAGGGTAGTAGCTAATGTCTAATTGCACTCATGGGTAACAGTGTAAGAAAGGTAGGGAGCCACTGCTCTAGCGCCTACTAAACGATCCCTTGACAAGAAGTGCCGCTCTTCGTTGGATCGCTTCTAGCTCTTCCATTAAGCCTACTTGGTAAGAGCCTCATCTGATCAACAGTCGGTCAAACAGGTGTTTTGTGATTCACTTCCCCGCGGATGAATTACTCTTACATCTCTTTAAAATTCTTCCAGCGAGTCTCAACCCGGCATATGATTTTTCTACAATTTATTTTATATGGTCGTTTCTCTTCCAAGATGTTACTCCAAGGCGCGTGTAAAATGAATGTGCGCAACGGGAAATACCGAATGCGAAAATGAACATTTGGCCCTGTCTGACTAACCCCTGAAGCAGATCTTAGAATCTCTTAATGGTGATATCATCTCCTCGTTCTTGGGCTACAACATATAAATTGCAACATAAACATAAATGAATCATAAAGGGAACTAGTAACTACAAATGATAGATCTGTTTCTACTTATACATTTACTGTGGATTAAAACCCCTTTATATATTACAAATGCTATCCAATGGACAGAAAGAGCTACAATTGGATTTCCTAACAAATATGATTGAACAATTGCCCAAATATGCCCCTTCTTTTGGCTACGCGACCTAACATAAATAACGCGAGATGACTGACATCACCTACGTACGAAACACTAGAAGACACTACTTTCAAAGATGATCCACAGAGGTGTGCAACCTCAGCGGAAAAAAAATGTACGTGCTCACAGATGTTTAGCTTTATAGCCCTAATAAGCCGAAGCAATTAGCAATATCACTATATGTACTGCGTCCGGTGCGTCGGAATGATGGTTCTCGTACACGTCTGCATCGACGGAAAATTCCAGCCACAAAATATTTAAAAAAAGCTCATTCATAGGACGGAAAAAGACGGTCATCTGACTAGTACAATGTAATACTGTCTTCTCTTTTCTGTGTTGTACAGAAGAGAAACGCGAACTCCGAGCCACAAGGACAGAGTTCAGATAAGGTGTCAACCTGAGTATAGGCAGAAGAAGTGCTCTCAATCACTGAACGCTGCATGCTCAATGACGACTCCCTACCCTGAGGCGAAGTCCAGAATCATATAAGTTCGCAACAGTACAGTGCCTAACCGTTCTAACTGTAAAATCTCGTGAGAGCAAAGACAGCAAGTCCGTCTGTACCAACAAAAGCTGATACTGAACGACCGTCAAACACGGGCGCTCAAAACGGAAGACCTCTTCCGCTCCATGCTGGCTTCCCAGCAAAGCTCGGCTCCCCTCCCTCGTAACTGTAGAAGGCGAATCATATTCTAGAAACCACGGAATATTCTCCCTCTCCAAAGGTTCTTTCGAACGCTGACCAACCATATTTTAGTCTTTTGTCGTCCAGCATAGAAAGTTTGCGAGGAAATACCTATCCTCGTTAATTAGGAAGGCATACAATGATATGCTTCTTAGAGTAAAAATCCTCGGAAATAACCCAGCCTGCGTGATTTCCAAGGTAACGCTTCCTCGTTCCTCTTTGCTGCGTCCAAAATTCTCAGAGTTTCTGAAGTATTATTCGGTTATCCTTCCGGGTCCGCAGCTCGTGGTCGTGCGGTAGCGTTCTCGGTTCCCGCGCCAGGGTTCCCGGGTTCGATTCCCGGCGGGGTTAGGGATTTCCTCGCCTCGTGATGACTGGGTGTTGTGTGATGTCCTTAGGTTAGTTAGGTTTAAGTAGTTCTAAGTTCTAGGGGACTGATGACCTCACATGTTAAGTCCCATAGTGCTCAGAGCCATTTGAACCATTTTATCCTTCCGGCGCCGCTACAAACCGGCCGGCCGCCGCTGTATTGTGCTTCAGCGCTCAGGTCCACCGACCGTGCGTCTTGGGCTCCTTCCTGTATTAAGCACGACCAACACAGCTGTGTGGGCTTTTCCACCTTGGCCTTGAGTTACGTCTACCGTTTCATTTCCACTGGCGTTCCAGCCTCTACTAATGTAGGCAATCATTTATTACGCAGTCTTGATAATAAAGACACTCCGTCACCTTTCATGCAATAAGCGTTAACAACTATTTGCAATGTGTACGTGACAATGTCAGTCTTCTTTAAATATTCATATATACGAGGTACAACCTATCAAACGACACCTAATTGCGGTTGTAAATCACTGAAAAGTATGTAGATGAGTGCTTGTAAGGTGTGAAATTATAACCGCCTTACACTCTTTCGGTCACTCCTGACGTTTACTTCCTGGTATTTCACTGGTGATACTATTTGCAAAAAAATGGTTCAAATGCCTCTGAGCACTATGGGACTCAACTGCTGAGGTCATTAGTCCCCTAGAACTTAGAACTAGTTAAACCTAACTCACCTAAGGACATCACACACATCCATGCCCGAGGCAGGATTCGAACCTGCGACCGTAGCGGTCTCGCGGTTCCAGACTGCAGCGCCAGAACCGCGCGGCCACTTCGGCCGTCTGCTATTTGCAGTGATACATTCAAAGACAAAAAGACGACGCATGACGAAAGAGTTATTGAAATGGCCCAGAAATCGGTGGATGTGATGTACATGTACACGGAACTAAATGGCTAAATTTGCAGAGCAGTTGGATGATCCACGCGAAAGAGCTCCAATAACTGAGCAAGTCAGTAATGCGTTGGTCACCTGTGGCCTTTATGCAACCACTTATTCGGTTTGGCGTTTATTCATAGTATTGTCGGATGTCGCCCTGAGGGATATCGCGCTGAATTCTGTCCAGTAGCCAGCCAGGGTGACCGAGCGGTTCTAGGCGCTACAGTCTGGAACCGCGCGACCGCTGCGGCCACAGGTTCGAATCCTGCCTCGGGCATGGATGTGTGTGACGTCCTTTGGTTAGTTAGGTTTAAGTAATTCTAAGTCCTAGCGGACTGATGACCTCAGAAGTTAAGTCCCATACTGCTCAGAGCCTTTTTTTTCCGTCCAATTGGCCCGTTAGATCGTCAAAATCCGAGCTGATTGTGAAACGTCCCCTTTGATAAATTATACATGACTGTGCTTAAACTGACACACAATATTTTTTAGCGCAACGCAATCTGACTTTCAATAATCCGTACAAAAGAATGGCCCTGACTAACATTAACCTATACCTTTCACAAATCACTTACCTCACAAAAATCTTCGTTACTCGAACTATTGCAATACAGCGAGCGCCACTACTGCCAGCTCAATGAAAGATTCAAACTACGGAAGGCACTAACTACTGATAGGCATAGTTAGCAAATGAAAGATTTTGATAGAGAACAACCACTGTATTTACCTTAATAGTGTTGAAAACCCATAATATACATTGCAGTTCATGACATCCAGTCTTACAAATTTCAAAACTCCGCCATCTCTCTCCCCACATCCACCACTGCTGGCGGCTCACCTCCAACTGCGCAACGCTACGCGCTGTTCGCATCCAGCTGCCCAACACTACAATGGCAGACAACAATGCAAACTAGCCACAGACTGCACACAGCACAGCCAGTGATTTTCATATAGAGCGCTACGTAACGTTGCCAATAAGAAAACATAAACAGCCTACTTACAATTGGAGGGCCCTGCCCATAATACTTCAAACATTCTCAAGTGGGGAGGGATGCGGCGACTTTGCTAGCCGAGGAAGTGTTTGGCAATCACAAAAACAAGCAGTAGAAACTCTCGCCGTGTGCGGACGGGCGTTATCTTGTTGAAATGTAAGCCCAGAATCGCTTACCGTGAACAGCAACAAAAGGGTGCGTAGAATACCGTCGACATATCGATGTGATGTAACTTGTCGCAGATCACAACCAGAGGGGTCTTGCTGTGAAAAAAAATGGCGCCTCAGATCATCGCTCTTGGTTCTTGGGTCGCACGACGGGCCACAGTCAGTTTCGTGTCCCACCACTGTCCGGGGCATCTCCAGTCACGTCTTCGCCGGTACCAGGGCTCATTTCGAAGCGACACTTATCACTGAAGACAATTCTCCTCCAGTAAATCCTCTGCAGCCAAGACTCGAGTTATGCACTTCTGCAGGCGTCGGACGGTCCACCCTCATCCTGCACTTTACCTCGACGGCCACCTGCTTGAAGTGGTGGACACTTGCCGCTTCTTAGGACTCGTCTTTGATGCCCGGCTCACATGGGTTCCACATATTACTGAGCTGAAGCAAAAGTGCTGGCGGCACCTCAACGCACTCCACTGCCTGAGCCACACATCTTGGGGTGCGGATCGCTGCACGCTGTTGCGATTATACAGAGCCCTTGTGCAGTCCAGGCTTGATTATGGGAGCCTGGCCTATGGGTCTGCATCACCCTCAGTGTTGACGTTGTTGGACCCCATACACCACTGTGGGGTTCGGCTTGCAACTGGCGCTTTTCGTACAAGCCCCGTGGATAGTCTACTGGTGGAGGCCGGGGTTCCCCCGCTGCGGATTCGCCGACTATGCTGTCCACGTGCATTGCTCGCCAGGCCATCCCAATCGTCGCCTGCTTTTCCCTGCCATGGTCCTCCATCTGCCCGAACGGCGACCTCGGTCTGGGCTTTCCGTAGCTGTCCGCGTCCAGTCCCTGCTGTCGGAACTGGGGTCATTCCCTCTTCTGCCTCCCTTCCGGGTCCGTGCACCTATGCCTCCCTGGTGTTTGCCCCGTCCGTCCGTCCGTCTGGACCTGGCACAAGGACCCAAGGACTCGGTTCCGCCTGTGGCCCTCCGTCGCCGTTTTCTCGCGCTCCTCGCCTCATTTTCGGGCTGTGAGGCTGTCTACACTGATGGTTTCCTGGTTGATGGTCGCACTGCTCACGCTGCCCATGTTGAACAGCGCTCCTTGCCGGCTGGCTGCAGTATTTTTACTGCAGAGCTTGTGGCCATATTGCGCGCTCTTGAGCATATGCGTTCCTGCTCAGGTACGTCCATCGTCATCTGCAGTGACTCCCTGAGCGGCCTCCAGGCCATCGACCGCTGCTATACCTCTTCTCCTCTGGTGTCCTCTATTCAGGAGTCTGTTTCCGCCATTACCCGCTCTGGTCGATCGGTGGTCTTTATTTGGACGCCAGGTCACGTTGGCATCCCGGGGAACGAACGTGTTGACAGGCTGGCCAAAGGGGCGATCGACGCCCCAGCTTTGGAGATCGGCCTCACGGCTCGCGATCAGCAGCTGGTGTTGCGCCGTAAGGTACTTAGGATGTGGACTGCTGAGTGGCGTGGCATGACATCCCCGAATAAACTGCGGGCTGTCAAGGAGACGACCGATGTGTGGCGCTCCTCCCTGCGGGCTTCTCGCAGGGACTCTGTCATCCTGTGTCGGCTCCGCATCGGCCATACCTACCTGACGCACGGTCATCTTTTGCGTCAGGATGATCCCCCCCCTGTGTCGGTGTGGGTCCCAGCTGACGGTCGCCCACATTTTGTTGGAGTGTCCCCGACTGCGCACCCTCCGGCGGTCTTTTAATCTCCCGGGCACTTTGCCTTTGATTTTATGTGACGATGCCTCCATGGCTGATGACGTTTTAAATTTTATCCGTGGTAGTCCTTTTTATGGTTCCATTTAGGGAGGTCCTGCACCTTTCCCTTTCTGTGTCTTTTGTCCTCGCGTCTCTCAATATTTGTTGCTGTTTTGGTGTGTCGTCGGATGGTTGACTCTTTACCCTTTTTTGTTCTCATGGTCAGTAAACCAGTCTCCGGCCATCTTCTTTTCTTCTGTTTCTTTCTGTCTGGTGTTCATCTGTACTCTTCGTGTCTGTAGTATTCGTTGCCGCATTTGTGTTCTTTTAGGGCCTGGGGGGAGTCTCCTTCCCCTTGGGGTTTTACCTGCATCGTGAATTTATGTCTCGCCTGTTTTTGGAATGGGGGACTGATGACCTTCACTGTTTAGTCCCCCTTAAACATCCCAATAACCACCACCACCACCACCACCACCAGTCAATGACATCCCCGGCCAAGACGTGTCTCGAGACGCCCCGGACGGTGGTGAGATACCAGCCTGATTGTCGCCTTCCATACGGTCCGACAACCAGGAATAATGGTCTTTTCATAGTGGGACCTCTTTCACGGTGGCCTTCATTCATGGCACCCTTCCAGCACAGCAACACCTTCGACGATATTGTACTCTCCGTTTTGTTGCTCTTCGTGGAAAGCCATCCTGGGCTTCCATTTCAGTAAGATAATGCCAGTCATGACAAAACTCTACCATCTGGTGAGCAAGATGTATGAAACAGGCGAAATACCCTCAGACTTCAAGAAGAATATAATAATTCCAATCCCAAAGAAAGCAGGTGTTGACAGGTGTGAAAATTACCGAACTATCAGTTTAATAAGTCACAGCTGCAAAATACTAACGCGAATTCTCTACAGACGAATGGAAAAATTGGTAGAAGTGGACCTCGGGGAAGATCAGTTTGGATTCCGTAGAAATATTGGAACACGTGAGGCAATACTGACCTTACGACTTATCTTAGAAGAAAGATTAAGAAAAGGCAAACCTACGTTTCTAGCATTTGTTGACTTAGAGAATGCTTTTGACAATGTTGACTGGAATACTCTGTTTCAAATTCTGAAGGTGGCAGGGGTAAAATACAGGGAGCGAAAGACTATTTACAATTTGTACAGAAACCAGGTGGCAGTTATAAGAGTCGAGGGGCATGAAAGGGAAGCAGTGGTTGGGAAAGGAGTGAGACAGGGTTGTAGCCTCTCCCCGATGTTATTCAATCTGTATATTGAGCAAGCAGTAAAGGAAACAAAAGAAAAATTCGGAGTAGGTATTAAAATTCATGGAGAAGAAGTAAAAACTTTGAGGTTCGCCGATGACATTGTAATTCTGTCAGTCAGCAAAGGACTCGGAAGAGTAGTTGAACGGAATGGATAGTGTCTTGAAAGGAGGATATAAGATGAACATCAACAAAAGCAAAACGAGGATAATGGAATGTAGTCGAATTAAATCGGGTGATGCTGAGGGGATTAGATTAGGAAATGAGACACTTAAAGTAGTAAAGGAGTTTTGCTATTTAGGGAGTAAAATAACTGATGATGGTCGAAGTAGAGAGGATATAAAATGTAGACTGGCAATGGCAAGGAAAGCGTTTCTGAAGAAGAGAAATTTGTTAACATCGAGTATCGATTTAAGTGTCAGGAAGTCCTTTCTGAAAGTCTTTGTATGGAGTGTGGCCATGTATGGAAGTGAAACATGGACGATAACTAGTTTGGACAAGAAGAGAACAGAAGCTTTCGAAATGTGGTGCTACAGAAGAATGCTGAAGATAAGGTGGGTAGATCACGTAACTACTGAGGAGGTATTGAATAGGATTGGGGAGAAGAGAAGTTTGTGGCACAACTTGACTAGAAGAAGGGATCGATTGGTAGGACATGTTTTGAGGCATCAAGGGATCACAAATTTAGCATTGGAGGGCAGCGTGGAGGGTAAAAATCGTAGAGGGAGACCAAGAGATGAGTACACTAAGCAGATTCAGAAGGCTGTAGGTTGCAGTAGGTACTGGGAGATGAAGAAGCTTGCAGAGGATACGGTAGCATGGAGAGCTGCATCAAACCAGTCTCAGGACTGAAGACCACAACAACAACAACAATGCCCGTCAGCACACGGCGAGAGTTCCTACTGCTTGTCTTCGTACTTTGCTAAATTTTACCTCGGCCAGTAAGATCACCGGCTATCTCCTAAGTTCAGAACCCCCCACGATTAGCAACTCTGAAGATCCAATACGTCAACTGGACACAATTTGGGCATATATCCTTCAGGAGGACATCCAAGAACTGTCAGTCAATGCCTGTTGCATAATGGTTAAGTGTAGGCCAACGCATTATTGACTTCCTCAATTTGTGAAGCTATTTCCCTTGAATAAATCATTCAGTTTTTCTAAACATAAGGTTGCAAAACAGCTTTTAGACTTGTATGGGATCGTAACACACAACTGCACATTTGTCTGCTATTATTACCATCACGAGACAGCTACCACAACAAACTACAGCAGGCCAGAAACATTCCTGACAGCAACTTGGATGCAGGCGCTGTGAAGCTAATTATTGCGATAATTTTCTCACTTGTCAGCTCTTGCAGTCTTCGCAACTGTGTGGATGACATTTTCCAAATTCAAATGGTATATCGCCACACTCATAGTTACATAAATATAAATAATCGATTTGTTGCCACTTCCCAAAATGATTTTAGAAATTCAGATGGAACGTTATCTAACCATTCTTCCTTAATTGATTTTAAGTCTTCCAAAGCTCAATCAATTCTGATTCTAATGCTGGATCTCCTGTCTCTTCTGTATCGATTCCTGTTTCTTCTTCTATCACATCAGACATATCTTCCCCCTCGTACAAGCCTTTAGTGTACACGTTCCACGTATACTCTCTCGTCTCTGCATTTAACAGTGGCATTCTTATTGCACTCTTATTGTTACCACCCTTGCTTTTAGTTTCACCGAAGATTGATTTGACTTTCGTATATGTTGAGTCAGTAATTCCGACAATCATTTCGTTTACGATTTGTTCCATTTTTCATCCAGGTATTTCGTCTTAGCTTACTTGGCCTTCCTATTTATTTAATTCCTCATCGACTTATATTTTTGCGTTCCTGAATTTCCCCGAATAATTTTGTACTTATTTGTTTCATCAATCAGCTGAAGTATGTCTTCTGTTACCCATGGTTTCTTCACATTTACCTTCTTGGTAACTATGTTTTTCTTTCCAGTTTCTGTGATTGCCCCTTTTAGAGACGTACATTCTTCTTCAACGGAACTGCCTGCTGGTCTGTTCTTTATCGCAGTATCTACAGCTTCAGAGAACTTAAAGCGTATCTCATCCTTAGTACTTCCGTATCCCGCTTGTTTGCGCACTGATTCTTCCTGATTAGTCTCTTAAACTTCAGCTTACTTCTCATGACTGCTAAATTATGATCTGAGTCTACATCTGCTCATGGGCACGCCGTGCAATCCAGTATCTGATTTCGGAATCTCTGTCTGACCATGACGTAATGTAACTGGAATCTTTACGCGTCTCCCGGCATTTTGCAAGAATATCTCCTCCTCTTGTGATTCTTGAACAGAGTAATCGCTGTTACTAAATGAAATTCATTGCAGAACTCAATTAATCTTTGTTCTCTCTCATTCCAAGTACAAAGCCCACAATCTCCAGCAATCCTTTCTTATCCTACAACCGCATTCTAGTCCCAAAGACCATTACATTTACATCTTCCTTCATATACTTACTGACCCCTTTAGTTTCCTCATTTTGAGCTTGCGACGTCAACGTATTTACCGAAACTATCGCGTATACTTCGCTCAAACTGGCTCTCTGGAAGTGGGGAAAACAACCTTGCCGTTCGGCATGGCACAACTTTTAAAGGTAAAATATGTTTTGCATGTTGTTGTGGTCTTCAGTCCTGAGACTGGTTTGATGCAGCTCTCCATGCTACCGTATCCTCTGCAAGCTTCTTCATCTCCCAGTACCTACTGCAACCTACAGCCTTTTGAATCTGCTTAGTGTATTCATCTCTTGATCTCCCTCTACGATTTTTACCGTCCGCGCTGCCCCCAAATACTAAATTGGTGATCCCTTGATGCCGCAGAACATGTCCTACCAACCGATCCCTTGTTCTAGTCAAGTTGTGCCACAAACTACACTTCTCCCGAGTCATATTCAATACCTCCTCATTAGTTACGTGATGTGCCCATCTAATCTTCAGCATTGTTCTGTAGCACCACATTTCGAAAGCTTCTATTCTCTTCTTGCCCAAACTATTTATGTTTTATATATGGATTAATAAATAACATTTTACTCTCTTTTCTGTATTTGTGTTATATAGTTACACATGTTTAGAATTTGTGTTTCTGCCAAAGGAATTTGTTGAGCGTCTCTGTAACGCCCTCGCCGCGACTGAAGGACTCCGTGACGAAACGCACTGCTCACCATTGGATCTTCTCTCTCTCTTCTATTACTCCTACCAGGTAAGGTAGAAGCAATTTTCAGGAATTGGTCGAGCAAGTGTTTTTAAGTCAGTTCTTTCACAGACCAGCTACATTTCCTCAATGCACGGTCCAATCACGTTAGTTTTACCACCGCCTATGTTTCTTGTCAACGTGCAATAACGACTTGCAAATGACAGGTGCAGCACTCGCAGTGGAGGGAACATAAAGCATGTCTGGGAGGGGTTATGGGGGAGGGGGGGAGACGCGTGTAAACAGTGCAGTCATTGTCGTAATGTGTGGAAACGGAGCGATCTATCTGACGTCCAAAAGAGCATGATTACTGGCTTTCCGGCCAAAAGTGCAAAGATTTCTGAAACGGCTAAGTATGCATACTGTCTGCATGCTAAATGTAAATGTCGTGTGATTAGGGCCTGCCGCGCAGGATTAGCCGAGCGGTCTAGGGCGCTGCCGTCATGGACTTTGCGGCTGGTCCCGGCGGAGATTCGAGTCCTCCCTCGGGCATGGGTGTGTGTGTTTGTCTTTCGGATAATTTAGGTTAAGTAGTGTGTAACCTTAGGGGCTGATGACCTTAGCAGTTAAGTCCCGTAAGATTCCACACACATTTGAACATTTGATTAGGGCCTCCCGTCGGGTAGACAGTTCGTCAGGTGCAAGTCTTTTCATTTGACGCCACGTCGGCGACTTGTGCGTCAATGTGGATGAAATGATGATGATTAGGACAACACAACACCCAGTTTCTGAGCGGAGAAAAACTCCGACCCAGCCGGGAATCGAACCTGGGTCCTTACGATTGTCAGTCTTTCGCGCTGACCACTCAGCTACCGTGGGCGGACGTCTGCACGCTGTCGTGGTAAAAGTATATCATGCGTGGCAAAATGGCGTTATCAGAAGCAGAACCGGCCCCTAGGCAATTGTGGTACACCACGGGCTATAGATGATAGGTAGGGGTGAACGACGGCTGCGAAGATGTGTGTAACTGTTGAGCAACTGACCGCCCAAATGAACAAAGGGGCTACCAGCAGAGTCTCCTCGACGACCATTCAGCGAAAGTTGCTGCTTTAGGGCCTCAGCAGCTGGTGTCTGATTGATGCACCCACGCAGACAGGTGTTCGTCACGGAGTGTGGAGGCCAATATCGCAGCTGGACATCCGCAGAGTGGTGACGGGTAGCCTTTCCAGATGGACCGTGTTTTACGTTCCATCGGACAGACGACTGTTGGCGTGTAACGTTTTAAAGCAAACGTCCTACAAAAATCGTCGGAAGGTGAATGTTTTCGTGGCATTCACTGGGTGACGTCGACATTCTGGAAGGTGCAGTGGATCAACACAAGTAGGCATCTACAGGGTGAAAAGTATTTAAACCGACAAACTCTGGGAGGTTGTAGCGGACATGAAAACGAATATTTTTCCCTAATGTCATTTTTTCCTATGAGTATTATTTAAACCGGTGGAGGCCGTATTACTCTCTTCAGTTGTTAGAGGCCGTATTACGATCTTCAATTGTTAGAGGGCGTATTACGCTCTTCAGTTGTAGGCAACTGCTGTCCACCACTGTAGTAGTGCATTGTCTCTGTTTACTAACGGAGCGATACACCTGGGGTGAGTACACTGATATGGTTGGTGCGTACTACGTAGCACACCACAACGGACGAGCTGCACAGCGGGTTTATCAACAACAATATCCTAATCGCCGTATCCCGCATCATACGACCTTTGCTGCTCTCTACCAACTTCTGCGTGAGACCGGGTCATTTAGCAGATTACCTGCACAGGGACGCCGTCGCACGGTAAGCACGCTGCATTCGAGGAAGCTGTCTCGCAAGATGTGAAGCGGGATCCTTTAATCAGCACTCGTTCAATTGCACGTAACATGGGGACGAATCAGACGAATGTAAGAACAGTCATTCGAGAGCAATTGTTACGTCCATTTCACTTACAGAGTGTCCACAACCTGGAACCAGTTGATTGTCCACCCAGAGCACAGTACCTGGAACAGTGTGAAATGCATCCTACATTTCCATCCTCTGTGTTGTTTACCGATGAAGCAACGTTCTGGCGTGATGGGGTCTTCAAGATGCTCAATTCGCATGTTCGGAGTGAGGGTAACCCACATGCCACAGTTACTAGCGCTCATCAAGTGCGGTTCTTCGTTAATGTGTGGGTCGGTGTTGTTGGGGACTGTTTAATTGGGCCGTATCTGCTACCTTGGCCATTAAATGGCAGCCACTATTACAATTTTCTCGCCAGAGCATTGCCAGAATTGGTGGAAGACGTCCCGCTCCCTACAAGACAGCGCATGTGGTTCCGACATGACGGGGCGCCGGGGCATTTCAGTGATCGTGTGCGTCGATTCCTGGACCGACGGTTCCCAGAAAAGTGCAATGGCAGAGGTGGCCTGCTCGATCCCCAGATATGCCCCCTCTGGTAATTTGCCACCAGAGAAATCTTTCTCTACCGGTTTAAATACTCCTCATGGGAGAAAATGACATTAGGAGAAAAATATTTGTTTTGATGTCCCCTACAACCTCCCAGAGTTTGTCGGTTTAAATACTTTTCACGGTGTATTATTATAGAGCGTGTCTACTCCTAAATGCAAAGCTTGATCCCATCTACCAGCAGGACAATGCGACTTGCCACACACCTCATCCTGTGGGTCTGTGGTTCGAATAGCACCAGAATGGGTTTACCGTACTCCCTTGCCCACCAAACTACACAGGTTAAAACCAAATCGAAAAACTGTGAGACTACCTCGATCGGATTGTTTTTGCCGTGCTGATATGAAACTTCCTGGCAGATTAAAACTGTGTGCCGGATCGAGACTCGAACTCGGGACCTTTGCATTTCGCGGGCAAGTGCTCTAACCAGGAGTGCTAGTTCTGTAAGGTTCCCAGGCGAGCTTCTGTAAAGTTTGGAAGGTAGGAGACGAGGTACTGGCAGAAGTAAAGCTGTGAGGACGGGCTGTGAGTCGTGCTTGGGTAGCTCAGATGGCAGAGCACTTACCCGCGGAAGGCAAAGGTCCCAAGTTCGAGTCTCGGTGCGACACACAGTTTTAATCTGCCAGGAAGTTTCATATCAGCGCACACTCAGCTGTAGAGTGATAATTTCATTCTCGTATTATTATGTCTCCATGCTCGTCGGCCACCGCGGCCGGGGATGTTTCAAAACAACGCACACTCCGCTGCAGACTGACAGGTTCATTCTGGAACTGTGTGCGAATCTTTGGCCCGCCTCTCGGCCTGGAAGAGGCGGCAGCGATGCAGGCGCAGAGTGAAGCCCGGTGCCGGAGAAAGCTGCGGCCGCGACTCTGCCCCGCCTGCGGCACCTGCCAGCCGTCCAGCCGGCGCGCCACTCCAGCAGCGCTCCAGCCTCTCCAGCAGCCAGCCAGCTCAGTCTGCGCCGAGCGGCGAGCCGGCTCACCGCAGCGCTCCCGCCTGCTCCGTCCCGCGGTGCGACATGAAGCGCGCGCGATCGCTCGGCTGGCTACAGCAGTGCCGCGGCCTCCGGGGCAGCTCCGCCCCCGCCGCCCCCGCCGCCCAGAAGACGTCGCCGCCCGACTCTGCGCCCTCCTGCTGCCGCTCCTCCGCCCCCGCGCGCCCCTGGGCCAGCTCCGACCAGATCGACAGGTAGTGTCCGTCGCCTCCGGGAAGCACCGTCCCATCTAGCTGTGTGCAACAAGTGTATTCTGTGTGCGGCCGGTGTTGTTCTGTGTTCCCGCGTGCTTTGTGACGGCGGCTCCCCCGCTGCTACACGTGCGTCGTCTCTCTCCTGCCAGGTGACCAACCGATCAAGTGTACAGTGTCGTCCTGTCTGAGCCCGTGAGTATTTACGGAAGGTGCAGCACGTCCTTCGGAAGAAACTTCACCCGACGCCGCCCTTTCGGAAGGCGTTTATCCATCTGACTGTGAGTACGGCATTCACCTCACGAGCACTAGCATCGCCTTCGGTCAACAAACAAGTCGCTAGAACGGTGCCTAGTCATTCGCTCTTGGACTGAATCCATTGTCTCTCCCACACGTGCAGTAACTCAAAAAAATGGTTCAAATGGCTCTGAGCACTATGTGATTTAACATCTGTGGTCATCTGTCGCCTAGAACTCAGAACTAATTAAACCTAACTAACCTAAAGACATCACACACATCCATGCTCGAGGCAGGATTCGAACCTGCGACCGTAGCGGTCGCGCGGTTCCAGACTAAAGCGCCTAGAACTGCTCGGCCACACCGGCCGGCTTGCAGTGACTCCTGTTGAGTAAACTCGCGACTGTAGAAAGCATGCACAGCCTGATGAAAAGCTTCAGCGTTACAGTAAGAGACACATTCATTACGAACATGCACGCGTTGGGAGACACTACTGTTGTAAGACAGTGATCCTATCGTTATTCAACCGTCTGTAAGTACCGACTTTATTTCAGAAGTAAGGAACTCCCAACATAGCTGTCATTCATTACCAGAACTGTGCCGTCCTCTCCCCAGGATTTTCTCTCACAGACTATTGCAGGGGTCACATGTCTTATTTGTAATTGCATTCATCGCTGATTTTCACTTTCATTTTGTGGAAGGTACCTGTGACAATATTTCGCTACGGTCGCAGGTTCGAATCCTGCCTCGGGCATGGATGTGTGTGATGACTGTAGGTTAGTTAGGTTTAAGTAGTTCTAAGTCCTAGGGGACTGATGACCTGAGATGTTGAGTCCCATAGTGCTCAGAGCCATTTGAACCATTTGAACTGAATATTTGTCAGCACACTGACTGTCATCATGCAGTTACCGATTCAGTGAAACTTTTTACATTCTCTGTCCGATACGAAAAATTTACTACAAAATTCTACTTTTACTTCGTAACGGCACAAAGTACAATCGGAATGTCTCGTTCACGTAACTTCCTCTACAGGTCAGCGTATGTGTTCGTAAATTTATTTCGCGAGCCTCCCTGAGGAAGAAGATTTTCTTGTTGCTGCCTCACACGCAAGCTCGTGGTTCTGTAGCAATGTGCTGACGAGCTCGTAATGGATGTTTCACTCGCCCACGTGCGTTTGTTTATGCCTGTCTGCTTGTGTACGCGTGTGTGTATTTACGCTTACGTCTGAGCACACATGTACGTGCATGTACCTGTGTAATATTTTTTACTCTCATTTCACTCTTATTTTGCCTTGGATGTGCGTAGGTAAACTTCACGAAGCGACTAGTTCTTTTTTTGAGCTGTTGCGGAGTTGCTTTGTGATTAAGATTTCTATATAACAGATTTCTCAGTAGTGAGTTCATCAAAAGATGACAACTCCCAGTGAAATACTTAAGTCTGCAGTAATATTCATCACGTAACCAGCCGTCCGTGGTGGCCGAGCGGTTCTATGCGCTTCAGCCCTGCCGTGGGCATGGACGTGTGTGCTGTCCTTAGGTTATTTAGGTTTAAGTAGTTCAAAGTTCTACGGGACTGATCACCTCAGATGTTAAGTCCCATAGTGCTCAGAGCCATTTGAACCATCACGTAACCCATAAACATGTCGTTAATTAAATATGGCACAGAAACCGAAGTTCACCTTTCAACTCAGTATTTCGCTGAGCTAAAAAAATATATGTACGGCGAATACAAGTTTAAACTGTAGGCTTGGGTATTTTTATAACGAGTGCACTGGTGTTTTGTTACGAGTATCTGCTTTAGTCTCTAGATTTGCCCTTATGGCGACATTATTCCGAAGTGTTTAGGGCGCGACTTCCTAGTATTTCCACGACTTCGAATGGAGTCAGCTGAACATTTATCGGAATGCTAGGTCGCTTAAGCAAAGTCTTTTGCATTATGCATATTTCTTGTGCAACGGAATAGTCAAGGACCTCGGGGAGAGACTAATGAGCCATTGTTCGGAGAATAACATTTGAATAGCGTGTGAGTGAGTACGCAGCAGGCCGTGCCGTGAGTTGTTTGGTCTGTGGCACAGTGGCTGGCGGGCGGACGTGTGCGCCATGTTTATTGCTGGACCTTGGCACAGTTCCGTGGGGATTACTGCGGCGTAAACTGAAATGTATACGAGCGGCTGTCGAACGCGCGACCCGGCAGGTGGGTGTCCGGCGCACTCGGTCCCCTTTGTCTGCTTTTCAAGAATTTGCATCCGCCGAGGAAACTGTATTCGGCTGCATATATGCAGTGCCGGGTTCGAGGGTAGCGTGACACGTGGTCGGCCTATCTCGCGCGCATGTGTCTTTGTGCGAAATAAACTGCGAGGTTGCAACGTTTTATACACTGCGGCTCGGGGCGCCTGCTCGGCGGAGTGTGTCGCTAGGATCTATTGCTGCGGGGAACCGCGGCGGAGAAAGCCGTGGGAGGCTGGCAGTGAGTCAGAGATGGGATCGCAGTGCGCATGCGCGCAGAGGAGCACCACTGCGGACTCCTCGGCCAGGTCGCCTTGTGGACAGCTACGCTACTGCGCTGCGGCGAATCGTAAATTATTGTGCGACAGGGTCACACACATTCGTAGTTAACACGCAGAATGCGCTAAGCTGTGCTGAATAATTCAAACAAAGTCGAATAGAGAGAGAATTTTAAGTGACTGCAGAGAAGTCCCGAAAGGACTACCACAAGGTTCAATTCTGGGTCCATCGCTACTCCTCATATTCGTAAATGTCCTTTTTCTTAACATTCAGCAAGCAGAATTTGTACTCTTTCCAGACAGTATTAGTCTTATAAAAGCAACAGAAGAGATTGCTAATGACGTTTTTCGAATAATTATTAACCGTTTCTCTGAAAGTGGACTGTCTCTTAATTTTGACAAAACACATCCTATCCAGTGCTGTACAACAAACAGAGACATACCAGCAAACGATGTAGCGCGCGAATAGTAGTCAGTGAACATAGTAGAACGCTCTAGATTTTTGGGTGGACATACTGCAAAAACCTTGAATAGAAGAAGCGTGTTACTGAGATCCGCAAACAGTTAAATTCAGCTAGTTTTGCTCTTCGTATAATTGCTAACTGTGGAAAGAAACAGATCCACCTCTTGACGTATTTCGCAAATTTCCATTTAATAGAGTCTTACGGAATAATTTTCTGGGCTAACTCGTCATTTAGCAAGGAATTACTGGTTTTACAAAAGTGAGCGTTAAGAGTGATATGTGATATTTACCCGCGGTGGTCATGTAAGCACTTCATTAGGCCGTAAGCATTTTAATTGCATCATCACAATACAAATATAGCCCTAATGAAATTAGTCATAAATAATCCATCACAATTTCAGAAGAATAGTGATTTCTGGACCTACAATACTAGAGAAAAAAGTGACCATTGTTACCATTTTCGAAGCTGTCAGTGTTTCAGAAAATAATTCAGTATATAGCAACAAAAATATTTTATCATTTAAATAAGTGTCATTTTGTTGACCCAGGTAGTAAGCAAGTTTCAATTCCAGCATAATATCAGTTCTCTTGGTCAACTCTTCCTATTCCATGGACGAATTTTTGTTTAAAAACTAGTAGCCTTTGAAAGAAACCTGTTTTTAAAGGTAGTTGCTTGATTACGACAGTAAAAGTATATATTCGTTAATATTAAGGCTGATTACCTATACATATCCTGTGAACTGACTCAGTGCACAACATTTCGATAAAAGAGTCTTTCAAATCATGTACGGAACATGCTACTGTCTAACGGATCCGCAAAGGTACTATCGCGTAGCTGTTACGAAAAGGCAGTAAGGTGATGTTGATGAAATCTCCAATCTGAAGGGTGATTTGATGCAGTTCTTCAGTCTGTCCTGTGCAAGCCTCTTCACCTCTCCATAACTACTACAGTCTACACTCATTTGAACTTGCTTGCTGTATTCATGCCTTGGTGTCAGTCTACAATTTTCATCTCTCGCACTTACCTCCATTGCGTTGCTTCCTTGATGCCTCAAGATGTGTCTAGTCAACTGATTCCTTCTTTTACACGCGTTGTGTCGTAACTTTTGTCTTCCAAATTCGGTTGAGAACCTTTTAATTAGCTATCCTACCTACCCATCTAAACTTCAGCATTCTTCTGTACACAATAATTCAAAAGCTTCTATTCTCTCTTGTGTCCAAATTTCACATCCATACAAGACTGTACTCCAGACAAATACTCTCAGAAAAGACTTGCTAACATTTATACTGGACGTTAAGAAATAGTGGGAATGCAATAGCGGCTTTGGATCAAATTTGACCTTTGGGTTGCCTACACGCAGGGACAGGGCAGGGCAGGAAGCAACTAAATGATGTCATCATTCCTCATCCCCTCCCTAACCCATGCGCCTCCCCCTTCCCTTCGCCTCCTAGTATCTTCCACACTTTTTGCGTTTAATCTCTTGGAAATGGACCAGTCACGGAGTCTGCATGTGGTACCACTTGTCGATACCACCCGACTGGTGTCATAAGGTTGGCAATGGAATCGCAAGTATCCGTCGGACGCTGACAGCAGGGTCTGAGGGGTCTGGAGGAGCCAGTGGTGCGCGCCCACTGGGCCACGCCCCAGCAGCTCTAGAATACGAGCGCCCTCCGCTGTCGCAATATAGGGTGGCTAGCGGCACACCACTCAGCCCACTCGCATTTCGAGCCTCTTCGATGCCACACGGATGCTGCCTCGTCGTTCGTGCCTTGGTTCAGAAAGCCTCATCCTTGTTGCTACTGTACGAGCTGGACTCTAATTCTTGCTTCAATATTTGTAATGAGTCTTCGGACGCTTGGAGATATACAACTTAAGCCAGTCTTCTGTTTACTGTGTTAACTTGTTCCCTTATCATTTCTGTTCCTGTCCACATTTCCTACGACGACAGTTACCACACAGCTCTATAGCCCACGTCTCTTTACCATTGTGTGTGAAGTAGTATACACCACTGTGAGCCAGTTGCACTGCACATAACGTATTTAGCTCTCCCAGTCGCAGCTCGGTTTATTAGTGATGTATCAACTGTCCAATCACATTTTTCAAGTTCTCCATAAGCCACACCCCGTTTTTGGAATTAAGCCAGTCGGAGAGCTTCCCACAGCAAGAATAGCGTAGGGGACATTACCTTTTTCTCGTCCACCGACGAGTTTTGTCAAAAAAATTGTTATCGACTAGATACAAACAGTTACTATTTTTAAACTATTTGAGCCCAACACAGAAAGTTAAGTTAAAGTAGAGTAGCAGTGACAATCTGATCGAGGACTGAGGTGTGCCAGCGTAATTTGTGCAGTTGTGTGAGCCACTGTGGCAAGGTGGCTTAGAGGCTAACGCAACTGCCCACGTTCGAATCCCGGCGTTGGTACAAATTTTCACTCGCCACTTCAGTCGATGTACATAAAATTGTTTTACCGGTGGAAATTTCTTGAAATTCCGACGCGGCTAACCGGATGACAGCCAGAGAAGATTCTCCTAGAATCCAACGGAAAACTTTTTTCGCCCATCTGCCTTCCATTCACCAGCCTACGTGTCCCACACACTAGACTTTAATTTTTATAATGGCGATAATTAGGTGTTCCGTTCCAGTCGGTTCGCTGTCGCATTTGTTTGTTTTCCTGTTTCTCCTAGCAAATGGCTCTGAGCACTGTCGGACTTAACATCTTAGGTCATCAGTCCCCTAGAACTTAGAACTGCTTAAACCTAACTAACCTAAGGACATCACACACATCCATGCCCAAGGCAGGATTCGAACCTGCGACCGTAGCAGTCCCGAGGTTCCGGACTGCAGCGCCTAGAACCGCACGGCCACCGCTGCCGGCTCTCCTAGCAAATCCCAACACGTATGCTTCCATTTCTCGCAAAGAAAACCTCTGGTGTTTTTTTGCTTTAAAAGTCCATTTCAACTTTATAGAGCAAGTAAAACGCGAAAGATGAGCAGTTCGGACAAGAAGGGAATAGAAGTTTATGAAGTGTCGTACTAGGAAGATAATAAGGATGCTGAATGTTAAATGCGTAGATAGAATAACTAATTAGTAGCCACTGAATCGAATTGGGAGAAAAAAGTGATTTGTCGGTCAATTCCCTACTTTAATTCCGATAATGTAAATTCTGTACTTCCTGGAACATTGTATTAATTCGAGACTCAATCGCATCTTGTACATTTTTGAGGTTCAACTTGACTAAAATAAGGATTTGGGTGGTAGGACACACTCTAGGCCATCAAGGGGTGGTCAATTTAGTAATGGAGCGACGTGAAGGAGGTAAAGGTTATAGAGGGACGAAAGGACTTGGAGACCGTGGAGACCGTAAACAGGATGAAATGGTTGTGGGTTATGCAGTGATGATGCTTGCAGAGGAGAGACTGGCGTGGGGAACTTCATCAAGCAATTCTTCGGACTGAAAATGTCGATGACTACAAGTCAAAATAGACAGCAGACACTAGCAGAAACTTAACTGTGCTTACTCAGTGTGAGATTAATTTTGAAAGCTCTGTTTAGTGTACCGAAAACACATCCTGTCAGTTTTACTCTTACGTTAATTTCTTTTTCTACCAGTCTAATCATTATTTTCAACTTCCCTCGGAGCTAAAACTCATCAGCTGGTTGCATAGCTTATATATAACACTCTAAAAATACTTACAGCGAAGTTTAAAATAACAATATATTTTGCAGAATGCCAAGAATAATAACGAGTAGTATTTTGCCCTCCCCCTCCCACGCCCATCCTCTCCCAAACTTTCTCTTTGTGTACTTTTGACGCCTTGACAATGTTATTTCGATTTCTTTACGCTTTTCTGTAAAGTTTTGCGGCGTTCTAAATATTGAAAGTTACGAGGCGTGTTTTTTAAGTAAGTACCGTTTTGAAATTTAAAAAAGACGTGAAAAGATATCTCAATAATTTTATTTCTACATGAAAGCCTGTACCTTAATCTACGCACTGACGCCATTACAGTCTGATTCTTCCTTGTTTACGTTGTGTACTGAGTGTTCAACATTCCTCCGATAATCGTGAGTCCCGCCGACTGTGAAATACTGGCTGTTATAAGATTTCTTAGTGCTATAGGCCTAAAAGCGATCGATATTCATCGTGAGATCTGTGCAGTTTACGGAGAAAACATTATGCATTATGGAATGGTAAGAAAGAGGGTGAGAGCAGTTAAAGATGGCCGCACAAATGTGCATGATGAGCAACGGACTGGGCGTGCTTCGGTCGTTAATGGAAGTTTGGTGCAGGAAGTGGACAATAAGGTGAGAGAAAACAGACGCTAAAAGATTTCCTCCTTGCGGGATGACTTTCCTAATGTTTCTCGTAGTGTTTTGTATTGCATTGTGACCGAGCACTTGAATTACCGAAAATTGTGCGCACGTTGGGTACCGAAAATATTGAGCGGTACCACAACGACGGTGACGATTTCTTACGCCAAATTGTCACACCAGAAACAAAGCAACAGTCCATGGAAGTTGAGCAAGGCCATCGTTTTGCTGCAAGACAGTGCCCGTCCGCATGTGGCGAATCAGACCAAAGATCTCATCACATCTTTTCGATGGGAAACTCTAGATCATCCTCCGTACAGCCCTGATCTTGCGCCCAGTGACTACCATCTGTTCCCGCACTTGAAGAAACACCTGGGCGGCCAGCGTCTTCAAGACGATGACGAAGTCAAAACGGTGGTGATGTAGTGGTTAACAAATCAGGCGGCAGACGTCTATAAGGAGGGTATTCAAAAATTGGTACAACGTTATGACAAGTGCCTCGATGTTGACGGAAATTATGTAGAAAAGTAGATTAAGGTACAGGCTTTCTTGTAAAAATAAAATTATTGAGATATCTTAGCACGTCTTTTTTTTTTTAATTTCAAAACGGTTGTTGTTGTTGGGTCTTCAGTCCTGAGACTGGTTTCATGCAGCTCTCCATACTATTCTATCCTGTGCAAGCTTCTTCATCTCCCAGTACCTACTGCAGCCTACATCCTTCCGAACCTGCTAAGTGTATTCACCTCTTGGTCTCCCTCTATGATTTTTACCCTCCACGCTGCCCTCCAATACTAAATTGGTGATCCCCCGATATCTCAAAACATGTCCTACCAACCGATCCCTTCTTCTGGTCAAGTTGTGCCACAAGCTCCTCTTCTCCCCAATTCTATTCAATACCTCCTCATAAGTTACGTGATTTACCCATCTAATCTGCAGCATTCTTCTGTAGCACCACATTTCGAAAGCTTCTATTCTCTTCTTGTCTAAACTATTTATCGTCCACGTTTCACTTCCATACATGGCTACACTCCATACAAATACTTTCAGAAACTACTTCCTTACATTTAGGTCTATACTCGATGTTAACAAATTTTTCTTTTTCCTTGCCATTGCCAGTCAACATTTTATATCCTCTCTACTTCGGCCATCATCAGTGATTTCGCTCCCCAAAGAGCAAAACTCCTTTACTACTTTAAGTGTGTCATTTCCTAATCTAATTCCCTCAGCATCACCCGAGTTACCTCGACTACATTCCATTATCCTCGTTTTGCTTTTGTTAATGTTCGTCTTATACCCTCCTTTCAATACTCTGTCAATTCCGTTCAATTGCTCTTCCAAGTCCTTTGCTGTCTCTGACAGAATTACAATGTCATCGGCGAACCTCAAAGTTTTTATTTCTTCTCCATGGATTTTAATACCTACTCCGAACTTTTCTTTCGTTTCCTTTACTGCTTGCTCAATATACAGATTGAATAACATCGGGGATGGACTACAACCCTACCTCACTCCCTTCCCAACCACTGCTTCCCTTTCATGTCCCTCGACTCTTATAACTGTCATCTGGTTTCTGTACAGATTGTAAATAGCCTTTCGCTCCCTGTATTTTACCCCTGCCACCGTCAGAATTTGAAAGAGAGTATTCCAGTCAACATTGTCAAAAGCTTTCTCTAAGTCTACAAATGCTAGAAACGTAGGTTTGCCTTTTCTTAATCTTTCTTCTAAGATAAGTCGTAGGGTCAGTATTGCCTCACGTGTTCCAACATTTCTACGGAATCCAAACTGATCTTCCCCCAGGTCGGCTTCTACCAGCATTTCAATTCGTCTGTAAAAAATTCGCGTTAGTATTTTGCAGCTGTGGCTTATTAAACTAATAGTTCGGTAATTTTCACATCTGTCAACACCTGCTTTCTTTGGGATTGGAATTATTATATTTTTCTTGAAGTCTGAGGTTATTTCGCCTGTCTCATACATCTTGCTCACCAGATGGTAGAGTTTTGTCAGGACTGGCTCCCCCAAGGCTGTCAGTAGTTCTAATGGAATGTTGTCTACTCCGGGGCCTTGTTTCGACTCAGGTCCTTCAGTGCTCTGTCAAACTCTTCACGCAGTATCATATCTCCCATTTCATCTTCATCTACATTCTCTTCGATTTCCATAATATAGTCCTCAAGTACATCGGCCTTGTATAGACCCTCTATATACCCCTTCCACCTTTCTGCTTTCCCTTCTTTGCCTAGAACTGGTTTTCCATCAAAGCTCTTGATATTCATGCACGTGGTTCTCCTTTCTCCAATGGTCTCATTAATTTTCCTGTAGGCAGTATCTATCTTACCCGTTGTGAGATAAGCCTCTACATCCTTACATTTGTCCTCTAGCCATCCCTGCTTAGCCATTTTGCACTTCCTGTCGATCTCATTTTTGAGACGTTTGTATTCCTTTTTGCCTGCTTCATTTACTGCATTCATATATTTTCTCCTTTCATCAATTAAATTCAATATTTCTTCTGTTACCCAAGGATTTCTGCTAGCCCTCATCTTTTTACCTACTTGATCCTCTGCTGCCTTCAGTATTTCATCCCTCAAAGCTACTCATTCATCTTCTACTGTAGTTCTTTCCCCCATTCCTGTCAATTGATCCTTTATGCTCCCCCTGAAATCCTGTACAACCTCTGCTTCTTTCAGTTTATCCAGGTCCCATCTCCTTAAATTCCCACCTGTTTGCAGTTTCTTCAGTTTCAATCTACAGTTCATAACCAATAGATTGTGGTCAGAGTCCACATTTGCACCTGGAAATGTCTTACAATTTAAGACCTGGTTCCTAAATCTGTCTCTTAACATTATATAATCTATCTGATACCTTCTAGAATCTAGTATCTCCAGGATTCTTCCATGTATACAATCATCTTTCGTGATTCTTGAACGAAGTGTTAGCTATGATTAAGTTATGCTCTGCGCAAAATTCTACGAGGCGGCTTCCTCTTTCATTTCTCTCCCCCAATCCATCTTCACCTACTATGTTTCCTTCTCTCCCTTTTCCTACTCTCGAATTTGAGTCACCCATGACTATTAAATTTTCGTCTCCCTGGACTACCTGAATAAGTTCTTTTATCTCATCACACATTTCATCAATTTGTTCGTCATCTGCAGAGCTAGTTGGCATATAAACGGTACTTACTTAAAAAACACGCCTCGTACATTACAACTCTGAGTTTTTTTTTTTTTTTTTCATCACTGGCATTTTGATCGTGCAGTCTTTAAACGTCTGCCTTTGTGATTCAGCATCATCAATTAATGTGGTCTTTTTTTTACGCCGTCTTTACGACGCAGCAGGATCTAAAAGTCTCTCGCAGTTTGTGTAGTCGGCGTCCGTGGTGCACGCGACGTTTAATTTCGCCATTACCCGGCGGGCGTAATGACACGTCTCGCGAGTGTGCACGGCCGACGAAGCACCGGCAAGTGGTCCGGGTCGGCCATGGCGGCGGTGACAGAGCGAGGGCGGTGCACCTGGTCGTGGTCGGCGCGCGAGTCGTCCTTGGCGAGCGGCGGCGGCGCGGACCGACCTATAACAAGGCGGAGGTGCGGGCTGCGGGCACGCCTCGCAGAGCCAGCCGGCCGGCCGGGCCGCGCACGTCACAGGCCCTGATGGATGGCCGCGCACCTGGCCAGCTGGGCTAGCCGCCGGCCAACGGGGAAGTGGCCGGCAAGGACCTCGCCGCCGACCCGCGAGCTGCAGTCTCGCCGCGTATTCACTTGCTTCATCGTCTGCGAAGTTTCGTCAGTAGGAAGCCCAGAGGGAGCAGGCCCATTTCCCTATGAATTTACACTCCCAACACTCCCCAAGGCGGGAATTTAAGGAGATGGGATCTGGACAAACTGATTAAACCAGAGGTTGTACAGACTTTCAGGGAGAGCATAAGGGAACAATTGTCACAAATGGGCGAAAGAAATACAGTAGAAGAGGAATGGGTAGCTCTGATGGATGATGTAGTGAAGGCAGCAGAGGATGAAGTAGGTAAAAAGACGAGGGCTAGTAGAAACCCTTGGGTAACAGAAGAAATATTGAATTTAATTGATGAAAGGAGAAAATATAAAAATGCAGTAAATGAAGCAGGCAAAAAGGTGTACAAACGTCTCAAAAATGAGATCGACAGGAAGTGCAAAATGGCTAAGCAGGGATGGCTAGAGGACAAATGTAAGGATGTAGACGCTTATCTCACTAGCGGTAAGATAGATACTGCCTACAGGAAAATTAAAGAGATCTTTGGAGAAAAGAGAACCACTTGCATGAATATCAAGAGCTCAGATGGAAACCCAGTTCTAAGCAAAGAAGGGAAAGCAGAAAGATGGAAGGAGTATATAGAGGGTCTATACAAGGGCGACGTACTTGAGCACAATATTCTGGAAATGGAAGAGAATGTTGATGAAGACGAAATGGGAGATACAATACTGCGTGAAGAGTTTGACAGAGCACTGAAAGACTTGAGTCCAAACAAGGCTCCCGGAGTAGACAACATTCCATTAGAACTACTGACAGCCTTGGGAGAGCCAGTCCTGACAAAACTCTACCATCTGGTGAGCAAGATGTATGAGACAGGCGAAATACCCTCAGACTTCAAGAAAAATATAATAATTCCAGTCCCAAAGAAAGCAGATGTTGACAGATGTGAAAATTACCGAACTATTAGTTTAATAAGTCACAGCTGCAAAATACTGACGCGAACTCTTTACAGACGAATGGAAAAACTGATAGAAGCCGACCTGGGAGAAGATCAGTTTGGATTCCGTAGAAATGTTGGAACACGTGAGGCAATACTGACACTACAACTTACCTTAGAAGAAAGATTAAGAAAAGGCAAACCTACGTTTCTATCATTTGTAGACTTAGAGAAATCTTTTGACAGTGTTGACTGGAATACTCTCTTTCAAATTCTGACGGTGGCAGGGGTAAAATACAGGGATGGAAAGGCTATTTACAATTTGTACAGAAACCAGATGGCAGTTATAAGAGTCGAGGGACATGAAAGGGAAGCAGCGGTTGGGAAAGGAGTGAGACAGGGTTGTAGCCTCTCCCGATGTTATTCAATATGTATATTGAGCAAGCAGTAAAGGAAACAGAAGGAAAATTCGGAGTAGGTATTAAAATCCATGGAGAAGAAATAAAAACTTCGAGGTTCGCCGATGACATTGTAATTCTGTCACAGACAGCAAAGGACTTGGAAGAGCAGTTGAATGGAATGGACAGTGTCTTGAAAGGAGGATATAAGATAAACATCAACAAAAGCAAAACAAGGATAATGGAATGTAGTCGAATTAAATCGGGTGATGCTGATGGTATTAGATTAGGAAATGAGACACTTAAAGTAGTAAAGGAGTTTTGCTATTTGGGGAGCGAAATCACTGATGATGGTCGAAGTAGAGAGGATATAAAATGTAGACTGGCAATGGGAAGAAAAGCGTTTCTGAAGAAGAGAAATTTGTTAACATCGAGTATAGATTTAAGTGTCAGGAAGTCGTTTCTGAAAGTATTTGTATGGAGTGTAGCCATGTACGGAAGTGAAACGTGGACGATAAATAGTTTGGACAAGAAGAGAATAAAAGATTTCGAAATGTGGTGCTACAGAAGAATGCTGAAGATTAGATGGGTAGATCACATAAGTAATGAGGAGGAATTGAATTGAATTGGGGAGAAGAGGAGTTTGTGGCACAACTTGACAAGAAGAAGGGATCGGTTGGTAGGACATGTTCTGAGGCATCAAGGGATCACCAATTTAGCATTGGAGGGCAGTGTGGAGGGTATAAATCATAGAGGGAGACCAAGAGATGAATACACTAAGCAGATTCAGAAGGACGTTGGTTCCAGTAAGTACTGGGAGATGAAGCTTGCACAGGATAGAGTAGCATGGAGAGCTGCTTCAAACCAGTCTCAGGACTGAAGACCACAACAACAACAACAACAACAACTACTACTCCTTCACCAGTTTGAAGCTATGGGCAATAAGGATCGGGCCCCTCCACGCCTACACCAACGTGGTGACCAAACCAAAAGTTCTACTGTCACCTCCGTATAACATGTTAGCTTTTGAATCAGGAGTCACAGGATGCGGACTGTGATGTTATCCATGCGTCTCGGTAAGATTGCTCATTACTCCATCAGGAGAGAGAAAGTGGGCGAAAGCGATCGAAGGGTGGCGGTTGTAAGGGCAGAGGGAAAAAAGTGCCACGGCAAGCGCAAAGGGAAAACAAAAACCTCTGCAGCAGTAGGACGGGTAGTAAGGGCAGTAGCGGCTTGCTAGCTGCGACAGTGCATGCAAGGTGTGGTTATGTTAGTGCGAGGTATCGTGCATCGTTACCTTTGTTGTTGCGGAAGCTCGTTGTGGGGCTTGCTGCAGTTGCTGCGTCCCTGTAACGGTTAAAGGTCGTTATACATTAGTGGGCGATAGGTCATAGATCGGCTCACAGTGTAGGAGGTGTCTGTGGCTGGTTTGCGTGCTATGTACAGTACGGTTTCCCTGCGGTTGCTTGTTTTTCGGCGGGTCGAGCATCTGGGGTTACCAGTAGTAGCTGTGTTGCACGGGCTCGCCAGTACTGTCGTCTTAGTGTGCAATGGACCATAGATGTTTAGTCCCTTGCCAATAGTGTTTGAAGCTCCATCGGTAGGAAGCGTAGCGATCGAGTAGGTTACGCTCACAACTGCTTCGTCAGCTGGCAAGTTTCGTCTGTAGGAAGTCCAGAAGAAGTAGACCCAATTGTAAATGAAATTACAATCCCAACTGCTTCCTCATCTGTGAGAGCCCATCATCAGGAAAACAAATGGAGCTAGATCCGATCCCAAAAGAATAGGTTACACTCCCAACTGCTTCATCAATTGTGAAGTTTCGGCTGTAGGAAACGCAGAGGAAGTAGGCTCATTTCCAAATTATTTTACACTACATACTACTTCATCAGCTGTAAAATTCCGTCAGCAGGGACCCCATTGGAGCAAGAAGTAAGAAGTGCTATCGACAGGGGATGTAAAATTCATTCCATATTTTTACATTTCCAGAAGGTTTTCGACACCGTTCCTCACAAGCGTCTTCTAATCAAACTGCGTGCCTACGGAGTATCGCCTCATCTGTGCGCCTGGATTCGTGATTTCCTGTCAGGAAGGTCACAGTTCGTAGTAATAGACGGAAAGTCATCAAGTAAAACAGAAGTAGTATCCGGCGTTCCCCAAGGAAGTGTTATAGGCCCTCTATTGCTCCTGATCTATATTAACGGCATAGGAGACAATCTGAGTAGCCGTCTTAGATTGTTTGGAGATGATGCTGTCATTTACTGTCTTGTAAATTCATCAGATGATCAAAACGACTTGCAAAATGATTTAGATAAGATATCTGTATGATGCGAAAAGTGGCAATTGTCTCTGAATAAAGAAAAGTGCGAAGTTATTCACATGAGTCTAAAAGAAATCAGCTAAATTTCGATTATGCGATAAGTCACACAAATCTGAGGGTTGTAAATTCAACTAAATACTTAGGGATTACAATTGCAAATAACCTAAATTGGAACGATCACACAGATAATGTTGTGTGTAGAGCAAACCAAAGACTGCGATTCATTGGCAGAACACTTAGAAGGTGCAACGGGTCTACCAAAGAGACTGCTTACACTACGCTTGTACGCCCTATTCTGGAGTATTGCTCTGCGGTGTGGGATCCGCATCACGTGGGACTGACGGATGTCATCGAAAAAGTACAAAGAAGGGCAGCTCGTTTTGTATTATCGCGTAATAGGGGAGATAGTGTCACAGACATGATACATGAATTGGAATGGCAATCATTAAAACAAAGGCGTTTTTCGTTGCGACGGGGTCTTCTCATGATATTTCAATCACCAGTTTTCTCCTCCGATTACGAAAACATTCTGTTGGCACCCATATACATAGGGAGAAATGATCATCACGATAAAATAAGAGAAATCAGGGCTCGCACGGAAAAATTTAAGTGCTCGTTTTTCCTGCGTGCCGTTCGAGAGTGGAACGGTAGAGAGACAACACGAAGGTGGTCCATTGAACCCTCTGCCAGGCGCTTTATTGTGAATAGCAGAGTAATCACGTAGATATATATGTAGTAGATCCGATTAAAAAAGAATAGATTAAGCTCCTGACTGCTTCATCAGTTTCGTCAGAAGCAAGCCCAGAGGAAGGAGACTCAACGGAAACTGGATTTGTAAATCCTAACAGCTTCACCATCCGTGAAATTCCATCAACAGAGCCGGCCGCTATGGCCGAGCGGTTCAAGGCGCTTCAGTCCGGAACCGCGCTGCTGCCACGGTCGCAGGTTCGAATCCTGCCTCGGGCATGGATGTGTGTGATGTGCTCAGGTTAGTTAGGTTTAAGTAGTTCTAAGTTCTAGGGGACTGATGACCTACGATGTTAAGTCCCATAGTGCTCAGAGCCATTTGAACCATCAACAGGATACCCAGTGGAACTGGATCCGACTCTCAACCAGTGGTTTACAATTCCAATTGCTTCACCATCTGTGACATTTTCTTGACGGGAAGCACAGCTGAGATACATTGACATCTTCATACATACTCTGCAAGCCACAGTATGGTGCGTGACGGACGAAACCTTGTACATCGTTTCCTGTTCAACTTGCGAACAGAGAGAGGGAAAAACGACTGTCTATAAGCCTCTGTATGATTCTCTTACCGTATCTTTGTGGTTATTATGCGAAATGTATGTTGGTGGCAGTATGATCGATCGGCAGTCAGCTCCAAATACTGGTTCTCCAAATTTTCTCATTAGTGTTCCTTGAAGAGAACGTTGCCTTCCCTTCAGGGATTCCCATTTGAGTTCCCGAAGGATCTCTGTAATATGTACATGTGGATCAATACCACCTGTAACAAATCTAGCAACTCGCCTCTGAATTGCTCCATTGTCTTCCTTTAATCCGACCTGGCGAGCATACCAAAAGCACGAGCAGTACACAAGAATGGGTCACATTAGTATTCTATATGCGGTCTCGTTTACAGGTGAACTACACTTTCCTAAAATCGACCCAATAAACTGAATTCGACCATTCGCCATCGCTGCTACCTTCGTTACATGCTCTTTCCGTTCCATGTCACTTTGCAATGTTAGGCTCACATATTTTATCGACGCCAGTTTGTATCAAACAGCACACTACTAATGCCATATACATACTTTACAGGATTGTTTTTCGCACTCTTGTTCATTAACTTTATTTTTCTGCATGTAGAGCAAGCTGTCATTCATCACACCAACTACAAATTTCGTCTAAGTCATTGTGTATCCGCCTACACTAACTCAACAACTACACCTTTCCTACATATGACTGTATTTTAAAGTCATTTCAGAACCTGTTTTACAGTTACTGAGATGTACAATAGAAAAAAGTACTCCGTCTTCAGGCCACAAGTGGCCCATCGGGACCATCCGACCGCCGTGTTATCTTCAGATGAGGATGCAGATAGAAGGGGCGTGTGGTCAGCACACCGCTCTCCCCATCATTATGATGGTTTTTTGGGACCGGAACCGCTACTGTTCGGTCGAGGCGCTCCTCATTTGGCATAACGAGACTGAGTGCACCCCGAAAAACGGCAACGGTGCATGGCGGCCCGGATGGTCACCCATCCAAGTGCCGGCCACGCCCGACAGCGCTTAACTTCGGATATCTGATGGTAACCAGTGTATCCACTGCGGCAAGGCCGTTGCCCGACATGTACAGTACATTAGCAAAATTGTTTCCTTGTTTTATAAATAGATTACTTTACAGTACCGAAACCCAACATCGCATTACACTGTTTAAGGTTAATACGGAGAAATGAAATATTACAGCTTTTGCTTGAGAAAGCTGTACTGCAGTATGGCGTGCGATGTTGCATCGGACTGGTTCACGTTTAGTAGCAAGTTGAGCAAATACGACGGGATCTGTTTTCACGTTCACTCTCGAGGACGCACCGCAACCGAAATTCCACATTATGACGTCACAAATCTCGTCCCGGTCCACGTACACTTGGCGTTCTGTGCGAGTACGACGATATCGAATTTCGGGGAGACGTTCCACACAATGGCAATTCATTAATACGATTCGCGACAAATATGGCTTAGTTTCAGAGACTCGTTGCGAAGCTCCATCACTTCTTCAAAACTGTGTAAGTACGCCCTGATGCGGTCCACGCCTTTCAGGCCTTTGTGACGCAGGCTATTCCCCTCCGTGACATGAACTGCGCCGCTGCGACTTTAAGCGTGAAATTATCCCTGTTCTTACTCTTACCAGTTTTACCACGGCTACATACTAAGAAGGGTAATCTGCTGCTCTCTCCTTGCCGGAGCCTCACGTTATGTTCTTCTCCGTAACTCGGTTCGGCGAACGGAAGAGGTTCCCTAGAATACAGTGACGTACTAGCGGCAGTAATGTGGATGCCATTGACCAGCTGCAGGTCCTCAAAGACATGAACTGAAACAGTAAAGAAAACTCTTAATTATATAGCCATCGGTCTGTTGACGTAGTGTACCCCCAGCATAATGGTCCAAGAACAAAGTATCCCTTTACATTTGACACAAGTGCGGTTAAAGGCGCTTCAGTCTGGAACCGCGTGACCGCTACGGTTGCAGGTTCGAATCCTGCCTCGGGCATGGATGTGTGTGATGTCCTTAGGTTAGTTAGGTTTAAGTAGTTCTAAGTTCTAGGGGACTTATGACCACAGATGTTGAGTCCCATAGTGCTCAGAGCCATTTAAACCATTTGACACAATGTTGCGATGGGGTGTCCTTTGCTAGTACATGAACTCAGTGTAGAGTATTGTGAAGTTGTTACAGAAGAGATCTTGTGGTTCACATTTGGTTCTAATACTGCCAGTGACAGCCATGGCGGTCATAGTACTGGCATTTTTTCTATATTGCAAATCTTTATTCTTTCGTTTATTGGATATCATTGCACTATACTGTAACAGACGGGTGTTCACGTTGTCTACACGCATGATTTTCTGTATTGACAATGAAATATCATGATACATAGAAAAAGGATCAACTGGGACGAAATAGAGCACCTGCAGAGGAAGAACGCAGTTTCGATTCATTATTGGATGTCATTCACATTAACGAACACTTGTTCGTAGTATCAACTGGGATAGAACGTTTATCTCAGTGATTATGCTAAGAAAACCATCTATCTGTCGGCTGAATCACCTTCGCTATAGATTACCACCTATTTATTTTTACATGTACGTATGTACTTGATGAGTAACTAAGCTAGTTTCCTTATCAATTTAGTCGTATTTCACGCCATTTCCGTCACGAACGGAATGCGGAAAGATTACTTATCTTTTATTCCTCAGAAAACTGCGATAAGAATGCCGTCTTACTTTGAATGGTCCCATGTTTGTCCTCTGACCTTCTCCGTGACCCATCCGTGGTGACTCAAGAGGGGGGTAATAATTTTCAAAATTCTTTCCAGCGGTTTCTTCAGTCCGAGCTGGTGTTTATTCGGATATCCTTGAAATGCTCACAAACAGAGTAAGCATGAGGCTTACACGCTGTTCGATTGAAAGATTCTCTAAACTTCCTCAGAATAACCCTACGCAACGCCTTGTCGGGAGGACGACGGTTCAAACCCGCGCACGGCCATCCTGATTTAGGCAAATGCCGGGATGGTTCCTTTCAAAGGACACGGCTGACATCCTTCCCCATCCTTCCCTAATCCCATGGGACCGATGACCTCGCTGTTTAGCCCCCTCCCCCAAACCAACCAACCAACCAACCGACTACGCCTTCCCCCTGAAACTCACTTTGTGTCTCTATAATATTTTATATCGCTTCGTAACGTTAAGCGTATTTGGATGTAATTTTAAAGTGCCCAATCTTCTTACAAAATATAGTATTGTTCAAAACAAAAAATAGTAATTTTTTCAATAATTTTATCTTTCAGATTATGTTTTATGAAATTTGAACTTTTTATGGTCGAATATTAAAAATTGCGCCACACTCATTGAAAATTTTGCATTAGCTGTTCCGGATAACTATGCAGCTACTCACGCTCACATATTCTTATTCACAACAGCATCGTCAGTAAATACGAGAATGCTGGCCACGGTAGCTGAGAGACTGCTGAGAGATGAGCGACTATTAAGGTTTCTTCTGATGACATTTTCTTGAACGACGTTAGTGCATCACTTGTATTAATATGTATTTATATCGTGTGTGTTAAACTTCGAGCGCAAATTTCTAAATTAGCACCGGGAAACGTTATCTGTTTTTGTTTTGTTTCATTACCGATAATTTTCAGGAATGTAGAGAAACAGAAGAACATAAATATGAAAGTGTACTTAAAACAAAGAACCATGTTTTCTTTTTACATTTTAAGTAGTAAATGATATTCGTAATCCTAAGGCATACCTTTGAAAAATGTGAGGGAAGTTAGGAAAATATGTTCCGTTTGGTAATAAAAAAAGAATCGAATACAGATAAAGAAATTTCTTTCATAAAAATGTATTACATTTACACTTTTTTCAACATACTTTCCGTAATTTTCCACACTTTTATGATAGCTTGATATAATTTTATGTATTCCTTCGTTATCGAATGTTGCCGTCTGTGTTGTCAACCGTATGGTAACATATTCTTTTACCTCTTCATCGTTGTTGAAGCGCTTACCACCAAGGAACGATTTCAGACGTCGAAAGATATGAAAATCACAGGGAGAGAGGTTGGAACTGAACGGAGGATTTCCAAAAAAAGTCCCAGCCAAAGCTCTGAAGGAGTTGTTTTGTCACATTCGCAGTGTGTAGTCAGGCGTTGTCATGAATTAAAACCATACATTTTGAGAGCATTCCTCTGCGCTTGTTCTGTATTGGGCGGCGCAGTTTCTTAGAGTCTCGGAATCCTTACTGATTGTTTAATCGTGTAGTAAAAAGTCAGTCAGTAAAATGACTTTACAGTCCCAAAACACTGTGCACATGATTTTTTTGGGTGCCAAGAGTTCCTTGAGTTTAATCTTTCTTGGAGATGAAGTGTGCCTCCATTCCATCGATTGCCGTTTCGTTTCAGGGGTGTCATAAGCAATCAAAGTTTCATCCCTCGTCACTATCTGGGATAAAAATTTCTTGTCGTCGTCGTTGTGACGTGTCAATCAATCATGTGCGCTGCTCACCCGTTGTTGTTTGTGTTGTTCACTAAGAACTTTAGGTGCCAAACATGCGCAAAGTTTATGAAAACCCAGCTTTTCAGTAACAGTTTCGTATATTTGTTGAAGTTGACCAGCAATCGTAAACCTACGGTTTTTCTTAATCATTTCTTTGACTGCATTAACCAGTTCATTATAAACCACAGATGAACGTCCACTTCTTTCTTCGTCATGCACTAGTTCACGTCCATCCTTAAGTCATCGGAACCATCTTCTCTCCATTGAAGCACTTATTGCATTTTCTCCGCAAACAACGCAGATTGGTCGATGAATATCACTTGGTTTAACGTTCTTAAAATTCAGAAAACAAATCACAGATCTCAGTTAACACGCGGCGGGATTTTCGATCAACGATGCCACTATAAACAATCACAATGAAAGACACATAACACAGGACCAGATCGAAATTGCGTCATGTCGTTCCTCTTGAACCAGAGATACTACTGCGCATGAACGGAATTGCGATCGTAGCAGTGTCGTGGAGAAAAATCGAAACAGTACTCTCCGATCTACCTTCGTATTAAGAGAAAGGAATTTTTGGCGAGATCACAAGGAAGGCCGCGAGGAGACATGGGGAAAAGAAATTTAAAAAAGGCTCCGGGATTCGTTTTTGCTACGCCAATCCTTCTGATGGAAGGAAGTTCTGTAATTTGGGCTCCACCATCGTCTATATGTCTTTCAATTGGTTGGGTACGTCTGCAACCAGGTCAGTAAAAGGAAAGTGTATACCACTTCTAATAGGAGCAAGTTAAAGGAAAACACTGGTATGGCCGCTTGAGTTAACATAAACTAGAGTGAGCCTGAGAAAGCAATGAAGTATGCAGCGTCAAAGACTGGAAACACGCTGATGATCCAAAACATTATTACCGTGTGCGCGGTAGCGTCTTGGTCCACACAGAACAGCAGCGATTCTCTGTCATGGATTCGACGAATCCTTGGCTGGTTTCCGGAGGTCTTTTGCACCGGATTTCGGCGCACATATCACGGAATTCCCGTGAATTACGGGCAGAAGGTTTCTGGACGCCAAAGTGGCAGGCCGGCCGATGTGGCCGAGCGGTTCTAGGCGCTTCAGTCTGGAACCACGCGACCGCTACGGTCGCAGGTTCCAATCCTGCCTCGGGCATGGATGGGTGTGCTGTCCTTAGGTTAGTTAGGTTTAAGTAGTTCTAGGTTTAGGGGACTGATGAGCTCAGATGTTAAGTCCCATAGTGCTCAGAGCCATTTGAACCATTTGAATTTGGATTTGACGGCCAGTAGCGTCCCAGATATGTTCTATAGTTTTCAGAACAGACGAATTTGACGGACAGGATATCAATTTAGGGTTACAGTCTCCTCAAAGCTCTGCAGCACGACTGTGGCCTCGTAACAAGGACAGTTATCCTGCTGGAATTTGCTGCTACCGCGCCGTCGGGAAATATATCAAGCATGATGGGCTGCTGGTTAATCTCTCGCACAGCGTAATAGTGCCCCCGTAGCCTGCTTCCATGATGCGGTTCATGTTTCGACCGGCCGTTTGTCTGCATGGCGGCATATCCGATCTTTACCGTCGACTGGTAACGAAGCATTTGATTCATCCGGTCAGGGACTCATTTCCGTTGATTCACCGTCCATTCTCGATATTCCCGTACCCTTGCAATCGTAATTGATTATGTCGCTGGATCAACATAAGAACACACAGGGGTCGTCTTCTGCAAAGCCCGGTATCAGACAATGTTCGTTGAGCGGTGTGCTCCAAAACACTTCCGCGTGCACCAGCGTTGTCGTATTCTATCTTTGCCCGCATCTCGTGGTCGTGCGGTGGCGTTCTCGCTTCCCACGCCCGGGTTCCCGGGTTCGATTCCCGGCGGGGTCAGGGATTTTCTCTGCCTCGTGATGGCTGGGTGTTGTGTGCTGTCCTTAGGTTAGTTAGGTTTAAGTAGTTCTAAGTTCTAGGGGACTTATGACCACAGCAGTTGAGTCCCATAGTGCTCAGAGCCATTTGAACCATTTTATTCTATCTTCAGATCTGTCATATATCGTCACCTACCCTGCTTTGCAGTGTGGGCGAGCGTCTGACCTCCATGTTCTGTGATGAGGCGTAGAAGTCCAGCACCTTGTCGCGTCACTGTCTTTCACTCTCCATATATGGTGACGACAGTAGCACGCGAACACCGTACCATCCTCGCCTTTTGCAAGATTCTCTTTTACAGACGACAGGTCAGAACAATCCGCCCTTCTCCAAAGTCGCTTATTTCAATGGATTTCGCCATTTTCGGCGCGTATCCTCGTTAGAATGATTCTCATTTACTTACTTTCCTTACCGCGTGACGTCATCAGGAGGCGGCATTCAGTTTCGCTGCGCGCTGTGGTCATAATATTTCGCCTCATCACAGTGTATTCGGTCACGAGTAGACACTCTGCTCATCAAATTGTGGACTGAACCACTTGTACTGGAGAGCCTACATCTGTCAGAAAATACAAGTGGGGAATGTAGGCTCAGCGTAGGCATCTGACTAATAAACTCATTCTATCACTGCCTTAACATGTCACTCAGTAATTCCTGGGATTTAACGCAGGATACTACCACTGGGACCTGTGTGAGACTAGTCGCTTGGCAGTAACCTCTGTGTCGTCACGAGTGGGTGACCAGCGTCCTCCCAGAAGTAAAGCACCGTTCGGCTTTCTCTTTGCAAATACTTTTAAATAAACTCTGAAGTAATTTATTTCTTACTGTAATTGCGTTTTGTCAGAATTAGTGATTATTTAAGAAATATTCTCATTGCCAAATTCATACATAAATATTATTTCAAGCAATGCAAGCTATGAGGTGGCCTATGTTTTGTATAAACCAAATCAGTTCTTTGCTCTTGATTTCTTCTCCTAGTCTGTTTAGGGAGACGGGGCTGCATCTCCTTATTTAGGTAACTGAGATGATTTAAGATCTGTGTTTGTGTGTAACTGTGTTCCAAATCCGTCATTCCGCTTGTCTGTCATACAACGGAGTAATTCTGACGTGACAAATATGTATAAAGACTACTTTGATGCAAGCCATACGTGCTGAGCAAATCAACAACAGAACTATAATCGTCTTCCTCATAAAGTCCTTACCACGAACAGGTTTACTGTAGTAAGAGAATTAACGGTCATGTTATATCATTATCTCGAATCCAGTCCCTGCCAATCACTTTGTCGACTCTCTCGCAAATAGAGAAGTAAACCCTTTAAAAGTATATTTCATGCTGTTAAATTAAGAATTGTAGATACACTGTGTCAAACTCGCAAGCCGTAACAGAATTTGAGTTTGAAATTTACAGCTAACTATTATTATCACGAGAAACATAATGAGTAGGCGAATAATGGAATGTATATCACAATTAAAACGCAAGTGTCGCCTGCGCTTTATTCTGTAAATTTGCGAGGTGCCGGGGCTAGCAGTGTATTTAACACTAAATTCTAGAATCTACACATGTAAATGATGCTCTAAGCCCCCTCTATTCTAACTCCGACTTTTGCTGTTGCACAAGGATTAAAAAAATATACGTGAACTGACTGTAATCAACCCTGTAAGTGGAGTAGAAAAGAGTTTGGCACCTGCAATAATTTAATTTGATAAATAAGTTAAATAAAGGAAGGTTTCATTAACGTAGTGAGAAACGATGGGTTGCTCTACCGATTAACAGAATGAAAGTTCTGTCCAAAATAACAATATGATTTATTAAGACTAAACACAAAATAATAAACAAAAACACATGAAACATTTATAATACATCAAATTGGCTCAAATTGGATACACAAACAAACGCTGTGAAGGTGAAGTTGTCCCTAAACTAGATTGTGAGGTTTATGACGAAGTGGTATGTGGAGCCAATTCCTTGCCACTCAAATCTTAAGAGAGACACACAGCTAACCCAACATTAATTGCTGCTACTCAAGACAGAACAAAGTTAGAAAAAAGACGAACAGGCGCACTCTGCTGAGCTCTGATTGTCACCTAGGAAAAACCCTATCTGCCGGTGCTGCGGACATACATTACCAAACTGTCTTCTTAACTGCCAGAACACGATCTGGCGTACCGGAGGAGATGGCTGGTTGCTTCGACGTCCTCGACCGAAAGGCGAGAGCCGACTACCCACAAGAGCACCCGTACAGGTCGAACGCAGAACATTCCCGCCCCCACGACAGTGGCCGTGGTTAAAAGTTCCAATCAGCAACTCGAAAACCGACGGAAAATTCCACTCCATTGCCAGAGCACTACCATTCCACCAATGGAGATTCTTGGCGCCAATTTCTGCGCTGATTTTGCTACGTCACGGAGCTATTCCCTGAGCCAGCCAATCACAGTTACTATTTTGCAGAAAGCGCGGGAATTTTCCCGCCACAACTGCCTGGGTACACAAGTAATTCCCACGCCTCGCTGGTAGCCCGCCAGAAAGTGTTTTCGCTAAGATTCTGCGAAGTAACGGAACCTCTAGCCCAGCCGCTACTTCAGGCCCCGGCGGGCGTGTCTCTTGACAATGTCGGCGTCTGGAAAGCATTCCCTTGACTGCCTCACACACATCGGCATAACCCTCTCGAGATCAGTGGAGCCCGCCTGTCACCGGACCACCTGGGTGATGAGAGACGCTGCGTGGGAAGTCCGCGTGTGAAGGAATAGCAACTTTCCACCGCATGCAATTAGAGAGGAGAATCGTAAGATAGAAATATGAGAGGGGGCTCATGCCACCTCTCAAATTTTCATTTGATATTTCTTTTCATATAACTTATAATGCACGCAATTATCTGTTGTATCCCATACCAACCACACCTAAGTGAAAGGGGAAATTGTGTATTCAGATAACCAAGACAGCCTGAAGATAGAAAACACGCACATCTAGTACCGAAGGTTGTGAAATGGAAAACAGACACAAAAAAGCATGTTAAATCATATTACATGTTTTGACAGATTGAGAAGAGTGTTAGTAAGGGCCGCGCGGGATTGCCGGCCGGTGTGGCCGAGCGGTTCTAGGCGCTACAGTCTGGAACCGCACGACCGCTACGGTCGCAGGTTCGAATCCTGCCTCGGGCATGGCTGTTTGTGATGTCCTTAGGTTAGTTAGGTTTAAGTAGTTCTAAGTTCTAGGGGACTGGTGATCTCAGAAGTTAAGTCCGATAGTGCTCAGAGCCATTTGAACCAAGCCGCGCAGGATTAGCCGAGCTGTCTAGGGCGCTGCAGTCATTGACTGTGCGGCTGGTCCCGGCGGAGGTTCGAGTCCTCCCTCGGGTATGGGTGTGTGTGTTTGTCCTTAGGATAATTTAGGTTAAGTAGTGTGTAAGCTTAGGGACTGATGACCTTAACAGTTACGTCCCATAAGATTTCACACACATTTGACCATTGGTTAGTAAGGCATCAGATGCTGATATCGGCGGTTTAGAGGTAAAGTACGTAAGTTGGCTGCTTCTTCATGCTATACTCTATAACAATATCACTTTCTTTGAAATGCTTCATGCGATCTGCTGCTTGAGGTCCTAGTCCGAAATCGCTTTCGTTAATGGTAGAACTCCATTGACCACGTGGAGATCCCTCCTTAGGGAAGCGCAATGAAGTGACATGCTCTTTCTTCGATTTATAGTTGCATGTGCAGCAAGATACACAGCCTTTGCTTGTCATCCGAAAAATCTAACAAAACCGTAAATGTGTTTTGGGGATATGTGCAACTGAAATGTTTACTACGACTTACGTAGCAGCTAAACAGAGTCTAAATGAGAAACCGAATAAATTTTCTGCACAGAATATCATTTCCTTCATTAAGTCGAACGGCTATTGATTCTTACTGTTTGAGACACTGAGGACTTCACAATAACAATTAATGAGGAGACGTTACGTTCAGTAATCGACAAACTAGACGATCCCCCAGTTACGACGTCACGATTGTTCTCAGATCAGACGGGTAGGCTAGGAGTTTCACGAGGGCCTCGCTATGACGCACCCGCCAGACTAGGAACCGTTCGCGTTCGAAACTCCTGTCTTCCTCTGTCGACTCTTTGTAGTGCTCAAACTGGCTAACCTAAAGTCTACATCTATATCGCGAAACATGCTTAGCAAGCTACCGTACACAGCGGAACAGTTTCACACCTCTTACTGTATTTTATTTTTTTTTATCTCGCAATACTTTCATGTTTTCGGGATAAAATTTGTATTAGATACGCTCATAAACTTTGAGAATGTTCTGTATTATTTTCAGCCCAAATTCACACATCCAAAAAAGTTTTGCATCACCCCGGTTCCCAAAACTCCTGATGATATATTATATCACAGACACAGTCGCTTTGACTGTTTAGATATGTCACTAAGCCCGCCCAAAGATGATGAGCGTCTATTAGACGTAGGGGTCTGACAACTGATCAGTCATTGCACGAAGAAGGAGGAACAAGGCTCGTGTTGTTTGTGGTTCAACCATGCCTAGACGGTCAATACCGCGGTTCAATCGCGTCCGCATTATTACTTTGTTCCAGGAAGGGCTCTCAACAAGGGAAATGTCCAGGCGTCTCGGAGTTAACCAAAGCGATGTTGTTCGGACATGGAGGAGATACAGAGGGACAGGAACTGTCGATGACACGCCTAAATCAGGCCACCCAAGGGCTGCTGCTGTCCGCTACCTACGGATTATGCCTCGGAGGAACCCTGACAGCAACGCCGCCATGTTGAATAATGCTTTTCGCGCAGGCACAGGACGAAGTGTTACGACTTAAACTGTGCGCAATGGGCTGTATGATGCGCAACTTCACTCCCGGCGTCCATGGCGAGGTCCATCTTTGCAATCACAACATGATACTGCGCGGTACAGATGGGCCCAACAACAGGACGACTCAGGATTGGCATCACGTCCTCTTCACCCAAGAGTGTTGCATATGTCTTCAACCGGACAATCGTTGGAGACGTGTTTGCAAGCAACCCGGTCAGGCTGAACGCCTTAGACACACTGTTCAGTGAGTGCAGCAAGGTGAAGGTACCCTTCTGTTTTGGGGTGCCATTATTTGGGGCCGACGTACGCCGCTGGTGGTCACAGGAGGCACCGTAACGGCTGTACGATACGTGAGTGCCATCATCCGACTGACACTGCAACCATATCGGCAGCATATTGGCGAGGCATTCGTCTTCATGGACTTGAATTCGCCCCCCCCCCCCCCCCCCCAATCGTGCACATCTTGTGAATGACTTCCTTCAGGATAACTACATCGCTCGACTAGAGTGGCCTGCATGTTCTCCAGACATGAACCCTATCAAACATGCCTGGGATAGATTTAAAAGGGCTGTTTACGGACGACGTGACCCACCAGACACTCTAGGGGATCTACGCCGAATCGCCGTTGAGGGGTGGGACAATCTGGATCAACAGCACCTTGATGAAGATTTGGATGGTATGCCACGACGAATACAGGCGTGCATAATTGCAAGAGGACGTGCTGCTGGGTATTAGAGGTATCGGTGTGTACAGCAATATGGACAACCACCTCTGAAGGTCTCGTTGTATGGTAGTACAACATGCAATGTGTGGTTTACATGAGCAATAAAAATGGCGGAAATGATTTTTTTCTTGATCTCTATTCCAGTTTTCTGTACAGGTTCGGGAATTCTCGGAACTGAGGTGATGTAATCCTTTTTTTGATTTGTGTATGTCAGTGGTTCCCTTTCTTTCCACAGGTTGGAGTAAAAAAATATTTTTTTAAAATGTCTTCTAACTTTAGCTTTTTTTGCAGTAGCTGGAATTTTTTTTTTTTTTTTTTTGAAAAGTATTCCATAATATTCTGAACTAAAAAGAGAGATGTCTAATAATACTTTGGAAATTATTCCAGTCCATGTGTGACATAACAGGAAACCAGTGCTTGACAGTATTGGTTAAAAACAGTGTTGGTTGCAGTTTTAGGTTTTTTTATTTTTCAACGACGCGTTTCGCCTTATTTAGGCATGTTCAGGTTATCTGTTCTAGATGGATGCGAGAGGCACCACGATCTGCATAACGCGTTCCCGTTCACAGGAGCGAATGACAGTAAGGTGGGAGCTCAGGTAGTACGCATTTATGCTTCTTCTGTTACTCGCTCCTGTGAACGGGAACGCGTTATGCAGATCGTGGTGCCTCTCACATCCATCTAGAAAAGATAACCTGAAGACGCCTAAATAATGCGAAACGTGTCGTTGAAAAATAAAAAAAAACTAAAACTGCAACCAAGACTGTTTTTAACCAATACTCTAATACTTTTTGGAATTTTTACTAACATCTGATATACAAAATTTTGAAAAACACGGCCCTCAGCCGCGAACACAATTAATTTGTAACCTAGGTTTCGGTGTCACAAGGGACACACTCTTCGGACGATGGCCTTGAGTCACCTGTTTTCGTGACGGCCACTATAGTCATTTCCTTTCCTTTTCGACTCTCAAGCGGAAAAAAATTACTGTGTATGTGCCTCCGTATGAGCCCTAAATATTCTTATAGTCGAACCTGCGCCTGTCCTAGCAGCCACGACCACGAAGGCAGCTTCGAAGTGAAGCGCTGTCGACCACGTGTGGCGCCCAACCGGAGTGAGACGTTCCCATTCTCAACCGCGTGCGCTTCTCCGCCTTCGCCGGGCCCACTGACACATCGTGTAGGCAGTAATCAGCAGCGCCGGGGACACCCGCGGCATACGAATGACGACATTTGGGAGAGGCATTTGCATGCTGGACCGGAGGCGTGGACTCGGCCGTGGGGCAGCTTCCGACCGGCGGCTACAGTGGCTACACCGGCCGGCCGGCTGCTGCTGCTGCTGCTGCTGCTGCTGCTGCTGCCCGCCTGCCGAGGCGCCCAGTTGCGTTCGTTCGGTAGGCGGCGGCGGCCTTGGCATTTCAGCGAGCCGCAGTCGTCACGTCTGTCCCCGGGCGCGCAAAAACACCACGCGGGCGCGGGATGGCAGCCTGTCGCACTGGGGCACTCTCTCGTCACAGCTTCACGGGAAGCGGGACGCGCCTCTCAACAAAGGGAACTACATCTGCACCCACGTATACACTGATGAGCGAAAACATTATGTCCACATTCGTAATACACTCCTGGAAATGGAAAAAAGAACACATTGACACCGGTGTGTCAGACCCACCATACTTGCTCCGGACACTGCGAGAGGGCTGTACAAGCAATGATCACACGCACGGCACAGCGGACACACCAGGAACCGCGGTGTTGGCCGTCGAATGGCGCTAGCTGCGCAGCATTTGTGCACCGCCGCCGTCAGTGTCAGCCAGTTTGCCGTGGCATACGGAGCTCCATCGCAGTCTTTAACACTGGTAGCATGCCGCGACAGCGTGGACGTGAACCGTATGTGCAGTTGACGGACTTTGAGCGAGGGCGTATAGTGGGCATGCGGGAGGCCTGGTGGACGTACCGCCGAATTGCTCAACACGTGGGGCGTGAGGTCTCCACAGTACATCGATGTTGTCGCCAGTGGTCGGCGGAAGGTGCACGTGCCCGTCGACCTGGGACCGGACCGCAGCGACGCACGGATGCACGCCAAGACCGTAGGATCCTACGCAGTGCCGTAGGGGACCGCACCGCCACTTCCCAGCAAATTAGGGACACTGTTGCTCCTGGGGTATCGGCGAGGACCATTCGCAACCGTCTCCATGAAGCTGGGCTACGGTCCCGCACACCGTTAGGCCGTCTTCCGCTCACGCCCCAACATCGTGCAGCCCGCCTCCAGTGGTGTCGCGACAGGCGTGAATGGAGGGACGAATGGAGACGTGTCGTCTTCAGCGATGAGAGTCGCTTCTGCCTTGGTGCCAATGATGGTCGTATGCGTGTTTGGCGCCGTGCAGGTGAGCGCCACAATCAGGACTGCATACGAGCGAGGCACACAGGGCCAACACCCGGCATCATGGTGTGGGGAGCGATCTCCTACACTGGCCGTACACCACTGGTGATCGTCGAGGGGACACTGAATAGTGCACGGTACATCCAAACCGTCATCGAACCCATCGATCTACCATTCCTAGACCGGCAAGGGAACTTGCTGTTTCAACAGCACAGTGCACGTCCGCATGTATCCCGTGCCACCCAACGTGCTCTAGAAGGTGTAAGTCAACTACCCTGGCCAGCAAGATCTCCGGATCTGTCCCCCATTGAGCATGTTTGGGACTGGATGAAGCGTCGTCTCACGCTGTCTGCACGTCCAGCACGAACGCTGGTCCAACTGAGGCGCCAGGTGGAAATGGCATGGCAAGCCGTTCCACAGGACTACATCCAGCATCTCTACGATCGTCTCCATGGGAGAATAGCAGCCTGCATTGCTGCGAAAGGTGGATATACACTGTACTAGTGCCGACATTGTGCATGCTCTGTTGCCTGTGTCTATGTGCCTGTGGTTCTGTCAGTGTGATCATGTGATGTATCTGACCCCAGGAATGTGTCAATAAAGTTTCCCCTTCCTGGGACAATGAATTCACGGTGTTCTTATTTCAATTTCCAGGAGTGTAGCTTGTTTGCCCATCTTTGGAACGAAATACATTACTTATTCTACTTGTCGGTAGGGTTGTAGAGGTGGCTTTAGATGTCTATTTGCAGGTCATGGCCGTCCGGGCTGGCCGAGCGGTTCTAGGCGCTACAGTCTGGAACCGCGCGACCGCTACGGTCGTAGGTTCGAATCCTGCCTCGGGCATGGATGTGTGTGATGTCCTTAGGTTTAACTAGCTCTAAGTCTAGGGGACTGATGACCTCAGATGTTAAGTCCCATACTGCTTAGAGCCATTTGAACCTTTTGGGCCATATGGCTGGCGAAAGTGGGGCTGGTATCCCACCACTATCTGGGGAGTCTCCAGAAACGTCTTCGGCCTGGAATCTCACTCACTAGAGTATAAATGTCCTCAGTGACGAGTCCCGCTTCGTATTGAGACCAAATGGCTAGCGAAGAAGTGTGCTGACACGCCGCCGAGAGCGATGGGGTGCTAACCTGACCGTTTCCCCTCAACCAGGAGTCATGTTCTGGTATGCCATTTATTTTCGTAGAAGCACCCCTCTGATTGTCATCCGCGGCAAAATTACAGCACAGCGCTACGTCGACGATATTCTACCCCCCGTTTTGTTGCCCTTCACGGCAAACTATCCTGGGCTTCCATTTCAGTAAGATAATGCCCGCCCTCACGCGGCGAATGTTGAGAGGCACCCACATGCCTTACTCATACTGTGGCATCAAGCAGTCAGGCCTGCAAGATGAGTGGTCTGCCAAGCGAGTGGACTCATTCTTATTTATCGAGTAACATGAACTCTACTACTCACAGTTAAGTTACAAGTTATCCTCCTATATGATTAATACGCAACGGAAACATGCATCTGACTATCGGTAATTTACAGAACTCTGACTGTACACTACGCACTGGCAACACCACATTTTCTTTTTGTCTTTTATTTAACGGCTTTTGTCAACACGTGGCCACCGCACTGAATATGAATGGCGCACACATTATAAATTCGGGACATTATGACAACATACAATTCGAAGGAAAAGTCCACCAATCTTTTTCTTTTCACTATCGCATTTATTCGGATAAATTCTATAACCTAAACACACAAACTCTATAACCTACAACAATAACACATGAGAAATTCCGCCCAGTGGGCATGGCTTTACATTGGTGAATCTCTATATTATGGTCTCGTAATTATTTAACGCTACAGTGCACTTTCTGGATAGGATCGTGGATCTTTTATTATACTTCACACTTCGACTCTCACAATCATCATCACGAAACTTTCCTCCAGACCGAGCGGTACCGAAGCAACAAGCGTAACCCACTAATCTTTTGAAACTACCTTGCTACTCTCCCATGCAAACCACACATACCCAAATTACATGACGTACATCACACTGCAATAAGAAATATAAAAAAAACTAAATAGTCACAACACTATCACTTTCAGCTTTCCCACTTCAATTACTATTTATCCTAGTTTCACACGACACTGCCCCACTTCATAATTCCACTTTTCCTACTCTGAACTCTGGAGATATATGCACGTCTTCCTGTGCAATGCAAGCCAAGTGGCGTTGCTGGATAGACGGCCGACTCACCTTGCTTCTCTCTCAGAGTTTGAATCTAGCGTCACACGGAATCACATCACGCAAAGTAACATTAAGAACATATTCATCACACACGCGAGTCCTCAACTGATACCATGGACGAGTACTTCTCTTTATCTTTTGTCTCATACACAGTTTGAGACTCACACAGTACTCACCACGTGGAAGTACTCGTCTCTAATTTCAAGTCCTGCACACGCCATTTCTTAAATATTTCAACTTATGGTACACACGCTATTTCTTAAATACTTCAACTTATAGTACACACGCTAGTAATTCAACTTAACTTAAGCACACGGAAGTATTTCAACTTATTGCTACACGTGGTTTCATTGTGACCGTTGGTCACTTCTGAAGATTACTACAATCCCTTTAATATTACCTGCCTGACATTTAATTCTCCCCACAAAAGTTCCTGAAATAGAGAAATTATTATTTCAAACTACTCTTAAATATTCCACATGCATACCATGTCTCCACTCTTTCGTCATTACGGAGCACAACTAAAACAGGTCTTAACAGCACAAGATCCAGCGGCAGAGTGCTGAAACATGGCCGTTCTCGAGGTCCTCTCCACCTCTGCTGAAGTGGGGGAGCACCTTTCTACCGCATTGGTCAGCCACATTTCAGGCGCTCAAAGCTCAGGCAAATTTCATCTCTTTGGTCCCACCAAAGGTGGCCAAAGGATCGTCTCAAAGATGATCATATACTCACAGTCACCATCTGCGGTTAGCAGACTACCATACATTCATTCATTCATTTCACAGATCTCACCAAACTGGGTGTAGGGATTTACTTTGTGGGAGTGCACATGTGATCAATTAAATAAATAAATTGTCATTCTTTCCCACACTGGTATCCCGCTTCGCTGTATTAATTGAAATTGAGTTATTTTACAAAAAAAAATGTGTTGTTCTGACAAAAATAATGAAGTATGTTGTACCTATTTTCAATGTCGGGCGGTGCTGTACCCTTTCAATGTGTCTACTGCCTGTCTTCGTGCTTGATAAACCCTTCATTGGTCAGCGAGGTCCCCGGCTATTTCCCGTCGAGAATGTTTGGAGCAATATGGACCGTCCCATAGCCAGATCTCGCACACAGCTTCTAACAACCCTACCACAACAAAGGCCAAAAATTAATTATGATTGTAGTGTTGCTCACGCTGCTAAATATTGCATTTTCGGGCAACAACAAAATTATATTATGTGGCAGGTGTCATTAGAGCACAGTTAATAAAGTCATTTCTTGAAATAATGCATAAACTAGGCACTCATCTTTTCGTGTTTCCCACGCTGGTCTGGTTGTGAACTCGAGGCTCAATCGTCGAAAATCTAGGTAGTGATGATTCCAAGCTCGGATGCAAAGAGGCCTAGGTGTTATTCTGCGATGTTCAAAAGTTTTATAGATGTGTTTCATAAACCGTTCTTGAAGATTAAACTTTTGCAAGTTAGGACAATGGTGATGTAAAAAAAGTAATCAGCACTCCGAATTTAAGTTACACTTCTTTTTTATTACTTTTGTTGCAATATCACGTAACTCGTTCCAAAACATCACTTCACAATATAAAACATACTTGAAAATATCGTCCTCACTGTTAAAGTTCACATTCCATAAACTGACTACAATTTGCGTCTTTTTAACATGACGACCAAAGCTCGACTCTCTAATAACCGCTTACGGGGCCAAAAATCACAGTTACAAGTACATCAAAGATCTTAGTGAGAAAAGAAAGAATAAACATAAGAATAATATCATTGCAATATATACATACCCATGTATCGAAGTACCTCTTCATTAATGAAATCAAATATGAATGTTGTCACAGAAATATGTTAACTATTTTACAGAAACACAGTAGAATATTGCTGGTATTGAGAGGTTGAGGTGAGGTGCCGTAATGGTTGCGTAATTCAAGTACCATTACAACCTACGTATACACTGATGAGCCAAAACCTAATAGCTTGTTTGCCCATCTTTGCACCGAAATACATTACTGATTCTACTTGCCGGTAGGGTTGTAGAGATGGCTTCAGATGTCTGTTTACAGGTCATGTAATTCGTGTAACTAACGGGAAGCTGATTTTCGTACAGGGTCATGGCGCCCGTTAGCGATCCAGATTGGTTCCACAGGATTCACATCAGGCGAATTTGGTGCAGAGGCATCAACATCAGCTCACTGTAATGCTCCTCAAACTACTGTAGCGCAGTTCTGGCTCCGAGATACGAACTGTTATACTGCTGGAAGATCACATCGTCTTCAATCACGAAGCGATGTAGGTGGTTCACAGCTATCAGCGCGTCCTAGGTTACTACCACAGGTCCCATGAAAGCACAGGAGGATGTCTCCCAAAGCATAATACTGCTTCCACCAGCGTGCGTCCGTGGCGCGCTGCAGGTTTCGAGCCGCCGTTCATCTCGATAACGCCTTTTGTGGAGGCGACGGTCCATCTATTGGAGCACAAATGTGATTCACTCGAATAGTCGACACGTTCCCATTGATCGACGGTCGAATCCCGATTGTCCCGTGCCCACTGCAATCGTAATTGACGATTCGTTGGTTAAACATGTGAACTCGAACAGGTGGTCTGCTGCGGAACTTCATGTCCACCAACGTACGATGAATGCTGAGAAACTGCACAGGCATCGTGCTCTTTCAGCACACATGTCACCCCCATCTACATCTACACACATACTCCGCAATCCACCATACGGTGCGTGGCGGAGGATACCTCGTACCACAACTAGCGTCTTCTCTCCCTGTTCCACTCCCAAACAGAACGAGGGAAAAATCACTGCCTATATGCCTCTGTACGAGCCCTAATCTCTTTTATCTTATCTTTGTCGTCTTTCCGCGAAATGTAAGTTGGCGGCAGTAAAATTGTACTGCAGTCAGCCTCAAATGCTGGTTCTCTAAATTTCCTCAGTAGTGATTCACGAAAAGAACGCCTCCTTTCCTCTAGAGACTACCACCGGAGTTCCTGAAGCATTTCCGTAACACTCGCGTGATGATCAAACCTACCAGTAACAGATCTAGCAGCCCACCTCTGAATTGCTTCTATGTCCTCCCTCAATCCGACCTGATAGGGACCCCAAACGCTCGAGCAGTACTCAAGAATAGGTCGTATTAGTGTTTTATAAGCGGTCTCCTTTACAGATGAACCACATCTTCCGAAAATTCTACCAATGAACCGAAGACGACTATCCGCCTTCCCCACAACTGCCATTACATGCTTGTCCCACTTCATATCGCTCTGCAATGTTACGCCCAAATATTTAATCGACACGACTGTGCCAAGCGCTACACTACTAATGGAGTATTCAAACATTACGGGATTCTTTTTCTTATCCATCTGCATTAATTTACATTTATCTATATTTAGAGTTAGCTGCCATTCTTTACACCAATCACAAATCCTGTCCATGTCATCTTGTATCCCCCTACAGTCACTCAACGACGACACCTTCCCGTACACCACAGCATCATCAGCAAACAGCCGCACATTGCTATCCACCCTACCCAAAAGGTCATTTATGTAGATAGAAAACAACAGCGGACCTACCACACTTTCCTGGGTCACTCCAGATGGTACCCTCACCTCCGATGAACACTCACCATCGAGGGCAACGTACTGGGTTCTGTTACTTAAGAAGCCTTCGAGCCACTCACATACTTGGGAACCAATCCCATATACTCGTACCTTAGTCAGGAGTCTGCAGTGGGGCACCGAGTCAAACGCTTTCCGGAAGTCCAGGAATATGGCATCCGTCTGATACCCTTCATCCATGGTTCGCAAGATATCATGTGAAAAAAGGGCGAATTGCGTTTTGCAGGAGCTATGCTTTCTAAAGCCGTGCTGATGCATGGGCAGCAACTTCTCTGTCTAAAAGAAATTCATTATATTCGAACTGAGAATATGTTCGAGAATCCTACAACAAACCGATGTTAAGCATATTGCTAGCGAAGAAGTGTGCTGACACGCCGCCGAGAGCGATGGGGAGCTAACCTGACTGTCGCCGCTCAACCAGGAGTCATGGTCTGATGTGCAATTTCCAAAATTACAGCACAGCGCTACGTCGACGATATTCTACGCCCCGTTTTGTTGCCCTTCACGGCAAACTATCCTGGGCTTCCATTTCAGTAAGATAATGCCCGCCCTCACGCGGCGAATGTTTTTACTGCCTGTCTTCGTGCTTGATAAATTCTACATCGGTCATCGAGGTCGCCGGCTATCTCCCCAGTCGAGAATGTTTAGAGCAATATGGACCGTCCCATAGCCAGATCTCGCACACAGCTGCCGCGACTTAGAGGGCCACAAGTGCCGATTGGTTATAATTGCCTGCTCTAAAATGATAAAGCTCGTGTAGCTAGGAAATTCAGAACTGTTGATAACAGTCCGCTTCCAGATCCTGCTGGATCTGTCGTCCTCCGTCGACGCATTCATTGGAAGAATCCTAATTCATTGGATGAATCCTAAGGAAATGCAATCCGAAAACAAAGGAAGTAGGTTACAGTACACTTGTTCGCCCACTGCTTGAATACTGCTCAGCAGTGTGGGATCCGTACCAGATAGAGTAGATAGAAGAGATAGAGAAGATCCAATGGAGAGCAGCGTGCTTCGTTACAGGACCATTTAGTAATCGCGAAAGCGTTACGGAGATGATAGATAAACTCCAGTGGAAGACTCTGCAGGAGAGACGCTCAGTAGCTCGGTATGGGCTTTTGTTGAAGTTTCGAGAACATACCTTCACCGAGGAGTGAAGCAGTATATTGCTCCCTCCTACGTATATCTCGCGAAGAGACCATAAGGATAAAATCACCGGCCGAAGTGGCCATGCGGTTAAAGGCGCTGCAGTCGGGAACCGCAAGACCGCTACGGTCGCAGGTTCGAATCCTGCCTCGGGCATGGATATTTGTGATGTCCTTAGGTTAGTTAGGTTTAACTAGTTCTAGGTTCTAGGGGACTAATGACCTCAGCAGTTGAGTCCCATAGTGCTCAGAGCCATTTGAACCATTTTTTGATAAAATCAGAGAGATTAGAGCCCACACAGAGGCATACCGACAGTCCTTCTTTCCACTAACAATACGAGACTGGAATAGAAGGGAGAACCGATAGAGGTACTCAAGATACCCTCCGCCACACACCGTCAGGTGGCTTGCGGAGTATGGATGTAGATGTAGATGTAGATGTAGAAGGCCTGCCATCAACTCCGAGATCTCAGGGTTCCAGATTAACAAATGAAAAATTTCAAATATTAGGCTCCCCACTGAAGAATATCTGACTTCTCCAGTGCACAAGTTCCCCACAGTTTCTACAGCTATTAAAAACGACACAACAACCATAAACATATTTCCCAAACTAACGATAAGAAAAATTCTTATGACATTGAGAGAAACCCTCAGGCTACCTCATGCAGCGAAGATGTTTCAAGTTCCACGCTATGCTCGTATTTTGGAAATATCCCCCGTCCCATACGAGCTGTCGATCAGGGAGTTTCCCAGCCTCAACACATTTCGGAGAGCCTTTTTAATGTCACTCAGAGGCTCACACCCGTCATAGACTAAGGTGATCTGCTACATCGCAAACAAAACACCTAAAATTGCTCTCAAGACAGAGATCCGAATCTACAAATCTCTTCTATCGTGGCCTAAGCTATATGTTACATGAGAATACAATATCTATTTATAAAGGAATAAAAGCAGTCTTCATGGTCTCGATTTCAAAAATTGCTACTCCAGTTGATAGATATGCACAATGTCAGTTATGGTACGTACTAACAGAGAAAAACGCCTAGATGAGCAGCGCACCCTACTTCATGTATTACCTTCGTCTACACCATACCGTGAAAGAATTTGTCACATGTAGTTCATTTTCGTAAGTAGATATTTTATTGTGATGATACCATTGTACAACTGTAGTTCGCCCCATAGAAAGTCTAAGCAACCTGTAGACTGCTTATGACTATGCAAAACTACCATGATCTAACAGAAGTTAGTTATGAATGGTAGGCTCCATGTGGTTCCCAAGTCGTGGAGCGACCGTAAACCATAAAATTGCCAAATATGCAGCAACCAGTCGCAAAATCATGTTTTATTTATTCACTTTTGCACATCGATTTCAACTGATTATTGCTGATGATGGCTGTTAATCAGTTGAAATCGATTTGCAAAAGTGAATAAATAAAACATGATTTTGCGACTGGTTGCTGCATATTTGGTAATTTTAAAACTTAGTTCGTGTATGTCAAGTATGTGTCAGTTTAAGCGCAGTTGTCATGCATGTTTGAAAGTGATAGGTTGCTGGATGGGTATGTGGATGTATCACCGACAAATGGCAAGCAATAACACGGTCATATATTTTTTGTTGCATCAGAGTTGAAGGTAATCTGACGCACTAAAAGCGATAAGCATGCTTCTCACTTTTTCATCGTAAAACACATGTTATCGATCGTTCCATTACGTTGCGTGCACACACATATTGCCGGTAAGAGCATCGTTTGAAGCTGCTGCTGCAGTTACTTTTACGACGTCTCCTACGCACTCATCAGTCCGGTGAATAATACCAGCTGGTTATAATTGACGGTGTTCCGAATGCTGCACTGCGGGCAGTATACACCTCAGGACGCCGGTACATCATAGGTATGTTCATAATTGGTACGCTCCAGCAGTACGCTGAAAAAAATAATAGTTCCACTTTCTGCCATCAGGTGAAAGTATAGCGCTGTAAGCAATCAGAATGTGAAGTGTTCCCTGTTTTGACGACAGTATGCTGTTCGTCGCTTGGCGACGCATGTTGATTTCTTCTGTGCAGTGACTGTTGGTGTAAAGGGTTAAGAAGGCTCAATGGCTATTGAGACGAAATTCTGTGCACTGCTGCTAAAGTTGTCTTATTGGAACGGTAACAGCAGCAGCGCTATATTGCGGGAATATCGCTAACAGAAACAAGTGAGAAGAAGGTCCCAATTCAATAAATGAGCTAAAGATATTTGGTCAACAAATCTGAAGAAACAGGTGACTTAGGTTATGCAGCAGGGAAGAGAGAAGGGGCACATTTCAGTGGGGGTTGTTGATGAGGTTGCTGCAGTACAGGCTTCCAGTTCTGCAATCAGAGTTCGAGTGGCGTCACGGGAATTTCTGTCCCTTAGTCAACAATTCAAAATATTTTGCGGCGCATTTTACCCGGATATCCCTCTAAGATTCAGAATGTGCACCAAATAAACCCGCAAGATAGGCTGCAACGACATGACTTTATCCTTCGGTTTTGGCACGCATGGAAATAGATGACATTTGGCCGGGGAATATTCTTTGAATGGACGAGACACATTTTCGTCTACATCTATATGGATACTCTGCAAATCACATTTAAAGGCCTGTCATGGGGTTCATCGAACCACCTTCACAATTCTCTATTATTCCAATCTCGTATAGGGCGTGAAAAGAACGAATACCCATATCTTTCCGTACGAGCTCTGATGTCCCTTATTTTATCATGGTGACCGTTTCTCCCTATGTAAATCGACGTCAACAAAATATTTTCGCATTCGGAGGAGAAACTTCCTGATTGGAATTTCGTGAGAAGATTCCTCTGCAACGAAAAACGCCTTTGTTTTAATGGTGTCCATCCCAAATCCTGTATTATTTCAGTGACACTCTCTCTCCTATTTCGCGATAATACAAAACGTGCTGCCCTTCTTTGAGTTTTTTCGATGTATTCTGTCAACTCTGTCTGGTAAGAATCCCAAACCGGCAGTATTCTAAAAGAGGACGGACGAGCATAGTGTAAGAGCTCTACTTACTAAATCTGTTACATTTTGTAAGTCTCCTGCCAATAAAACGTAGTCTTTGGTTAGCCTTCCACACAACATTTTCTGTGTGTTCCTTCAAATTTAAGTTGTTCGTAATTGTAATTCCTAGGTGTTTAGTTGAATTTACGGCCTTTAGATTGACTGATTTATCGTGTAACCGAAGTTCAACTGATTCCTTTTAGCACTCTTATGAATGGCCTCATACTTTTCGTTACTTATGGTCAATCGCCTATTTTCGCACCATACATATACGAGGGTTGCCCAGTAAATAATGCCCCATATTTTTTTTCTCCAGAAGTATTTATTCCACAACAATCAAATTTACATATGTGAAAGACTGATGTTTTGTCTAATTGCTTTATTTTTCCACATAATCTCCTTCAAGTTCGACGGCCTTTTTCCAGCGAGACACAAGAGCGTGTATTCCCTGCCGGTAAAAATCTGTACTCTGCCTACGGAGCCAGGTTGTCACTTCGTGAATCACTTCTTCGTCATCGGCAAAACGTCTTCCACGAATGAAATTCTTCATTGGCCCAAACAAGTGAAAGTCTGAAGGAGCCAAATCGGGGCTGTAGGGTGGATGGGGTAACACTATCCAACCCACTTTCGCGATGTGTTCACAAGCCCTCAAACTTGTGTGAGGACGAGCGTTATCATGCTGAATCAAAACATCCTGTGGGTTAACATGACGCCCAAGGCGCCGGAAGCGCTGCTTAAGTTTGTCTAATGTTTTGACATAAGCCTCTGTCGAGTCGTAATGCGTCGATCCCGTCGAATGAGAACATCAGCCCGCTGCAACATGTCAGGCGTGACAGCCGTGGGAGGCCTTCCCGACCGCGGCAAATCTCGGAGCTCCGCAGCACCGCCCTCTGATGCTTTCACCCTCTGTGCCCAGCGACCAACAGTACTCCTATCGACTGCAGATGTTCCGTAGACTTTGCACAAGCGTTTATGAATATTGTCCACGGTTTCTTCCTCTGCTACGAGAAATTCAATCACTGCACGTTGTTTATGACGGATGTCACCTGCAGACGCCATTTTAGAACATTCCTACACCACCGCTCTCTGTCGGAGGAAATTGAAACTTTGCGTACACACGCGGGAAACTTCAAATAACTCGCACCTAAAGTGTCACATTTCTAATATTTTTTATTTCGGAGAAAAAAAATATGGGGCATTATTTACTGGGCAACCCTCGTATCTTTTCTAAACCGTTTCGCAATTGGTTTTGATCTTCCCATGACATTAATAGTCGATAAACGACAGCGTGGTCTGAAAACAACCTAAGACGGCTGCTCAGATTGTCTCCCAGATCGTTTAAATAGATAAGGAACATCAAAGGGCCTATAACACTACCTTGGGTAACGCCAGAAATCACTTCCGTTTTATTCGATGATTTTCCGTCAGCTACTACGAACTGTGACCAATTTGACAGGAAATCGCGAGTCCAGTCTCACAATTGAGGCCATATTCCATAAGCACGCAATTTCACTACAAGCCGAGTGTGTGGTACACTGTCAAAAGCCTTCCGGAAATCCAGAAATACCGAATCAATTTGAAATCTCTTGTGATTAAAACTCAACACTTCATTCATGCGATTAAAGAGATAGTTGTGTACCATCGGAACGACGTTTTCTAAATCCGTGTCGACTGAGTGTCATAATGTAATTTAATGAGGTAATTCATAATGTTCGAACACAATATATGTTCCAAAATCCTGCTGCATATCGACGTTGATGATATGGGCTTGTAATTTAATGGATTACTCCTGCTACCTTTACTGAATATTGGTGTGACCTGTGCAACTTTCCAGCCACTCGAGAACCGAGATCTGAACGCCCCCTTCGCTTGAGAATCCCTTTGCCCCGGATGTTCTCCCCCGATCAGCATCATCCACGTCTGTGCAGCCTTGGCCAAATTGTTGGCACCATTTCATGACTGCTGGGTGCGGCATTGTATTAGGTCCATATACCGCCAGAATTTCACGATGAATCTGTGTAAAATGTAGACGTTTTGCCATCAACAATCCTTCTATTGCTCATATTTCAGCCGTGGTGTGTGTATGCGGTTGCCGTGCCATTTCACTCCCACGCTTTGATGCACCTGCTATCCATACCGCATCATAACTATGTTTGTAGGAAACCGGAGCACGTATTCTGATCTGACAATGTATTCATCACTCTTGATGTGCAATGGTCTCAGTGTGTGACGACATGCGTAACTTAACTTTCTGAAGTCCCTATGAAGTTTCACTGAACATCAATATAGTTCTTAACCAGCGATTTTTAGGTACTTCGTTCTAATCGTTGTCTCACTCTTGTAAGGAAAATATGTTATTAGTGTTCCGTCATAAGTTCATTAACTCTAAGGAACTGCATATGAACTTAAGTTTCCTTGTTCGTTGAACTTGTTGTGCCAGCTGACAATTATGTTGAGACAGCATTGAATTCGTAAGGAGCGAATACTACACGTGCTACCCAGAAACAAGAAACTTCGTTTTAGGATACTCTATTTTTACAACTTTTTCATATGAAATTAGGTAAAAATTGTAATGACGCATTTTCTTCACAGCTGCAGGACAGCAAATTGAACGTATTGCCAAGTTTATTACCGCAAATTATTCATTTATACACATCTGTTGCTTGGTGATTATGCGCAGAGAGGTAGTTACGGTTCTGAAAAATGTAAATTAGAAAGTAAACGATGATTGCGGTTTCCTACGGCCAAACTTATACGTGGTAGAGTGTTTCTCAGTTATCCTGCGTGTCCAACAGCTTCTCCTCATCTTAAGCAAAATGAGCTAAGTGGAATGGTTACACCGTCCAGACCTAGGTTTCTGCATGGCTGTCCAGTCGCTGCTTACGCGAGACCTCCGGCACTGATTGGCGTACGTTTTCAGCACGGGCTGTAGCGCGCGACCAGCCGATGTTTTCCTGACGGTCCGGAGTCGTGTCAACGGCTCTCCCACGCTGGCGGCCGCAAGTCCCGGTGGCTGCAGCCGCCTTGCCGCATTCATCACGGCGCACTCTTGCGTAACCCGGCAGCTCGCTGCACATGTTTGACACGCTACATTCGACACGGCGCGGTCGCAGCCAATTGTCGCCGACGACTCTGCGCCAGGACCCGTCACTTACGTACATGACGCGAATGGACCGGCTTTTGTCGTTACTAGTCAGTAAATTCGTAGCGACTTCGTCGTGTAGTGGAGTTCTGCACCATAAATAATGCTACACTGCGACAGCTTGTTTTTGCTCTTGAGGTTCAGTTCGCATGTCAACCTGCTTTATACCTATTGCAGCCTGAAGACGTTGCTGCACCATAACTTTCTCAAGTGTATCATATTATTAAAATCCCTAAATAAAAAGTAGTATGTGCTTTATTTCAGCATAAAAGGGTTACAAACGCAGGGACTTGATCATCACATGCCGGGGAATCAACAGGACAGCAACGTGTTTGTTAACAAAATACTGGAGACTTCGATGCACGTGTAGAAAAGGAACACTGGCCATCTACGACTTCGAAAACTCCTTAACCGCTAAATTGTGAGGAAGAATACCCATTGAATACGGGACTATAGTTATAAAATTAACTTATTTGTTCAGAAAGATGTGAGAAACAACGAACAGTGTAATTTCTGCTGTCAGTGACAGTCAAGAAATATGGATTTAGAAGTATTACAGTACTTTTTTTCATTTTAAGCCACTTCTGGGCTGTTGTGCGATATGCCCCAATCTAATTAAAAATCTTCTCTTTTCTAACAGCCGTCGGTAAATGATGAGAGTGGAATTAATTTGAAATGACAATTATATAAGAGTGTTCGCCGATATACTGTACTTGTGTACTACAACTGCATGTCGGAACCGGGTCACCCACGAACGGCTCCACGGGACAGGAGACAAAAAACACTTGACCGTGCGATGTCTGGCGCTGTTACTGCGCGTGGTCTTCTGTTTATCAGTGAGTGTGCTGTTTCCGTCGACTTCCTCAGGATTTATTAGCTGTCTTTTATTTCCCTTGGATCTCTGTACGAAGTGATCTACTCGAAATACGTATGTTAATCAATTTCATTGCCTTTGTGAAGCTTAAGTACAGAGCTAAGACTTTCTCACTTTCTCTTACGCGGATCAGAATCAGAACTGTTCCATCAAAAATGACGAATCACGGTAAACAATGCTCGTTTTAAAAGTCTGGAACTGGCGCGCGCGCGCGCACACACACACACACACACACACACACACACACACACACACACAAGCACACACAAACCGCAAAGTTCAAAGTGGAAGGATACAAAATGTTACAAATATAGTATATGATTAGTTGGTCTGGCAAACAGTTTTGAAAGTAACGAACATGACAGTCGTAATCATAAAACAACAGGGCGGCAGCGACCTTGGACAGTGGCACCAAATAGTGGACTTGGATTTCACACTTTTGCCGCCTCTTTCTGCTCGAAACATAAACAAGAATTATACATCTTTCCTCCTTTGATTAGCTATCTAAATCTTGTAAAATTGATATTCCACTGACAAAATGCTGGATGCTTCAGTATGTTGGTAAATAAATAAATGAAAAGTGTTTTCTATGCACAAAATTCGCGTCCTTCAGCATATCATTAATTGCGAGCCTTATTGTCTTCTACTGTATATTTACTGTTGTGTATATCCACTTTACCACTTTAGAGATATATAAACAATGTTATCTTTACGTATAAAAATTTAGCTTTCATATATTTGTCCTCACAATACTCGAAAAGTAGTCCGTCGATTGACTTGAAATTTTGACACCATGGTTTTTAAAATCCTATTTTAAATATATATAAATAAATATGTAATGGATAAGGGGGAAGTATTGTTACCAAAAATCTCTGGAAGTTCTTGACCGATACAATTCAAATTTTTCGCGATACAGTAATGAAAATTCGGACGGACATAGGCTACACACTTCTAATATATGTATATATGCATATGCACGTAATACATAAAAGGGAAACGTTGTTACCAAATGTCTCGAAAGATTCTTGACTGATCTACCGTTCTACAAATTTTTGCACGTTGCTCTAATAAACGTCTGGACGTAGCAATAACCCCGAAAATTTCTTAACCGATTAACTTCAAATTTTAGACTACATAATCTGAATTTTGAGCAACCGTAAAGGATTGGACAGAGATAGAGGGGAGAAAGAGATTAGGATGCGCTTTCTCTTTTCTTTCTTTTCCATTTGCCCAGCACAGCAGTGCGTGGCCGAATTCAGCTAGTATTCTTATATTACATCTAAAAGGAACGCAAGACGTCACATACTCGTATACACACAAATGCAGAGTGGTGTTAGGCAATGGCTGAAGTCTAGAAAGATACAGTAATCATCTAAACTGAGATTTCTAGTCTTTGTGTGTGTACTCTCAGCAATCTAGAATTGGTGGAGTAGCATTGTATCGTAATCGAATCACACAACAGCATTTAGTATTACCCAAATGTTATGATCAAGAATAACACAGAGATGTCAATTCTTTATTAAAACTTACCTAATCTTCGTGTCGCTATAGCCATTAGGCCATTGGTCGTACTACCGATTTCATCTTCATTTTCAACGTAAGACTTCATTGGACGGCAGTATTGGAGACGCGTGTGTACAACACTTCACTTTCCTTCCAGTTAGTATCGACCCAAAACTTACAAGCGGTTCCTCTGTTGTTCCAACGACCTTGTGTGGAATTAATTTTCGAACTGAATTATATTACTATGTCCGCTGTGTTTTTTCAGATACCTATGATATAAAATTCTCTTCATTCACATTTCCTGAAGGAAATGCTTATCCCGTAAATATATGCGTGACGTTAGAAGATTCATTATTTTCCTTTTTTCTCAAATTTATGAAACTGTTCACTTTTTCAATAGACGTTCTAAGTAATGCTTCCAGAAATCTCCAGTAAAAATCAGGTAATTTATTTAATACTTGAAGATGTCCACTAACAACACCATTGTGTAACTGGTTTCTAACAACTTAAAAAAGGCACAATCTATCACAGTTTCCATAACACTATGGTTAGCTAAAGGATTTCATAAAACACACACGTTTCATTTCTTTAAAGAGTGGTACTCCTGGCCGACAAATTCTAAAATTCACTTAAACATTCATTTTAAAATGCTCATATCCTCAAAAATGATTCAGATTCTGTTTTGGTGACTCATAATATTTTGCAGTTCTGTTTTGGGAACGTTTTATTTCCTACATGTTGTTTTTCGTGTAATAGCGTTAGCCTCGCTCTACTAACTAATGACGAGCTCCCTTTCGCCAAACTTGATTTGTCATCTTAGTTGTCATTCTGTTATTACCCGGATATGGATAACTGCTCTCAATCCTGAACGCTGACTCACAGGAAAGCGAGTCCTATTATTTTACTAAGACACTCCTGGAGTCTGCAGAACATTGCCGTGGATTTTCATGCAATGTGACAAAAATTCGTCAGTACGTGTTGTAGAAGAAACAGAAAAGAACGCCGTTGGTCGCCGATGAATGGAACTCAGCAAGCGTGCACATTCAGCAAGTAAACTATACTGAGACAGCAATAAATATGCTCTACTACTTGTAATCCTACGCGTCCATTTAAAAACCTGTTGTATGCGTAGAGGTCGTTTTCTTTCGTGATACATCTCTCCGTAGTCCATTAGCCTATCATGTCATGTCGCGTTAGATGCTGCATGAAGATTAATTTCTTCGCCGGGATCAGATGTAACCTACGCACTGGAGACACGCATGTGCAGAAAAACTGACTGATGAGTGAGTTTATTAGGCGTATGAAATACTAATATCTGGAAATAATGGGGTTATGACCTTCACGCAATAAATTTGAGAAGTAACTACTTTCATCTCTTTCAAGCAAACTGAATTATCTTGCAGATGTATGACACACACATACACACACGTTCGTGCACGCACCACACACACGCACACGCACACACACACAAGCATACAGCGAGAGAGAAAGAGGGGGGGCGTGGGTGTGGGAGGGAGAGAGAGAGAGAGAGAGAGAGAGAGAGAGAGAGAGAGAGAGACGTGGGGAAATTTGAAATGTGAATTTGCAGAATAACGTATTTGGATACAAAGGTCTCCAGTGGATCGCACAATGAAGTGTACATAATGGTATTAATTGTCTCCTGTTTTTATTTTATAGGATGAACAACCCGACAAAGGTCTTAGTTGTCTTCAGAAGCTTCTGTGTAGAATATATTTAAGCGTTGTTTGAATGATGAGAGCAAATGGTTTCCAGTGCCAGACAGTAGCCTATACCTCTTCAATAGCACCAAGGGCATCGCACAGCTTAACCCAATGAAGACTACACCATCAGGCCCATGCCCTCATTCTGATAATCTATAATAATTTCAGAATTTAATCAGGACAGTAGCGTAAAGTCTGGCTGATTTATTACAAACCCTTTGTTTCAACACCAGTAATATCTGACTTCGAATACAATTCCATATAAATTGGCTCTTGATTTCACAATCTTCAAGATGCTTCTCCAGGCGGGTGTAAAAATGAATGTGCGCAACGGAAAATACTGAACGCGAAAATGAATATTTGGCCCTGTCTGACTACCCCCTGAAGCAGATCTTAGGATCTCTTAATGGTGATATTATTTCCACCTTCTTGCTGTTTAACATATAAATTACATCAACGTAAATGAATAATTAAAGGAACTAGTAACTACAAATGATAAATGCTCTTTCTGCTTATGCATTTATTGTGGATTACAGCCATATTATATATTACGAATGTTTATATATTAATGTCCTACTAACATAAAGAGATACAAATGGATTTCTTAAATAATATTATTGATCAGTTGCCCAAATATACCGCTTTTTATGGCTAGGCGATCTAATTTGAATAACGCGAAATGACCGACATCATCTACGTACCAAACACTAGAAGACAATACTTTCAAACATGATGTACAGTGGTGTGCAACCTCAGTGGAAATACAACTTGCGTGATCACAGCTATTTAGCCTTATAGCCCTAATCAGCCGAAGCAATTAGCAATATCAACGTATTTAATGCGTCCGGTACGTCGGAGTGATGGTTCTTGTACACGTCTTTGACGATGGAAGAACTCTAGCAACAAAATAAAAAATCTCTTTCAGACACACTTCAGACACTAATTGCAGCATTCAAGAAGAAATCTTGGGAAGACTTTGGAAACAGGTTGGAGACTTTGGGTCAAGCTGCTGGAAAACCATTCTGGAGTGTAATTAGCAGTCTTCGAAAGGGAGGTAAGAAGGAAATGACAAGTATTTTGGACAGGCCAGGAAAACTGCTTGTGAATCCTGTGGATTCCTTGGGCAGATGGAGGGAATATTTTGAAGAGCTGCTCAATGTAGGTGAAAATACGATCAGTAATGTTGAAGATTTCGATGTACAATGGGATAGGAATGAGGATGGAAATAGGATCAAATTTGAGGAAGTGGTGAAAATGTTCAATAGATTGCAGTGCAATAAAGCAGCTGGGGTGGATGAAATTAAGTCGGAACTCATCAAATACAGTGGAATGTCAGGTCTTAAATGGCTACACAGGATAATTGAAATGGCCTGGGAGTCGGGACAGGTTCCATCAGACTGGACAAAAGCAGTAATCACACCAATCTTTAAACATGGAAACAGAAAAGATTGTAACAACTACAGAGGTATCTCTTTAATCAGCGTTGTGGGTAAAATCTTCTCAGGTATTGTTGAAAGGAAAGTGCGAGTATTAGTTGAGGACCAATTGGATGAAAATAAGTGTGGGTTTAGGCCTCTTAGAGGTTGTCAGAACCAGATCTTTAGCTTACGGCAAGTAATGGAGAAGTGTTATGAATGGAACAGGGAAATGTCTGTATGCTTTATAGATCTAGAAAAGGCATATGACCGGGTTGCTAGGAGGAAGTTATAGTCTGTTCTACGAGATTATGGAATAGGAGGCAAACTTTTGCAAGCAATTAAAGGTCTTTACATGGATAGTCAGGCAACAGTTAGAGTTGACGGTAAATTGAGTTCATGGTTCAGAGTAGTTTCAGGGGTAAGACAAGGCTGCAACCTGTCTCCACTGCTGTTCATATTATATATGGATCATATGTTGAAAACAATAGACTGGCTGGGTGAGATCAATATATGTGAACACAAAGTAAGCAGTCTCGCATATGAGGATGACTTAGTTGTGATGGCAGATTCGATTGAAAGTTTGCAAAGTAATATTTCAGAGCTAGATCAGAAATGTAGGGAATATGGAATGAAGATTAGCATCTCCAAAACGAAAGTAATGTCAGTGTGAAAGAGATATAAACGGATTGAGTGCCAAATAGGAGGAACAAAGTTAGAACAGGTGGACGGTTTCAAGTACTTAGGATGCATATTCTCACAGGATGGCAACATAATGAAAGAACTGGAAGCGAGGTGTAGCAAAGCTAATGCAGTGAGCGCTCAGCTACGATCTACTCTCTTCTGCAAGAAGGAAGTCAGCACCAAGACTAAGTTATCTGTGCACCGTTCAATCTTTCGACCAACTTTGTTGTATGGGAGCGAAAGCTGGGTGGATTCAGGTTACCTTATCAACAAGGTTGAGGTTACGGATATGAAAGTAGCTAGGATGATTGCAGGTACTAGTAGATGGGAACAATGGCAGGAGGGTGTCCACAATGAGGAAATCAAAGAAAAACTGGGAGTGAACTCTATAGATGTAGCAGTCAGGGCGAAGAGGCTTAGGTGGTGGGGTCATGTTACACGCATGGGAGAAGCAAGGTTACCCAAGAGACTCATGGGTTCAGCAGTAGAGGGTAGGAGGAGTCGGGACAGACCAAGGGGAAGGTACCTGGATTCGGTTAAGAATGATTTTGAAGTACTAGGCTTAACATCAGAAGGGGCACCAATGTTAGCACTGAATAGGGGATCATGAAGGAACTGTATAAGGGGGGCTATGCTCCAGACTGAACGCTGAAAGGCATAATCAGTCTTAAATGATGATGATGATGATGAGACACTAGGATCGCAGAACGCAGTCCTCTGACTGGTATGGTCTAATACTGTCTTCTCCTCTCTGTGTTCCACAGACGAGAAACGTGAACTCCGAGCTACAAGGACGGGATTCAGTTAACGTCTCTACGTGAGTATAGACAGAAGAAGTGCTCTCAATCACTGAACGCTGCATACTCAACGACGACTCCCTACCCGGAGGCGAAGTCCAGAATCAATATAAGTTCGCAACAGTACAGTGCCTGACCGTTCTAACTATAAAATCTCCTGAGAGCAACCCGTCTGTACCAACTTAAGCTGATTCTAAGCGACCGTCTAACACTGGCGCTCAAAACGATGACCCCACTCTCTCCACTGCTGGCTTCCGAGCAAAGCTCGGCCCCCCTCCCTCGTAACTGCAGAAGGCGGGCCATATTCTCGAAACCGCGGAATATTCTCCCTCTGTACAAATTCTTCCGAACCCCGACCAACCATATTTTAGTCTTTTGTCGTCCAGCGCGGAAAGTTTGCGAGGAAATACCTGCCCACATTAATTAGGAATTCATACAATTGTACGCTTCACAGAGTAAAAATCCTCGGAAATAATCGAAACTGCGTGATTTCCGAGGTAACATTTCCTTGTTCCTCTCTGCTGCGCCCAAGATTTTCAGAGTTTCCGGTTATCCTTCCGGCCTAGCTACAATACCGGTCAGCCGCCACTCCATTGTGCTTCAGCGCTCAGGTGCCCCAGCTGCCCAGCCCCTGTGGATAAATTGTTCTCGGTTTACTTGCAGCGTCAAATTCGGAAAAAAGTTCCCGGTTTTCGACGACTGCCTCTATCATCATTGTGAGTGGCCTCTTGAAACTGACGAGGCGCCCAATTATACACCCAGAAGAAAACTCATGATTATTTGGATTATTCTCGACGATCACTGAAATGCCGAATTCTGAGGTGGCGCCCTCTTCGTCCGTAGAGCATGGTTACGCTTACTATCCAGCGTGATGGAAGCAATCACCGTAAGCTTGGAGTTTTATCCGAAGTAACACACGAAGTGCACCGAGTACATTTTATCCAAGGACTCACTCTCGAAAGGCCTCGTAGTTCTGCCACTTGATAAAGGGGAAGTTAATTCGATTACCTTTTTATTTCCGGTATCACTTCCGATTGAACACATACAGGGTTCGTAAAATGAAGAACAAACCGCTTTCAGTCACAAGTTGTGTTTATTTACTGCACTATGCATTTCGAGCCCTGGAGGCTCATCTTCAGGTGCTTTTTAGTGATTTACATCAGGTTGTTTTTTTAGTTGTTTGCCTGTTGATATTAAATTTTTGTGTTACAACGTGGTATATTGTAGATATAAGTTTAACAGAGTTAATAATATGAAACTAGATGAGAATATAATTCTGTTTTAAGAGTGTGTCTGCTGTGTTGATAGATCGTCCTGTCAGCTCTGCGAAACGCCAGTTTGGGCTAGGAACCAACGGCGCGGAAGGTGTGTAATGCGAAGTAACAACTCACGCTAGACACGGAAGCATTACAGCGAATGAACGTGTTTTGCATATAACTACAGGCTGACCGCCTTCAGAACGGCCGAGATTTGTGATAAGCAACGGCGGTCGCTCCTCCCACGGCCCGTACGGGGGGCGTGGCCGGCCCCCGGTTTATGGCCCGTGCAAAAGACCGCACCTCTCCGCCTCTTTTATTGGGTGCTAAGTGCGATACCGCTAATTGAATTTGGGAGCTGCTTCCAGATTCCAAGATAACAAAAGCGGCCGCCCTTACCGGCTGACTGAGTTTCGTGGCAACCTGTTACGCGGACGCTGTTCTCCCAATGGGGAAGGTTCTAGCTGTACTCAAAGCCCGCTGCTTCTCACAACTTGACGTTAACCGTGTACCGCGACAAAGAGACGTATTAAATATTGCCACAAAAATTTCTTGTAATACTTGTTACGGCATAAATTGAAGCGCCGGCGCACCAGTCGGGAACGATAGAGAGGAGATGGCTATGAGAAGACGTCAACCAATCGCAAGCTGACCGGACCTCCCTCCAGGACGACAACGCGACAGCAGTGGCTCCTGTGTGAAGACTTAAGCGCCGCGACCGACTGGCGACGCCTCACTTCAATAGCAGCTTCAAGAATAGGCACTTGTATACCGGTGTCAAATCTGTAAGAATAGGCACTTGTATACCGGTGTCAAATCCATAAGAATAGGCACTTGTATACCGGTGTCAAATCTATAAGAATAGGCACTTGTATACCGGTGTCAAATCTATAAGAATAGGCACTTGTATAGCGGTGTCAAATCAATAAGAATAGGCACTTGTATACCGGTGTCAAATCAATAACAATAGGCACTTGTATAGCGGTGTCAAATCAATAAGAATAGGCAATTGTATAGCGGTGTCAAATCAATAAGAGTAGGCACTTGTATAGCGGTGTCAAATCTATAAGAATAGGCACTTGTATAGCGGTGTCGAATCAATAAGAATAGGCACTTGTATAGCGGTGTCGAATCAATAAGAATAGGCACTTGTATACCGGTGTCAAATCTATAAGAATAGGCACTTGTATAGCGGCGTTAACTCTATTCATTTTGCTTGTACACTCTGCGTGGCACAGACTTGGGATTGTTTATACTGAAGAAGATTCATTATTTCGTATGTCGCCCTTTTCTTGTGACACACCTGTGTAATTGCAAAAGTTAAATATTGTAAATTTCATTTTCTAATAAAGCTCATTAATATGATTTGTTTGGTTAGATTTTCTAGCGAACCGAGTGCGATGGATTCCTAGACACCCCGTATTTGAGACAAGGCTGAACGTAATATTTGACGACTAGCATGGAGACATAATAATACTATTCTACAGACTATAGCGAACAGAGTTAAAGCAATACCGCCGTGCCCGAAAGTAGAAAAACTGTTGCAGCTACGCTTTCTCTTTGAGAAACGCCGAGATGGCAAACGGAGCAAGACAGTGGACTCGTATTCGGACGAAGCGTGATTCAAATACTCGTCCTATCACTCTGCTTTAGGCGTTTTGCATTTATCCTAAAACATTTCAGGCCATTGCACTTTGCTTCCGACTTCCTTTTTCCAATGAACTTAGAGTAGCCGCGGTAATTAGATGCAGGCCGGGGTGGCCGAGCGGTTCTAGGTGCTACAGTCTGGAACCGCGCGACCGCTATGGTCGCAGGTTCGAATCCTGCCACGGACATGGATGTGTGTGATGTCCTTCGATTAGTTAGGTTTAAGTAGTTCTAAGTTCTAGGGGACTGATGACCTCAGATGTTAAGTCCCATAGTGCTCAGAGCCATTTGAACCATTTTTGTGATTAAATATTGTAGATTCACAATTTAATTGCTTCACTCGAAGACTTAGTCCAGTTTCCGGAAGGTACAGACTGGAAATTTTCGTGTAGTTCCTTTAGAGTTCACTGTACCCTTTAAAGCTAAAATTAAATAAAATAAATTTCATTACCAAACTTCCACATTAAAAAACGCAGACACATGCAATTTATCACAATGCTGCGGACATACGACGTATTGAAAAAGAGCAGCAACCATTGGTTGGCAGACGTCAGTGGCGCAGGATGTATCTCATAGACTTGTTACGTATAATAGTCGCCACTGAATTGAATAAAGGAGACGGAAGCACTTGATGAGACGATCGTGTCAAGGAGTTACGAGTAATAAAGCTTAGACGATACAGCAAAAGCACATTCGATAGCATTCTGAACAGCTGGAAGAGTTTACAGGTAGCCACGTAGTCGTATTACTAGTAATTTCAGCAGGCTAGTAAGAATGCCATCTGTTTCAGCTATTTACGTGGGACGGCGCTGGGACTAGTGAGAACTCTCGACAGCTAAAACCACGAATTTTTTCTGTGTTGCGTATGCTTGATCGTGTCCCTGTGTCATATGTCTTAATATAATGGTTGCACCCATACAAGGTTTACGACTGTCGTACTTGTCTACTTCTTCAGCTTCTAGGTGTGCATATCGCTTAGAACTTCACATCACAGATGAAATCGTCTCATCATAATCACAACATAAAATCTTACTTTTTTGCTATCCTAGTCATACACGTTCATAAAACAAAATTACTCTTAAGCTTCTCCATTACTACCGACGGTCTTGGCACAATGGTAACGTTGGTTCCCGTAGTATCACCCAATTTAAGCACTGACGGGCTTGTCTAGTCTTGGATAGATGGCCGCGCGGTCAGCCGAGTTCTGTTGGAAAGTGGGCTGCACTCAGCCCTTGTGAGCCCAAGTGAGGAGCTACTTGGTTGAAGAGTAGTGGCTCCGGTCTGGTAAACTGACAACGGCCGGGAGTGCGGTGTGCTTGACCACATGCCTCTCCATATCCTCATCCAGTGACGCCTATGGGCTGACGATGACACGGCGGTCGGTCGGCACCGTTGGGCCTTCCGAGGTCTTTCCCCCATTAATGCTGTCCACGTTTGGTAAAAACTACGCTGCGGTCATTTAAACAGCCTGTCGTCTGAAGAAAGAATCTGAAGCATTTCCTTCATAACTCCACCCCACTTGCAACCCTGCAAAAAATAGTGTGATCAATCTTATTTGTTAGACAACGATGCAAACGTTCACTTTCTCCTCCTATTACTCTTCTTTTCCGTTTCGGTTATCGGCCACTCGCGTCATCTTGTTTTCCCCTCCGTTAATTAGACGCGTACTACCGCATCCCTTACAGAGTGAGTTTCTGTGCAAGTGAACAAAAGAAACAGCATTCATTCTTGCTATGAGGAAGATTATTTTAGCAAATTCGGAATACGGAGGCTTACATTTTGAACAGGGAAATTTGAGTGGTGATATCTGTTTTGTATTTCAGTTACTCCTTCCCTCACAAGACAGCGTTTCACTTACGAATTACATTTCCCTTTCAAAAACATTTCCAGAAATTATCGTCTTCCATTCCGTTGTACCGTGAAATGCTCATCACTGCAGGAGGAAGAGCACCGAAATGTTTGAAGAATCGTTGAAGTAACTTTCTTCCAGTCTTTCTCCAGTGGGCTCATTCTTGGCTGAATGACGCAAGCAAGCACTTGCGATGGTACCAACACAATCTTTTGTAGATTCCAGCAGTCGCCCAGGAATGCTTTCAGTACAACGATGGGCAATAAAGCAATAAAATGTTAATGGCTCCTGTGAGATATAACCTCCGAGAATGGAGAAGCAGTGCTGCTACTGGTGGATGGGACGCAATTATCTGCTTGTTAAGTGTCACCCCGTTCAGTAAGACTACAGATAGTTCAAATTCATCATGACTCTAGTACTCTTGTCCATGCATTGCGACTCGACTAAAATAAATCTCCCATAATGGTCTTACAGACTTTTATATACACCCATGTACATTCTGCACAATAAATGTCGATGACGAGACACTGAAATGTAGTAACACCATAAAGTCAGGTACTGGATGCACTAAAAGTAAATGTACGGTTAAAAAAGATAAATGGCGTACTCACCGAAGAGCTGAAAACACTTCGGTAAGCCGGCCGCGGTGGCCGAGCTGTTCTAGGCGATTCAGTCTGGAACCGCGCGGCCACTACGGTCGCAGGTTCGAATCCTGCCTCGGGCATGGATGTGTGTGATGTCCTTAGGTTGGTTAGGTTTAAGTAGTTTTATGTCCAGGGGACTGATGACCTCAGATGTTAAGTTCCATAGTTCTTACAACCATTTTGAACACTTCGGTAAAAATGGAGAGTAAGAATAGAAATGTCAGCCGAAAAAACAGCAAATATCTGATGGATCAGATAGAGATGGTAGGATGATGCTGATTGTATGGTGATATCCGTCCAGCATGAGAAGGTGAGGTAACAGGCATTTGTGTAGAAGTGAGTAGGAATTCTTTTGAGACCTAAAGGTTTTACAGGAAAAAAGTGCACTTTAGTAGCTGAGGGTACAAAACTTCACTGGTTCGCGATCAGATATACTAATTCACAATGGTAGAAAAATTTCGCTGTGTCTAAAAAAGGGCATAAAGGACTATTACAAGAACTTAAAGCTTGGAACTATTCGAGTGGAGCCCAGAATCATCTCAAATAAAAGACCATGAAGTGAAATGGCAGTTTTATGCCCACGAATCCTCTCCCCAATTACGCAAACACTGATATGCTTCATTTTACTAGTTTATTACTAAATCATTGAATTTGAAACATAAAATAATGAGCTAGTAAGTACTGATCCTATTTCTCTACAGCAATTTATTTGAAACTGATATAGGGAGATTATTAGAATATCATGCCACTATTAAATTAATTATCAACAGCGTTATCTGTTCACTTGCCGGCCTTGACCATTTTTATATGCTGGTTCTCTGTCCACAATAGTTCATACTAAAACAGCTTAATAAGATTTTATAGGGTAGTTTACTTACGTAAAAGTCAGTCTTTGTTTTGCACTGTCGATAATTAACACAAAGATATTGTTTCTGTATTCTTATCCTTATCTCGAGGTGATTCGTGCAAATGACGCCACCACACCTCACCTAGACCGTGAGAGTAATCGTCATTCATAGGGTGTGTAAGATGTCATAAATTTCTAGTCTAGTTACTGACGATAGTTACTTAAAGGGAACTATGACTTCAGAATACATTAAATTATTTATTATTTCTCATTAGTACCTCAATTGCAGTAAAGGTATCTACATCTCAGAGGGAAATCTGCATATTAATTACTATGTTCAAAATACCTAGGAAATGTATATGGTATATTGGTGGTTGGGTCCCAAGGAAAACTATCAAATGTTCAAATGTGTGTGAAATCTTATGGGACTTAACTGCTAAGGTCATCAGTCTCTAAGCTTACACACTACTTAACCTAAATTATCCTAAGGACAAACAAACACGCCGATGCCCAAGGGAGGACTCGAACCTCCGCCGGGACCAGCCGCACAGTCCATGACTGCAGCGCCTGAGACCGCTCGGCTAATCCCGCGCTGCGAAAACTATCAAGAGTTAGTCCAAAAACTACGTGACTTCCCGGGACAAAGGAATTCCTTTGACCATATTATACTCCAGAAATGTTATTTCAGTATGCACAAGGTGAAATTGCATCTGCTCGGCAATGAATGGGCAATCAAGAATCTTTCGTCCACTCATGAGTTAGAGAGAAGCGACCGGTTGAATCAACGGAATGAAGCTAAGTGAAATCCCCGCTTCCGTGAGTTCCGTGAAGCTTGACAAACTCGGCCCGGGCCTCGTGTCCTATTTAGTGGTGCCGGTACTCCCAAATTTAACGCCCGCCACCGTGGAGTGGAGGCAGCGCCAACGCCCGTCGGACTCGGCTGTGAGGGGCCGAATTTCGCGACACTCGGGATCGGCCGCCAGCACTGAAGGATCTCCTGTTTCACCTGGAGCTTCGCATCCGAATGCCCTTTGTACTTCCCATCTCAGTTTCAAGTAGCATCTGGTAAGAAATACGCGGAAGTTGCTGTGCCCTTCCCCATGGCGTTTAGGCAGTGGCCAATCAGGTTCAACCACCCATAAGTGGAAAAGCCTGTTGTTTACCGAAGTGCGTCGTACCATTCGGTTACAACAATAACTATTTTGTGAAAAGAATGCCATCACCAGCGACATCTCATATTCTGAGGAATGCCTCGAGAAGAATAGTTTCGCCCAGAAAACAAGAGCTTCGTTTCCTAGTCAGCTGATTAACGCGTGACCAAGCAAGCACTTCGCGCCGCCTATATTACGAAAACAGCTCCTTAATTTGTCACTGGCTTGACTACGGGCGGAGGAGACCTGTCTACGCAGCAGCTAGCTAGCTCCATCTTCTCCACTGACGATCGTGGCAATCAGTCGCGATCAATGAATAACAAACAAAACTGCGAAACGTTCCGCCTATGACTCCGAAGCTTTGTAGCATCATTGGATGATGTTTCTAGACACGAGTTCCTATCCACGATTGGTTCTTCACTTCGAGACACCCTCCACAACCCCTCAAAGTTTGTCGGAGCATTTCTGCGACACCCTGTAGAAGGGCTATACAAGGGAAAGGCATCTGAAGCTCATGTTATAGAAACGGAAAAGTAAGTTGACTAAGCTAAGTTGGAAGATACGATACTGCTGCACAGAGTACTGGAAGACCTAAGTCGAATACTGGACCCTCGAGCAGACTACATTTTCGAACCAGCACCAATAAAACTATTCCAGTTGGTGTGCAAGATATGAGACAGGCGAATAATCTTCACACTTCGATAGGAATGTAGAAGTCCTATTCCAAAGAAGACAGACGCGACATTACCGAATCATCAGTTTAATAAGTCGTGGTTGTAAAGTAATAGTATAAATTATTTACACAAGTATGGAAAAACTGACAGAAGGCCACATCAGGGAACATCAGTTAGGGTTTCTGAAAAATGTAGGAACAAGCGAGCTAATACTGACTTTGCGACCTATTTTAGTTTGTCTAAAAAAAGGCAAACCTACGTTTGCATATTCAAGATTTTGACAGTGCTGCTGGAATACTGTATTTGAAATACTGAAGATACCAGGGACAAAATAAGGCAAAGGTTAAGCCTTTTCTAAATGTTATTCAGTCTGTACATTGAGCAAGCAGCGTGTGAAACGGATTTAAAGTTCAACGAGAAGAAATAAAAATATTGCAGTTTGCCTATGACATTGTCATTCTCTCAGAGACGGTAAATGACTTGAAAGACTAGTGAACGAGGTGGAGAGGGTCTTGGAAAGAGGTTATAATTTGAATATCAACAGAAGTAAAACAAGAGTAACGGAATGTAATCGTATTAAATCAGGTGATGCTGATAGCATTAAGAAATCACACACTAAAAGTAGTCGATGAATTTTGCTATTTGGCCTTCAAAATAACTGACTATGGCCGAAGTAGATAAAATGCAGATTGACAATAACAAGAGATTTATAAAATCGAGCATAAATGTGTTAGGAAGTACATTTGTAATGCGCGTAACCTTGACCGAAAATGAATCTTGGACGATAATCAGTTCGTGCAAGAAGAGAAGAGCTTTTGAAATGTGGTACTGCAGAAGAGACAAAACGAGAAACAGTGTCTCGCCGTAGTGTCGGAGTGTATACCTGAACTATTGTTGTCACTCTTGGTTTGGTGCCGATTCTGATGAAAACAAGTCTATCACTGAACTGTAAACTGTACCTCAGTTTCTGCCCTACATTCCTGTTCATAACGAATCCTACTCGCATTGTACCATTTTCTGCTGCGTTTGATATTACTCTATAGTCCTCTGACCAGAAATCCTGGTCTCCTTTCCACTTCACTTCACTGACCCCCACCATATCTATATTAAGCCGTAGCATTCCCCTTTTCATATTTTAAAGTTCCCTCAAACTTTCAAATTTTTTACATTCCACGCCCCTACTTGTAAAACAATTATCCTTTCGATGATTATTCAGTCTTCTTCTAATGGTCACCTCCCCCTTGGTAGTCCCCTTCCGGAGATCCGAACGCGTGGCTAGTCCTGAATCTTTGGCAATGGAGAGATCGTCATGGGACTTTCTCAAATGCAGGCCACACGTTCTGTGGATACAAATTATGTGTCTTTAATGCAGTGGTTTCCATTTCCTTCTACATCCTCATGACGTCGATTATTGCTGATTCTTCCAGCTTTAGAGTCAGTTTCCTACCCCATGGGCAGCAGAATGCCTTGAACGTCTGTCCGCTCCTCCGCCCTCTTTGACAAGGTCGTTGCCTGAATGAGGGTGACGTCTTATCCCGGAAGTTTTCGGCCGCCATTGCTGGTGATTTTTGTTTAGAATTTAAGTAGTAGCGAGGTTCGAATCTGGGACCGAGGGCGTTTTGATTACTAATCAAAGATGCTACCCTAGACCTCGGCTGCGTAAAAAAGATAAAATGAAACCAGTCAGTCAGTTAACTGAAAGACTCTGATAGTTTACTAGAGATCAACTTGAATTATCCCTGATAAACGGTAAGGTTTAGAGATGTGCTTTGCCCTACCACGCAAAGGTTGAAATCGAATGTACATTTCTAATTTGAGCATAATTCACTTACGGTGAGCTTTTGAACTAACGGTCGTAAGCGCCAAGGGTTGGACGTGTGGTACGCCGTACCAAGTGCAGCAAGCTCTCGGCAGGTGGATGTGATCCCTTTGCGCGCACGGCAAGTATTAATGGCAATGTGTCATGCAGCCTCACGCGAGAAGGCAGATTAACATGTCTGGGGACGGGACGGAAAAGGAGGTAAAGGAGGGGACGAGCCGTTAACAAGGCCGGCCTTGCAGGCCGAGCAGTCACGCGATCTTCTCTCTCCGCTCGCTTCTCAGCGCTCCTATCCTTTCTCGAAGAGCTGCACCTTGTAGGCGAGAAAACTGAGAATCTGTTAGACGACGAACAGTTACGCTGTAGGAAAAGTAAAGGCACCAGAGAGGCAGTTCTGACGTTGCCATTGATAACGGAACCAAGATTTGTCGTCGAAGAAAAAGCGTTCGACAATGTAGATGGGCGCAGGCTGTTCGAAATTCTGAGAAAAATAGGGGTCAGCTACAGGGAACGACAGGCGATGGACGAGGGCGCGCTGGAAAGTAGACCCTCGGATTTTTTGTAATTCTGTTCTCAAAATCGATTGCGGTATACAACGTCATGCACATTACACAAGCTGATGGTGGTTAGTGTTTAACGTCCCGTCGACAACGAGGTCATTAGAGACGGAGCGCAAGCTCGGGTGAGGGAAGGATGGGGAAGGAAATCGGCCGTGCCCTTTCAAAGGAACCATCCCGGCATTTGCCTGAAGCGATTTAGGGAAATCTCGGAAAACCTAAATCAAGATGGCCGGAGACGGGATTGAACCGTCGTCCTCCCGAATGCGAGTCCAGTGTGCTAACCACTGCGCCACCTCGCTCGGTCTCAAGCTGATGGAACGGCGATGTATCAGCAGCACAGTTGTAGGCTTGGTTATCAACACACTGGAAGAAAATTGTTCAGCTCCAGATGACTATTACTCAACAAAATTATATATTACCACAGATATGTGGATGGCACTTTCGTACTGATTGAAGGAAACGATGAAAACATAAAAACAATTCATCAAGAATGGAAAACCTTCCATCGAAAAATAGAATTTACAGCGGAAGCAGAAACAAACAAATCCACAATCTTTCTCAACTTTAAAATTAGCAACAATAATAACCAGCACATGTCTGAAATCTACAAACAACCAACTACTACAGACTGCATAATCAGTGGAAGTTGTTGTGATGTAAAATCGCAAAAATATCCCTATGTCAATTCAATAATCAACAGAATAACCAAAGTACCACTTGAAAAACAAGCAGTATAATTTGAGTTTACAATACTCAAATATAAAGTTCAATAAAATAATTTAAACTAGAATATAGTTCACAAACTATGCGAAAAACACACGAAACTTAAATTTCGTAAACTACGAGAAAAACACACGAAACTTAAAAACGAAACCACGCTCAAGGACGTAAAATTAACGAAAGAAAACAAAACTAAACAACATACGTACCGACAATATGCTTTGGGCAAATATCGACTAAAATAAACAAGATATTACACAAAACAACCATAAAACTAGCATTCCGAACTAACAACAATCTAAAAACGGAAATATTATCAGGATAACCCAAAATCCCTGATTTTTGCAACCCAGGCATATACAAAATTAGCATTAGTCGAAGAACACACAACAAATTGCAAGAGCAATCAATCAAGCTTTTAAGTGCACCTCGAAAACCTAAATCCCAAAGTACAACATATCGAAAACCCATTGCAAGTGCTACTCAAAATAGGACTTGCTACGAACCTCCTCCGGGAATTAGAGATACTCGTGTATACACACAAAAAAAATTGTTGTTGTTTTCAGTCCAGAAACTGGTTTGATGCAGCCCTCCTTGCTACTCCAGCCTGCGCAAGCTTCTTCATCTGCAAGTACCTACTACATCCTACATCCTTCTGAATCTGCTTAGTGTATTCATCTCATGGTTTCCCTCTACGATTTTTACCCTCGGCGCTGCCCTCCAATACTGAGTTGGTGATCCCTTGATGCCTCAGAACATGTACTACCAACCGATCCCTTCTTCTAGTCAAGTAGTGCCACAAATGCCTCTTCTACCCAGTTCTTGTCAGTACCTCATTAGTTACTTGATCTACCCATATAATCTTCAGCATTCTTCTGTAGCACCACATTTCAAAAGCATCTATTCCCTTCTTGTCTAAACTAGTTATCGTCCATGTTTCACTTCCATACATGGCTATACTCCATAAAAATACTTTCAGAAAAGACTTTCCGTCACTTACATCTGTACTCGATGTTAACAAATTTCTCTTCTTGAGGAATTCTTTCCTTGCCATTGCCAGTCTACATTCTATGTCCTCTCTACTTCGACCATAATCTGTTATTTTGCCCCTCAAATAGTAAAGCTCATCTACTACTTTCGGTGTCTCATTTCATTATCTAATTCCCTCAGCATCACCTGATTTAATTCGTCTACTTTCCATTATCCTTGTTTCTTTTTGTTGATTTTAATTTTGTATCCTCCTTTCAAGACACTGTCCATTCCGTTCAACTGCTCTTCCAGGTCCTTTGCTATCTCTGACAGAATTACAATGTCATCGGCAAACCGCAAAGTTTTTATTTCTTCTCCGTGGATTTTAATTCCTACTAAAAATTTTTCTTTTGTTTTCTTTACTGCTCGCTTAGTGTAGAGATTGAATAACATCGGGGATAGGCTACAACGCTGTCTCACTCCCTTCCCAACCACTGTTTCCTTTTCATGCCACTCGATTAACTGCCATCTGGTTTAGGTACAAGTTGTAAATTGTCTTTTGCTCCCTGTATTTTACTCCTGTCATCTTCAGAATTTGGAAGAGAGTATTCCAGTCAACATTTTCAAAAGCCTTCTCTAAGTCTACAAATGCTAGAAACCTAGGTTTGCCTTTCCTTCTAAGTTAAGTCGTAGGGTCAGTATTGCCTCACGTGTTCCAGCATTTCTACGGAATCCAAATTGCTCCTCCCCGAGGTCGGCTTCTACCAGTCTTTTCATTCGTCTGTAAAGAATTCGTGTTAGTATTTTGCAGCCGTGACTTTTAAACTGATAGAAGTTATCCTAACGATATTCTTAAACGTATAAATGGATCTGAAACGCAAAAACTACCTAGAAAATTTTCTTGACTTTTGGACAACGAGAACGGATAAAAAACACAGACATCGAAAACAAAAGTAACCATAGATACAAATCATAACAGAATTATAAAATCAATGAAACGCAACTAACATGACTGACTAGCAGAGTATACAAAGTAAACGTAAAGCATCAACGAGAGTATACTGTCATTCTAGCTGTGAAAAGTATTTCACGAAAAAAAGTTATATACAACTCACGTGACTTATAACAATCTAGCAACGTATAGATAGTCGACAGTTTACTCACTGATGCAGAATGGGAGTCTTTTCCATCGAGAGGTGAGTAGATATGTAAAGTGGCCTTTATACACAACATTTATAAACGCAAGAAGAATCACCCACTGTAACATCTAGAGGTTTACTTAAGCATGACGTTATAGCTGAAACAAGCTTGTAATAAAGAAGAAACAATAGGTAAGAAACAGTCTGCAGCTTGTCTGGAATTATTCATTGTAAAATGCAATGTTATGACGAGTTCTATGCTGCAGGCCCGCCCCAAAAGAAAATTCTACAATTACGGATGACAAACTGGTGTCTCGTTGGGAGAATGTGTTGGTTGCCATGGTAACTGTGGGAAATAATTATGTGAACATGAAGAATAACGTTTTTTTTTTTTTTTTTGAGTCGTCAGTCATCTGACTCGTTTGGTGCGGCCCGCCACGAATTCCTCTCCTGTGCCAATCTTTTCATCTCGGAGTAGCACTTGCAACTTACGTCCTCAATTACTTTCTGATTTGCTGGATGAATTCCAATCTCTGTTCTCCTCTGTAGTTTTTGCCCTCTGCAGCTCCCTCTAGTACTATGGAGCTTATTCCCTGATGTCTTAACAGATTTCCCATCATCGTGTCCCTTCTTCTTGTCTATGCTTTCCATATATTCCGTTCCTCGACCAATTCTCTGGAGAACCTCCTTATTCCTTACCGTATCAGTCCATCTAATTTTCAACATTATTCTCTAGCACCATATCTCAGCCTCTCAGCTTCTCTTCTTTTCCGTTTTTCCCACAGTCCATGTTTCACTACTGTACAATGCTGTGCTCCAAATGTAAATTCTCTTCCTCAAATTAAGGCCTATATTTTATGCTAGTGGACTTCTCTTGACCAGGCATGCACTTTCTGTCAGAGGTAATCTGTTTTTGATGTCCTCCATGCTCCGTCTGCAATGGATATTTTGCTGCATAGGTAGTGAAACGTCCCCTTTGGAAAATTGTATGTTACTGTGGTGGTAGATCTTCACGTTATTTGATTTTCAAACAGATGAGCAAAACTGAACATACTCAGACATCTCTCTCTTTACTTGTTCTGATCAAAACTAAACTGACATACATATTTTTTATGTTATTTTATTTTATTTTTATTTTTTTAGCGCAACGCAATCTGACTTTCAATAATCCATACAAAAGAATGGCCCTGACTAACAATAACATATACCTTTCATGAATCACTTACCTCACAAAAATCTTCGTTACTCGAACTACTGCAATACAGCGAGCGCCAATACTGCCAGCTAAATAAAAGATTCTAAGTACTGAAGGCACTAACTACTGATAGGCATAGTTAGCAAATGAAAGATTTTGATAGAGAACAAACAATGTATTTACCTTAATAATGTTCAAAAGATGACATCCAGTCTTACAAATTTCCTTTTTCTGACGGTCACACGTCCATATCGTTCTTTCTCAAAACTCTGCCATCTCTCCCCCCACATCCACCACTGCTGGCGGCTCACCTCCAACTGCGAAACGCTACGCGCTGTTCACATCCAACTGCCCAACATTACAATAGCAAATATTCGAACAGTGCGAACCACCCACAGATTGCACACAGCACAGTCAGTGATTTTCATACAGAGCGCTACTTGGCGTTACCAGCATAAAAACCTATACAGCCTACTTACAGTAGCAGAATTCGTTAACTTCTACATCGTGGCAATCAATCCTGATGTTGAGTTTCCCGCTGTTCCCATTTCTGCCACTTCTCATTACTTTCTTTACTTTCTTCGCTTTACTCACTATCCGTATTCTGTACTCATTAGAACTGTTGATTCCATTCAGCGGATCCTGTAATTCTTCTTCACTTTCACTGAGGATAACAATGTCATAAGCGAGTCTTATCACTGATATAGTTTCACCTTGAATTTTAATCCCAGAATGTTAATAAAGTTTGTTTTATTTAAAAAAATTTAAGAGATTTGACAGAAGAAAGCCGGAAGCATTATTTTTCAGCACGCCCTCGTACAACGTACACGAGAACCAAGAGGGACTAAAACGAATGGATTGAAAATCGAGAACGAAGTACTCGGATTCAAATGGGTATTAGACAGGGACGCCGTCTTTCGCCCTTAGTGTTCGAAGGAGCGATGATGGAAACACAGGAAAGGTCACGAGTGGAATTAAAATTTAGTAATACGATTCGCTGATTGAAATGGCGTGGGAGTCGGGACAGGTTCCATCAGGCTGGACGAAAGCAGTAATTACACCAATCTTTAAACATGGAAACAGAAAAGATTGTAACAACTACAGAGGTATCTCTTTAATCAGCGTTGTGGGTAAAATCTTCTCAGGTATTGTTGAAAGGAAAGTGCGAGTATTAGTTGAGGACCAATTGGATGAAAATCAGTGTGGGTTTAGGTCTCTTAGAGGTTGTCAGGACCAGATCTTTATCTTACGGCAAATAATGGAGAAGTGTTACGAGTGGAACAGGGGATGAGTATCTATGCTTTATAGATCTAGAAAAGGCATATGACCAGGTTCCTAGGAGGAAGTTATTGTCTGTTCTACGAGATTGTGGAATAGGAGGCAATTTTTTTTGCAAGCAATTAAAGGTCTTTACATAGATAGTCAGGCAGCAGTTAGTGTTGACGGTAAATTGAGTTCATGGTTCAGAGTAGTTTCAGGGGTAAGACAAGGCTGCAACCTGTCTCCACTGTTGTTCATATTATTTATGGGTCATATGTTGAAAACAATAGACTGGCTAGGTGAAATTAAGATATGTGAACACAACATAAGCAGTCCTGCATATGCGGATGACTTAGTTGTGATGGCAGATTCGATTGAAAGTTCGCAAAGTAATATTTCAGAGCTAGATCAGAAATGTAAAGACTATGGTACGAAGATTAGCATCTCCAAGACGAAAGTAATGTCAGTAGGAAAGAGATGTAAACGGATTGAGTGCCAAATAGGAGGAACAAAGTTAGAACAGGTGGACGGTTTCAAGTACTTTGGATACATATTCTCACAGGATGGCAACATAGAGAAAGAACTGGAAGTGAGGTGTAGCAAAGCTAATGCAGTGAGCGCTCAGCTACGATCTACTCTCTTCTGCAACAAGGAAGTCAGTACCAAGATTAAGTTATCTGTGCACCGTTCAATCTTTCGACCAACATTGTTGTATGGGAGCGAAAGCTGAGTGGATTCAGGTTACCTTATCAATAAGGTTGATGTTACGGATATGAAAGTAGCTAGGATGATTGCAGGTACTAGTAGATGGGAACAATGGCAGGAGGGTGTCCACAATGAGGCAATGAAAGAAAAACTGGGAACGAACTCTATAGATGTAGCAGCCAGGGCGAACAGGCTTAGATGGTGGGGTCATATTACACGCTTGGGCGAAGCAAGGTTACGCAAGAGACTCATGCGCTCAGCAGTAGAGGGTAGGAGGAGTCGGGGTAGACAAAGCAGAAGTTACCTGGATTCGGTTAAGAATGATTTTGAAGTAATAGGCTTAACATCAGAAGAGGCACAAATGTTAGCACTGAATAGGGGATCATGGAGGAATTTTATAAGGGGGACTATCTACATCTACATCTACATGATTACTCTACAATTCACATTTAAGTGCTTGGCAGAGGGTTCATCGAACCACAATCATACTATCTCTCTACCATTCCACTCCCGAACAGCGCGCGGGAAAAACGAACACCTAAACCTTTCTGTTCGAGCTCTGATTTCTCTTATTTTATTTTGATGATCATTCCTACCTATGTAGGTTGGGATCAACAAAATATTTTCGCATTAGGAAGAGAAAGTTGGTGACTGAAATTTCGTAAATACACTCCTGGAAATGGAAAAAAGAACACATTGACACCGGTGTGTCAGACCCACCATACTTGCTCCGGACACTGCGAGAGGGCTGTACAAGCAATGATCACACGCACGGCACAGCGGACACACCAGGAACCACGGTGTTGGCCGTCGAATGGCGCTAGCTGCGCAGCATTTGTGCACCGCCGCCGTCAGTGTCAGCCAGTTTGCCGCGGCATACGGAGTTCCATCGCAGTCTTTAACACTGGTAGCATGCCGCGACAGCGTGGACGTGAACCGTATGTGCAGTTGACGGACTTTGAGTGAGGGCGTATAGTGGGCATGCGGGAGGCCGGGTGGACGTACCACCGAATTGCTCAACACGTGGGGCGTGAGGTCTCCACAATACATCGATGTTGTCGCCAGTGGTCGGCGGAAGGTGCACGTGCCCGTCGACCTGGGACCGGACCGCAGCGACGCACGGATGCACGCCAAGACCGTAGGATCCTACGCAGTGCCGTAGGGGACCGCACCGCCACTTCCCAGCAAATTAGGGACACTGTTGCTCCTGGGGTATCGGCGAGGACCATTCGCAACCGTCTCCATGAAGCTGGGCTATGGTCCCGCACACCGTTAGGCCGTCTTCTGCTCACGCCCCAACATCGTGCAGCCCGCCTCCAGTGGTGTCGCGACAGGCGTGAATGGAGGGACGAATGGAGACGTGTCGTCTTCAGCGATGAGAGTCGCTTCTGCCTTGGTGCCAATGATGGTCGTATGCGTGTTTGGCGCCGTGCAGGTGAGCGCCACAATCAGGACTGCATACGACCGAGATACACACGGCCAACACCCGGCATCATGGTGTGGGGAGCGATCGCCTACACTGGCCGTACACCACTGGTGATCGTCGAGGGGACACTGAATAGTGCACGGTACATCCAAACCGTCATCGAACCCATCGTTCTACCATTCCTAGACCGGCAAGGGAACTTGCTGTTCCAACAGGACAATGCACATCCGCATGTATCCCGTGCCACTCAACGTGCTCTAGAAGGTGCAAGTCAACTACCCTGACCAGCAAGATCTCCGGATCTGTCCCCCATTGAGCATGTTTGGGACTGGATGAAGCGTCGTCTCACGCGGTCTGCACGTCCAGCACGAACGCTGGTCCAACTGAGGCGCCAGGTGGAAATGGCATGGCAAGCCGTTCCACAGGACTACATCCAGCATCTCTACGATCGTCTCCATGGGAGAATAGCAGCCTGCATTGCTGCGAAAGGTGGATATACACTGTACTAGTGCCGACATTGTGCATGCTCTGTTGCCTGTGTCTATGTGCCTGTGGTTCTGTCAGTGTGATCATGTGATGTATCTGACCCCAGGAATGTGTCAATAAAGTTTCCCCTTCCTGGGACAATGAATTCACGGTGTTCTTATTTCAATTTCCAGGAGTGTAGATCTCGCTGCGACGAAAAACGTCTTTGATTTAATGACTTCCATCCCAATTCGCGTATCATATCTGCCACACTCTCTCCCCTATTACGTGATAATACAAAACGAGCTGCCCTTTTTTGCACCCTTTCAATGTCCTCCGTCAATCCCACCTGGGAAGGGTCCCACACCGCGCATCAATATTCTAACAGAGGACGAACGAGTGTAGTGTAAGCTGTCTCTTTAGTGGACTTGTTGCATCTTCTAAGCGTCCTGCCAATGAAACGCAACCTTTGGCTCGCCTTCCTCACAATATTATCTGTGTGGTCTTTCCAACTGAAGTTGTTCGTAATTTTAACACCCAGGTACTTAGTTGAATTGACAGCCTTGAGAGTTTTACTATTTATCGAGTAATCGAATTCCAACGGATTTCTTTTGGAACTCATGTGGATCACCTCACACATTTCGTTATTTAGCGTCAACTGCCACCTGCCACACCATACAGCAATCTTTTCTAAATCGCTTTGCAACTGATACTGGTCTTCGAATAGCCTTAAATTACAGCATCATCTGCGAACAACCTAAGAGAACCGCTCAGATTGTCACCCAGATCATTTATATAGATCAGGAACAGCAGAGGTCCCAGGACGCTACCCTGTGGAACACCCGATATCACTTCAGTTTTACTCGATGATTTGCCGTCTATTACTACGAACTGCGACCTTCCTGACAGGAAATCACGAATCCAGTCGCACAACTGAGACGATACCCCATAGGCCCGCAGCTTGATTAGAAGTCACTTGTGAGGAACGGTGTCAAAAGCTTTCCGGAAATCTAGAAATACGGAATCAACCTGAGATCCCCTGTTGATAGCGGCCATTACTTCGTGCGAATGAAGAGCTAGCTGCGTTGCACAAGAACGATGTTTTCTGAAACCATGCTGACTACGTATCAATAGATCGTTCCCTTCGAGGTGATTCATAACGTTTGAATATAGTATATGCTCCAAAACCCTACTGCAAACCGACGTCAATGATATAGGTCTGTAGTTCGATGGATTACTCCTACTACCCTTCTTAAACACTGGTGCGACCTGCGCAATTTTCCAATCTGTAGGTACAGGTGCTCCAGACTGAACGCTGAAAGCCATAATCAGTCTTAAATGATGATGATGATTCGCTGATGAACATCGCTATCCTCGGTGAAAGCGAAGAACGGTTTCTTTGAAGAGAATACGGCTGATATTATTCCCTATCCTTGTACAATCCAAGGTTGCACTCCATCATCGACGAGACGTTAATCCCTGATCTTCGTCTTCCTTGTCAACAGGACATTTAACCGTAATCTTTTCGTTATCCACGTAGAATTTTAATCAAGATGTGAACGAGAATTTTTCCTACCCTCCTGCGGTTCTTAACACAACATAAGACTGAAGAGCTGCTGCCGAGCTGTCCGCTGTTTCTGTAGCTGCCGTAGTTTCTCCGCGTCTCGTCGTGAGGCGAGTTTTTGCTGGCGGCAGAGGAGGTGGGCTATTTTGGAGCGCCGGACAGCTATTGTGTCGGCCGGCGTGTATGAGGGCTCGCCGTGCCGGAGCTGTCGGCGACCGCCGCGGGCGGCCGTTGCAGGGACGTTGAACTGTGCGCACCGCCCGCTGCTTGCTCGCTGCCTGTTTCCTACTGGTAGCGCAAACTAATGGCTGCCCTCCTGTGTCGCCAGCGATCTCCGGCGGCGCCTTCCCGCTCCGTCGCACCCCACCACACTTCGTCCTCCAGTCGATACTGCATCCCCAAAGCCGCCTGTTTCGATACTGTGTCACCAGTGAAGTGGGATTTGGTGCTCGCCGTTTCACGCTCTATACTTTTGTTTTCCATGCTGTTCGGGGCTACTTTTTCTATTTGCGTTAGAGAGACACGACTCGCCGTCCTCGTTGCAAACACAAACGTCATTTGGTCAGTTCAAAATTTTCCATTTTAACTGGTAGTGATTGTAAAATACACTAAGATACACTACTGGCCATTAAAATTGCTACACTACGTAGATGACGTGCTACAGACGCGAAATTTAACCGACAGGAAGAAGATGCTGTCATTTGCAAATGATTAGCTTTTCAGAGCATTCACACAAGGTTGGCGCCGCTGTCGACACCTACAACGTGCTGACATGAGGAAAGTTTCCAACCGATTTCTCATACACAAACAGCGGTTGACCGGCGTTGCCTGGTGAAACGTTGTTGTGATCCCTCGTTTAAAGAGGAGAAATGCGTACCATCACGTTTCCGACTTTGATAAAGGTCGGTTTGTGGCCTATCGCGATTGTGGTTTATCGTATCGCGAATTTGCTGCTCCCGTTGGTCGAGATCACCTCTAGTTCGCATTGACGGCACTTTCAACAGTGGATGTTACATTTCAGATGTGTTACGACCCGCGGCTCTACCCGTTCATTCGATCTCTGCGAAATCCCACATTTCATTAGGATAATGCACGACCGCATGTTTCAGGCCCTGTACGAGCCTTTCTGGATACAGAAAATGTTCGACTGCTACTGTGGCCAGCGCATTCTCCAGATCTCTCACCAATTGGAAACGTCTGGTCAATGGTGGCCGATTAACTGGCTCGATAAACTGTGGTATCGTGTTGAAGCTGCATGGGCAGCTGTACCTGTACACGCCATCCAAGCTCTGTTTCACTCGATGCCCAGGCGTATCAAGGCCGTTATTACGGCCAGAGGTGGTTGTTACGGGTACTGATTTCTCAGGATCTATGCACCCAAATTGCGTGAAAATGTAATCACATGTCAGTTGTAGTATAATATATTTGTCCAATGAGTACCCGTTTATCATCTGCAATTCTTCTTGGTGTAGCAATTTTAATGGCCAGTATTGTACTTTTAAGTGAAGGTGAAAAAAGGGCACAGGAGTAAATATGGACATCCCGCCCCAAAGGGATATGGGCGACACTGCAGCCTGTTGGCCAGGACTTTAAACGGTACCACCTGCTGACAGAAGATACCTGTGAGCAGTGGCAAACTCTCCTTCAAGTAGTGTGGATGAAACGTCGGTTATACACGCAGAGGTGCCGCACTACGATGTAGAATGGACTCGACTAATGTCTGAAATAGTGCTGGAGGGAACTGACACTATGAATCCTGCAGTGCCCTCCATAAATTCGTAAGAGTACGCGGACGTACAGATCTCTTCTGAACAGCACAATCAAGGCGCCACAGATAAGCTCAATAAAGTTCATGTCTGGGGAGTTGGTTGGTCAGCGGAAGTGTTTAAACTCAGAAGAGTGTTCCTGGAGCCAATCTGTAGAAATTCTGGGCGTATGGGGTGCCACGTTGTTCTGCTGGATTAGTCCAAGTCCGTCGGAATGCACAATGCACATGAATGGATGCAGATGACCAGACAGTATACTTACGTATGAGACACCTGTCCGTGTCGTATCTAGACGTATCAGGAGTCCCATATCACTCCAAATGCAGACGTTCCACACCATTACAGAACCCCAACCAGCTTGAACAGTCCCCTACTTATGTGCAGGGTCCATGGATTCATGAGGCTGTCTCCATACCCGTACACGTCCAACCGCTCGATACAATTTGAAATGAGACTCGTCCGACCATGCAACATGTTTGCAGTCATCGAAAGTCCATTATCGGTGTTGACGGGCCCAGGGGAGTCGTAGAACTTTGTGTCGTGCAGTCGTCAATGGTGCACGCGTGGGCCTTTGGCTCCGAAAGCCCACATCGGTGATTTTTCGTTGAACGGTTCGCACACTGACACTCGTTGATGGCCCAGCGTTGATATCTGCAACAATTTGCGGAATGGTTGCACTTCTGTCACACTGAACGATTCTCTTCAGTCGTCGTTGGTCCCGTTCTTGCAGGATCTTTTTCCGGTCGCAGAGATGTCGGAGATTTGATGTTTTACCGGATTCCTGGTATTCGCGGTACACTCGTTAAATGGCCGTACGGGAAAATCCCCACTTCATCACCACTACCTCGGTGATGCAGTGTCTTTTCGCTCGTGTGCCGGCCATAACACCACGTTCAAACTCACTTAAATCTTGATAACCTGCCATTGTAGCAGTAGTAACCGATTTAACAACTGCGCCAGACACTTGTTGTCTTACATAGGCGTTGCTTAGCCCAGCCCTGTTTACATATCCCTGTATTTAAATCCTTTGGCACTGCAGTGTAGTACGAATTGGTGTTATCTCTAAACTACAAAACATTGGCAGGTTTAGTGAAAACCTTCTCTTTTCATGCCCTTATGTTTAGTCTAAAGTAGTTTCACAGTGACCCCTTAAAGAAGAATCCTAAGCTACTTTTAGAAGCACGTCTTTAGTCACCCACTTCTTTAGGTTGCATGTGATGGGGGCCATCTTGCGTAGGTGGTGTCGGTGTAAATATAGACCCACATTCAAACACCGCAATATTTCATGGGTGCTTTAAATACAGTTTCTCTGTATCCTCTTAAGAAGAGAACCGCCACACGGTAACGCATAGCTGCAAGTACCAGGCTCTTCACTGGCCTTGCTGAATGCAACTGTATGTCCCACTCATATTCTAGTGACAGAAAGCAAACTGTAGTGCTGAAATGTCTCTGTAGAGTCGCTTCATAAGACTTATTATCCCATTTGATTCTCCTTACGTCATCCTCTGCATAGTTTGTCTGCAGTTTAGTTTCATCAGTTCTCCCCTAAGGACTGAGCAGTAGAGATAATGAAAATTAAATGATTACCTGACGTTAAATGCAAGCAACTTGTTCTCTGCATCAGTATGTCAATACCTTATGCGACCCATTTATTTCCAGACCCATATTTATCTTGTCCACCCTTTACCTTACCGTGTGTGTGCTAAAATGTGAGTGAATGGATTTTCCTCGTGTGTCTTTTCGGATTTGTTAAGTGTTTGGTAGCTGAGTTGTTTTTCGTCTGCTGGGAGCACAGGTTAACCATCCTTTTATCTGTTACCTGGACAAAGTTCAAGAGGCCGTCTGTTAGTGTAGTGGCGGAAACGACCGCTCTGGTCGTTTCCGTTTCACGTGTGGGTTCTCAGGTTGAGCTGAGGCTAGCTGCTGGTGAGAGTGGGTCATAGCTCGTAAGTATGTCTTATCCTACCAGTGATGAGGTAGCTTGTACCTTTAACAGCAGTATTCATAAGTTAAGTCATTGAGAAAACTCTACATAAGTTTTTCAACGTAACTGAAGAACTCCGGTTAATTCTTCGGCGTGTGCTATTCTCGCCGATGATAGGCAATACTTGACTTATGACTTTATCCGTGGTCGGGATTTGCTTTGTTCTTTTAGATCATTGTGGCGTTGAGTGCGCTCCACGGAATATGATTAGGCTGGGTTAAGGTGCTTTTGATCCTGTGTGAATGTGAGAGTAATTGAGGCTTGGTAAGTGCGCGATATCTCTTTTCATTGATTGTACTATTCTTTCACTCGTTACAGAGTGTGCCATGTTCTGGTGTTGTACGACGTGTTCTTTTTTCTGGGAGCCTTCAACTCCGTTACTCCATCTCTGAACGTTGTCCGTTCTAGGTTAAGTGATCAAGGCCGGGTGCGTTAATTGAACTAACGCATTTTCGTGTTTTGTGAGAATATTTGGTAACTGCTTTTTTTTTAGAAGGGACCACGTGTTCCTTGAACCACTGGGGTTTTCCACCTTGCTGGTTTTTGTATCAGTTAGTGGTGATTAATGATGTATTCATTCTTGTAGTCGTGTTCTCTCATTGATCCTATATATTTCGGGTTGTTCTTTTATTTCTGTTTGGAGCGGTTAAAATGTGTGACTCAGTTCACCACATTTCCTGTCTCTATCCCTCTCTTTCCTCTGATGTACACTTGGTCAAACTATGCAACGTAAGTTCATTTTATCAAAGCAAATTAATTTATTTCATGTTCAGACACTAGTTAAGAATGTCGATAGGATGTCTACCCATGATTCTTTGTGGCTATCTTTGAATAAATGTGTTTAGTAAAAGTTAATATGGTGTGTCCTGTTTCCTTCTTTATAGCCCGGCGGGGTCAGGGATTTTCTCTGCCTCGTGATGGCTGGGTGTTGTGTGCTGTCCTTAGGTTAGTTAGGTTTAAGTAGTTCTAAGTTCTAGGGGACTGATGACCATCGCTGTTAAGTCCCATAGTGCTCAGAGCCATTTGAACCATTTTGAACCTTCTTTATATCTCACCAGATTACTACCTAGTTTGCAAGTTAATGATTTTAGTACCTTTGTTCTTTAGACTACTTGACAGGTTTTACAAGCTGCCTAAAGATAAGTTTACGGTTAAGTTTTGAGTTTATTTAACAATATTACATTCTATGATTTTATCCAATTCGCTACAGGTGAAACTTTTTTTGCCTTTTCTTTTCAACAAGTAGCCTAATAATTTTAAGTTCAGTCTTTTGTCGTATATTAGGAAGAGCTTGGGCTGATGGGGACCCTGTGATTTAATTGAGTATTTGTCCCTTGTAGGGTGGCTTAACCACTGTTTGCGCACAAATGTTAAGTGTGCTTGCAAACTGGTAATAAACACACATCGATTTAGTCAGTTACCAACAAAAGGATATTTACGTGTAGCTTATAGGGCACAGAATACCTTATTTTGAAAAAAGAGTACAAGTGTAAAGATCATCACTTTTATGTGCGATAAAGCGTAAGTCTGTTTCCACAGGGATACTTGGCACATTGTACATATTGTACTGTCTCCTTCTTGGCAAATTGTCACCGACATTCAGCATAAGTTTCGCTACCTTTGATGACCTACCTCTGCTCCTCTTTCGTTTTACATGAGTATTTTGCTTCCCAGTTGCCATCATTTTTTCAGGAAGTGGGACAAGAAACCGCAGCAATTTGGAATTCTTTCTGTTGATTTCAGTAAACAGATTCCAGTCGTTGAAAATAGACAATATCAATAATTTGTGGAATACTTTCTTCCACCATTTGTTGGAGTGCCGACCAAAGTCATGCACACCAAGTTTCCGTTCAGAAATATCAACCCCTCCGATGTACTTGTTATAGGAACAGATTATGTTTGGCCAGTCGACTTCCACTTCCCTCTGTTTGCTTGCGATTGGTTTTGCCTACTGTAGCATTATAACACTCCCTTAGAACGATAACTTCTTTCTTGTGTTACCATCTTGATGCTTATGTTTGTTTTGGATTCGCAAGAAATTAAAATTCACCTGTATTCTATTTTCCGTGGAACTTTGGCACTTTTTCTTTCTGGTCTTGATGGCTGAGCCCACTGATATAGTTTAGTAAATTTACACTTGTGAAGAATTTGTCCAAAGCAAGTGTGTTATCTTCGTTCCTGACTGTACTTCCACCGTCAAGACAACTCACTCACCAAGTGTGTTGTTTTCTGTTTACTTGTATAAACATTGAGATCATATGTGTATCCGATTGCAGCACTACAACGTTTCCAAACTTTGGTCCCTCGTTTTAGAGTTTGAGGGGCAGGCACTGCTTCAGAGCAGATCTCGTTCCGAATTTTGCTATACTCTGTTAAGGGCTTTCTGCCCTTGCCTTAGGGAAGTTGTGTTCGAGACAGGCAATAACTTCATCAATATAATATGGTTTTGAAGAGCCTGCTGGTTGTTGGGGATCACTGAAACATAGCTTCCACAACAGAAGTTGGAACCTGTTACGTGCAGCTGATGCTTTTATTGCCTTGTTACCCGTAGATTTATTGCAGGACTAATAATCAGAAGCACTGGGTAGCGTATTATAACTCATTGCAAGCATGCAACCAAGCCTGGATGAGTGCCTTCTGTCAGCTCATTTTATTTCTTCAATACATCCACAAACGTTTCTTGGTATACTGACTTATGAACATTATCAAGCTGCGAGGAAATAATTGGAAAAGACGGTCCCATTTCATGAGAAGATACACTTAGCTTGCATAACGATTGTGATGTGCATGAAATATTCGTAGAAAAAGCAATAGTTAACCCACATGTGTAAACAGATGTTTATCTCCTCATAGCAAGACAAGTCTGGTATTTAGGGATACTTTTCCAAACTAAACATCGTAAGTTGAGTTCTGAACAAGTGGAACGACACCGCGTTGGTTCTGGATTAACTTTTGTGCCACTGGTATCAACATTCTCCTTCGTGGGACACATGCCTCCCATGTGTACTCTAAGCGTTAAGTGAGGTATCTAGTAGTGCACTACAAACCCCTGTGTGTGGCTCCCGCAGGGACCATGAAGTTAAAATTGATTACAGCGTGCACAAAGCCAGTTAAGCCATTGTTTTACCCTCGTCCATACGCGACTAAACGGGAAGAATACCATGCCGTATAATGGAAAGTACCCTCTGCCATGTACTTCGCCGTGGTTATCGGAGTACTGCTGTAGATACAGAGCACTACTTTACGAGATCGAGGTGAAATCTCCTTCAACAAAGCTACACCGTGACACGCTTTTGGTAGGAGCTGTGTAGGTACGCCTCTTTCATTGCGTAGGTCACTAATATTCGGACCAGACGTAGCATAAATAGAGAAATTTGCTACGTCTTCTGACGAATAGTGCAGTTAATAATGTGAAATTTGAGGAGACCTAGGAGTATTTGAAACAGGTGAGAGGGAATCGCAGGCTTCCCTTCCTCCATGCCATTTGCCTCTGGGCTCGTCTCTTTGCTTGTCGCTTCGTCAACCAGGAGTCGAGTCTTGCAACTCAGAGGACATTGTGGTGACGCATTGGTTTTTCTGATGAGACATGCCTCTAGAACAGATAATAGTCGCATCAGGCTTGGCGCCGTCTAGGATACAGTGACAATATGGCTTTAATTACAAAGCGCCATGAGTATCTAAACACTTTGTTATGTCTTGGGCAGCCATCAGTTGACAATTTCGGTCGTCTTTCTTGTTTGATGAAGCCACTAGGATATTACGTCAGCAAGGTCGTGGGGCCGTTTTGTTCTAGCTCACTCCTTGTCCTTCTGGAGAGAATCTCAACAAGACTGCATAGCCTGTACCACGCTATTGGCACTGTAAAGCGCTGCGCCATCATCTGATCCACGAGGTCATCGGCGTTCCCTCTACCTGAGTTCATTTGCAGCGCGATGGGACAGCTTTCTCTTACATACGACGTACTTGCACAGGCACGGGCTCATCTGCAGACTGCTGTGCGAGTGGGTTGTCTACGCATCACAGCACTATAAGGTACCCACACGGAGCGCAGCTAGAATTGATCGTTGTTAATAACTAGGAGTGGACCACTGGAAAAGGCCTCTTGATACTGAAGTCACTGTATTCTTACCGTCTCACATGATTCTTATGACGAAATAATACACTGAGCTATTGCCATCGGGAAAAGAGAAGTTTTTTCTCACTGTTCCACTCACGTAATTATCAACAAAAAAGAAAATGACAAGGGGCATCTATTCCTGTCTAGTTACGGGAAAGAAAAGCATAGCTCATAAACTCTCCTTGCTTTGAGTACATTATCCTTTTAAGCGTGACCTAAAGACTCCTTAGTTCGATACATAAACCCGTTGTGATTACGAAGGCTTTCCCGGTGTAATAATTGATGATATTCTTCTCGGGTGTGCAGCCGGATCACAGCGTCATCTTGACACAATATTTCTGCGGTCCAACTGGCCGCCATCTTCAGGTGAGAGCGCTAGTACACGATCTCGCCGGAACTGACCTCTAGCGCAAGTAAACATACCGCGCCGACAGTGGTCGAAACAGGCGAAATCGAGATATCGCTATCAAAAATTAAAAAATTATTTCGACGATCGAAACACAGACCGTTGTTTTTTAATGTCTGATAACACCGGGTTCCAAGTCTTTCTTAAGAAAACCCTCGTCTCTGTTAATAAGATTATCAGATAAACGAAGCTCTATGCATTGTTTTAAAACACAGTCCCAATAGCGAGATGCAGGGGCAACCATTTGTGTCTCGTCATACAGCATTCTATGTCCCTCAGTGAGACAGTGCTCCGCCACTGCAGATTTCTCAGGCTGAAGCAGCCGTGTGTGCCGCTGGTGCTCAACACATCGATACTGAATGATCCGGAATGTCTGACCAATACAAGCCTTCCCACAGTGGCATGGGATCTTGTACACACCGGGCTTCCTCAAACCCAAGGCACCCTTAACAGAGCCAAGAAGCGCTCTAATCTTAACTGGCGGACGAAAAATGCTTTTGATATGATATTATTTTAGAATTCTTCCTATCTTCGAGGAAATGCTCCCAGCAAAAGGCAGAAAAGCCACCGATTTGCAGGTATCTTCTGGTGGTTCAGGGGAAGGTCCAAACTGGAAAGGGCGACGGGTCTGTTGGTATAGCCATTCTGCTTGAATACAACCTTAAGATGGTCCAATTCTTGTGTCAAGCTTTCTCCATCTGAAATGGCATTAGCTCTTCTCGCCAACGTCCGCAGGACCCCCGTACGCTGGAACGATGGATGACAGCTAGAAGCATGCAGGTAGCGGTCCAGCCGGCCGATGTGGCCGAGCGGTTCTAGGCGCTTCAGTCCGGAACCGCGCGATCACTACGGTCGCAGGTTCGAATCATGCCTCGGGCATGAATGTGTGTGATGTCCTTAGGTTAGTTCTAGGGGACTGATGACCTCATATGTTAAGTCCCATAGTGCTCAGAGCCATTTGAACCATTTTTGGTAGCGGTCCGTGTGCGTAGGCTTTCGATAAACACTGTGTCCCAGTGTCCCATCATCCTTTCTGTATACCAGAACATCCAGAAACGGAAGCTTTCCATCACTTTCCACCTCCATGGTAAACTTGATGGTAGGATGCAGGGAATTAAAATGATCTAGGAGGCGGTCAAGAGCTTCCCTCCCATGAGGCCACGCCATAAACGTATCGTCGACGTAGCTCCAGAAACAGGTTGATCCTCAAAATCCTCCATAAAAAGAATGGCGACTATTGGGGACAATGGGCTCTCCATAGCTACTCTGTAAGTCTGTTCAAAATATTTGTCATTAAATAAAAAGTACGTCGACGTCAGCACATGGCGACAAACCCGTTATTCTTTCATAAAGCCTCCAACACGATATTTGGGCATAGTATTTGGGAGGGGACTTCAAAAATTAAGTTACACATTATTACGGCAGGCCAAGTAACCTTTATTGAATGCTGCACTGTACTTAAAAGTCACACGGATACGTGACATAATTATTCAGCGTAGTCATCAAGTCTCTATAAACAAAGCTCGGAATATTCTACCAGTAGTTAAACCCCACGGCGACAGAAATCCACGAATGGGTCACGGAGCCATCGAGAATGTGAGCGTCGTCGTCACTGGAAAATATGCGATTACCGTGAAACCGGTCGTCGATTGCCTGGGCATTGTCGTCTGTGGTCAGTTTTGATTACCTTCCTTCCCGATCAGCATTAGCCAGCTCTGTGAGGTCTAGGTCAAATTGTTGGCGCCATTTCGCTACGCCTAGACGCGACATTGCTTTTGTTACATGGAAGGTGACAACAACTGAACTATATGAAAAATACGTAAATTAATTTCAAACTACGGCGATCTCATACTTTATTCTACATGTAAACGAAACTGCAGGTATTCGGGTTTAGGTTATGACATGTTCGATATACCTGAAATCATTGGCAATGATGTGACACCGACGAATAGCGAAATACTGCATGACCCGCTGAAGTGTCGGAACATTGATGCTGTGGATGACCTCCTGAATGTTTTCAGCCCAGCAATGGTTTTGGGGTTATTGCTGTACGCCTTGTCTTTAGTGTGTCCCTACAAAAAGCAGTGGCGCGTATTCAGATCAGGAGAATATAGCAGCCAGTCGAGGCCCATGCTAGTGGCCTGTGGGTACCCCAGAGCCAGAATGCGGTCCCCAGGACATCAAACACTCTCCTGATTGGATAGGATCGAGCTCCGTCTTGCATCAACCACATCTCGTCCAAATCAAGGTTACTCTGGATAATGGGCATGAAATCATCTTCCAAAACCTTCTCGCACCGATTATTCCGTGACTGGATGTTGCACACCACACAGTCAACCGTTGGGGGTGAAGAGACTTGTCGATCACGATATGCGGATTCTCAGTCCCCCAAATTTTGTTTATTTTGTTTATTGACGATCCCATTCAAATGAAAGTGGGCTTCGTCGCTAAACAAAACCATGCGTGCGCGTACTAATTCCCATCTTGACCTGCGGCCAACCGCTCAGAAGTTATGACGATTTTGTTTCATGTACAAGGGACGTCCAAAAAGAAACGAGTCGGAGGCATAATTACAGAAACCAGTCCCTGTATGATAGGAGTATTGACCCCGGCTGTTGAGACACTTCTCCAACTGTCACACAAGGCGGTGAATGGCTGTTTCATAAAATTCCCGGGGCTGCGATGTTAACCAGATCCGCACGGACAACTGGACGTCGACGTCCGAGGTAAATCGTTTGCCCCCCAGAGCCTTTTTAAGGGGCCCTCTTCTGATTCACTTTCTGCATCACGGGACAACAGTGAATGCCCAGCGTTACTCGCAAACCTTGACCACCCTTCGCCAAGCTATCAAATCAAAACGACCAGGCAATCTCACCCGTGGGGTTATTCAGCTCCACGACAATGCAAAGCCTCATACGGCCTACACAGTCGTAGCACTCCCTAGAAATTTCAAATGGGAGGTTCTCGGCCACCCTCTCCGGTCCTCTCTCCCCGTGATTACGCCATTTTTGGTCCCCTTAAAAAGGTTCTGAGGGGCAAACTATTCAACTCGGACGACGGCGTCCAGCTGTACGTGCTAATTTTGTGAGATGGCCATTCACGGCCTTGTGTCTCAGTGGGACAAGTGTCTTAACAGCCAGGGTCAATACTTCTAACATACAAAAAAAAATGGCTCTGAGCACTATGGGACTTAACATCTATGGTCACCAGTGCCCTAGAACTTAGAACTACCTAAACCTAGCTTAGCTAAGGACATCACACAACACCTAGTCATCACGAGGCAGAGTCTAACATACAGGTTCTGGTTTCTGTAATTTTAGCTCCGGCTCTTTTCTTACCGAACGCCCTTAATACTTCAATAATTGTCACCTTGTATTATATTGTCCTGCGAGCGGATCAGGACGGGAGCTGACTCTGTCTTCAGTTGCGAAGTGGCTCGTCTAACTCGTAGACGTGGTGCCTGACAATACAAACTGCTATATTTTCAGATAAGGAAACTCGGTGGGAAGAAGGACGAGGATCTCAACTGAGACTGAGCAACGAAGTAGGAGTGGAAACTACTGTCCACTCCTACGAGGCACTAACACGCTGTTTCTATCCTGCATGTACCCCGTGCAGCTGCCTGCCACGAGAAACTAAGTCCCGTTCCGAAGGCAGAGTAACGCAGGTTCACGGTCTGAGGCAGACTGGGATCGGAATCCTCAGAAGCGCCGGCGGCGCCGCTTACATGGGCTTGCATGACACGCCTCCCACGCGATCACGCGCTGTCCTCCTGACCCCAGCCTCTTCCAGAAGCTGTTGATCACGTAACCCACACTACCCTTATCACAAAAACACAGTTCCTCCTGCAACCTGGCGCTCCTTCTGACGTTAGGTTACTCTTTTACTGGCACACCTTGTGCAACATTGGCAACGGCCTTGGCGCAGTGGATACACCGGTTCCCGTGAGATCACCGAAGTTAAGCGCTGTCGGGCGTGGCCGGCATTTGGATGGGTGACCATCCGGGCCGCCATGTGCTGTTGCCATTTTTCGGGGTGCACTCAGCCTCTTGATGCCAATTGAGGAGCTACTCCACCGAATAGTAGCGGCTCCGGTCAAGAATACCATCATAACGACCGGGAGAGCGGTGTGCTGACCACACGCCCCTCCTATCCGCATCCTCAGCTGAGGATGATACGGCGGTCGGATGGTTCCGATGGGCCACTTGTGCCCTGAAGACGGAGTGCTTGTTCAACGTTATATCCTTAGCTATACACTCTCAATACTTCACGCTACTCGTTCGCGACACATACGCGACAATGTGCCGCCAGACTCTCACGGTGAATCTGTGTGCGGTTTAGACGCTTTCCTGCTGTTATGCGTACTCCAGTTTCGGAGTACGTTTCCAGTTGACACGTCAATTCGCTCCCACACTATGACACAACTGTTATCCGTACCGCAGCATAACTATGTCTGTAGGGCACCCGAAGCATGTACTGTGGTCTGACAAGCGCCAGTCTTGTGGCGTGATGGTCTTAGCTTAGGAGAAAATGTGTAACGTCCTTGCTGAAGTCTCCGAGTAAATTTCCAACAGTATTTTGGTCCACTAAGTGTTCCTGCTGCTAAGAGTGCTGAAGATTAGATGGGTAGATCACATAACTAATGAGGAGGTACTGAATAGGATTGGGGAGAAGAGGAGTATGTGACACAACTTGACTAGAAGAAGGGATCGGTTGGTAGGACATGTTCTGAGGCATCAAGGGATCACAAATTTAGTATTGGAGGCAAGCGTGGAGGGTAAAAATCGTAGAGGGAGACCAAGAGATGAATACACTAAGCAGATTCAGAAGGATGTAGGTTGCAGTACGTACTGGGAGATGAAGAAGCTTGCACAGGATAGAGTAGCATGGAGAGCTGTATCAAACCAGTCTCAGGACTGAAGACCACAACAACAACAAGTGTTCCTACTTTCTTTATGTCTTCTTAGTAGTTCCTGTTCGGAAACGAAGTTTCCAGACGATAGTACTTAATGACCATTGTTTCATACTGAATCTGGTAATAGAGATACATGAAAGGGAATTATGCACACTTTTATGAGCTCTATATGCATACTTTGTTGACAAAAAAAAAAAAAATAAGAAAAATCGCTAGCAGCCCTCACATATTGAGGTCTAGATTTGGTCAGGATGGGTACAGGGGCAGATTTTATTTGGAGAGGAGAACAGGGAATTCACCTCTACCGATGCACACAGGCCAACAAAAAGAAAAAAACAGAAAGCCTTGTAATGGGGGCGCCCACTTCACCTTACAACTCACTGTCCAGACCGTGGGCCAGGTACTAACTTCCTGTCGTACTTGCAGGCGTAATTAACCTTGGTCTCTCGCCTGCTGTTATTATGATGAAGCTACTGATAGAAATTGAGGACAGGCAAAAAGGCGTTTTAAACTGGCACAAATAAACTGATATACTGAATAAAGCCCTCAATTACAGATAAACTGATAAAGTTCCATATTCGATTTTCTGTTCTTATTTCGCTTCGAATGCCTTGAAAAACGTACGAGTGAACCAGAAAACACGCGCAGTGTTACAAACAGAACGCTGCGGGTCGTTTACGTAAATGTTCTGTGAATTATTAAGGTTACACTTGTGTAACAGACGATGAAGGAGCTCTTGGAACATCTCAGACGTTCTATCAGTCAAGGTACAGCATTTATCTTGAAGACTCAAAACGTTTGATAGAAGTAAAAAAGGACAAAAATTTTGAAGAATGTCGTGGATGTGAGCAGAAATCAATGGGGCTAGCCGGCCGGGGTGGCCGAGCGGTTCTAGGCGCTACAGTCTGGAACCGCGCGACCGCTACGGTCGCAGGTTCGAATCCTGCCTCGGGCATGGATGTGTGTGATGTCCTTAGGTTAGTTAGGTTTAAGTAGTTCTAAGTTCTAGGGGACTGATGACCTCAGAAGTTAAGTCCCATTGTGCTCAGAGCCATTTTTGAATGGGGGTACTGTCATGAAAACACAAGAAGGTGATGAGATATAATAGACCGTGTGATGGTAACTCATCAACAGTTCGTGGACAAGTCACAGGTATTGAGATATATTTCATGCAGCGTTAATATGGTTTGGCAAAAAGGCGAAGAGCGCTAGGGACAGTCCTTTTCCAAAAACGTTCTACAGACACAAAATCAGCAGATCTAATTTGCTCGAAACGTTCTGAGACAAGGTGAGCGTTTCACGAAGCGATTACTAACACGAACACTTAACTATATAATTACTCATTACTTGAAGCAGTGGTGACAACCTTTAAACTTGTATTTCGAGGTGTAAGTAATAAAAGCCTTTTAGTAAATTTTTTCTATGGTCGTGCGGTAGAAATAGATATGAAGTAGATTAGAGTGCTGGATTATGTAACATGTTTGAGTGACGCAACAGGTAGCAGAATTAATGTTATGGAAGGATTACAGACATACGTTGGAGAGAAAAAGGTCACTCCACGAAAGTGTTTTACCATTCAGGCCATTCAGTCAGGGCGGCAATTTAAGCAGTTTTACATGATCTTTTCCTGCACCCGCTACTAGCACTTTCCTCCGAAATGCTGCTTCCTGTCAGAACCGTTTTCAAAGATATTTGCAAAAGTGGTAAAAAAAAAAACCACCGGCCTCCACGGGAAAGTAACTCGCCCTTAAGCCAGCGTAGGTGGCCATGACCACAACGTAGTGTCGTGTGTCGTAGGGCACTTAGGATAAAAGTATAGAATCGATCCACTGAGTTTGGGTTACAAGAACAGTATTTATACATTTATTAACAACTTGAACAAAGAAAACCATAGAAATAGAGATTTCCTTGGTCAAACAATCTTTTCAAACGACTGTATTCGTAATTTATCGCAGCAATGAATTGTAAATAAAAACTCAAATTTAATAAAATTTAAATTAATTTAGTACTACAATAAAATAACGAAAGCATAAACCATCAATTTGAAAAAAAAACCTGCTTCAAATTTATACCGAGTTTAAAGACGAAATGTTTAAAATAGATACTATAACCAAAAATTACCTTCAGTTATTTACTCAAGGTTCAAATTAATTACAATTTAAATGAATTTGAAATTATGATTAATAACCACAATGATAAGAAGACAGATCGGAGCAAGGCAACTTCAGTAATATCGCAGTTTACATGGAAGTAGAATCATCGAGATAACAGTAAGTTCCCTTGTGTAGTCCGCGGGCCTCTGCCATTGCAGCCTCCCGTAAACATATGTCTTGCCATTTAAGCATCAGTCGACTACATCACATACAAAATACGAGGAAATACAACGAACTTGAAACGGTTCAGCATTAAAAAGAGCAAATGGAAGGTGAAAATATTTCAGAAAATATTACGTTATATTAAAGAAAAACTAAATCTACGAAAATTGGTATATCGATTCTGGGTTAGATATTAAATAATATGCGATAGGGAACGAAAGTTTCTACGGAAATATCACCACAAGAACGTAAAAGGCTTGCTTACCAGAAACAATGGACTGCAGCTACCAGTATCGGTTTTTGGTCACAAGTACATTCCGAAAAACTCATGCTTCAATGGCCTTAATTAGCGTGGAAAGTTTGGAAGACGTTGCAGTTTGGCGAACAATACAAAAATTTGCAGAATGAAATTTTCACTGTGCAGCGGAGTGTTCAAAAAATGGTTCAAATGGCTCTGAGCACTATGGGACTTAACTTCTAAGGTCGTCAGTGCCCTAGAACTTAGAACTACTTAAACCTAACTAACCTAAGGACACCACACACATCCATGCCCGAGGCAGGATTCGAACCTGCGACCGTAGCGGTAGCGCGGTTCCAAACTGAAGCACCTAGAAGCGCTAGGTCACTGCGGCCGGTCGGAGTGTGCGCTGGTATGAAACTTCCTGGCAGATTAAATCTGTGTGCCGGACCGAGATTCGAACTCGATTCCGAGTTCAAGTTTTGGAAGTTTCAAGTCATTGGAAGAATCTTAAGGAAACGTAATACATTCACGAAAGAAGTGGCTCAGAAGACGCTTGTTCAACCTGTTCCTGAGTATTGTTCTCCAGTCTGGGACCGTTACAAGGCAGGATTAACGGAAGAGAGACAGGGGATCCAACGAAGAGCTGAGCGTTCCGTTACGGGATCGTTCAGTAAGCACCAGAATGTTACAGGCCTGCTCAACAAACTACAGCGGCAGTGGCTACAGGAGGGGTGGGGAAGGCTACTGCTGAAATTCCGAGAACGTAGGATCGAAGAGGAGCAGGGCAACATATTACTTCCTCCCACAAGTGTCTCGCGAAACAATTATGACCAAAAAAATAGGAAAAATAAGAGCTTATACGTAAGTTTACCAACAATCATTCTTTCAGGCGCCAATTATGAATGTAACGGAGAAAGGAGGAATAATGGAAGCACTAGATGATAAATGAACGACTACCACTTCATCAAATAAATAGAAAGCGCTGTGTCACTTCCATGGCAATGGCCTTACCGCAGTGGATACACCGGTTCCCTTGGGATCACCAAAGTTAAGCGCTGTCGGGCGTGGTTGGCACTTGGATGGGTGACCATCCAGGCCGCCATGCGTTGTTGCCATTTTTCAGGGTGCACTCGGCCTCGTGATGCCAATTGAGAAGCTACTCGACCGAATAGTAGCGGCTTCGGTCAAGAATACCATCATAACGACCGAGAGAGCGGTGTGCTGACCCCACGTCCCTCCTATCCGCATCCGCCATTGAGGATGACACGGCGGTCGGATCGTCCCGGTAGGCCACTCGTGGCGTGAAGACAGTGTGTTTCATTTCCGAACGTAGTATCACGCATCGATACCACACCACAGGCGTCTTTAAGTTGGCGAGGGAACTGCAAGTTTCCGTCAGATGCCGCCAGCGGTTGTGCAGGTCCGGCAGACCCAATGGTGTGCGCCTGTTGAGCCATCTTCAGTGGCTCTGTATCACGAGCGACCCCTGCCTCCCTGCCGGCGCGATACAGGGCGGCAGGCAGCAGCCACTCGCCCTTAGAGCCTCTTGGCCACGGAGACGCCGCTTACTGGTGGCGGTTCCGACACCATCGTTGATTCCTTGGTACAGGAATCCTTGTTGATATGGTGCTAGCTGGACTGTGTTTCTTGCTGCATTATTTGTAATCAATCTTCGTAAGCTCCGTAGAAATGTTGGAACACGTGAGGCAATAAAAACCTTACGACTTATCTCAGAAGAAAGATTAAGAAAAGGCAAACCTACGTTTCTAGCATTTGTAGACTTAGAGAAAGCTTTTGACAATGTTAACTGGAATACTCTCTTTCAAATTCTGAAGGTGGCAGGGGTAAAATACAGGGAGCGAAAGGCTATTTACAATTTGTACAGAAACCAGATGGCAGTTATAAGAGTCGAGGGACATGAAAGGGAAGCAGTGGTTGGGAAAGGAGTGAGACAGGGTTGTAGCCTCTCCCCGATGTTATTCAATCTGTATATTGAGCAAGCAGTAAAGGAAACAAAAGAAAAATTCGGAGTAGGTATTAAAATCCATGGAGAAGAAATAAAAACTTTGAGGTTCGCCGATGACATTGTAATTCTGTGAGAGACAGCAAAGGACTTGGAAGAGCAGTTGAACGGAATGGACAGTGTCTTGAAAGGAGGATATAAGATGAACATCAACAAAAGCAAAACGAGGATAATGGAATGTAGTCAAATTAAATCGGGTGATGCTGAGGGGATTAGATTAGGAAATGAGACACTTAAAGTAGTAAAGGAGTTTTGCTATTTAGGGAGTAAAATAACTGATGATGGTCGAAGTAGAGATGATATAAAATGTAGAATGGCAATGGCAAGGAAATAGTTTCTGAAGAAGAGAAATTTGTTAACATCGAGTATAGATTTAAGTGTCAGGAAGTCGTTTCTGAAAGTATTTGTATGGAGTGTAGCCATGTATGGAAGTGAAACATGGACGATAACCAGTTTGGACAAGAAGAAAATAGAAGCTTTCGAAATGTGGTGCTACAGAAGAATGCTGAAGATAAGGTGGGTAGATCACGTAACTAATGAGGAGGTATTGAATACGATTGGGGAGAAGAGAAGTTTGTGGCGCGACTTGACTAGAAGAAGGGATCGGTTGGTAGGACATGTTTTGAGGCATCAAGGGATCACAAATTTAGCATTGGAGGGCAGCGTGGAGGGTAAAAATCGTAGAGGGAGACCAAGAGATGAATACACTAAGCAGATTCAGAAGGATGTAGGTTGCAGTAGGTACTGCGAGATGAAGAAGCTTGCACAGGATAGAGTAGCATGGAGAGCTGCATCAAACCAGTCTCAGGACTGAAGACCACAACAACAACAACAACTTCGTAAGCTTGGAGAAGTACAGGTTAAGCAAATCGTCTGTTTACTGTCTTAACTTGTTCGCTAATCATTTCTGCTCCTGTCCAGCTTTCCTACGACGACAGTTGGCACACAACTCTGTAGCTCAACTCTCCCTACCACTGTGTACGACACCGTACACAACACTGTACGTACTTGGTACTATCTTTACTGACAGTAGCCACCACATTGTATTTTAACCAAGCTGAACTCGCTTATTGTCTCTTAGAACTCAGCTGAACTCCAATAAAATACGGTTATCATTTTTCTCACGCCCATCTAATCGATAACAGCGTACACTAATGAACAAAATATTTGCTGTTGTACTCTGTCAAGCTTTTACATAAACGACGTATACACGAGAACCCTTCACACACTCAAGCCAGACAACAAATCGTTAATGTATAATAATTATTTATTTATTCAACCGTATGGCTAGGCCCCCCCGTCCGGCAGACCGTTCGCAGGGTGCCGTTTTTCAACTTCACGCCACTTCGGCGACCTGCAGTTGATGACGATGATGAGGACAGCACAACACCCAGTCCCTGGGCGGAGAAAATTCCCGACCCAGCCGGGAATCGAACCCGGGCCCAGAGGAGTGACAATCCGTCACGCTGACCATTCAGCTATCGGGGAAGATCAATGTATAAAAATGATATATCATATGAGACCTGAGTTTCTCCTGGCGTATACAACTTTCAAATAACTTCCGGGAATTCAGCCAGGTAACACTTTCAGCGACCGCTGAAAGTGTTACCTGGCTGAATTCCCGGAAGTTATTTGAATGATATATCATAGTATGTAGTTTATGTGAATATATGTTATTTCCTTGTCTGTGTCTGAATTTAACGAAACAACGTCACGCAAGAATTTCAATTACGTTTAGGTTTGTTATTATTTCGCACATTTTGGAGCCCATTCAAGTTAATGTAACATAATTATATCTCAACAATAAAAAAAACACCTCCTAAACAAGCCAGAAAATTATCACATACAGAAAACCAAAGCAGAGGGGAAAATCCTGTTGAATGACCAGGTACACATGCCAAGTAATTCATTATTTACTAGGATTCTAATGTATTTCGAATATGGTATATATGGAAGCTATCTTATACACTACCGATACATCATGCGAATTTAACTGGTTTTACAAATAACAAAGATGTATGGTACTAGACTGCGAGAGACATTACGGTGTCTGTTTATTTTACTGAAATCGTACTAGTTACGATTAACTAGAGCCCTTCTTCAAACTTTTGCACTGCAAGTTTATTTTTATTGCTTCACTTCTTACTGCATATAAATGTTTTGAGATTCAGTTAATTACTTTGTCTAAACTGATTGAGTGATGATCGAGACGTTCCACGCCGTAGTAAAAACTGATCTTGTTATTGTTTTCCGACTACTGTCAAAGATGTATCCCTGAGAAACTCCTACCTCTAGCAGTAGACAGTTGGCCATTATAGTGTAACGCTGAGGCGAGATGGCTGCGAAGATAGCGTTGTCTTCAATTCAAATTACCAATATTACGCTAAAAATTAATGCCTTCAAAATCCTGGTCCAGATGACGCTTTGGTAACCACTAAACGTCTTGAATAATCCAGACAAAACTTTATTTGGACACATTATCTTGGTAAAACAAAAAAGTTATTTTGTAACAGTGAGAAGCCGCACTATTACTCTATTAGCTCAGGCGAAGGGCACATTTACTTCAAAACTGACTTTCTACAAACAAAACGCGTACTACACCCTCACAAAAGATGAAACAGTTCCAAGTCGTTTGCAAATACTGACGTCCATGTACAATTTAATTTTTCCCATCGAAACACCGTCCAAACAACATTTCACAGTCTCTCTATACTGACAACAAGGAATCTTGGCTCTTCTTGCCGTTACACTCCTGTATCACTTCTTTTGCCGACACGTCTTCGCCGCCCTTGTGGCCGAGCGGTTCTAGGCGCTTCAATCTGCAACTGCGCGACCGCTACGGTCGCAGGTTCGAATCGTGCCTCGGGCATGGATGTGTGTGATGTCCTTAGGTTAGTTAGGTTTAAGCAGTTCTAAGTTCTAGGGGACTGATGACCTCAGATGTTAAGTCCCATAGTGCTCAGAGCCATTTGAACCACACGTCTTCATAAGAGTCTAGTTAAGAATTTGCTGACCGCCACTAAACAAACCTCGATCTCTTCTGTTCTTCTTTGCTGAAAATCTTATTCCGAAAACAATTTCGGTTCCCTCTTCCACCTTCTCGAACTCTCTTCTGCCCCCCGGAAATACCTCCACAGTTTTTAAATATGTTCTACAAATGCGATGTTTGAGCATACAGTTCGTCGTCTCGTACTAACACGACGCCATTGCCGTCCACGAAAACACTGTCCTCTACCTTGGCAGTTTATCAAAGTAGCTTCACCTCTTCTCGTTACAGTACATCCTTCCACACTCTTCTTCACACGTTACAGTCTAGACCACTTTAAAATATTAGGTTGGTGCATATGGTCGTAACGTTGTACCGTAAGTTTAGTAAACACAACAGATAAACGTAACAAAGATCTTAGTCATCAATAACAATTTCTTTCACTATTTACAACAGTCTCCAGCCCTGGAGTAACTTTTCGTTTCCGCGACCGTGGAAATCGTGTGGTCTCGTCGACCAACGTTCGGAGCGCATTTTCATCTGGAAAGGAAGTTCTTTGAAGGTTGTCCGATAGACACCGGAAAAGATGAAAAATCTGAAGGCACAAGATCAGGTTAATAAGATGGATGTGGAATGGCTTCCCAACCGAATTTTTGTACAGTGCCTTTTGTCAGTCTAGCACAAAGCAGACGGGCTTATCCTGGAGTAGTATCACTTCACGGGTTTTTCCGGGTCGTTGTTCTTGGACTGTCTCTGCGAGGCGTCTCAGTTGTCGACAGTAATTATACAGCAGTGAAGGTTACACTTTGGGGAAGCAATTTGTAGTACATCATGATGTCCCTGTTCCACCAGATGCAAAACATCATCTTTTGTGGATGTGCACCAGTCTTTGTACGGGGAACTGCCTCTTTGTTTGGGCTCAACCATTCCTTTGTTTTCCTTACGTTAGCATGGAGACACTATTTCTCGCCACCAGGAACGATACAGGGTAGGAATGATAGGTGATGTTCACGAGCCAATTGATGGCGAACAAGCAGAGATCTACATATAGCCACCCGCTGATTTTTGTGATTTTGGCTCAAAGCTTGGGGTACCCATACATCTGATTTTTGAGCCTTCCCCATTGCATGCAAATGTCGCACTATGGCGGAATGATCACAGTTCATGACATTTTCCAGTTCTCGGGTACTACACTGATGTGGACCGTTGTCGATTAATGCGTTTAAACGATCTTCATCAAACACTGAAGGTCTTCCCGAAAGTGGAGACTCATTAATGTAAAAAGTTCCTCCTCAAAAGGAGCAAATCATTCTTTTTCAATGCTCTGTCCAATGGCATTGTCCTCCAATGTTACTGGCTGCCCCCGCTGCTGTCACCCCTAACAGAAGAATCTGTCGCAAATGTCCAGATTTCTCCACTTGGCACTCCAGTTTCAAATTCCACACCTCCACTTACTATCTCCAAATGACAAAATGTAAACTCACAAACAGTGAACTACAAACAAAAAATGACAATCGATAAATAAACCCATAGCACCCTGAATCCCAACATGAAAAACAAAAACGCCACGAACTTGTGCACCGACCTAATACTAATTCTTTACCACATTCGTGGCCGTCTCCGAAACTTCCATCATCCTCATTCCTCAATATTAACTATCTTGCGTCTCCTACTTCGGTCAGAAAACACAGATATTAATTTTGACCTAGCGGGTATAGTATTCCGCTGCATATGTTGGATAAATTTACAGGAAAAGAGTACATGTATACAAACAAATTTGATACAGCGGAATACATTTATTAACATGTTATTTTTGTAAAACGAAAGCTGGCCGGTGTGGCCGTGCGGTTCTAGGCGCTTTAGTTTGGAACCGCGTGACCGCTACGGTCGCAGGTTCGAATCCTGCCTCGGGCATGGATGTGTGTGATGTCCTTAGGTTAATTAGGTTTAAGTAGTTCTAAGTTCTAGGGGACTGATGACCACAGATGTAAAGTCCCATAGTGCTCAGAGCCATTTGAACCATTTGTTTTGTAAAACGAAAATCGTTAAATAGATGAACAATAACTATACATTGGAGACGAAGACAACTATCAAAACTGATGCTACTGTCAAATTAACTCACAGATATCACATAAGACAAAAATCTGCGTCGCAGTGCTCTCCGCCACACATCATGTGACTTGCGGAGTACGAGATGGTACGGCCTTGTCTTCCAGTAATCTTTGAATGAAGCAAAAATAAGCACGTTGAATACTGAACGCCAAACCTTATGTAGCACTTTCGTATAGACGGTAGTGACTTGTTACATTCCAGTAGCGCGTCTCTAAGTTCGTGCAATATCTATTGTGATTACTTGGTGAGAAATGCAAACTCTAGAATTCCATGCACGTGTGTTGTGTATACTCTCTATGAGCCACACGGTGTCCTTGTACTGTATCTGATCAAAGCTCTCCGAGCAGTATGTAATGCGGAACTGACGACTAGATATCAGGAAAGGCGAAACCGCCAGTATAAAAGGGTGTGCGGAGTATTGTGTCGTCAGTAGAGAAGCAGTAAGAGCGGACTTTGTTGGTCAGCAGAAATCAGTGAATTCGAACGTAGACTAATCAATGGATATCACCAGAGTAACAAATGCATAATACACATTTCAACCCTTCTAGAGCTGCCCAAGTCGATTATTGATAATGTGATTGTGAAGTGGAATTGCGAAGGGGTAACCAGGACCAAAGAAATTTCGTGTACTCACGGAGAGGAACCCCAACATGCAAAACAAAAACGCTACGAACTTGTGCACCTACCTGATACTGTACATTCGTGAGTATCTCCGAAACTTCCATCATCCTCACTCCTCAATATTAACTATCTTGCGGGGGGGGGGGGGGGGTTATAAAAAAAAAGCGAAAGAAATAACTAATGAGTTCCGTAGTGCCAGCAACAAAGTGACTGTCCAGCGACTTACAATGTATGGGGTAAAATGTTCAAGCAGGTCCTCATAAGCCACACATTACTGTAGTTAGTGCTAAGTGATGCTTGACGTGGTGTAAGCAACGAAGCTGCTGGATAGTGGATGGTTGGAAATGAGTGATTTGGAGTGATGAATCACGGTATGCCCTGTGGCAATCCGATGGAAGAGTTTGGCTTTGACGAATGCCTGGAGAACTTTACCTGTCATCCTGCGTAGTGCCAAAAGTGTAGTACGGAGGAGCTGGTGTTACGGTACGGGGGCGTCTTTCGTTTTTAGACTTGGTCTCCTTATTGCGCTTAAGAAAACACTAAATGCGGAAGGATGTGAGCACTGTGTATGGCGTACTACTCAACCACGATATTACTGGACTTGGCAGTTACCGGAAACACGCCGTGACGTTACATTGAGCAAGTGCAGTGATGACTAAGGTGAACGAATTGCACTGTCAACTCCGATTACGCGCCAACTCAAGATAAGCCGACAGAAGAGCCCTCACCTGCAGGTGAAATGACACTGTAGTTGACTAGTGTAGCAGAGGAAATGTTCGGAGGCGGTCACTGCATCAGCATGGAAGTGTAGCTTATCATATACCAGCACCTACGAGGCCATTGTTTGTAACAGTAACATTCCTGAAATGGATTGGTGTGTACAGAGACCCGACCTGAACCCATTGGAACAACTTGAGGATGAGTTAGAAGGTCCACTTCCCTCGAGACCCAAGTGGCCTAGGTCACTCACTAGCTTCCCTGGTTTCGGCCCTCGATGCAGAGAGCTGCCATTCGTCCGCAACCATTTAGACGCCTCTTTGAAAGCAGTAGAGCTCAAGCCGCTATAAATGTGGAGAATGAACACATCCCATATTTGTTTTGTAAATAAAACTGCCTTTTCCTGCCTTTATCCCGCACGCCTTCTCCTGTTCTAAGGCATCATAAGTGGGACCTATAACGATACAGTTTTGTTAGTTATAGATTATTAAACAGTTCAATTCGCCATTTTTTTGTAAGAAAAGTAATTACTTATGACTTGCCGATCTGCCTTTCCTCACATCTGGTCTGGAGGTCGCACTAACACTTTTATCACTGCCATGTAATCACATCTTTGTGTTCTCGCCTTCCACACACTGTTCACCATGTTTCTCACATGTTTAGTGGTGGACTATTGTTCTTTTGTCACTCGATAAAACTATTTCGTCGTACGCTGTTTTTCACAACGTAAATATTGCGACTCCATTACGTGTTTCATCTTCTTTGGTATGTTTACCTATTTGTTGCAAACCTAACGAAGTATATGTTCGAAACTAACTTCTATTTATGATGTTCATATCGTGTGTGTGTATGAGAGAGAGAGAGGGAGGGGGGGGGATAGAGCCGACGAGTTCTTTTGGGGGGGAGGGGGTGGGGAAGGCGGATGTACTAGCTGTTGGTGAGTGGTTGAAAACATTGGTGACAGCTGATTTGACTTTTCGTTTCAATACGCTATGGAGGGGTTCATGGATGAGTGAGTGTAAAGATGTTGGGTTCTATTATTATTATATTGGACCGTATTATTATATTAATACTTTTTGCAAACGTTATTCTGTTATTTTATCTATTAGAGTAAATAATGAATTACTTGGCATGTGTACCTGGTCATTCAACAGGATTTTCCCCTCTGCTTTGGTTTTCTGTATGTGATAATTTTCTGGCTTGTTTAGGAGGTGTTTTTTTATTGTTGATTCTAATTATTTTCGTGTCATCTTCTCTAGTGGTTGGTTTGTGGTCACTTTCTCTTAGGTGTTCGGCAAATGTGGAGTGATTTGTCCCATATTTCCAGGCTCCCATGTTTTCTTTGTCATCAAATGTTCTCCCTGTTTGCCCTATGTATGTGCCTTCACAAGTGTTACACTGTAGCTGGTATATACCTGCTTTCTGGTATATGTCTCTGTTTTATTTACAAAACAAGTATTTATATGCTTGCTGCTGAGGATTTCCACACAAACAAACTTGACATCCCATATTAAAAATGGTTCAAATGGCTCTGAGCACTATGGGACTTAACTTCTGAGGTCATCAGTCCCCTAGAACTTAGAACTACTTAAGCCTAACTAACCTAAGGACATCACACACATCCATGCCCGAGGCAGGATTCGAACCTGCGACCGTAGCGGTCGCGCGCTTCCAGACTGTAGCGCCTAGAACCGCTCGGCCACATCGTCCGGCATCCGATATTAATTTCCACGAGCAGGTCTCCGGATACTTTTGGCCAGATAGCGTTTACGAGGAAAATGGAATGTAGTCGAATCAAGTCGGGTGATGCTGCGGGAATTAGAGTAGGAAATGAGACACATAAAGTAGTAAAGGAGTTTTGGTATTTGGGAAGCAAAATAACTAATGATGGTCGAAGTAGAGAGGATATAAAATGTAGACTAGCAATGGCAAGGAAAGCGTTTCTGAAGAAGAGAAATTTGTTAACATCGAGTATTAATTTAAGTGTCAGGAAGTCGTTTCTGAAGGTATTTGTATGGAGTGTAGCCATGTATGGAAGTGAAACATGGACGATAAATAGTTTGGACAAGAAGAGAAGAGAAGCTTTCGAAATGTGGTGCTACAGAAGATTAGATGGGTAGATCACATAACTAATGAGGAGGTATTGAGTAGAATTGGGGAGAAGAGGAATTTGTGGCACAACTTGACAAGAAGAAGGGATCGGTTGGTAGGACATGTTCTGAGGCATCAAGGGATCACCAATTTAGTATTGGAGGGCAACGTGGAGCGTAAAACTCGTAGAGGGAGACCAAGAGATGAATACACCAAGCAGATTCAGAAGGATGTAGGTTGCAGTAGGTACTGGGAGATGAAGAAGCGTGCACAGGATAGAGTAGCATGGAGAGCTGCATCAAACCAGTCTCAGCACTGAAGACCACAACAACAACAGCGTTTACCTGCCCTTTCTTTGATTACGATTGTTGACCATCCGGTCGTCGATTAGCTGTATCGCAAAAGTTGTTAACGGCAGAGGCAGCGGGAAGTGACGGAGAAGACCGTCACTTGTGGAGAGCTCCCAGCGGCCAGGCCGGATCACGACCGGGAGCCGTCCTTCAGGCGGGCCTTCCTCACCTGGGCAACAGATTCGGCGGCGGCGACATTCGGCGGGCCACCGGCTCTTTTACGCCGGTGTTTACGGCCGGCGCGCTGATCCCGGGCAATTTACTTTATTTCCGGCGGCGGCCGGGGCCCGGCTTAAGCGCCTCGGCGGCGCAGGTGGCCGCCTCTCCGCCTCCCTCTCTCTCGGGCTGGAGCACACCCGCGCGCCCGTTTTGGCCGGCCTCCAGCGAGACACGCCCGATGCGATCGCGCCAAAGCCGGGCAATTTGTGGGCCTCGGCGGCGCCATTGTGATGTTAATGGGCACAATTACTTGTGCGCGACGCAGCGGCCGCAGACTGAGCGCGCCCCGGCGCACCTCGGACGGCCGCTTTGTACAGAGCGCCGGGGACACGTGGCTGGCTCGGGGCACCTCGGCGACCAAATAAGTCCTCCGCACCGATAAACGGCTGTCTCGCCGTGAGCCGGATTACCCGTGAATGATGCGGTACACTCTTGGCTGCGTCTCAACTGTATTAACTCCGGATACTAAGTGCATTTTCGTGACCTGATTAATGCTCCAGTTTCGTCCACAGGAATGTTTGCTGTTGCATAATACCCTATCCCTGCAACTGTAACATGGTATGCCAGTTGGCTTTTTATCCCCTCGAGACATTCATGCATAAGCTATCCATCTATCATTTCGTGGTTTATAACGATGAGATTCTGGGTCGTAAACGATCTTGTGGAATAATTGAGTGATCGAGAAATTAAAAAAAAAAAAAAGTCTGATACTTGTAACACGCCCGGGAGTACGAATGGGTGGGGGGTTGTACATTTAAACTGTCTTCGTCGTTTCGGACCGTTGCTTTTCTTGACCGTGCGCCCTATCCACACCACGTACCTGGTAATCCCGCGGCGGGAAGAAGGGATCGGTTGGTAGGACATGTTCTGAGGCATCAAGGGATCACCAATTTAGTATTCGAGGGCAGAGTGGAGGGTAAAAATCGTAGAGGGAAACAAAGAGATGAATACACTAAGCAGATTCAAAAGGATGTCGGTTGCAGCAGGTACTGGGAGATGAAGAAGCTTGCACAGGATAGACTGGATCATTACATCCCCTAATTCAGTATCAACTATACGCTCCACACTGCTGCTGGCTATTGGCTTGCCTGAAATTATCTATCGAAAAAATGTAAGCGGGTTTAGGGGAGCCACTCAACGTTTAAACACAACACTGCCCTACGTCTGGTATGAACATTTATATTCTGAGACGATATGGAAAGCACAGGTTGCACTGTTTACACTCTAAATCGCAAATGTTCATACCAATTAACAATCTTGATGATTAAGAGTCCAAAATATAATTCAGACGAGCGTACGCGTAACCGACACGACGCGGGTGATTGTTGATGATGCGGAAGCCGAATGATCGAACGAAAGTTCTTACGCTCGTCACACATACAGATATCTGGTAATAGTCCTCCTTGTCGCTAGTAATGATATAACACTGATTATAGAGTTAATTTTTCAGTTCTCAGTTCTCACTTGTACGAGCGTGCGCGTAACCGTCGCGGCGCGGCTGATTGTTGATGATAAGGAGCGCGATGATCGAACGCACGTTCTCACGCTCGCTACAAATCACTGGCACTTGATTGCACTCTTTTGTGGTAAATAGTATTGCTGATTCACATTTGTTCATTCTTGGAGACCGAACACGGCGCGGATGATCGATGCTATGCGACAAGCAACGAGAGGATACATAAATACCTTATTAACGCCACTGCTCATTTTCAATTACTTCTTGACGCACTTTCCTCTGAACCATTTCCGTATGTCATCACTTTACTGTAATAGCACTTGTAGCAACACTTCAACCTGAATACTAACAATGCTTCTACATGCAGAGCTACACACTACACAACATAACAGTTTCGTGTCCCGTGCTCGACTCACTCCAGACGCCGCTGCCCGCAAAGATACTCCACAACTAAGCCAGCGATATGACAATACGCTTACAAACTGTCGAGAACTGAAGTAGACGCAAACGAAGTGGATTACAAATAAAAATAGCATACATTCTCCACAAGTCACTGTAAAGCATATTGCAGTTGTGCGTTGCGTACTGTATATTTTCTAAGTCATCACGACAGATGTGCAGGAAATGATAGATCACGTCATGGAGAATAACTTCTGCTACAGACAAAATTACTAAATGTTCGCTGACGCTTCTCGGTGTCGCTAGGCGTCGTTTAATATTCGTTATGCCCCTGAGAGGCGGCACAGCATACACACCCTGCGAGATTCATATGCAATGTGTGCTGCCTATCATCCAGTCATCGTCTCAGTGTGAAAGGGCTAAATTAAAGTTACTGATTTGCTTCTAAAACATCTTTCTCCACTTAGACACGCCCGTTCTTAAGTTTTTCTGGTTAAAAACCACTCTTATCTGTTTACTGGGGTACATAGTATGCTGCACACTTGTTTAGCAAACCCTGCTAGTTCGGCGACACCTCATTGTCCCAGGACCGACGAATGCTGAGCGACTCCTAGCATCGCTGGAAAGTTTCCATGAACATTTTGCCTCTAAGAGAAGTTGTTGATTACCTGGTGCTTACGGTCATCAAATGACGATAATTCCTAATAAACAGTGTCATCATCACCTCATAGTGCTCCTAGCACTATCTAAAATATAGTTTCTGAGTGATGTGAACGGTAGTTGCCGTAATTCGCTTCCTCTGACCACACTCGATATAATTTTCAATTCAGTATTGATACCATTCCAAACGCTAATTGATTCTAAATTTGTTTGGCTCACGTGCGGCGAATTATTAATCCCAATAATAATACAAACTGGCTGCGAGAATTGGACGTTCCGTGCTACGGACACATCTCTCTGGAATAAGTAACCAAAGATGTATATTTGGGAACTCTGTGTAAAGCGATTACAAAGATCAGACGTGTATAATGTTGGAGAGATTTTTCTATTGTTGTGCGACGCTATTAAGCTCCATTGTGAATGTTTAGTTAGTCGATGGCACAATATACAAAATAAGAAAATAATACGCATTCAAGGTGTGTATTTATCAATTTATAAAATGATTTGACATTCTTCAGTTATCACGTGACGTAGATCGATCGGAGGTGCAGTGTCGAATGATAGTGCGAGCCTGCATCTTTTCAATGTAAATATCTTCTAGAGAATATCTCAGAAGCAATAAACTTTTCGTTAATAAAAAAGACACATCAATCCGTACGCATCATACAACATAGCATCTAGTTGTGCCGAACGATCTTCGTAGCGAAATAAACATTTTAGAGATTTCCGACGACGAGGAGTATCAGCGAGATCGACGCTGCGGGACATATATCTAGCTCTCCTGTGTTATTTAAAACCAAAGACTTACATTTATTAATTTTTAAAAGACTGAAGGTAAAACCTAAATAAAACCACTATAAATCATAACTAAAAATACCAAATATAAATAAGAAGCAGAGAATGTTCTTAAGCAAAATTTCATAAATTAATTAATTAATTAATTAAAATATAACAACATCCAGTATACATGTTGCTCGCATCCAAAACAAGTTCAAAAATGTTCAAATGTGTGTGAAATCTTATGGGACTTAACTGCTAAGGTCATCAGTCCCTAAGCTTACACACTACTTAACCTAAATTATCCTGAGGACAAACACACACACCCCTGCCCGAGGGAGGACTCGAACCTCCGCCGGGACCAGCCGCACAGTCCATGACGGCAGCGCCTTAGACCGCTCGGCTAATCCCGCGGCTCCAAAACAAGTAATTAAAATAACAAGAAACATTTCATGTGCCGTGAAATTGTTCTAACACATACGGAAAGAAAGAAGTGATTTTCGGCTACAAACAAAATTTAACGCATTTCAGCATGTCTTATAGGCTGTACCGCATGCTGGTTAACCCTTTGGAACCGAAACAGGAAATAATTCTAACCGAACGTTTTACTTTGTTTTGTAACCACCCTTCCGAATGGAAATTATTTATCCACTTCGTTCCTCACTTGTTCCATTTTAGGACATGCCGCATTTTGGCACTGTTTGAAAAGAGGTAAAACCTTACAATGTCCGTGATTATTTGTCGTATTTTGCTCCTGATAGAGCAAATATCATCATATCAAATCATTGGACACTGTTTCGTGTAACTTTTGAAAGCATTTTTATGGAGAATAATGCAGCGATCTTAATGGAACATTTTGAAATTAAAACATTCTTGATCGCAATAGAACATTTATTGAAAAATGGTGACCGGGTTCGGTCAAATAGCGACCACGTTCAGACCATATACACTGAAATGTAAGTACAACATAGATTTAGAGGGAGCTGTAATAATAACAGTTAATATTAGATGAAATGTGATCAAAATTGAAATGGGTTATACCTATGATGGCAGGCGGCGGCTGTGAACGGAGCAGGTATCGGGGATCCACGAACGTCAACTGCTAATTAAGGTATAGGGGTTATCAGTTAAATACTGGATGCTCTGCCCGCCGCTTATCGCATTACGTCAATAACACACAATGAAGCGCACAGCACGAGGAAAGCGTTATTACAAATAACGTACACATCAACAGCATTTCTTGTCTGCATGCTGGCACACTTTGTCGTCCAGTTGCTGTGGCATCTTTGCACCGTCTTCTTTGGTGGTGAATGTTTTCTTAAAGCCTCCGCTATTGCTTCAATCTATTTGGTTTACAAGACGCAGACATAAGCGAACAGATTTGAGCGATATTGGATGGTAGTTTGATGTCTCACGATTGTGCTACACTGGCTTAAATGAATAGAAGAGTTGATAAGTAAAGAACGAACACTAGATCGATTTCAGAAAAAAGTTAAAGTTCCGGAAAAACCATTTGGTGCTGTCGTCTAGCAAGGGTAAAGAAATGTAGGAACACCTTCTACGGATTGAAGATGTGAGATTACGGAAGGATAATGAAAATTAGTTGATCAGATCAAGCATAAAACATAGAAGTTCTAACTATGGCAAGAACTGTCATTGCCGGCCGGTGTGGCCGAGCGGTTCTAGGCGCTTCAGTCTGGAGCCGCGCGACCGCTACGGTCGCAGGTTCGAATCCTGCCTCGGGCATAGATGTGTGTGATGTCCTTAGGTTAGTTAGGTTTAAGTAGTTCTAAGTTCTAGGGGACTGATGACCTCAGATGTTAAGTCCCATAGTGCTCAGAGCCATTTGAACCATTTGAAGAACTGTCATTACGACTCTTTGAATATACAATACCGTCTTTTGCCGCCTTTTTTCCTCGTTGTTTTCTAATACAGAAAATACCCACTCTACAATCGTGCACCTCGGACAGTTCTTTCACGTTTACCATGTCCTGTATCCCTCGATGAAATTATTTCACGTTAAGCTGCTGCTATTAGGAACTTATTTTTTACTTCGGTACGCCAAATCGTGTATATAAAACACTTCCACACTCTCTATAAGACGATTAGTTATTGGAAAAGCAAATACCAGAGCAAGACCCTCATTGTACTAGTTCTTTATTTCTCATGCCTAGGACTGATTCCAGGTAGGATTAATTGGCAAGATCCAAAGAACAACACATTTCGCCACGTGTTCGTTAAGTAAGTGTGAGTGTGACTCGGAGATGCTCATTCAACTCCCGTACCAGATGCTAGAAGAAAGTCTTTACCATGCACAAAGAGTTCAACTATTAAAATTCCGGGAGAGTGCAGCGAAGAACAGACAAGCAACATATTAATTCTCCAATATATATATAATGTGTGTGTGTACACTGCACACTTTGACGTTTCACTTAATCATGTCACAAGCATCAAACACTGTATATAATAACAAATAAAGTCCGAAATATGTGAAGTTAAAGTAAAACTAGATACATACATCTCACATGTAATATTATGGACTAAGAAATTTTGGACCAAAAGTTGGCCACGTCTAGTGCAATTCGGGCGGCCTTCTTGAATTCCTCAACAATGCAGGTGCTTAGGCATAGTTCGCTCTGCATAAGGCCAGCAGTAGCCTGTTCTTGCCCACAATCGCACGGAACGGGTTCGTCTGTTGTCCTCACAACCCAGGAACGTAGTCTGTTCAAACAGATTCATATGTCCCACTCCTCTACGTATCCTAGGAGAAGTTCTCCCCTTGCTATTGGCCAATCTCGGACTTTTTTTTCCCCTTGCCACGTCACTACACTGGTTTGTTGCTCAGTGTATGAGTGAGGTTTTCTATCGTGTGCCAAAAACTCCCGCCAGATTTAAGCCAGTGGCGGGCTGTATGATATCGAAAACGGGGGGGTGGCTGTGGATGTAAACGATTTAGTTTTTATTTCTTGGCTGTCACATCGCGTCTGATGCGATACCGGGTAGTCAGTGCGGTCTGCCAGTCGGTGTTGGTCTCTGACAACCTGTGATGATGAGACGTGATTCATTGAATGGTATGCCCACATGTCTGGCACGGCTGGAGCTGTACCACGTAGCCCGCATCTCGTGGTCGTGCGGTAGCGTTCTCGCTTCCCACGCCCGGGTTCCCGGGTTCGATTCCCGGCGGGGTCAGGGATTTTCTCTGCCTCGTGATGGCTGGGTGTTGTGTGATGTCCTTAGGTTAGTTAGGTTTAAGTAGTTCTAAGTTCTAGAGGACTGATGACCATAGATGTTAAGTCCCATAGTGCTCCGAGCCATTTGAACCATTTTTTTGTACCACGTAGGACACGCGTACGCTGCAGATGAGCGGCACAACATTAATGCCGCAGTCCTTACTGTCCTGCGTTGTGTAGCCCGTACACTGGCTCAAATGGCTCTGAGCACTATGGGACTTAACATCTGAGATCATCAGTCCCCTAGACTTAGAACTACTTAAACCTAACTAACCTAAGGACATCCACGCCCGGGGCAGGATTCGAACCTGTGACCGTATCAGCAGCGCGGTTCCGGACTAAAGCGCCTAGAACCACTCGGCCACATTGGCCTGCCCCGTGCAGTGTTGAAACGTCCCCTTTGAACAATTATACAAGACTGTCCTTAAACTGACACACAATATTTTGTTAGCGCAACGCAATCTGACTTTCAAAATTCCCTACAAAAGAATGGCCCTGACTAACATTAAACTATACCTTTCACAAATCACTTACCTCACAAAAATCTTCGCTGCTCAAGCTACTGCAATACAGCGAGCGCCACTACTGCCAGCTAAATAAAAGATTCAAACTATGGAAGGCACTAACTACTGATAGGGATAGTTAGCAAATGAAAGATATTAATAGAGAACGAACAATGTATTTACCTTGATATCATCATATATAAATATAGCAGTTCATGACAAATTACAAACCTCCGCCATCTCTCTCCCCACATCCACCACTGCTGGCGGCTCACCAACTGCGCAACGCTACGCGCTATTCACAACCAGCTGCCTAACACTACAATGGCGAGTATTACAACAATGCAAAGCAGCCACAGACTGCACACAGCACAGCCAGTGATTTTCATATTGAGCGCTACGTAACGTTGCCAATAAGAAAACATAAACAGCCTACTTACATAGAGAAAACATAAACAGCCTACTTACAGTGTCTGCCAGTTTGTGTTCTACGTATTTTCTAGCAGCTACTTTATGCTTCATGTTCATGCACTGTTTCCTGTAAGTGAATGCTCCATCCAACGTAACACTCAAGTGTTTTGGGATTACGAAATGCTCTAGCCAAATTCTCTTTCGTTCTACTTGTTGCGTCTTCGACGTCTGTCTGTTCCTCAGGTGGAAAACACATGTCTCGTCTTCGACGTCTTAGGTTTGCGTTGGTTTTCCTTGTAGCAGACAGTGAAATTTATCAAGGGCTTCCGATAGCTACTTTTCGATGGTCTCAAAGTTATTTGCTGGGGCTGGAATCCTGCGGTCATCTACGTACATAAAGCGTTAAGTGCCTTCTCGGAGTGGCGGCCATTGGTACAGACATTGTAAAAGCAGTGGAACCAGCACGCTAACACTCGGTAAGTCATTCTTCGCCCTTCAAGATCGACAAAGAATCTTCCGGTTTGTAGAAGATTTCTAATCATTGTGTCATGTTGTAAGCGTGTCGTAAGCAGCTGATAAATCTGTGACACAGCCCTGGCGATTCTTTCTCCGGTTCCCGGGTTCGATTCCCGGCGGGGTCAGGGATTTTCTCTGCCTCGTGATGGCTGGGTGTTGTGTGATGTCTTTAGGTTAGTTAGGTTTAAGTAGCTCTAAGTTCTAGGGGACTGATGACCATAGCTGTTAAGTCCCATAGTGCTTAGAGCCATTTGAACCATTTTTGATTCTTTCTCCGTATTCATTTTGTATGTGTCGCGTTATTTATAGTTCTGGAGTCGGCTTGTTGTACAATCCAATACGTCTGCGATCCTGTTGAGTATCATCTTTCCAGAATTCTATAAGATAGCACAGTAATGAAACTGGCCTATAGCTCTTGTGGTCGTTTGGTTCTCTGTCAGGTTTTAGAATGGCTGCGACCCGGGAGTTTCTCCAAACCTTCGTTATTTTGGAGAGCTTCATGTAGCTATTCATCAGAGTGAATAGCCATCTTTTGGCAACGGGCTCGAAATATTCCATGCATATGTCATCATTGCACTATGCCTGGAACCTCTTCCCCTTATTGACTGCCTCATCGAGTTCGTCATACTAAATATCGTCTATCTTTCGTTTGTTTCTTGTGTGCACATCCGCTCTATTCTGCTGCGTTTAATGTTCGGGTTGCGTTTATCTAGGGCCTTCCGGCTTTAAGCAACTGATGGGCAGGTTGATCTGATTTGACATTTTCGGGTGTGGTTGTTTCTGTGTGGTCGCTGGCTAGGCGGTTAAACGTCTCCACGCCTTGTGGTTGCTTCGAACCATATTGTTTTTCGAAAAGCTTCACCCATTCTTTTTTTGGCGTCACTTATGGAGGAGTTAACGATGTTTGCCTGTGCAAGAATTCCTTCTCAAAAGAGGTCCGTTTCCAAAAGAGTATAATACTGATCCAGCAGCAAGTTTTTATGTAATTTGATCTGCATCCTCTAAGAGTGAACGCTCTAGAGCAAGTTCTGATAACGTCCGTGAAGCAATTGCGTTCTTCTAGAACTTTACTGATCGTCTGAATTTTCTTATTTAACATCCTGTCCAATGTTTCCCAGCTAACCTTCCTAAAACTGTAACTCCTTCTGAACGGCACCTTTAGTGGTAGGATAGCTGGCAGCAATCGGCACATCACATTATTGGCCGGTGCTGCGTATTCCGGATAGGGGAACAGACTAATTTGAAACAGGGCTGTATTCGTGGTACCATCTTCCGTTGTTATAAGACGGAGGCAATTTGTTGTCGTGAATAAGTGACAGTCGATTTAATTCTTCCCTACGTCAGAACAGTTTTGCCATTTTCGTTCTCCTTTGCATAGCCCCAGACGTCGTTGTGATAGTTACGATCTATTAGGTATAACATGTGATTCTTGTTTGGAGGCCTGGGTTGGCGAACACTGTTCTCCCATATTACACGTACGTTCTTTCTGCAACTGGAACGGTGACGTCTCAGCGATTGTTGTCGCTACGCTTTACTTGGACGTAGAGAGTTTGGTTACTGACGTAACTCGTCTAGCAACGGTTCCTTGCAAGATGAAATACCTATGTTCACAGAGATGATGGTCAAAAATTGTTCTGGTAAGAGCCTTTTAAGTGTTTTTTTGAGATGCATTTCAGATCACTGATTGTGGTGTTTCCAATTTTAGATAATTAGCCAGCAGTAGCCGTTGCCCAGCGGACGCTTCTCTCACGTTCCGCATGTTTACCATGAGGTGACTTGCGAAATGTAGATGTAGATTCGCTTATGTTTCTGTGCCATATTTATTTAATGGACATACTACTGTACGGGTTAATGGATCCAAAGCATGGAAAAACACACGAACTCTAGTGAAGAAACTGGAACTAATGACTGACTGTTTATATGTATCTACATTATACCCAGCTAAATTTTATTCCAGGTATGTAATGGATGGAAAAGCAGACACTGCCTGTTTGCCGGAGCCTGCTTTAAGACCGTCATTGGAGCCTTAGGGTCAGTTTTGTACACTGTAACGTCGTGTGCTTCGTTCAGATTTTACTGTCTTGCATAGATGTTACTTTGGACTTGGCAGTCGGCCTCATTGTGCTTTGTATTGTGAATACTGCCAGCCTACGAAGAAATGTGGGAAAAGAAGTGTACAGGTTTACCTCCCCGTCGACGACGAGATCATTACAGACGGAGCGCAAGTTCGGATTACGGCAACGCTGGTGATATAACAGGTCCTGTCCTTTCAAATGAACCATCCTGGCATTCGCCTTAAGCAATTTAGAACTATCGCTGGAAACTTAAATCGGAATGGCCGGATGGGAATTTGAACCAGTGTTCTCCCGAATACGAGTCCAGTGTTCCACTACGTCACTACCGCGCTTTGTGACTGCGTCGACTAGCCTAAAATTACGGAGTGGATAGTCTTGTTGTCCGAAACTGCTCACACTGTCACGAAAGACCAGCGATACCATAATAGCCAGACTACAAGTACAACTCTGGCAGAGTACAACGTCCATACCATGCTACGCTCTTTGCTGTCTCTAGAACTGTCTGTTGTGCTGAGACAGCCCTCTTATATTTTATATTGTTTGTGTGAGTGACTGTATCCTGCAAATAATTTATCACAGACATTATCAATGTGTTTTCGAGCTGCTGACAGGGTCAGGCATTAGAATCTTTGAGTGTACGCCTTTCTCCACCAGATATCCTAGAGGTTACCGAAAAATATGATCTAAATGAATATCGTTGCACAATTGTAATCTGATGTTTGCGACGATTGGATAATTAAAATTGACTGAAAGCTATTTTCAGAGGGCTTCTCTCTCGAATTATGTTATGTAAATTGAAGGTGAGGGGGAGAAAGAAAAGGAAGGGGAACGGATTATTAATGTCAGCTGCATCGGGAATTTATGCGGAATCAGCGGCGACGCGGGAAAATGTGCTCCCAACCGGGATTCGATCCCGAGATCTCCTGCTTCCTAGGCAGGTGCGTTAACTATTGCGTCAGAGTAGGTGGAGCCTTCCAGACAGGAACTGTCCTATATTTTCACGGTGCGGTATTCACGTGACTGTTTTACGGAACCGTTACTCAAGAGAAAACGTTCTTTGGTTAACGTACGAACTGTTTAAAAATGTAGTCACTCAATTTCCTGGGTGAATGTTGGCTTCCACAGCTCTCCTAAGTCATTCCAAGGAAATGGCTATATGGGTGCACATATAATGTGACCAGAACGTACCCTTGCGAGGTTCCGGGGCTAGCAGTGTATTTAACACTAAATTCTTCTAGAATCTACATATGTAAATGATGCTCTAAGCCCCCCCTATTCTAACTCCGACTTTTGCTGTTGCACATGGATTAAAACATATACGCGAACTGACTGTAATCAACTCTGCAAGTGGAGTAGAAAAGAGTTTGGCACCTGCAATAATTTAATTTGATAAATAAGTTAAATTAAGGAAGGTTTCATTAACGTAGTGAGAAATGATAGGGCTGCTCTACCGATTAACAGAATGAAAGTTCTGTCCAAAATAACAATATAATTTATTAAGACTAAACACAAAATAATAAACAAAAACACATGAAACATTTATAATACATCAAATTGGCTCAAATTGGATACTCAAACAAACGCTGTGAAGGTGAAGTTGTCCCTAAACTAGATTGTGAGGTTTATGACAAAGTGGTATGTGGAGCCAATTCCTTGCCACTCAAATCTTAAGAGAGACACACAGCTAACCCAACTTTAATTGCTGCTACCCAAGACAGAACAAAGTTAGAAAAAGACGAACAGGTGCGCTCTGCTGAGCTCTGATCATCACCTAGGAAAATCCATATCTGCCGGTGCTGCAGACATACATTACCAAACTGTCTTCTTAACTGCCAGAACACGATCTGGCGTACCGGAGGCGATGGCTGGTTGCCTCGACGTCCTGTCGTGGTGATGATAATGTCGCGAGTATAGCCCGAAACGAATTATCCTGGTTTGGTTGTTCCAGACTACAGACTTCCTAGCAATACAAATGCGCCTCTGAGGGAGACGAAGAAGGCTCGCCACACAATCACTGACGGTACAGTGATTGATTTTAACAAGAGAAGTCACACTGTAACTCCGATACAGTCAACTTTAGCCAAAACTGCTCAAGACAGACAACATAGGCCGCTTGTACGCAGAACGCTCAATTGCCAACTGTACTCGGAAAGTTACATTGAAGTCGAAACTTCAGCAACTTCGTCAAACAGTTACAATTAAATAAAAGTATATTAGACAGCCAACGGAAAGCAGGCTGTCCAGAGCAGCGAGAGCTCAGTCTTGTAACCTACTCCGACCGACAGGCGAGAGCCGACTACATACAAGAGCACCCGTACAAGCCGAACACCGAACATTCCCGCCCCCCCCCCCCCCACGACAGTGGCCGTGGTTAAACGTTCCAATCAGCAACTCGAAAACCGGCGGAAAATTCCACTCTATTGCCGGAGCACTACCATTCCACCAATGGAGATTCTTGGCGCCAATTTCTGCGCTGATTTTGCTACGTCACGGAGCTATGCCCTGAGCAAGCCAATCACAGTTACTATTTTGCAGAAAGCGCGGGAATTTTCCCGCCACAACTGCCTGGGTACACAAGTCATTCCCACGCCTCGCTGGTAGCCCGCCAGAAAGTGTTTTCGCTAAGTTTCTGCGAAGTAACGGAACCTCTTGCCCAGCCGCTACTTCAGGCCGCTGCGGGCGTGTCTTTTGACAATGTCGGCGTCTGCAAAGCATTCACTCGACTTCCTCACACCCGTCGGCTTAACCCTTTCCAGATAAGCAGAGCCCGCCTGTAAGCAGACCACCTGGGTGACGAGAGACGCTGCGTGGGAAGTCCGCGTGTGAAGGAATAGCGACTTTTCACTGCATGCAATTAGAGAGGAAAATCGTAAGATAGAAATATGAGAGGGGGCTCATGCCACCTCTCACCTTCACTCTTGTACACCACTGCAAGACTTCCATACTTTTTCTCTCTTCCAGAATTAATTACAATCTGATTAGCACTTAACGTGAAAGAAGCAAAGATTGCAGTGATACACGCTTGCATCAACGCAAATTTCACAGTCAATCTCTTATCACTAGGGTCGATAACACACACAGGGAGAACTTACCGCGGGATCATACGGCTGGTACTTATGTGACATTTGTAAAATATTAATTATTGTTCAAGATATATCTAGTAATTTCATATCCAAAAAATAAAGCGGCCCTGAGGAAATACGTATGTTTGAGCATCGTCAATACATGAGACTCTTAAACAACTCCCAAGTACCCTGAGGTTACATAACCTGAGAAATGATCACTCCGCTGGACAGAATTAAATTCTGCTCCTTTGTTCATGGAGAAAAAATTTAGAGAACTGTGGGTATACAGAATGAGATTTTCACTCTGCAGCGGAGTGTGCGCTGATATGAAACTTCCTGGAAGATTAAAACTGTGTGCCGGACCGAGACTCGAACTCGGGACCTTTGCCATTCGCGGGCAAGTGCTCTACCATTAGAGCTATCCTAGCACGACTCACGCCCCGTCCCCACAGCTTTACTTCCGCGAGTACCTCGTCTTCTACTTTCCAAACTTCACAGAAGCTCTCCTGCGAACCTCGCAGAACTAGCACTCCTGGAAGAAAGGCCATGTCTCCGCAATATCCTTTCTTCCAGGAGTGCTAGTTCTGCAAGTTTTGCAGGAGAGCTTCTGTAAAGTTTGGAAAGTAGGAGACGAGGTTGTTGTTGTTGTGGTATTCAGTCCTGAGACTGGTTTGATGCAGCTCTCCATGCTACTCTATTCTGTGCAAGCTTCTTCATCTCCCAGTACCTACTGCAGCCTACATCCTACTGAGTCTGCCTAGTGTATTCATTTCTTGGTCTCCCTCTACGATTTTTACCTTCCAAGCTGCCCTCCAATACTAAATTGGTCATCCCTCGATGTTTCAGAACATGTCCTACCAACCGGTCCCTTCTTCTAGTCAAGTTGTGCTACAAGCTCCTCTTCTCCCCAATTGTATTCAATACCTCCTCATTAGTTATGTGATCTACCCATCTGATCTTCAGCATTCTTCTGTAGCACCACGTTTCGAAAGCTTCTATTCTCTTCCTGTCTAAACTATTTATCGTCCACGTTTCACCTCCATACATGGCTACACTCCATACAAATACTTTCAGAAACGACTTCCTGGCATTTAAATCTATACACGATGTTAACTAATTTTTCTTCTTCAGAAACGCTTTCCTTGCCATTGCCATTCTACATTTTATATCCTCTCTACTTCGACCATCATCAGTAATTTTGCTCCCCAAATAGCAAAACTCCTTTACTGGCGGAAGTGCAGCTATGCGGACGGGGCGTGAGTCGTGCTTCGGTAGCTCTAATGGTAGAGCACTTGCCCGCGAATGGCAAAGGTCCGGAGTTCGAGTCTCGGTCCGGCACACAGTTTTAATCTGCCGGGAAGTTTCAACTGTGGGGATTTTCTTCTGTGCTCGTATGTCAGTCCACACTCAACCCACATTCTTTTCGATATTATGAAGAGACAGACCGCGGTTTACGATTCATACCATTGCTGCCGCACAGAAAACACCGAGTCTTTCTCTGAAGGCAACTGAAAACACTTCCTCTAGGCCTCAAATTTTTTTTTATTATGGCATGTCAAGTTTATACAGCAAGAAATCATATTGTCTTCAGAGTTAAATTAAGTCATCAGTAAGAAACCGTGGATCGGGTCTGTCACGTTAATAAATTCATCTTTAAAAAAAAATTGTTGCCCATTCAGTTGAGCTACCCCTTGTCGTGTCCGCCGCCGGGTTCGTTGAGGTGATTACTTAGTATTCAGGAAGTGAGCGGTCCCGCAAGACTGCAGCTCGTCGGCGGAGGTACGGCACCCGCTGTCGGGGTTGGAGCCCTCATTAGATATTTAATATCGCATCGCTGAAGGGGCGGATTTAATGGGTAATAACGTTCGCCGCGGCCCCGCCGGGCTGTAACGGCCGCACCGTCGTCGATTGCCGCAGCGGTCTCTGCGACGGACTCCCTCACCAGCGACTGCCCGCCAGATCCAGTCGCAGCGGCTCGCGTGGTCTCTGTCCGTCGAGAGATTTAATGCAGTTTAGACCAATTTTCTCAAGCAGACCGAAGACTGGCTGACTTGATGCTTTATACTTGCCACCGCTTTAGAAACGATATCTGAGTGTTCATACAAGATCATGAATCCCGTTCCTGCACTGAAATGTACCACCAGACACTGAATGTGAGCCACGAATGACGCTGTCTGACTTCTAATTAATATTTATGATATTAACAGAATCTTCCGTCGGTTCTTGGTAGAACAACATTATAATAAATGAAAAGCACCAGTTTGCTTTTGTTCTACAATATTACTTTTATTGTTAATCGGTTTTCGGCTTACAAGACCGTCTTCAGACATTTACTATTATCACCAAAGAAGTTAAATGTTAGCAGACAACATTGGAAGAGAAGTAACACATCTAGACTGAAGTAGAAACACACAGTAAGTAACATCTTTGCAATGAAAAAGTAAAAACTGAACAGTACATAAATAACAATGGCATAGACAGGAAAACCTTTTGCACAATAGGAGTAGCATGCCTAAATAACAATTTCTATTAATAAACAAAACTAATAAAATAAAATAAAATTAGTAGTAGACAATGCTGCATCAGGAGGTATGAAACATGGAGAGTGATACACAACAAATTAAAAGAGACATTTATCAATGTAAATACAGAATACTTAAGGAACTTAAGCAATATCAATAAGATAAACAGAAATTAATAAATGCAGGAAAATGGAGGTGTTTGAGGGAACCTACAGTTTGAGAGTGTGGTGGTACTGCATTTTAACATTAACATTATAATCAAAGCAGTGGCTGTGTACCAATTTTCATCAAATAAATGAGCAAAATAAAATATGAACGGTATTTCATGAGACAACTACAAAGGGTGTTAAACATGGACAGTAATACACTGACCTGTTAAAAGAAAGCCTTAACTATTGAAACTACAGTCTATGTGGAATACAAAGACAACTTCAACAAACAAAACAACTTAATGAATACAGGAAAATTAGAATATGTAGGAAGAGAGAGTATGGGAAGTAATGAACAATAAAGATGATTATATGAAGTTTGGGAGAGGGGAAGTGTTGAGTTGTGTATGGTCATTTAGGATGAGATCTGGGCTGTGAGCAAGATGTTTGTTAATTTCCAGAGCTTCCAGCAGGTTGAGTTTATTGCCTTTGTTTGCTAAGTGAAGTACACGGGACACTGGCTGGTGGTTGTGACCCTCACTCAGTACATGCTCAGCAAATGCAGAGTCTGAATTCTGCAACCTCCTGCTGCGTTCATGTTCAGCCTACCTAATATGTCTCTGCCTGACAGACCAATTTAAAATTTGTCATAATCAGAACAGGTGATTTTGTATACCCCACTGTTGGCTAATAACTGGATCTTATCTTTGCTATTAAAAACACATTGGGGTGTCGTGTTCCTGACATAGTAGGAAAGCCTATACTTGCAGGATTTCAGTGCTTTGGCTACAATCTGTGATACCCGACATAGAAATGGTAGTGCATACCATTTCTTGCAGACAGTGGATGGGGAAGCAGGTGGGACATGGAGGAGGGGTATAATTTTCCGTTTTTGTTTCCTGTGCAAGATGTGGTCAATAAGAACTGGATTGTAGCCATTGGCTGTGGCAATGAATTTTATTGTATCTAACTCTGCTTTAAAATCATCTGTGGACATGGGGATGGATATGAGACGGTGTACCATGGTACCTATTTTGTGCTAAAGGTTTTCCTGTCTACTCCATTGTTATTTATGCACTGTTCAGTTTTTACTTTTTCATTGCAAAGACCTTACTTACTGTATGTTTCTACTTCAGTGTAGATGTGTTACTTCTCTTTCAATGTTGTCTGCTAACATTTAACTTCTTTGGTGATAATAGTAAATGTCTGAAGATGGCCTTGTAAGCCGAAAACCGGTTAACAATAAAAGTAATATTGTAGAACAAAAGCAAACTGGTGCTTTTCATTTATTGATATTTATGAAATGGCACAGCTGATGAAAATTGCAACGAAGGGGGAGGGGTTGCTCAGAAGTAACACAATTCGAGTTTTGAAGTTGAACATTAATCGTAGACCTCATACGATACTGCCTCAGAGTATAGTAAAATCGGCCTTACGGCTCACTTTGTGTAGAACAAATGATGTCATCCGTAGCCTGCTCTACCTAAAAACCTGAAAACAAAGAGCTTGTGTGATGAAAACAATAATTTGCGATGCTGAGTCTCCACCGCTGTATAACTCGTAGAGCTGCGTCAGCGTTGCCTTACAAGGACTGCTGAAAATGTCTTACGGAAAATTAATATAACCTCTACAAGGATGCGTAGCGTACTCCAGAGCGAATTACAATTTAAGTGAATGGAGCACGTTTTGTATCAAACAAAGATTAAATATTCGAACAGGGAGGCCAGGCACATGTGGTAGAAATAGTGAACAAGGGAAACATGTATGAGAATGAACCCATGAAGTCCAGATAAATGAAAAATTCAACAAAATACTTGAACATAACTGATATGCAAACTTAAGCGTTGCGGTTTAGCACAAACATCGAATCAGAACATTTAATATTCCTTCCGAACACTAGTGCACAAAATTACGTAAAAATTACTTTACAGACTGTTAAGGAAAAGATTTTCGCGCTGGAGAAGCTGTTAGTAAACCACTTGAATTCATAGATGGTTAACTCAGAGCCGTGTACCAAATACCTCGTGTGCTGATTCAATATAAAATGAAAACAGATACTCAATATTATCCACCCCAAGTTTAGAATGCGAAATAAAACGCGAAAAGGAAGCGATTTTAGCCGGCCGGGGTGGCCGAGCGGTTCTAGGCGCTACAGTCTGGAACTGCGAGACCGCTACGGTCGCAGGTTCGAATACTGCCTCGGGCATGGATGTGTGTGATGTCCTTAGGTTAGTTAGGTTTAAGTAGTTCTAAGTTCTAGGGGGCTGATGACCTCAGAAGTTAAGTCCCATAGTGGTCAGAGTCATTTGAACCATTTTGAAGCGATTTTACGTAATTTCAACACTCACACTGATTCCAGCCATAAATGCAACTCAAAAGCTCGCAACTTGCTGCAATTTCATCAATCTTTTGAAAGGTTCTGGTCGAATACGCCCATATCAAATACACAAGACAAGAATATGTTTTATCTCTGCCATGGTGCGTTGCTTAGGTCGAGAACGTGACGAAGATGTCTTTGTGCTTTAGACTGCATTAGGCGACCAACGGAACTATGCTCGACTATTACTACGAACGGGCGGCACCGGTCAAAGCTCTAAGACATCCCTACTGTTACCTGTTTGCCAAAAATGTGCCACATCCGCAGACAGGAACGGCTGAGTGACCCCTTAATTGTGTGTGAGTAGAGAAGTGATTTTCGTATGGCGGGGATGCGCGATGAATGAAAGAAGCTCGCGATAAGGCGACCGCCTTCTAGTACCTAAGTCAGCTGTTTTCTTACGTTTGATTATGGTTAGCAGAATTCAGTCTCTTTTTACTACTCTCCTCTTCATTTGTTTTCCCTTGCTGTCCATGGAATGTTAAGGATTCTTCGATATAACCACATGTCGAATGCTTCTAACTTGTTCACAATGTTTACTAACATTAAATGAAACAACAATTTCACTGTTACCAGTCACCGTTTTATTTATTTCCACGACGCGTTTCGAAGGTTTAAACCTCCATCATCGGGTGGGTTTACATTAGTAAGTATTACATTTGTGTGTGTGTTGTGTTACGATTTTTGGAGGAACTTGTGGCACTGCCTAGTGGAGAAACGAGACACTAATTCAGAATATGGTTTTAGGATAACTTTTATGAAAAACTAAACTGATATCTAATGGTAAACATTAAATAAGTAAGTAAATGTTTACCATTAGATATCAGTTTAGTTTTTCATAAAAGTTATCCTAAAACCATATTCTGAATTAGTGTCTCGTTTCTCCACTAGGCAGTGCCACAAGTTCCTCCAAAAATCGTAACACAACACACACACAAATGTAATACTTACTAATGTAAACCCACCCGATGATGGAGGTTTAAACCTTCGAAACGCGTCGTGGAAATAAATAAAACGGTGACTGGTAACAGTGAAATTGTTGTTTCATTTAATGTCAGTAACAGTCACGGTAAAGCCTAACCTAAAAATGTTCACAATGTTTACTATCAGCGGCCAACTCTTAACACGATGCAAAAGTACTGACCACACATATCTCTTTATAAATCTAATTCTGAGATTAAGATCAAAGTGAGTGCTTGTAAACACTTCGTTAAATTTCATGAATGCACTGCGAACCTTCGGTACTCCACATCTGGTTTCCATGTCAGACGACCCACTGATGATGGTGATATTTATCGCCGAAACTAGTTTGGGAAAATAAAGAAGTAAAGGAATAACAAGGTGTTTTGCATCAAGGCGGACTCAGTTTCTGATATTACTGTTTTTCTATGCAAACACGGACCAAATGGAAGAGTTCCAAGATAAAATTATTGACCAATTTTCGCGTGACCATATCCCTGAGAAGTTGAATCTATTCTCTCTTTCTGTGAGTCGATTGTTATGCATTAGTTCTACATTTTGGTGTATCACAAATTTTGCCTTTTTGGTGTTGATACTGAGGCCCATATTCCTACAGTGTTCTCCCACTGCAATAAGAATGTCTTATAGGTCTCTCTACACTCTGATGCAAAGGCGACCATGGTGTCTTCCAGATACATTACCTTACATAATTCATTTCTCGTGTTGCAAGGAAGCAATCGGACATACATAATTACAAGGTAGGCAGATTAGCAAATTAAGCGGGGCACTGAAGAAATTCAATGATTCACTTTCAAGTTTTTCGTTTAATATTTTATCTTCATATTTTCTGTAACGTGAATATATCTCCAGTTCTTCTAGCATATCCATTTTATGTCCTTTATTTAGTCGGTGGAGTACTTTGACATTTTGCTACATTTTTCCAAACGGGTGTCCTGGTATTGAGTGTGTGTGTGTGTGTGTGTGTGTGTGTGTGTGTGTGTGTGTGTGTGTGTGTGTGTCGCTGTGGCTGATGTAGTGTGTCTATTGTGAACGTAAGCTTTAATGTGCTCTGTGTACCTGGTCTTGAAATTTCGGCCTGTTTGTCCTAGGCAGAACATGGAGCATTTCTGGCATGTTACCTTGTATTCTCCAGAGACTGGATATGGATCATGATTACGCTTTATATTGTGTATTAGTTTTTGTTGTAGTTTAACAGATATAGAAAACCCAATTTTTACCTTGTGATTTTTGAAAATATTTGCAATCTTCTGTGATATGTTACCAATGTATGGGATACTAAATAGGTATTCGTCTTTCTCTGTGATGCAGTTTGCACCTGAGTCTTTCTTCACTTTGTCTTGGATTGCGTCAGCCATGGAAAAGTTGTAATCCTCGGCAACTGCAAACTTTTTCACTGTGTTTATTTCTTGTTGCATGTTTTCTTGGTTCAATGGTATTTTAGTTTCCTTATGTAGCTTTGACCTGTATGCCGCCTGTTTATGGATATTTGGGTGACATTGTAGTATCAGTCATTGTGATTTTGCTATAAATTTTGAATGTGCATGTGTTGTTGTGTCTTTTAATATTTAGGACTAGAAACTTTATGCTTTTATTTTGCTCATGTTCCACTGTAAATATGATTTTCTCATGTAGATTACTGTGATGTCTTTGGTACCCCCTTCCACTAATTAGTGTGTCATCTACATATCCCCTATAAAATTCCATTTTCTTTAGGCAGGATTCTTGGTTGTTAAATAATTTTTGTTCTAAGTTATTTAAGTATATGTCAGCTATGTTACCAGATATACATGATCCCATTGCTAGGCCATCTGGTATCTTGCCATTGAAAGTAAAGTAATTGTAAGTTAAGGTTAACTGAAGGAGTTTCATAAATTCTACAGTCTATGTGTATAAGAGTTTCTTGTGTTTCATAAGGTTCTTTTGTATTAGTGTTACAGCTTCTTGTGTTGGTATGTTTGAGTAAAGGTTGGTGATGTCAAGTGATATAAACTGAGCATCTTAGGGGAGCTTTCTGGTTCTTAGATCTTTAGCTAGTATCATGCTGCTTTTCATGGAATATGTTGTTTCATATGTATAATTTTTCATCAGTATGTTATTCAGTTTTTGTAACAGTTTGTATCCTGGGCTATTTATAGAGTTGATCACGGGACATATCGGATTTCCATCCTTGTGTATTTTTGGCTGCGCTCTTAGATGTCGTGCTTCTTTTCAGTTTCTGCCAATAGGAAATAGGAATAGGCACATTACATCAGCCACAGCAACACATCTGCATAATACAGGACACCCATTTGGAAAAATAGACCAAATGTCAAAGTACTCCACCAGCTAAATAAAGGACATAAAATGGGTTTGCTAGAAGAACTGTATTCACATTACAAAAAATATGAAGATAAAATATTAAACGAAAAACTTGAAAGTGAATCAGTGAATTTCTTGAGATGCTTCGACAGTATACTTAAATAAAATAGTAACACACAGAGATAATCACAATTGTAAAACTGATATAAGTAAATTATCATCTAAATTGTTAAGACAAATAATCTCTGTACAAAAGAATATCATACTCTGCGGAAGAACTATAATGTCATCTCTGTTGACTATTTGTGGGAAAATCTTTGCAACTGTTTTGTTTATGTGCGACATTTTCGATGTTTAAAGTGCAGAGCAAGTTGTGTGTGATGTTTAGTGGGTGTGAGACTCTACACAAACAGACCATGCTGAAAAAGCTGGCATACTATGCTTACTTTCATTCCATAATGTCATATGGGATTATTTTTTGGGGTAATTCATCAAGCCAAGCTAAAGTTTCCCGGGCACAAAAACGTGCAGTAAGAGTTATATGTGGTGTGAACTCAAGAACATCCTGCAGAAGCCTGCTTAGGGAACTAGGGATACTAACTAGTGCTTCCCAATATATTTATTCCTTAATGAAATTTGTCGTTAAAAATATATCACTTTTTCAAACCAACAGCTCATTTCGTCGAATCAATACTAGAAATAAGAATAATCTTCACAAGGATTTAAAGTCACTTAGTCGTGTACAGAAAGGTGTGCATTATTCACGAACACACATTTTCAATAACTTGCCAGCAGCCATAAAAAGCTTAACAACCAATGAAATTCAGTTTAAGAGAAGCCTAAAGGATTTATTGGTGGCCAACTCCTTCTACTCCATTGATGAATTTCTCACTAGAACCAACTTATATATATATATATATATATATATATATATATAATTTCTGCACAATTTCAGTGCAGTAATATGTTGATTGTAAATAAGTGTGTGTGTGTGTGTGTGTGTGTGTGTGTGTGTGTGTGTGTAAGTACAATCTACCTTCAGCACCAGTTCAGTGCAGTAATGTGTTGATTGTAAATAAGTATTATAGTAGCTGTATTACACGTTTATTACCTTATAAATAAACAAAAAAAAATTTTATTTCAAATTTAGTGCATTAGTATTTGTAAAATGATTCTTTCATATAGCGTTCATTAAAAAATGACGACCATGCCACTTAGGTCCTGTGGAATGGTACATTAGCTTATTTGTTTGAGTTGTTAATATTTGTCATGTATTGTTGTTTTTCTGACGTGTTCTACGTCCTGGAGGACCTCCTCACTACGGATCAATTGGAATGAAAGTAAATCTAATCTGAAACCATAAGAAAACTGTAAGTACAGTTTCTTCTAAATTTCGGCACTAACTTAACAAAAGGTCGATAACAAATTAAAAATCGCGTCGTTTTTATATATTGCAGTGAAGTCAACGAAATGAAGCAGACTCTCTCACATCGACAACATCATAAAGAAATGGCATAATATACAGAAAAAAAAGCCACTTGAAAAAGCAAATCATTTCCCGAAACGCGTCGAGTGAAAAGTAGATAAATAAAATATGACTGGTTGCAGAAGAATTATTTATAAACAAACCCATAGTTTCCACAGTCGCAGGCTCTCTAAACCATTTATAATGGATCAAAACAGATTTATTAGCATGGTGCCATTCGGCAGCATGCTGCCATATTAAAGTCCGCGTAACTGTAATGCACCTGATAATGGCAGCGTGGTGCCGAAACGCGTCATCTAATAAATATTACTAAGATGTGAGTGGAGTAAAAAACTATTTCACAGATTTTATTTGGGTCTGTCAACTCGCCGGCTTGCGGAGGGTCGTGGAGATGGGGCAGTGGCTGGTGTCTCCGAAAGAGGCTGGTCACCCGTGGGAGGCTGTGGGCTGCCGTCGCCGCCACGGCCACCGGCTCCTGATGCGTATCTGCGGCTCGTTAGCTGTCCCCCGGCCTGCTCGGTCCCCGGGACCGGTTTGCAGAGCGGGACTCGACGCCAGGCGTGGCCCGGGCAGCTCGCGCGCCGACTACTGTGCGTGTGGGGAGTGGCTAGGCCGGCTGGCCGTGTACCCAGGCCGCCGCCTTCATGTTTGTCACATGAGAGCTCATTTCGGCCCCGCGTTTATACGTCGCGCACCACGCGTTTTGCGCCACGAGCCGAGACTGCGAAATGTGCAGGCGCGGACCCAGGGTTCGGTTCTGGCGGGAGAGTGGGGACAATTTGGTACTCTCTAGCTGGCCACCTCAAAATCTGCCGTCAGAACCACTTTTTATGTGCCACAGACACTTAATAATAACTGGAACGGTGGTAGATAACGGGTGAATTATGGAGTCGGGCTTTCCTGGTGAATTTTGCACTATAATTACGAAGATGTGCTGAAAAGCAATATCTCCGAATTTTTATGTTAAACTTCTTAAAGCTTTTTAAAGAAAACAGATTATTAACGTTCTTCATCATTATTCTTCATGTTTACATATTCATTTCTCGGTATAGTCACCCTGTCGACGAAGACATTGCAACCTCCCCACTACATTTTGTTTCTGTCTGAAATGTAGCCTAACCTTATCTCCCACTCCGTAAAATATACCGGGTGATCAAGACGTCAGTACAAATTTGAAAACTTAATAAACCACGGAATAATGTAGATAGAGCGGTACAAATTGACACACATGCTTGGAATGACATGGGGTTTTATTAGAACAAAAACAAAAAACACCCCATATTGCTAGACGCGTGAAAGATCTCTTGCGCGCGTTGTTTGGTGATGATCGTGTGCTCAGCCGCCACTTTCGTCATGCTTGGCCTCCCAGGTCCCCAGACCTCAGTCCGTGCGATTATTGGCTTTGGGGTTACCTGAAGTCGCAAGTGTATCGTGATCGACCGACATCTCTAGGTATGCTGAAAGACAACATTCGACGCCAATGCCTCACCATAACTCCGGACATGTTTTACAGTGCTGTTCACATTATTCATCGACTACAGCTATTGTTGAGGAATGATGGTGGACATATTGAGCATTTCCTGTAAAGAACATCATCTTTGCATTGTCTTACTTTGTTATGCTAATTATTGCTATTCTGATCAGATGAAGCGCCATCTGTCGGACATTTTTTGAACTTTTGTATTGTTTCGGTTCTAATCAAACCCCATGTCATTCCAAGCGTGTGTGTCAATTTGTACCTCTCTATCTACATTATTCCGTGATTTATTCAGTTGTCAAATTTATACTGACTTTTTGATCACCCGGTACATATTAACAAAAACTATGTCCTCACAAACTGTTATCGAACTTGAACTTCTATGCTAAACTTTGACTAAACAGAACCTCTTATAGAAATTTGGAAAGTTGTTGTAAGTTCCTATGGGACCAAACTGCTGAGGTCATCGGTCTGTAGGCTTACGCACTAACTTAACCTAACTTACGCCAAGGACAACACACACACCTACACACACACATGCACCAGGGAGGACTCGAACCTCCGACGGAGGGAGACGTGCGAACCGTGACAAGGCGCCCGAGACGGCGCGGCTACCCCGCGCGGCTAACCTCTTTTGAGCTGAAATATGACTGATCTGAATGCAGCTTGCCTTTGTATTAATTGCGCAGTGGAAGTAAAACAGTTATCTGATCCTAATCAAAATTTCCAATTACCTCGCGTCTTGACAACACTCGCAGATTTCTCGAAAGCACAACATTAAACAGCAAGCAGGCAGCTGCTGTACTAGATTTCTTTGCTAAATACATATTCAAACTGTTGCAAGTTGTAGTGCGTAATGATAAACAGTGAGGTGGAGAGAGTAACCATTCCTATTAAATAAATAAATGTCGTGTAACTAGGGCCTCCCGTCGGGTAGACCGTTCGCCGTGTGCAAGTCTTTCGATTTGACGCCACTTCGGCGACCTGCGCGTCGATGGGGAGGAAATGATGATGATTAGGGCAACAACATCCAATCCCCGACAGGAGAAAATCTCTGACCCAGCCGGGAATCGAACCCGGGCCCTTAGGATTGACATTTTGTCGCCCTGACCACTCAGCTACCGTGTGTGTACTCCTATGAAATGGTGATCCAAGACAACAATTTTAAAAATGAATTATATATTCAAAAAGACAGAGGAAAACTTTTCGTGATCTTCACACATAACATTGGTCTGAACAATTCTATGTTAACAAAGTGAACAATGAAACTTCCTGGCAGATTAAAACTGTGTGCCGGACCGAGACTCGAACGGTAGAGCACTTGCCCGCGAAAGGCAAAGGTCCCGAGTTCGAGTCTCGGTCCGGCACACAGTTTTAATCTACCAGGAAGTTTCATATCAGCGCACACTCCGCTGTAGAGTGAAAATTTCAATCTAGAAACATCCCCCAGGCTGTGGCTAACCCATGTCTCCGCAATATCCTTTCTTTCAGGAGTGCTAGTTCTGCTAGGTTCGCAGGAGAGATTCTGTAAAGTTTGGAAGGTAGGAGACGAGGTACTGGCAGAAGTAAAGCTGTGAGGACGGGGCGTGAGTCGTGCTTGGGTAGCTCAGCCGGCAGAGCACTTGCCCGCGAAAGGTAAAGGTCCCGAGTTCGAGTTTCGGTACGGCACACAGTTTTAATCTGCCAGGAAGTTTCATATCAGCGCACACTCCGCTGTAGAGTGAAAATCTCATTCTAGAAACAAAGTGAACAATAATTTTAAAAAAGGGGTACAATGGTAACAGAGAATTTCTATAAAAAAAGAACAGCTTAATCAATTAATACGTTGATACGTTGATGACTCAGGGAAGTGGGGTGGTCTTTCTCTCAGCTCTGAGCAAATTAACGAGCTGACCAGAATCATTTCGGCAGTCCACCTCTGTAGCGCTGCGGTAGCGTTACCGTCCATCACACAAGGGGGCCCGGATTCGATGATCATTTTTATCATCATTGACACGCAAGTCGCCGAAGTGGCGTCAACTAAAAAGACTTGAAATACTACGGCCGAACCCCGAAGGGGATATCCCGACCAATACATGCCATACGATCATTTCATTTCATTCTGACAAATTAGGTGCGTACTGCTGCAGTCTTATCTCAAACTTCTTCTCTTCAAAAATAATAACATCCCTTTCATCGTTCAAAGTACACTCCATACTCATCCTTGCCGTCCTTCACCATATTCTTTACCTAACAGACAAAATCACAAGTTATCATAGGAGTACTGAAGGCGTCCATCACCTACCACACTCCAGCTAAGAATGTGTCAGACTGTGCAAAGACAGGACCAATGACTGTTTTAACAGTAACGTAACTTGCTCTCTCTCTGACGTGCACATCGATGTCATACAAAAACCAAATGACATTGAAGTGTGAATTCTTATAGGACAACTATCCGATGGGTTCCACTCAATAATATCCAAACAGCAGACTCTGTGCACAATTTATTAAATTGCCAATACTAAACTCTTTTAAATAACAACAAATTCATATAACTTACAAAACTTAACAAATGGTTAAAGAGTGAGCATTAAAACAATAACGGCGGCTTGCCACCATAAAACCAAGAACCTTTCACAATACTGTTTTTAGAGTTTATCCAAAAGATTAAATCCAATAATAAGTTAACTTCGCATAACAATTTAAGATGATTTATATAAAAAACGTTGAGAAAGATAATGGCGCTTGGCACCATAAAATGAAGGAAACGCAACACACAACCAATAAATATAATAACAAAATAATTTGATACAACCAAAGGGCGAGGGCAACTCCCAACGCAATCACGGACGAGCGAGCTCTTAACACTTGGGAGCCTTCCCACTAGGAACGGTCCCCGAAATAAACCGCTCAGAGCTCCCCGACATGCCTCCCACAACTGCCCATCACTTACGCACCTTGGTCATGTTCTGTAACACACGACGGATAATATCAACACAAGATGAAATTCGAAAATACAGTATAACATCCCGACAGCAGCCTTTATCTCGGCCGCTCTTAATAAGTGCCGAAAGCCAACACACACAAATCTCAAAGAATTCTCGCTCCCTAAAACGAAACAATAAAAGCCAAGCGCACATGAATAGTCAAACCACAGTCTTGGAAGTGCCTTAACGACACCAAACGTGACTATTCCACCAAGTTAATAATAACACAGTAAAAAATACAGAACATACCACTAAATGCTTTTAGCCAGCCGTTGTGGCCGAGCGGTTCTAGGCGCTTCAGTCCGGAACCGCGCGACTGCTGCGGTCGCAGGTTCGAATCCTGCCTCGGGCATGGATGTGTGTGATGTCCTTAGGTTAGTTAGGTTTAAGTAGTTCTAAGTTCTAGGGGACTGATGACCTCAGATGTTAAGTCCCATAGTGCTCAGAGCCATTTGAACCATTTGAGCTAAATGCTTTTACACACCCAAATTGGCTAGATCGTGTTGTTCAGGTCCCAGAAGACCACACATACGAAGCAGCAATAATCCACTATGTATATACTGTACAAAACTGCCCTTCTTAGGCAGACTCTATCTATCACATCGTCTGCCAAATGTACCTTACATGAACGCAACTCGGGGCAGGACTCCAGTTGAGCAAATAAATTGGTACCAGCAAATATCGTAACGAGCCACACACTCAGCAAAAGGTTCCAACAACACCGTCCCACATCAGAAAAATTCAGAAACCGCCGCTGGAGCTTCCAGGGGAAAATCTGAAGAGCCAACCGAGCCCACTCCCTCACCTGGCAGACGACTCCAAAATTCAGCAACTAGTTGTCTCGGGGCCAGAGTATCACAGGACCCCACCGGACCTCCACATCAGACAGGCAGGCAGAACGAGTACGCCGACTCCAATTAATCACCACCGCATGGCCAGCACAGCGGCGAGTCGCCTCCGCCCCAGACCACTCTGCTCATATTGCGAGGCACAACAACCTTAGCCCTAGTCACTAGCAGGTCAGGCAGAGCGAACCTTCCACGTTCCGTGCAATACCCGGAAAACCGAATACTCTCTCGCTTTCCGCCGGCCACCGCAACACACGCCAGAGACGTCATAGTAAATCGCCACCGGAGCGCCACCCGCACCAGGACAGCGAACTATAATCGATTACAGTGCGCGCTCTGAACAAGATCGCAGGTTAGCTGCGCGCGCCGTTTCAGACATGACCACGTTACAACATTTCTCCCAACCAAGGACCAGTTTCTTGATATCTCCACTGTAGAACGTTTGACATTGTTGAAGAAGCTACATCCTCACGTCTGCTTGAACCACTTCATTGCTATCAATGTGAAGTCCTCTAAGGTGTTGTTTAAGTTTTAGAAACGGATGAAAATCTGATGAAGCCAAGTCGGGACTGTTTCTGGGACGCACGATGACAGTGAATTCAAGGCGTCCGATCGTTGCAGGTGTAGCAGCGCCCGTGTGTGGTCTGGCATTGTTATGCTGAAGCACCACGTGTGGACGAATTCTTCGATTTCGAAACCTCGATTACAGCACGCTGCTTCCCACGCATCGACGTAGTTGCGTCAAACGCTACAATGTCACACGCGACAATTCGTAGCCCTGTAGCGGCAGAGCGTTGCAAATAACTAGACATGAAGAATAAAGCTGTAGAATGTTAATGATGTTTGTTTTATTCAAAAAGGTTTAAGAGTTTTCACATTAAAAAATTCGGACACATTACTTTTCAGCACGCCGTGCTAACATTTCTTTCAAAGAACGTAATATCCCAAGGAACTGTAATTAACTGTTCACAGGTACTAGGGTGTGGTCTCAGCTCTCTGAGACAGCAGATGTGCGTGCAAGTTGCGTTTATGTGTGTGTGTGTGTGTGTGTGTGTGTGTGTGCGTGTGCGTATGTGTGTCTACTGCTGACAAAGGCATTAATGGCCGAAAGCATTAATTGTGTGAATCTTTTTGTTGTGCTTATCGCGACTCAGCATCTCCGCTATATGGTTGAGTAGCAACTTTCCTTCTCTGATATTGTTACATCCCATCCTGGATTTTCCATTGTTAAATTCTTGTTATTATTTATCCTCGATGCGGCTGCGAGCGACTGCTCCGTGCGGCAGTCCAGCCCTACTCCGCTCCACACACCAAGACGACGCGTGACCACTGGCGCTGGGGCATTGTTGTCATTATATACCAAGACAATGATCCCTCAGAGAAAAGGCTCGCTCGGCTCCGAACGTTGCAGACGCCAACGATAAGTAGGGAATACAACACCGATACGTTATGTCATCAAAGATACAAACTGCACCATCACCGTTCCAGTTACATGGTATAAGATTCTAACATTCTGCGTGGTGTCAGTTTGTTCTAAGTCGTGTCTCCCTACCACTTTCGCGCAACGACGCTCTGAGCGTGTTTTTTAGGGAATTGACTAGTTTGAACCTGGGACCTGTTGCTGGTAAGGAGATGCCAGACCACACATGACATGTAGAGTTCAGAAGAGTTCAGTGAGACTAGCGATGATATAACCAAATACTTAATGATTTCAGCGTCAGCTCCACTGCGCTCCCTGTAAATGAATCTTAATACTAACTAAATTTAGTGGAAGGGGTTCAAGGCTTTCCTATTTTTAGTTAGCTGGTAAAATAACGTCGAAAAAGCAGTTAAGTTTACCACTGGAAATTTTATTCTACTCACAAAACATTGTTTATAAATTGCACTATTGATAAAAGGAAATGTTTTAATACAGGATGGTAAAAACCAACTGCGTTCAACAAAAATGTGAACGAATATTCCCTGAGTGGGTTTCCAAGTTCTACAATGGACCTATGCCACATCACATCTATAATCTAGATTTAAGTTAAGTTTCATAAAAGAGAAAACTATCAAAATGGTCTACAGTGACCCTCAATTATCTTTAATTACTTATCTAACTTGTAGTAAATTACAGAGGCTGATGTGGCTCCTCAATAATTATATAACAGAAAAATCATCGCGTTTCAGATTTTTACTTCAAGTAGCAAATGTGAACACCATGAGATTTAATTGACGATTGACACTAGTATTACGCAAAAAGGGGATGTAACAAATGAGACTTCTGCAGTTCTGAGTGAAGCCTTATGAGCTCAAAAATGCGGCATCGCGTGGGTTCATTACCTTGTCGGTGTTTAGGCAGCGTCAGGGGGGGGGGCGAGGGGGGGGGGAGGGGGCGGGCAGCACAGCTCCACGCACCTCGCCGTCTCGGAAGCAACTCTCTCCTAACTTCTCCTTACTACAATTTACCGAAACTGGTTTAAAAAAAGCTATCTGGCTGTGTTTTCAACTGACCAATCAGGGTCTCAATGTTAACCTTAAGCTCCGCCTACAAAAGTTCTGTCTATCAAATGAGATACGTTATACTTTTCGTGGTGGGGCAATGTCTTTAACGTTTGCAACGTAACAGAGACGCGAAAAAGTCTAACGCCAAAACTTGCAGCTGGTGTGGCCCTTTTAGTGTTATCGTAAGATCTATACTGTTCTTCTGGAGGGCTATATCTTTTAACATGGGCTGGGGGGTGGTCCTGGCGGTCAGCCAGCGATGTGGGTGTCCGTCCCTTACCGCAGGGCCTTCTAGCTTAACACGGTTCTGCTCTCGGCTTCTGTTCTCGTTTCTCCCCTCGGAACTGCGTCTGTTTCACGGTGGGAAGGTATGACATGCATTTAGGTGTTCTTGTGTTAGTCTGTGGTATTCCATTTGCTCACTCGTTGACCGTATTACTTTGGTTAATTTAATGTCAGGATTTATTCTGAGCTATGTGACATACTGCCGGATTTGCTTATCATGTCAGGGTTTTCTTGGAAGGTTTTGGATTTGCCTGACACCTTACAAGATATTTATATTTTCTTTATTTTAGCTTTCAGTAACGCTATTGTGTGTAAAGGTTACTGTAGCGCGTACTAGGCTGTGGATTCGCCTCAAGGTTTCTACAAATTGCTCTTTCAGTGAACCAGCTGTAAACGACGTAATTACGAAGTCCTGGGAGGAGGATATCTGCTGCGGGCTCTGCTATCACGTGGACAAGTGTTGGGACGACGCGGACGATCGCGCCGGCCGGAGCTAACAAACCGTAACAGGATTCCAGGCGGGCGCGGAACGGCCCCGCCGGCTTGTAGTTCGCACGTAACGAGCCGCTTTATCTCCCGAGATCGCCTCCACGCGGCTACCGACTCCGCCCACGTCTCTGAACGTACTATTTAAGGCATTCTTGCGTAAACGAAGACCGTACGACCTGGAATCTGCCCCGATGGCGTTACTGGCAATTTCGAGCAGTCTTGCCCGTTATCCTTCTAAGGACACCTTCTCGAAACACAGTTATTTCAAATGAGAGGCACCCAATCAGTCTTGCTCATACTGTGGCATCAAGCAGTCAGGCCTGCAAGATGAGTGGTCTGCCAAGCGAGTGGATTCATTCTAGTTTATCGAGTAACATGAGCTCTAGTACTCACAATTAAGTTACAAATTATTCTCCTGTTTGAATATTACGCAACGGAAACGGATAACGCACATCTGACTATTTGTAATTTACACAACTCTGACTGCTCACTACGCATTGGCAATGCCACATTTTCTTTCTTACCCAATGGCTTTGTTCAACACGTGGCCATCGCACTGAATATGAATGGCGCACACATTACAAATTCTGGGTATCATGACAACGTACTATTCGAAGGAAAAGGCCACCAATCTTTTTCTTTTCACTATCTTATTTATTCCGATAAATTCTATATCCCACGCCCGGGTTCCCGGGTTCGATTCCCGGCGGGGTCAGGGATTTTCTCTGCCTCTTGATGACTGGGTGTTGTGTGATGTCCTTAGGTTAGTTAGGTTTAAGTAGTTCTAAGTTCTAGGGGACTGATGACCATAGCTGTTAAGTCCCATAGTGCTCAGAACCAACCAACCAACCAAATTCTATAACCTAAACACACCATTACATTTTCTACAACAATAACACATGAGGAATTCCGCCCAGTGGGCATGGATTTACATTGGTGATTCTCTATCTTATGGTCTCGTAATTATTTACCGCTACAGTGCACTTTCTGGATGGGACGGTGAATCTTTTGCTATATCTCACACTTCGACTCTCACACGCATCATCACGAAAATTTCCTCCAGACCGAGTGGTACAAAAAGGAGCATGCATAACCCACTGCCTCTGAAACTATCTTGTTACTCTCCCATGCCAACCACACATACTTAAATTTCATGAAATACATCACACTGGCAACATACAATACAAAGAATAGTCACAACGTTATACTCACGTCACTTTCAGCTTTCCCCCTTCAATTAATATTAATCCCAGTTTCACACGACACTGCCCCACTTCGTAACTTTCCTACTACGAACTCTGGAGGATATGTGCACGTCTTCCTGTGCAATGCAAGCCAAGTGGCGTTGCTGGATAGACGGCTGACTCACCTTGCTTCTCTCTCAGAGTATTATAGTTTGAATCAAGCGCCACACGGAAACATAACACGCAAAGTAATATTAAGAACATATTCATCACACACGCGAGTCCTCAACTGATACCATGGACGAGTACTTCTCTTTATCATTTGTCTCATACACAGGTTGAGAATCACACAGTACTCACCACGTGGAAGTACTCGTCTCTAATTTCAAGTCCTGCACACGCCATTTCTTAAATATTTCCAACTTATAGTACACACGCTAGTAATTCAGCTTAACTTAAGCACTCGGAAGTATTTCAACTTATTGCTAAACGTGGTTTCATTGTGGCCGTTGGTCACTTCCGAAGATTACTATGATCCCCTTAATATTACCTGCCTGTCATTTAATTCTCCCCACAAAAGTTCCTGAAATTGAGAAATTATTATTCCAAACTACTCTTTAAGTATTTCACATGCATACCATGTCTCCACTGTTTTGTCTTCACGGAGCACACCTAAGACAGGTCTTAACAACACAAGATCCAGCGCCAGAATGCTGAAACATGGCCGTTCTTCAGGTCATCTCGCAACTCCGTCGAGGTGGGGGAAGACCATGCTACCCATTGGTCAGCCACATTTCAGGCGCTCAAAGCTCAGGTAAATTTCATCTCTTTGGTTCCATCAAAGGTGACCAAAGGACCGTCTCAAAAATGATCATATATTCACATTCACTATCTGCAGTTAGCAGACACAATACATTCATTCATTTCACAGGTCTCACCAAACTGGATGTAGCGAATTATTTTGTGGGAGTGCACATGTTATCAATTAAATAAATAAATTGTCATTATTTCCCACACTGGTATCCGGCTTCGCTGTATTAATTGAAATTGAGTTATTATTAGAAAAAATATGTTGTACTGACAAGAATAACGAAGCATGTTGTACCTATTTTCAATGTCGGGCGGTACTGTACCCTTTCACAAATTACAGATATCCTGTACATATACACCAGAGAAAACCGCCTGCAATGTCAAGCTGTTTCCGATGTGTGGAGGACTTGCCAATTAATGGTGGCTCTCATCACGCGAACTACGCCGGCCCACGTCTCTGTTGATAGTGTCATTGTAGCGGATTTTAAATATTTCCCACGTGCAAAATACAATACTGCTGCGTGATTGTTGGGCCATACTCTCTACGCCCTCATCGATCGGCAAATTCACGATGGACTCACCTTTTTGACTTACATTTGGGACCAATTTTCTAAGATCAAAGACAGTGAAAAACACCATGAACATTTTGCCAATTTCTTATCAGGTGCATTGCATCATGCATATGCGAAAGAAGTCTAAGATGTGTGCGAGCTCCTCTTATTTCCATCAATTGTCTATTCAGTCTCGCAATTGAGTTTTGACGATTTGTACACTGATCTCATTCGTGCGTCTTACGTGTTGTTCTAGCAAAATAAGTGTAGATATATAGTTAGCGTCAGGTGGTGAAATATAACCAGTCACCATGTATCTGTCCTTCTTTATTATATGCCTACCTATAAACTAGTATATATATATATGTTCATATTAGGGAAAAAAAGGAAAAAAAAGGAAGAAAGTTAGAGAGAGTAACTGAATAATATGATGCGGTTCCACTTGAAGAGTATGCTAAATAAAAACAAAACAAAAAATAAAGTAAAAAGAAAAATACACCGGTTCTCGTTAAAAAAAAAGAAGAAAAATAGAAGTAAAAAAAATACATGCACAAACTGAAAGTGTTATAAACAATGTTATACTAATTACTCTGTCGTCTGATGTTATTGCAAAGACTAAAATATCGACACGCTGCGTAACTACGAAGGGTGACGAAGAGACTGAATGGGCGTATGATACGATATAAATTATTCAGATAGCTAAAGGAGACAAAATTTATTGATACACTCCTGGAAATAGAAAAAAGAACACATTGACACCGGTGTGTGTCAGACCCACCATACTTGCTCCGGACACTGCGAGAGGGCTGTACAAGCAATGATCAGACGCACGGCACAGCGGACACACCAGGAACCGCGGTGTTGGCCGTTGAATGGCGCTAGCTGCGCAGCATTTGTGCACCGCCGCCGTCAGTGTCAGCCAGTTTGCCGTGGCATACGGAGCTCCATCGCAGTCTTTAACACTGGTAGCATGCCGCGACAGCGTGGACGTGAACCGTATGTGCAGTTGACGGACTTTGAGCGAGGGCGTATAGTGGGCATGCGGGAGGCCGGGTGGACGTACCGCCGAATTGCTCAACACGTGGGGCGTGAGGTCTCCACAGTACATCGATGTTGTCGCCAGTGGTCGGCGGAAGGTGCACGTGCCCGTCGACCTGGGACCGGACCGCAGCGACGCACGGATGCACGCCAAGACCGTAGGATCCTACGCAGTGCCGTAGGGGACCGCACCGCCACTTCCCAGCAAATTAGGGACACTGTTGCTCATGGGGTATCGGCGAGGACCATTCGCAACCGTCTCCATGAAGCTGGGCTACGGTCCCGCACACCGTTAGGCCGTCTTCCGCTCACGCCCCAACATCGTGCAGCCCGGCTCCAGTGATGTCGCGACAGGCGTGAATGGAGGGACGAATGGAGACGAGTCGTCTTCAGCGATGAGAGTCGCTTCTGCCTTGGTGCCAATGATGGTCGTATGCGTGTTTGGCGCCGTGCAGGTGAGCGCCACAATCAGGACTGCATACGACCGAGGCACGCAGGGCCAACACCCGGCATCATGGTGTGGGGAGCGATCTCCTACACTGGCCGTACACCACTGGTGATCGTCGAGGGGACACTGATAAGTGCACGGTACATCCAAACCGTCATCGAACCCATCGTTCTACCATTCCTAGACCGGCAAGGGAACTTGCTGTTCCAACAGGACAATGCACGTCCGCATGTATCCCGTGCCGCCCAACGTGCTCTAGAAGGTGTAAGTCAACTACCCTGGCCAGCAAGACCTCCGGATCTGTCCCCCATTGAGCATGTTTGGGACTGGATGAAGCGTCGTCTCACGCGGTCTGCACGTCCAGCACGAACGCTGGTCCAACTGAGGCGCCAGGTGGAAATGGCATGGCAAGCCGTTCCAAAGGACTACATCCAGCATCTCTACGATCGTCTCCATGGGAGAATAGCAGCCTGCATTGCTGCGAAAGGTGGATATACACTGTACTAGTGCCGACATTGTGCATGCTCTGTTGACTGTGTCTATGTGCCTGTGGTTCTGTCAGTGTGATCATGTGATGTATCTGACCCCAGGAATGTGTCAATAAAGTTTCCCCTTCCTGGGACAATGAATTCACGGTGTTCTTATTTCAATTTCCAGGAGTGTAATTTAATTATAATAATCTAATTTTTATTAATCGTTCGTCTCCATCAGTTACCCGAATGATTTTGTCTATTTCATGATACATCCTTTCAATCGCTTCATTACGAATCGTAGTCCACCCCTGGTAGCTGACTGGTCAGCGCGGCGGAATGTCGTACCTAACGGCCCGGGTTCGATTTCCGGCTGATTTTCTCCGCTCAGGGACTGGGTGTTGTGTTGTCCTTATCATCATCATGTCATCCCCGACGACACGCAAGTCACCAAAGTGGCGTCAACTCGAAACTTACACCAGGCGAACGGTCTACCCGACAGGAGGCCCTAACCATAAGGCATTTCCATTACCATTACGCTTCGTAGTTATGCTGTGTAGACGAAAATTTAACAGTTATGCGATGCTGGAATTCGAAATTATAGACTGAGCGAAAGTTACGAAAGAGTAAGGCGTCTGGCAGAATTCTGCACAAAGCGTGATTTAATCACAGATAACACTTGGTTTAAGAATCACGTACGTGTAAGTGACGTGGAGACAATGGAAGGTTTCAAACTGATTACACGAAAGTACGACAAAGAATTCGGAACCAGCTTCTAAAATAGTAAGGTATTTTCAGGTGCAGAGGTAGAATCTGACAATAATTTATTGGTTATGATCTGCAGAATAAAACTGAGAAAAAATTGCAAAAATTTAGGAAATGAGTGGAACTGAAAGACCCGGGAGTGGTTCCAGAGTGAGCATTAGTTAACGATTGACTGAATTAGGGTAAAAGAATACAACTGGTGACGAATGTATGGTTTTGAAAGATGGGGTAGTGGAGGCACCAGAGAATCAAATAGGTGACAAGACAAGGCCTAATAGAGATATATGGATAAAAGAGGTGATGCTGAATGTAATTGACAAAGGGAGAGAATTCAAAAATGCAGGAAACGAAGCAGATGACAGGGAATACAGACAATTGAAAAATGAGATTAACAGAAAATACAAAATGGATAAGCAGGGATGAGTAGACGAGAAATGTAAAATTACAGAAGCATGTATGGTGGGAGAAAATATGTAAAATTATAGAAGCATACATGGCTATGGAAAAATACTTGGTGGTTATAGGAAAATTAAAAACATCTTTGGAAAAAAGAGAAGCAGATATATCACTCAAAAGAGCTTAGTTGGCAAGCCAGTACCAAGTAGGGAAGGGGAAGCCGAAAGGTGCGAGAAGTCTGTAGGGGTTCTGTACAAGGGAAATGATCTTGAAGTCAGTATTATAGAAAGAGAAGAGACAATAAATGAAGAGGAGACTGGATGTGTGACACTATGAGAAGGAATCAACAGAGAACTGAAATACCTAATTCAAAGCAAGGCCCATTAAGTAGTAGAATTTTTTAGATCCTTAGCGGGGCAAGCTATGTCAAAATTGGTCCACACTGTGGGAAAAATATAAGAGAATTAGGAGAATGTCATATTTCGAATTCCGAAGAATGAAGCTGCTGAGAGATTTGAATACCACTAAACCATCAGCTTACTGACACGAATTATTTTCCGAAGAATGGAAAAGTTAGCTAAAGCCGACCTCAATGATGATCAGTTTTGGCTCTGGAGAACTGTTGGAACACGTGAGGCATTACTGATGTTATGACTTATCTTAGAAGCCAGACTGAAGAAAGGTAAACCTACATTTATAGTATTTGTAGGCTTAGAGAAAGCTCTTGACAGTGTTGACTGAACTGCGCTCTTTCAATTTCTGTAGATGGAAGCGATAAACTACAGAGAGCTAATAATCATTTACAACCTGTAGAGAAACCAGACTACAATTATAATGATCGAAGGACGTGAAAGGGAAGCAGTGGATGAGAAGGTAGCGAGACAGAGTTGTAACCTATGCGCTGACGTTGAGCAAGCAGTAAAGGAAACTCAAGAGAAATTGAGAAAGGGAACTGATCTTAAAGGAGAAGAAATAAAAATTTTAAGATGTGGTTTGTCGTTGACATAGTAATTCTGTCAGAGATGGCAAAGGACTTAGAAGAACAGCTGAGTGGAATATATAGTGTGTTGAAAGGAGATTATAAGTTTAACGTCATCAAAAGTAAAGCAAGGATAACGGGACGTAGTCGAATTAAATTAGGCGATGCTGAGGGAATCAGATTAGAGAATGAGACACTAAAAATAGTAGTCACATTTAACTACTTGGCAGCTAAAAAGTGATGATGGCTGAAGGGCATAAAATGAAGAGTGCCAATAGCAAGAATAGCAATTGAAAAAAGAGAAATTTGTTAACATCAAATAAAATTTAAATATGATGAAGTATGTGGAACTCTGGAGCTCAGTTCTGTGCGGGAGTAAAACTTGGACAATCAACAGTGTAGACAAGAAGAGAATTGAAAGTATCCTTTAAAAATTATTTTCGTTTGAATTTGAACTTGTACTGTCTTGGTTGATTGGTGTAATTTTGGTTTTGTTTAGCCTTGGGTGACCGTGAGCTTCCAGCTGCGAGAGAAAGCAAATGTATCTGCCTGCGAGAACACAACATGAACTGGGCTCTGTTTTATAATCTTTCTAAAAATGCACAAACAGGTTAAATCCTGAACTTTACTATTACTCTCTTTAATTAAACAAAATGCGCACGTTAATGGTCTGCCTAATAATGCAGTTCGTAAAATGGTTCCTGTGTGTTGATGATTTCCGTAGCTAACTGATCTTGAAACGAAAATATCTTAGCTGGTAATGCAATTGCTTGGAACTTGTTCCTGAGAGCTTAGTGCACTTTTCCAGACAACAAGTAAACTATTTCATACACATCACTGAGTGAGGCACTCCTTAAATAAAAATGAATTGGATCCAAGGTGTGGACAATGCTCTTAGGTGAAATAGTTCTTTAACACCCCGTTTTTAAATTGTCTGATATATTATTACTTGTATGAAATTTGTGTTACAACACTCATTATCGTTGACAAAGGTCAACACTGACATCAGACGCTTATTGCCACAAATGTTAAACAAATCATTAATAAACATGAAAAATATGTTACAGTGAAAATTACTCAGTATTTATTAAAAAAACTTAAAGTCATCTGATATGGATGTCTCGTTCAACAATGGTTCTAATCTACGCGCGACTGCAGTGCACCTAAATAAAAAATATTACCTTCGTTCCTCTTCATATGCTTTTCAAATCTCAGTACATCTCATTTCATTCTAAATCACTAATCGAATCTTTATCCTCCGTGTCACAATATGCAAACACAAATCATTTTACTTAAACAAAAATGCATTTAATTTTACGTCTACATTGTCTGTTCGGAGTCTATACCACTACTCCCCTAACTATACTACTCCTGCGATCCTCGATGCCAAGCAGCGATGACAAACCCAAGCACATCTTCCAATGACACAGCTACTCTGACCAAAGACTGTGCGCCAATAATCAACGAATTCAAAATTGTCTCTTAGCGTTTGAGATCGAAAGTATGTGCAAATTCAGAAATGAAAATAACAAATTCCCTGCAGACCTGTTTCAGACTATATGGATTTGAAATGTGGTGCTACAGAAGAATGCTGAAGATTAGATGGGTAGCTCGAAGAACTAATAATGAGGCACTGAACTGAATTGGGGAAAACAGAAATTTGTCGCACAACTTGACTGAGAGAAGGGATCTATTCGCAAGTCATATCCTAAGAAATAATGGAATCATCTGTTTAGTAATAGCTGGGAGTCTGGGGGCAGGTATGAGGATGGGGACGAAAATTGCAAAAGGGATATCAAAACCTGAGAATAGTAAGCAGGTTCAAATGGCTTTAGTTTGAAGTAGCTATGCAGAGATGATGAGGCTTGTAGAGGACAGACTAGCGCAGAGAACTGCATCCAGATCTGCACCTGTATACATACATCGCAAAGCACTGTACGGTGCATGGCGGAAGGTAGTAAATTGTACGCATCACACAAGCATATTTTCAATGTAAGCACACAGCTCGCATCTCAATACTCTCCATAGTGCGGTTTATTCACGTAACAGAGATCTGCACTGTCTACACCAATAGCGCCTAGCGATGTAAACCTAAAGGACCAATCCCGCGCTACAGCTTATGTCATGACTTGCGAAAAGTCAAAATTCTTCAAAATGGCGAATTTTAACTTTTCACAATTCGTGATTGATCAGATCTAAAGATTATTATTACATGTGATCGAGACTAGTTATCAACTGCGACAATTTCCAACTAGTACTGTTATAACAAATGTTTTAAAAAGTTTGGACAATTGTAGAATCTCTCGTGACAGTACTTTATCCATTATTAATACTTGGTGTCGCAAAAAGAACGCATGGATTTGACTTGCGTAGTATCAGTGGTGGGACTGGAATGACGGAATGGGGGATCTATTGTTTTGTAGGTTAGAGCGTCCAGTTTCAGTAGCAATGGCTCAGTGTATCGTTCATCATGACGTTTTCGCTGTTGAACATTTCTTCAAAAGTAATGACTCTGTGATCGCAGTGCAGCAACTTTTCCGTACACACTTCAGTGTTCCACGAAATGGTTCTATATCTGCTTGCAACATAATATTGCGTTGGGCTGCCTCTTTTCGCACAACTGGATCAGTCATGGAGCGAACGTCGCCTGGTCGTCCTCACAAGGTGTGAGTGCAGGAAAATTTCGATAGAGTAAGAGCATCTGTTCTTCGAAGTCCTCGCCGCTTTACTAGGTGGCGGGCTCCATCTTGTCTCGTCGCTTGCTGCCGCGCATCCTGAAGGATGAATTACATTTTCGTCCTTACAAAATTACGACCGTGCAGAAGATTCAGGATCGTAATGATGGTGAACGGAGACAGTTTTGCGAGAGTATGCTTGATGTTCTTGCTGTTGATGACGTTGTGTTGATGATGAGGGATAAAACGCACTATCACTTAGATGGTTAAGTAGGGAAACAAAACTGTTGCTACTGGGCTGCAGAAAGCCACTAACCAGTGTATCAGCAACCAGTGCACAGTTCAAAAGTGATAGTGTGGTGTGGAGTGTCCAAAGTGAGAATCGTTGGATCCTATTATTATTATTATTTGAAACCACCGGTGTTAGTGTTACAGTGAATACTGCATGGTATGTTGCTGGACTACGCAGTTTCGTGCGGCCACATCTAGACACTACAGGGATGAACGTGGCAGACATGTGGTCGCAACAGGATGAAACGCCGCGCGGGATTAGCCGAACGGTCTCAGGCGCTGCAGTCATGGACTGTGCGGCTGGTCCCGGCAGAGGTTCGAGTCCTCCCTCGGGCATGGGTATGTGTGTTTGTCCTTAGGATAATTTAGGTTAAGTAGTGTGTAAGCTTAAGGACTGATGACCTTAGCAGTTAAGTCCCATAAGATTTCACACACATTTGACCAAGATGAAGCCGCAGCAAAATGGTTCAAGTGGCTCTGAGCAGTATGGGAGGTCATCAGTCCCCTAGAACTTAGAACTACTTAAACCTAACTAACCTAAGGACTTCACACACATCCATGCCCGAGGCAGGATTCGAACCTGCGACCGTAGCGGTCACGCGGTTCCAGACTGTAGCGCCTAGAATCGCTCGGCCACCCCGGCCGGCGAAGCCGCAGCACACAGGGCTATTGATTCCATGGCATTGTCCGAGATATGGTTTCCCAACAGGTGATCTCACTTTTCGGGGATGTCCACTGGTCAGCACGCTCGCCAGATTTGTCGGTTTGTGACTTCTTCTTACGGGGTTACCTAAAAAGTAAAGTTTGCTCCACCAAACATCGTATATCTTCAACCACCTGAAAATTGCAGTTCGTTAAGAAATCGCTGCTGTTGCACGTGACATGCTGACGAAAGTGATGGTGAACTTCGGTGAAAGACTTTTAATGTGTGTTCACAAAGAACGCAGCTATCTGCCTGACGATATTCTTAAACCGTGAAAACGTGACAATTCATAAATTAGATACGTTACCAATTGTAGTAATGTGAGTACATTTTGTATGTGACCAAAATAGAGCCAATTATACTAGTTTGACTGTTGGATAGTAGCAGTGCTGTTTTCCTTCAAATGCATAAAACGAAGGACAACACGGTACTTCACTTTTTTCGGTTGCTCTAGCGTGCTACTATACTGTGGTGCGGGGATTTAAATGTGTGGCATACCGGTAGACAGGTACCTGCAAATAAACAGTAACATTAACTACAAAACTTTATTTTTCCGAGAAAATAATTTAAACTTTGACTACTCGTCGTTCAAGTGGCTTCAAATGGCTCTGAGCATTATGGGACTTAACATCTGTGGTCATCAGTCCCCTAGAACTTAGAACTACTTAAACCTAACTAACCTAAGGACATCACACACATCCATGGCCGAGGCAGGATTCGAACCTGCGACCGTAGCGGTCACGCGGTTCCAGACTGAAGCGCCTAGAACCGCACGGCCACACCGGCTGGCAACTACTCGTCGTATTGGCCCCATAAACTTAGCCAGTCTTCCTAAAATTAGTCCACCCTTCATGGCTCTTAACTAGGCTGACGCATTTCTCGTCCCTCTCCATTTTTCGTCTGTGATGATATCAACGAAAAATAGAAAAACCAATTATGTTATGTCACGTGTAGGAATACCCTCTAACATTCAGCCTGGGCAGTTCAGTCAGTAACTCTTTAATCTTACCTTAAGGAGCGCCAAAATTCTGCTCGGTCTATCCTCTTTCTGAGGTAATAGTTGAAGGCACGTTAGATATATCTACTAGCTGGAAATGGAAGTCGCTTAATCGGTGTGGAGGCCTTACATTGAAGGTCGCTAGTCTCTTTAATACATTATGAGATTAGAATCGATTTATAGCTGGAATTCTGCTCCACAGCCGAATGGCTCCATTTATGTAAGGAGGACCGTATTCGCCGCCCCGGCCCCACGTAATCGGGTTTCAGAATACAGTTAACGTTGTCGGAGTCGGCTCGTCCGACCGCACCGTAGGGCCGCCTCCGCAGTGTACTTAAGGGACGGTAATAGCCCGGATTACTCCGCTACACCCCTTTCTCGAATTATTCGCAGCTGCTGCAAGTTCCGCCCGGCTCCACATACGCTCCGCCCATTCCCCCGGTCTTAAGAGATAACGCGTTACGTGAACGCCTCCGAGACAGTGGCGCACTGTAAGATTTCTCGCAACAGGCTGAAGTCTCACTAATTTACACGTCCGTTGTGCACCATCGTGTGTAAAATTCATAACTAGCTTACGGCGTAGTTGTGGTAGCGCTACTCATCAATGTAACCGGCTGAACTTCTGCAGTTGCTGTCTTGATGGATAGTGGATCTCTCGAGAGGTTAACTTAAATCAGTGCAGTCTGTTCTCCCTTCAGGCTATGTTGCACTGCTTGCGTGTTTCAATAGTTAATGTGCAGAAGTTACAGTACGTTCACAACAGCTATTGCTTAAGTACCAAAACAAGCTTTATTAATTTAAGACGAACAAGAAATTTCTGCTACATTACTCTTCTTTCCTTTCTCCGCTTATTTTGTTTAGGCAAAATTTCTGAAGAAGAGAAATTTTTTAACATCGAGTATATATTTAAGTGTCAGGAAATCGTTTCTGAAAGTATTTGTATGGAGTGTAGCCATGTATGGAAGTGAAACATGGACGATAAGTAGTTTGGGAAAGAAGAGAATAGAAGGTTTCGAAATGTGGTGCTACAGAAGAATGCTGAAGATTAGATGGGTAGATCACATAACTAATGAGGAGGTATTGAATAGAATTGGGGAGAAGAGGAGTTTGTTGCACAACTTGACTAGAAGAAGGGACCGGTTGGTAGGACATGTTCTGAGGCATCAAGGGATCACAAATTTAGCATTGGAGGGCAGCGTGGAGGGTAAAAATCGTAGAGGGAGACCAAGAGATGAATACACTAAGCAGATTCAGAAGGATGTAGGTTGCAGTAGGTACTGGGAGATGAAGAAGCTTGCACAGGATAGAGAAGCATGGAGAGCTGCATCAAACCAGTCTCAGGACTGAAGACCACAACAACAACACAACGGAAAAGATAAAAATGCAAAATATTTCAGCTCTGGTTGTATTGAGAAGTTCTACACGGATCTGGCACGTTTTGGAGATACGTCTAAATATATCTGATAGGTAACACAAGTTCCGAAATGTCCGTCAACGCGGTAGTTTGAAATATTTGTCTCTCTAATCGGTTGCGTAGTGTTGCAAGTCTTCCGTTTCACTGTTTGAAAATTACTGGCCTGTTTTGATAGAAACTCATTAATTCTAAGAAACACTAATGACATATTACGCACTTACGAGTATTTAGTAAACACTTGCTTACAGGACAATACGGTTAACACGATGACGACATAAAACAAATGGTTCAAATAGCTCTGAGCACAGTTTGACTAAACTTCTGAGGTCATCAGTCCCCCAGAACTTAGAACAACTTAAACGTAGCTAACCTAAGGACATCACAAACGTCAATGCCCGAGGCAGGATTCGAACGTGCGACCGTAACGGTCGCGCAGTTCCAGACTGTAGTGCCTAGAGGGCCCGCATCTCGTGGTCGTGCGGTAGCGTTCTCGCTTCCCACACCCGGGTTCCTGGGTTCGATTCCCGGCGGGGTCAGGGATTTTCTGTGCCTCGTGATGGCTGGGTGTTGTGTGATGTCCTTAGGTTAGATAGGTTTAAGTAGTTCTAAGTTCTAGGGGACTGATGACCATAGATGTTAAGTCCCATAGTGCTCAGAGCCATTTGATTTGTAGTGCCTAGAACCACTCGGCCACACCGGCCGGCGACAACATAATTTCCTAAAACTATTTCCTGGAGACCCTGTAAGTAGGCAGTTTAGGTTTTTATGTTGGTAACGCCAAGTAGCGCTCTATATGAAAATCACTGACTGTGCTATGTGCAGTCTAAGGCTGGTTTGCATTGTTGGAATTTGCTATTGTAGTGTTGGGCAGTTGGCTGTTAACAGCGCGTAGCGTTGCGCAGTTGGAGGTGAGCCGCCAGCAGTGGTGGATGTGGGGAGAGAGATGGCGGAGTTTTGAGAGCGGATGATTTGGACGTGTGTCCATCAGAGACAGTAAATTCGTAAGATTGGATGTCATGAACTGATATATTTGATTTGCTAACTATCCCTATCAGTAGTTAGGGCCTTCAGCAGTCAGAATCTTTTATTCAGCTGGCAGTACTGGCGCACGCTGTATTGCAATAGTTTGAGTAACGAAGATTTTTGTGAGGTAAGTGATTCATGAAAGGTATAGGTTATTGTTAGTCAGGGCCATTCTTTTGTAGTGATGTTTCAAAGTCAGACTGCGTCGCGCTAAAAATATTGTGTGTCAGTTTAAGCACAGTCATTTATAATTTTTCTAAGGGGACGTTTCAACCCCCAATAACAAACACTTCAGCGTGTGTGTGTGTGCGTGCGTAAAGACGCACTTTTCTAGATGACCACCCGATGCTTACCCAATCGTGGTTATGGTGCTAGATAGCCCTTGGTCTTCTGCTGTTAGAAAGAGAGTTTGGTCGCTATGGATGGAAGTGGGTAATTGCGGGTCGCAAAAATAGTTTTCTCTCACATTTTTGTTAAACATTGCCTCTCATTCCGAAATCGACGCCAGCGTCTGAAACAAACGCCTGCTTAAGAAAATCGTTCATACTGCAGCACATAAAAGTAATCAGGTTCACAACAAATATGAGAACGGAAACGTCGGGAGCCGAAGGAGCGCAAGAATTTGCCGACAACATTTTACAAACAGGAGAAGGCGCCTGTCCAACAAATGAAAATTATGGCCAAATCGTGCTGACAAATGAGTTGTATAATATCGTTGAAACACCTGAGCAGCTGATAAGCGGAATACATCCGGATATCGTTGAAAATTAAACCAATTAAGCCGGCCGCGGTGGCCTAGCGGTTCTAGGCGCTTCAGTCCAGAACCGCGCGACTGCTGCGGTCGCAGGTTCGAATCCTGTCTCGGGCATGGATGTGTGTGATGTCCTTAGGTTAGTTAGGTTTAAGTAGTTCTAAGTTCTGGGGTACTGATGACCTCAGATGTTGAGTCCCATAGTGCTCAGAGCCATTTGAACCATTTTGAAACCAATTCAGAATGGTTACGCGAGCGAGTTATTCCAGCTACGAAAAACGAAATTGTCAGTGACATCAACAAAACCGTCCAGATCATTCTGGGGGCAGAGATAATTTAGGTAGCCATCGATACTATTACTGATGAAAAAAAAACAATAAATTTTAAATTCGTTCGATGATGGCAACAGAGTTCTGTCGAAACCGATAATCAGTAAAAGATTTACTAGCGGATCTTGGCGTGCCCGACATTTCAGAATAATATAATAATACAGATCGTCCCCAGCTGCTGACACAATGCCAAATAATACCAACAACAACCAGTATTGATGGTTTGTGGTGTTGTTTCTTTTCATAGTAGGACCCCATTAGTTGTCATCCACGATACCTTTTAGCACACGGTACGTCGACGATAGCCTACGCTTCGTTTTGTTGCTCTTCATGGTAAGCCATCCTGGGCTTACATTTCAACAAGATAATGTCCGCCCACACACGGCGAAAAAGTCTACGGTTTGTATTTTTGCTTGCAAAACCCTACCTTAGCCAGCAAGGTCGCTTGATCTGTCCCCAGTTGAGAAAATTTCGGGCATTATGTGCAGGACCCTCGCGAATTTGACGATCTAATGTGCCAATTGGACAGAATTAGGAACAATATCACTCACAAGAACGTCCAATGACTCCATGAACTAATGACAAGCCCAATTACTGCTTACATAATGACTTGCCCAATTTGTGAAGCTGTTTTTCTTGAATAAATTATCCAATTTTTGTAGAGGTACAGGTACATCACATCTACCTATTTCCGTCCCATTCCGGTAATTCCTTCATTTTTAGTTGGCAGACTATTTAAATAATATGGATGCACAAAATCAAAGATGCCTGCTGGAGGATGACGAAGTATGCGACGTTTTGAGCGAAAGTGAGGAGAATGAAGGGTTCGTGGAACAAAATATGCCTCTTCACCAGGTCGACACGGCGAGGAAGCCGACGACGATGAAGATATGTCTCTGTCTGCTTTGGCTACCTGTCAGTCTCGTAATGACATTAAATGGAGCAAATTTTCATAGCCCACTTCAGGGACCTGATCTCACAACATTTTGGCTCGTGCACCAGGCCAACCTTGTATAGCTAAAGGAGCTAAAACAGGTCTTCTATCATTTCTGCTGTTTTTTTGATGATTCAACAAATATTTGCAGTGATACCATACAAAGCAAATACTAAAGAGACAGATCATACTGATCTGATTGAAATCAAGGCGCTTTTAGATATTTTATCAGTAATTGGAACGTGCTGCACGGGACAAAGAGATCTAAAGGACTATTGGGATAATTCTAAAGGTATTGGCATTTAATTTAAGTATAAAACCTTGCCAGAGACTAGATTTCGACTCCTGTTGCGCTCTCTGCGCGTTGATGATGTAAGAAATCGGCAGGCTCGTCAGAAAACCAACCGGTTAGCTGTAATCCTCCAAATTACTAACATTATGCTTTACAAATATTATAAACGCTAAATTTCAAACGAAAACCTTACGATTGATGCACAATTATTCGCTTTCAAGGGACGTTGGGAGTTCATGATGTTCATATCAAACAAGCCGGTAAAGTTCGATATGAAGATCGTTATGGTGGTGTATCTCAAACCTTCATATATCTATAATTATGAGGTTTACATAGGTATGCATCCAGAGGGATCATTTAGAGAATCACTTAAAGTGACTGACATCGTCCAACGTATTTTGAGTCCATTACACGTTTTGGGATACTATGCCACTATGGACAGCTGCTTCACTAGTGTGCCTACCCGCAAAGAACTGTTGACTTACAAGATTAATGCCGTAGGAACACTAAAAAAGAATAAACCAAAGACATCTGAATTGTTCAAAATAACACAAAACCGAAAAAGAAACTCATCCATTGTCGGGTTTCAATCTGACTGCACGCCAATGAGTTATGCGCCCAAGCGAAATACAGTAGGTTTGTTGTTATCTACACAATTACGACAAAATCGAAGTTGCTAGCGATGATTGTAGAAAACCAGAAATCATCACGTTTAATAACCGCACGAAACATGGCGTCGACATATTTGATCAAATGTGCAGACAGTACGACATTACTCGAAACCGTCACCAATGGTCTGTCATGCTCTTTTACAATTTTCGCAATACGGTGGATGTAAATGGTCTTGTGATATATCGATGTACAATTCTCTGAAATGAAAGTAGTCCGCCGTCATTATCCGCAAAAAGTCGGATTCGCGTTAGCAAGACCTCCTATTGAGCGTCGCATATCTCAGAGAAACTGTGAGAAGTCTCACTCAAAGGCACACTTCTTTTTTGGGTTTACAGATCAACCCGTACAACGTATTATGGAAATTCGTAGAGTTGGCCGTCGATCTTCTTGTAGCAGGGCTCGCGGTCACAGCGCGCTAAACAATGCAGCAAATGTACGAGCGCGTGTAGCGATCGTCAGAAAGCAGTGTGCGATTTGCAGGGGGGGATGGGGGGGGGGGATTTCCCCCCCTCTGCATCAGACCATCCCCTCCTCTCGTTTTAGTTTATGCATCCCAACCTGGGATATTTATTTCCCACGCACTGGAGTAAAACTTTACAAATAATTTAAATTTGTGGAGCCGAACACTGAAAGCTGTTAATACAGTCTTACTATTAATACTATTAATATGTTTGCTTATTAATTTTAAAAAAGTGTTATGTAGTAGATAAGCATTTCAAAACATTTAGAACTAAACGAAAAGACGACGCACGCCACATTTCCGTAGCATGCCACAATGTTGCAAGACGTCGCCCCAGCGTAAACGAGGCTTTAGAGCCAGGTCTGTATTGTATGGCGGATGTGATGTGTTGCGTACGAAGCTAAAACTTGCAATCACATCCAAACGTCGTGGAAAACTATGAAGAGATGTCATCCTGCAGCAAGATAACACTCGCCCACATTCTGCCAAACGGACAGCTGACGCAATAAAGGAGTTGAGATTCGAGGTGCTGGAACATCCACCATACAGTCTAGACCTGGCTCCAAGCGATTTTCACATGTTTGGACCCTTAACGGAAGCACTACAGGGAAGAAGATTTGAAAGTGATGATGACGTCATTGCCGCGGTGCAAAATTGGTTACAGATGCAACCGATAAACGTATTTTCTGATGAAATAAAAAGAAGTCGTAAAACGTCGGGAAAACTGCATTGAAGTCCAGGGAGGTTACGTAGAAAAATAACGCATGTTTCAGTTTTCATCATCAGAATAAGTACAGGTTTTCACAAATGTGCCTTTACTTTTTGAATTCCCCTCGTATACCTGTATGTAGATGATTTTGTAAATAAGCTTTACCTATAATGTACTTTTAAAGATATAACAAGGGATGGCTTTTCTGATAGTGCTTACGCGTGAATAGCGAGTTTCGGCATTAACATCTATTTATAAATAACTGTTTAACCATGGGCAACGCCACCGTCCATGCTAGTAACATATATAATTATACTAACCCCCTAAGACATCCCCCGGACTGGTAAAAGCACAAATCGAACACTGTCAGAAAGACATGTATCCTGAATGCATGTCAAAAGAGGGAAGATGTTTTTAAAAAATTGATTACTGGTTCAATTAGATTATCCGAATCGAGGGAACTAATACATATTACTTTCGAAATTAAAAATACGGGAACGTAATCTAAAATCGTGCTGGAACGCTGATTGTTTTAAGGACATTTCTGTTTGTCAAAAATGTTAAATGTTAATTTTATGTGCATGTGTGATAAAAATAAATATGTTTACTGACTATACGAAATGGGTTACTTATTTTATTTTGTAATATGGCAATAACTTAATTTTTTGTTGGACAGCCTACGTCCTTAGGCAGCGTTTGCGCTCAAGGAGTGTTTATGGGTGCGTACACTCTAGTGTTAAGAGAGCCCAGCATTAACTGTCTAATAATTGAAGCGTTAGCTGTAGGGGTTAAGCCGGCCGGTGTGGCCGAGCGGCTCTTGGCGCTACAGTCTGGAACCACGCGACCGCTACGGTCGCAGGTTCAAATCCTGCCTCGGGCATGGATGTGTGTGATGTTTTTAGGTTAGTTAGGTTTAAGTAGTTCTAAGTTCTAGGGGACTGATGACCTCATATGTTACGTCCCATAGTGCTCAGAGCCATTTGAACCATTTTTTGTAGGGGGTAAAAACTGTAGAGGAGGACAGGAATATGAGATACTGTGAGATGAAGGTGCTGGCACTAGGGAGGAAGTCGAGATAAGCTACGATCACATGAAAAAGTCGAAATTAAGTTGTACTGTTCTCGTCATTGTTACAGCGATTTTTGAATGTCAAACTATTCTGTATGAGATTAAGACTGGATTAATTTTAATCATACAACGAGGCATCAGACAGCGTGCTGGCGATACGGGAAAAATGACAACCTCTTTTGAAATAAAACGATAAATTTCGGAATTACGTGAGCTGGTTGCATTAAAAAGTTGCATAACTGCAAACCCTTCGTCTGTGGAGAATCCGAAACACGCTGCGCTCGCGGAGTACTTGAAATATACAAAACGAGAATCTGTGGGAGCTAAAGATCTCACTAAGGGCCTTTTAAAATACCGTGCCTAAGCGAGACGGAATTCCAGCCGCGGTCTTTCTGATCTCCGGCCTGGACAACTGTCGCCAAAGCACTGGACACCCACTCGACGACATGTCTCAGCGTTTTCTTCCCCCTTTAGTTGGTGATCTGATCTCAGCACGGTATGTCCGACACTGACAACTGCACTTCGCAAGAACATCGTATGGCTGGAATACTGACAGGTGTGATGTATTACATCATAAAAGATAACGCATGGCGTCTGGGCGTATGAAGAAGCGGTAACGGTCTGCCGGTCTACGCCTGAAGTGCTCTAAAGTAACAGAAAGAGTTTAGACTGCAGTATTCGCATTTTCAACAAGTTTTACAACTGCGCACTTTCTACTACGAAGCGGAACTATTCTCCCTGGAAATCACTGCTTATGCGCAAATGAGCCATTTTCGCAATGTATTACACCCAATAAGGGTAGTCAAGGCCAGATAACCAAGAGAAACTCCGTAGAATTTGGAAATTTTGGAAGTGGCACTCGCTGAAATGAATCTGTGAATGCGGTTCATTTTGAACGCTGCCCGCAAAGGGAAGAGGTTTAGAGTACGGACCTTTGTCAGGACAACCGCTTTTTCTGCCAGGAAGTTTTACTGAAGCTTAATGGCTCATTCTATGAATTTTACTGACAGGAAACAAGTGGAAACGACGAGACTGAATTGTATGAAACGCAATGACATGAAATTAAGTTACTGAACTGTGTCCAGAAAATACATGCATCACCGCGCTTGCGCAGCTACGATGACGCTGGAACCCCATATGTTCGTAAGTGTAAAACATTAAAAGATCTTACATTATGTCATAAAAGAAACAAGACATCAGAGGATACTTCAAGAACGTCGGAATTTCGTGAACCATACTAAAATGCAAAATTCGGCTTAAAATGCACATTCATATGTAAATATTCTTGGAGTACCAGTACTGTATTATCTCATGTTTGGTTCTTTATTATGGCATAATACCATACGTGCACTTGTAATGCTGCGAACAGTTGAAACTACCCAATACTGCTTCAAATAAATTGACTGCCTCAGCAGAAAAGATTAATAAAAGCCAAATCTCTATAGCAAACCGGCAAAAATAACTTCATTGTTCTGTAAGGCGATTAATGCTTGGCTGCCAGAAAGGTGGAAATAAAATCTGAAAGTAATAACATATTTTAGCCTTCCGTAACTACGCGAACGTTTTTTAATGCATTTGATAGCTCCGGGCCACAAAAATCCGTGTTGTTATCATTTAACGTGAGAGCAATAAACGAAGAGGAAACAACAAAATCACTGAAGGTAAACACACGTCACGTGGAGACGACCCACCTCCTCACCACAACTCAGACTGCTCTGTGCATCAGACCCGGATCTACGATGTTTTGGCCGGCCGCGGTGGTCTAGCGGTTCTAGGCGCTCTGTCCGGAGCTGCGCGACTGCTACGGTCGCAGGTTCGAATCCTGCCTCGGGCATGGATGTGTGTGATGTCCTTAGGTTAGTTAGGTTTAAGTAGTTCTAAGTTCTAGGGGACTGATGACCTCAGAAGTTAAGTCCCATAGTGCTCAGAGCCATTTGAACCATCTACGATGTTTCCGAACCAGGGCAATATTAAGTAGTGGCGCCCAGCCACACATCTGTAACCAAAAGCAGGAGGAGGTACTACACATACGTGACTCAACTGCGCATGCGCAAGAGTCCGCCCGCAACAGCTCAAACGAATCTAATTTAAACAGTTGTCACGTCACGCTCATCGGAAGCAAGCATTTCCTTTGCAACTCAAGTTTTATCTTCGTTTATTTTTCTCTTGTTTATGTTTTGTTGCTGCAGTATTACTGTGCAGTAGCGGGATACATAATATCCTTTGTTAGAGTATTGGTTCTTACCAGTCAAAATCACAAAAATTTAACTGAAAACTGAAACAATGAAAAATTCCCGGAATTCTAGACAATTCCCGGGTTTTTCCCGGTTTTCTCCCGGATGAAAAAATTTCCGGGTTTTTCCCGGATCTCCCGGTTGTCCCGGGTCGTATACATCCTGATATTTATTGTCAGCGTGATGTTGAGATACTCACGTGGCCGGCAATATCCCCAGGTCTTTCCATGACTGAACATGCGTGAGACCAGCTCGTTCGTCAGCTCCGTCCCAATCCCAGTTTCCGGATGTTAAAGACCAGTTACAGCAGTTACAGATCAGCTTGCCTCAGCAAAAGAGACAACGAGTTTCTGACGATCCTTCCCAAACGAATCAGTGTATGAATTCAGGTCAGAGGGGGTGCAACGTCTTTTTGCTAAGTGGTGTCGTATTCCCAGGTTACTTGTAAATTTGGCTTTATGTTGCAACCACTGAAATAACATCACATACCCTATGAACCGGTGAAGTGACATTTTGTGTTTTCTTCCCCTCCTGGGTGTTTAACCTATTTCGTCGGGCAGTGTAGCTCGATAAATTCGTAGAACATCTACATCTACAATTATACTCCGCAAACCACCCAACGGTGTGTGGCGGAGGGCAACCTACGTGCCACTGTCAAAACCTCCCTTTCCTGTTCCAGTCGCATATGGTTCGCGGGAAGAACGACTGCCGGAAAGCTTCCGTGCGCGCTCGAATCTCTCTAATTTTACATTCGTGATCTCCTCGGGAGGTATAAGTAGGGGGAAGCAATATATTCGATACCTCATCCTGAAACGCACCCTCTCGAAACCTGGCGAGCAAGCTACACCGCGATGCAGAGCGCCTCTCTTGCAGAGTCTGCCACTTGAGTTTGCTAAACATCTCCGTAACGCTATCACGCTTACCAAATAATCCTGTTGACGAAACGCGCCTCTCTTCTTTGGATCTCCTCTATCTCCTCCGTCAACCCGATCTGGTACGGATCCCACACTGATGAGCAATACTCGAGTATAGGTCGAACGAGTGTTTTGTAAGCCACCTCCTTTGTTGATGGACTACATTTTCTAAGGACTCTACCAATGAACCTCAACCTGGTACCCGCCTTACCAACAATTAATTTTATATGATCATTCCACTTCAAATCGTTCCGGACGCATACTCCCAGATATTTTACAGAAGTAACTGCTACCAGTGTTTGTTCCGCTATCATATAATCATACAATAAAGGATCCTTCTTTCTATGTATTCGCAATACATTACATTTGTCTGTGTCAAGAGTCAGTTGCCACTCCCTGCACCAAGTGCCTATCCGCTGCAGATCTTCCTACATTTCGCTACAATTTTCTAATGCTGCAACTTCTCTGTATACTACAGCATCATCCGCGAAAAGCCGCATGTGACTTCCGACACTATCTACTAGGTCATTTATATATATTGTGAAAAGCAATGGTCCCATAACGCTCCCCTGTGGCACGCCAGAGGTTACTGTAACGTCTGTAGACGTCTCTCCATTGAGAACAACATGTTGTGTTCTGTTTGCTAAAAACTCTTCGATCCAGCCACACAGCTGGCTCTTACTTTGTTTATCAGGCGACAGTGCGGAACTGTATCGAACGCCTTCCGGAAGTCGAGGAAAACGGCATCTACCTGGGAGCCTGTATCTAATATCTTCTGGGTCTCATGAACAATGATCGCAATGCCCGCTTGTCGTCTGTCTCCAAGAAACCAAGCTACGTCCTCAAGACCATTTTGCTCTCTCCCATTTTACTTCACTCCGGATGGACCTTTCCCTTAGGGCAGGGATTCCTGCTCATGGTGGGGTCCTGCTGCTTCTACGAGATGATATTTGTCAACGTCCTATCCCCTTGCACACCCACCTGCAAGCAGTTGGTGCCTGTGTTTTCCTTCCCGAATTTACCTTTTTCCTCTGCACCATTTATATCCCTTCGTCTTCTGGTATCGGTAGGGCAGACCTGATGCAGCTTGTTGCTCAGCATCCTCCACCCTTTCTTCTCTTCCAGCCACACAGCTGGACGTACGCATACTTAACTCCGCCGAGGTATTCGCACATTCCGCACAACCTCACTGCCATAAAGCCGCCGGACTACTGTGGAGCCGGACGCGGCGTCCCTGGGAAGTGGCTTACCGCAGCGCGGCGTGGGCACGGAGTCAGTACACGGACGAGTTCTTTGACCGCTGGCTGCGGAGTGCATCGGCGCTGGCGCTCTCTACCGCAAGTCGCAGCGCCCCCTGGTTACACCGGGCAGGACGCCCACCGCAGTGGCCGCATACCGCAGCCCGGGCACCCCGAACGGCCAATAAAGTTTTATCACGACGGCGTGCGGCGGCGGCGCTGCGTGGGCCCCGGTACGGCGTATCAAGCGACCACCTTACTGCGCGCCGGTGACAGCGGGCCGCCATTGGCTGTCCCGCTGTCGCGGAAACGACCTCGCCGTCCGCCCGTTTCTTAATCTGCCCTCTCTCCACGGCGGGCCTGTTGCACATCAGCACAGTTGCTTACCGAAGGAAACGACTGCAGCTGTAGCATCTGAGCGATCCTATCGCTCTGTTTACGGTGACATCCATGGCTCTACATCTACATCTACATCCATACTCCGCAAGCCACCTGACGGTGTGTGGCGGAGGGTACCTTGAGTACCTCTATCGGTTCTCCCTTCTATTCCAGTCTCTTATTGATCGTGGAAAGAAGCATTGTCGGTATGCTTCTGTGTGGGCTCTAATCTCTCTGATTTTATCCTCATGGTCTCTTCGCGAGATATACGTAGGAGGGAGCAATATACTGCTTGACTCTTCGGTGAAGGTATGTTCTCGAAACTTTAACAAAAGCCCGTACCGAGCTACTGAGCGTCTGCCCTGCAGAATTTTCCACTGGAGTTTATCTATCATCTCCGTAACGCTTTCGCGATTACTAAATGATCCTGTAACAAAGCGCGCTGCTCTCCGTTGAATCTTCTCTATCTCTTCTATCAACCCTATTTGGTACGGATCCCACTCTGGTGGGCGAACAAGCGTACTGTATCCTACTTCCTTTGTTTTCGGATAGCATTTCCTTAGCACTCTTCCAATGAACCTGTCTGGCATCTGCTTTACCGACGATCAACTTTATATGATCATTCCATTTTAAATCACTCCTAATGCGTACTCCCATGGAATTAACTGCTTCCAGTTGCTGACCTGCTATTTTGTAGCTAAATGATAAGGAATCTATCTTTCTATGTATTCGCAGCACATTACACTTGTCTACATTGAGATTCAATTGCCATTCCCTGCACCATGCGTCAATTCGCTGCAGATCCTCCTGCATTTCAGTACAATTGTCCATTGTTACAACCTCTCGATACACCACAGCATCATCCGCAAAAAGCCTCAGTGAACTTCCGATGTCATCCACAAGGTCATTTACGTATATTGTGAACAGCAACGGTCCTATGACACTCCCCTGCGGCACATCTGAAATGACTCTTACTTCGGAAGACTTCTCTCCATTGAGAATGACATGCTGCGTTCTGTTATCTAGGAACTCTTCAATCCAATCACACAATTGGTCTGATAGTCCATATGCTCTTACTTTGTTCATTAAACGACTGTGGGGAACTGTATGAAACGCCTTGCGGAAGTAAGCTCTCCTAAATTCTGTCGTAATGAAAACGTGCTGTCAAAAGTGTCTATTACATACATGGAAATGCTACCTGCCTACTTTTGAAACGCACTTTCCTTACGTCTTGACTGATGTAGCACCACCCGTTATACACCTTATTAGGGGTTTTTCCCTTTTCATTTGCAAATGGGACGCGGGGAGACTGATTGTTCTGTAACATAAGCACATAACATAAGCATATAACATAAGCACTCCGTCTTCGGGCCACGAGTGGCCTACCGGGACCATCCGACCGCTGTGCCATCCTCCGAGGAGGATGCGGATAGGAGGGGCGTGGGGTCAGCACTCCGCTCTCCCGGTCGTTATGATGGTATTCTTGACCGAGATTGTTCTGTACACTCTAGTATGATAAAAAAATTAGGTTAAATATATTTGAATTTTTTTTCAATTTTAATATGATAATTATGAATATATTGTGTGTTTCATACTAGAATGTCGTGTTCCCAGTTTGGCACAGCTTTTCCACAGGAAACACGAAAGCGGTCGAAGACGTCCGCCTTCTGGTCGGCTCCTGACCGTTGTCAGAAGGAGGCTAGTTTTTGATTACGCACAGACTTCTATTATTTGGAAAAGAACAGCCCGGATTTCTTTACGTAATCAGTATGAATTTTATAATTACCTAAGGGACCTTTAACAATGAACAATAAAAAAAATTGCATTTGCAAATGAAATCATTAATAAATGGGGCAGCTATGAGCTGTATAGAAGACAAGGAGCGGCCTTCTGTCTACGACCAGGATGCCGCCGTATTCTCTGCTGTAGTAAAGGCTGTTTGATATTTACAAAAATAATATGACATGGAGGTAAAAAAATAAAGGAAAAGAATAGAATAAGAAATCTGGTAGACACTAAATATATTCTAATAATTCTCACAAGCAATTAGAGCTTCTTTATAAACAGTATAACCTACATAAGTAATTTTCTAACTGTATGGTGCGATCAGATTTCAGCCTGCCCTATGCTGTCTCCTTGGTTCACGTTTTTGTCACAAATTAGAGTCAATACTTTTCTCCTTCGTTAAAGACAATTCTTGCACCGTTCAACACATTCATAACAATAACTTGCCGATTTACAGTTTCGAACAAAAAATAATTTGAATTTTATTAAGTAATAACTGTTGTCTGCACGCTGGCAAGACCGCTCACTTTCATGGCTTAAAGACGACCTTCTTTACGTTTTCACATTACAAGCAGAAGTACATTACAAATCTGAAGATCTACAAAAGTTTTTTACTGTCATCTTTCGTTTAGATCGAAGCGGAACCCTCAGTTCAGCTTCTGTTAAAATGTTTCTTTGACTGCGCAATCGATGTATTAGCGTCCGCGCTAGATGCGCATCTTTACAGTTATGTAAATTATATAAAACAAATGTCTTTCAAAGAATAGGTCTCATCTCATAAGTTGATCGTTTAATACACAGATAGGTGAATGCCTTTCCAAGGGTACTCACAGCGTTCATACTACGAAAATCCCAATAATATTACAACACGCTGTAATTTGTCTAAGAAGCTTGACTCCGCGACCCCTACGGCGGCAGGGTGAGGCGTCATAGTACACGCTAAGACAAAAAAAGAAACACGCGTCACGAAGGGAAACCGACAGAAATCGATAGATGTGATTTACATTTGCCGATGAACAAATGATTACAGTTTCAGATAAAATGAATGATTTATTCAAGAGAAGGAACTTCACTTCACAAGCTGAGCAAGTCAATAATGCGTTGTTCCCCCCCCCCCCCCCCCCCAAAATAAAAGATAAAAGGTTCAAATGGCTCTGAGCACTATGGGACTTAACTTCTAAGGTCATCGGTCCCCTAGAACTTAGAACTACTTAAACCTAACTAACCTAAGGACATCACACACATCCATGCCCGAGGCAGGATTCGAAGCTGCGACCGTAGCGGTCGCGCGGTTCCAGACTGTAGTGCCTAGAACCTCTCGGCCACCCCTGGCCGGCGCGTTGTTCCACCTCTGGCCCTGATGCAAGCAGTTATTCGGCTTGGCATTGATCGATAGAGTTGTTGGATGTCCTCCCGAGGCGTGTCGTGCCAAATTCTGTCCACGATCTAAATCGATGAACAGTGGGACATAAATTCCATTGTGATACGCCGACCCGTTCCCGAGAAAAGGGACATGCATTGACGGCAGACAGTCAGACAACAAATGACAAAAAAAATATTTTTTCCCCAGTGACATAAACACAAATTAGCACTTTCGGATTGTTTGCTTTACTTTTACTGTGAAATATTGGTAACTGCCAAATTTCAGGGCTCTAGCTCAACGCGAAGTACCCTATAGGGTTTCATGAGTGATTTTGCGAATATCAAAATATATGACATAAATAGCAGTGTCTTTTAGTTGCACTTAAAAACTTAAATGTAAAGATATCCTAGACCGTAGTAAGTGACACAACTTTGAAACTGCAACGTGACCCGTTTATGAGGAAAGGTGTCTTAACGTCCAGACAGACAAGACAGGTGGATAAAAAATTATAATTTTTTTTGTGTGTCATATAATTACAGATTAGTAACTTTCGGATGTTCTCCTTTACTTGCTTACTGTGTAATCTTGCATCTCGCCAAATATTGTGATTTTCGGTCAAAGGAAAGTACGCTGTAGGTTTTGATGAGTGAGTTTGCGAGTGTAAAAATACCCTGAAGAGCCAAAGAAACTAATACACCTTCCTAATGTCAGGTAGGGCCCCCGCGAGCGCGCAGAAGTGCCGCAAAACGACGTGGCATGGACTCGACTAATGCCTCAGGTAGGGCTGCAGGGAACTGACGCCATGAATCCTGTACGGCTGTCCATAAATCCGTATGAGTACGGGGGAGTGGAGACCTCTTCTGAACAGCGCCTTGCAAGGCATCACAGCTTTGGTCAATAATGTTCATGACTGGGGAGTTTGGTGGCTAGTGGAAGTGTTTAAACTCAGAAGAGTGTTCCTGGAGCCACACTGAGCAATTACGGACGTGTGGGGTGTCGCATTGTCCTGGTGGAATTGCCCAAGTCCGTCGGAATACCCAATCGACATGAATGGATGTAAGTGATCAGAGAGGATGCTTGCGTACGTGTCACCTATCAGAGTCGTATCTAGACATATCGCGGGTCCCACATCATTTCAACTGCACACGTCCAACACCATTACATAGTCTCTACCAGCTTGAACAGTCCCCTGTTGACATGCAGATCCATAGATTCATGAGGTTTCCTCCATACCCGTCCACGTCCATCCGCTCGATACAATTTGCAACGAGACTCTTCTGACCAGGCAAGATGTTTCCGGTTATCAACAATCCAATGTCGGTATTGACCTAGGCGTTGCGTAAAGCTTTGTGTCGTGCAGTCATCAAGAGTACATGACTGGGCCTTCGGCTCCAAAGCCCATATCGATCATGTTTTGTCGAATGGTTCGCACCTTAACACTTGTTGATGACCCAGCACTGAAATCTTCAGCAGTTTGTGGAAAGGTTGCACCTGTGTCATGTTGAATGATTCTCTTCAGTCGTTGTTGATTCCGTTCTTGCAGGATCTTTTTCCGGCCGCAGCGTTGTCAGAGATTTGATGTTTTACGGGATTCCTGATATTCACGGTACACTCGTGAAATGATCATACGGGAAAATCCCCACATCTTCACTACCTCGGAGATGCTGTGTCCCGTAGCTCGTGCGCCGACTATAACACAACGTTACACTTAAATCCTGATAACCTGCCACTGTAGCAGCAGTAATCGATCTAACAACTGCACCAGACATTTGTTAGAGCTACAAATAAATTTTAACATTTCACCTTACAAATTTATATTTTAACCCTAATAATAGAAACATCTGTTTTAACCAAGTGATTGTATCAATCGTATAACCGCGGCTGCTGTCTCATATAGGCGTTGCCGACCGCAACGCCATATTGTGCCATTGTACGTATCTCTTGATTTGAATACGCATGCCTATACCAGTTTCTGTCTCGCTTTAGTGTATGTGACATTAGTGGCCGTATCTCTGGACAGCTTTGACTTAGAAGCTTAAAGATTTTACATGGCTCAGGGGCCGTAGATCTCAGTGTGTGACATAAATTTCACCTTGATACGTCCACCTGTTCAAGATAAAATAGGGTCTTAACAGACGAAGAGACTGACGGATAAATGGGAAAACGGACAAAGAAAGTACCTTCCTGAAAAGAATTAGTGAAGCATGATTTTGGGCGTCTGCCATACTCCATTGAAGAATAGTTGAGGACTGGGTACGTTGCCAAATTATATCTTTATCTCTCACAAAATAAATACACACAAAACATCATTTCATTCTCGATTGGTTACATTAAAATAACTGGAATGTCCGAAAGGTGTCGAAAGCAAAGTGGAAACAATAATTTATCCCATTATCCTGGTTGCTTCTCATTGGGATTTGAGAGCTTCAGTAACGTGTAGGCCGTCCGCGAGCATCTGTCTGACATATACACTATGTGATCAAAAGTATCCGGACACGCCCAAAAACATACGTTTTTCATATTAGGTGCATTGTGATGCCACATACTGCCAGGTGCTCCATATCAGAGACCTCAATAATCATCATACATCGTGAGAGAGCAGAATCTGGCGCTCCGCGGAATTCACGGACTTCGAACGTGGTCAGATGATTGGGTGCTACTTGTGTCACACATCTGTAAGCGAGATTTACACACTCCTAAACATCCCTAGCTCCACCGTTTCCGGTATGATGCTGAAGTGGAAGCATGAAGGCACACGTACAGCACAAAAGCTTGCAGGACGACCTCGTCTGTTGACTGCCGGCCGCTGTGGCCGAGCGGTTCTAGGCGCGCTGCTGCTACGGTCGCACTGAGCGTATACAAAAAAAGTCTCGATTGTTTGAATACGGCTTGAGGGATAAGCCGTTACAGTTAGTGACATAGGTTCAATAAATTTAAATCGATATAATGTGGAAGAATCAACAGAAAATAGGTCTAAAGAAGGTCCAGGCAAGACTTCAGTTCAGCACAAAAATATGGACGTAAGAAAGAGAAGGATTCAACTTTTGGACGACGAGATTGGTAGGGATGTATTACAGGTCCTCATTAGAGAACGACTGACGAAAATCGGTCGTGTTCTTTTCGTACGAAGCAATCCACTACTTATCTTAAGCGATTTAGGAAAATCATGGCAAATCAAAATCCTGCTGGCCTGATGGGAAAAATATGTAAAGGTGTTGTGAGTAGGCACCTTACGGTGTGTATGGGTACCACTTGTTCCATTCACGAATAGTGCGCGGGACAACAACTAAGCCTTTGCATAAGCTCTAACTTTCATGATTTGCTCGCAAATGGTCATACATGGAAGGAAGCAATGCATGATCTGACCCCTCTAGGCAGATAGGGCCTCAGAATTTTAACAGCGGATCTCTCCGAGACACACAGCAACACTCCTGCAACGTCTGATGACGGTCTACGTGGGAGACACTTGGTTGTTCTCTGGATTTTCTCTACCTTTTTAACTCTGAATGAGACTGAAATTTGAAAGACAGGCTTGTTCCGCCATAATGAACACAAGAAGACCGCTCTCACCCTGTACGAACCAAAAAGGTATTAGTGTAAAATTATTCTCTTCATACAGCGATGAACTCTCTTTCGCACATGAGGAATGCACAATGCACTTACCTCATCTGGCACCCCCACACGTAGTGTTGCATTCTAGCACATGTTTCATAAAGGGTGCATAATGCAGGAAAGAGGCTTCTCATATACGACTCAACGTTAGAAGGTCAATATTTTCAGAATGAGAATTTCACTCTGCAACGGCTTGTGCGCTGACATGAAATTTCCTGGCAGGTTAAAACTGTGTCCCGGACCGAGACTCAAACTCGGTACCTTTGCCTTTCGCGGGCTAGTGCTCTACCAACTGAGCTACCCAAGCACGACTCACTCCCCGTTCTCACAGCTTTACTTCTGCCATTACTTCGTCTCCTACCTTCCAAATTTTACAGAAGCTCTCCTGCGAACCTTGCAGAACCTGCCAGGATGTTTCATATCAGCACACACTCCGCTGCAGAGTGAAATTCTCATTCTGGAAACATCCACTAGGCTGTGGCTAAGCCATGTTTCCGCAATATCCTTTCTTTCAGGAGTGCTAGTTCTGCTAGGTTCGGAGGAGAGCTTCTGTAAAGTTTGGAAGGTAGGAGACAAGGTACTGGCAGAAGTAAAGCTGTGAGGACGGGGCGTGAGTCGTGCTTGGGTAGCTCAATCGGTCGCCGGCACGGTAGCTCAGCGTGTTCGGCCAGAGAGCCAGTTGGCCTCTGTAATAAAAAACTGAGTGGAAGGATCAACCTCCGAACTTGAACAGGATGTCTTGCGACGTCCGCAACGACCGAACGCAACGATCAATAATGAACAAAAATGAAAAAAAAGTAAAAAAAATTTAAAAAAATCGGTAGAGCATTTGCCCACGAAAGGCAAAAAAGGTCCCGATTTCGAGTCTCGGTCCGGCACACAGTTTTAATCTGCCAGGAAGTTTCAGGTTAATATTTTGTTTAATATCTGACGCTTCTAAAAGTTTTATCTACTGAGATACTGAAGCAAGTGTTCTGTTTTGTCAATGAAAGATCCATCACCCAATGGACGCAGTATAGAGGGGTGAGGGTGGACACGCCGCACTCCTGTGCGTTGTCGGATTAGCAGACCTGGTGTCGTTTCTACTCGATTACGTAGTTCCTCTGAATGCCTCACGAGTCTGAATGGACCCCGTTAAAGTCCACCCACCAAGGAAAAATCCCTGGCAGACCCGGAAATCAAACCCGGGTCCTTAGCATGCCAGTCAACCACGCTGAGTACTCGTTTACGGAGGCGGACAAAGGTTTTGAATACCTGTTGAAGATAGGAATTGAGTGAGCTAGGAGCTGCTAATGTATAAAATGTAACGTTTTGCTAATTAGTCGGACGATTCATGAATGCTAAAAGGATAACAGTTTTACCTCCGTCGAAGCACAAACTTCGCACGACAGGGCCGAAACTGTACTGTGTGAACAAGCTTCTGCTACTCGGTAACTGGCTACTGGTTCAGGAATTTTATAGCAGACGTTGTATCATTGTCTTCATTACAAAGACTGTCAAATACTTTTTAAGTAAAAGAACATTTTTAAAAGTACCATTTTGGACCAGTCCATGAGAAGACATGAATATTAACCACACTAAATAATTCTCTCTTTTTTGTACCGAATGAAGTATGTAAAAATTTTTTTCGACACTGTGAGCCACTTATGAGGTTTTAATGACGCCAACCTTGTGAGAGTGTAATAAGAGCAGGTACAGCGGGAGAGGAGGTAAAGGATACTTATACAAGTTAACCATCTCTTCGCAGTATACTGTCGCTTTTTATTATATGAAAGCTGAAGCAGCAATTGTCTTTAAAGCTGATTCCTACGCGCCAGCACTCATTGTGCCCAGCCCACACGGCTGTAACTGCATTCAAATGAGACATCAGTAATACTCACTGTAAACGTCTCGTAAAATGTGTCGTTTAAACCCTCATAACCCGGTTCTTAATGCAGTGCATCAGAGCCGCGCACTAAATAAATGTGCATATTCTTCAGCACAAATCGGCGTAAAGATGCAAGTATCGCGCACCCACGGAGAATCTCTTGCTTAACTTGTCATACAGCATCAGCATAAATCGGTGTAAAGACGGAAGTATCACGCACCCGTGGAGAAGAATTTTCAAAACAGTCATCTTTTGAAGAAACATTTAATACATTCACAAAAATATTCGTGTATTAGAAAATCGAGAGAAGAATAGGGAAACGCGAATGATTAGACTCCACACAGAATTGTTATGTGTCAAGAAAATTGGCTATCATAATAGGAACAGAATATATGCTTCTCATTTGTGAAATAGTGTGTTTACATTCTACTAAATTCAATGAAATACGCTGCAATTATACACAAATTCGAAAGTATTTTTACATGGATGAGTTTTAGTTTATGTCATTAAATGAGTGAGATTCAGCTCTTTTTACATTTATTTCACAATCATTCATGCCGCTTGATAATATAATAATGTGTGGAATGCAAAAATGTAATAAGTATTTCCTCAATTAAGTAATAATTCACGGTGTTTCAAAAATGATGGTTAATATTCAGGGATATGACAGGGATGATCATTCAGACCAAAAAAGTCAAGTAAACGTGGGTTCTAAAACGCATACCTTCAGAGCTGTGAGCACTTGTTCATCTTCGATACTGTGAAACAAATCTCTTCTACAGCAAGCTCTTTGCTTTCCATATTTTTGGAAGTGGTAGTATGAACCAAAGCAAGAAAAAAATGTCCCGTAAACAGGTGCTATAAAATGCATACCTTAACAGCTATGAGCACTTGTTCATCTTCGCTACTTTGAAACACAACTCTTCTAATGAACAAGTGCTCATAAATTGTAAGGTATGCATTTTAGAGCACATACTTACTGGACAGTTTTTCTTTCTTTTGGTTCATACTAGCACTTCTCAAAATAAGGAAAGCAAAGAGCTTGCAGTAGAAGAGATTTGTTTCTCAGTATCGAAGATCAAGATTTGTTCATAGTTCTTAAGGTAAGCGTTTTATAGCTCAAGTTCACAGGACTTTTTTGTTTCGAATGATAATTCCTCTCATATCCCTGAATATTGACCATCACTTCTGAAACACCCGGTATAATCGAAAACAAACTGAACATAAATATATAAAACTGCAATCAGTCCCTTTTTTGAATCATTATTTGTTATTCCATGAACCGGTTTTCGAACCTTTTCAGGTTCATCTTCAGATGGTTTTCTGGATGTTACATCACTATTTGTATTGTAGCATAATGCGAGGTGCTGGTTCTGTGACAAGAAGGTGGAACACGCTTTAACGTATCGCCATGAATATTGTTTATCTGTCGAGTTGGATGCAAAATTCAGTTTTGTACTCACTGCAATAGTAAGGGGGGCTTTTTCTGTTACTGTCCATCTGTCTGCTTCCAGTTTGATGGGCAGCTGGTACATCACTTCACACACTCTTACACAATCTGTAATCACTTGCACTGTTGTTATGCCCTCAGAATCCTATCATCAGTGTGTAACATGCAATGCCTTTTAGTTACATACTATCCATATGTACACTCAGTTCTTAGCTATGGATTTCTTCTTTGGGGAACAAATGTACAAAATATGAATACAATTTTCGAACGCCAGAAAAGAGCCATAATAATAATAACCAAAAATACTAGTCGAGCTCATTGTAAAGATCTGTTCAGCGCACCGGGGATTTTAACTGCTCCATGTGAAAACATTTACCAGTCAGTTGTACATATCAGAAATAACATTGGTAATTACTGCACAAATAGCTCTGTCCATGACCATGCAACAAGAGATAGACTAAACTTAACATTTACCAAGAAAAAATAAACATAAAGCTCAAAACAGCATCTTCTACCAAGGAATAAAACTGTACAATAAATTACCAAAAGAGATTAAAGAAATTTCCAAAATACGTTTATTTAAAAATACATGCAATACATTTTATACATTGAAGAATTACTTATCTAAAACAGAGTAGGGGTTTGATAAAAAATGTTATACAAATAAATAATAATAAATAATAATAATAATGATTATAAAATACCCAACATTCCACATAACACCTTCATTTTATGTTTTTTTTCCTTCTTTTTTCCTTTCTAGAAATACTTACCCCCAAGCTATGCATAGCACAATACTAACACGTCTGCCTCTTTCTGAGCTCAACATCTCACTCATTATGGGGGGATGGTGACGAGTTTTTCAGGATAGCAATGGGAAACTGCAGAACAGGAAATGGCCCGGAGATCACCAATGTGTGTGTGTGTGTGTGTGTGTGTGTGTGTGTGTGTGTGTGTGTAGTGAGCGAAGTGTTATGAAACAATGTGCGTATAGTGTGTGCACTGACTGATGGTGAGATATGAGTGAACAATGTGGCATTACATTATTTAATAAGTTATTTGTAAAACGAAGTATTTTATGCCAGGAGTAAATCTAATGATCATCTCTAACTAGAAGTCTGTAAATATATGTGCATACGAATTAGCTTATTTTAAACTGATCTAAATTTTTAAATACATTTACATATCCTATATCGTTGTAAAAAGAGATCTACGAATCAATAAAGCTACTACTACTAACACTACCCTACTACTACTACTATGACAGCGAAACTTTGCCTCTATCCAGCATGTGCTATACAACTGCTGCCTTTAAAAAAGATGCTGGCAAAGTTTCGCTGTCACAGTGTAAATGAATACAGATTGTGTAAGAGTGTGTGAAATTTGCATCCATATCGACAGATAAACAATAGTCATGGCTGTGCATTAAAGCGTGTTCCATCTTGCTGCCACAGAGCCAGCACCAAGCATTATGCTATAAATAAGGATGTAACTTGCAGAAACCATCTGAATATGAGCCTGAAAAGATTCAAAAACGCTTCATGGAATAACAAACGACTATTCAAAAAAAAGTGACTGGTTGCAGGCTTGTTGTTGTTGTGGTCTTCAGTCCTGAGACTGGTTTGATGCAGCTCTCCATTCTACTCTATCCTGTGCAAACTTCATCTCCCAGTACCTACCGCAACCTACATCCTTCTAAATCTGCTTGTTGTATTCATCTCTTGGTCTCCCTCTACGATTTTTACCGTCCACGCTGCCCTCCAATACTAAATTGATGATCCCTTGATGCCTCAGAATATGTCCTGCTAACCGATCCCTTCTTCTAGTCACGTTGTGCCACAAACTTCTCTTCTCCCCAATCCTATTCAGTGCCTCCTCATTAGTTATGTGATCTACCCATCTAATCTTCAGCATTCTTCTGTAGCACCACATTTCGAAAGCTTCTATTCTCTTCTTGTCTAAACTATTTATCGTCCATGTTTCACTTCCGTACGTGGATACACTCCATATAAATACTTTCAGAAATGACTTCCTGACACTTAAATCTGTACTCGAAGTAAACAAATTTCTCTTCTTCAGAAACGCTTTCTGTGCCATTGCCAGTCTACATTTTATATCCTCTCTACTTCGACCATCATCAGTGATTTTGCTCCCCAAATAGCAAAACTCCTTTAAGCGTCTCATTTCCTAATTGAATTCCCTCAGCAATCACCCGACATTTCGACTACATTCCATTATCCTCGTTTTGCTTTTGTTGATGTTCATCTTACATCGTCCTTTCAGGACACTATCCATTACATTCAACTGCTCTTCCAGGTCCTTTGCTGTCTCTGACAGAATTACACTGTCATCGACGAACCGCAAAGTTTTTATTTCTTCTCCATGGATTTTAATACCTACTCCAAACTTTTCTTTTGTTTCCTTTACTGCTTCCTCAATATACAGATTGAATAACATCGGGGAGAGGCTACAACCCTGTCTCACTCCCTTCCCAGCACTGCTTCCCTTTCATACCCCTCGACTCTAATAACTGCCATCTGCTTTCTGTACAAATTGTAAATAGCCTTTCGCTCCCTGTAGTTTACCCCTGCCACCTTCAGAATGTGAAAGAGAGTATTCCAGTCAACGTTGTCAAAAGCTTTCTCTAAGTCTACAAATGCTAGAAACGTAGGTTTGCCTTTCCTTAATCTATTTTCTAAGATAAGTCGTAGGGTCAGTATTGCCTCACGTGTTCCAACATTTCTGCGGAATCCAATCTGATCTTCCCCGAGGTCGGCTTCTACTAGTTTTTCCTTTTGTCTGTAAAGAATTCGTGTTAGTATTTTGCAGCTGTGACTTATTAAACTGATAGTTCGGTAATTTTCAGATCTGTCAACACCTGCTTTCTTTGGGATTGGGATTATTATATTCTTATTGAAGTCTGACGGTATAAAGTCACGAGTTCTAAAATATCTGTAATGGTTATGCTTAATCTGTTACAGACTTTGATGTTGCAGCTGGCTTGTCGCCGCTAGGAGCGCTAGTGTCGTTGCAACTGTCAGACGACAACTTCCGCAGCAGTGAATGTCGCGTCTGTTTATGTTAGACTATGGTATTACCGTAACGTCCCCTTGGAATGAATACCTTTTTTTTCTGGTGGAACTATTTTGCACGCGAGGTTGATGAGAAACTTACCAACGTAGCAGTAATAAATTCCAAGGTCTCAAGAGAAAGTTTATCGTTTAGCTGCCAGAGTCATTAGCTACTACGTCATTTGTACTAATAGTGGAGTAATGAAGAGCAGTATTCCTCTGAACGCTTCGTGACGACTGCGTGGCGTTCACCAGGAAGGCAGACCAGCGGTGCCGTCGGTCGACTATTGAGTGGCTCGCAGAACGGCCTAATGGCAGCCTCTGCGTGTGGCTAATGCGGCAGCGCGTAGAGAAAGAAGCCTGCAGAGCGTGGGTGGCCACTGGGGAACCGAAGGGAGCTCATTGTGTGCGCGCGGTAGGCGCGCAGCCACTCGCGGGCCGCCCGCTGCTCAGGTCCTCAGAGTCCCACCCCTCTCCCGGGATGAAACGTATCTTTCTTCTCTTCTCAGCTTTTAATACATTTGAACCGTGGTTTTACCTTCAGTGCCTTTTCTTACGGAATTTACTTTATTTACTAGCGATTCATGAAGAACAGTAACACATTTAACCACACTATGTCAGCGTGAAAGTAGTTGCCAGTGGGTAACTGATGAAGACAAATTTCTTTCAACAATTGGAAATTTTATTTCTAAAAACCCTTTCCTTTAAAAAAACAGATTTAAAAAAAATTATAATCAGAAAGCACCTTCTAAATATCAAGTTACAATTTATTCAGAGGCAGAAATAACATTTTTGATTTTATTTATTTATTTATTTAATTTTTACAGTATGAGCTTTCGGGCTGAGAACCTTGCCGCTCCCTCTTAACACGGCCGTAGTCACCACCGCTCACAACAACCTCTGAAAGACTACACTAGTGCAGATCTGCAATACACCAGATTACTTTAAACTAAAAATTTTAACAACTCACACAAACACATAGACTATGCACCTCGTAGGAGGGATGGAAATGGTACAGAACACTCACATTAAAAAAAAAGAAAATTACTTGCCACAGAGTGCAACTTGTTTTTAAAAGAAAACTCTTACGGTGGAAGGGTGGCAACTTTATGTACTAAAATGACCATTTAAATAAAAACCCATGAAATGCAGTCTTACATAAAATATACAAACATGATCTACATGACACATATACCGCCTCTCAACATTATAGGCAAGATAAAAACATATTTCAGAAATTCGGCCGTTACACTTCAAGGAATAAATTCGTTAACACCGAATCCGACAAACATGACAGAGGCAGCTATTAACGTACGGCAGACCGACAGACAGACAGACACTAACTGCCTAGCCGGCCGGTGTGGCCGTGCGGTTCTAGGCGCTTCAGTCTGGAGCCGCGTGACCGCTACGGTCGCAGGTTCGAATCCTGCCCCGGGCATGGATGTGTGTGATGTCCTTAGGTTAGTTAGGTTTAAGTAGTTCTAAGTTCTAGGGGACTGATGACCTCAGATGTTAAGTCCCATAGTGCTCAGAGCCATTTGAACCATTTGAACTAACTGCCTAACAAATGCGGAACGAAGACAGACGAGCAAGCTGGGGACGAGAGACTGACCAAGAAAACAAGTAGCATTTAACAAGTAAATAAAACAACATATCACGAATCACTTCAAATAAACTGCGGTGTCTGGCGAAGACCTGGCGCAGCACCCCCAAAACGCTCTCCCGAGCCGTCCGCTGCCAGCCGCTTCAACGGACGAAGGAAGGCGCGCTGATCTCCCGTCTCACGGCGTCGCAGTTCGCACCGGCCAGACAGACGTCGTGGGTTGACTCCTGTTGCTCTCGTGTCGGCCGCGAAGCCACTACCCCTCGCTATACGGCGCGGCCCACTGGACTCACGTGGCGACCTCACATGCGCCGACGCTCGAGACGGACAAGTCATCTCGTGTCTCAGTGCGTCACCGACCAATCGATCGATCCAACCGCCAATGACCGTTGCCTGAACAAACTCGAGCCGACTGGCGGCCTAACACATACTAGCACTCCGGACGACAGACAGACACTGAGTGGCCCCATACTGACCCGGCTGACCAACTCACCAGACTCCCCGTAGCGAGCTCATAGCGCCCCTCAAATGCACGTGAACAGGCAACCTTTCCCCTTTTCCCCCAGAGCGACACAGCAAAGCCGCGATAGCCACAGCGGCGCCACCGCCAGAAACGGAGGGCGACTGCTTTAGCCTGCGCGCTGCGGCGCGCTGTTCAAAACAGCAAATTTTACCACGGCCCAACATTCAGCGCAGCACCGGCCACGGTGTGCCAAACTTCATGCGCGCAATCCGTGCGGGCCGCGGCGATGTCAAGGCACGCACTGTCTCGCCTTTGCTCTTTCCTCTCCCGAAGTACCCGGTACAGGGCGACATTCCGTTTAGTATTGCGGTGCGGCATTTTTCAAACGGCACAACTCTCTTCAGTTCGGCAGGATCGTGATGTCAGCTCCGTTTACCCTACGCTATTTCTTCGTGATATGGCGTCAACACGTCAAGTGGCTGCTTGCACAAAAAGAGGCTGTCTAGCGGTCTCTTCTCACAAGACATTAAAAACTGAATAGTAATGACAGAAGAAAGGGATGAGAACGTTCTATACAGAGTGGTCCATTCATCGTGACCGGGCCAAGTATCTCACGGAATAAGCGTCAAACGAAAAAACTACAAAGAACGAAACTTGTCTAGCTTCAAGGGGGAAACCAGATGGCGCTATGGTTGGCCCGCTAGATGGCACTGCCAGAGGTCAAACGGATATCAACTACGGTTTTTTTAAATAGGAACCCCCATTCTTTATTTCATATTCGTGTAGTACGTAAACAAATATAAATGTTTTAGTTGCACCACTTTTTTCGCTTCGTGATAGATGGCGCTGTACTAGTCACAAACATATGGCTCACAATTTTAGACGAACAGTTAGTAACAGGTGGCTTTTTAAATTAAAATACAGAACGTAGGTACGTTTGAACATTTTATTTCGGTTGTTCCAATGTGATACATGTACCTTTGTGAACTTATCATTTCTGAGAACGCATGGCGTTACAGCGTGATAACCTGTAAATACCACATTAATGCAATAAATGCTCAAAATGATGTCTGTCAACCTCAATGCATTTGGCAATAAGTGCAATGACATTTCTCTCAACAGCTAGTAGTTCGCCTTCCGTAATATTCGCACATGCATTGACAATGTGCTGACGCATGTGGCAAATATGGCAAATATCCTTCAACTTTCCCCGCAGAAAGAAATCCGGGGACGTCAGATCCGGTGAACGTCCGTGCCTTGGAATGGTGCTTCGACGACCAATCCACCCGTCATGAAATATGCTATTCAATACCGCTTCAACCTCACGCGAGCTATGTGCCGGACATCCATCATGTTGGAAGTACATCGCCATTCTGTCATGCAGTGAAACATCTTGTAGAAACATCGCTAGAACATTACGTAGGAAATCAGCATACATTGCATCATTTAGATTGCCATTGATAAAATGGGGGCCAATTATCCTTCCTCCCATAATGCCGCACCATACATTAACCCGCCAAGGTTGCTGATGTTCCACTTGTCGCAGCCATCGTGGATTTTCCGTTGCCCAGTAATGCGTATTATGCCGGTTTACGTTACCGCTGTTGGTGAATGACGCTTCGTCGCTAAATGGAACGCGTGCAAAAAATCTGTTATCGTCCCATAATTTCTCTTGTGCCCAGTGGCAGAACTGTACACGAAGTTCAAAGTCGTCGCCGTGCAGTTCCTGCTGCATAGAAATATGGTACGGATGCAATCGATGTTGATGTAGCATTCTCAGTACCGACGTTTTTGAGATTCCCGATTCTCGCGCAATTTGTCTGCTACTGATGTGCGGATTAGCCGCGACAGCAGCTAAAACACCTACTTGGGCATCAACACAATATCGCAATTGGTAAACGGTCCATTTTAATACGGGTAATGTATCACGAAACAAATGCCGCCCGCAATTTGTCTGCTACTGATGTGCGGATTAGCCGCGACAGCAGCTAAAACACCTACTTGGGCATCAACACAATATCGCAATTGGTAAACGGTCCATTTTAATACGGGTAATGTATCACGAAACAAATACCGCCCACACTGACGGAATGTTACGTGATACCACGTACTTTTACGTTTGTGACTAGTACAGCGCCATCTATCACAAAGCGAAAAAAGTGGTCCAACTAAAACATTCATATTTCTTTACGTACTACACGAATACGTAATGAAAAATGGGGGTTCCTATTCAAAAAAACGCAGTTGATATCCGTTTGACCTATGGCAGCGGCATCTAGCGGGCCAACCATAGCGCCATCTGGTTTCCCCCTTCAAGCTAGACAAGTTTCGTTCTTTGTAGTGTTTTCGTTTGACGCTTATTTCGTGAAATATTTGGCCTGGTCACGATCAGTGGACCACCCTGTATAATTTATGCAGTCGCATAGGCCACGGGTAGCAGAAATTTGCTATGAAACGACATTACAGTACCATGCAGAAATTATTTTAAGGTTTAGTTGACAATGAAAGAGCCCAAAATTACCGCGATTGACAGACGTTATTCATTGTTCTGTACGAATAGTAAAATTTCTGAAGTCGCTCGCAGAGTATCAGTTACAACGATTTTCGATGGAACTGAACGAAGAATGTGGAGACTACATATTACTGCAAAGTACGTTGTTTAAGTCAAGGTGCATGAGTGGAACGATTTTTCGGCTTAAAACACGCTATCGCTGTATTTATGAAGGAGAAACGCCTCCAGTAATAAAACTTAGAATATGTAGAATGGAACATCTTAAGTGGACTAGACTGCACACTGCCTCATGTAAGACATTGCAAGGTGAGAAACAACTTCTCACCGATTTGATGGGGAAGATTTTCCCAGTGTCCACAATTCACTCCAGAAGTACGTCCTCCGAAATTTCTTCCCCAAATCAAGGCCTATGTTTGATACCAGTAGACTACTCTTGGCCCGGAATGTCATCTTTCTCCTTGACAGTCTGCTTCTTATGTCCTCGTTGTTTCGCCGTCAGGTGTTATTTTGCTTCCAAGGTAGCAGAATTACTTAATTTCGTCTACTTCGTGATTCTCAATTCCGATATTAATTTCATCACAAACCTCGTTTTTCTACTCCTCATTACTTTTGTCTTTCTTCGGATTATTCTCAATCCATGTTCCGCAATCATTTGGCTGTTGTTTCCATTCAACGGATACTTATATTCTTTTTCACTTTTTAACCGAGAATAACATTCTCATCAGTGAATCTTATAGCTGAAATTTTTTCACCCTGAATTTTAGTCCAAATCTGTAACCTTTCTTTTATTTCCCTCATTGTTTTTTCGCTTTATATATATATATATATTGAACAGTAGACACTCTTTTTAATTAGAGAACTTCTTTGTTAATCTTCCATTCTTACTGTTCTCTCTCAGTTCTTGTAGATATCGTACGGTACCTGTTTTTCCCTACACCTTACTCCTATTTTTCTCAGAATTTCGAACGTCTTTCACGATTGTACGTCGTCGAACGCTTTTTCCAGGCTGTCAAATCCTATGAACGTTTATCGATTGTAGTAAGGGTTGCTTTCATTATCAATCGTAAGGCCAGATCTGCCTCTGTGGTGCCCTTATCTTTCCTACAACTGAACATCGTCATTGTTCTTTTCCATTCTTCCGTTTATTATTCTGACAACCAACTTGACGCATGAGCTGTTGAGCAGATTGTTCCTGCCCTTGCTGGCTTCGGAAATGTAGGGATAACATTTTCCTGAAAGTCTAATGGTGTGTCTCCAGACTCATAGATTCTTCACAACAACATGAATAGTTGCTTTGTTGCTGCGTTCCACAATGATTTCAGAAATTTGGAAGGAATGTTATCTATCACTTCTGCCTTATTCGATAGCAAATCTTCCAAAGCTGTATTAAATTCTAACACTAGGGCCCCTGAGTCTTCCATATCGACTCCCATTTCCGCCTTAATAACGTACCTACTGCACACAGCTTGCTTCAGATGTACCCATCTGGCAGAATTTACTTGCATTAAATCGGACGGAGCTGACGTAAATAGATTGGGAAGTACTGACCTGGTAGACGAGTTTTGCTATTTGGGCAGAAAAATAACTGACGCTGGTCAAAGTAGAGGATATAAACGCGGAATGGCAATAATAAGCAAAGCGTTTCTGACAGGAAGAAATTGTTAACATCGAATATGAATTTAAGCGTTAGGAAGTCTTTTCTGAAGGCGTGTAGCCTGGTACGAAAGTGAAACGTGGACGAAAGGTAGTTTAGGTTAGAAGTTTAAAAGTACGATCGACTAAAATGGGACATCCTGAGGGACCAAGAAATGGTCAGCTTGGCAGTGGAGTAAGAGTAGGAGATAAAAAGTGTAGAGGAAACTCAAGGCTTGACTACATTCAACAGGTTCAAATGGGTGTTGGTAGCAGTGGTTGTGCAATGATGAAGAGAACAGGACAGTACAGACTAGTGTTGAGAGCTGCATCAGATCAGTCTTCGGGCTGAAGACCACCACCGCAACATCAACAAAAACCAGAATAAACAACAACACGACGAACTACACAAGCTGGAATGTGAAATGAACTTACATAATTCGTGCATCCCTTACTAAATTACAGAAGAGAAGGATCGTTTTTCAGTTAGCCGTACAGAACCCAAATCCGTGTGCGAATTTTAAAGCTATAAGCACTTGGGTTGGTTATTGGCAATTCTTTCGTGTACCGTGTTAATCATTTCTCACGAATGATTGCCTTCAACCGCACGTGTAACGCTTTACCGACATGAAATACTATCTCTGCATAGATAGAACGGAGTTGAGGTGTTCGTATTCAGGGTAATGAGCGTAAAGTGCTCGTAATACCTGACTTATCATTGAAATACAGAGTGTACATAAAGTCCGTTTCTTTTTCACGTATACCGCCACAGCGTAGTTTGGTAATTTGCCGATAGTCAGCGCTAGTCGCAAACATGGCGATGGATTGTCCCTGCTACAGAAGGGGACAGCTGTTTCATGAAACGGCCTCCCCAATCACCAGATCTCGCTCCGTGTGACTTTTTCCTGTGGGGACACATTAAAGACCTGGTGTATGTACTGCCTCTACCACGTGATGCAGCAGAGCTCCGGGAGAGAATACAGGAAGCGACTGCCACAGTCCACGAAGCAATGCTGGGACGGGTATGGCAAGAATTCGATTACCGTATTGACGTCTACCGGGTCACTCATGGTTCGCATATCGAATGTTTGTAAAAAAATACTTTCAGAGCTTCTCTTCATAATGCAATATGTATGACATCTGCACAATGTTTATTCCTTGTGCAATAAATAATTGAAAAGTCTTCCTGAACTTCATGTGCACCGTGTATATGCAAATGTGAGATGATGCACGTTGTGGAGCAGATATCTGGGAATTATGTCAACATTACGCTTACAGCTGTGTGGCGAGTGACGACGCGTGCACCTTCCTTCGCTGTAATCGTTTGCAGCATTGCAGTACGAAAATACGAAATTTCAAACTCTAGTTTTTAACAGCTGAAGGGTTAGCAAAGAAATGGCAGGCTACAGACGTATGCTGCCACCTCAGCATGACACTCGCACAATGGGGGACTTTACAAACTGCAGGGAACGTTCCATGCGGTGCCGCCTTTCGTGCACGACACGTCGCCTTTTGTTTCAGGTACCGCAAAGGGGTTCGAACCCACGTCCATTGCTCGCGTCTTACACAATGGAATAGTCCTGCGGCGTGTTATTTGCTCGTATCATTGTTCTAGATGGAGCACATTAATAACGGGGCCGAGTATGCTAGGGATGATTTACGAAACGCTTCACAGCACGACCAGAGAGATGGCTCAGTGTTTAAGGCCACGAGGTCGTATTAAGAAAAAAAGAGCAGGTAGATCATAGTCTACTCCACAACCCCGCATCCTTATTTAATGATTAGTCGCAGGCGTCAGCTATGGCGTGGTTCATTCCTTTAAGGATAACAGTTGGGATATGCTATGGGTAAACTTTCACTAGTTTTTTTGTGGTGAGAAATTTGCTCTATTACAAACACACATGTTTCAGCATAAAGTTTGAAAATAAGAGTTACACTATGTACTAAAAAATTATATTATGATACACAATCAGTTGGATCTGAAGGTGAATCCGTGTGTGCGTATTACCAATCCATTACTCTGGGGTTCACTCTCTGTGTTATTCTAACATATTTTGGAAATGGATTCTGCCAGAAGCAAACACAGTTTTACTACAATTTGACTCATGAGTGTTTCGCCACAGAGCTCATTTTATTTTGTGTCTAATAAAAAGAAAAAAAAATTGCATGCAAATACATATAATTTTCATACGCTACTGGCCATTCAAATTGTTACACCAAGAAGAAATGCAGATGATAAACGGGTATTCATTGGACAAATATATTATACTAGAACTGACATGTGTTTACATTTTCACGCAATTTGGGTGCATAGATCCTGAGAAACCAGTACCCAGAACAACCACATCCCATACCATCACGCCGGATGATACGCCAGTATGGCGATGACGAATACACCCTTCCAATGTGCGTTCACCGCGATGTCGCCAAACACGGATGCGACCATCATGATGCTGTAAACAGAACCTGGTTTCATCTGAAAAAATGACGTTTTGCCATTCGCGCACCCAGGTACCTCGTTGAGTACACCATCGCAGGCGCTCCTGTCTGTGATGCAGCGTCAAGGGTAACCGCAGCCATGGTCTCCGAGCTGATAGTCCATGCTGCTGCAAACGTCGTCGAACTGTTTGTGCAGATGGTTGTTGTATTGCAAACGCCCCCTTCTGTTGACTCAGGGATCGAGACGTGGCTGCACGATCCGTTACAGCCATGCGGATAAGATGCCTGTCATCTCAACTGCTAGTGATACGAGGCCGTTGCGATCCAGCACGGCGTTCCGTATTACCCTCCTGAACCCATCGATTCCATATTCTGCTAACAGTCATTGGATGTCGACCAAGGCGAGCAGCAATGTCGCGATACGATAAACCGCAATCGCGACAGGCTACAATCCGACCTTTATCAAAGTCGGAAACGTGATGGTACGCATTTCTCTTCCTTACACGAGGCATCACAACAACGTTTCAGCAGGCAACGCCCCGAAGTTTGCGGAGAGTTTTGAGCATCAAGCAGATGTGGGTCTACTTGCAGATTACTAGTACCCGCGTGCATTTCGTGCTGCGGTTACGTTCGTTATTAGCATCTGGTAATAATACTGGGAGTCTGCTTTTTAGTTAGGTAACATAGTGTGTAATTCCATTACATGTTCAGAATCACTGGTCTGAACAGTGTGATAACTGTCTTCAGGCCTAGGATCAACAGATTGTTAGGGTGCAGGGTCAGCGCAGCCTGTTTTGCGGGGTATTTCAATAAAATGTTTCAGTAATAATTTTACAAAATTTTGGGGCAGGCACCATAAACCAAACCAAGGAAAACAGTGCATATAAAAATATGTCATAAAATCCTTCGTACTCGAGTCGTTAATGAAAGGTAACGTTAACGGCATTCCAAGTGCAACAGCTTCATTTATCTACGCACCCGTTTGACCCATTGTATCCAAGTCGGCGTTTACATTCGTCTGTCTTTAACGTGTTCATTGTGTAGTGAATTAACTGTAAGTGATCTGTTCAGACATGGCAGGATATTCATTTCGTATCAGGCAGACATAATTTTTATGTACGGCCACGTGCCGAAAGAGGATCTCTAGCACCAGAGGCTGTTACCAAGGAAGACCACGTGTCGCTAGTATGCCTGATCAGGAAGAACATGTTCTACGAGCAGCCGAACAACAGCTAGGTATCAGAGCAAGACACTTAGTAAGTCATGTATCCACGTCATCTTCAACCAGCCAGCCACACACCACTCAAGAGCTTTTGACGACAGTTCGTTGCCAATCCGTTGTTTGTCTCTTCGTTTTTGTGTGCAGACGCGGCAACGCCTAGAAAAGATGAAATAACGAATGTCCACAACCAAAACGTACGGGCCGATAGTGATCCTAATGCTACAGTACTTGCTAGACATCACCATCAGTTGAAGATTAATGTGTGGACTGGAACTGTAGTTGACTGTCTCGTGGTGCCATACGTTCTCCCAGCACGTCTTAGAGGTGCTGTCAACAGGGACTTTATTCAGAACACCCTTCAGGACCTACAGAAGACGCGTCCCTGCAAATAAGAAGAAGCATGTGGTTTGTGCTCGATGGAGCTCCAGCACATTTCAGTCTCAGTGTTCGAGATGTTTTGGCTGGTATCTACCACGACCGATGGATAGGTAGAGATGGCCAGTTCCATGGTCAGCGTATGCCACCGATCTCAGTCCTTTAAATTATTTTCTCTGGGGGCACCTTATACAGTTGGTCTGTGCAGCAGAATATCTGGATGCAGAAACTCTTCATTGACGTCTCGTGGAAGTCATGGAGTATTTGAGAGGGTTCAAAGGATACGACATTCCACGATTCGACGAGTCATACATGTTTAGAAGCAAGAAGAGGACATTTCGAGTTTATTTGTTGTTCGGCTCAAATCGCCTAAATTAAACTTTCGTTAACTATTCGAAAACGAAGAACTTTCGGACGTGTGTTTGTATGAATTATTTTCCTTGTTTTGGTGCAAGGAACCTGACCCCAAAGATTGTGAAAATGTTTGTGGGACGCCCTGTGTATCTTCAAGCTTAGGATAAACAGGCTAACGATGAGCACAGGCAAAGGCAGCTTCTTACCTATCTTCGAGCATAGGAGAAAAAATTTGCTGATCAGCAGGGTCTAATGCAGCCGATCTCAAGGCTGCTTTTTTATGTTTATTTTCTGGCTGTAACAGGCTGGTGATCCTCAGGGCTTAACGCTGACTAAATGTAGGGGAAATGTGTTAGTGGTGTGGAAGACATTTCGCCGCCTGTTACCTATTTTCAGGCCAAGAAATAACAAGTTAGTGAACTTCGGGGCCTAACGCAGCCCTTTGCCTGTCTTCAAAACTCAGGTGAACTGGCTGGTACTCCTCAGGGCCTAATGAAGCCTCTCTTGTAGGGGAAACACGCTAGCGATCAGTAGAGCCTAAAGCAACACGCTATCTGTAGGCCTCGGTAAACAGACGGCTGATGTGTAGGTGCTAATGGAGCGCCGGCCGGTGTGGCCGAGGGCTTCTAGGCGCTCTAGTTTGGAACCGCGCGACTGCTACGGTCGCAGGTTCGAATCCTGCCTCGGACGTGGATGAGGGTTATGTCCGTAGGTTAGTTAGATTTAAGTAGTTCTAAGTTCTAGGGGACTGATGACCCCAGAAGTTAAGTCCCATAGTGCTCAGAGCCATTTGAACCATTTGAAGTATTGCAGTGTTTACTACCTGTATTCGAAGCTCGAGCAAACAGGCTGGTGGTCCACAGTAAACTGAGCCAGGCTGTGCGCTGTTACGGAGTTCGTCGCAGGCAGCGAGGGGGACAAAGGGCGGTCGCTGCACTGGAGGAGCCCTCCAGTGGCCGGCTTCAGCAAGGGGGCGCGCCGCCACCGCTGCACTCAGAGCTCTGCACGGCCGCCCACCTTGCATTCTGACCACTGCTTTAACTGTCCTAGCACTGTGCACAGACAAAAACTGTTTCGCAACGCACACGCTTCTAACTACACAGAAATCGATACGAAGCTCATCACACTAAATATTAGCCACCTCCTTAAAAGTGCTTGCACTGATCATCCGTAATATTATGACAACCGTCCTGCTATCAGTGTGACTCCGCCTGTAGCAGCGTCACCTGGGGAGGGATGACACGCACGGTGCATGAAGTATCGCTGAGTGTGCTGCGCTTGTGTAGAATGGGTAAGGTGCGCGATGTATCTGTTTGACCGAGGGCAGTTTGTGAGAGAGGCTCGGCACGAGCATTTCGGAAATTGCACAATTTGTCGGGTGTTCGAGGAGTGCTGTGGTGAGCGTCTTCAACACGTTCCGAAAGCAATGTGAAACCACGTCGAGACGTCATAGTGTCGGGCGGCCAATCCTCATTACAGATGTCGGACGTTGTAGGCCGGACAGACTGGTGAAACGGGACAAGTGATGAACTGACATCAGACTTTAATGCTGGTAGAGTACAAATGTGTCTGAACACACAGATCACCGAACGCTCGTAACGATGGACCTCCGCAGCCGACGCCCCATGCATGTTCCAATCTTAACGCCACGACCTCGGCAACTACAACTGAAATGGGTATCATACTAACAGAATCTTCCGTCGGTTCTTGGTAGAACAACATTATAATAATGAGTGAAAAGCACCAGTTTGCTTTTGCTCTACAGTATTACTTTTACTGTTGCCCGGTTTTCGGCTTACAAGGCCATCTTCAGACATGTTTTGATTTACTAGTCTGCCCATACTACGACTTCCGACATCTATAATGAGGGGTCACCGTCCAATTCCACAATGTCTGAACGTGGTTTCGTCTTGGTTTCGCCACGTGTTGAAGACCACAACACCCCTCGAACGCCCAACAACTCTTGCAGTTTCTGAAAAGTTCGTGCCGATCCTCCGGGTCATCACAATGTGCTGCCAGTCAAAGTCAGATAGATCGCGCTCGTTTTCCATTTTACACGCGGACAGCACGCTCACTAATTCTGTGCGCATTTTTTCGTGTGTCTGACTAGCAGGCATTCCTCGCCAGGTGACACTGATATCGCCTGGACAGGTTAATTTCGATAATACATCGGTAGCCACAATGTTCTGGCTATCAGTATAATGTCAGTATTTTGCAACAAGGGGAGGTGGTCTGAGCTGTGGTGAGCGTATGGCGAACGCCAGTTGGCTTTGAAACTTCCTGGCAGATTAAAACTGTGTGCCGGACCGAGACTCGAACTTGGGACCGTCGCCTCTCGCGGGCAAGTTCTCTACCTACTGAGCTACCCAAGCACTTGCCTGTGAAAAGTAAAGGTCCCGAGTTCGAGTCTCGGTCCGGCACACAGTTTTAATAAGTCAGGAAGTTTCATATCAGCGCACACTCCGCTGCAGAGTGAGAACTTCATTCTGGAAACATCCCCCAGGCTGTGGCTAAGCCATGTCTACGCAACATCATTTCTTTCAGGAGTGCTGGTTCTGCTAGGTTCGCAGGAGAGCTTCTGTAAAGTTTGGAAGGTAGGAGACGAGATACTGGCAGAAGTAAAGCTGTGAGGACGGGGCGTGAGTCGTGCTTGGGTAGCTCAGATGGTAGAGCAGTTGCTCGCGAAAGGCAAAGGTCCCGAGTTCGAGTCTCGGTCCGGCACACACTTTTAATCTGCCAAGAAGTTTCATATCAGCGCACACTCCGCTGCAGAGTGAAAATTTCATGCCAGTTGGCTTTGTTCCAAATGGTGACGTTGAGTGTGATGCAGATGGTAGCCCGCTAGCGCTGCTGTGGTCTTGGCTGCGACCTGATAGAGTATGGACGTGACCGGCTGAGTGCAGCTGAGAATAAGCAAAAATTCAGTGGAAATTGAAGTAGCACACTGGTATGAGTATCTGGGCTTTGTTGTGTAGATAATCTGCTGCCATTTGTTTAAATGTTCCAGTAATTCTAAGATCTTTAGGTTAATATGTGGTAATAAATTTACTTACATAAAGTTTGAATTAATACTTATTTGGCCTTACTCTAAGAAAGTACGAGGGTCACTCCAAAAGAAATGCACACTATTTTTTTACATCCATCTTTTAATGTTTGAAAGTTTTACAGTGTGTAGATACATCCTTTAGGAACAATATTTTCTTTTCTCCACGTAATTTCCATCCCTCTCAACTGCCTTACGCCTGTATACCCGCACGATAAAATTCTGGACCAACCTGTTGGAGCCATTGTTTGGCAGTGTGCACAACGGAATCATCATCTTCAAACTTTGTTCCACGAAGAGAGTCTTTCAGCTTCCCAAAGAGATGATAGTCCCATGGAGCCAAGTCAGGACTGTAAGGCGGGTGTTTCACTGTCTTTTGTTGTTTTTCTTGTTTCTTTGTGAGCCACTGTCGACATCCTGGGAACCTACTTGGCACAAACCTTTTTTAACGCCAAAACTTCCAGTATTCTGCAAACACTTCGTTCCCCTATCCCAACGTAGCGTGACAATTCGTTCACTGGGATGCGTCTGTCAGCAGTCACCAATTCGTTAACTCTCTGCACATTGTCTGGAGTGTGCGCAGTACGAGGCCTGCCGCTGTGAGGACAATCCTCAATACTGCCGTGGCCACTTTCGTCACATAACCTGCTGGCCCACCTACTGACTGTACTGCGATCGACAGCAGCATCTCCATACACCTTTATCAACCTCTTGTGGGTGTTTCCCACTGTCTCGTTTTCACAGCACAGGAATTCTATGACAGCACGTTGCTTCTGACGAACGTCAAGTGTAGCAGCCATCTTGAAGACATGCTGTGACGGCGCCACTCACGGGAACAGGTTGAACTAAGTTTGAAAATGTTGTGTACATAGTTCCGCGTAGCGAGCGCGTACACAACTTTCCCACTAGAGCGCGCCCCGCTAAGCACAACAGCGCAGGCGCAACGCTCGTCCGTCTCCGCACTACGAGATGGCGCTGCCATAGAGACGGACCAAATTCTGCTTCCGCCGATCCGCGTATTGATATGTAACGCAGCCAATGAGATTGCTGCTAATGTAGAACCTTTTCTCCTCACGGATCACACTCGCGCAGTGATACCTGAAAGCGCGAGGTATTATAACGAGTGTACAGCCCTCGATGAGTCAGTCTGCATTTGTCTGCACCAGTCCATACCAGTCTGCATTTATCTACATTAGTCTGTACCAGTCTATAGTCAAGTATCAGAGATATGTGTGGATAAGATTAACGTACCAAGACCAAAGGAACTTCAGATTGTCAGTTGTAAACAGCATCCAGAATCAAGTTACGTAATGTCAATGCTTTTCATTATTTAAATAAATGTGTGTGAAAATTAATCAAGTTCTGTTTAAAGCTGGTCACCGTCAATCTGCTACTCTAAGCGTACAAGTGGCATTTCTATCGTCTGATCTAACGGCAAAAGATAAACACGCCACGATAAGACCACGAGACATATTGCTGACACTCGCCTACTTCGTTAGAGCGACAATTCAAATAATCTACTGGTGTGTGTGTACCGAAGGTCTTATAGTACGCACACCACAGAAAACAAGCGGGAAGGGCGTATCTACACTCTGTAAAACTTTCACACATGCAGAATGAAAACTGTAGTTTTACAAAAATAGTGTGCATTTCTTTTGGAGTGACCCGCGTATCATCATAACTTGTGAGTAAAATCCCCCAGTTGGTAATATGCCGTTAGGTAGCCTACTCTTGGCCCTGTTATAGAATATTTAATTTATTTTGTCGTACTACAGAGTGCAATAGGGCTGTGGGACAGTGTGGATATGAAACGGAGGTGCTAAGGCAAGAGAGGAGCAGGTACTGTGACAGCCAGTACGTAACCACCCCTTCAGAATTATCGTAACGGCAAAGTAGCAGAGACTGAAAAGGCTTCGCGCTGTTTTTGAGCGCGGCTGTCGCCGGTACAGTACAGTGACTTCCGGCGCCTGTTTCCCCGTACGCTCGGCGCCAACTCTTTGCTGGCAGGCGGCCACCGCTATTAGCCATCAGCGATAGCGGCGCCGGGTGACCCAGCACGCGCCCCCGCGCCAGCCGGCCTATTAGCCGAATGGGGCCTTTGTCGGCGGCGGCGGCGCCGGGGTTGCACCCGACGTCCGCCCCCGACGTCCGCCCCTGCCCCCGACGCCCGCTGCCGCCCTAGCGACGACGCTCGTGCGGCGTCGAGCGTCAAGCCCCCACTTCCGGTAATTGCGAGCGCGTGCGAGAGGACGCGCCAACGCCGTCTGCTTGGAGCCGCTCTTAGTTCCCCGTCACTGGCTTTCGGAAAGCATTCAGCGCGATAAAAACCGCCTGTAACACGGCGGATGGACCACACTCCACTAAGGCGTTGGGAAGAATTACAAGGGATACTTCCGGCAGCAAGTGAAATTTTAAACATGTTTTAGATTTATGTCCTACATACACAACGCTAAAAAAAGTTAAAGCAAGAAGTAATTTTCGAATGATGTGTCACTGATAAGTAACGTAGCACGATGAAACATGGACTGTACATAGAAAGAACCGCTACAGTATACACTGACTGAAAATAGATCACAACATCAAGAAGTCGTGCGATATTTACGAAAGTTGGTAGGAGTGTTTCTACACTACTGGCCACTAAAATTGCTACGCCACGAAGATGACGTGCTACAAAAAAAAAAAAAAAAAAAAAAAGATGGTTCAAATGGCTCTGAGCACTATGGGACTCAACTGCTGAGGTCATTAGTCCCCTAGAACTTAGAACTAGTTAAACCTAACTAACCTAAGGACATCACAAATATCCATGCCCGAGGCAGGATTCGAACCTGCGACCGTAGCGGTCTTGCGGTTCCAGACTGCAGCGCCTTTAACCGCATGGCCACTTCGGCCGGCTGACGTGCTACAGACGCTAAGTTTAACCGACAGGAACGAGATGCTGTGATACGCAAATGATTAGCTTTTCAGAGCATTCACACAAGGTTGGCGCTGGTGGTGACACCTACAAAGTGCTGAAACGAGGAAAGTTTCCAACCGATTTCTCATACACAAACAGCAGTTGACCGGCGTTGCCTGGTGAAACGTCGTTGTGATGCCTCGTGTAAGGAGGAGAAATGCTTACCATCACGTTTCCGACTTTGATAAAGGTCAGATTGTAGCCTATCGCGATTGCAGTTTATCGTATCGCGACATTGCTGCTCGAATTGGTCGCGATCGAATGACTGATAGCAGAATAAGGAATCGGTGGGCTCAGGAGGGTAATACGGAGCGCCCTGCTCGATCCCAACGGCCTCGTATCACTAGCAGTCGAGATGATAGGCAGCTTATCCGCGTGGCTGTAACGGATCGTGGAGCCACGTCTCGATCCCTGAGTCAACAGATGGGGACGTTTGCAAGACAACGACCATCTGCACGAACAGTTCGACGACGTTTGCAGCAGCACGGACTATCACCTCGGAGACCGTGGTTGCGGTTACCCTTGACGCTGCATCATAGACAGGAGCGCCTGAGATAGTGTACTCAACGACGAACCTGGGTGCACGAATGGCAAAACTTCATTTTTTCTGATGAATACAGGTTCTGTTTACAGAATCATGATGGTCGCATCCGTGTTTGGCGACATCGCGGTGAACGTACATTGGAAGCATGTATTCGTCATCGCCATACTGGCATATCACCCGGCGTGATGGTATGGGATGCCATTGGTTACAAGTCTCGGTCACCTCTTGTTCGCATTGACGGTACTTTGAACAGTGGACGTTACGTTTCAGATGTGTTACGACCCGTGGCTCTACCCTTCATTCGATCCATGCGAAACCCTACATTTGAGCAGGATAATGCACGACCGCATGTTGCAGGTCATGTACAGGCCTTTCTGGATACAGAAAATGTTCGACTGCTGCCCTGGCCAGAACATTCTCCAGATCTCTCACCAGCTGAAAACGTCTGGTCAATGGCGGCCGAGCAACTGGCTCGTCGCAATACGCCAGTCACTACTCTTGATGAACTGTGGTATCGTGTTGAAGCTGCATGGGCAGCTGCAACTGTACACGCCATCCAATCTCTGTTTGACTCAATGCGCAGGCGTATCAAGGCCGTTATTACGGCCAGAGGTGGTTGTTCTGTGTACTGATTTCTCAAGATCTATGCACCCAAACAGCGTGAAAATGTAATCACATGTCAATTCTAGCATAATATATTTGTCCAGTTAATACCCGTTTATCATCTGCATTTCTTTTTGGTGTAGCAATTTAAATGGCCAGTAGTGTACATCTGAAAGATGTCTATTCAAATTTCGCGCCAGTCGCGCAACACTGTCGCTAGTAGAGCCACTATGAGGATGAGAGTCAAGTTTGCTTGTATACAAACTGTAACTACCGTGAGCGTTAGTTACCTTTGAGATCGTTCGAGGTGAGTAGATGTTCGTCAAGAATGACTGTAAGCCACAAAGACGCCATTATGAACATCTCACTGAGTTTGAACGATTTCGTGTAATATGGCTGCGAGGAGCTGAAAGTTGTTTCTCCGATACTGCAGAAAAACTTGGAAGGAATGTAACCACCGTACATGGTCACGAGAATGTACGGTCGCAAGCGGACCGGGCTTCGGACTGCCATGCAGCACTACCGAGAGGGAAGACCATCGTGTTCGGCGCATGGCTCTGGCGCAGCGTACCGCATCTGCAGCAGCTGTCTGGGCAGCGCCTGGCAGCACAGTGGCACGAACAACTGCGTGCCTACTGAGTATCGCCTCAGTTGTGCGCCTGGATTCGTGATTTCTACATCTACATTTGTACTCCGCAAGCCACCCAACGGTATATCGCGGACGGCAGTTTACGTGCCACTGTCAAAACCTCCCTTTCCTGTTCCAGTGGCGTATGGTTCGCGGGAAGAACGACTGCCGGAAAGCCTCCGTGCGCGCTCGAATCTCTCTAATTTTACATTGGTGATCTCCTCGGGAGGTGTAAGTAGGGGGAAGCAATATATTCGATACCTCATCCACAAACGCACCCTCTCGGAACCTGGACAGCAAGCTACACCGCGATGCAGAGCGCCTCTCTTGCAGAGTCTGCCACTTAAATTTGCTAAACATCTCCGTAGCGCTATCACGCTAACCAAATAACCCTGTGACGAAACGCGCCGCTCTTCTTTGGATCTTCTCTATCTCCTCCGTCAACCCTACCTCGTACGGATCCCACACTGATGAGCAATACTCAAGTATAAGTCGAACGAGTGTTTTGTAAGCCACCTCCTTTGTTGATGGGCTACATTTTCTAAGGACCCTCCCAATGAATCTCAACCTGGTACCCGCCTTACCAACAACTAATTTTATATGATCATTCCACTCCAAATCGTTCTGTGCGCATACTCCCAGATATTTTACAGAAGTAACTGCTACCAGTGTTTGTTCCGCTATCATATAATCATACAATAAAGGATCCTTCTTTCTATGCATTCGCAGTACATTACATTTGTCTATGTTAAGGGTCAGTTGCCACTCCCTGCACCAAGTGCCTATCGGCTGCAGATCTTCCTGCATTTCGCTGCAATGTTCTAATGCTGCAATTTCTCTGTATACTACAGCATCATCCGAGAAAAGCCGCATGGAACTTCCGACACTATCTACTAGGTCATTTATATATATTGTGAAAAGCAATGGTCCCATAACACTCCCCTGTGGCACGCCAGAGGTTACTTTTACGTCTGTAGACGTGTCTCGATTGCGAACAACATGCTGTGTTCTGTTTGCTAAAAACTCTTCAATCCAGCCACACAGCTGGTCTGATATTCCGTAAGTTCTTACTTTGTTTATCAGGCGACAGCGCGGAACTGTATCGAGCGCCTTCCGGAAGTCAAGGAAAAGAGCATCTACCAGGGAGCCTGTATCAGAAAGGTTACAGTTCGTAGTAATAGCGGAAAGTCATCGAGTAAAAGAGAAGTAGTATCCGACGTTCCCTCTATTGTTCCTGATCTATATTGACGACATAGGGGACAATCTGAGTAGCCGTCTTAGGTTCTTTGCAGATGATATTGTCTTGTAAAGTCATCAGATGTTCAAAACGACTTGCAAAATGATTTAGATAAGATATCTGTATGGTACGTATAGTAGAAAACGACGCTGAACAAAGAAAAGTGTAAAGTTATTCACATTAGTACTAAAAGAAATCCGCTAAATTTCGATTACGCGATAAGTCACATAAACCTGAGGGCTCTAAATTCAACTAAATACATAGGGATTAGAATTACAAATAACCCAAATTGGAACGATCACATAGATAATATTGTGGGTAGAGCAAACCAAAGACTGCGATTCATTGGCAGAACACTTAGAAGGTGCAACAGGTGTACCAATGAGACTGCTTACACTACGCTTGTTCGCCCTACTCTGGAGTATTGCTGTTCAAAATGGTTCAAATGGCTCTGAGCACTATCAGACTTAACATATATGGTCATCAGTCCCCTAGAACTTAGAACTACTTAAACCGAACTAACCTAAGGATGGTGTTGTGTTTTCTAGTGAAAGCTGGTTCTGCCTCGGTATAAGCGATGATCGTGTGTTGATCAGAAGTAGGACAGTTGAGGGCCTGCAACCAACCTGGTAGATGCACTGGATTCCTCATTCCTGGAGTTGTGGCCTGGGGTGCAATTTCGCATGACAGCAGGAGCAGTCTCGCGCCCTGACTGCAAAATTGCTCATCAGTCTAGTGATTCGACATCTTGTGCTGCCATTCATGAACAGTATTCTAGGGGGTGTTTCCTAACAGAATGACATTCGCCCACATATTGCTGTTGTAATTCAACATGCTCTGCAGATTGTAGACATGTTGCCTTGGCCCGCTTGATCTACAGATCTGTCTCCAGTCCAGCACTTATGGGACATCATTGGACGACAACTTTAGCGTCGTCCACAAACAGCATTAACCGCCCTATATTGACCGATGAAGTAAAACAGGTATGGAACTTCATCCCACGAACTGACATGCGGCACCTGTACGACAAAATGCATGCACGTCTGCATGCTTGCATTCAACACGGTGGCTGTTTCACTGGTATTAATGTACTATCATTTCACAGTTGCAAGGTGTATCTCGCGCTTAAATTAACCTGTGACCTTGCAATATTATTCACTTAAATATGTTACCTAAACAATATACACTACTGGCCATTAAAATTGCTACACCAAGAAGAAATGCAGATGATAAACGGGTATTCATTGGACAAATATATTATACTAGAACTGACATCTGATTACGTTTTCACGGAATTTGGGTTCATAGATCCTGAGAAATCAGTACCCAGAACAACCATCTCTGGCCGTAATAACGGCCGTGATACGCCTGGGCATTGAGTCAAACAGAGCTTGGATGGCGTGTACAGGTACAGCTGCCCATGCAGCTTCAACACGATACCACAGTTCATCAAGAGTAGTGACTGGCGTATTGTGACGAGCCAGTTGCTCGGCCGCCATTGATCAGACGTTTTCAATTGGTGAGAGATCGGGAGAATGTGCTGGCCAGGGCAGCAGTCGAACATTTTCTGTATCCTGAAAGGCCGGTACGGCACCTGCAACAAGCGGTTGTGCATTATCCTGCTGAAGTGTAGGGTTTTGCAGGGATAGAATGAAGGGTAGAGCCGCGGGTCGTAAAATATCTGAAATGTAACGTCCACTGTTCAAAGTGCCGTCAATGCGAACAAGAGGTGACCGAGACGTGTAACCAATGGCACCCCATACCATCACGCCGGGTGATACGCCAATATGGCGATGACGAATACACGCTTCCAATGTGCGTTCACTGCGATGTCGCCAAACACGGATGCGACCATCACGATGGTGTAAAGAGATTCTGGATTCATCCGAAAAAATGACGTTTTGCCATTCGTGCACCCAGGTGCATCGTTGAGTACACCATCGCAGGCGCTCCTGTTTGTGATGCAGCGTCAAGGGTAACCGCAGCCATGGTCTTCGAGCTGATAGTCCATGCTGCTGCAAACGTCGTCGAACTGTTCGTGCAGATGGCTGTTGTCTTGCAAACGTCCCCATCTGTTGACTCAGGGATCGAGACGTGGCTGCAGGATCCCTTACAGCCATGCGGATAAGATGCCTGTCACCTCGACTGCTAGTGATACGAGGCCGTTGGGATCCAGCAGGGCGTTCCGTATTACCCTCCTGAACCCACCGATTTCATATTCTGCTAACAGTCAGTGGATCTCGACCAACTCGAGCAGCAATGTCACGATACGATAAACCGCATTCGCTATAGGCTACAATCCGACCTTTATCAAAGTCGGATACGTGATGGTACGCATTTCCCCTCCTTACACGAGGCATCACAACAACGTTTCACCAGGCAACGCCGGTCACCTGCTGTCTGTGTATAAAAAATCGGTTGGAAACGTTCCTGATGTCAGCACGTTGTAGGTGTCGCCACCGGCGCCTGCCTTGTGTGAATACTCTGAAAAGCTAATCATTTCCATATCACAGCATCTTCTTCCTGTCGGTTAAATTTCGCGTCTGGAGCATGTCATCTTCGTGGTGTAACAATTTTAATGGCCAGTAGTGTAGTACCGAAATTTCTTCACTCTACATTAATTATTTTTTGCTGTTGCGATTTTATCGTCAGTCAGTGTAGTAGTGAAAGTAACGGTAAGAACTACACAACGAGACGAATAGAAATAACACTTTAATTCAAATACAATAATCACACTGAACTCAATTCCCATTTATTATGATACCCTGAACATTACAAAAGACGGTACGTTGTTCTTAAAATGAGTGTGCCCAATGCATTCCACGCGCGCTCGATGGGTTTTAAATCTTCTTGTTTGAAGAGCTTCTCCACCTGCGCAGTTCGATGCCATTGCGCATTGTTGTCCATAAAAACGAAGTCAGTGCCAAATGCACCCCTGAAAAGACGTACGTGGGGAATGAGTACAGTGTTCAAATAGCGCTGACGGGTGATTGCACTATGTTCAAATACGAGGGTCGTCCACAAAGTAAGTTCCATTTCTATTTCTATCCGCGGCAGCGCTTTGATCGCAGTTCCGAACAAGAGTGGCAGTTACTCTGACTCAAGGAGGAGACATGTACGCCATTTTGAGATCGCTGCTGCCGACGTGTGCTTTGTAGTGCTTCTTTATAATGTCAGCCGTAATTTAAAATGCCGCCGCGTGTGAAATCAGATCTGTGATTCGTTTTCTAAATGCAAACAAAGTTAAATCAAAGGAAATTCATCGGCAGATCTGCGATGTTTACGGACAAAATGCTGTGAGTTATTCAATGGTTAGAAGATGGGTCAGACTGTTCAATGAAGGACGTGATCAAGTGCACGATGAAGAACGAAGTGGACGCCCGTCTGGGGTTACTGATGAACTGGTTCACACAACTGAAGCGCAACCGTAAGTTTACACTTGGTGCCCTTGCTATGGAAGTTCCGCATATCTCACGATCACTAATTCATGAAATTGTTACTGAAAAAATGAAATTTAGAAAACTTTGCTTACGCTGGGTACCCAAAAATCTTACTGAACAACACAAAAAACAACGGATGGGCAGTGCACTTGAGTTTTTGGCACTCTACTATGAAGAGGGCGATGGTTTTCTTTCTCGGATAGTCACGGGGGAGGAGACTTGGGTATCGTACGACACCCCTGAAACAAAACGGCAGTCAGTGGAACGGAGGCACGCTTCATCCCCAACGAAGGTTAAGCCGAAGCAAATCTTGACACCTCGACAAGTCATGTGCACCGTTTTTTGGGACAGAAAAGGCATTTTGCTGATTGATTTCTTACCACGAGGCCAAACAGTCAATGCACATGGCTACTGCGAGACCATTAAGAAATTGCGCCGCGCAATACAGAAGAAGCGCCGAGGATTACTGTCAAAAGGTGTTGTTTTTTCCACTATAATGCCCGACCTCACACGGCGAATATGACCAAACAACTTTTACGGGAATTTCATCCTCCGTACAGCCCGGACCTCGCTCCTAGCGACTTTCATCTCTTCTTACACCTAAAATGTGTCCTTGGTGGTCAACACTTCAACAATGATAACGAGCTGAAAGAACATGTTACCACATGGTTGGATACACAGGCGGCATCCTTCTATGAAGAAGGCATACAAAACTTGTGCCACGCTATGACAAGTGCCTACAAAATTTCGGAAGCTATGTAGGAAAGTAGTTTAACAGTTGTAGATATTTGTAGAACAAATACTTTTTCTGTATCTGTACACGTTTGCTTTATATAACCAAACGGGTCTTACTTTGTTCACATACCTCGTATATGTCAATCAGTATGCCCATGCAACAATGTGCCTTCCCACATCATAACACATGGATAACCAAAACCATCATGTTCCACAGCGTTCCTGAGTGCATTACCTGTTCCCACCTCTCGGCAGACGAGGGGTAGATCCAGCTTCGTCGAACAATAGCAGCCCGGAAGCAAACCTCTTCTTGCTCTCCTACACGAGGCATAACGGAATCTGCTGACAAACACCCAAGAATAAAATGCGATCTGTGAATGAACAACCCGCTGCGTAACTTTCCTACTGTGTACTGTTGCACTGAAACCTTAATGATTTACGCATCCAGGCATGTAGTACATGCCATGCCAGTTTGAGGTTTCTTGAGTGCTGTCTTCATGATGTAGTTTAATGCCAAGCAGAGTATATTTGCTACAGTGCATTTCTGGGATAAGAGTAAGCAGGAGTCCTTCGTTCTGATCTAACGGCAAGAAATTGCGCCGTTGCATATATTCAAAGATTTTAAAACGATCAAGAAAACACAGATATTTTTTTTTACATTTCCTGCGTTGGGTTCTTAAATTATTTACATTTTTAGCAACATATAATGTTTCGTACGTTAGCAATACTTATGAACAGCAAATTACAAGCTCAAATCCGGACTGTAACCAGTTCGTTGAAAAACAGACACGAACTGTCTCGGTCACGCTCTTCGCTTACAAATGAAGTAGGTAACAACGGAAATCGTAAATCAAGTGGCAGAACGCCGAATGCTGTTTTGTAATCAGGAACGCGAGGTCTTTGAAATTATGCAGGCGTGAAAGTGAATTCCGGTCGCTTTGGCAGCGAGTCTGTCTTCTGCCCTGACAAGCAAGAGAAACTTGCAGAATCGTGGCAGCTAGTTACGTGACTATCGATAGCTCAGAGAGATAACCTAATAAGCTGTTTCAGTGACAACAGGCACGAAGTTTTCCTGAGTCCTCACCATTGAAACAGCTACGATTTCAGGGACAAAATACAAGACATAACTGGACGCATCATAACAGACCGAAAACGGCTTAATATATGGCGGATTGATACACCACAGGAGGAATGGGACCAGACACACAAGGAGCGATATGTCTACTCTTTTTTTTCCTGGCGGGACATGGCCCATATACTGCTAATGGCAAGGATCGCTGGAACAAACATGAAAAAATCACGGGTTTCAGTCGTCATATGACGAAATGGGGCAAAATTCAAATTCGCCCTTACTTCCTGGACACCCGTTAAAGTAGTTAAACTTACATATTGGATAACCCACGTAGATTACTGTAGGGCATTGATTATTGGTGTAGGACTAGCGACTGTTTCTGCTCTGCGAGTCAGAAAGAAGTTTGAAACTCTTGTTTACCATAGACTGATCTAACGTTGTAGTTGTGCATAGTATTAATCACGGACCGCTGACAAAAGTTTCTGAGTAAATGCGCGAAGCAGAGCACGGGCTCACTTTCTTCACGCGCCGCCCATCGCCTCCATAGCCGAGTGATCTCCGGCACGGTATCTCAGCGTGCTCGGTCAGAGGGCTGCTTGTCCCCTATAACAAAAAAGCTGAGTAAAGGATCAACGATCAATTTGAACGGATGTCATGTAACACCCACCCAGACCAAAGGAAACGAACAGTACCGAACAAAATTAAAAAAAAAGAGAAAAAGTGGTCAGCGCTTGTAATGGTACTTGAATTACGTAACCAACACGGCACCTCACCTCAACCTCTCGATACCAGCAATATTCTACTGTGTTTCTGTAAAATAGTTAACATATTTCTGTGACAACATTCAGATTTGATTTCATTAATGTAGAGGTACTTCGATACATCGCTATGTATATATTGCAATGATATTATTCTTATGTGTATTCTTTCTTTTGTCACTATGATCTTTGACGCACTTGTAACTCTGATTTTTGGGGCGCGTAAGCGGTTATTAGAGAGTCAAGCTTTGGTCGTCATGTTAAAAAGACGCAAATTGTAGTCAGTTTATGAAATGTGAACTTTAACAGTGAGGAAGATATTTTCAAGTGTGTTGTATATTGTGAAGTGATGTTTTGGAACGAGTTACGTGATATTGCAACAAAAGTAATAAAAAAGGAGTTTAACTTAAATTCGGAGTGCTGATTACTTTTTTTACATCACTATTGTCCCAACTTGTAAAGGTTTAATCTGCAAGAATGGTTTATGAAACACACCTATAAAACTTTTGAATATCGCAGAATAACACCTAGGCCTCTTTGCATCCGAGCTTGGAATCATTACTACTTACATTTTCGACGATTGAGCCATGAGTTCACAACGAGACCAGCGTGGAAAACACGAAAAATGGTTCAAATGGCTCTGAGAACTATGGGACTTAACATCTGTGGTCATCAGTCCCCTAGAACTTAGAACTACTTAAACCTAACTAACCTAAGGACATCACACACATCCATGAGCGTGGCAGGATTCGAACCTGCGACCGTAGCGGTCACGCGGTTCCAGACTGAAGCGCCTAGAACCGCTGGGCCACACCGGCCGGCGAAACAAGAAAACATGAGTGCCTAGTTTATCCATTATTTCAAGAAATGACTTTATTAACTGTGCTCTAATGACACCTGCCACATAATAGAACTTTGTTGTTGCCCGAAAATGCAATATTTAGCAGCGTGAGCAACACTACAATCATAATTAATTTTTGACCTTTGTTGTGGTAGGGTTGTTAGACGCTGCAGAATGCCTTGCGAGCGGCCCGGGGACAGGGTCATGTGTTGCATTCATCATTATTTCATCCTCGTCGAGACGCAAGTCGGCAAAATGGCCTCGGCTGAAAGGACCTGCAGCAGGGGACTGGTTAACCCGACGGGAGACCCTTGGCCCATGCTCATTTTATCGCAAAGGCCGAGTGGACTCTGGTCGCGGCCGGCTACTAAGGCATCGCGCGAAGCCTCTAAGTTCCGGGGACGGGCGACGTGAATCGAGTCAAGTAGCGCCGCGTAGGCCGCTGCCGCGTCATAACGCGACGGCCGCCGTCGTGGCGTGGGTAGCATTTGTTTTACAGCGCGGGCGCCCGCACTACGTTTTACCTGTCATTACGTGCCGGCGCTCGGCGTCTTACGCAGCGGGGAGAGCAAAACGAAGCTGTTGTCGAGTTGCAGTCAGCCTCGCTTGTCCGGCCTGTGGACGGCATTTCGCGCTGTCATCGCGTGCACTCTAGTAAATTGCCGGCATAAATTTGTTATCATACAGTTCCATACTTCGAGGCTAAGCAGCTAGGGAGTACCGGGTAGTTAATCGTGACGTTAATCTCGAGTTGGTAAGACTGTTAATGCAAAGACGTGCGGTGTCAGTGAGAAAGAGCGTACTTATATCCACGAAAGAATGATGTAAATTGGAGGCCGAATGGCGAGACAGAAATGAACAGCTGACATATGGGCAATCACAATGAAAGAAGAAGAAGTATATCGAAATCCTTAACCGTTGCCCTCTACGTCTTGTTTCAGTCCAGCTTTGTGACGGTGCATAAGTGAATGAGAGAGAATATTCTGAGCTCTGCGACTCATATTCTCAGACGACGTCTCACTTTCCGAATGAATTACATAGAAGACGTAATGAAGAAAGTTCTTCTAATGTGAACCACAACTTGTTACTCGTTAATAATTACTTCACTATATCAGTCTCAGCGCCGACACTGGCTACATTGGCATTTATTGGTTAATATTGGACATAAATAAGTGAATTAACTCTTGGTATGAATGTTAATAATTGCCTTCTTCAGCACAACTGGCATTTAAATGCTAAGAGGCAGATAGAGAAATGTAGGAATGAGTGCCCCACAGGGAAGGTTTCATGCAGAGCATTCACTCTTGGCAGTAACACCGCTTATGAAACAGCTGAAGTCATACGTACCCTGCAGCCCCCCCAAATAATAATTTACTATAATCTCTGCCGGCCGGAGTGGCCGAGCGGTCCTAGGCGCTACAGTCTGGCACCGCGCGACCGCTACGGTCGCAGGTTCGAATCCTGCCTCGGGCATGGATGTGTGTGATGTCCTTAGGCTAGTTAGGTTTAAGTAGATCTAAGTTCTAGGGGACTGATGACCTCAGAAGTTGTCCCATAGGGCTCAGAGCCATTTGAATTTGAACTATAATCTCTTTGTCTGTCACATACAGATACACTATATACAGGGTGAACCAAAACTCCAACGATAAACTTTTAGAGGTTGCTCAGGGATACTTTCTTGAGTATTTTGATGTACGGTCTCTGGCGGCTCGTTAGGGAGTTATCGCATTTCGTTTGATTGCAATCAAGTCTTCGAAGATTTGGGATCCGCTTCAGAGTTCACGACATCCAGGGTCATATGGCCCCAGGACGCCAGTATCGTTTAGTTTTGAAAGGCGTGTATGGGGCCTGAAGATGGCATAATGGAATATCGAAAGTGGTGGTCAAAATAAAATAAAATAACATTTCGATTGCACGACTATTGGCGAGTTTCATTGTTAAATACCAGCCGCTGCCCCATGTCCACAATGGATCAACAGAGATGTCACAGTACTTACGCTCATCGGAGAACTGTTGCATTTGTATTTATTGTGTACGTTTTACTTATTGCACAATATATGCAACATGTGAAGGATAACTTTTTTCGGCGTACCACAGCTGTTTAAGGAAAGTCGAGACGAACAATTTCAAATTAAAATTTGTCGTATAATTAAGTAGCATGCTGTGAAATATGTATACCCTTGTACTCAGTATGCTAGAGCCGATGGCATTATTTCGTTGTCAATTTCTATAGCACAATCGAGGAACTGTTAGAGTCCTTGCTATCTACTTTTTCTTCCGTCTCTATAAACTTAAGATAGCTATTTTTGTGCCTCCTATTTAATTGAGAACAATGATGTTAGTATCGTGTGAATAGGAGTTATTATCTTATTGGAACATGAACTTTAATCATCACTAATAATCTGTACAGATTTACTTTGTTTCACCAGCTAATTCCTATGGAAAGCGAAGGTTTGGTGGTGCGACAAGTACACAACATCGGCGTTCTGTCACGTGCATATTCGCCTGACTTTCTATTACAACCTGCAGTGTAAACTGTTTTATATACAAAGTCCGATTATTCTCCTGTACACTGCGCCACATTTTATGGCATTGTACTGCATATTAACGCGGTCCGCCGACACCAAACTTATCGCACGCCTACAGCAATATCTGCGCCTCGTTTCATCATAACATAAAATTTAACAGGTAATAAAGTGCAGATTCTCGTTGAGTGCGGAATTTTGTTTGAGGAAGGAGGAGGAGAAAGAGATTAGTGTTTAACGCCCCGTCGACAAAGAGGTCATCAGAGATGGAGCATAAACTCGGATTAGGAAAGGATGGAGAAACACAGCGGCCGTATTCTCTCGAAGGAACTATCCCGGCATTTCCCTGAAGCGATTTAGGGACATTTCGGTAAACCAAAATCAGGATGGCCGGACGCTGATTTGAACCATCATCTCCTGAATATTTTTGTTTGAATTCAGTCGTAACTGCGAATTAAACGTGATCAGTTTTGTATGAATACAGAGTCTCGTAGTTGCAACGTTGAATCAAAAGTTCTCGTGTTTCGAGCCACATCAGGTGATTAAAAGTACACGAGGTTTCCCTTTCGGCCAAGTACTACTTGGTCATTGACAAGTGGTATGACTGATTATCAAGTGATCATTTTTATTACCACTGTACCCTTTATGATTTATTCTACTCCGAACAATTAGCATTCTGAGTCAAAATGCAACCTAGCATTCCATATTTGTTCTGGTCTTTTTACGGGATAAATCACAATACCTGTGCGCTAACAAGTCGGAAAACAACCAAAACCGGTCTACAAAACCACCTAAGCTGCAACGCATGCGCGTCACGCGTTATTTTGAATATTGTCTCGCTCTCTTCGGCCCAACTATTAGTCTTAGAGAATAAAATGAATAGGACCTTTTTTTGTAGGAAACTAAATGTAGTTTAATTCTGTCATGAGATACATTTGCATAAGCTATTGTGTTTAACAGAGAAGGTTGTCACGTGAAATCTGTTTGCTGTCATGGTGCTAAATACGTTGTCTCCACATACCACTAACGCATTTGGGACTTTTCTGGCGGATGTAGTAAGGAAGAGGATATCTCCAATTTATTCAGGTTCTAAATCTTTAAGGGCTGTAGAAAATACGCTGATCACAAGCCGATTCTAAACCTTGTGGTGGGATAATTTTCATTACCATTATTTTGCCGGCAAGGGGAGGCGAGATGATTGTTTACGGTTCATGATCATCAGACTATCAACAGTTTCATGTGCCCTCAGTCGGTGGGCCACTGAGGACTGGTTTGGAATTTATCCCTCAACTTTGACATGCAGTCTGATGACTATGTACTGTAACCCACGAACTCTTCTGGTCCTGCGGCTACGAACACTTCTAGAGGTGTTACAATGTATTGGCAGAGCAAAAGACAACGCAAGTACGTTACGTCTAAGTCAGAAAAAAACTTCAGGAAATGTGACCCAAGTACTTCAGTCTGAAAGACTGGCTGAATTTTAGCGATGCACTAAGAAATAATCGCAGGCGAGTTCGCCACCGCCAGAATATGGCGTCCATTTAAGAAGTCTTATGAACTTCTCTCTTTGTTGTAGTATTTAAAGAGACCAAGTAAATTATGATCTTGTGATGATTCATAGTTGACTACGAGCGGTAAAGGTTACAGATACATATCTACATGTTGGCTGCTATAATGCTAATGCTTGTGCCTGTAAGCAAGAAACATATTGGTTAAATGAAATATAATGACGAAACCGATATTAGACGACAATTCTAAACAACGTAGGTGTCATTATACCGTCTAGAGAAATGAAGATGTAGAATTAAGGGACAAAGAAATAGGAAATATAGTTTCATACCTCAAAATTACGAGGAATTCTGGTTTAAATGATTTCGAATTGTCAAAAGGAATTTTAATAGTGTTGTAAAAAAGTTAATCAGTAGGTATTTAATTAAAGTTACTTGCTAACAAGACATATTGTGCTTAACAGAAAATATTTATTTAAGAACGATTGTAATAGTAGAAATATTACCAGCAGACATTATGGCAGGCTGCGTGAAGTTATTTATTACGCAAACTGAGTATCAAACAATTAGCAATCGAGTGCATATACTTAACACAATTTGCTTTCCTGATTTCTCGATTAGATTTATTTCATGTCGTTAAATGTGATTTTGCAACTAAGCTTGAGTCAGTGTTATTGTGCCCGTTCCCGCCTGATTGTATTGCAGTTATTATTGCGTAAGTATTTTTCCAAATCGGTTAACAACTATACAATATTGTTTGCTCGCACCGTCAGCTGTCGAGCGTTTCCTGTACCATTGCAATCTAAATTATAAAGCATTTAACCTCATTATCTGAAATTTCACCAACTACTTTGCAGTTTTTACCAATTGTCGGAGTTCTTTAGATCATTATTTCATAGAAGTCGTCGCGCTATAATGATCCAGTTATAAGTGATTCTACATTTTTTAAATTTCATTTGTTCTTTGGAACTGACGCTCTTTACCCAGACAACAGGCACTTTAGGAACACGTGTTATCAGTTATTTGAATTATCCAAAAATGTAGGTCCGTTAAAAGTGGATAACTGGAAACGAGCGATTTGTAGTGATGAATCGTAATTAATGGTAGTTCGAGTCAGGGATATGGGTCTGGCGAATGCTTGGAGAACGAAGTATGGAGGAGATGGTGTTACGGTATAGGGGTGTTTTCGTGGTTAGAGTGTCAGGTCAGCTTACTGTACTTCATAAAATGCTTAATGTGCACGGATATTATAACAGCAGAAGGCTGTCTCATTTTTATAAATTAAATCCTTCGATACCGAATTTTTAGTAGATGAATCGCCTGATACATTACTTTTCAACTAAACAAGGAATACTTTTGACTCAGTCTAATCTGTGTGATGGTTACATTAGACATCTGACAACGGACGTGTAGATAAATATGACCCGACTTCATAACTTGTAGAACTTTCAAGAAATTGAGACGGTGCTTTTGAAGAGATTGCTTACAAGTGTATGCTATTAAGGTAGCCAAAAGAAGCATGTGGCACCCACTTGATACGAGAATAAGTGCAGCATACTGTTAACATAAGTGAAACCGTTAGCAGAGCGTAAAACTGGAAGATTAACTATGCCAGTCAGGCTGATGTAGGACTCCCATTAGTCATCGTTTAACTGCATGAACAGAGGAAACATTTTAACTGTCCCTGTCCTATCTGTTCTGAAATTTAGAAACATGGCGATAAATAACAGCAGCTAAAAGTGACAGCAGCTAACGCAACACACATCCTGTTGGCATACTTTCATCGAACTTCAGGTAACAGCATTCCAGTAATGATAACAGGGGAAACCTATCAACTATAGCGCCATACACACGCCAGAGGCTTGTATTTCGAAAGGTCAGGACTTAAGATATAGCTGCAAAGCCACCTACACTACTGGCCATTAAAATTGTTACACCAAGAAGAAATGCAGATGATAAACGGGTATTCATCGGACAAATATATTATACTAGAACTGACATGTGGTTACATTTTCACGCAATTTGGGTGCATAGATCCTGAGAAATCAGTACCCGTAATAACGGCCTTGATACGCCTGGGCATTGAGTAAAACAGAGCTTGGATGGCGTGTACAGGTACAGCTGCTCATGCAGCTTCAACACGATACCACAGTTCATCAAGAGTAGTGACTGGCGTATTGTGACGAGCCAGTTGCTCGGCCACAATTGACCAGACGTTTTCAATTGGTGAGAGATCTGGAGAATGTGCTGGCCAGAGCAGCAGTCGAACATTTTATGTATCCAGAAAGGTCCGTACAGGACCTGCAAAATGCGGTCGTGCATTATCCTGCTCAAATGTAGGGTTTCGCAGGGATCGAATGAAGGGTAGATCCACGGATCGTAACACATCTGAAATGTAACGTCCACTGTTCAAAGTGCCATCAATGCGAACAAGAGGTGAGCGAGACGTGTAACCAATGGCACCCCATAGCATCACGCCGGGTGATACGCCAGTATGCCGATGACGAATACACGCTTCCGATGTGCATTCTCCGCGATGTCGCCAAACACAGATGCGGGTATCATGATGCTGTAAACAGAACCTGGATTAATCCGAAAAAAATGACGTTTTGCCATTCGTGCACCCATGTTAGTCGATGAGTACACCATCGTAGGCGCTCCAGTCTGTCAAGGGCAACTGCAGCCATGGTCTCCGAGCTGATAGCCCATGCTGCTGCAAACGTCGTCGAACTGTTCGTGCAGATGGTTGTTGTCTTGCAAACGTCCCCATCTGTTGGCTCAGGGATCGTGACGTGGCTGCACGATCCATTGCAGCCATGCGGATAAGATGCCTGTCATCTCGACTGCTAGTGATACGAGGCCTTTGGGATCCAGCACGGCGTTCCATATTACCCTCCTGAACCCACCGATTCCATATTCTGCTAACAGTCATTGGATCTCGACCAACGCAAGCAGCAATGTCGCGATACGATAAACCGCAATCGCGATAGGCTACAATCCGATATTTATCAAAGTCGGAAACGTGATGGTAAGCATTTCTCCTTTTTACACGAGGCATCACAACAACGTTTCACCAGGCAACGCCGGCCAACTGCTGTTTGTGTATGAGAAATCGGTTGGAAACTTTCCTCATGTCAGCACGTTGTAGGTGTCGCCACCGGCGCCAACCTTGTATGAATGCTCTGAAACGCTAATCATTTGCATACCACAGCATCTTCTTCCTGTCAGTTAAATTTCGCGTCTATAGCACATCATCTTCGTGGTGTAGCAATTTCAGCTGCCAGTAATGTATATTCAAACACGCTTCACTTCATACAGTACGAATTCCACTGTTATTATTATTAATTGGTTACTTGTATCAAGCTGGAATTCTAGCAACGTAAGGCCTCAGCGACTGAGAACAAGTGACACCATCAATGACGGTCATCTATACCAGCGTTTCTCATCGTTTCAGTATTCGCAACCCATTTTTGTAATAATTTTCACAGCGACCCGCCCCATCGTTTCAACGTAGTTCAGCATTGTCGGGCTTGTCTAGCACTTGGAAGGGTGACAATCCAGGTTTGCCGAGCGCTGTTGACAAGCGGGATGTGCTCAGCCCTTGTGAGGTCAATTGTGGAGCTACTTGACAGGTAAATAACGGCTGCGGTCACGAAAACTGACGACGGCCGAGAGAGCGGCGTGTTGACCAAATGCGCCTCCATATCAGCATCTGGTGACGCCTGCCGGGTGAGGATGACAAGGCGGTCGGTCGGTTAGCGTTGGGCCATCCGAGGACTCTTCGGACGTTCTGACGCTAAAGCTACAAAGTTACAAACGATGCAGATTACCAAGAATAACTAAATTTATTGCTATTTCTCAACACTGATCCGCTACATTAACAAAAGCAGAATCGATGGCTCTTTATAGCGCTCTATATTCGCTAAGGTCTCTCTTCTGACGAAGACGAAGTCTTCATAGACTTAATGGCAGGTGACTAAATAAAAGTACAGTTGAGTAATAAATTGCTCTTTACGAACTTGAGGCATGTTGCAGGTGAAAAATAAGTCCGCAACTTGTCTTGCAATTGAAATGAATAGTTATGGCTCAGTCATAAGTTGCACTGAGTACTGAAACGCCCCTTTAGAAAAATTATAAATTACTGTGCTGGTAAACTTCTACGTTATTTGATACAGATATAGCTGAGTAAAACTGAAAGTACTCAGACATTTCTCTCTTTACTTATTCTGATCATCACTAAACTGACACACAATATTTTTAGCGCAACGCAATCTGACTTTCAATAATCCCTACAAAAGAATGGCCCTGACTAACAGAAACCTATACCTTTCATGAATCACTCACCTCACAAAAATCTTCGTTACTCGAACGACTGCAATACAGCAAGCGCCAATACTGCCAGCTCAATAAAAGATTCTATCTACGGAAGGCACTAACTACTGATAGGCATAGTTAGCAAATGAAAGTTTTTGATAGAGAACAAACAATATATTTACCTAACTAATGTTCAAAAGTCATCAGATACATATTATTTCATGATATCCGGTCTTAACAAATTTCCTCTTTCTGAGGGACACACGTCCATATCGTCCGCTCTCGAAACTGGCATGTCTGTCCCCACATCCACCACTGCTGGCGGCTCACCTCCAACTGCGCTACGCTATGCGCTGTTAACAGCTAATTGCCCAACACTACAATAGCGAATATTCCAACAATGCCAACCAGCCACAGACTGCACACACCACAGTCAGTGATTTTCATACAGAGCGCTACGTGGCGTTAACAACAGTAAAGCCTAAACAGCCTACATATAGTATGTATTTTTTATTTCTTGATGGTTTCGGACTCCTGTGTGCATTTTCAAACCATTCTGCAAAGAAGATTACAGTTCATATGACAATTTTGTGCAAATGAGGCACATATTCGTAACATAATTATAGTTCATTAATGTACGTGTAAGGTACACATATTTGTCATGGTTATATTTTACAAGTTGCCTATCTAGTTACATACCATGCTGTAAGTGTGACAAATACAGGCGATAGCCTATGTACAGAAACTGCCCCTTCAGTAATCACAGTCGGCCATGTTCCGCTTTGATTACCGCAGGGGTAGTTTCTGTACATGTTAAGTCAGATAAATGACAGCATGAAAATGTAGAGCAGTGCACCAGAAGGAAACGCCTCTAAACATATCTTCACCCACAGAAACAGGAATGCAAAACAGTTTGGAATGGAGAAACTGAATTTAGCGCTAACTGGTTTTTTGACTTTTTGGAGACTTGCTGTTGTGACGTGTGATGACTGTGACGTGTTCTACTACTGTTGGCTGGGCCACACTCCACCTCGCGTGTGATGGGCCTCTCGGGTTCCCGCGTGCAGCATGACAGCCGACCTGCCTCTGGAAGCCACCTACTGTTCCTACCGCAAAAAACGAGCAGTCTTTCAAAATAAATTAACAGAATAATGAGATTGTTTTATTCCTTGTGATAGAATTTAGAAGTCTAGACATTTTAGCACAGTTTGTCCAAATTTAATCTCTCAGGGCAGAAACACGTAACTTTTTCAGGAAATACAACTTTTGTAATTACTGCATCACGTTAAGGCAAAATATTTTTTATACTAAATCTCTACGGAGCTTTTACGTAGATACGACTGCAAAGGAAATTTAATAAATACTTCGGGACAGGTGAACTGCATATGAATTTATTGCTGCAGCTAAAAAAAAAAAAAAACTACGTTATGTGCAACCGTGCCCTTCAATTTGTATTTTTCAATTTAACTTTGAATGTTTGTAATCGTAAAGACGGTCTACAATTTTATAAGAACAGCCTGAGAAGGAAAAACAAAAATATGAACGGAATCTCCGACACACTAACACCACATCCGGTTAAAGAAAACATGGACTGACAAAAAATGGTTCAAATGGCTCTGAGCACTATGGGACTTAACTTCTGAGGTCATCAGTCCCCTAGAACTTAGAACTACTTAAACCTAACTAACCTAAGGACATCACACACATCCATGCCCGAGGCAGGATTCGAACCTGCGAGAGTAGCGGTCGCGCGGTTCCAGACTGTAGCGCCTAGAACCGCTCGGCTACTCCGGCCGGCCATGGATTGACAGTTGATGCTCCCATGAGGCATAGGTTTTTGTGATTCTCACACTGAGAATTGTTTTACAAGTTCTAAGTTTTGGTGAGTGAACTTTTTAAATTATTTGAGTTTTAATTTTTCATGTTTTGCTTGCTGATAATGTGAAACAAATGCATCTTATTCTATTGCTCCTTTGACCTTAATTATTGACCTGATAACGGCAAGGGCAGAAACGACATAATTATTAAGTATATTAAGCGATCTAGAGTGTATACCTAGAAACTCAACCAAGTGTCGTTAGTTAATAATGCTTGCATCAGGTTACAATAGCCAGTTCTAGTCAGTTTTATTTGGTTCAGAGGTTGACTATCTCGGTATGAGGAAAGTGGAGCAGTGGTTAACACAATGTGCTCGCATTCGGTTCCGGCAGGTATCAAACAGTGAAATCTTAAGACAAATTCTGGGATGATTCCTGTGAAAAGCCCAAATTCCTTCCCCAGCCCTGTCTTATACTACTTCTCCAATGATCTTGTGGCCGACGGAAATTAAGCCCGTTTAACACGAGCAATTTTCTGGCCGAAATCGACTACTTGTAGATGCGTGCACATCACGTGTTTGCATGTAACAGAGCTGCGAAATGCGAGTAAAGCCAGTGAGCATTCAATTTTGCCCAGTGTGGAGTTCTAACATATTGAGTGTGTTACAGAGTGCATGCGCGGAAACATGCAATGTGGCGTCATCTGCGAAGATCGGAGGTTGCCCTAGCCTCTCCTAGCTTATTGTATTATAATAATGGATTTTGTCATCTTAATCTTTCTTTTGTTGTTCGTTTTGTTTTCGTGACACCATCAGGATGCACGAGGATCTTGTGTTTTCCATGGTACTGTTTTCTCACAAGAGTGACGAAATATGTGAAAGGAAAAACGTATTTACTTTTTTGTATTAAGTGGACAGACAAAAATCAAACACTATGCTCAAATCGGTTGGTAGGACATGTTCTGAGGCATCAAGGGATCACCAATTTAGTATTGGAGGGCAGTGTGGAGGGTAAAAATCGTAGTGGGAGACCAAGAGATGAATACACTCTGCAGATTCAGAAGGATTTAGGTTGCAGTAGGTACTGAGAGATGAAGAAGCTTGCACAGGATAGAGTAGCATGGAGTGCTGCATCAAACCAGTCTCTGGACTGAAGACCACAGCAACAACAACATGCTCAAATGAGAACGTGACGGTAATAACGTTTTTTATGGAAACTATTGCAGCGGAGAAGGAGTCAGATCAGTTTAACGAGGGAAATAATTTTCTACATTACCTGGCATTTAGAAAGAAAACAAATTACAAAGAATAAAAAGGCGCTCTTGACTACCTTCTACATATGTTACAAAAATAGAAAACAGTCTCTGTTGCATGCATTTTTATTAATAATGATCCGTTTCTAGCGGTTAGTGCACGTTCAGGTTATTTTGAACAGCGGATAATGCATTAGTCATATTTAAAAGCCAGGAAAATTTGGTTTCCTCTGTTTCCGTTTGACCACTGTGGCTTTCGCGTTGACACGATCATATCACTGGCTTGTAAATATGAGTAATGTGCCGTCCGGTGTTCAGCATAACCGCGCGAAACACATTATTAATAAAACACTTGTAACGGAGACTTTTCTATTTTTGGAACACTGAATTACTGTTGCTGTGTCAGGCTACAATGGAGTGAATGAATGCGTTCTATATATTGTTGGATTGTTTGTAAGTACATATTTTTTCTAGCTAATAAATATAGAAGTTCTGCAATATTTTGTTAAAACCATTCGACAGCCAAGATAGCATAAAATATTTTTTATTTGTCAACGGGTTTCAACAGATTATGCTGTCATCTTCAGGTCTTAAAATACTTTGTTTTTAGCAATTAAACAGATCGCTCTCCATTTCTCTCAAAATGAGGTAATTGAAATATTTTGACGACATTTCTCCTATTCCTTCAGTTCTCAGAAGTGTGTAGTACTTACTATAAAGGTTTCTTGAAGAAAATCGACTATGAAATTTGTTTTTGTCGTTGATAAATTGTATTATTACTGCTCGTTTCGAAATCAGCTTTTTCATAGCCTCACATTTACTCTTCAGGTGCTAAGTTGCACAGTAGACACCTCACACCACACATTAAATTTCTGGCGCTGGCGTGTTTTCAGAAACGACCACTCGAGACAGACGAGACTCACTCCAGTTATAAAAAGCCACGGGTGGTGGATATACTTGCCATGGGTAGCCCAATGGGACAAGAAAGTCGCCAGTGTAAAAGGGACTTTTAACTATAATCTTCCCTCCTTCCTGAAGGAACGTTGTTGATGTGTTTACCTTGTGTTTTGTGCGACCTCTACACCCACAAATGAAGTGACGAAGTTGTGGCATGGCGATATGCACATGTAGAGATGGTGGTAGTGTCACGTACACATGATATAAAAGGGAGTCCATTGGAGAAGCTGTCATTTGAACTCAGGTGACTCATGTGGAAAGCTTTCTGTGGTATCGATAGCAACGATGCCACGGCGTATTAAAGTTATTATGTTGGCACTACGAGAGAGACCGACGACAGCGCCCTCGAGTCGGTGCTGTGCTGATCTACGAGCTCCGCCCCAGTTTCAGCCCATTTGATCAAGAGCAGACGGCCGGGACACTTCGCTTCAGCTTTGCTCTACATACGACGGGTCTCAGCACCGCACCTCATTGCAAGTTATGTAACCATGTATTAACTTGTCTTCTTGCACCAGTAAACCACTTTTACTTTCTCGCAGTACCGACGTGTACTACCTTTCCCTGCTCCTGCTCCTACCCACGCGCCGCCTTCCAGGCGGGATACAAAACATTCCGACATGATTATGACCGTATGACGGGAATTAATAAAATTTTAATGCGAAATGCTAGTTGGAGCCAGACGAGTGGGACATTTCAGTTCGGAAATCGTTAGGGAAAGTCAATAGTCCGAGATACACAGCGTCAAGAGTGTGACGAGAATACAAAATTTCAGGCGTTACCTCCCATCACCTGTCAACACAATGGCCGACGACCTTTACTGAATGACCGACAGCAGCGGCGCTTGCGTAGTGACAACAGGCATGCAACATTTCATGAAATGACCTAGAGATCAATGCGGGATGTACGACGAACTTATCCTTTTGGACAGTGTGTCGAAATTTGGAATTAATGGGCCATGGCAGCAGACGTGTGCGTTTGCTAACAGTAACGACATCGACTGCAGTGCCTCTCGTGGGCTGTTGACTATATCGGTTGGACCCTAGACGACTGGAACTCCGTGGTCTGATCAGATGAGTCCCGATTTCAAATGGTAAGAGCTGGTGGACGGTTCGTGTGTGGCGCAGACACCACGAAGCCATGGACCCTAGTTATCAACAAAGCACTGTGCAAGCTGTGTGGGCTGTGTTCACCTGGAGTGGGCTGAGTCCTGTAGTCCAACTGAACTGATTATTGACAAAGTGGTTACATTGGGTCACTTAGAGGCCATTGGTGGCTCCATAATGGTATGGGCTGTGTTCACCTGGAGTGGGGTGAGTCCTGTAGTCCAACTGAACTGATTATTGACAAAGTGGTTACGTTGGGTCACTTAGAGGTCATTGGTGGGTCGATAATGGTGTGGGCTGTGTTCACCTGGAGTGGGCTGAGTCCTGTATTCCAACTGAACTGATTATTGAGAAAGTGGTTACGTTCGGTCACTTAGAGGCCATTTGTTGCCATTCATGGTCTTCATGTTGCCCAAAAACGATGGAATTTTTATGGATGACAATCCGCCATGTCCACCGGGACACAATTGATCGCAACTGGTTAGAACATTCTGGACAATCCCAGCAAATCATATGGCCACTGATCTCCTCCGACATGAATCCTATCCAACATTTATGGGACATAATCGAGAGGTCACAATTCGTGAACAGAATCCTTACGGACAGCTATAGAGGTAGCGTGGCTCAATAATTCTGCAAGGGATTTCCAGCGACTTGTTGGGACAGCTATAGAGGTAGCGTGGCTCAATAATTCTGCAAGTGATTCTCATCGATCTGCTAGACTACGCCGGGAAAAATGAAGTCTGACACAATATTAGGAGGTGCTCCGTGACTTTTGTCACCTCGTGCATATCACAGTACCTTGCACTGCAAATTTGATCTACCATGTAAGGAATAAACAGGTGCGAACAGGGCGCCGAAGCGCCTTCAGTGCTTTAGCGTTCCGTTCGGTGAATAACGCACAGGCGGGCGGCTTCGGACGAGCGGCAGCGGGCGGGGAATATATGTGGGCCCGTAGCGGAGCTGACATCCGCGAGAACGCCGCGCCGCAGCGGAAAGCGCAATTCCGCCGGCACCGCGTTGCCATTCATCTGCCGGCTCGGCTCGGCTCTCGCAAACAGGACGCATCCATCCGCGTTACGCGCTGACACCTCCTACACGAGACTCCCGCCCGCGACTGGCGGCTCATACGCCGCATCGGCTCGCGCTGCATAGCGACCGCGGCGGAAGGGTGCCAGACAGCAAGTCTGGCGCTCGCAGACGCTAAGCCCCCTGCGGTCGGCGTCGCTTTCCGGTGTTCGGTTCGGGAGTGCTCACGACCGGGGCGATAACATTTTATATTCGGGCTGACAACATTTTTTTTTTACTTTATTTCGCTGAGAAATCTTTGCAGAAGAAAGGCTTCAGACAATAATCCGGATGTGACGTATTACTGGACGTTTATTTATTACTTATTTACTACAATTAGCCCACTACTTATGCAATAGTTTGTGGACAGCATGATTACTATACACTTCTGGCCATTAATATTGCCACACCACGAAGATGACGTGCTACAGACGCGAAATATAACCGACAGCAAGAAGATGCTGTGATATGCAAATGATTAACTTTTCAGAGCATTCACACAAGGTTGGCGCCGGTGGCGACACCTATAACGGGCTAACATGAGGAAAGTTCCCAACCGATTTCTCATACACAAACAGCAGTTGACCCGCGTTGCCTGGTGAAACGTTGTTGTGATGCCTCGTGTTAGGAGGAGAAATGCATACCATGACGTTTCCGACTTTGATAAAGATCGTATTGTAACCTATCGCGATTGCCGTTTATCGTATCGCGACATTGCTGCTCGCGTTGGTCGAGCTCCAACGACTGTTAGCAGAATATGGGATCGGTGGTTTCAGGAGGGTAATACGGAACGACGTGCTGGATCCCAACGGCCTCGTATCACTAGCAGTCGAGATGACATGCATCTTATCCGCATGGCTGTAACGGATCGTGCAGCCACGTGTCGATCCCTGAGTCAACAGATGGGGACGTTTGCAAGACGACAACCATCTGCACGAACAGTTCGGCGACGTTTGCAGCAGAATGGACTATCAGCTCGGAGACCATTGCTGCGGTTACCCTTCACGCTGCATCACAGACAGCAGCGCCTGCAATGGTGTACTCAACGACGAACCTGGCAAAACTTCATTCTTTCGGATGAATCCAGGTTCTGTTTACAGCATCGTGATGGTCGTGTCCAGGTTTGGCGACATTGCGGTGAACGCACATTGGAAGAGTGTATTCGTCATCGCCATACTGGCGTATCACCCGGCGTGATGGTATGGGGTGCCATTGGTTACCCTTCTCAGTCACCTCTTGTTCGCATTGACGGCACTTTGAACAGTGGACGTTACGTTTCAGATGTGTTACGACCCGTGACTCTACCCTTCATTCCATCCCTGCGAAATCCTACATTTCAGCATGTTAATGCACGACCTCATGTTGCAGGTCGTGTGCGGGCCTTTCTGGATACAGAAAATGTTCGACTGCTGCCCTGGCCAGCACATTCTCCAGATATCTCACCAATTGAAAACGTCTGGTCAATGGTGGCCGAGCAACTGGCTCTTCGCAATACCCCAGTCTCTACTCTTGATGAACTGTGGTATCGTGTTGAAGCTGCATGGGCAGCTGTACCACCTGTACACGCCATCCAAGCTCTGTTTGACTCAATGCCCAGACGTATCAAGGTCCTTATTACGGCCAGAGGTGGTTGTTCTGGGTACTGATTTCTCAGGATCTATGCACCCAAATTGTGTGAAAATGTAATCATATGACAGTTCTAGTATAATATATTTGTTCAATGAATACCCGTTTATCATCTGCTTTTCTTCCTGGTGCAGCATTTTTAATGGCCAGTAGTGTACAACTCTACTAATACAGTTACTACTATGACAGTGTGTTAACAATTAGAAAATTCGTTTTGGTTTGTTAATATAAATAACGGTTATGAAATAAAATACAAGAATTGGAGAAAGATGAGTAAATAATGATTAAACAGAATACGAATAATAAAGAAAGATGTGAGGGAAGTTAGTGAAACAGAAAATTTGTCCCTGAAATCGTGGCTGTTTCTATGGCGAGGACTCGGGAAAACTTCGTGCATGTTGTCACTGAAACAACTTTTTACAGCTGATAGTTTTTTTTTGTACATCATAGTTTTCCTTCATTAATTATGTTATGAATTAATTCTAATCTGTGGTTCATGGTGTGGGTTCCTGTAGTCATGTCCTAGTTCATGAACCACGGGCAACGTAGCCCGCATCTCGTGGTCGTGCGGTTGCGTTGTCGCTTCCCACGCCCGGGTTCCCGGGTTCGATTCCCGGCGGGGTCAGGGATTTTCTCTGCCTCGTGATGGCTGGGTGTTGTGTGCTGTCCTTAGGTTAGTTAGATTTAAGTAGTTCTAAGTTCTAGGGGAATGATGACCATCGATGTTAAGTCCCATAGTGCTCAGATCCAACGGGCAACGTATGAGTGGCCAAGTAAGTGGTCCCGACAGTCGGGATACCAGTTACTTTGGAATAAGGCTGGGCATCTCGGACATATTCTGAGTCGTGGTCACCTTTGTGCTCATACGGCAAAGACTACCAAATCCACCGGTAAGTCCCTCAGCCGTTAGGGGTAAAACGCAATGGGACTCGGGGCAAGTAAGGCTAGCAACCTGCTTCCCTGGTACTTTAAATATGATGCTGGCAACAATCAGAGCAAAATGCCTCGGACCTTTGGAGGTGTCGGAGTCCCACCTCTAACTGACAAACCAGGGACTCCTAAGATACGACTTGGCAAACAAATGGTAATGAGATGGGGAGCTATTAATATCAATGGGGGCTACTCTGGGAAGAAGGTAGAGCTGGCAGAGGCTGCAAGTAAGATGGGGCTGGACGTTTTAGCTGTTAGTGACATTCGGGTAAGGTGTGAGAAAGAAGAGGTAGTGGGAGAATACAAGGTCTACCTGTCAGGAGTCAAAGCAGGAATAGCACAATGGGGTGTAGGGCTTTACATCAGGAAAGAAATGGAACCCAGCGTAGTTGCAATAAGGTATGTAAACGAACGACTGATGTGGATAGATTTGACAGTGTCTACCAAGAAAATTAGGATTGTGTCAGTATATTCGCATTGTGAAGGGACAGATCAAGATAAGATGGATAGTTTTTATGAGGCACTCAGTGATGTAGTTGTTAGAGTAAATGACAAGGACAGTGTTCTGCTCATGGGTGATTTTAACGCCAGGATTGGAAATCGAACAGAAGGGTATGAAAAGGTTATGGGTAAATTTGGAGAGGATATGGAGGCCAACAGGAACGGGAAACAACTCTTGGATTTCTGTGCCAGTATGGGCTTAGTAATCACAAACTCCTTTTTTAAACATAAGAACATTCACCGGTATACTTGGGAAGGCAGGGGAACCAGATCTGTCATTGACTATATAATAACAGATCAGGAATTCAGGAAGGCTATGAGGGACACACGTGTATTCAGGGGATTCTTTGATGACACTGATCATTATTTAATCTGCAGTGAAATTGGGATTGTGAGGCCGAAAGTGCAGGAGGTCAGGTCCATATGTAGGAGGATAAGAGTGGAGAAACTTCAGGATAAGGAAATCAGGCACAAGTACATAACAGCGATCTCAGAAAGGTACCAGTTAGTTGAGTGTAGTCAATTACAGTCATTGGAAAAGGAATGGACAAGGTACAGGGACACAGTACTAGAAGTGGCTAAAGAATGTCTTGGAACAGTAGTGTGTAAAAGTAGGATGAAGCAAACAGCTTGGTGGAATGATACAGTCAAGGCAGCCTGTAAAAGGAAAAAGAAGGCGTATCAAAAATGGCTACATACCAGAACCCAGGTAGACAGAGAAAGTTATGTTGAAGAAAGAAACAAAGCCAAACAGATAATTTCAGCATCCGAGAAGAAATCGTGGGAAGACTTTGGAAACAGGTTGGAGACTATGGGTCAAGCTGCTGGAAAACCATTCTGGAGTGTAATTAGCAGTCTTCGAAAGGGAGGTAAGAAGGAAATGACAAGTATATTGGACAGGTCAGGAAAACTGCTGGTGAATCCTGTGGATGCCTTGGGCAGATGGAGGGAATATTTTGAAGAGTTGCTCAATGTAGGTGAAAATGCGATCAGTAATGTTTCAGATTTCTAGGTAGAATGGGATAGGAATGATGATGGAAATAGGATCACATTTGAGGAAGTGGAAAAAATGGTCAATAGATTGCAGTGCAATAAAGCGGCTGGGGTGGATGAAATTAAGTCGGAACTCATCAAATACAGTTGAATGTCAGGTCTTAAATGGCTACACAGGATAATTGAAATGGCCTGGGAGTCGGGACAGGTTCCATCAGACTGGACAAAAGCAGTAATCACACCAATCTTTAAACATGGAAACAGAAAAGATTGTAACAACTACATAGGTATCTCTTTAATCAGCGTTGTGGGTAAAATCTTCTCAGGTATTGTTGAAAGGAAAGTGCGAGTATTAGTTGAGGACCAATTGGATGAAAATCAGTGTGGGTTTAGGCCTCTTAGAGGCTGTCAGGACCAGATCTTTAGCTTACGGCAAATAATGGAGAAGTGTTATGAGTGGAACAGGGAATTGTATCTATGGCTTATAGATATAGAAAAGGCATATGACCGGGTTCCTAGGAGGAAGTTATTGTCTGTTCTACAAGATTATGGAATAGGAGGCAAACTTTTGCAAGCAATTAAAGGTCTTTACATGGATAGTCAGGCAGCAGTTAGAGTTGATGGTAAATTGAGTTCATGGTTCAGAGTAGTTTCGGGGGTAAGACAAGGCTGCAACCTGTCTCCACTGTTGTTCATATTATTTATGGATCATATGTTGAAAACAATAGACTGGCTGGGTGAGATTAAGATATGCGAACACAAAATAAGCAGTCTTGCATATGCGGATGACTTAGTTGTGATGGCAGATTCGATTGAAAGTTTTCAAAGTAATATTTCAGAGCTAGATCAGAAATGTAAGGACTATGGTATGAAGATTAGCATCTCCAAAACGAAAGTAATGTCAGTGGGAAAGAAATATAAACGGATTGAGTGCCAAATAGGAGGAACTAAGTTAGAACAGGTGGACGGTTTCAAGTACTTAGGACGCATAATCTCACAGGATGGCAACATAGTGAAAGAACTGGAAGCGAGGTGTAGCAAAGCCAATGCAGTGAGCGCTCAGCTACGATCTACTCTCTTCTGCAAGAAGGAAGTCAGTACCAAGACTAAGTTATCTGTGCACCGTTCAATCTTTGACCAACTTTGTTGTATGGGAGCGAAAGCTGAGTGGATTTAGGTTACCTTATCAACAAGGTTGAGGTTACGGATATGAAAGTAGCTAGGATGATTGCAGGTACTAGTAGATGGGAACAATGGCAGGAGGGTGTCCACAATGAGGAAATCAAAGAAAAACTGGGAATGAACTCTATAGATGTAGCAGTCAGGGCGAACAGGCTTAGATGGTGGGGTCATGTTACACGCATGGGAGAAGCAAGGTTACCCAAGAGACTCATGGATTCAGCAGTAGAGGGTAAGAGGAGTCGGGGCAGACCAAGGAGAAGGTACCTGGATTCGGTTAAGAATGATTTTGAAGTAATAGGTTTAACATCAGAAGAGGCACCAATGTTAGCACTGAATAGGGGATCATGGAGGAACTGTGTAAGGGGGGCTATGCTCCAGACTGAACGCTGAAAGGCATAATCAGTCTTAAATGATGATGATGATGATGATTAATTCTAATCTAACGTCGATTGCACAGATTTTATACTGTTTTATTTGTTCTGTTGTTAGGTTCTGCTATATCATGTTGGTCTTTCGACCATGTATTGATAATTACGTTAATACTTGAATGTCACTTTCACTTTCTCTATCTTTTGTTTCATCCACTTCTGTGTCAGTGTCAATGACTGTGTGTGTTTCGTGTGACGCTATTTTCGGGAGTATAAAATTTTACTTTTCACTGATTGCCTTTAAATATTCTTCGTTTACAGATGTGGTGCTTATGTTGCATTTTGTAGAGTTCTGAGGTATGGTCTGTTATGTCTGTAAACTTCATGAAAGATTTAAGATATGTCATCTTCTAGTCTGTTCAGAATATGCCATCTGCCCTGACCTCTTATTGTGTTTCCTAGGTCCTGTAATTCTACATGCGGTCTTACGTGTGTTAATGTGTTGTAGTGGTAAACTACATGGTCAGTGATCGCATATTCATCACATTCACATGTGTCAGTTTCCTTTGGATCTATACGATGGAGATGAGAAGCATATGGGCCATGTCCCGCCAGGAAAAAAAGGGTAGACACGTCGCTCCTTGTCTGTCTGGTCCCATTCCTCCTGTGATGTATCAGTCTGCCATATATTAAGCTATTTGCGGTCTGTTATGATGCGTCCAGTTACGTGTTGTATTTTGTCTGCTCTACTTTTCTTTAACCAGCACGTCGCTGATAGTGATATCAATGGGACACACACTCATGACTGCACACGGTTCCTGTATGGCTGTTGTTCTAAGAGCTCCGGATATAAGCACACTCGTTTGCCCGCGTCTTACAGTGTTTTCATATGTGGTCAGGCTGACGCGGTGTGGCCAGGTGGTTGCTGTAAAAAACCACTGTTGACTCAAAGAGTGCCCTGTGGTAGATCTGCGTAGTTTGCAGTGAAATTCTTAATTGAGTCGTGTTAAGTCTAGCTGATTTATGAATTACTTTCATCGCTTTGTTAGTAATAAATCTTGTGTGTTAGTGAAATTTAATTTATTGTCCAGGTGTATTTCAAGATATCTAGTTATTTCCCTGTTCTTAATTGCGTTATTATTTAGTTTTACTATACACTTTCTTCTACAAGCCCCTTTAATAGCAGGCGCACTGTTTTGATAGCTGCTATGGACAGTTTGTTATTTGTACACCAACTGTTAATATTTTTATGGAGTTCTATGGGCTTCGTTTCTAGTCTTGAATCTGCTGACACTAGAACCAGCAGGTCGTCAGCGTATGCCATAACTTTTTTTGCTCTGTTATCCTCATTGATTTTATTCAATAGAGGTTCGATGGCAAATGGACTATGTGGAAACCCTTTGGTGACCTTTTTGACAACCATCCTGTTGCCTGACTTCAATTCAACTATTCTGTGCTTGCAATAATCTACCAGACTGTTATACAAAGCTGATGCTGTCCCAATAAATCTTAGTTTTCCGAAGAAAGCCGGCCACTAAAGATTGTCACGAGCTGTATATTTGTCGTCGGTTGTCTGCATTATTTCTATTAGTCTGATTACTGCGTCCCTACAAATTTGTGTTGTCTGAAGCCGAACTGATGGGGTTTTAGTCCGACTAGCTGTCTGTGCGATTGTAGTCTGTCACATAGTAGTTTTTCTTGTATTTTCGCTATCTTGTTGATAAAGCATGTGGGTCTGTAGGACTTTAGGTCAATAGGGTCTCGATCGTCTGACTTTATAATTATTACTACGTTGGCAGCTTTCAATAATATTGGTATTCTTCCCTCAACTAATGCGTCGTTTAGTAAGTCTACTAGATAAGACACAATTTGTGGAATAACCTTTTTTTATCTTTTCTGAGTGAATGACATCTGGGCTGGGTGCAAAAGGGGCACTGACTCCGTTATTCACATATGGGTCAGTTAACGTGTGGCTCGCAAGCAGACGACAGCTACGTGTTCCCATACTGATCCAGTGACATCGTAAACTATAAGTGTAGTGGGCATTGTATCATCGATTCAGGACCGTAATACAGTGGAAGCGTGTCGCCTAAATCAGGACGGCCGGACGTGGATTTGAACCGTCGTCCTCTCGAATGCGAGTCCAGTGTGCTAACCACTGCGCCACCTCGTTCGGAAGGCAATTGGTTAGGTCTCAAGTGCTGGTTGATATGTCGTTGTGACGCCCAGATTTGTTAGAGATGCAACGAGAAGTGTACGGGGAGCATGCTTTCATATTGTACAACTGCCTCTGTCAGTTATGTATGTGACATATAACTGCAGTTCATCTATACAACTCGATGTATCTGATGTATGTTAACGCACTTGTGCAGCACTGTTACCATTACGCACAATTTTGACTTAAAGAATTATATTTTTTAATTTTTTGTTGTTCTTTTTGTTGCAGGTGGGTCCATTGTAGAGAGGCGTTCTTGTAAAGGTTGTACTCGCACGCTCAAGTGAGTACAATACAATTGATTCCGGCAAGTACTTGCAATGGTCATTTACTAATTTGTTGTATTTATGAATGTATAATAGAGAAAAATTTTGTGTCTCTTTAGTTGATTGTCTTGTTGAAGTGACTAATAGTTCCTCCAAGGCAGCTACATACATACTTACACAATTTCAAGGGCTATGTTTTAAAGTATTTCAGCAGTATATTCTGTGAGTTGCTGTAAGTTGAAATTCAAATTTAATGAAACGTATTTTATTCTTCCTTCCGTCAATTTCAGTTCTGTATTATGCACAATGTCCTGTTATAAACGGTGCAGCCTGACTTTTACAACGTCTGCGATTAAATGTGAAAGAAGATGCCCAAGGGTGAATAGATTTTAGCCAGTAACAGCGACAAGGTGACATCACGTAATATTTTTTTCTTTTTTATCAATACGAGGGTACATCCTCTGTATTTCTTGTAACAAGTGTCAGTTTGTGAGAATCGTCGTGTAGCGTCTCCTCGTCATACGCTGGAGTGCTTTGTTGCCAAGTATTGTCTTGAACTATTGAAGTACAGTGCTATTGAATCGTGGCACACATTGTGCCAATTAAGACTAATGTACCAACTGTGGTCATTTTCGATCCGATAAAATATTCTTCTACTCATAACCCCAGTTTCTTCATTTTTTCGTTTTCTGAAGTTTGCTCTAATAAAAGAAACATCTGTTCCGTGAAAAAATGAAAGACAGAATATCGTTGATGTTTCCATTATGTCCACAGCTAATTTTTATAGGTTTCGTATAACGCTATTCAAAACTTAAATTTCTTCAGATATCAAAAATTCAATGCAACTAGCTACCATTAACTCGAGGTGGAGCCCACGATGGATTATTAAAAAGTATTATGAGTGGTTTCATTTTACTTCGATGTATTCTACCGTTGAAATTAATCGAATCAGGTCACTATGAAATAGTTTCTTGGGAAAATTTCATGAGAGTACATATCGAGAGAGCGGACGAAACAGATTAGTGAAAGATGAGAGAATAGAATTTGATATTTCGTCGACACTAGGTGATTACAAACGGGACACAAGCTGTGACTTGTCAAAGATAGGACATTGCCCTGACATTTTTGAAAATATTATCTTCAACGTGTGTCCAGCGCCTTAACTACTGTGGCGCCAAGATCACTGTACAGAGAGAGGGAGAAAGACAGGGGGAGAGAGAGAGAGAGAGAGAGAGAGAGAGAGAGAGAGAGAGAGAGAGAGGGGGGGGGGAGATAGATAGATAGATAGATGGAGAGAGAGAGAGAGAGAGAGAGAGAGAGAGAGAGAGAGGGGGGGGAAGGGGGAGATAGATAGATAGATAGATAGAGAGAGAGAGAGAGAGAGAGAGAGAGAGAGAGAGAGAGAGAGAATAGTGCCTCTAATTCCCAAGGCTCAGTTAGCTACTGATTTACATATTATTGCACCAGAGAGATTATGATTCAACATCTACTCGAGCAATGGCAAAGTTTCTGCAAGCAAACAGTCTCCCGGCATCTTACGTATTGTAGCCCTCCGGCGTTCGCCCATAATGTTTCAACGACGAATAAAAGCTGATTCCACGTGGAGATATAGAGCCAGTTGTTACGAATGGAGTACAAAGTTTCTTCACTCAGATGCAGCGAATTAATGAAATGGGTTCTGTTTTTCAAAGGTATTAAAAGAAGAGAGTGTAATTAACATAGTTCCCTGGGGCTGCTCAAAGGTTTTGATCAATATCACTTCCCTTTTCATTACCTAAGTTTCAGTACGGAAGATGAATGTAAGTGGTTTCTTGGAGTTATGATATGACCATGATATCCTTTGAACGCCAATACAACTAAAAAACCATGTGTGATACAAAACAGTCTTTTAAGATCGGTTTACACCTATATGATCATCATCAGATATGTCTGGCTATCTGAAACAGCTTATAAAAGTTAAAAAAAAACTTTTAGCCAAAATAGGCGCAGTTAATACAAGCAAATAAAAGGTAGTATAACGGTATGTTGACAGCTACCGCACGTTACAGGTCAATTTGCTTTGTTTACCACGGTTTCTAACGTTTTTACATCTACAGTCAAAGATTGTTTCATATTCTTTTAGTTTTATATCTCTGGTGCCCGTGTCGTGTAATTATGTCGTGTTTCATAAATAAGTAGCATGGCTTATTTTTCTGAAATTTGCTTCCGTCCACGAAATTATTAGCATTTTGAAGTGCGTTTCATTTGTTATAGAAAAAAAGAGGGCTTTAGAAGAACGTTGGCACTTTCATTGCGCATTTCTAGTACTTCTGTCATTGGCCTTAAAGTTTATTTGACGCTTGTGCCAACTAAGCTCTAGAAATATTCTCTTGGAGCTCTTAGATCAGCATAAACAGGGCTTAAGACAGTTGTTTTCTTTTTTAGAGAATGTAATCAAATGGTTCCTAAGTAACGGCGCATTAGCGGCACAATGTGGAGGCGTGTGTTGGAGTCTCTCACTCTTGTTATTTTGCTTCTGATCAGCTTCATAAGTCGTGTTGGGGATCGGAAGTTGTCTGTGGCATCTGCCTACCACACTTATTTCAACATCAAAATGCTATACTAGCATGTGATATGGTCGTCATACATCAGTTAAACAAATTAACAGTAATTTCCTAAGCGTCGGAACTTGTTTTGCAACGGAAACACCATCACAGTGAGGCAACGAACTATATTTAAAAACAACTGAATGTATTTCATATTTGAGGGGTACCTAATCAGAATTATTTGTAGCATAATAGAGGCTACAATTGCAAAGCAAGTGTATATTGAACAATATCCATTTATTTTAATCAAAATCTACATGAATCAAAGAAAATTATTGCTAAGCAGTTACTATCGTACGAACATTAGTGCACTGAATATCAATAGCAAACAGTGGATCAGCTGCGTCTAAATACAATGCGAATACATTGCAAGATATCTCAAAACTGACTGGAAGATTGCTTGTGAAGTGCTACAAATCTTCGTAATCTGCGCAGCTCGCAAATGCAAAGTAAAGGCGTACAAGAATCACAAATTAACACAGCTCTAATTGCGCAAAAAATCCTGGAAATTGCGAGCTGCTTAGATAATGGAATGCGCTAAATACGACATGTGATATTTACTTAGAACTCAGGCAACGTACGCCAAAATGCACGAGTCGGAATCGAATGAGAAAGACAGAGATGGCGGCAGAGAAAGGCCGCCACTGTCATCTTCTGGATTAGGAAAGACGCAGATGTCTTTCCCACAGCAAGCCCCGAAATACTCTCTCCTCTGAACATAGCGTCTTCTTTTTTGAAAAATTCAGCTCGGAGGGGAGAACTTCCAGCCGGTCGTACTGTGATCAGCGAGAATTTCGCTTTTTTCCCCTAAATACGGGAGAACCCTGTACATGTTTCCCATTCTTGACTCACTGAATCCATTTTAACGTGCAGACAGTTGGTATCGGTTCCTAGCCAAGTTACACTCATTGTTCGAGCACTTCCCACCAAAGCTCGGAGTCGGACAAGAGTCATGTGATTGGATAACAAGATTTTGGGGTGAAGGCAACGAATTTTCCCACAGCGGGCTAGCAGCGACGTGTCGGCGTCTTCAGCGATCTGCGTATAGGAAGGTGAATTCGTCATGCACAGTTATTCTCTAGTGATTTGTTGATAGCGCCTTTCATTTGTCTCCAAAACGGATGGCCAGGCGTTTACTGCAAACGTTTATGCGAAGAGCAGTACGCACGAGAATTATTTCCTCTTACCAGAGCCTTTGTGAAGGACCTCTTGCGTTCAAGCCAAGACCTCTAGGCAGCTACTTGGCCTGCCCTCTCCCCACCAAGAAGAACTGAAACCTTCCTCCAGAGCTAAGAAACTTTGTGCTTTCCTCAGACGTAGTCAAACATGAGCAAATAAAACGATGAAACGTTGCACTGCAATATTTGACTGCAACGTCACAACGTTACAACCACGTATGTTAATACTATTTTGTCCATGATAACGTTGGTTCTCCTCTGTGACTGGGAATTTAATTAACTGAAGAAATAAAGCAACGAGACGCTTTGAAATTAGTTTTTCATGTATACATCCTTTTTCAGTTGGCTTAATGCGGTTAATTTTTTGTCATCAGAATGACTGTTTCTATCACATTTTTAATGCTGCAATTGTGTTTCGTTCTCCATCCATTACGTTCTTATTCCAGTATAACGCATTTACCATACACGCATTTTCACCCCCAGGTGTCTAAATTATACCTTCTACGTCATGCGTGTGGTTCAAATATTAAATTAATCAAAATATGTGTCTTAGAGTCATAACCTCAAAAAACAACAAATTCAGTTTCAAGGAACCGGTGCAGCTGTAAATAACAAACTACTTGCTACCTGTAGTGTGTAGAATCTATTCCGTAGAGGAAGTGAATTCCGATTGGTAGGAAGGAAACAAAATGAATTTATAAACGACATTGTGAAGTTATTATTTGTCTCCACTTAACACTAATACAGAATTTGACGCTACGTATAAAATGAGTTGGGACTCCAGTGGAAACAAGGACGTAAAATGAACAGAAACTTTTAGCAGGAGTTGGAAACTGTAAACAGGTCTCCAGTCGGCTATATGCAAACAAGAAACTGGCACTCTTAAGTAACATTTGTCTATTCTGGGAGATATTCAGAGACATTCTTCTCGACGGCCTCTCAGGTACTTGACGAAGACCATATCCCAGATGTATGGAGCCAGCATTTTACCAACTGTGCCAATGTTACAGACACATAGAGCAAGGGAAGGCTAGTCCGTTGAATTTCTGCTTCTGCATCCACGTCTATACTCCGCAAGCTACTTTATCGTGTATGGCGTACGGGAACTCTATCTTTTTCTCCATCCCTGTTTCAATTGCAAATGGCGCATTCTGATTATCTCGGGGTCATTTCGCGAGACGTATGAGGTACGGGGTAAAATGTTGACCGCCTCTTCCTGTAATGTACACTCTCAGATATCAACAGTAGCCTCTCAGTAATACACAAGTTTTTCTTGCAACGCCCACCAGTAAATTTTTTGAACATTTCCGTAAGCTTTTTCACAAGCGACCCCACGAAAAATGCGCCGCTCTTCGTTGGATCATCTTTTAATAGAAACTGGTAATGGCCACAGACTGATGAGTAATGCTCAAGAATCAGTCGAACAAGTGTTTTGTGAGCTACTTCTTTCGTGGATCAATTTCATTTCCCTAACATTCTTCGAATGACTCTCAGCCTGGCGACTGTTTTTCCAGAATTTGTTTTATGGAGTGCTGTACTTTACGTGGGTCTGGTTGGTTAGTGTAATACAGATTAGTAGTGGATTTACTTAAATACGGTACGTTACATTTATTCCGGTTCAGGTTCATCATCCAGTCGTTGTTCCGGTCGATCGGATGCTCTTGTCTTCTTGTATTTTGCTACAGTATTCTGGTACTGCACCGTTCTTGTATACAACAGCAACGTGCACAAATAGACATTCTCCATCCATTGTATCATTGATATGTAGTGTAAACACTGACTGATCTATTAAACTACCTTGCAATAGTCCTGAAATTACCTTACCGTTAAGAACGATGAATCCACTCATAACTCAGGTCTGATATTTAAGCTCGTCTTTTGTTCGCTAAACGACGCTGTGAAACTGTATCGAATGTCTACCTGAATCAAGGAGCACTGCTGCAATTACCTTTCCGTTAAGAATATTTATCCAATAATAACTCAGGTCTGATATTTAAGCTCGTCTTTTCTTCGCAAAACGACACTGCGAAACCGTATCGAATGCCTTCCTGAAGTCTAGGAGCATAGCATCAACCAGTATGCTCCGTTGTGTCATAGACGAAGAGGGCGAGTTGAGTTTCACCAGATCTCTCATAGCGGATTTTGTGTTAGCAGAAGAGCCAACTGGCTGGGTGAGATTAAGATATGTGAACACAAAATAAGCAGTCTTGCATATGCGGATGACTTAGTTGTGATGGCAGATTCGATTGAAACTTTGCAAAGTAATATTTCAGAGCTAGATCAGAAATGTAAGGACTATGGTATGAAGATTAGCATCTCCAAAACGAAAGTAATGTCAGTGCGAAAGAAATATAAACGGATTGAGTGCCAAATAGCAGGAGCAAAGTTAGAACAGGTGGACGGTTTCAAGTACTTAGGATGCATATTCTCGCAGGATGGCAACATAGTGAAAGAACTGGAAGCGAGGTGTAGCAAAGCTAATGCAGTGAGCGCTCAGCTACGATCTACTCTCTTCTGCAAGAAGGAAGTCAGTACCAAGACTAAGTTATCTGTGCACGGTTCAATCTTTCGACCAACTTTGTAGTATGGGAGCGAAAGCTGGGGTGGATTCAGGTTACCTTATCAACAAGGTTGAGGTTACGGATATAAAAGTAGCTAGGATGATTGCAGGTACTAGTAGATGGGAACAATGGCAGGAGAGTGTCCACAATGAGGAAATCAAAGGAAAACTGGGAATGAACTCTATAGATGTAGCAGTCAGGGCGAACAGGCTTAGATGGTGGGGTCATGTTACACGCATGGGAGAAGCAAGGTTACCCAACAGATTCATGGGTTCAGCAGTAGAGGGTAGGAGCAGTCGGGGCAGACCAAGGAGAAGGTACCTGGATTCAGTTAAGAATGATTTTGAAGTAATAGGTTTAACATCAGAAGGGGCACCAATGATAGCACTGAATAGGGGATCATGGAGGAATTTTATAAGGGGGACTATGCTCCAGACTGAACGTGAAAGGCATAATCAGTCTTAAATGATGATGATGATGATGATGATGATGATGATGAGAAGAGCCAAAACCGTGTTACGAGTGGAGGCCGAAATGCACGCCACCGGCACCTAGCGCTCTGTATGAAAATCACTGGCTGTGCTGTGTGCAGTCTGTGGCTGGTTTGCATTGTTGTTTGCTATTGTAGTGTTGGGAAGTTGGCTGTTAACAGCGCGTAGCGTTGTGCAGTTGGAGGTGAGCCGCCAGCAGTGGTGGATGTGGGGAGTAAGATGGCGGAGTTTTGAGAGCAGATGATCTGGACAGAGACAGTAAATTTGTAATATTGGATATCATGGACTGATATAGATATTATGACTTTTGAACACTATTAAGGTAAATACATTGTTTGTTCTCTATCAAAATCTTTCATTTGCTAACTATGCCTATCAGTAGTTAATGCCTTCAGTAGTTTGAATCTGATTTAGCTGGCAGTATTGGCGCTCGCTGTATTGCAGTAGTTTGAGTAACGAAGATTTTTGTGAGGTAAGTGATTTGTGAATGGTGTAGGTTATTGTTAGCCAGGGCCATTCTTTTGTAGGGATTATTAAAAGTCAGATTGCGTTGCGCTAAAAATATTGTGTGTCAGTTTAGTGTTGATCAGAATAGGGAAGAGCGAAATGTCTTGAGTACGTTCAGTTCTGCTCAGCTGTTTGAAAATCAGATAATGTAAGAGGATTATCAGCACAGTAATTCATTAATTTTTCCAAGGGGACGTTTCAGTTTTAGCTCACGGAGGCTGGCGTGAGGAGGGAAGAACTATACTGACGTGAGGTCTGGAACATAACAAGGAATGAGAATTCAGAAAGCGGTTGTAATTAGTTTGATACTTAACTTTAATCTTCAGACTTCAATCGATTAATGATGAACGTCGCTCTTGATGGTACATGATTCACAATATTATCTGTTCAGAATACACTCCAGGTAATTGAAATAAGAACACCGTGAATTCATTGTCCCAGGAAGGGGAAACATTATTGACACATTCCTGGGGTCAGATACATCACATGATCACACTGACAGAACCACAGGCACCTAGACACAGGCAACAGAGCATGCACAATGTCGGCACTAGTACAGTGTATATCCACCTTTCGCAGCAATGCAGGCTGCTATTCTCCCATGGAGACGATCGTAGAGATGCTGGATGTAGTCCTGTGGAACGGCTTGCCATGCCATTTCCACCTGGCGCCTCAGTTGGACCAGCGTTCGTGCTGGACGTGCAGACCGCGTGAGACGACGCTTCATCCAGTCCCAAACATGCTCAATGGGGGACAGATCCGGAGATCTTGCTGGCCAGGGTATTTGACTTACACCTTCTAGAGCACGTTGGGTGGCACGGGATACATGCGGACGTGCATTGTCCTGTTGGAACAGCAAGTTCCCTTGCCGGTCTAGGAATGGCAGAACGATGGGTTCGATGACGGTTTGGATGTACCGTGCACTATTCAGTGTCCCCTCGACGATCACCAGTGGTGTACGGCCAGTGTAGGAGATCGCTCCCCACACCATGATGCCGGGTGTTGGCCCTGTGTGCCTCGGTCGTATGCAGTCCTGATTGTGGCGCTCACCTGCACGGCGCCAAACACGCATACGACCATCATTGGCACCAAGGCAGAAGCGACTCTCATCGCTGAAGACGACACGTCTCCATTCGTCCCTCCATTCACGCCTGTCGCGACACCACTGGAGGCGGGCTGCACGATGTTGGGGCGTGAGTGGAAGACGGCCTAACGGTGTGCGGGACCGTAGCCCAGCTTCATGGAGACGGTTGCGAATGGTCCTCGCCGATACCCCAGGAGCAACAGTGTCCCTAATTTGCTGGGAAGTGGCGGTGCGGTCCCCTGCGGCACTGGGTAGGATCCTACGGTCTTGGCGTGCATCCGTGCGTCGCTGCGGTCCGGTCCCAGGTCGACGGGCACGTGCACCTTCCGCCGACCACTGGCGACAACATCGATGTACTGTGGAGACCTCACGCCCCACGTGTTGAGCAATTCGGCGGTACGTCCACCCGGCCTCCCGCATGTCCACTATACGCCCTCGCTTAAAGTCCGTCAGCTGCACATACGGTTCACGTCCACGCTGTCGCGGCATGCTACCGGTGTTAAAGACTGCGATGGAGCTCCGTATGCCACGGCAAACTGGCCGACACTGACGGCGGCGGTGCACAAATGCTGCGCAGCTAGCGCCATTCGACGGCCAACACCGCGGTTCCTGGTGTGTCCGCTGTGCCGTGCGTGTGATCATTGCTTGTACAGCCCTCTCGCAGTGTTCGGAGCAAGTATGGTGGGTCTGACACACCGGTGTCAATGTGTTCTTTTTTCCATTTCCAGGAGTGTAGTTACTGAATATGGCGTCTTGCTAGGTCGTAGTAAATGACGTAGCTGAAGGCTATGCTAAACTGTCGTCTCTGCAAATGAGAGCGTATGTAGACAGTGAACCATCGCTAGCAAAGTCGGCTGTACAACTGCGGCGAGTGCTAGGATGTCTCTCTAGACTAAACCTGCCGTGTGGCGGCGCTCGGTCTGCAATCACTGATAGAAGCGACACGCGGGTCCGACGCATACTAACGGACCGCAGCCGATTTAAAGGCTATCACCTAGCAAGTGTGGTGTCTGGCGGTGACACCACAGCGGAATCCATACATGCGATTTTATTTGATAAAACCAGCGCGGGGTAGCCATGCGGTCAGGGGCGTCTTGTCACGGTCCGCGCGGCTTCCCCCGTCGGAGGTTCGAGTCCTCCCTCGGGCATGGGTGTGTGTGTGCTATCCTTAGCGTAAGTTACTTAAAGTTAGATTAAGTAGTGTGTAAGCTTAGGGACCGATGTCCTCAGAAGTTTGGTCCCGTAAGACCTTACCACAAATTTCCAAAATTTGATAAAATTCTCTCGAACTCGCAGCCGCTTCAAGTGGTTCAAAATCCATGACCTTTTGGCCGAGTACTCCTCGGCCGTTGTCAGGTAGTGATTGTCGTATGGATGCCGCTGCTGTCTTTATATAGCCTGTGACGTCACTGCTGTTCCTTCTAGTGGCATATAAGGTAATGTTTGCCAGCCGGTGTGGTCGAGCGGTTCTAGGCGCTTCAGTCTGGAACCGCACGACCGCTACGGTGGCGGGTTCGATTCCTGCCTCGGGCATGGATGTGTGTGATGTCCTTAGGTTAGTTAGGTTTAAGTAGTTCTAAGTTCTAGGGGGCTGATGACTTCAGATGTTAAATCCCATAGTGCTCAGAGCCATTTGAACCATTTTTGAAGGTAATGTTTTGCTCTAGCGACCGCCGCGCCTGCTTCAACCTCCCGATGGTCGGTTCCCAAGCTATTCGTAAGTGCAGATCGCCGCTGTCTTTACTGAGTGTGTTTTCGGAAATCTTGATCGCTTCTTCTGCGATGCTATCCCAGAAGAAGTTAGTATTTTTAATAACACGTGCAACAATAGATGCATGGTCTGTTAGTGCTGATTTCTCAGGATCCAGTAGGTTCTTATGTTCTATACGGTGCTGTTCAATGGTGCGCACAGTATGTCCAACCTAAAACTGTCCACACTCACAAGTCATCCTCTTTAGTCCTCCAAATATCTCACAGTTCGCGACCATAAAACATCTTCCACGAACAGAATGACGACTGTGACATAGGCCTGTAATTATATGGCTCAAATGGCTCTGAGCACTATGGGACTTAACATCTTAGGTCATCAGTCCCCTAGAACTTAGAAATACTTAAACCTAAGGACAGCACACACATCCATGCCCGAGGCAGGATTCGAACCTGCGACCGTAGCGGTCGTTCGGTTCCAGACTGAAGCGCCTAGAACCGCACGGCCACACGGGCCGGCCTGTAATTATATCAAGTTGTCCTTCGACCTTTCTTGCACACAGGAACGTTCTGCTCTTTTGTTCCGATCGCTAAACACCCTTCACTGCTCCAGCGACCCACGACGAATTACTTCTAGAGTACATAGTCAGAACGGAGTTTCCGGCCGTTATCCAGAGGTACCATAAGTGCCGTAGCTTTCCGTTTCTGTCCGCAGTGTGTTGCGCACAAGAACCTCTAAAAGCATCTCGTGTTAATGAGGAGAAATGGTGGTCAGGCACCTCTGCAGAGTTGCTGCCCCCACAGTTTGCCCTGCCCACGGCGTGTTTTGCACGACTGGAGCAGCGGTCGATGCCGGCCGGCGCGGGCCATATCCGTTCTTGTTCCTGGTGACCCGCTTTTCATTGCCGTAGCGAGATTACAGTCCCGGTGCGTGTGAAAGCAGCCGCCGTAAATATTCGGTATGGCGCGGTGCCACTCCCACTCCCCAGAGCCGCGTTACGCCTTCTTTATGGGACCGGCCGCGGCTCCAGGTCTCGCGCCAAGCGCCTGCCTCGGGGAGAGCCGTTTGTTCCAGTGGATGAATGTCGACCGCCTTCCCAATTAGGAGAAAGCTGAGCTGTGCATATCGCACGAGTGCCGTGTCCAGTCAGGCGCATAAGTGCAAATGAGTGAGTAGCTGGGTCCGCCTCCGTAACTGTGGTCAGCACCCACTGTTCTTGACACTGCTGTACGCTCCGCGTCGTATGTCACCATCGTCGCGCGGGATTAGCCGAGCGGTCTAAGGGGCTGCAGTCATGGACTGTGTGGATGCTCCCGGCGGAGGTTCGAGTCCTCCGTCGGGCATTGGTGTATGTGTTTGTCCTTAGGATAATTTAGGTTAAGTAGTGTGTAAGCTTAGCGACTGATGACCTTAGCAGTTAAGTACCATAAGATTTCACATGCACATAAGTATGTCACCATCAACGAGAAGCATCCGAATCGTCCTTGTCTACACCAAGCTCACCTCGCCGACTCCCCGCTTTGCGTCACGTGCATGGCTGCCAGAGATGGACGATCATCGCTTCGTTTGTGGCCTAGCTGTAGACGTCTAGCGCTTGGTCCAGCGAATTCTGGCATTCCTTGCACCTACTACTCCTGACCGAATAACAACGCAAATGCTGATGTTCCCGGATGACACGTACTACCAGCAGACTAAGGCTCACTCTGTAAATTGGTTCTGCAGCCTTGCAGTACAATATTTTTTTGCCGCTGGAGAGAAAAGTATTCATGATTTTTGTAATAATTCGAACGAACGACATTGCGCCTGTCGTGTCACCTCCAGACACCACACTTGCTAGGTGGTAGCCTTTAAATCGGCCGCGGTCCGTTAGTATACGCCGGACCCGCGTGTCGCCACTATCAGTGATTGCAGACCGAGCGCCGCCACTCGGCAGGTGTAGAGAGACTCCCTAGCACTCGCCCCAGTTTACAGCCGACTTTGCTAGCGATGGTTCACTGTCTAAATACGCTCTCATTTGCAGAGACAACAGTTTAGCATAGCCTTCAGCTACGTCATTTGCTACGACCTAGCAAGGCGTCATATTCTTCAAGAATGTATGCTGAACAGCGACGTTCATCATTAATGGATTAAAGTTAAGTATCAAACTAATTACGTCCGCTTTCTGAATTCTAATTCCTAAAACGCGTGCATTTCGGCCTCCACTAGTAACACGGTGTTGGCTCTTCTGCCAACATAACAGCGCCATCGCCTGTAATCCGAAATACAGGCAATACCTCTCCAATTCCTTTTAGAGTGCTTTCTACGCTCCGCTGAGCAGTTGGAATGTTTCTGCAATGACTAGTTGATCGGTGCACTATTGTTGATCTTTTGATCCTACGATCCTCAACAGTCTTCCCCTTTATTTCGAGAAGACGTGTATGGCCTTTTCCACATCTACGGGTGGCTCCGTTGGACTTCACTTCACAGGTCCGAGGAGCAAAATTCTCTGTTACATACGAGGCGTATTCGGAAAGTACGGCCCGATTAGGCGTGAAATAGAAACAATTGTGAAAATCAGATGGAACTTTGCACAAATGTGTTGGACAGTGTCTTTGGAGTCCAGAATGAGATTTTCACTCTGCAGCCGAGTATGCGCTGATATGAAACTTACTGGTGAATTAAAACTGTGTGCCGGACCGAGACTCGAACTCGGGACCTTTGCCTTTCGCGGGCAATTGCTCTACCAACTGAGCTACCCAAGCACGGCTCACGCCCCGTCCTCACAACTTTACTTCTGCCACTACCTCGTCTCTTACCTTCCAAACTTTATAGAAGCTCTCCTGCCAACCTTGCACAAGTAGCACTCCTGAAATAAAGGCAAAGGTCCCGAGTTCGAGTCTCGGTCCGGCACACAGTTTTGATCTGCCAGGAAGTTTCATATCACCACACACTCCGGTTCAGAGTGAAAATCTCATTCTGGAAGCCATGTCTCCGCAATATCCTTCCTTTCAGCAGTTGCGCAGGAGAGCTTTTGTAAAGTTTGGAAGGTAGGTGCTTGGGCAGCTCAGGTGGTAGAGCACTTGCCCGTGAAAGGCAAACACCCCGAGTTCGAGTCTCGGTCCGGCGCACAGTTTTAATCTGCCAGGAAGTTTCAGTGTCTTTGGTGTATCTATCGAACGCTTCATGTCGCTCTTTCGGTTCAGAGAGCAAAGTTATTACATAGAAATGCATAAAACAACTGTCTATCTCGCAAAGTATGTGGATGTAGTGAGAGATATCGCCTGAAGCTCTGCAGCCCACATTACACAAATGTCATGCATTTCTTTCTTCAAGACAATTACTAGCCACATTCTGCATGGGCAATGAAGACGCTCCTGCAGAGTTTTCAGTGGGAAGCGTTTGATCACCCACAACACAACCCTTAATTGGCTCCCTCCGTTCGTAATCTCTGCTCACATGAACCGCTGGCTACGAAGACAACATTTTGGCACAAACAACGAAAGGCAGACCAGCGTAGAGAATTGGCGGAAAGCACAGGTGGCTGCTATCTGTGACGAGGGAAGCGGCGACTATTTAGGGAGGTAGCTGGAAGGTGAGTCTAACTCTTGCGAATAAAAAACTTTTGATCTTCACTCTGGTTTTCGTTTCACGACTGATCGGACCTTACTTTCCAAACAGCCCTAGTACATTCGTTATCCTTTCCCTCCTATCTTTTATTCATTTCTTAATTTAGGTAGAACTCATAAGCGTAGTTAGGGGCCAACGCATGAAGTGGTGCATGTATTTTTGTTTTTACGGTCAAAGTGGCGGTGGCAAACGGAGATGGCAAACGCACCCATCTTTTTTATGGGCTCGTTTATAATCAGGAAAGACAGGGGAAAAAGACAAATTAGCTCTGAGTTTCGTAAGCCCGGAAAATAAAGTGGTCAGCGTGACTGACGACGGGTTCAGGGTCGATTCCCGGTACTGCCAGTGATTTTTCCTTGTTGGGAGGGGTGGTAATGGGCGCACACAGGCGCTTGATGCCAGCTGAGGGGCTACTCGAGCGATTCGTAGCGGTTCCGAGGTCAAGAAACCGGACAGCTATCGAGAGAGAGGTGTGCTGAGTACATGCACCTCCAGGCAGCATCGGATGACGCAATTGACAAAGGATGACACGGCGGTCGGTCGGGGGCGATTGGCCAGCCTATGGCCAGAAAATGAAACTTTTTTACTTTTGTGGCTCGCTTGGGGCGGCCAGTTCCTCTCTTCCTCAACATCGTGGGAATACATTTGCCATTACAGTGAAAAAAAAAAGTGCGTAAACAAGAGAAAGAACGCTATGGAATCAAATTTAGCACCATTGGTAAACCTCTAGGTCCTGTCTTATATGAAAATCTAAGGGTAATGCTACGCTTCGAGGAGGTATGGAATGGAACGAAGGTGTGGAACTTAAATCAAGAACAGTACTGTTGATAAAATTCTGTGACAACGCTCTTCATCGGTTGTGCGAATGCTATACGAGAGTCTAGTAAGATGTCATTTGTGGAGCTGCTTCATTGATTGAAATCCTTCGACGTCTTTCTTCGGGTCTGCGCTTGGTAACGAATCCAAGAACGTTTTACGTGTTTCCTTCTTTTCTCCTGCTGCAAACGTTTATCTCAGTGTTGTACTTAAACTCGATGTTCTCAATTATTTGCTCTACGTATTGTAATCTTAGTCTTCCCCTGAAAATTTTGCCCTTTAGGTCTCCCCCCTCTCCGGAAACAGCGATCGTGTGAGACCCAACGCGCTTTATTTGTTCATGAGACCACGAAAATATTAGATACAGGGTTCCAGGTAGATGCTATTTTCCTTGACTTCCGGAAGGCGTTCGATACAGTTCCGCACTGTCACCTGATAAACAAAGTAAGAGCCTACGCAATATCAGACCAGTTGTGTGGCTGGATTGAAGAGTTTTTAGCAAACAGAACATAGCATGTTCTCAATGGAGAGACATCTACAGACGTTAAGGTAACCTCTGGCGTGCCACAGGGGAGTGTTATGGGACCATTGCTTTTCACAATATATATAAATGACCTAGTAGATAGTGTCGGAAGTTCCATGCGGCTTTTCGCGGATGATGCTGTAGTATACAGAGAAGTTGCAGCATTAGAAAATTGCAGCGAAATGCAGGAAGATCTGCAGCGGACAGGCACTTGGTGCAGGGAGTGGCAACTGACCCTTAACATAGACAAATGTAATGTATTGCGAATACATAGAAAGAAGGATCCTTTATTGTATGATTATATGATAGCGGAACAAACACTGGTAGCAGTTACTTCTGTAAAATATCTGGGACTATGCGTGCGGAACGATTTGAAGTGGAATGATCATACAAAATTAATTGTTGGTAAGGCGGGTGCCAGGTTGAGATTCATTGGGAGAGTCCTTATAAAATGTAGTCCATCAACAAAGGAGGTGTCTTACGAAACACTTGTTCGAACTATACTTGAGTATTGATCATCAGTGTGGGATCCGCACCAGATCGGGTTGACAGAGGAGATAGAGAAGATTCAAAGAAGAGCGGCGCGTTTTGTCACAGGGTTATTTGGTAAGCGTGATAGCGTTACGGAGATGTTTAGCAAACTCAAGTGGCAGACTCTGCAAGAGAGGCGCTCTGTATCGCGGTGTAGCTTGCTGTCCAGGTTTCGAGAGGGTGCGTTTCTGGATGAGGTATCGAATATGTTGCTTCCCCCTACTTATACCTCCCGAGGAGACCACGAATGTAAAATTAGAGAGATTCGAGCGCGCACGGAGGTTTTCCGGCAGTCGTTCTTCCCGCGAACCATACGCGACTGGAACAGGAAAGTGAGGTGACAGTGGCACGTAAAGTGCCCTGCGCCACACACCGTTGGGTGGCTTGCGAAGTATAAATCTAGATGTAGATGTAGTACCGTGGAAAGTACCCTCTGCTGTCAGTGTCCCATGGCTGAGTCCATATCCTACTATCCTGTCTCCTCTTCCACTTGATGTTTCCTGCGTATGCTCTATGATTCTGTAGATAACTTCTTAATTTCTTATCTTTCTACTATACTTATTTTTGAGCATTATTTTATAAAACTATCTCAAACACTTCGGTTCTCTTGTTTTCCGTTTTTGTAAGAGTCATAATACAGTGCTTTAGGTGTATATTCTCATAAATTTCTTCCTCAAGTTCATATTCAAATACTAATACACTTCTTTTCGCGAGGAAAGTATCTGGGCTGCTCTGTTTCATGTATTCTACATGATTCGTCGGTATGAAAATCCTGTGGGGGGTGGCACAGCCGACACTTTAACGCAAATCCTAAGGAAGTGGAGCAGAAATCGTAAGGAACATCGCTGGAAATTTTTGCAACGTCGTAGTCTACACTGTGAAAATATAGTGGCATCATCGTATAGCCCGTTCATGGGTCAGAGAGATTATGGCTTGAACAAAGGCGTGTCAAATGTAATTTTTTTCGCTTCACACGCGATTGAAATAAAACAATAACTGGGTAATATTATTACGAAGTACCTATCCTACGACACGCTCTGTTCAGTGGCCCACGGAATAATAACTAAGGTGTAGAATATAGAATGTGAGTTCATCACTCTAAAATTTCATAAATTCTTAGATACCTTTCTTTGATGGGCTGGACCATTCATTAATAATTAGAGCGGTTTATTCAGTTTTATTGTGTGTTGAGTGTGTGTATTTGCTGTAGATCGTGTTGCCAGCAGTTGGCAGAAGTTCATACAGTAACCACGCACGATCAACACGCAATGGAAGTGATGTGATTTATTGAAATGTGTTCGGAAACATTGAAAGTCGGACAGCTGGTGTACGAATGCTAATTAGCTTCAACTCCAGGACGACACATACGGAATAACAAGATGACCTACTCAATAACTGTACAAAAATTTGTATTTATTTGAGCATGTGCGGTTCACATTATTCATTTAAAAACATGACCAGTTTTCTAGAATCTTTACAAGTGTGGTTTGCTTCTCGATGTAACAACAGTTCGTTCCAAATGTTGTTGAAGTATGATATTTTCACTTACTGCAATTTTATCTGGCCTCCGATTAGATCTGGAAGTGTCGTCTGCGTGCACATTTCTCCGGTATTCCTGCGTTTCACACTGACGGTTTAGATCTAATTTCACTTTGGCTTACAGCACTACCCATTTATTCACGTATATCACGAGACAATATTACAGTACTAATGTTTATTTACTTTTTGCTGCGTAACTACTTATGTGTGTTACATGAGTATAGCGGCCGGCCGCTGTGGCCGAGCGGTTCTAGGCGCTTCAGTCCGGAACCACGTGACTGCTACGGTCGTAGGTTCGAATCCTGCCTCGGGCATGAATGTGTGTGATGTCCTTAGGTTAGTTAGGTTTAAGTAGTTCTAAGTCCTAGGGGACTGATGACCTCAAATGTTAAGTCCCATAGTGCTTAGAGCCATTTGAACCATTTGAGTGTAGCGTTGCCCACTTTTTGCTAGTTCTATTTTCCACTCATCTAAAAGAAAAGTTCTTTTCCTATGCGAAACAACTATTTATTTATGAGACCACGCAAATGAAGAGCATGAATGGTGTACAATGTACTGTAATGACTTAAGAATGAATGAACATCATGTAAATAAAGTCTCTGCATTCATAGCACGTCTTACTGCATATCGAACTAAGACTGCTGAGTAAGACTAACGCATGATTAAACACAATAGAATATAATACTCGTATAGAAATAAATAAAATTGGCAGTGGATCTGTCTTTGGCACAAGCTGAACACAAATAGCCGTTTGTCATCCAGATGTAGGTTGTCTCTCGTTTCCCAGAATGACGTGAAGCGAACGCCTGGATAGGCTACGTCCTTCAAAACTGTCATTTCCAATTTTCTTCACTACTTTCGTCGAATTGAACTGGTGCTCGTTCTCTAATGACATCGCTGTCGACAGCACGTTAGACACCAAATTCCTTCCTTCCTTCGTAGTAGGTGTTAGCCATGATATTTTTGCTGTACCTCACAGAATTTAGGTGCACTTCCGCACTCTGCCTTGAATACCGTCGTAAAGAAATCAGCCAGTCTCTGGAAAGATATTTCCGCCCTCCTGATTCGATTCGGTGATAAGGCCTCCCTACGGAATGGTTGGCGCTTTACGATTTCTTTTGTCGCGCGTCGCCATCTAGGAGCACGGGTGTTTTAGGAGTGACGGAACGATTCCTTTCCAGCAAGGCACCCTAGTTTAGACGGAAACGCGAAGTAAAAAAAAAAAAAAAAATCACAGAATATTCGACCGTTTTACAGTTTCCATCGCCGGTGCACTGGGCACCACTCCCGGATCCCGACTTCGCTCCCCACTCTTTTTTTTTATTCTTTATAAAACGGAGGAGGGGTCAGATAGCTTAATCGTCTGACGAACAATGGTTACGACTGTGTAAGGGTCTGGCGTGGGGGAGGTGATAAATGCCGTGGGGGTGACTAGTTTGAGATTCGGCGGGGAGAAGGGGCGCCGGGATAAAAGGCTGGCTGGCGTGAGCCTCCAAACCTGCCGGGTCGGCGCCACGGAAGGGAAAGAAATGGCAGAGTTTAAGGCGGCACTGCCAGGCCGACGCAGAGAGAGAGAGAGAGAGAGAGAGAGAGAGAGAGAGAGAAACGCGCGGTTGAGACGCGGCGTGGTTCCTGAATGTCCACTCAGCGCTTGGAATACGACGGATTTGCTCTTCTTATAGCCGTGATACTGTTAGTTTACCCTAATTAACTCTTAACTAAGGGACGCTGTGGTAGTGTGGGGATGTGACACGATTTTCTGCTGGGGATTCTGCGAGGGTCATTTCAGAAGTCCTGCACACTGCTCGTGCGCGAGCGTTACGATGGCGTGATCAAGTTGAAATTCAAGTTATAACCCTCCCCCCCCCCCCTGCTTCCCGGGATTTGCGAAATTACTAGTTGACAATGACCGTGAATTATGAATTTTGACCCGCGTCGGACTAAGGCATCCGAATCAGAAGCAAATAATGATTATTCCGCAGGAAACAGGAGACGATATAACTTGATCGTTATTGAAGGAGTAATTTCATTCAATAACGATCGGTAAATGAAATAATGGAAATAATTTGGAAATAAATTTTGCCAGTGGAAATTTCGCCGAAAGAAATGATAAAGTTGTAAAAGCAGTTCAAAAATCGGTCGCCAGCTCAACTGATGAGCGACAGTACTGCTAAGTACGTGGATAATTGTGTCAAAAATAAAGTTTACCTGTTTGTAGCGCAGCAGGTGGAACGGGAACTTTTACGTAAGTGCTGTGTCAGGCTCAGTAGTCATATAAAACAATGTCATAACAGTCTAACTACACTTAAACATTAATGGTTAACTCTCAATAAGTATTTTGATAATTATTTTGTTCATAATTTGTCAGCTAAGTGCAATGCTGACAACAGAGATAATTATCTACCGAGATTTTGAATAATGGACTGTCATTCTGTCTCTAAAATTAGGTACTTCGCACAGTTTAATCTACTGATAATGAAATATATTGCCAATAATTGATTAACTATTTTTGAATGATAATAATTCATTAATTGGAGGATTGTCAGGTGGAATAAGTTTTATAGTTTCATGAAATATCCTTGAATTAACTTCAGCTGAATATGCATTGAAATAAATCTTAATAACCAAATTTGTTACTTCAGTCTATTATTAAGTTACTAAGGTTGGCGTAAGCTTATTAAGTGCAACAATTAACTACGATAACCAGTCTGAAATTTACTCTTCACCGTCTATGCAAATAATTTGATAATTAACATATTTTCTCTTGATAATGGCGTGACACACTCGGTTAAATAAGGCAAGGATCGGAAGGAACCTACTTGGTGTTATTGTCGGGTGGAATGTAACGCAACACTTCGATTATAAAGTGCTTGTTATTAATTGTTCAACTTCAGAGAAAAGCACAGTCACTGGCAAGCCTTCTACAATTTTATCCTACTAAAATTACGTAGATCTTACTTCCCTCTGTTGTCGGTGAATTGACGGAAGTCCACGGCAGCGACACAATGTGGCATCGGGCTTTTACTGTTGCGACTTGGGCCCACAGTGCGCTTCACATTTAAGTCCTCGTTTCTTCAGCACTATGCCCATTAATCCATAATAACTTGCCCGGCCATACTTCCAGATATGCCTACCATTACTTTCCCGTCGTACTTAGATCCACACACTAGCCGTTAGGTGTAACCCAGCTAGGAATGGCCGCACTCGACTGTACGTCTTACTCCGAGCACGGCGTCACTGCTACTACTGCCCGCTGGCGCGCTCCCGCGCCCAGCGGCACAACAAAACAATCTCTCTGACTTCAACGTTAAATAAATATGCCCTGACTTGCCAGTCTTAAATATAACATAATTTAAACATAGTATTTACAATACATATTTACACTAGACAATACATCGTACACAAATAGTTTCATGTGTTAAGTAAGCGAAAGAATTCATAGCAAGGACTGCGTTGTAGCGTCACAAAGTCAGTAGTGAGCGAGACTTTAGGCGTGACGGTCGTATTTGCTGGTTTGTTTGGCCGTGTCATGACTCATTCAGCTTTAAAATGGAAGCTGAATCAGAGTCAGGTTGGATTGCACGTAGTGACCAGCTTTCCTACGCCAAAATCGAATCCCTACGTGGAAAGAACACAACGAAAATTTACAACGCTTTGAGAGAAGTGTGTGGTTTGTGTAATGGGTCGTAGCACAGTATCACGGGATTTGTTGAAAGTCGCGAGAGCACTGAGGACAACCGAAGAAGTGTAAGGCAGTCAACTGCAAGTGACTCCGCCTCTTAGGTTATCGATAATGGTCTTTTTAGAGAGACTCGGCGTAAAGCATGTGAGTTGGTTCAAATGGGTCTGAGCACTATGGGACTCAACTGCTGAGGTCATTAGTCCCCTAGAACTTAGAACTAGTTAAACCTAACTAACCTAAGGACATCACAAACATCCATGCCCGAGGCAGGATTCGAACCTGCGACCGTGGCGGTCTTGCGGTTCCAGACTGCAGCGCCTTTAACCGCACGGCCACTTCGGCCGGCTAAAGCATGTGAGTAAATTACATTATTAGGCAAGTATGTCTATCACTTCCGTTTACAGAATTATAACTGGAGACTTAAAGATGAGAAATGTTGCTTCCAGATCTGTTCCGCTTGATCTGAGTGAAGAGCAGAAGTTATCGAACTAAGGGAGAACAGTTACTTGAAAGGACAGTAGTACTTCATGAAACTTGGATACGAGATTGTGAACGAGATCCTGAATCTCGATTGCCACAATGGAAAAGTTCCAACTCCCAACACCTGAAAAAATTCTGCCGCCAATAATCAAAGGTGAAATTGATGATCTTTGTCTGTGACGTGAATGGAGTCATGGCTACGAGTGCCCCAGGGAAAGTCTACAACAGGCGCGTACTACAAGCTGTTCAGAATGTTTTGCGACAGAAAATTCGTCAGAGAAGGTCGAACAAGGTTCCAGCCGTATCCACATTTTGCACGACAACGCAAGGCCGCACGTTGCCCTAACAGTGAGAGAAATAGTTCCCCACCCACCATACAGCCCTGATATAAGCGCACCACACTTTGGTTTGTTTCCGAAACTGAAGGAGCGACTCCGTGAAAAATGTTTTGATGCAGTTGAAGAAGCTACCAGTGAGCCGACACGAGTAATCAGGTAGATCAATAATGAAGGTGCCACATCAGGAATACAGAAGTTGTCAGTACGTTGCGAAGCTGTCATATCAAGAATGGAGATTGTATTGAATGCCTGTAAATGTATTTTGTAAAATAAATAATGTTCATCAATTCTATCTATAAGTTAGTTAGTATGTAGAACTTTTGAAATGCCCCTCGTATGTGTATTTCTACTTTACGAAATTGTTGTTGTTGCAATTCTCCTGCCTAGTCACATTTGTGGACCCGTAATTATGCTCCAGCTACGACATTAACTCCTTACTGTGCTGTGGGAGTACTAACAGTGGTAAGTAACACCTGAGAAATTCCTCTTTTTTTAAGTCATCAGTGTCTACACTGGTTACCTACGTCCTCAGTTATTTGCTGGATGTACTCCAGTATTCCAGTCTCTGTTTTGTTGTACAGTTTTTATCCTCTGCAGCTTCCTCCAGTATCATCGAGGTTATTCCGTGATGTCGTAACAAACGTCCTACATCGTGTCCTTCCATCGCGGGGGGGGGGGGGGGGGTGTATTTCCTCGCCGATTCTGTAGAGAACCTCCTCATTCCTTTACCTTATCAATCTAATTTTCAACATTCGTATGTAACACCAAGACTGAAATCCTTCGATTTTCTTCTGTTCCGGTTTTCCCATTGTCCGCGTTTCGCTACCGTACAATGCTGTGTTCAAAACATACATCTTCAGAATTTCTGCCTCAAATTGAGGCCTATATTTGATATAAGTAGACTTCCCTTGATCAAGAATGCGTTTTTCTCCAGTGCTAGTCTGCTTTTTATGCCCTTCCTGCACCGTCCATCATGGGTTATTTTGCTGCCCATGTAGCAAAATTCCTACAGTTCATCTGATTCGTGATTCCCAATTCTAATGTTAACTTTCCCACTGTTCTAATTTCTGATGCTTCTCATCGTATAATAAGTACATAGCATAGAAAGATGACAGTTCCGCATTTCCTGTGCGTCTCTCATGGCTTGCCTGTTCTCCAGACCTAAACCCCATTGAGCACGTCTGGGATGCTCTCGGTCGACGTATCGCTGCAATTCTTCAAACCCCTACGACACGTCAGGAGCTCTGACAGGCACTGGTGCAAGAATGTGAGGCTATACCCCAGCAGCTGCTCGACCACCTGATCCAGATCATGCCAACCCGTTCTGTGGCCTGTGTACGTGTGCATGGTGATCATATCCCATATTGATGTCGGGGTACATGCGCAGGAAGCAGTGGCCTTTTGTAGCACATGTGTTTCGGGACGGTTTTCTCAGCTTATCACCAATACCGTGGACGTAAAGATCTGTGTCATGTGTGTTCCCTATGTGCCTATGCTATCAGCACCAGTTTTGTGTAGTGCCACGTTGTGTGGCACCACATTCTGCAGTTATCCTTAATTTATGAGCATAAGGGCAGTTTAGGAGTCGAGTTCCTAAATTGTCGATTACATCACATCAAATGAATTTTCCACGGCAATTAAGGACGTCTATACGCTTACCTAACAATACGATTCTGGGCTTGTGAGGAGATTATAATTTTCTGAAGCCTGGTTTAATTAACATACAGGGTGTCCGAAAAGTCTTTCCCTGTTTACATAAATTGATAACTCAGGCTGGAAGTAAGATACAAATATGAAACTGGTGTCTAATTGTTTACAAACTATCAAAGTTTTTTTTTCACACATCAGAAAACTTCCACATGAGCACCCTTGGTAGCACGTAGCACATCTAGGTGATATTCAGTTTCCGTCCACACATTAGCCAACATCACTGGAGGGATCGATTCAACGGCTGTGGTTATCCGTTGCCGCAGGGTTTCAAGATCTGGTACACGTGCTCGGTAGATCTCGTCCTTGACATAACCCCATAAAAGAAGTCTGATGGGGTTATGTCAGGAGAGCGTGGATGCCAAACCGTTGGCCCATCACGACCAATCCATCGCCCAGGAAAGGTCATGTCGAGATAGGCACGGACGTCCAAGCCCCAATGAGGCGGTGCACCGTCCTGCTGAAACGAGACATCGGGGTGATACTGAAGCAGCTGAGGAACAGCATACAGTTGCAACATGTCCAGATACACTGCAGATGTTATGATAGCCTCAACGAAGAAGAATGGCCCAATAATTCGGTCGTGCAGTAGCGCGCACCAAACATTCAGCTTTGGACTGCCTCTGGTGCACTCCATGACCTCGCCAAGGGGTTGTGAACCCCAATTGCGCACATTATGGCGATTCACTACTCCACTGACAAGAAAGGTCGCTTCGTCAGAAAGGGTAATTCGTCTGAGATAACCATCATCGTCCTCAATACGTGATAGCATTTCGACCGCAAAGTCATATCAACGTGTACTGTCATTGGGCAACAATGCAAGTGGAAGTTTACTGATAGTATGTACTGATAGTATGTAAACAATTAGACACCAGTTTCATATTTTTTATCCTAATTCTAGCCTGAGTTATCAATTTATGTAATCAGGGAAAGACTTTTCGGACACCCTGCAGAGTTGGTACAATACGGCTCATTACTAGAAGGCTAAAGTAGCCGTTAGTTTGAATCTCAGTTCTTTCATCAGCAACTTACAAGCCCAAAATTGGAAAGGCACCTTATCAAGATGACGACTACCCACAAGTCGTGTGGATGTAAGTCCACTGATAGCGCTGTATTTGTCAGCATTACTGAACGAGGCATTGCGAACAGGTAGGGTCCCGGCGGTGTGGAAAGCAGCTAGAGCAGAAGTGATTAAAAGGGGAAAGGATAAAGACCCAGAATCATCCCAAAGCAGAAGACCTATTTGACTGTTAAACGCCTTGGCCAAAGTCCAGGAACGTCTGCAGTGTGATCAGCTGCAGGCGCACATTGTCGATATTGAGCACAGGGAACCTTGGCAGGGGTTCATGAGACACTTGGTGAGGAGAAATTAGTCTGGAAAGACACGAAAATTTCCTGCCCTCCAAGATAGCCTCATCTCTGTTTCCATGGTTTTGACTTTTGGGACAAGTAATACACTCCAAAATAGCTAAGAAACAGGCCACTGAAAACCTACAGCTGACATTCCTCAAGCACAACAGCTAATCGTTTTGTTAATCGCCGGAATTTTATAGCATATTCTGTAAAGAAAAGTTCTCCGGTGTAACGTAGGGATTGCCCTTCGGTATTGTTGGACGCTAATAACACTGGATGTATGGGACTGGCATAGTTATTGTTTTTTGAAGTACTTGCAAAATATTTATATTATTACTACTGTCACATTATTCATGTATCTCCTGTAAATGTTGTCACCTGTTTATTGCACTGTATTTACACGATACCAAATAAGTAACATTCATACAGCTGGCCATCACATTTTCCCAATTTATTTGTAATTAATGCTCACTGAATATGGTATTCTTTGTAATATAAATACTTGTAATGCTACCTTGATTCTTGAAAAAAGGAAATACTGCTACTATACTTGATTCAAAATTTCAGTGCATCATAGATAGTCCGCAGCTGGTGGTCGTGCGGTAGCGTTCTCGCTTCCCACGCCCGGGTTCCCGGGTTCTATTCCCGGCGGGGTCAGGGATTTTCTCTGCCTCGTGATGACTGGGTGTTGTGTGCTGTCCTTACGTTAGTTAGGTTTAAGTAGTTCTAAGTGCTGGGGGACTGATGACCATCGATGTTAAGTCCCATAGTGCTCAGAGCCATTTGAACCATTTGCACCATAGATAGATGTTAATACAATTGTTAGTGTCATATTATCCATTTTATCTCACCTCTATGTTGCTCCTTGTATACAGCACAGTATTTACATAATAACATATAAGTAGCATTCACAGAAGCTGGTTACTACATCTGTCAACTTCATTTGTAATATTATACGCTCGTAATGTAAGGTTTATCTTTGTGTTTTAATTTTCATTAAGTTATGTTATTGTTTAAAAACAGTCATTCTGTGAAATCAAAGCAACCTGTGTATTGTGATGTCTCTCAGAGAAAACGTCTCTGACACTGTTGTGTTTGTAAATCTGCAATCTCTGTGATAACTTCACATGTGGCAAATTCTTTTTGGTGTGTGTGTGTGTGCGGTGCTTTGTACAATATGGTGATATACAAGTTACATAAGTGCTGGATATATTTAGGAATATGCGGAAAATACAATCCTGCAACTTCGCAACAAAATCGCGCGGAATTTTCGACGTAAGTACCATAACCACTTAACCTCACACATTTATTTACGCTGTATTTCATCGTTTGGAGGTTAGTTTTTTTCACACAGGGCGCTTCTAACACTGTTTTTCTACCGTAGGGCAAGAACACACCAAAAATACTTCGCCACAGTGGAATAATAAAAATCGAAAACGGACGATAATGTAAAGTGTATCTTGAAAAATCATGTGAACAGCCGTCTGATGATGAACTTGCCAGTTCGAAACCGGTAACGGCGCTATTTACCTAAATAAATAGCAGTGTTAACAGTATATATGAAGACAGTAACTGTTCTCGAAAGAACAGATACTGTTGATGTCCGTGCAGCTTTTCCCTGGAATAAATGATGACTAACTGAAACCCTCAGCTGCCGACAGGTGTTGTTGATATACCTCGATGTGGACAGCTGAAAATGTGTGCCCCGACCGGGACTCGAACCCGGGATCTCCTGCTTACATGGCAGACGCTCTATCCATCTGAGCCACCGAGGACACAGATGAATAGCGCGACTGCAGGTATTTATCCCTTGCACGCTTCCAGTGAGACTCACATTCCCAACTGTCCACAATTCTACATATGTAATGTACCTTATAGACATTTTGTCCATCCACTCATTACTCGCGCACGCTTTAGCGATTCCCGTAAGAGTTTGGGCAACCTGTGCGCATTCGCACAGACGAAGGTCAATGGCTGGGTAGCCTTTAACTATGTATATGAAGACAGTAACTGTTCTCGAAAGAACAGATGCTGTTGATGACTGTGCAGCTTTTCGCTGAAACAAAGGATGACTAACTGAAACCCTCAGCTGCCGACAGGTGTTGTTGATATACCTCGATGTGGACAGCTGAAAATGTGTGCCCCGACCGGGACTCGAACCCGGGATCTCCTGCTTACATAGCAGACGCTGTTGCATCTGAGCCACCGAGGACACAGATGAAAAGCGCGACTGCAGGGATTTATCTCTTGCACGCTTCCAGTGAGAGGTATATCAACAACACCTGTCGGCAGCTGAGGGTTTCAGTTAGTCATCACTTAGTATTAATAGTGGCTGGTTGCTGTTTTCTTCGTTGTAAGAATTAACCTACATTAACTGCACACAGCCACGGTCTCACCATGTCAGTTTTAGACAAAATAGTATAATTTTCAACTTTAGCCTTGAGATGGTCTATCTGGATCATTTCAAGAATGTCGTGTTGCTGTTGGACTGGCCTGTGGCTGTCGAATTTGACGCCTTCATCAAGGCTACAGGCGGTATTTTGGTGTCCCAGGGGGCTGAGTAATGTTGTGTGTGGCGGCATTAAGAGTGCGGAACATACGCCGCACGTTTGCGGGTGTATTTACGGCCCAGTGCACTTGTCAGCCCGGCCGGGTTCCTCTTTTGGCAGACTATTCGGCACAGCACTGCACGTGGGTCGGTCTCGTTTCACGGACCGTGGCCAGCTACGTTCCGAAGCGATCCCCTTCGCGAGATAAGCAGGTCAGCGCTCTCCCAACTGCGCCTTGGCTTCTCGTTACTCGCCGGTGCCGAGAATCTATAAAGGCCGAATTTCTCGCCGTTTAGGTAAGCGGTACAAAATAACGACCTCGTTTATCTGTCTTCTGCTAACGCCGTGCGGGGTACCGGATGCCTTCGCTGACCAGAGAATCACCCCTCTCCGCGACGTACTGTGCCGCACATATCGCGGCCGTGCTAAGAGGAGAAAGACGTATACATCAGTGGGATAATTCTGGTGCCGTAATCAACGCTGTGCAGAAAATATCTGTCACGACTTTTCAAGTTCAGCTTGTTCAGAGGCTGTTTTCCTGGACTATCGCACTTCGGCTAGTGCAATAAGTTGGCGAGAATTAATGGTAGCAATTAATCTATACTACAAGCACTGCTGAAACGGAGACGGCGCAGCTTAATGGAGGTCGTCCATTTCCCGACGCCGCCTGGCGGAGTATTTACCACTGTGGTTCTCTAAAGCACGCCGTTTTGCGACCTGTTGCGCTGGCTGTTTCGCTGTCGGACCAGATAAAAATACTCCCATTACTGTGAGTTATTTAGAGTACAAATAAGCGTTAATATTACTCGTGTGGTCCTGCTCGATGCTTTCGCATGTGAAGTTTTATCAGACATCGGTTTCATTACGTCAAATGCAAGGTTGTATCCTATTTTTTACTGGATGACCCTGCGAATGTCATATACGCTTGTTAAGACGCTGGACTGCTAGCCCATATATTTGAGATCACTGGAGTAATTCCTTAGAGGGCACGTCTATTGTTTACCTTTCGAAATGCGTAATATATTTTCTGTTTTGGAAATATTTCTTCTTTACTCAGAAAATATTTCATATTTGTTTATTTATCAATACGCTGGGCTTTAAAAAAATGGTTCAAATGGCTCTGAGCACTATGGGACTCAACTGCTGTGGTCATAAGTCCCCTAGAACTTAGAACTACTTAAACCTAACTAACCTAAGGACAGCACACAACACCCAGCCATCACGAGGCAGAGAAAATCCCTGACCCCGCCGGGAATCGAACCCGGGAACCCGGGCGTGGGAAGCCAGAACGCTACCGCACGACCACGAGATGCGGGCGCTGGGCTTTAAATGCATGGCATTTGAACCAGTACCATCAAAATACAATGCCAGAATGCGGAACTGAAACTGTAATTTATTATCCATATCATACATATTTTTGCCTTCTGTCTGCCCTTTTAAAATGTATTATTGTAATATTTTATATGGTTAACTACCGCCGGTGGTGTATTATAATCGCGAATCGTTTTAACACTGTTTTAAAAAGTTTGGGTCAACTGTGGTATTAATACCTACGCAATACATTTTTTTCACAGCTTCCAAAGCTCTGACAATATAAAGTACGGCCACCAATTTGAACCTGTTGAGCCTGGCTTTCTAGTGGAAACCGAGAGGCCACGAGCCGGCCGGAGTGGCCGAGCGGTTCTAGGCGCTACAGTCTGGAACCGCGCGACCGCTCCGGTCGCAGGTTCGAATTCTGCCTCGGGCATGGATGTGTGTGATGTCCTTAGGTTAGTTAGGTTTAAGTAGTTCTAAGTTCTAGGGGACTGATGACCAAAGATGTTAAGTCCCATGGTGCTCAGAGCCATTTTTTTGAACCGAGAGGTCACGGCATCGGATCCCGGCCGGATCACAGACATTAATATAGCCTTCTACTCTCAACGAATCCCAGGAACGGCATTGGTTCGGGCTCCACATTGAAATGTAGGTCCCCCTTCCCCTGATGGATAACTGAGGTAGACTAGGGAATCGTAAGTCACCGAAGTGGCGTCCAATAGGAAGGCTTCAAAAACGGCAAGCCATTTAGCTTGACCCTTTTCATAAAGAACAATAATCGGCAACGCTGTGTTATGAAGTTCACTTGTGAGGGTCTCTTTGTCCAGACAAAGCCAGTGGTTCCTTTCTTTCCCGTGCAGCACGCAATAAAATTAGGATACTACTTCAAGATTTCTTCAATGCACACTTGTTCGTTACTGTACTGTGTATCGGCGCTACTATGCTCTTTTAGAACACTTGTTCTGCGTCTTTATTTTCGAGATAATCAATTGCCGTTCGCCTGACGATGCCCTAATGGATGCGATACAGGTCGTGGCAATAAATATTATCTATCGTAACTAGAGCTGCTGTTTCGTCAAATAAACTGTCGAGTTATGTCGTTTTGAACACATTCCGCCCTCCAGTATAACCGCCTATTCCATCACACGCAGTAGCTAGGCAGTTTGAATTGCACCAGTCTGGGGCTGACATTACGTTTCCACAGACATTTAGAACCACGCTGTTTGGATTGATTCCCCTCTGCTGATAATGGCTGACTGGAGGAATCCCAGTAAACGGTGTGATCGACGTGTCTCGCTTGTGCCTTTCAGTTAAATAGATACGACCACACTAAGTATCAATGCAGATACGTTAGTAATTCGATGAATGTTTGAGTAATAGAACCCAGTACGTTATACTGGACGGCGAATGTTCTACACAAACGAAAGTAACATCAGGCGTACATCAAGAAAGCGTAATGGAATCTTTAATTAATTTTGAGAATACATGAAAAACATATCACATAGTTTCAGCAGCACTGACACGAAACCGGTAGTGTGTAATCAAAAGATCAGTGGTGAACAACTTGAGGGTGTCACATAGTATGAAGTATTTAGAAGCAATACTAAAAATTTATGAAGTATTTAGAAGCAATACTAAAAATAGAAATGAAATGTGACTATCACGTAAAATCAATATTAGTGACGGTTAATGGAAGACTTAGTTATGTTGCAAGGGTTCTGGGAAAGTGCATTACGTCGGTACAGGAAATTGCAGACGAAACGCTAATGCAACTAGTTCTGGAGTATTTTTCCTGCGTTTGAAAAATTAGCCATGACGATAGCATCAAACGAATTGAGGGAGATGTTGATAGAGTTGTAATAACTCGGTACGCAGTATGGTAATGATAAAAGCGTCTTTTTAAAGGTGCATCGTAAAAGTACCACTGTGCTGTGTGTTTTTATAATCACAATAACGAATGCGCAGATTTGTGTGCCACCATTGGTGCCAATACATTCAACGACCAGATTGTATGTGGAAATCACGATTTCTGCATGCACTGTATAAATGCGTGTATATGTTTTCCACATCTTCTCTTAAACTGCTGGACCGACATCAACCAAACTTGGTACATATATATCACAATCGCTGTGAGCATAAGAATCAAGTACCTATCAAGCTCAGAATATAGGTCACAAACAATGGAATGCGTGGAAAATTGCCACGTCATAAATGACTTTTAAAGGTATCACTTCTGTACTACTAACCCTATTGGCAATAAATTTCGCAGACAGTATCCACATATTCCGCCTAATGCACCTAGAAAATTATGTCGTGGTACCACACACTGCTCAAGAGATATGACGTTATAAACACCGTGATGAGCGAACAACTACTTTATTGTGCATGACGTTTAAATTTATTACTTCTTCGCTACTAACTTCATTCGCACATAGTATCCACGTATGCCACTGAATGTACCTACAAAATTACATCATTGTATTACACATAGATCAGGAAATATTGCGCCATAAACAGTGAAATACGTGAAAAACTGCCGCACCATGCATGACGTTTAAATTTATTACGTCTTTGCTACTAACTCTTCTTCGCAATATATTTCGTAGAAAAAATCCCCCCTATGCCGCTGTATGTACCTACACAAATATGTGACTGCACGACATATAGTTCACGAAATGCAACGTTATAAACACTGAGATGTATGGAAAAATGCTTCATCAGGAATGGAATTTTAATACATTCATTCTTTACTAGTAAGACTCTTCTACAGTCGAGACACTGTATTGAAATCCCCGACACCTGGCAGTGCTTTTGACAGCTGTCAACTGAGAAGCGCAGACGGCTGTACGCGAAAACAATAGCCGTCTATAAATTTCGTTTCTAGTAGAAAACTGGCAAAATGAATAGCCGGGCACTGCCGGGATTGTCAACTAGTAGCAGACAGAGAGGTTATCAAAGTAACTAGAACACGTTCACTAGCACCATGGCATTCAAAGAATTCAGCATCGGATCAAAAGATCGTCCAGTATGCACAATACTGCCATCAGTCAATGAACAAAATGTTCGAATGCGATAGTAGCAAGAAATACGCACATCAAAAAGAGTTTTGCATTACTCCAGTTCCCAGAACTCCCGAAAATAGACATTGACTGTTGATATTGTATCACAGACTCAGTCCCTTTAGCCGGCTGCGGTGGCCGAGCGGCTCTAGGCGCTTCAGTCCGGAACCGCGCGACTGCCACGGTCGCAGGTTCGAATCCTGCCTCGGGCATGGATGTGTGTGCTGTCCTTAGGTTAGTTAGGTTTAAGTAGTTCCAAGTACTAGGGGACTGATGACCTCAGAAGTTAAGTCCCATAGTGCTCAGAGCCATTTGAACCATGTACGAAAATTCGCGGTCCCCATCGTGCACATCCCGTAAATGATATCCTTCAGGATAACGACATCGCTCGACTAGAGAGGCCAGCGTGTTCTCGACATGAACCCTATCGAACATGCCTGAGCGGAAATGATGTTTATGTTGATCTCTATTCCCGTTTTCTGTACAGGTTCCGGAACTCTCGGAACCGAGGCGATACAAAACATTTTTTGATCTGTGTAGTAAAATGTGTTAAAAAGAAATGTCACGAAGTTAGTGGCTATTTTTGGATGAGTTGTCTCCTTTAATCCATAGGTACCGAGTGATCAAAATGTCAGTACAAATTTGAAAACTGAATAAATCACGGAATAATGTAGATAGAGAGGTACAAATTGACACACATGCTTGGAATGACATGGAGTTTTATTAGAACCAAAAAAATACAAAAGTTCAAAAAATGTCCGACAGATGGCGCTTCATCTGATCAGAATAGCAATAATTAACATAACAAAGTAAGAAAAAGCAAAGATGATGTTCTTTACAGGAAATGCTCAATATGTCCACCACCATTCCTGAACAATAGCTGTAGTCGAGGAATAATGTTGTGAACAGCACTGTAAAGCATGTCCGGAGTTATGGTGAGGCATTGGCGTCGGATATTGTCTTTCAGCATCCCTAGAGATTTCGTTCGATCACGATACACTTGCGACTTCAGGCAACCACAAAGCTAATAATCGCACGGACTGAGGTCTGGGGACCTGGGAGGCCAAGGATGACGAAAGTGGCGGCTGAGCACACGATCGTCACCAAACGACGCGCGCAAGAGATCTATCAGGCATCTAGCAATATGGGGTGGAACGCCATCCTGCATAACCAATGTACGTTCCAGCAGGTGTTTATAAGCCAGGCTGGGGATGATGCGATTCTGTAACATATTGGCGTACCTCTCACCCCTCACGGTAGCAGTTACAAAACCAGAATCACGCATTTCCTCGAAGAAAAAAGGCCCGATAACGGTAGATGTGGTAAATCCAACCCATACCGTGACTTTCTCGTCGTGCAATGGAGTTTCCACGACGGTTCTAGGATTTTCGGTAGCCCAAATTCTGCAGTTGTGGACGTTTACAGACCCTCGGAGCGTGAAATGAGCTTCGTCGGTCCACAACACGTTCCTCGACCAATCGTCATCTTCCGCCATCTTTTGAAACGCTCACACCGCAAGTGCCCTCCGCTTCACTAAATCGCCAGGTAACAGTTCATGATGCCGATGGATTTTGTACGGATAGCATCGGAGGGTACGCTTAAGTGCCAACCAAACAGTAGTGCATGGAATGCCGGTGCGACGTGCGACTGCACGAGCGCTGAGTTCCACGTGCATAGACGAACCCGCTACAGTCTCCATTTCTTCCCGGTCTCAGCAGCATTACGCCTTGTGCTCGGTCGGCCACTACAGGGTATATCGTCTAAACAACCCGTGGCTTCGAAATCATTCTCGCCACAGCTGCATTTGTCAACGGACCTATAGCCGTTCCAATGGCGATAGGATCGTAACGCTGAACTAGCACATTCCCTATTCTGATAATACAGCTTCACTAAAAGCGCCTTTTCAGGTAACGTCAACATGCTGCGACTGCTGGCGCGTCTGATTCTCTCTCTCATTACAGCTCCTTTTATACACGATTGTCATGCGCAGTCACTGACGTTTTGCTGTCCAGCGCCATCTGTCGGACATTTTGTGAACTTTTTTTTCGGTTCTAATAAAACACCATGTCATTCCAAACATGTGTGTCAATTTTTACCTCTCTATCTACATTATTCCGTGGTTTATTAAGTTTTCAAATTTATACTGACTCTTTGATCACCCGGTACTTACGAAGAGTCATTTCTGATTTTTACACTTACTTTTACTTCAAGACACAGAGGCAGTCCTAATTTAAGATGTCTGCTACCGCTGGAAACAACTTTTGGTTACGTTCCATGGACACAAAGACACTTCGTAAGCTTAAGGTTAAAATGATCATTTCTATAGACACAAAATCGTCTTACGAGGCCGCTCTACATCAGACATAGCGCACGATCCGCTGCCGAAATTGACGCAGAAAATGGAATGGGCGGCAATAAACTATCCTGGATTGCTGCCAATTCGCGTCCCTGCTGTAATAGCACATGTACGGCGAGGCGTGTGTGGCAACGGACGCAGCTGCTCTCCGCACGACGTAAAGCCGGGGCCGCAGCAACAATAGCGGCAGAGTCCCTGGGGCTGTCCACGTAGGGCACCCGCGCGCTGGGTCGCGTTTTACGACGACACCTAAATGCCTTTTTATGTCACTTACGGAATGTACTGAGTCACAGAGGGATCTGCTGCGTCGCGCTTGAAATTCTAATGTGGTCATGCGAACGCTTCAAATTTCCGTTATTCTGCACGCATATATTTTGAAAGTACTGCAAGGTCTCAAGGGAAAATTGGCGTGGTTTTGGTAACGACTCTCTAGTGACTTGCTTATGTTTCGGTTTGTTTACTGTCATTTCTAAAAAAAATGGACGAGTTATAGCGGTTGGACGAAAATACGGAAACGTCGCGAGAGACATGTTCAAATGCGTGTGAATTCTTAAGGGACGCCGCGCGGGACTAGCCGTGCGGTCTTAGGCGCTGCTGTCATGGACTGTGTGGCTGGTCCAGGCGGAGGTTCGAGTTCTCCCTCGGGCATGGGTGTGGGTATTTGTCCTTAGGTTGATTTAGGTTAAGTAGTGTGTAAGCTTAGGGACTGATGACCTTAGCAGTTAAGTGCCATAAGATTTCACACACATTTGAACATTTTTTCTTAAGGGAACAAACTGCTGAGGCCATCGGTCCCTAGACTTACACACTAACTTATGCTAAGAACAACAGACACATATATATCCATGTCCGACTATTAGGACAAACACACACACCCATGCCCGAGGAGGACTCGAACCTCCGCCGGAACCAGCCGCACAGGTTGTTGTTCACACAGCGCGCACCGTCCAGGTTTTGTGAGAACGAAGATGAATTGTCGCATCTCCCCTGGCCACTAAAGTCACTAGATGTCAATATTATTTAGCGTTGGTGATCTACTTTATCGTTACCCGAAGTTGCCTATATTTTACAGGAAGAACGGTATGATATTAAAAGTCACTTGCGTGTCCGGTTTCTTTAATAACGTCATGGTAGAGTGCGATACGTTCTTAAACAGGTCTTGCGGAGACGAAGTAGATTATCGATTTTAAAATACAAGGCGCTGTTTAAAAAAAGACGTACTGCTTTTCATATGTTCGGAACGAACAAAGTTAGAAGAAAGGGAATCATGCTGGGTAATGTCTCCTCGGGTAGTTAAACAACTTTTGTTTCGTATATTTTTTATTTTTATTTTGGCCAAACGATATTTGAGATGGCCAACATAAATGGGAGAACCTGTATGCGGTAGTCCAGTCTTGCTCTTGTAACACCAATAGCGATTGAGACGTGATATTCACTGGAATTAAGGAAAACGTAGAAGGGAGGATCCACCAATATAACTTTCTTTTCACACAACCTGTTTGTTTAACAATATATAATCATAAATTTGTTTTCCTTACAAATTAACAAAATTGGAACATTAATAAGCTTTCACAAGAGAAATCAAAACAAGAACAAGATGACAATAATTACAGAGGACCGGACCTGCAGCCCGCCCGATATCGGGTGAAACAGCGGTGTTTACCACCGCGCTGGACACAGGTTCCCTTATTAAATGCCCTTCTGCAACACATGAAAACATAAGTAATGTTGATGACAAACGTGTTTCAATTACTCAAACAAATGACGTAAATTTTTGTTTGTTTGGAAACTGTATGTCGAAAGGTTCGGATATAAGATGCCCACCGATACTTAAAGGTTAAACTAATTAGGAATTATGACAATATAAGGCTTGCTTCAAAGCGAGCAACCTTTTCATTTCGTCGGAAAGAAGGTGTGACTGGATCCCAACCCCTTCCCTTTTGACAATCTTATTCTGCCTAAAGCCCTGGTCACAGTTGGCTGTTAATGTGTCAAAGTTAAATTACTTCTCAGTTACGAAGGCCGCTCTGAAGGAACGTTTTAAAATATTACGTACGAGCACTTAATAGAAGAGAACTCACTCGGCGGAACCACAAGATCCAGTTAAAAATATACAAATAATGACCCGGTCATTCAAAGACAGGAAAGCGCAGCTTAGTACAACAGGTAGTTCAGATTATCTCAAATAGAATTACAACAAAGGAATTGAACCGGTTAACATCTAAACCTAACCACAAGACCCCTGTTTGTTTAACAGCAACCTGTGCCTTGGTACAACTGTTCTGACTGTATTTCCGACCAGGAGCCGATTCATTAAAACATTAACGATCAGGTATGAACTAGAAAGGAAGGTCACTATAATATCAGAACAAATTTTCAAACGACAATTAGTGTCTAGTACAATACTACGGTCTATATTTACGATCAAAGAGCCAACCGAATAAAAGTCTGAGAGTCGGGTTACAAACCAGAAAATAGTTAGGAGGTCGGGTAGACAATGACACCACTCACCACGAGGCTTACAGAATGCTACTCCCCTTTATCAGCAGCCAGCTCCATGGATCCACGGCGGTTGCTGATGACAGCCAGGTACAACCGGGCAGCCACGCCACAAGCGGTCGTCCGACACAAATGTTGCCAGCCAACCGACTGCATGTCGGCCTGCTGCTTGTAGTCCACGTATCCTTCCTCTGCGCAGGCCCTCCTCGTGACCGCCTCTTGTGGCGACGCTACCGCCAGTCCCCAAACTTGGTGCCCCTTTTCCGTTTTTTTTTGTTTTCTTCATTGCTACTTTAAAACCTGTACAACAGGCAGGCTGTCAGCAGCATTCTACGCTGCTCTTCAGCCATAGAATAGACAATGAGAAAACAACAGAAAGAATACACTTAAGTTACATAGCGGTGGGTAATAAAACAGTAGACACATAAAGACAAACACGGAGCCATTCACACTCGACGATAATCCACACTACAAACTGTTGTCACGACGCACTAACACTGAAGATGGCGGTGGCACAGGTGCACGATGGAGCGTGACGGTGCACACTGAACACTAAACACGACGGCACACACGAGACACTGACGGCGATGATCTCCGGCGCGAAAGTCCACGTAGCGTGTGCGAGTCCGGGGACCTGCCAACAGGGGAAGAAGGGGGAGGTGGGGGAGAGGGGAGAACAAAGATGCCAATGGCTGAGGAGATGGGGGGAAGAGAAGAGGGACAGGGGAGGGGAAGCCCAGGGGAGGAGTGGGGAGAAATGGAGGAGGGAGGGAAGAGGGAGAGAAGGGTTGGAGGGTGCCCAGAGGAGCAAGCACAGGAGGAGGGCGGGAGGATCAAAGTTGGTAGGAGGGGTAGATGGAGGGGAGGAGGGCATCATCAGGGAGAGGGAGCTGGTGGAAGCCACCTTGGGAGGGGGTAAGGAGGGTGGAGAGATGGAGACCGGGTGGGACGTGGGAATACAGACGCGGCAGTGGGCGGGGGTGGGAGAGGATGGGTGAGACAAGCGGGAGAGGAGGATCGAGTTTGCAGGAGGTGTACAGGATCTGTATCTTTTCAAGGAAAAGGAGGAGGTGGGGGATGAGGATGAGATTGTACAGGATCCGCGTGGGGGAGGGGAGACGGATGCGATAGGCGAGGCGGAGAGCATGGCGTTCAAGGGTGTGGAGGGATTTAAAAAAGGTAGGGGGGGGGGCGGAGATCCAGGCCGGATGGGCGTAACAAAGGATAGGGCGGATGAGGGATTTATAGGTATGGAGGATGGTGGAGGGGTCCAGACCCCACGTACGACCGGAAAGGAGCTTGAGGAAATGGAGTCGGGAGTGTGCCTTGGCTTGGATTGTCCGGGGATGGGGAGTCCAGGAGAGGCGACGGTCGAGGGTGACGTCAAGGTACTTAAGGGTGGGAGTGAGGGTGATAGGACGGCCTAGATGGTGAGATAGAAATCAAGGAGGCGGAAGGAAGGGGTGGTTTTGCCTACAATGATCGCCTGGGTTTTGGAGGGATTGACCTTGAGCAACCACTGGTTGCACCAAGCGGTGAACCGGTCAAACCTTTTCCGGGCAAGCAAAGAGATTCTGAGCACACAACCCACAGATACCAACCCTTCCTCATAGATATTGGCAACGGGACCGCAAGACGGATAGTCGATACTACTTGAGCTCGTGGCGCCAGACAGAACAGTTTACTAACTTAATGGCGCCACAGCTCAGCGATATTATCTATACTTACTGGGTGCATTCAAGTTCTAAGGCCTCCGATTTTTTTTCTAATTAACTACTCACCCGAAATCGATGAAACTGGCGTTACTTCTCGACGTAATCGCCCTTCAGACGTACACATTTTTCACAACGCTGACGCCATGATTCCATGGCAGCAGCGAAGGCTTCTTTAGGAGTGTGTTTTGACCACTGGAAAATCGCTGAGGCAATAGCAGCACGGCTGGTGAGTGTGCGGCCACGGAGAGTGTCTTTCATTGTTGGAAAAAGCCAAAAGTCACTAGGAGCCAGGTCAGGTGAGTAGGGAGCATGAGGAATCACTTCAAAGTTGTTATCACGAAGAAACTGTTGCGTAACGTTAGCTCGATGTGCGGGTGCGTTGTCTTGTTGAAACAGCACACGTGCAGCCCTTCCCGGACGTTTTTGTTGCAGTGCGGGAAGGAATTTGTTCTTCAAAACATTTTCGTAGGATGCACCTGTTACCGTAGTGCCCTTTGGAACGCAATGGGTAAGGTTAGTTAGGTTTACGTAGTTCTAAGTTCTAGGGGACTGATGACCTCAGAAGTTAAGTCCCATAGTGCTCAGAGCCATTTTTTTTTTTTTTTTTTTTTTTTTGTATTTTGGAATATGCATGCCTATACCAGTTTCTTTGGCGCTTCAGTGTATTTGTAATGTACCACTGCAGTTGCCCCGCAACAAAGAGCCTGACTTGAGAAGAAAAAGTTCTTGGTGCGTATCCCATTCACTTGAAACACGACTCTTTTACACAAACAACCGCATGGGTACGAGTCGGTGTGAATGCCTGCCGTTCGCGTATTGAGCGCAGTCATCTAAAGCAAGACTATATGATTTGTGTATAAATTAGCTAGCACTCGAGTAGAACATGGGAATAGAAGCCTCGACTGGCGTTTCATGAAGCGTATATCGGCAGGCGTCAGGGAGGGAACATAACTGTCTCGCAAACGAGTACACTTCTGCGATAGTCTGAACTGCAAGAAATGAAACTGTATGGAAATAGGTGCCATTGCGGGAAAGCCAGCCGGAGTGGCCGGGTGGTTCTAGGCGCTACAGTCAGGAACCGTGCGACCGCTACGGTCGCAGGTTCGAATCCTGCCTCTGGCATGGATGTGTGTGATGACTTTAGGTTTAACTAGTTTTAAGTTCTAGGGGACTGATGACCTCAGAAGTCATTGAACGATTGACATTATCTAACAAGCGTACTAAGTGATGTTTAAAGATTAAGAAAATGTCGGTGGTTTGACGGGTACCTGTTACCGTTCATGTTGGTCAAATGAGCAGTTGGTGTGGACTGCATGAGACATGGCGCCACTCTGAATCTTGATTACAGTGTAAGCTGGTACAGTCGTCTATGCTTTGGGTAGCGTTTAGTAACAATAACTTGATTCGTCTAGTTTTCGATCTCGCTGTCTTTTGTAGAGGCTGTGCATTAAAACCTACAGTAGTTTTTCCAAGTCTAAAACGTGTATAGCCGTAGCTCATGTCACGTACAGAAATACTTCGCAGAACCGATCGGAGAATATGTCTTCCGCTATAGTTCAGAACTTAACACATCTAGGAGCTCCACATCCGGTGACTCATTACGTGTTCTCACATATAAATACTCGCCTGCAGCCTAATTGGCAATAACGTTGACTTCTTCTCACAGAAGAAGGTCAGATCGCTGCTTCGCGCAAGCGAGAACGAGGAGCGCTTCGCGCTCAGTGCTCAGTATGATGTAGGAGGCTATAATTCTTTGATCCTAGATTGCTGGGTTCAGCAGGGCGAGTTCGAATCTATCTGGAGGTAATGGATACGTGCTGTGGCCTTGTACTGCGTAGCTAGATTGAAACTCGGTGCTTGATACGGACAGCTATTTCCAGTTCTCTTGTGACCGTTACTATCGTTGCAGGTACTGAAAAGTTCACTTTTATTGGTGGTGGAGTTGCTAAGACATTGTATCTGTATTCGAAAGGGGCAGGTTTCAAATTCCCACCCAGCCAATCAGTTTTAAGTTTTCCGTGACTTCCTCAGATCACTTCCTTGTGCATTTCAGAACAATAAATTCTGAATTAGCATTAGGGGACGCGGGAAAACCACCAAGTACCTGAATATGATTGCCAGGACGGAGATATGAACCCCACTCCTCCGTAACATGGACCCGACTGTTTAATTCCTCTAGCGCCAATAAAAGTGAACATTCCAGAATCTGCACTAATTGTAACGATCACAGAAGAATAGAAAATAGCTGTTCGTTCTGTTACTAAACACCTAGTTGTCGATAGGAGTTGAATCCTAATTTTCCTTATCCTCGTCTGCTTCATTATGTGTACACTATTATTATTATTGGTTCAAATGGTTCAAATGGCTCTGAGCACTATGCGACTTAACTTCTGAGGTCATCAGTCGCCTAGAACTTAGAACTAATTAAACCTAACTAACCTAAGGACATCACACACATCCATGCCCGAGGTAGGATTCGAACCTGCGACCGTAGTGGTGGTGGTGGCGCGGTCCCGGACTGTAGCGCCTAGAACCACTCTGAATGCAATCTTGAATGTTCTTTTTGCCTTGCATGTAACACATGGTGCGCCAGTTCATAAAAATTGCTGACTGAAATCTGATATGGAAATAAGTATCCATCTTCCTACCTCTTCCCTGATGTAGCGCAATACGAAAATACACACGCCGGTACAACGGTGGGTTCTTTGGTTTGCTCCGGTACCGTGGCATGTAAGATAGTAGTTCACTTTACTACAATATAGATATGAATATTTACTAAACTTCGTACAATCCGTTTCCACAGCAATATTCAGAGTATTTACAACTGTCTGTGAATAATCAGGTATCAACCGATACTGACACATTTAGTAGCTGGGATACTTTTCACTCCAAATAAATGTCGACTTGAAGATTTTGTCCTATAGAAGTCGCCTCGCAAAAGTTTACAGCCTCATGGCAGGTCATATCTGCAAATTTATTGTGTAAATTGCGATATTAATATTTGTTATGATTGTAAAGATACTTTTATTTTTACACTTAGTCATTTATTTCATTACTACGAGATCTCAGACATGGTTACTATTCGTAAAGATAGGCATTAGAACCCGTGGTGGTAAGTTCGCATGAGACCAGACTGATGAGGTCATCGGTCCCTAGGCTTACACACTACTTAATGTAACTTAAACTAAATTACACTAAGGACAACACACACACGCATGTCCGACGGAGGACTCGAACCTCCGACGGGGCGAAGGGGTGGGGGTGAAGCCGCCCTACACATTAAAAGCAGTCAGTCTCCACCTGTGATTGAATAATTGGTCAAGTTGCTCATGTGAGTATTTTTTGTCCATGTCAGGAACGAACGACTATCTGACACAATGTGCAGTGATTTCTGCCCTTAATGAACCTCAAAGGAGAAGTATCTAAGAGATCGAATAGTTTTTGCGTTGACTGCATTAACTCTATTTACCATAAGAGTTAACAGGGCTTGGATCATATACACTGAAGAGCCAAAGAAACTGGTACTCCTGCCTAATATCGTGTAGGGCCCCCGCGAGCACGCAGGAGTGCCACAGTGCGACGTAGCATGGACTCGACTAATGTCTAAAGTAGTGCTGGAGGGAACTGACACCATGAATCCTGCAAGGCTGTCCACAAATCCGTAAGAGTACGAGCGGGTGGAGATCTCTTCTGAACAGCACGTTGCAAGGCATCGCAGAAATGCTCAATAATGTTCATTTCTGGGGAGTCTGGTGGCCAGGGGAAGTGTTCAAACCCTGGATAGTGTTCCTGGAGCTACTCTGCAGCAATTCGGGACGTATGGGGTGTCGCATTGTCATGCTGGAATTGCGCAAGTCCGTCGGCATCCACAATGGACATGAATCGATGCAGATGAAATGGATGCATGTGATCAGACAGGATGCTTACGTAGAAGTCAACTGTCAGTCTTATCTAGACGTATCGGGGTTCCTGTATCACTCCAACTGCAAACGCCCAACACCATTACAGAGCCTCCACCACCTTGAACAGTCGGCTGTTGACATGCAGGGTGCATGGGTTCGTGAAGTTGTCTCCATACCTTAAACGTCCATCCGCTCGATACAATTTGAAACGAGACTCGTCCGACCAGACAACATGTTTCCACTTATCAACAGTTCAATGTCGGTGTCGACGGGCGCAGGCGAGGCATAAAGCTTTGTGTCGTACAGTCATCAAGGGCACGCGAGTGGGCTGGCTGGCTCTGGGCACTATGGGACTCAACTGCTGAGGTCATTAGTCCCCTAGAACTTAGAACTAGTTAAACCTAACTAACCTAAGGACATCACAAACATCCATGCCCGAGGCAGGATTCGAACCTGCGACCGTAGCGGTCTTACGGTTCCAGACTGCAGCGCCTTTAACCGCACGGCCACTTCGGCCGGCCACGCGAGTGGGGCTTTGGCTCCGAAAGCCCATATCGATGATGTTTTCTTGAATAGTTCGCACGCTGACACTTGTTCACGGCCAAAGCATTGAAATCTGAAGCAATTTGCGGAAGGGTTGCACTTCTGTCACGTTGAACGATTCTCTTCAGACGTCGTTTGTGCCGTTCTTGCAGGATCTTTTTCCGGCCGCAGCCATGTCGGAGATTTGTTGCTTTACCGGATTCCTAATATTCATGGTACACTCGTGAAGTGGTCGTACGGGAAAAACCCCGATTTATCGCTAGCTCGGAGATGCTGTGTCCCATCGCTTGTGCGCCGACTAAACACCACGTTCAAACTCACTTAAATGTTGATAACCTTCCATTGTGGCAGCAGTAACCGATCTAACATGTGCGCCAGGCACTTGTTGTCTTATATATGTGTTTCTACATCTACATCTACATCCATACTCCGCAAGCCACCTGACAGTGTGTGGCGGAGGGTACTTTGATGCCTCTATCGGTTTTCCCGTCTATTCCAGTCTCGTATTGTTCGTGGAAAGACGAATTATCGGTATGCCTCTGTGTGGGCTCTAATCTCTCTGATTTTATCCTCATGGTCTCTTCGCGAGATATACATAGGAGGGAGCAATATACTGCTTGACTCCTCGGTGAAGGTATGTTCTCGAAACTTCAACAAAAGCCCGTACCGAGCTACTGAGCGTCTCTCCTGCAGAGTCTTCCACTGGAGTTTATCTATCTTCTCCGTAACGCTTTCGCGATTACCAAACGATCCCGCAACGAAGCGCGCTGCTCCCCGTTGGATCTTCTCTATCTCTTCTATCAACCCTATCTGGTACGGATCCCACACAGCTGAGCAGTATTCAAGCAGTGGGCTAACAAGCGAACTGTAACCTACTTCCTTTGTTTTCAGATTGCATATCCTTAGGATTCTTCAAATGAATCTCACTCTGGCATCTGCCCTACCGACGATCAACTCTATATGATCATTCCATTTTAAATCACTACTAATGCGTACTCCCAGATAATTTTAGGAATTAACTGCTTCCAGTTGCTGACCTGCTATGTTGTAGCTAAATGATAAGGGATCTTTCTTTCTATGTATTCGCAGCACATTACACTTGTCTACATTGAGATTCAATTGCCATTCCCTGCACCATGCGTCAATTCGCTGCAGATCCTCCTGCATTTCAGTACAATTTTCCATTGTTACAACCTCTCGATATACCACAGCAGCATCCGCAAAAAGCCTCAGTGAACTTCCGATGTCATCCACAAGGTCATTTATGTATATTGTGAATAGCAACGGTCCTACGACACTCCCCTGTGGCACACCTGAAACCACTCTTATTTCTGAAGACTCCACTGAGAATGACATGCTGCGTTCTGTTGTCTAGGAACTCCTCAATCCAATCACACAATTGGTCTGATAGTCCATATGCTCTTACTTTGTTCATTAAACGACTGTGGGGAACTGATACGAACGCCTTGCGGAAGTCAAGAAACACGCCAACTACCTGTGAACCCGTGTCTATGGCCCTCTGAGTCTCTTGGACGAATGGCTTGAGTTGGGTTTCACGCGATCGTCTTTTTCAAAACACATGCTGATTCCTACAGAGTAGATTTCTAGTCTCCAGAAAAGTCATTATACTCGAACACAATACGTGTTCCAAAATTCTACAACTGATCGACGTTAGAGATATAGGTCTATAGTTCTGCACTTCTGTTCGACGTCCCTTCTTGAAAACGGGGATGCCTGTGCCCTTTCCAAATCCTTTGGAACGCTACACTCTTCTAGAGACCTACGGTACACCGCTGCAAGAAGGGGGGCAAGTTCCTTCGCGTACTCTGTGTAAAATCGAACTGGTATCCCATCAGGTCCAGCGGCCTTTCCTCTTTTGAGCGATTTTAATTGTTTATCCCCCTGTCGTCTATTTCGATATCTACCATTTTGTCACCTGTGTGACAATCTTGAGAAGCAACTACAGTGCAGTCTTCCTCTGTGAAACAGCTTTAGAAAAAGACATTTAGAATTTCGGCCTTTAGTCTGGCATCCTCTGTTTCAGTACCATTTTGGTCACAGAGTGTCTATACATTTTGTTTTGATCCACCTACCGCTTTGATATAAGACCAAAATTTCTTAGTATTTTCTGCCAAGTCAGTACATAGAACTTTACTTTCGAATTCATTGAACGCCTCTCGCATAGCCCTCCTCACACTATATTTCGCTTCGCGTAATTTTTGTTTGTCTGCAAGGCTTTGGCTATGTTTATGTTTGCTGTGAAGTTTCCTTTGCTTCCTCAGCAGTTTTCTAACTCGGTTGTTGTACCACGGCGGCTCTTTTCGATCTCTTACGATCTTGCTTGGCACATACTAATCTAACGCATATTGTACGATGTTTTTGAACTTTGTCCACTGATCCTCAACACTATCAGTACTTGAGACAAAACTTTTGTGTTGAGCCGTCAGGTACTCTGAAATCTGCTTTTTGTCACTTTTGCTAAACAGAAAAATCTTCCTACCTTTTCTAATATTTCTATTTACGTCTGAAATCATCGATGCAGTAACCGCTTTATGATAGCTGATTCTCTGTTCTACGTTAACTGTTTCAAATAGTTCGGGTCTGTTTGTCACCAGAAGGTCTAATATGTTATCGCCACGAGTCGGTTTCTGCTTAACTGCTCAAGGTAGTTCAAGGATAAAGCACTTAAAAAATTTCACTGGATTCTTTGTCCCTGCCACCTGTTATGAACGTTTGAGTCTCCCAGTCTAAATCCGGCAAATTAAAATCTCCACCCAGAACTCTAACATGGTGGGGAAATCTACTCGGAAATATTTTCCAAATTATGCTTCAGGTGCTCAGGCACAACAGCTGCTGAGCCAGGGGGCCTATAGAGAGATCCAATTACCATGCCTGAGCCTGCTTTAACCGTGACCTTCACCCAAATTATTTCACATTTCGGATCTCCGTCAATTTCCTTCGATACTATTGCACTCCTTATCGCTATAAACACGCCTCCCCCTTCACTGTCCAGCCTGTCTCTGCGGTATACATTCCAATTTGAGTTTAGGATTTCATTACTGTTTACATTTGGTTTCAGCCAACTTTCTGTCGCTAGTACTATGTGGGCATTGTGTTTTTTAATGAGAGCAGTTCTGAGACCCTTCTATAGACACTCCTGCAGTTTACTATTAGCACATTAATATTGTTATTCCCTGTTGCATTTTGCCTACTTCTACCTTGACGCGTCTCAGGAGGCGTCTTGTCGGGCCTAGGGAGGGAATTCTCCAACCTAAAAACCCACATGTGCACTCCACACGTACTCCGCTACCCTTGTAACCTCTTCCTGCGTGTAGTGCACGCCTGACCTATTCAGGGGGACCCTACATTTCCCCACCCGACAGCGGAGGTCGAGAAATTTGCACCCCAGATCTCCGCAGAATCGTCTCAGCCTCTGGTTTAAGCCTTCCGCTCGGCTCCAAACCAGAGGACCGAGATCGGTTCTGGGAAAGATACTACAAATACACTCCTGGAAATTGAAATAAGAACACCGTGAATTCATTGTCCCAGGAAGGGGAAACTTTATTGACACATTCCTGGGGTCAGATACATCACATGATCACACTGACAGAACCACAGGCACATAGACACAGGCAACAGAGCATGCACAATGTCGGCACTAGTACAGTGTATATCCACCTTTCGCAACAATGCAGGCTGCTATTCTCCCATGGAGACGATCGTAGAGATGCTGGATGTAGTCCTGTGGAACGGCTTGCCATGCCATTTCCACCTGGCGCCTCAGTTGGACCAGCGTTCGTGCTGGACGTGCAGACCGCGTGAGACGACACTTCATCCAGTCCCAAACATGCTCAATGGGGGACAGATCCGGAGATCTTGCTGGCCAGGGTAGTTGACTTACACCTTCTAGAGCACGTTGGGTGGCACGGGATACATGCGGACGTGCATTGTCCTGTTGGAACAGCAAGTTCCCTTGCCGGTCTAGGAATGGTAGAACGATGGGTTCGATGACGGTTTGGATGTACCGTGCACTATTCAGTGTCCCCTCGACGATCACCAGTGGTGTACGGCCAGTGTAGGAGATCGCTCCCCACACCATGATGCCGGGTGTTGGCCCTGTGTGCCTCGGTCGTATGCAGTCCTGATTGTGGCGCTCACCTGCACGGCGCCAAACACGCATACGACCATCATTGGCACCAAGGCAGAAGCGACTCTCATCGCTGAAGACGACACGTCTCCATTCGTCCCTCCATTCACGCCTGTCGCGACACCACTGGAGGCGGGCTGCACGATGTTGGGGCGTGAGCGGAACACGGCCTAACGGTGTGCGGGACCGTAGCCCAGCTTCATGGAGACGGTTGCGAATGGTCCTCGCCGATACCCCAGGAGCAACAGTGTCCCTAATTTGCTGGGAAGTGGCGGTGCGGTCCCCTACGGCACTGCGTAGGATCCTACGGTCTTGGCGTGCATCCGTGCGTCGCTGCGGTCCGGTCCCAGGTCGACGGGCACGTGCACCTTCCGCCGACCACTGGCGACAGCATCGATGTACTGTGGAGACCTCACGCCCCACGTGTTGAGCAATTCGACGGTACGTCCACCCGGCCTCCCGCATGCCCACTATACGCCCTCGCTCAAAGTCCGTCAACTGCACATACGGTTCACGTCCACGCTGTCGCGGCATGCTACCAGTGTTAAAGACTGCGATGGAGCTCCGTATGCCACGGCAAACTGGCTGACACTGACGGCGGCGGTGCACAAATGCTGCGCAGCTAGCGCCATTCGACGGCCAACACCGCGGTTCCTGGTGTGTCCGCTGTGCCGTGCGTGTGATCATTGCTTGTACAGCCCTCTCGCAGTGTCCAGAGCAAGTATGGTGGGTCTGACACACCGGTGTCAATGTGTTCTTTTTTCCATTTCCAGGAGTGTAGTTAGCTCAGATTCCACCCAGCGAGCGAGACTTTCCGCCTTCACTAACTCCGCCAACCGCCTGTACGAACTGAGGATGACTTCTGAACCCAGACGGCAGGAGTCATTGGTGCCGACATGAGCAACAGTTTGCAGTCGGGTACACCCAGTGCTCTCTATCGCCGCCGGCAGGGCCTCCTCCACATCTCGGATGAGACCCCCCGGCAAGCAGACAGAGTGAACACTGGCCTTCTTCCCCGACCTTTCCGCTATTTCCCTAAGTGGCTCCATCACCCGCCTAACGTTGGAGCTCCCAATCACTAATAAAGCCCTCCCCTCGTGTGACTGCTCGGACCTTGCTGAAGGAGCGGCCACATGTCCACTCACAGGCAGAGCGGGCGATGCCACACGGCCAGCTTCCACATTGACCCTCTGCGCCTCAGTATATTATTTGTCTAGTCACTGCCCAACAGTACAAATAACGCTTAGTACCGTTTCATCATGTGTTCTCATCTTGTACAACCTCGCACTCCGCTATTGTGCTCTTCACCTTCCACAGCAAAATGGACCCCTATGCGGCGGTGGCGCTGCGTGGTGGCGGCTGCGGTCCCCCTTGGTGAGCTGAATGCCAGCCCGTGCCGGCCCGCCGCGGCGGTTTGCGGTGTCCCGCGGCTATTTGGAGCCAGTAGAGCACGTCGACACCTGGCGCACAAAAACAACCCGATTACAGGGCCCGGCCGGCCGGGAAAAAGCGCTCGCCTATTAATGACTTCACAGGTAATCGCCGTAATTTGAGGGGGAGGCGCCGGGACGTGTTCTCCGCTCGGCCTGATACGCATCGGGAGACGCAGTCCCTGGCCGACCCGACCCGACCGGCTACGTACCTTCTGTTACCGGATTCGGCTGGCAAACAGCCCCAGGCCGCGCTCCACACCCTACTCCCCCTCTCGCTCTGTCATCGGCCAGTCAAGATTTGGAAGGTCGGTAGAATTTAGCTCTCAGTGCGGTCGCTTCTTGTCCTGATATCTTATCTTGCACTAGAGGATATGAATCACTGCTGCTGCTACGTGGCACAGTTCAGCGCTCATCCATGTACGTTTGCCTCAGTAAGGGCTATACAGTCATCACTTTCTTATAGGGGTTGAAGCCGAAGTCCTCCGACAAAAAACAAAAAAATACTCTACGGCATTAGCCCCTTACCTTATAGCGAGTCCCCTCGTCCAGCGCAAAGTCCCAAGAGAAAGGATAAAAGTGTAGGTGACTCCTATGTTTAAGAAGTTTTCCGAAATTCCTTCACCAGGTAAGACGATGGAATATTCCAGAATTTGAAACACGAACAGCTGCTAGCATGAGTTTCTTAGAAGTAGATACCTTAGAGGTTGCGAAGCAACTCAAATCGCTTGATACGGGCAAGTCTTCAGGTCCAGATTCTATACCGATTAGGTTCCTTTCAGATCACGCTGATACAATAGCTCCCTACTTAGCAATCATATACAACCGTTCGCTCACCGGTAGATCTGTACACACAGATTGGAAAATTGCGCAGGTCGCACCAGTGTTTAGGAAGGGTAGTAGGAGTAATCCATCGAACTACAGACCTATATCAAATGGTTCAAATGGCTCTGAGCACTATGGGACTCAACTGCTGAGGTTATTAGTCCCCTAGAACTTAGAACTAGTTAAACCTAACTAACCTAAGGACATCACAAACATCCATGCCCGAGGCAGGATTCGAACCTGCGACCGTAGCGGTCTTGCGGTTCCAGACTGCAGCGCCTTTAACCGCACGGCCACTTCGGCCGGCTACAGACCTATATCACTGACGTCGGTTTGCAGTAGGGTTTTGGAGCATATACTGTATTCAAACATTGTGAATCACCTCGAAGGGAACGATCTATTGATACGTAATCAGAATGGTTTCAGAAAACATCGTTCTCGTGCAACGCAGCTAGCTCTTTATTCGCACGAAGTAATGGCCGCTATCGACAGGGGATCTCAAGTTGATGCCGTATTTCTAGATTTCCGGAAAGCTTTTGACACCGTTCCTCACAAGCGATTTCTAATCAAGCTGCGGGTCTATGGGGTATCGTCTCAGTTGTGCGACTGGATTTGTGATTTCCTGTCAGGAAGGTCGCAGTTCGTAGTACTAGACGGCAAATCATCGAGTAAAACTGAAGTGATATCAGGTGTTCCCCAGGGAAGCGTCCTGGGACCTCTGTTGTTCCTGATCTATATAAATGACCTGGGCGACAATCTGAGCAGTTATCTTAGGTTGTTCGCAGATGATACTGTAATTTACCGTCTAGTAAGGTCATCCGAAGACCAGTATCAGTAGCAAAGCGATCTAGAAAAGATTGCTGTATGGTGGCAGTTGACGCTAAATAACGAAAAGTGTGAGGCGATCCACATGAGTTCCAAAAGAAATCCGTTGGAATTCGATTACTCGATAAATAGTACAATTCTGAAGGCTGTCAATTCAACTAAGTACCTGGGTGTTAAAATTGCGAACAACTTCAGTTGGAATGGCCACATAGATAATATTGTGGGGAAGGCGAGCCAAAGGTTGCGTTTCATTGGCAGGACACTTAGAAGATGCAACAAGTCCACTAAAGAGACAGCTTACACTACACTCGTTCGTTCTCTGTTAGAATATTGCTGCGCGGTGTGGGATCCTTACCAGGTGGGATTGACGGAGGACATCGAAAGGGTGCAAAAAAGGGCAGCTCGTTTTGTATTATCACGTAATAGGGGGGAGAGTGTGGCAGATATGATACGCGAGTTGGGATGGAAGTCATTAAATCAAAGACGTTTTTCGCCGCGGCGAGATCTATTTACGAAATTTCAGACACCAACTTTCTCTTCCGAATGCGAAAATATTTTGTTGAGCCCAACCTACATAGGTAGGAATGATCATCAAAATAAAATAAGAGAAATCTGAGCTCGAACAGAAAGGTTTAGGTGTTCGTTTTTCCCGCGCGCTGTTCGGGAGTGGGATGGTAGAGAGATAGTATGATTGTGGTTCGATGAACCTTCTGCCAAGCAAATTAAATGTGAATTGCAGAGTAATCATGTAGATGTAGATGCAGATGTAGAAGAACGGACGCGCAAGATTACAGACAAATATCCCTAACTTCGGTTTCTCAGTTCGAAAATAATAACTTTTCTTGAGAGATCGAATGTTATGCCTACGAATCATCACGGTCTTAGTCCGCCCCCGGTAGCTGAGTGGTCAGCGCGACAGACTGTCAATCCAATCATTTCATCCCCATCGACGCGCAAGTCGCCGAAGTGGCGTCATATCGAAAGACCTGCACCAGGCGAACGCTCTACCCGACGGGTGGCCCTAGTCACACGGAATTTACAGTGTACCATGTCCGTACACGTCCATCCGCTCGATACAATTTGAAACGAGACTCGTCCGACCAGGCAACATGTTTCCAGTCATCAGCAGTCCAATTTAGGTACTGACAGTCTTAGAGTATCTCTCGCGCGAAACTCAGCTTACCCTTTTCTCACATGATATACTGCGAACTATGGATGAAGGGCCACAGGCAGATTCTAGAGTTCCGGAAAGCGGACACGGTGCCCCAGTGCTGGCTGTTAATGAAGGTACGAGCATATGGATTAGTTTCACGGATATATCAGTGGCTCGAAGACTTTTAATTTATAGAACCCAGGATGCTGCCCTCGACGGCGAGTGTTCATCAGATACAAGGGTGTCATTAGGAGTGCCCCAGGGAACTGTGTTACGGCCACTGTTCTTCTCTATGTACATAAATGATTTGGCGGACAGGGTGCACAGCAATCTCCGGTTGTTTACTGATGATTCTGTGGCGTACAGCAATACACCGACAGGGGTGCCACCGTGACCGCAGCCTTACGGTCAATGCAGTGTCTAACAACCCTACCACAACAAAGGTCAAAAATTAATTATGATTGTAGTGTTGCTCACGCTGCTAAATATTGCATTTTCTGGCAACAACAAAGTTATATTATGTGGCAGGTGTCACTGGAGCACAGTTAATAAAGTCATTTCTTGAAATAATGGATAAACTAGGCACTCATCTTTTCGTGTTTCCCACGCTGGTCTCGTTGTGAACTCGTGGCTCAATCGTCGAAAATCTAGGTAGTGATGATTCCAAGCTCGGATGCAAAGAGGCCTAGGTGTTATTCTGCGATATTCAAAAGTTTCATAGATGTGTTTCATAAACCATTCTTGAAGATTAATCTTTTGCAAGTTAGGACAATGGTGATGTAAAAAAAGTAATCAGCACTCCGAATTTAAGTTACACTTCTTTTTTATTACTTTTATTGCAATATCACGTAACTCGTTTCAAAACATCACTTCACAATATAAAACATACTTGAAAATATCTTCCTCACTGTTGAAGTTCACATTTCATAAACTGACTACAATTTGGGTCTTTTTAACATGACGACCAAAGCTTGACTCTCTAATAACCGCTTACGCGCCCAAAAATCAGAGTTACACGTACGTCAAAGATCATAGTGACAAAAGTAAGAATACGCATAAGAATAATATCATTGCAATATATACATATCGATGTATCAAAGTACCTCTACATTAATGAAATCAAATCTGAATGCTGTCACAGAAATATGTTAACTATTTTACAGAAACACACTACAATATTGCTGGTATCGAGAGGTTGAGGTGAGGGGCCGTAATGGTTACGTAATTCTAGTACCATTACAAGCGGTATATCCATGACGAATTCCATTCGCCACTGATGTAACAAAATTGGCTGCTGATGAAACAAAGAACGCGGAATGACTTTTGTTGACGCGTTGTCGCCATCGTTACTCTATGCACGCTGGGTAATGGGCGAGCGAGATAGCTGCACTAAGAGGCATCTACAGGCAACGACCCGCCACTTAAAACTACTGCCTAGCTTCTAGTTTCGGTGAATAAATTAAAGATCTCAAGTTTTTATCTTGATTCTGAAATCGGATCAATCTTTTTGAAACACCCTGTAGACTAGAAGCACCCAGCCGGCTGGTGTTGCCGAGCGGTTCTAGGAGCTTCAGTCCGGAACCGCGCGACCGCTACGTTCGCAAATTCGAATCCTGCCTCGGGCATGGATGTGTGTGATCTCTTTAGGTTAGTTAGGTTTAAGTAGTTCTAAGTTCTAGGGGACTGATGACCTCAGATGTTAAATCCCATAGTGCTCAGAGCCATTTTTAGAAGCACCTTTGAACAAGACGTAGATGGACTCGGTGAGATGTGGTCCTTTCGGCAAAACACCCAGCCATTTTTTATGTAACCTGTCAAACATCGACACACTTTTGAACCCATTTTCTCATATTACAAACCCAAAACTTTTTTGCGGTTCGAAAGCGTGTGGATATGAACACCGTAACCGCACTTGTGCAGTCTTTAGGTGCCAGTAGAAGCATGTATGAGAGAGTTTAAGGCCCAGAGGCAATGATTCGTGACGAACTAATGGCCAGATTGTGTTGTCCTAATTTGACAGCTGTGATTCGGCCTAACGCTGTTTGTCAGCTCGTGGTTCTAGGAGCATTTGTCTCAGAGCTACCTGGACAACTGTCTCCGCATGCGGCGTAGATAGAGGCGGCTGCCGTATTTACTTTCACCACGGAAGCAGATGCGTGAGGTCTGCGCCGAGCCTATTGTGAAATGTTGCTCGCGGCGATGTCTGTCTGTCGACCTTTAACTGTCTACCAAATGCAGTTACCAGCCTACCTCGCACTGTTAGCATATAACTCATCCTGCTACAGTAATTGATCTTTCTGTCAGCCGTAATCCTGTTTTGCATCGCACTAAAGCATTCGCACAAGTGTTCGATACATTAGCTGCTCCCTTTTTTAATCTATCTTTGTGCTATTATAAGCGTAGTTAGCCAAGGACATATCATTGATTATCTCCATCCATTTCCTTCGGAGTGTCGACTTAACATAAAACAGTTCAGCTTTCATTTTCTGTGCCTAGTACGACATAGTTGACGTCTTCCGAATGTATCTATCGCTTCTTTGAACTTCTGTCGTATTTTTTCTTTTACGAACGTCTCTTTCTTTATTGCTTACTGTCATGTACACACAACCAGTTTATCAGCACAACACAGCTTTTCAATAGTATGGTAATCAGTTGCATCTCTGCACATTAGTGGAATGTAGTAAAACACATTCTCCATCCATTACTGATTTTATTTTCGTAGATTCACCTGACATCGTAGTCTTTTTATTTTTCTTGTTCTCTTTTTATTGAATACTGTCAGTTCCAGAAAAGTGAAGTGGATGACGTTCGTATGATTCAGAAAGTTTGTTTACTCAGTGAACTTACTTTCTGTTCCTTGTTATTGTATAACATACTATACATTCCAGAAGAATATTCTCAGACAATAAAGTAAGGGCCAGAGCGATCTCAAAGTCCGATCCTAACTGTACCTAACCTGCCCCTGGACGATCTCCACATCACCGACTTACCTCCCCTGCATGGTTATTAACGTAATGTCATTTGAAAGATGGATTTGCATAATGAGTTGCACTACCGGCCATCAAAATTGCTACACCAAGAAGAAATGCAGATGATAAACGGGTATTCGTTGGACAAACATATTATACTAGAACTGACATGTGATTTACATTTTCACGCAATTTGGGTGCATAGATACTGAGAAATCAGTACGCAGAACAACCACCTCTGGCCGTAATAACGGCCTTGATACGCCTGGGCATTGAGTCAAACAGTGCTCGGATGGCGTGTACAGGTACAGCTGCCAAGCAGCTTCAACATGCTACCACACACAGTTCAAGAGTAGTGACTGGCGTATTGTGACGAGCCAGTTGCTCGGCCACCATTGACCAGACGTATTCAATTGGTGAGAGATCTGGAGAATGTGCTGTGATTTATCGTGTAACCGAAGTTTAACGAGTTGCTTTTAGCACTCATGTGGATGACCTTACACTTTTTGTTATTTAGGGTCAAATGACAATTTTCACACCAAACAGGTATCTTTTGTAAATATTTTTGCATTGTTTTGATCTTGTGGTGATTTTACTAGTCGATAAACGAGTGTCATCTGCAAACAACATAAGACGGTTTCTCAGATTGTCTCCCAAATCGTTTATAGAGATAAGCGACAGCAAAGGGGCTATACCACCACCTTAAGAAACGACAGAAATCATTTGTGTTTTACCCGACGACTTTCCGTCAATTACTACGAACTGTGACTTCTCTGACAGGAAACCACGAATCCAGTCACATAACTGAGACGATATTTCATAAGCACGCAGTTTCGCTACAAGCGACTTGTATTGTACAATGTCAAAAGCCTTTCGGAAATCCAGAAATATGGAATCAATTTGTAATCGCTTGTCAATAGCACGGAACACTTCGTGCGGGTAAAGAGCTAGTTGTGTTTCGTAAGAGCGATGCTTTCTGTATCTGTGTTGACTGTGTGTCGATAGACCGTTTCCTTCGAGGCAATTCGTAACGTTCAAACGCAATATATGCTAAAAAATCCTGTTACATATCGACGTTAACGATATGGGCTTGCAACGTAATGGATTACTCCTAGTAACTTTCTTGAATATTGGTGTGACCTCTGCAACTTTCCAGTCTTTGGGTACGGAGTGCAAATTGCAACTCCGCCAAAGCACTGACGATTTATACCTTGTGCACACGATGCTACTGCCATCTGTATATGTGCATATTGCAATCCCATGGCTTTTGTCCCCTCAGTGTAAAATCCATCTCAGTAAATAAGACAGAAAAGTTCTTTCTTACGCAGCGTATCAGAAATATTAAAATTTGATGTTCTACATCTACATCCATACTCCGCAAGCCACCTGACGGTGTGTGGCGGAGGGTACCCTGAGTACCTCTATCGGTTCTCCCTTCTATTCCAGTCTCGCATTGTTCGTGGAAAGAAGGATTGTCCGTATGCCTCTGTTTGGGCGCTAATCTCTCTGATTTTATCCTCATGGTCTCTTCGCGAGATGTACGTAGGAGGGAGCAATATACTGCTTGACTCCTCGGTGAAGGTATGTTCTCGAAACTTCAACAAAAGCCCGTCTCTCCCGCAGAGTCTTCCACTGGAGTTTATGTATCATCTCCGTAACGCTTTCGCGATTACCAAACGATCCCGCAACGTAGCGCGCTGCTCTCAGTTGGATCTTCTCTATCTCTTCCATCAACCCCATCTGGTACGGATCTCACACTGCTGAGCAGTATTCAAGCAGTGGGCGAACAAGCGTACTGTAACCTACTTCCCTTGTTTTCGGATTGCATTTCCTTTGGATTCTTCCAATGAATCTCAGTCTGGCATCTGATTTACCGACGATCGACTTTATATGATCATTCCATTTTAAATCACTCCTAATGAGTACTCCCAGATAATTTATAGAATTAACTGCTTCCAGTTGCTGACCTGCTATATTGTAACTAAATGATAAGGGATCTTTCTTTCTGTGTATTCGCAGCACATTAGACTTGTCTACATTGAGTTTCAATTGCCATTCCCTGCACCGTGCGTCAATTCGCTGCAGATCCTCCTGCATTTCAGTACAATTTTCCATTGTTACAACCTCTCGATATACCACAGCATCATCCGCAAAAAGCCTGAGTGAAATTCCGATGTTATCCACAAGGTCATTTATATGTATTGTGAATAGCAACGGTCCCACGACATTCCCCTGCGGCACACCTGAAATCACTCTTACTTCGGAAGACTTCTCTCCATTGAGAATGACATGCTGCGTTCTGTTATCTAGGAACTCTTCAATCCAATCACACAATTGGTCTGATAGTCCATATGCTCTTACTTTGTTCATTAAACGACTGTGGGGAACTGTATCGAACGCCTAGCGTAAGACAAGAAACACGGCATCTACCTGGGAATCCGTGTCTATGGCCCTCTGAGTCTCGTGGACGAATAGCGCGAACTGGGTTTCACACGACCGTCTTTTTAGAAACCCATGCTGATTCCTACAGAGTAGATTTCTAGTCTCCAGAAATGTCATTATACTCGACCATAATACGTGTTCCAAAATTCTACAACTGATCGACGTTAGAGATATAGGTCTATAGTTCTGCACGTCTGTTCGACGTCCCTTCTTGAAAACGGGAATGACCTGTGCCCTTTTCCAATCATTTGGAACGCTACGCTCTTCTAGAGACCTACGGTACACCGCTGCAAGTAGGGGGGCAAGTTCCTTCACGTACTGTGTGCAAAATCGAACTGGTATCCCATCAGGTCCAGCGGCCTTTCCTCTTTTGAGCGATTTTAATCATTTCTCTGTCCCTCTGTCGTCTATTTCGATATCTACCATTTTGTAATCTGTGCGACAATCTAGAGAAGGAACTACAGTGCAGTGCGAAATAATTGTTGTACATACTTAGACCACGTAATGTAAATTACGAAGTTCGATTTCGGCAGAAGAAAATTCAGCGAAGGAACGAGTCTACAGTCAAAGATCCGGCGTACATAATTGGCTGGCTTGGAGAATGCGATTCTTGAGGTGACTAAGGAACGTGCGGATGCAGGTATCATTTCAGTTATCCCCGCTGACCTCCAACCAAAGAGCCGTCCTGTAAAAGAGTCAGAGACGTCTCGCTCGCAGAGAAGACCGTGTCCCGGGTAGAGGGGGCGTGCGCGGTATTTACGGCGGGAATGACCCCGGCCATCTGCCGCTTAAGTTGCACTGAAAAGCCCGGCCGGAGAGCAGAGGCTCGACGAAACGCAGAATTTGCATGCATTGCGTCGCATTGGTACGCGCGCGCGCGCCATCCATCTCCCGCCCCCCACAGGCGCCTATCTTTTATTGTCGTAAAGGGGCCGGCGCCGCCCCAAGACGTACGCCGCCGCCACCGCCGCCGCCGCCGCCGAGTCGACTTCATCCCTTCCCTGAATGTCGAAGTAGGAATTCTCGGGACGGAGCAGCAGATAAGGAAGACCTTAAAGAGGGGCAGACCCCGCACACTGAAATATGGCCCCCTTCAAAATTGGCAATTTAGGGAAATCTCTTGCTAACAGCAGAAAGAATGTGGAAACCCGCGTATCTAGTAGGCTATATTATAAAGACGGGTGGAGTGCAACTAAGGTGCTGCATCAAAGCCGGGAAGAGGAGACCCACACCCACGCCTCCGCCCCCTCTCATAAAGGACGCGGTCTCGCAAGATGCCTACAAGAATGGTGATTATGATAAATGATAAAGCTTCCATACTTGGCATGTGTATAAAGGAACCTCAAGCGGAGCGCTTATTATAAAGGGATTTCCAGAAATTGGATGCTCCTCGCCGGCTGAGCGTGGATAGGAAAGCAGGATGGTGGGGCGAGGAGCGGGGGGTTCAGAAGGGGGTGCACAAAGACTTCCTGGCTGACTTCCGCTTCCTGCTCGGAGCGAGGGCGTCGTTACCGCTTGCAGGGAAACCTTTTTATCGCGACGTCCCGAGGCGAGCCGCAGCGAAATAATTAATGTGGCGAAGCTGCTGCCGGGGGAGGAAAAGCAAAACTTGCTCGCATTCCTTACTCTCAAATGACCTGCAGTTAATAGCAGCGCGCTCCGAAAGAAGGCAATAACAGGGCTGACAGTCGAGAAATGCACCGCACTTCTTTCGAAAAACTGTCTCGTGCCATTGTCCCAGTTGTATACCTCACGACTACGTGCAACTCATCCGGAAAGAAGTTGAAGTTTTCGTATTATCAGAGCCTTATTGAGCGTGACAAGTTATAAACTCCGCTTCGTCACGGGCTGTAGAGCGTCATTAAGCGCGGGGAGAAGCAGTCCGCAGTTATTTGTAGCTTGCGGTTCATGTGGCTACACACTCCTCCGCCGGTGAGTTAAGCATTGAGCACAAAACATAACGGGCAATTAAACCGCGATCCAGCTTTCTTGCGTGGTACTGCGTCTTCCGCATTCCCGTGTATTCTGTACCGATACGGCTGATCCAAAATGTCCTGACCATGTTTCGCACAACTTGAAATGGAGCTTAAGTGATCACATAATTGACTATAGCCGAAATATTCTTCACGAGAGAACAGCAATTGTATTGATATTTAAAACAATGGTATTTTACAAGGCGTGTGAAAAAAGTAATGAGAATGATGTGACTGTGAGCAGCCTGGCAACGCTGAGTTGGTCCACTCGTTTAGACTAGTGTGTTCATTCCTTCCAGATGCCCAGTCCGAGTTTCAGCTCCGTACAGCCATCGCGTGATTTTCGAGAGCGCCGTCAGTGAAGTGAAACGTCCCCTTAGAAAAATTTATGAATGACTGTGCTGATAAACCCCTTAAGTTATCTGATTTTCAATCAGCTGAGCAGAAGTGAACGTACTCAGACATTTCTCTCTTTACTTATTCTGATCAACACTTACCTGACACAACATTTTTAGCGCAGCGCAATCTGACTTTCAGTAATCCCTACAAAAAAATTGCCCTGACTAACAATAACTTATAACTTTCATGAATCACTTACCTCACAAAAATCTTCGTTACTCGAACTACTGCAACACAGCGACCGCCAAGACTGCCAGCTAAATAAAAGATTCTAACTACGGAAGGCACTAACTACTGATAGGCATAGTCAGCAAATGAAAGATTTTGATAGAGAACAAACAATGTATTTACCTTAATAATGTTCCAAAGTCATCATATATGATGTCTAATATTACAAATTTACTCTTTCTGATGGACACACGTCCAGATCGTCCGCTCTCAAAATTCTGCCATCTCTCTCCCCACATCCACCACTGCTGGCGGCTCACCTCCAAATGCGCAGCGCTACGCGCTGTTCACATCCAACTGCCCAACACTACAATGGCAAATTCCTACAATGCAAACCAGCCACAGACTGCACACAGCTCAGTCAGTGATGTTCATATAGAGCACTACGGGACTTAACTTCTGGGGTCATCAGTCCCCTAGTACTTAGAACTACTTAAACCTAACTAACCTAGGGACATCACACACATCCATACCCGAGGCAGGATTCGAACCTGCGACCGTATCGGTCGCTCGGTTCCAGACTGTAGCGCCTAGAACCGCTAGGCCACCCCGGCCGGCTGACTTTGGAAAACCTGTCGATTGAGCTTGTCAGAAATGACAATATCGAAAACCGAAATACAGACTATCGACTGACTTTTATTCACAATATCCCATCGATGACGGGGTTATTAGAGACGGAGCACAAGATAGGATTGGAAAGGATGGGGAAGGAAATCTGGTGTTAACGTATCTCGAAAAACCATACTGGCATTCGCGTGAAGAGATATGGGAAACCACGCACAATTCAGATCTGCTTGGTCGGCTTGGGATTTGAACTGCCACCCTACAGAATATGAGTCCAGTGCCTTACCAATCGCTTTGTCCTATCGCTGTACAAAAAACCAATGGCAGCAAAATTGCATTCAAACGTAAATGCGGGCAAAATGCCTGTTCTGCTGCTCAGAATGCACGATACAAGCACACCCTGTAAAAAGGTCTCTAGCTTGATAACGACTCATTTCGGCGGGTCAAGTTTCTTCAGGTCTGCCGCATTCACCTGAGGCGAAGGAGAAGGGAGCTACTGGCAGAAGAGAAAAATGAGATGCGTCGTTAGCCATGTCTGGGTAGCTCAGTCGCTAAGAGCAGAGCCCGAATAACGAGGTTCCAGTTTGTACGCGGATCGCAGTTTAGGTTTGTCGGGAAGCCTCAAAACAGGGCATATTCCACTGCGGTAAAAGGATTCGTTCTTGCAACTACGGCTATTGCAATTGACGCGCATGAACTCGACACTCGACGATGGTATCACGAGCTTTCTTTTCCTTTTATTTAGCACATCCATACGAATTATTATAAATATGTCGTACTGACTGAATGTTTCAAATTTTGGTGTAAGATTCACAGGTTGCCAGTGAAGTAAATTTCTGCTATTTCACTGACTGCAAAATCGAGTCAAATTTACAAAGAACTCGGCAGCAAGCTCCTACTTCTCCATACGGCGTTGCACCCACTCTGGACCGGATGCATGCATTGATTCGGTTGTAGTGAAGCTGTTGTAACCCCTTCTGAGGTATTCTGGCTCACAATTCTTGTAGCTAGTGTCCTTTATACTGACAATGGCACGGACGCCGGAATTGGCCGCACAAATGTTCTACTGTGGACAAAAAAAATTGCTCTACGAGGTGCATTCAAGTTCTAAGGCCTCCGATTTTTTTTTTTAATTAACTACTCACCCGAAATCGATGAAACTGGCGTTTCTTCTCGACGTAATCGCCCTGCAGACGTTTTGCTGTTTTGCTGTTTTGACCACTGGAAAATCGCTGAGGCAATAGCAGCACGGCTGGTGAATGTGCGGCCACCGAGAGTGTCTTTCATTGTTGGAAAAAGCCAAAAGTCACTAGGAGCCAGGTCAGGTGAGTAGGGAGCATGAGGAATCACTTCAAAGTTGTTATCACGAAGAAACTGTTGCGTAACGTTAGCTTGATGTGCGGGTGTGTTGTCTTGGTGAAACAGCACACGCGCAGCCCTTCCCGGACGTTTTTGTTGCAGTGCAGGAAGGAATTTGTTCTTCAAAACATTTTCGTAGGATATACCTGTTACCGTAGTGCCCTTTGGAACGCAATGGGTAAGGATTACGCCCTCGCTGTCCCAGAACATGGACACCATCATTTTTTCAGCACTGGCTGTTACCCGAAATTTTTTTGGTGGCGGTGAATCTGTGTGCTTCCATTGAGCTGACTGGCGCTTTGTTTCTGGATTGAAAAATGGCATCCACGTCTCATCCATTGTCACAACCGACGAAAAGAAAGTCCCATTCGTGCTGTCGTTGTGCATCAACATTGCTTGGCAACATGCCACACGGGCAGCCGTGTGGTCGTCCGTCAACATTCGTGGCACCCACCTGGATGACACTTTTCGCATTTTCAGGTCGTCATGCAGGATTGTGTACACAGAACTCACAGAAATGCCAACTCTGGAGGCGATCTGTTCGACAGTCATTCGGCGATCCCCAAAACAATTCTCTCCACTTTCTCGATCATGTCGTCAGACCGGCTTGTGCGAGCCCGAGGTTGTTTCGGTTTGTTGTCACACGATGTTCTGCCTTCATCAAACTGTCGCACACACGAACGCACTTTCGACACATCCATAACTCCTTCAACTGCCGATGAATTTCAATTGGTTTCACACCACGCAAATTCAGAAAACGAATGATTGCACGCTGTTCAAGTAAGGAAAACATCGCCATTTTAAGTATTTAAAACAGTTCTCATTCTTGCCGCTGGCGATAAAATTCCACCTGCCGTACGGTGCTGCAATCTCTGGGACGTATTGACAATGAACACGGCCTCATTTTAAAACAATGTGCGTGTTTCTATCTCTTTCCAGTCCGAAGAAAAAAAATCTGAGGCCTTAGAACTTGAATGCACCTCGTATAGTGCGTCAATTACGAAGTGTGGAGTTATCAACAAGTGTGCTCTACTGTGATTGAGCCAAGCCACAGCACTTTTATACGGACTGTGTTAAGGCAGACTATTATGACAGTTATATACGTTCTACATTTGGTTGGCTCATGTATGACGAAAATGTTCATTTGACCCACTGATGTAAACTGTTTTTCTCCTCTGAAGATGATCGTAATAATCGAAACTGCTAGAGAGTAGGCCGGACGGTGTGGCCAAGCGGTTCTAGGCGGTTCAGTCTGGAACCGCGGGACCGCTACGGTTAGTTAGGTTTAGGTTAGTTAGGTTAGTAGGTTAGTTAGGTTTAAGTAGTTCTGAGTTCTAGGGGACTGATGAATGGTTCAAATGGTTCTGAGCACTATGGGACTCAACTGCTGAGGTCATTAGTCCCCTAGAACTTAGAACTAGTTAAACCTAACTAACCTAAGGACATCACAAACATCCATGCCCGAGGCAGGATTCGAACCTGCGACCGTAGCGGCCTTGCGGTTCCAGACTGCAGCGCCTTTAACCGCACGGCCACTTCGGCCGGCAATCATTTCTATTATTAATTACGCAATCTAGTACTGTTTACTATGTTTATTTCTGGATTTATTTATGAAATAATAATCGAAATTAATATAAATTAATTTGTCAAGAAAAATTGCAGGCCCTTTGGAATATGCTTATTACCGCAGAGTGTGATGTTAGTAAGCATGCCTCTGATGTGATCGGACGTATTTTTGTATTTTGGGCGAACAATTTAATTTCGGCTTTGTTAACGTGGGAATTGAAAAGACAATATGATACGCTAAAATGTGACAAAAATATTAATAACCAAAAAAATTCTGCGACAATGATCTTCAAACTTATTTAGATCGCTCCATCCGTGAGGACCTAAAGCGTGAGAACTTCAGCTTTAAGAATCAGACCGATGGAGAAGAACAACTGGATCCAACTCTACATGAAAAGCTAAAGAAAGTTCGTTGCAACCTTCGCTCCTCTCAAATTTTTCATAAAAGACTTTGCTTATTGCTGACAATAGCTGGAATTAGGAAGGCAGAGGAGAATGCAATCTCCAGTGAAGCAAGTTCTCGCAATATGCAGCTACTTAAGAGCACTCTGTCTTCAGTAAAATTTAAAAAATTAAAATCTAGATTTCAACATTGACGCTGAACTTTGATCCGCATGTTCGTGTTTTTTTCGTATCTGATGACAGCAGATGCCGAAACGTCGTAATGAATGAAGACATTTTGTTTAGCTACCTGTTGTTGTTGTTGCGGTCTTCAGTCCTGAGACTGGTTTGATGCAGCTCTCCATGCTACTCTATCCTGTGCAAGCTTCTTCATCTCCCAGTACTTACTGCAACCTACATCCTTCTGAATCTGCTTAGTGCATTCATCTCTTGGTCTCCCTCCACGATTTTTACACTCCACGCTGCCCTCCAATGCTAAATTTGTGATCCCTTGATGCCTCAGAACATGTCCTACCAACCGGTCTCTTCTTCTTGTCAACTTGTGCCACAAAGTTCTCTTCTCCCCAATTCTATTCAATACCTCCTCATTAGTTATGTGATCTACCCATCTAATCTTCAGCATTCTTCTGTAACACCACATTTCGAAAGCTTCTATTCTCTTCTTGTGCAAACTATTTATCGTCCATGTTTCACTTCCATACATGGCTACACTCCATACAAATACTTTCAGAAACGACTTCCTCACACTTCAATCCGTACTCGATGTTAAGAAATATCTCTTCTTCAGAAACGCTTTTCTTGCTATTACCAGTCTGCATTTTATATCCTCTCTACTTCGACCATCATCAGTTATTTTGCTTCCCAAATAACAAAACTCCTTTACTTCTTTAAGTGTTTCATTTCCTAATCTAATTCCCTCAGCATCGCCCGACTTAATTCGACTACATTCCATTATCCTCGTTTTGCTTTTGTTGATGTTCATCTTATATCCTCCTTTCATGACACTGCCCATTCCGTTCAACTGCTCTTCCAAGTCCTTTGCTGTCTCTGACAGAATTACAATGTCATCGGCGAACCTCAAAGTTTTTATTTCTTCTCCGTGGATTTTAATACCTACTCCGAATTTTTCTTTTGTTTCCTTTACTGCTTGCTCAATATACAGATTGAACAACATCGGGGAGAGGCTACAACCCTGTCTTACTCCCTTCCCAACCACTGCTTCCCTTTCATGTCCCTCGACTCTTATAACTGCCATCTGGTTTCTGTACAAATTGTAAATAGCCTTTCGCTCCCTGTATTTTACCCCTGCCAATTTTAGAATTTGAAAGAGAGTATTCCAGTCAACATTGTCAAAAGCTTTCTCTAAGTCAACAAATGCTAGAAACGTAAGTTTGCCTTTCCTTAATGTTTCTTCTATGATAAGTCGTAGGGTCAGTATTGCCTCATGTGTTCCAATATTTCTACGGAATCCAAACTGATCTTCCCCGAGGTCGGCTTCTTCCAGTTTTTCCATTCGTCTGTAAAGAACTCGCGTTAGTATTTTGCAGCTGTGACTTATTAAACTGATAGTTCGGTAATTTTCACATCTGTCAACACCTGCTTTCTTTGGGGTTGGAATTATTATATTCTTCTTGAAGTCTGAAGGTATTTCGCCTGTCTCATACATCTTGCTCACCAAATGGTAGAGTTTTGTCAAGACTGGCTCTCCCAAGGCTGTCAGTAGTTCTAATGGAATGTTGTCTACTCCCGGGGCTTTGCTTCGACTTAGGTCTTTCAGTGCTCTGTCAAACTCTTCACGCAGTATCGTATCTCCCATTTCATCTTCACCTACATTCTCTTCCATTTCCATAATATTGTCCTCAAGTACATCCCCCTTGTATAGACCCTCTATGTACTCCTTCCACCTTTCTGCTTTCCCTTCTTTGCTTAGAACTGGGTTTCCATCTGAGCTCTTGCATTCATACAAGTGGTTCTCTTTTCTCCAAATGTCTCTTTAATTTTCCTGTACGCAGTATCTATCTTACCACTAATGAGATAAGCCTCTACATCCTTACATTTATCCTCTAGCCATCCCTACTTAGCCATTTTGCACTTCCTGTCGATCTCATTTTTGAGACGTTTGTATTCCTTTTTGGCTGCTTCATTTACTGCATTTTTATATTCTCTCCTTTCATCAATTTAATTCAATATTTCTTCTGTTACCCAAGGATTTCTACTAGCCCTCGTCTTTTTACCTACTTAATCCTCTGCTGCCTTCACTACTTCATTCCTGAAAGCTACCCATTCTTCTTCTACTGTATTTCTTTCCCCCATTCCTGTCAATTGTTCCGTTATGCTCTCCCTGAAACCCTGTACAACCTGTGGTTCCTTCAGTTTATCCAGGTCCCATCTCCTTAAATTCCCACCTTTTTGCAGTTTCTTCAGTTTTAATCTACAGTTCATAACCAATAGATTGTGGCCAGTGTCCACATCTGCCCCTGGAAATGTCTTACAATTTAAAACCTTTTTCCTAAATCTCTGTCTTACCATTATATAATCTATCTGATACCTTTTAGTATCTCCAGGGTTCCTCCATGTATACAACCTTCTTTTATGATTCTTGAACCAAGTGTTAGCTATGATTAAGTTATGCTCTGCACAAAATTCTATCAGGCAGCTTCCTATTTCATTTCTTACCCCCAAGCCATATTCACCTACTACGTTTCCTTCTCTTCCTTTTCCTACTACCGAATTCCAGTCACCCATGACTATTAAATTTTCGTCTCCCTTCACTATCTGAATAATTTCTTTTATTTCATCATACATTTCTTCAATTTGTTCGTCATCTGCAGAACTAGTTGGCATATAAACTTGTACTACTGTAGTAGGCGTGGGCTTCGTGTCTATCTTGGCCACAATAATGCGTTCACTATGCTGTTTGTAGTAACTTACCCGCATTCCTATTTTTTTATTCATTATTAAACCTACTCCTGCATTACCGCTATTTGATTTTGTATTTATAACCCTGTAGTCAACTGAACAGAAGTCTTGTTCCTGCTGCCACCGAACTTCACTAATTCCAATTATATCTAGCTTCAACCTATCCATTTCCCTAATTTTTCTAATCTACCTGCCCCATTAAGTGATCTGACATTCCACGCTCCGATCCGTAGAACGCCAGTTTTCTTTCTCCTGATAACAACGTCCTCCTGCGTAGTCCCCGCCCGGAGATCCGAATGGGGGACTATTTTACCTCCGGAATATTTTACCCAAGAGGACGCCATCATCATTTAACCATACAGTAGAGCTGCATGCCCTCGGGAAAAATTACGGGTGTAGTTTCCCCTTGCTTTCAACCGTTCGCAGTGCCAGCACAGCAAGGCCGTTTTGGTTAGTGTTACAAATCCAGATCAGTCAATCATCCAGACTTTTGCCTCTGCAACTACTGAAAAGGCTGCTGCCCCTCTTCAGGAACCACACGTTTGTCTGGCCTCTCAACAGATACCCCTCCGTTGTGGTTGCACCTACGGTACGGCTATCTGTATCGCTGAGGCACGCAAGCCTCCCCACCAACGGCAAGGTCCATGGTTCATGGAGCTAGACGGTTTTATTCATAAAAGTTCATGGACTTGCTTAACATGTCTTCATATGCCTTTATATGATGCGGATGTCGCCGTCATCTCCTGAATAGAGTGTTGCATCTCCATTTCATAAATTAATGCGAGTCGCGATGCGTTCACAGTTCGCGCCGACCAGTGATTTAGACCGCGGCGGTACGTCTGGAGGCTGTTGGTATGCCGGCGCAGCCTCTCCGTCTTGGCAGTCGGAAAGCGGGACGGAGGCAGCCCGGGGCACTCGGCTTGCGCAACGCTCTTTTCGCTTTCGACGACTGGAGAAGCGTTCCAGCAGCGTGACGTAACTGCGTTGCCGGTAATTTTCAGCCGCGTAGCTGAGTCAGCGCTACTTAGACGTCGACGAAACTGAGGACTCCGCGTCAGTCTGGCGGTACATGCGGGTGGCGCTCTACCGCTTACCTGTCCTCTTGAGAAGGAGAAACAGCTCTGCGTCTGACGGGTTTGTAAATTTGCGGGCTGCGACGTCTTTCGCGAATTTACAAATAATTTCGTCTCATAACCGTGAAGGGGAACACATCACACAATAATTCTGAAATTTGTACGAAATCTCAGGCAAAGTAAAAGTCGGGACTCATCAAATACAGTGGAATGTCAGGTCTTAAATGGCTACACAGGATAATTTAAATGGCTTGGGAGTCGAGACAGGTTCCATCAGACTGGACAAAAGCAGTAATCACACCAATCTTTAAACATGGAAACAGAAAAGATTGTAACAACTACAGAGGTATCTCTTTAATCAGCGTTGTGGGTAAAATCTCAGGTATTGTTGAAAGGAAAGTAAGAGTATTAGTTGAGGACAAATTGGATGAAAATCAGTGTGTGTTTAGGCCTCTTAGAGGTTGTCAGGACCAGAACTTAAGCCATGTCTCCGCAATATCCTTTCATTCAGGAGTGCTAGTTCTGCAAGGTTCGCAGGAGAGCTTCTGTAAAGTTTGGAAGGTAGGAGACGAGGTACTGGCAGAAGTAAAGGTCTGAGGACGGGGCGTGAGTCATGCTTGGGTAGCTCAGTTGGTAGAGCACTTGCCCGCGAAAGGCAAAGGTCCCGAGTTCGAGTCTCGGTCCAGCACACAGTTTTAATCTGCCAGGAAGTTTCATATCAGCGCACACTCCGCTGTAGAGTGAAAATTTCATTCTTGAAAATTGTTTTGTTTATTCGCGAAGTACCAGTTAATCTATACTGGGGATTTACTATAATTAAATGTGCAGTCAGTTTATGGTACTAATAAATCGTGAGTAGAACACAAATTAATCGGTAATTTCGGAAGGAGTAATTTTATATTTGATACTTTTCTAAATTTAATTATTTTGCAATTGCCATAGAACGAAATGTTTTACTATGATTGGTCATTGAAGTAAAGCGCGCGTTAGCGCGGGATAATACTGCAACCTTATTTCCTGTTTGTGATATCAGCCAATCATAAAAATGTAGGCTCGCGCCGATCTATGCTGGGAACAAAGCCTTTGGTGTGGTCTAAGTCAGTCAGGGCTGAGGGTTCAATAATGGTTAAAATGGCTCTGAGCACTATAGGACTCAACTGCTGAGGTCATTAGTCCCCTAGAACTTAGAACTAGTTAAACCTAACTAACCTAAGGACATCACAAACATCCATGCCTGAGGCAGGATTCGAACCGGCGACCGTAGCGGTCTTGCGGTTCCAGACTGCCGCGCCTTTAACCGCACGGCCACTTCGGCCGGCTGAGCTGAGGGTTCGAAGTAGTAACATCTCATTGAAAGCAGCTCCGACGAAAGTACTATAAAATCGCGGAAAAATGCTACTTACGAGTTCGCGAAGTAGTACGAAGCGTATTTAAGTGAACGGTATAGTGGAAGTCGTGTGGAATTTCGGACGGAATATCAAAATTATTGCTTTTGACTGTTAGTTAAAACCGCGTGGCGTGTTGTGTGATCTAAGACTGGAACAGGTATTACGTGTAGAGCAGAGTGCACATCATTTGAGCGAGCATTTTCATAACTAAACGATCCGATGAACTCCATTAACTTCGGTAACGGGTGTAAATACCATAAACTTGTTACGTGTGTGATTGTGGTGTGCGTGGGAACTTTACATTGTGTAGACACTTAGTACGGACTTGGCAGTATTAACTGTGATCTTTATCGTAAAAATACACCTGAAAATTTACATTGCCAAGTTAAAACTTTCAGTACTAACCACATCCCGTTTACCAGACAAATCTATGTATGTTGCGACCTGCAATAGACAGTAGTGGTCTAGTATTTTCTACTACAGCTTTTAGCTAGACAAATGAACACTGCTGGACATTGGCAGGGCGGTGAAAAGAAACGTGCCGCGCCGCAAGCTGTAATCACATCAATCTTTAAACATGGAAACAGAAAAGATTGTAACAACTACAGAGGTATCTCTTTAATCAGCGTTGTGGGTAAAATCTTCTCAGGTATTGTCGAAAGGAAAGTGCGAGTATTAGTTGAGGACAAATTGGATGAAAATCAGTGTGCGTTCAGGCCTCTTACAGGTTGTCAGGACCAGATCTTTAGTTTACGGCAAATAATGGAGAAGTGTTACGAGTGGAACAGGGATTAGTATCTATGCTCTATAGATCTAGAAAAGGCATATGACTGGGTTCCTAGCAGCAAGTTATTGTCTGTTCTACGAGATTATGGAATAGGAGACAAACTATTGCAAGCAATTAAAGGTCTTTACATAGATAGTCAGGCAGCAGTTAGAGTTGACGGTAAATTGAGTTCATGGTTCAGAGTAGTTTCAGGGTTAAGACATGGCTGCAACTCGTCTCCACTGTTGTTCATATTATTTATGGATCGTATGTTGAAAACAATAGACTGGCTGGGTGAGATTAAGATATGTGAACACAAAATAAGCAGTCTCGCTTGTGCGGATGACTTAGTTGTGATGGCAGATTCGATTGAAAGTTTGCAAAGTAATATTTCAGAGCTAGATCAGAAATGTAAGGACTATGGTATGAAGATTAGCATCTCCAAAACGAAAGTAATGTCAGTGGGAAGGAAATATAAAGGGATTGAGTGCCAAATAGGAGGAACAAAGTTAGAACAGGTGGACGGTTTCAAGTACTTAGGATGCATATTCTCACAGGATGGCAACATAGTGAAGGAAGTGGAAGCGAGGTGTAGCAAAGCTAATGCAGTGGGCGCTCATCTACGATCTACTCTCTTCTGCAAGAAGGAAGTCAGTACCAACACTAAGTTATCTGTGCACCGTTCAATCTTTCGACCAACTTTGTTGTATGGGAGCGAAAGCTGGGTGGATTCAGGTTACCTTATCAACAAGGTTGAGGTTACGGATATGAAAGTAGCTAGAATGATTGCAGGTACTAGTAGATGGGTACAATGGCAGGAGGGTGTCCACAATGAGGAAATCAAAGAAAAACTGGGAATGAACTCTGTAGATGTAGCAGTCAGGGCGAACAGGCTTAGATGGTGGGGTCATGTTACACGCATGGGAGAAGCAAGGTTACCCAAGAGACTCGTGGGTTCAGCAGTACAGGGTAGGAGGAGTCGGGGTAGACCAAGGAGAACGTACCTGGATTAGGTTAAGAATGTTTTTGAAGTAATAGGCTTAACATCAGAAGAGGCACCAATGTTAGCACTGAATAGGGGATCATGAAAGAATTTTATAAGGGGACTATGCTCCAGACTGAATGCTGAAAGGCATAATCAGTCTTAAATGATGATGATGATGATGATGATTAAAACTGCATATAATCGGGACTCAGACCGCAGCCTTTTGCGGTCTGTGTTGGTGTCGACTGCGCTGTCAATGCACGTATCTCGGCTTACTTCAAAGTTAGAACCTCACAGCGCGCCTCTCCTACTGTCTGAATAACGTGGAAACTCTTCGTCCAGTCCTGTTCACTGTGGGATGCACTAGACTCGTATTCGCTAGTAGCGGGTTCGAAACCATTTCAGGGTACTCTTTTCTGCTGTTTCCGTAAAACATTTCACATGAACGACAAGGTTGCGACGGCGTTTCTTTGTCCACACCATTCTAAAACAACGTATGCGATTAGCGCGTTTACAGCAAGCTCAGTAGAGGAGCATTACACAATAAATATCCTTCCATTTTTTCTTGTACTCATTATTAGACAAGCAAGGACATGTTCATAAATTTGCGCAGCATTTTCTATGGAGCGCAGCAATCTGGTGCTAACTTTGATTAAAACTACAGTCGAGATAGCAATAACATTTGTTTATTATTACCGGTTTGGACTTATGTTAAAACCATCCTCAAATTTTTAGGGTCTCTGTGGCTGCTTCTAGCGGCTCCTCCGTTCTTCACGTGGTACCGCGACCGTACTGCATTAGCTACGGGGACCCTAAAAAATCTGAGGACGGCTTTAACAGAAGCTGAAACCAGTAATAATAATAAAGAAATGTTATTGCGATTTCGACAGTTGTTTTAATCCAAGTAAGGACATGGTTCTCCTAGAGTTAAGCCCACTCAATGTGCAATGCAAAACGATGAAGACTGGTTCTTCGTGAAATCCAAAATCTCTTTCTGCGTTCGGATATCATTTGGAAGCGTGGATTAAAGTGTGGATGTACGACCTACGATGACGTGTTGTGCTGCCGGCATTCGAACGTTGACCACGTAATTTTAGAATTCGAGCCGGCTGGTGTGGCCGAGCGGTTCTAGGCGCTACAGTCTGGAACCGCACGACAGCTACGGTCGCAGGTTCGAATCCGAGGTGAGGAATCTTTACTTTTTATTATTTTATATATTTGACTTCAGGTATGAAATAGAAAAACCTGCAAATCGTTCGCCTGAATGCGCGTGGAACATCGACTAGAAGGACACGCAGATTAGTTCGCACCGGGCCAACGAAGATACTCCCACTAAGGATGTCTATCCAGCCTGGAAAGAAAGGAGGAGTGTAAAGAGTTTAACTATGTGTAGACAGCGAGGTCATTAGAGACGGAGAATAAGTTCGGATTAGGGAAGGATGGAAAGGGAAATCGGCCAGGCCCATCAAAGGAACTATTCCAGTATTTTCAGCGATTACGGAAAACCTGAATTAAGTCGGGTGATGCTGAGCGAATTAGATTAGGAAATAAGACACTTAAATTAGTAAAGGAGTTTTGCTATTTGGGGAGCAAAATAACTGATGATGATCGAAGTAGAGAGGATATAAAATGTAGACTGGCAATGGCAAGGAAAGCGTTTTTTAAGGAGAAAAAATTGTTAACATCCAGTGTAGATTTAAATGTCAGGAAGTCGTTTCTGGAAGTATTTGTATGGAGTGTAGTCATGTATGGAAGTGAAACGTGGATGACAAATAGTTTAGACAAGAAGAGAATAGAAGCTTTCGAAATGTGGTGCTACAGAAGAATTCTGAAGATTAGATGGGTAGATCACGTAACTAATGAGGAGGTACTGAATGCAATTGGAGAGAAGAGAAATTTGTGGCACAGCGTGACTGGAAGAAGGGATCGGTTGGTAGGACATATTCTGAGACATCGAGGGATCACCAATTTAGTATTGGAGGGCAGCGTGGAGGATAAAAATCGTAGAGGGAGACCAAGAGATGAACACACTAAGCAGATTCAGAAGGATGTAGGCTGCAGTACGTACTGGGAGATGAAGAAGCTTGCACAGGATAGAGTAACATGGAGAGGTGGATCAAACCAGTCTCAGGACTGAAGACCACAACAACAACACAACGGAAAACCTAAATGTGGTTGACCGAACGGGGATTTGAACTGTTGTCCTCTCGATTGTCCGTCCAGAGCGCTGACCAGTGCGTGGCGCAGTGCAGCGTAAGAAAAATCTCCATCGGATGCTGAGGATCACCCACAGTGGCAGCGACAATAGTGACACTGATGAGGATGAGGAGGAGGAGGAGGGGGAAGATGAGATGTAGCCGTAAATAAGACACCTAAAATTATGAATCAGACACAGGATGCCTAAATGCACTAACAGATTGGACATATTAGTCAAATAACAGCTAAAAACTCCGAAGACTAGAGTAAACGGAGTGCAAATTGCTGACAGTCTAGCGAAGAAAGCATCCAGTGCCGTACACAGATTAGTAGCAAATGTTAATGCTTAGGATAAGCAACACCATTTCTCTTTTACTAATTATATACTATTTTGTCGTTACTGGCGATCAAAAGCTCGAAACGAAAACTGTAATGTGTACGAGCTCTTTTAAAGTATCAGGTAACCGGTCTGTAAACGTCCAATAAATAAATAAATAACAAGCCACAGCAGATATATCTTCTATACATGATAGTCATCTCTGTCTTTATATTATTAGTTTTAGTGCATCTTATGTTAATGCTGCAATAAGATTTGAATCAGGTACACAACAAATTACGAATTTCATCCTGCTTCATTAAAATGGGATCTAGTAACATAATTTTGAACATTTAAGAACATATCCTAACCACCTGTTGTCAAACGATGTTGCGCTAAGGTTTTTAAGGCTCGAAAACATTGGAGAGGAATTATAAGTTTTAAAACAACGTCTGGCTGCAGTGGAATATCTACGCTTGTGTGAAATTACGGAAATATTACATTTTGCAACTGCTACAAATGATCACAGAAAATGATGTTTACGGTCAATAATAAAATATAAGCATCATACTCATACGAATTCATATTTCTTTAAGATATTTAAGTAGGAAACTGAATTAGTTATCCAAGAAAGTTTAATTTAGCAGGGTACTGTTGATACACGAGAACCGCTCAGTATATACAGTGAAGCAGATTATTGAAGTCGGAGATAAAATTGGGAGAACTGAGAAGGGCTTAAAACATAGTTCCGCTCGGAGCTGAAACTGGTCAAGTTATGCTAACGGTTAGCGTCTCGTCAATTGTGATGTCATTAGAGGCGGAGCACTATTTTAGTTTCCTGTCCCATGCGCGAACAGTGCGCGGAATTGCCGGTGCTAGAGAAGCGTTTGCTCTAGCTAGTATTTTTCTGAATTTACTGTCATGCAAATCCTTCAGATACACGATCTCTGCAGTTCTCGGTGCAGTTCTCTGTATGTTTCTGGGTTTCCACTTTTTTCATTGCTGTACCGTAGCTGCCGTTGTCTTTAAAGTGTACGCTGAGAGGTTGACGTTCATTTTAAGGTTGCTGCTTGATGTGTGTGAATGCAGTTCAAGGCAGGGTGCAGACTACTGAAACAAAATATAGAAATTTGTACCTCAGTCTGGTGATTCGACCTGTTGTGCTGCCATTTATTAACAGCATTGCAAGGGGTATTTTCCAGCGGGATAACGTTCATCCAAATACCGCTGATGTAACCCAACATGCTTTACAGAGTGTCAATATGTTGCCTTGGCCTGCTCGGTCAGCAGTTCTGCCTCCAACAGAACACATATGGGACATGGTCGGGCGGTAACTCCAGCGTCATCCATAAACAGCATTTAGCGTCACCACAAAGTGGAATAGGCATGACATCCGGTATCTGTAAAACGCAATACAGGCATGTTTTCATGCTTGCATTCAGCATTCCGGTATTTACACCGCTTATTAGTGTACCAGCATTTCACATTTGCAACGGCCAATCTCTCGCTTACATTACGCTTTGATCTTGCAACGTTAATCACTTGAATATGTTACCTAGGCAAATTTATTCCTGAAATTTCGTTACTCCACATTAATCACATTTCAATACTGCGATTTATTGCGTTTTTTTTCGCTCTCTCTCTGCGAGGCTACTTCTGCAGTCTACGATTTTTCTCTGTTAAGAATGACGTTCTGAGTTTCATGTGCTAGGAAATATCAATCCAATAAGACAACTGATCTAAAATTATGAGAGGTAGTATTTTATACACAAAGATGTAGTGCAGAACTGTACTGAATGCATTTTTGAAGTACAGTTACCAGCTACAGCACGAGGAGATCAGTGTTTAACGTCCCGTTGACAACGAGGTCATTAGAGACGGAGCACAAACTCGGATTGTATCAAGGATTGGGAAGGAAATCGGCCGTGCCCTTTCAAAGAAACCATTCCGGCATTCGCCTGGAGCGATTTATGGAAATTACGGAAAACCTAAATCTGGATGGCCAGATGTGGGTTTGAACCGTCGTCCTCCCGGATGCGAGTCCAGTGTGCTAACCACAGCACCACCTTGCTCGGTAGTTACTCGTTACAGATCTGGGTGTTGGTATCTGTTGCCTTGCGAATTTCAAGTACGAGGAGAGCAGCCGAGTTTCCCTTTATCGCTTTTTGCGGAATCCATGTTGATTCTCGCAGAGGTTTTCGGCAGAAAACGTTTCCAATAGTTTTGCAATAAGTTAACGTCAGTGACGTGGTCTATAATTAGGCAGATCTTCCCATGATCCTTCTTGAAGACAGATACGCCTTTAACTCATTTTCTTATTTAGTACCTGAGCGACGCTATTGTAATTGCTGCTAATAAACGATAAAATTACGAAACGAAAATAACCAGTCGGTTGAAGGTGACACATACCAACACTTTCACTTGAAGTTAAGAGTATATGCTTGTTCTGTGTCAGTTGGAAAAAACCGTAGTTGTAATTTTTGAGAAGGTTTAATTTTTGTACGAAATTATTTCATAAACTATGACTGGTCCGTTGTATACAATCGGTTTCTTACAGATTTTCATGTACAACTTGTTGTCGTGTAAAACAGTAAAAGAAAAGCAAGTTGAAGTTTAACAGTGCAATTGTTCATCTGGAGAATGACGGCAAGGAAGCAGGTGCACCCCGTTCAAGAGATTATCCCTGCAGATTATCCCTGATTTAGTGAGTGCAGCTACTGAAAACTCAGGTCACTATAGTCGAGCGGCGATTTCAACCATACTCCTCGTGAGCACGAACCACTGTGCCACCTGACTTGTTTTCAAGAATTATTTTGTTTGATTAATACTTGAGTTCTCTCATCCAACTTTTGTTTCATATTTATCTGTTCTACGAAAATATAAATAAATATGACGTCTAACACCTGTATGAACCAGACAGCAGTTTCACGGAGAAAGATAAAAGACTGATAAAACTAAAGCTACTGAAAATGAGAGCTCGTTTGTCAGTGCAGCGAGAGGTAGAAAAGCTAACTGCTCATAAAGAGAGTTATCAGAAAAGACTAACACCACAAAAAAAGGATAAAGTAAAAATTAACTGCGGACTGCTGTGATAGCATCTGAGAACCGAAACGAAACTAGAACAGAATGCCGTTCTCAATTTCAGCGTCCTCATATCTTTCTGCGAGCTGCTGAACGACTTTCACGTCCAGCTCTGTAATTAGTTTACACTGGTCTCTGTCATTTCCACTCTCCTCTGCCTTTATTTATCTCTCTTCTCGGCGAATTAACTTGTGACTCTGGAAGTCTGAAATTTTGTTGATTCTTTCAGATGAAAAACAGGCATTTTATTTTACCTTTTCTTTACGAAGCAATGGGTGCTCTATTATCACGTCATTCGTAAACATGTAATCTGTCCTCTTTACATTTTGACCTCTTCAGTTACGGTAAAACTGTAAGCGTGGGCTTCCATACAAGAAACTAAGCATCTCTTCTGCATTGGATCGCAGACAAACCTGGTTTGGAATTTTACGCCGTTGTTTGCCACCACGGGTTAGGCGACTGTAAGAATAAAATACCTGAGAGATGATTCACAATTATTCCTTCATGTACATTAAGATAACACACCCTTGAGAAGGACTCTTGTAAGAGGCAGTCAGATGAAAACGAGGCGCATGGAAAGAAGTAAGTAAAGTGTTTATTACTTCGAGAGTATCGCCATAACTGTTAATACATTAACCCCGCTGAGCTGCGAGTTGGTCACTATCTTCATGGAAAAATGTTTGCGATTGCCAGGGAACCTCTTCGTCAGAAGCAAGTCGACGGCCACAAATATCTTTCTTCAGGGCTTTAAAGATGTGGAAATCGCATGGGAAGAGATCGGGTCTGTATGGGCGGGCCCACGTACTTCGATTACGCTGCAGAAGTTTCGCTGGGAATGCATTTCACATTCTCCACACAGCCTTGATCACTCCCCATGTGATCTACATATGTTTGGAGCCCTGAAGAAAGAAATTCGTGGACGTCGATTTGCTTCGGACGAAGAGGTGGATGCTTTCGTAAAATCATGGTTCCCTAGCCAACTGCAGTCATTTTCTCGTCGGGGTACTGACTGACTAACATTTTCACAGTGGGATAAATGTATTAACAGTTATGGCGATTGCGTTTGAAATAGTAAACAGTTTGTTTACTTTTATCCACCTATCTCATTTTCATTTGACTGCCACTTAGAACTGCGGGAAATGCTTACATGTCGTCTGCCTCGGCCCCCTCTCTCCTCTGGTGTAACCAACACACATTCACATGTTGTAGCCCATGTTATTAAAGTAACTTTAAGGGTGCCCCTAGAGTCGGAGGTAGCTGGTTCGGTACAAATTTTAAACGTCAGTATTTGCAGACAACGTGATGGAAGGTCCTGCAGTGCAGTTCATTATGACCGGACTGTGACCAGTTGTCCTACATTAATTGGCTAACGCACCGGTACTGTCCGATGGACAGAGGAAGGTAGTCACTGTAGTGTAGACCATGATCCGTCCTTCTTACTGGAATTCCGAGCTCGACAGACCCGTTGTTTCAAGAGTCGTGGGTTGTGTGACCGTGTAATGTTTCACCGACAACTCTTCATCTTCCCATCGTTAATAACAGACAACGAACGCTTTCCTGCAGTCGTCTGCAGCAAGCAAAATTATATCGAACACACAGCACCCGTCGGGAGAGTGTTGTGCTGACCACATGCCCCTCCATATCCCCATCTAGTGACGCCTGTGGGAAGAGGATGACACGGCGGTCGGTTGGTGCCGTTGGGCCTTCCAAGACCTGTGCCGACGCAGTTTTAGTTTTTGTTCGTTGTCTTTCTTAAACACAATCACACTTTGCAGCTGTAGTAAGCGTAACTCAATCTTGGAAAGAAAACGCATTTTAACCATCAGCTATTTTGCTTTGAACCTTAGTTCTACCAGTATCGACAGTATATCATCTTCATAGGATATAAGGCGGAAACAGGTAAGGTGAAGACATGAATAGATTTCACTTCTGGCTGATAGAAAATCCAAAGCGTCATCATAAGAAGAGAACACATGTTCCATGTATGTATATACATGGTTACATCGTTTGGTTAACTGTTGTCACGTTGAGCACATCATTATTAGACTTTTGTGCAACAGGTCGAGCTCCTCTCTTATGCCTGTTATGACGTTTGGGATTTTCTATCAGTTAGAAAAGAAAATGATTTGTTTATTGACCTGATCTGTTTTGCCTTATGTAGTATGAAGATTATCCGCAACCGAAGCCGGTAGACATCAAAGTTCAAAGGAAAACAGCAAATGGTCAAAATGCTCTTTTTCTTCAGTTGCTTAACGGCTGCTAATGTTACCTAACCAAAACATTAACTCAATATTGACGACTGCTCGATTATGGGGTCGCGAATATAAAAATTCCGGTAGTAGTATGAAACTTTTTAAATAAACGATAAGGTTCTTTCGTTTAATAAAATTCTCTCCTTTTTAGAAGACACACTCTTCGGCACAGTCATTAATTCAGATACACGTTAGTTTTACTTTAAAACTGGTTTCTTACCATCGTTAATCGTTAGACTTTTAGTGCCTACAGTGAAGCTTTGCTACTTCTACCCCCGCTCTGGATTTTGACCAAGCTCATGTGCCCCATTACAACAGCATGTGAACATACCCTGCCAACTAAAAATTTGCGCTAGACCGGGAAGCTCTTACCGCGAGCAGCCGCCGTAACCACTGTGCTAGCAGATCAGGCCTCTCAAACTTTCATTGTCTCTGATGATTCCTTCTACTGCACTCCCCGAACGCTGCAACCGTTCTAATGTGTAGGATGGCGCAGCACTGCTGGGGGAACGCATTTCGTGGACCACTGTGGCTTAAGCTACCACACAGATGTGTACGGATTAAATTAAGTTCACTAGAATGAATCCTGAGCACGTACTTACCGCCGCTTTTCACCACTAATAACAAGGGTCCACACTTCATTGAGATTTTCATATATATGCGTCATCAGAATATCTATCAAAACAAAATGTCGTGAAAGCAAAAACACAACTTACAGAACACAAGTTAAAAACGACATATGAAGAGTAAGCATACGGTGTTTAACAAATACGTCAGGCATTGCACCATCAGAGGTTTACAGAAGGTCTTCCCTCTGTACTTTAGTTATTGGTTTAAATTGTTAGCCTTTTGTCATAGTATTTGCAACTGCATGACAACTATCTGTATTTCTCTAATGTGGAGTAAATACAGGGTGATTCAAAAAGAATACCACAACTTTAAAAATGTGTATTTAATGAAAGAAACATAATATAACCTTCTGTTATACATCATTACAAAGAGTATTTAAAAAGGTTTTTTTTTCACTCAAAAACAGTTTCAGAGATGTTCAATATGGCCTCCTCCAGACACACGAGCAATATCAACCCGATACTCCAACTCGTCCCACACTCTCTGTAGCATATCAGGCGCAACAGTTTGGATAACTGCTGTTATTTCTCGTTTCAAATCATCAATGGTGGCTGGGAGAGGTGGCCGAAACACCATATCCTTAACATACCCCCACAAGAAAAAATCGCAGGGGGTAAGATCAGGGCTTCTTGGAGGCCAGTGGTGAAGTGCTCTGTCACGGGCTGCCTGGCGGCCGATCCATCGCCTCGGGTAGTTGACGTTCAGGTAGGTACGGACAGATAAGTGCCAATGTGGTGGCGCTCCATCCTGCTGAAATATGAATTGTTGTGCTTCTCGTTCGAGCTGAGGGAACAGCCAATTCTCTAACATCTCCAGATACTGTAGCCCAGTTACAGTAGCACCTTCGAGGAAAAAGGGACCAAAAACTTTATTGGCTGAAACGGCGAACAAATGTACAACTAAATGAAACTTTATAGCTCCCTTAATTCGCCGACAGATAGTGCTTAGCTCTGACTTTTGTCGTTACAGAGTTTTAAATTCCTAAAGTTGTGGTATTCTTTTTGAATCACCCTGTATAATCTCATAAGGCCAAATAAACATTATTTGTTATCTTCATTGCTTCTGCATTAAATAAATCAAGAGAAGTAATTGTACTATTTAAAATTGTACTCTTTTTTTTCAGTGATGTAGCAGTGTAAGATAATAGTGATGTCTCTCCCTATGCCTTATGCCTCTTCCCTTTCTGTCCCCGTTCTGGTGCATATTCGCCGTGCCCCTGCCTATACTGAAATTAAAGACTCTGTATGTCTATCTTTCCACAGATGGTTGTAGGGCCTCGACTGTTCAGTACCGAAAATCAAATCAAACAGCTTTCAGCCATCTAAATTTCCAAATTGTTATCTTGGTCGGCAGATGATGTTTGACGTGATCGCTGTCTCAAAAATCTACTGGTACCAGTCTCTGAATGCTAGCCCCTATTTCGACTGGAGCAAAGATGAGAATCTCCCTACACAGCGGCCAGGGGGCCTGAAGATGGCGTAATACGTCGCCGAAACTGGGAGCCCACTAAAATAACAATTTGGAAATTTAGACCGCTGAAAGGTGTTTGATTTAACATTCTGACAAAGAAGTTTAACTAAACAAACACTTTTTTGTCTTGTTTCTCAAATTTTATTATGGTTATTGCACAAGCTAGGTTTCGGGTTATAAGTCCATTTTCAAGTACATTGTTGATTCCAAAGATGATAATATAAGATAAACATGATGATAAGGCCAAGATAAACATCTCAACTTCTTAATGTATAGATCCTTGGCTTAATGTTAAATTACTTCAAACCATTTTTTGAGAAATTATTTATGGACTTGCACAATTCAGCAGTTACACTATCATGATTAAGCATACCTATGAATAAAGTTATGAAACAGCATAGAACTTTTTATATACTAGCCTGATGCATAACCTTGTCCGTAGCTATGTTTAATCACGGCAGTGTAATTGCTGAATTTTGTAAGTCTAATTTGTCAAAAAATAGTGACTGAAATAATTTTACATTAAGCCAAGGATCGACATATTAAGAAGTTGTTTATCTTTGCCTTAACATAATGTTTATCTTTGCTTTATCGTCTTTCGAATCAGTAATGTACTTCAAAATAGGGTTATAACTCGAAACCTAGGGTGTGCCATAACCATAATAAAATTTGTGAAACAAGGCAAATAAGTGTTCTTTAGTTTCACCAAGAACTCACAGTTGATTCAATTAAAAAGTTTTACTTTCATTCTGCACACGTATTTATGCAATACCTTACAGTGGATCATTCCTCTGTACTTTAGTTACTGATATGCCAATGCTGTACACCGCTGGCTCTCATTAGTGTGAGATAGCATTGGTTTGTACCCAACTAGAAGCGGCACCTCTATCCTCACTCTTTAACTCACCGTAACAAAACTTGGGCGAGTTGATTGAAGGAAGGTCTATCGCTCTAAAATCTGTAAAACACAAAATATTAATCTCTCAGAATAACTGGCTTACTTTCGAATTTTCGCAACCTTGAAGATTTTGAATGTCTCAGCTGTGCCAATTTGATTCGCAGTAGGCAGTCGCTCTTTTTTTAATGAAATATTATGCAGGGTCTCAGCAATTATTACAGTTGAAGGAATCTTGATGAGATGACCGTAATGGCGAATTTTCAGACTTCGTCCAAGTCCGTTATTACCATTCATTCAACAAGACTCATCCTCATTTCGTTAAAAAAAACATGTTAATATCAAATAAAGACCATATGGCAATGTCTCGGCAAAAAATGAGTTATTAGATTCACTTACAGGAATTTAGATTGATATGATCCTCTCAACAATGGCAAGACCAGGAGGAGGAAAGGTAACGCACGTAGTGGCGAAACAAGGAAGACATTCAAAAGACAGAGATCATATCACAAAGGTATTGTAATTTATACCCCTTCCTTCAAATTTTGAAACGCTGTGGATTCATTTTTTTATAAATAAAACTCCTTTCTTCGTCATTAATGGCTCAGTGCATAATTAATTCATTACAGTTGGTAAAAGTAGCACAAGGAAAACAAGACAATATAATGAACTGTCGTTATAGCTCCCTACCCTCTCATCGTGTCTTGCTCATGTCACACACTTCAATTATGTACTTTTATTGTACGCGTTATCTGTAATTTTTAGTTACCCTTAAAAGGTCTTATTGCTATTTTATGTTTTTACAGTTATTTCTGATGGTGTATTGTTGATAATTGTCTGTCGACTTTTAATGCGAGGCCCCAACGCCACTACAACCACGATACATAGTGCTATCAAGTGGTACGTACTTATAGCCAGTAGCTGTAACGACAGTACGCAGTCAGTTAGGCACCTTTGTTAAGATTGAAATCATCTGACACGAAACTCTGTATTAAGTTCACTTGTCTGGAGTGTACTTTTATGTGTTAATGAGTTTAAGTATGCTTCCTATTCAAGGGTCATGTGCAAGTTGTGCTTGTAGGTTTGTGGCAGTTATGATGCTTTGCCAGTTACCCTGCTCGTAAATAGATAAGGTTATAACAACACGTGGTCTGTTGTTAATAGTGGCCAAAAGGCGGTGGTAAAGACGACATAAGGGTCGTAGTCCTCCGTGGCTAAATGAGGCAAAAAAAGACTAAAATGAATTGAATGAGGATGAAATCAATAAAGATGGAATGATATGAAATGATATAATAAATACGGATTGTGAAATATTGATACCATTGCGATGCAGACCGTAACAGTACACGGTATATGTCGTAATCTGAGTGGAAAAAAAAATTGTGGCTATGAAAGGTAGTCTCTTTCTCAGAGCTGATGACAAAATGAATATAAAAGATTGATTCCGTTATAAGCCAGCATCTTTTCCCATTGTAACTCTTTTTAACTCATAAATAAAGCGATAGTACAATTCAGAGTTTCAAACCCTACGACTATGACGTTGGCTGAACGAAGGTCTTCGGTTCTATAATGTAATATTTGGTGTCCTGCCGATAATGGGATTGTGGTAGTCTAACTAGAACACACCAGTACAAATGTAGATAAATGCTGTGCTGTCTCTTTCATACTTCCTCCCTCGATTTGTAACTGAGGTGAAGAGAACACTGTACAGTGCAATGACAAAAGGATGCTGTCCTAGGATACAAAAGACAGTCAAGAAAAGATAGAGGGTTAACAGTGTCCTCGTGTTTCGTTGAGAGCCTAACAACAAGAAAGAAGTCGCAGCAGCACAATAATTTGGCGCCGTCCATGGAGCAACAGCGATCTTATTTGTCTACTTTATTGCAGTGTTCTTGGTTGTAAACTTGCGGTGGGTTACCGGTTTAGCTCCTCTGTAGTCATCTGGGGAACGATACGTTGTGCCGACGCGTTTAGGTAATAATGAGAAGACCTCGGAGGTAACGCATTTTGTATTTATTACGGACGTAGTTTATGTTTATTTATTTATTTATTTACACGTCAAGTTCCGTAGGACCAAATTGAGGAGCAAATCTCCAAGGTCATGGAACGTGTCAGTACATTAACTTACAACATAAAAGTAATAACAGGTAAAAATAAATGTTCATGAACCTGAAACAAAAGTCAGTCCATAAGTTTAAGTAAACGGTATCAGCAATACAATAAGAATCAGCTTAATTTTTCAAGGAACTCCTCGACAGGATAGAATGAGTGACCCATGAGGAAACTCTTCAGTTTCGATTTGAAACTGCGTGGATTACTGATAAGATTTTTGAATTCGAGTGGCAACTTATTGAAAATGGATGCAGCAGTATACTGCATACCTTTTGCACAAGAGTTAAGGAAGTCCGATCCAAATGGAGGTTTGATTTCTGCCGAGTATTAACCGAGTGAATGCTGCTTATTCTTGGGAATAAACTAATATTGGTAACAATAAACGACAATAAGGAACATACATATTGAGAGGCCAATGTCAAAATACCCAGACTCGTGAACAGAGGTCGACAAGAGGATCGTGAACTCACACCACTTATTACCCGAACCGCCCGTTTCTGAGCCAAAAATATCCTTCTAGAATGGGAAGAGTTACCCCAAAATATAATATCATACGACGTAAGTAAATGAAAATAAGCAAAGTAGACTAATTTACGTGTCGAAGTATCACTCACTTTTGATACCGTTCGAATAGTAAAAATGACAGTATTAAGTCTTTGAACAAGATCCTGAACATGGGCTTTCCACGACAGCTTACAATCTATCTGAACACCTAGAAATTTGAACTGTTCAGTTGCACTAATCATATGCCCATTGTGTGAGATTAGAACGTCAGGCCTCGTTGAATTGTGTGTCAGAAAATGAATAAACTGAGTCTTACTGTGATTTAACGTTAGTTTATTTCCTACAAGCCATGAACTGAGGTCATATACTGCACAATTTGAAACCGAGTCAATGTTGCACACAACATCCTTTACTACCAAGCTAGTGTCATCAGCAAACAGAAATATTTTAGAGTTACCCATAATACTAGAGGGCATATCAATTATATAAATAAGGAACAGGAGCGGCCCCAACACTGATCCCTGGGGCACCCCCCACTTGACAGTACCCCACACAAATCCCACATCACAGCCGTTATCAACATTGTGAATAATGACCTTCTGCTGCCTGTTGCTAAAGTAAGAGGTGAACCAATTGCGAGCTACTCCCCTCATTCCCTAATTGTCCAACTTCCGGAGCAATATTTTGTGATCAACACAGTCAAATGCCTTAATTAAATGAAAAAATACACCAAGCGTTCGAAACTTTTTGTTTAGCCCATGCAGTACCTCACAGAAAAAAGATAATATAGCATTTTCAGTTGATAAACGACTTCTAAAGCCGAACTGTACATTTGATAGCAAATCGTGTGAAATAAAATGATCAATTAACCTTACATACACAGCCTTTTCGATGACTTTTGCAAACACTGATGGCATAGAAATAGGTCTAAAATTATCTACATTACCCTTTCTCCCTTTTTATAAAGCGGCTTTACTACTGAGTGCTTTAATCGCTCAGGAAACTGACCATACCTAAAGGAAAAATTACAAATATGGCTAAATACAGGGCTAACATGTGCAGCACAGTACTTTAATATTCTGCTAGACACTCCATCATAACCATGAGAGTCCTTAGTCTTCAGTGATTTAATTATTGACTCAATCTCCCTCTTGTCTGTATCACAGAGGAGTATTTCAGACGTCAATCTCGGAAAGGCATTTGCTAAGAAATTTTTATGATTTCCTGTAGAAACTAAATTTTTATTTAATTCACCAGCAATGCTTTGTACTCGGCATGAAGCTAACACACGGTTTAACACTTGCTAAACGTTGTTTCCCGCACGGAAAGTCTGCTGCGAGAACATTTTATCGCAAATGGCCACCGGCGATAGTATTTATTCGACAACTGGTGCAAGCTGTCGTATTTCCTAAACATATAGTTTCTATGATTCAAACGACAATGAATGATGTTGACTGAATCGTGCTAAACTCAGAGGTCTGTTTCCAGTGATTCACGGGCGAACACCCCCTAAACGTATGGTCAGCCAGACAGTAAAGGAGCTGGCGGACATAAAAACTGGAGTCATGTTTTATTGATGGATGCCATTTCTAAGGCAGCAGTGGGCCAAACGTGAGACGCGGCGTTATATCCACTCCTTTGTCCCGGCGATTTCGTTGACGTCCAGAGGACGAGATGCGGGAGCGAACAGCAGCAGCTGGAATACGCCTTGTGTTCTGCAGTCTTACGTTCGCTCCTCCCCTTCCTTTGTTCCTGGTCGCCAGAGTGATTTTTTGTGCGAAATGAGATTCATGGATAACGAGCAGCAGAAGTATGTCTTCTGGATACTAACATTAGTTATGACGTGCTCCGCTGCACAATAATGTCTAAAGTCCTAGGCGGGGAGATTTGTGTCACAGCTGGAGGCCTAGCAGCGTTCGAGTCAATCTGTTTGTCACGTGTACTTAATGGACAGTGTGATTTAGTGCTAAGTAGCGAGCAGAGACACGTGAATCGTGAGGCAGACGGCTCCGAGCTTGCTCGTAACGTTGCGTTAACCGCAGAAGTCACTATTACTGAGTGCAAACCTGTTTATTCAATTAAAGAGAACCGCGTGTCTGTTTGATTTATTCCTCACTTACGTTCGTGGCCTTGAGAGAAGTGCTTCTGCACGAACACAATCATACCCATGAGGTCGTTTCACACCAGTTGCTTTTAATTTACTGCATCTTCTGCAAGATAATATAAATACGTGGAGAAAATTTTCGTATGTGATAATACTAGCGCAAATTAAGTTTTTTTCTTTTTTTTCTTTGTTTTTTAAGGCAACACAGTGCAAGACTATCACAGTTTTGTCGTTTCGCTATGACAATACTTGATTTGCATGTCGCTCGCTACAAATGTCCCCTACACCTTATTAACACATTTATTTAGAAATATCAGAGTCAAGAACTGGGTTAGTGCCAGTTTGAAAATTGTGGTGGCAGTGAAAATAGTTCCAGTGGCACCTGTTCCCAGTTATTTGCTTCTCACAGTCAACTGCCATCTTCATTAGCGCATTATCCACTCCATTACGATGAAATCTTGTTGCATGTACGTAACAACACAGACATTATAGAGAAACGAGTGATGAAACGAAATTTAGTGAGCTGACCTAAGGAACGTGCAGTTACAGTTTTTATGCAGTTAGCTCTGAAGTGATATAGAATTTCTTTACATTAATTTTCAAAGACGATTAACGTTTCCGGCAAGTTTGCTGGTTTTTCATTATGAATCTATTTCGAGGGATGTGCCTGTAGTGTAAATGAGAGAGAGAGAGATAATAACGACTAGGAAGAGGAATAGATAGGAAAAACTGTGGGATCTTTTTGTTTCCTGTACATCTGTGATGAATCATCCTTGCCTTTCCAGTGTGAGTTATACACTGAATAAAGCAACATTCCGAATTATTTTAAGTCTTCGTTATCTCTGAAAACAATTTAGCTGCGAAGGTTGTAATGAATATGTCCAAGTGTAACTATTTAGTAACAACTACCTAGTTAGACTGAACTTTAAAGATACTTACTCTGAGATAATGTTTCTTTTAAGGTGCCAGTCACTTTATCTGTTGAGCCTTAGAGTAATTTTTATCGACAAGATCATATTTGCATTTCGTGATCATCTCTCTCTTTCTCGATCTCGCGTGACTGTAGCGGTGGCTCGGGAAAGAGGCACAGTGTCATCAATTTGAGCTTTTGTCTTCACAAGCACTGTCCTTCTACACTGACCTAATTGTTAACGCTAGCTCGTTATGTAGATTACTTCAATTAATGGAACCAGAAGTACTTATAATGCATCAACTTAAAGAGAACGAAGCCGGGAATACAAATTACTCGAATTATTGACCGTCATTCTGCTCTGTGTTTATATTTTTAGTGCTATTCAAAATCATCTTGTGTAAGTCCTCTTACAACGCTGTTCAAAGTGAATTCTGCCGAAATGTATTTGCACGTTTACATCATTTTCATAGCCCCGACATAAAATGTCACTCATTACTATTAATGATACTATTAATCAAGTTACTCCAGTTACTAAAATTTATCCAGGATACAATAAGTTTGCGAAACCTCTTTTAATATGTTACAGCTAATGTTAACAACAACTTGAGTAAGAATTAACAGCGTTTACATTCGAACGTCATGATAAAAGTACTTCTTAACTGCCGTACTGTGAAAACTAAAGGAAACGCATGTCAAATATATGTAATATTCGTCTATCCAATATTTACCTATGACTAACAGTATTTCACGTCAAATATGCCATAAAATTTGTCATATATTCAATAGCGTAAGTATGTGCTGTAATTCGTACCTTAGGAGAATAATAACACCAAATGAAGTGAAATGGCACCTAAGATCATGTGCCAATCGGTACACTTCGGAACAAATTGACAGCGAAACGTAAATATCAGAAAAAAACTAATCCAAGCAGATTTTATAAGTTGATAACTTCAAGCAAATTGCAAAATGTGGTCTTGTCCACAGTTTAGCAGTCAGAAACTGTGAACTTACAAAAACACATCCTATTATTTAACACACACGTGGCGACGAACAAGAGCTAAAGAAACTTTTCTATTTCTAACATTTCAAAATAAGACATAATTAGCGTAATAAATACTTACAAGTGACATATTTTCATATTTACGTGTCATATATTGAATGTAATCTGGGGGTATGTAGGATTGCTTGAGTCCAAGACTTCTATCGCAAGAGTATATTATCGAACAGAAAGAATTAAACTGTAATTTCTTTCTCTCACTCTTTAATACAATTGAATGTACCCTTCGATATTACAAGAATAAATATAAATCCATGAAAGGTACCTCGTTGCCCGATTTCCATTCATTTGACACATTACTTAAACCTATAACAAAAAAGTCGTTCTCAAACAAAAATTTTTGTTGCAACGTCAACCAGTACGACAAACGTGAGCATCTTAGTTACAAACAGCGAATCTACGTTAAGCTACTCTTCTTTAAAGTCATCAGTCTTTCGGGTGGTTTTATTATGTCCTCCGCCTTTTCTTGTATTGTGCTAATATTTTCATCCTTACGTAACCGTCGCAAGCAACATCTTCTGTAACTTTATCTTGGTTTGCCCCTACTACTTGTTCCCTTCAACTAGTGCATTGGTAGGTTAATCGTTCCTGGGTGCCGTGTAGCAGATGCCCCACTAACCTGTCCCTTTTTCTGATAACGGCTGTCCATGGACTTCTTTAATTTTTAGTACTTCTTAATTTCGTACTTAATTTGGTCATTTAATTTTTAACTTTCTTCGACAGCTCCACATTTGAAATGCTCCCAGTTTCTTTCTTCTCCAGATTTACGATAGACCACGGTTCATCTCCATATATTGCTCTGCTTCAGACTTCTTCATTATTTATTTATCGGTATGTGGTGTGAGTAGCACTCTTTTGCTAAAGAAAGCGTTTTTCGCTTGTGCTATTCTACTTATCTTCCCCGCACATGATACGTTCGGTCATCAATATTTCTTAAAACACGGTTAAATTATGCACATCAATTTGTTCACTCAGTGTGTGCTCACACTCGTTATTTTCGCAAACATGATTTCAGACTACTCGAGTACGTCCTAGCTATTGGCAAATAAAATAATGATGCAGGTACGTAGTGTGTGTGAAAATTATGCCATTAAAGAAATATTTGTTTGTTCAAAGGCATAACGCTCAGGAAACTGACACATATCTTAACCTTTTAACACGTGTGGACTAGTGAAACTTACGTTACGTTGTGTAAACAGTATTCTGAATCTACATGTTAACTGTCTTCTTCTTGGCTTCCTTGTTACTGGAATCTTAAGACTGGACCCAGGCTACAACTGATAGATCAGATTTTCTATTATTGTCATCCTCCGACCGTTAACCTGGAATTCGGTGGGAAAACTGAATTCACAACACGCGTACACTCATCCAAATATATAATACTGAGACGTGTGAAATTTACACAATACCAAACAGCAAATATGTCAGTCATTTCTATTACAATGATATCAGTATATTTGTATTGTATGTTGATGTTATTTTAGTATTTAGTTGCACAGCATTGACGTTTATTGATTGAGTTTTCTCTGTTACTTGCTACAGTAAAGTTTTAATGCTACGTGTTGCTAATTAGTTTACTGTTGATTATTAAGCAGAATAAATTTCCCACTCCCTATTCATAACGAATCGAAATCCCATGTATAAACCTGTTACAAACGTCTGAAACTCCACCAATGAGTTAATGTGTTTAATATTTAACGTTAAGTATCTGAAAAGCTTAGAAAAGTTTTGGAATTACAAATTTGTAGGAAGTCACTAATTGCTCTCATTATCAAATACTGGGTATATATATATAATACGGGCAATTTGCGCTCCGTTTTAAAAAGAAGCTAGTTTTTAGCGCATCTCCAAAAATGGTTCAAATGCCTCTGAGCACTATGGGACTTAACATCCGAGGTCATCAGTCCCGTAGAACTTAGAACTACTTAAACCTAACTAACCTATGGACATCACACACATCCATGCCCGAGGCAGGATTCGAACCTGCGACCGTAGCAGTCGCTTGCTTCCGGACTGAAGCTCGCGCATCTCCATGTGAACTACGTGTCATACGATGATATAATTTTGCAGATACATTCAATGGTATAATTATGTGGATGCTATCTGCAAATCGTGTTGCTAATAGAGTTCGTAGTAAAGAATTAAGAAAGTCAAACGTCATGCGATACTGAAGTTTTACTGAATGAACGGCGAAAATGTCACAAACGACAAACTTTTTCCTTTCATTATTTTGTGGAGGGGGGAGCGGGGTGTCAGTGAGAAGATGTTTCGTAAATGTGTGTAATTATGTATAAAGTTTATTGGAAGTCGCCAAGTCCTCTCTTTCTCAGGTACTGGATGAATATAGTCTGTCCGCAGCTCGTGGTCGTGCGGTAGCGTTCTCGCTTCCCACGCCCGGGTTCCCGGGTTCGATTCCCGGCGGGGTCAGGGATTTTCTCTGCCTCGTGATGACTGGGTGTTGTGTGCTGTCCTTAGGTTAGTTAGGTTTAAGTAGTTCTAAGTTCTAGGGGACTATTGACCATAGATGTTAAGTCCCATAGTGCTCAGAGCCATTTGAATCATTTTTGAATATAGTCTGGGTAGTTTGTGCGCTGTGAGCAGCACTGCCTCACGACATATGTACAGTGGCTAATCGTAATGCTTGTGTTATTATGTTAAACATTTAGCATAGGATTACACCTCTTAATAAGTGGATTATAACAGGATTTAAAAAATTTTAAATTTGGGCAATAAATACATGAAATATTGAAAATCAGACTCTCATTACCCCTGAAAACTGTTAGATAGGTAACCTGCAACTGGAGTTGTGCACCATGAAATAGGTTAGCCATTCAATAGTACAGGTTTCCCGTTAGCTTACAAGTAGTTGCAAAATCTACAATTTTATTACTAGATTACAACCAGTTACAAAATATACTAACTTTCTTATTACATCGTAAACAGTTAAGAAATTTACAAATGTTATTATGAGATAAAAGGGAGCAATTTCTATTTTGTAAAAATATTTCCACTTATACATAGCCTGGAACAACGCAGGAAATACTGTAGAACAGGGGTTCATATAATGTTGCTTGCGAGAATCATTCTAAACAAATTATTTGCTTCGCCAGATAACAGAGGGAGTCTTTTAAAGTTTTCTAAATATCATTGCATACTGCACTGTGACTCGAAACATGACACAGTTTATCCGGGCGGAGTCGCCGCTCGGTTTGAGGCGTCATGTCACGGACTGCGCGGCCCATCCCGCGGGAGGTTCGAGTCCTCCCTCGGTCATGGGTGTGTGTGTTATTCTTAGCATAAGTTAGTTTCAAAAAATGGTTCAAATGGCTCGGAACACTATGGGACCTAACATCTGTGATCATCAGTCCCCTAGAACTTGGAACTACTTAAACCTAACTAACCTAAGGAAATCACACACATCCATGCCCGAGGCAGGATTCGAACCTGCGATCGTAGCGGTCGCGCGGTTCCGGACTGAGCGCCTAGAACCGCTAGACCACCGCGGCCGGCATAAGTTAGTTTCAATTAGTTTAAGAAGTAGTGTGTAAGTCCAGGGACCGTTGACCTAAGCAGTTTGGTCCCTTAGGAATTCTCCCTCACACACACACACACACACACACACACACACACACGCACACACACACACACACACACACAGTTTATTCTGTTCGCCTCTGCTTACTTTCAGTATTTTCGGTGATCAAAGACATATGAGAGGAAGCTTGTCCTATCTAATGATTCATGTAGGTGGTGGCAGATGTAGCGAGTTATGGTTTCGCTGTTTATGCTTCTGTTGTGTTCAGTATGGAGACTTTTCGATTTTAATGTCACAAATTCGCCGTTAAAATTGTAGATGACAGTGAGTGATGGATCACTGAAACACATTCTAAGTCAAGAAAAACACTGTACCACAACGAAACTATCCGAATCTGACGGAAACTTGTAGATGTGATGTAGATATATGGATAAACAAATGATTACAATTGCAGAAAAAAAATGGGTGATTTATTCAGAACAAAGACCTTCACAAATTGCAAGTCAATCTATGTGCCTTACGCAAGCAGTTATTCCACTTGGCATTGTTAGCTGTTTTCTTGAGAGATATCGTGCCAAATTATGTCCAATTGGCGCGTTAAATCGTCAAAATTCTGAGATGGTTGGAGAACCCTTACCATAATGCTCCAAATGTTCAGAATTGGGTAGAGATCCAACAAATTTGCTGGTCAATTGGGGTTTGGCAAGCACAAACAGTAGAAACTCTCACCGTTTGTGGGCGGGCTTCTCTAGCTGAAATGTAAGCCCAGGAGGCGGGTTCTCTAGCTGAAATGTCAGCCCAGAGTGACTTGTAATGAAGAGTAACAAAACAGAGCGTAGAATATTTTCGAAGTACCACTGTGCTGTTTAAGGGTGCAGCGGGTGACATCCAAAGGGGCTCTGATATGAAAGGAAGTTGCAACCCAGGCCATCGCTTCTGGTTGTCGGGACGTACGGCTGGCTACAGTCAGGTCGTTATCCCAACACAATCCAGGGCGTCTCTAGACACGTCCTAGGGCTGGAATTTCATTGACTGGGCTAGAAAAGTCTTCAGTGATGAGTCCCGCTTCCAGCTGAGCCCCAGTGATCAACGAAGACGTATCTGGAAGGGCCCCAGACAGTGGTGGGATTCCAGCCTGTCCACATGGCCCGACAACCAGGAGTTCTGGTGTGAGGTTCCATTCCCTTTCATAGCAGGGCCTCTTTGCCCTTACAGCACAGCCGTACGTCGACGATATCCTACGCCCAGTTTTGCTGCCCTTCGTAGTAATTCATCCTGGGCATACATTCAGCCAGATAATGCCCGCCCGCACACGACGAGGGATTCTACTGCTTATCTTCATGCTTGCCAAACCCAGCAGCTGCGTCGTATCTCTCCACAACTGCGAACTTTTGGAGCATTACGGGCAGGGTCATCCATCCATCTCGTGATTTTGATGATCTAACTCGCCGTTTGGCACAATATCCCTCAGGAGCACATCGAACAACTCTGTCAGTCAATTCAAGCTTAATAACTGTTTGTATATGAGCCAAAGTTGATCCAGCGCGTTACTGACTTGCTCAAAAAATGGTTCAAATGGCTCTGAGCACTATGGGACTTAACATATGAGGTCATCAGTCCACTAGAACGTAGAACTACTTAAACCTAACTAACCTAAGGACATCACACACATCCATGCCTGAGGCAGGATTCGAACCTGCGACCGTAGCGGTCGAACGGTTCCAGATTGAAGCGCCTAGAACCGCTCGACCACTCCGGCCAGCAGACTTGTTCAATCTGTGAAGCTCTTTCTCTTGAATAAATTATCCAGCTTTTCTGAAATTGTAATCATTTGTTTGATAGTACATGCACATTACATCTACCGATTTACATCCCATTCGGATAATTCCTTCGTGGTGCGTCAGTGTCTTTATCCTTATGTTTTTTGTCTTACAGGGCATATCAGGTTTTGTGAATCGAATTTATGTAGTGCAGTTTCTAGGGGTTTGTTCAGTTTGCATAGTTATTAAAGGCACATAGACACCGGTTTCATTCAAACAAGATCGCAAACTTTTTACTTGAACAAACTGGAGATTGTTTATTGATTGTCGGTCACAGGAAATTAGATGTACTATCCCCTCACATGATTGCTTGTATGTATTCATCTCTCCACAGCACTACTTGTGTAAATGATCTTTCAAATCTTTACGTTCTTCTTTCGTTTAAGTGTAGCGCTCCATACACAGGCTCGGTATCAGTTCATTTTAGTACGTAGCCCTCGAACTCTTGCAGTCTAAACTCACTGTAAACCACCTTCCATCCTGATGGATAAATTTTATCTTCTTCTACTGTAACTTTGACCAATGCTCATTAGATGACAAAGGAGTAAAAATTGGAGGAAGAAGATTAGAGTGTTTGAGATTTGCTGAAGACATGGTCCTTCTAGCCACAGGGGAAAAAATTACAGGATTTGGTGGACACCATTGCAACTAACGGAAACAAATATGGAATGAAAATTAACACAAATAAAACAGAAGTATTGGCACTAGGAGGAAATAAGGAAATAAAAATTATGGTGAATGGAGAAACACTAGAACAGGTACAAAATTTTAAGTATCTTGGAAGCAGGATAGACACCGACTGGAAGTGCACCACAGAAATTAAAACAAGGATAGCAATGGCAAAAGAGGCGTTTGATAAGAAAAGGAGAATCTTCTGCAGCGGTCTGGACAGAGAACTCAGAAAGAGACTCATAAAATGTCTTGTATGGAGTGTTCTTCTATATGGCGCTGAAACATGGACTATGATGAAAAAAGACAGAGAAAGGCTGGAGGCTTTTGAGATCTGCACATGACGGAAGATGGAAAGAATAAGTTGGATGGACAGAGTAAAAAATGAAGAGGTACTGAGAAGATTGGGACAAAAAAGACAGTTACTAGATGTAATAAAGAGAAGAAAAAGAAATTGGATTGAGCGTATATTAAGAAAGAATAACCGACTGATAAAAACAGTTTTAGAAGGTTATGTAGAAGGGAAAAGGAAGCGGGGAAGGGAGAGATTCCAGATACTGGATGACATGATGGACGGTACAACAACAGCAGCCTTAAGAAGGAAGCAATGGATCGCAGAAAATGGAGAGGCAAAGGACCTGCTAATATAGCAGATAACTGATGATGATGACTGTAACTTTACATATGTGTCTTGCGAAACGTGTCACCAACTAATCATACAAACGCCGTTACTCGTCTCTCAACTCCATCAATTGTTCACGGTAAATGATGACAACCAAAACAGTCGCAGGATAAAGATTTATTAAAGTTCTTTACCACTGTTTCGGTATGTATAAATATACCTTCATCAGAAGTAAAATACCTAAAATTACATCCTGCAATGGAGATTAATAAAACAATTGTGCCAAAGGCGTCGTCAGTAGTTAAAACATCATCTCCATTTATACAACATGATTATGGACAGAGGGTCGATGCGAACACAACTTAGCCTTTGGCACAATTGTTTTATTAACCTCCATTGCAGGATGTAATTTTAGGTATTTTACTTCTGATGAAGGTATATTTATATATACCGAAACCGTGGTCAAGAATTTTAATAAATCTTTATCCTGCAACTGTTTTGGCTGTCATCATTTACCGTGAAGAATTTCAACAGTTGCTGTTTCGGCCATGTTTAAAATCTTGATCCTTCAATTGTCTTCATCTCCTTGTTCTTCTAGACACAGAATTCCAGTTACTAAATATAAACATGTACACCATTTACAAACGTATAAAATCTGCATATTTCCAAGACAGATAACATTAATTAAAGAAAAAATAAACCTGGAAAAATTTCCTCTCAAGATCTCCCAGACCCATTGTGAACGTGAACCAGAACTTCAGGAACAATGGCATCGATACTCTGTTATTTCCTTTCCCTCTAAAGAACGATTGATATTACTTCTCTTCAGGGTAGATTTCCGTAAATTACGCCAGGCGGACGCAATGTTGACGCAGTCATATCTGATTATCTCCAAGCTCGATAACTGAATTAGTGCTCCGTCTCGAATGATTTCGTTTCCGACGGAAAATTTAATTCCTACCTATCTGTCTTGCTTGCTTCTTCAGGGGCCTCATGAGCATCCACAGAGGTGTCCCGTGCCTACAAGGTCTTTTGGAGGAAGGAAATAAAAAAATAGTTCCAATCGTTTGCGAGTCCCCGGTGCTGCCTCCTGTTTCATTTTATCGCCCACGGCGGCTTTAAGGCTGGCCGTTGCAAACTCGTTCTTCATTAGCGAGTACGCCTTCTTCTTTTTCCCCCTCGGCGACGGTGCATAATGAAGCGCTATCGTGAGAAATGAAATCTGCTGCAAATGCTGATGAAACCGAGGCTAATGTATGCATTACTTAAATTAAACAGGGATTTTTTAATTGTGCTAATAGCGCAACTCTTGGAGATATCTGAGAATGCAGAATACTCTAATGTTTTCATTTTCGTTGCCGGAGAAGGCGCTGATTAAATAGACTTTTTTTTGTGGAAATATGCAGCAGCTGTGTTTCCACCGAGTGCAGTGGCTAATTTCTCAGAAAATGAGACGATGTAGAAGAGTGCGAGCTAGATGCGTATCTTCAACAATTTATTGTTCTTTCCTGTCATATCCATCTCACTAAGAGAAATATCACTTCGATTGGTTCGCAGTTGACGGTACAACAGTGCTAAACCTGACTTTGTAGCACGTTGAAAAATTTTAATAATAATCTCACGGCGGCCATTGTGGCAGAGCGGTTCTAGGCGCTAAAGTCTGGAACCGCGTGACCGCTACGGTTGCAGGTTCGAATCCTGCCTCGGGCGTGGATGTGTGTGATGTCTTTAGGTTAGTTAGGTTTAAGTAGTTCTAAGTTCTAGGGCACTGATGACCTCAGAAGTTAAGTCCCGTAGTGCTCAGAGCCATTTGAACCATTTGTGTGTGTGTGTGTTCCACATCTCCTTCTGCTGTTAGAAGTAGTCTTTCAGGACTTGTTCTTAACTCACAAATTAAACAGCTGTTCTTGGTAACTACTTCGCATGAAGTTACGTTTACTACTCACCGAATATAAAGTTTATGTCGTTAAAATTACTCACTCCTCTTAAAATATCGATGAAAATCATTCGTTTAGTATTGTCTTATTCGGCCAGAAGAATATTTCACTTGCTACGCTGATTCCTGTGGGTGGCACATGAATATGACGCACACTATAAGTCTGTAGGCCACATTAAACCTACAAAAAGTCGAAGTTCTGAACACCACATTAGCTGTAAAAATTCAGTATCAGATTGTTCCTTCATTTAACGAAATGTTAGGACCGCACTTCGTGGGTTCATGCAGAAGAAACGAAGCCCAACAAAGACACAGTAGAAAAGTCTCACGTTACTAAATAGACCACGGATCTGAGACATCGAGAGATAAATGTTCTGACTGCTTGATAGACTGTGGTGTTGGAAAGCTGTCTAGCTTCATTGAATGTAATCTCCGCTGAGCTCCACAACTTAACAGCCGGTCTCTTCCACTCCGCAACCAACTGGCTGGACAGCCGCATCGGCCAACCGCACACGCGTTCCAACAAATTCCCACTTCCCTCTCGCCACACTGCATCGACCCTGCCCATTAATCCTTTACTCGCAGAGCTCTGACGTTGGTTAAGGCAACCATTCTAGAGAAGTGGAGCATACGGATTCGACTCCCGCGCCGGCACAAATTTTCAGCTCTCGCCGTTACATAGCCGCAACGGCCAGTCATTATTTCTTTCCTTTCTCTTTCCCATCCCGTTTAATTTCCATTCTTGTAACCCCAAATATTCGCGTATATATTCCAGCTGCTTCATCGCGAGTGGTGTCTGTTCTGACATACGTGTCCAACAGAACAGGCACAGCTCACATCTCTAGCTCTACGAGTGCGACGACTGCTTGATGAAAAAGTTTCAGTGTAGAAGCATAACCAACGTCCGAACTCTTACGGGAATCACAAATCTGTGGGTAGGGGGTTACTGGGTGGGGACGGGGCGGTGCTGCTTGCGGGGAGTTGGGAATTTTGGTCTGGTGGAAAGCGTATCCGAATGGCCGAGGCGGTGACGGCATGGTTGCTTAGCAAACTGTTCATATGGCTCTGAGCCCTATGGGACTTAACATCTGAGGTCATCAGTCCCCTAGAACTTAGAACTACTTGAACCTAACCAACCTAAGGACATCACACACATCCATGCCCGAGGCAGGATTCGAACCT